>NC_069678.1:54783797-56033797 GCF_023699985.2 Odocoileus virginianus | reverse complement strand
TCCACAACATATGTATAATTTTCATACTTAGAAAATAAGCATTCATATTCAAAAAGTTGAAAGCTTAGGTATGAACAATGGCCTATTATATAATTTACTGGCAAAATTTTAGAACCTAGAACCATCATGAGGTCATTTTAGCTTGAATTCTTAGGTAGTTGATGTGATAATAATTTAACAATAGGTACAATCTGAGACTCTATAATGGGTCAAAACATTTAATAGACAAATGTTTTCTGGTTTACTAAAGAGAATATGACGTCTGGCTGTAAATTACTGGCCTCTGTGACTCATGGACAGTACAGCCATGGCATGCAAGAGTCCCTTCCTGTGCCATTTAGTTGTATACTAAAGTATACAACACAGGCTAATGACTGAGATTCTAACCTGACAACTTCTTCCTTTGTTTCATGTCAAAATGACACTCTTTTTTAAGATCTATGCTGTGAGACAACATTACCTCACAGACGGATTCAAATAGACAATCACGTGCTTGGGATGGGCACTGGGTAAATATGGGCACATTGGGCTCTCCTTTTGAATTCCTGGTCCCCAATCTCCTTATCTCATTCCCTAGTTAACTCATTTCTCTCTCTCTCTCTCTCTCTCGCTCTCTCTCTTCTCCCTCTCTCTATCTCTCACTTTTATTCACCGCAATGGCTATTTTACACATCTTCTATCCTAATTCACATCACAGAAAAAACTTAGGTGCCTTTTACCTTCTTAGGACCAAGATCAGCATCAGCAACTATCCATTCCTCCTTTCCTCCTGCTCAAACAGAAGAGTCTCTATCTCCTAGCTAAGACTAACCCTCTATTTGTGCCTTGGATCCTATCCTTCATGAATGTCAGAGGTCTTATTTTCTCAGTTACCTCCTTCCTCTTTTAACTTTTGGCTTTTTTCCATTATCATTTTACCTTCTGTGGAATTCTCATCTCTTTACATATACTGCTCCAGAAGTTACAGCTGAACTCTCCAAAAAGTTGTCTATCCTCTTTATCTTCAAATTTCATTCCTAAACCTGCTATAATGTGACCTCAGTGCCCATAAATCTTCAGGAAAGGCTGTTTCCAAGCCAGACAGCAAGGTTTTGAAATGCCCTGGACACTCACCAGCCTTTCTTGATACATTCTTCTCTAAAATTCAGGTTGCCTAACATTCAGGATTCTATTTTCCAAACATTCCAACTGCCATTTGTTCTGATTTTCTTCCTAATTTTCCCAGTATCTCTCTGGGTGCTCATTTGCAGTCTCCTTTATGGTCTCTATTTCTCTATCCATCCTGAAAATGTTAGCATTTTCTTTTTAGTTCTATCTCATATATATGGGAAGGAGCCTCTATGTACAACTCATTGGGCAAACTCTTCTACCCCAAAGACTTCAAAACCCATCTACGTACTATAGGTTGTACCTCTTCTCTAATCTCCAGATTGATTGATCTAGGTGCCTAAAGCAGAATTCTGCCTAGATGTCTTATATTAAATTCAGCAGGTTCAAACTGAAATCATTATCTTCTTCAAAGCTGCTTCTCCACCAATCTTTCCCATCTCAGTAAACCCAGTTCCCTAAGACAGAAACTAAAGAATTATTCTTAGTTCATCTTGATTTACTGCTCTCTGTCTTTCTCATCTTTAGCTGTTTCTCTCCCATTCCACCTCATCAGTAATATTATTCACACTCAATCACAAATTGCCCAATAAGTTCCTACTATTTTTTAATCCATCACTTATTTCATTTTCACTCCCATTGACCCCAAATTCAGACAACCATCATCTCTGTCAAAACTACTACAGTTGTCTATTATGTGATTTGTTAGACTCCATTCTGGGCCCCTTCGTGCTATTTACAAGGACGCTCCTGAAATTAAAAATTGACTGTTGTTCCACTTTAAAAAGCTTTTCAATGGCTTTTCATTGCCCTGAGTATAAAGTCTAAACCTTTTAAGGTGGATATTGAAGGCTCATCATCACTTGGACCCTGTAGATTAAATGCTCACCATTTTTACTCCCACATCTATATTTCAATTACTTTGAACTTCTTTGAATTCTTCAAAAGTGCCAGTTTTCTTTCTTCTAAACTTTTATAACTGTAGATCCTGGGTATTATAACTCTCACTCCCATCTATTTACTTAACTAATTTCAACTTATTTTTTGTGTATATTTGAAACATCAGTTTATCTGTTATTTCCCCTGCCAAAGGCCTGGTCAGTTCAATTCAGTCACTCACTTGTGTCTGACTCTTTCCGACCCCATGGGCTGCAACATGCAGGCTTCCCTGTCCATCACCAACCCTCAGAGCTTACTCAAACTCATGTCCTTTGAGTCAGTGATGCCATCCAAGAATCTCATCCTCTGTTGTCCCCTTCTCCTCCTGCCTTCAATCTTTCCCAGCATCAGGATCTTTTCAAATGAGCCAGTTCTTTGCATCAGGTGGCCAAAGGACTGGAGTTTCAGCTTCAGCATCAGTCCTTCCAACAAATATTCAGGACTGATTTCCTTTAGGATGTACTGGTTGGACCTCCTTGCAGTCCAAGGGGCTCTCAACAGTCTTCTCCAACACCACAGCTCAAAAGCATCAATTCTTCAGCACTCAGCTTTCGAGTCCAACTCTCACATCCATACATGACTACTGGAAAAACCATAGCCTTGACTAGACGGACCTTTGTTGGCAAAATAATGTCTCTCCTTTTCAACATGCTGTCCAGGTTGGTCATAGTTTTTCTTCCAAGGAGCAAGCATCTTTTAATTTCATGACTACAGTCATCATTTGCAGTGATTTTGGACCCCCCAAAAATAAAGTCTTTCACTGTTTCCATTGTTTCCCCGTCTATTTGCCATGAAGTGATGGGACCAGATGCCATGATCTTAGTTTTCTGAATGTTGAGCTTTAAGCCAACTTTTTCACTCTCCTCTTTCACTTTCATCAAGAGTCTCTTTAGTGTATATGTACCATGGAATATTACTCAGCCATTAAAAAGAATTCATTTGAATCAATTCTAATGAGATGGATGAAACTAGAGCCCATTATACAGAGTGAAGTAAGCCAGAAAGATAAAGACCAATACAGTATATTAACACATATATATGGAATTTTAAAAGATGGTAATGATAACCCTATATGCAAAACAGAAAAAGAGCCACAAATGTACAGAACAGACTTTGGGACTCTGTGGGAGAAGGCGAGGGTGGGATGTTCTGAGAGAACATCATTGAAACAAGTATACTATCGAGGGTGAAACAGATTACCAGCCCAGGTTGGATGCATGAGACAAGTGCTCAGGGCTAGTGCACTGGGAAGACCCAGAGGGATGGGATGGGGAGGGAGGTGGGAGGGGGGATCAGGATGAGGAACACCTGTAAATCCATGACTGATTCATGTCAATGTATGGCAAAAATCACTACAATATTGTAAAGTAATTAGCCTCCAACTAATAAAAATAAATGAAAAAAAAAGTCTCTTTAGTTTTTTCTTTGCTTTCTGCCATAAGTGTGTTGTCATCTACATATCTGAGGTTATTGATATTTCTCCAGGCAATCTTGATTCCAGCTTGTGCTTCATCCAGCCCAGCATTTTGCATGATGTACTCTACATATAAGTTAAATAAGCAGGGTGACAATATATACAGAGCCTTGACATACTCCTTTCCCTATTTGGAACAAGTCTGTTCCATGTCCAGTTCTGTTGCTTTTTAACTGCATACAGATTTCTCAGGAGGCAGGTCAGGGGGTCTGGTATTCCCATCTCTTTCAGAATTTTCCATGGGTTGTTTTGATCCATACAGTCAAAGGCTTTGGAGTAGCCAATAAAGTAGAAGTAGATGTTTTTCTAGAATTCTCTTGCTTTTTTGATGATCCAACAGATGTTGGCAATTTGATTTCTAGTTCTTCTACCTTTACTAAATCCAGCTAGAACATCTGGAAGTTCACGGTTCATGTACTATTGAAAAGCCTGGCAAATAATATGGACTCCCCAAATTCTTGACTACCTTTATCTCTCCTGCACATTTTACATTATTTCTTAACTGTCAGCCTCTCCTAGTAGATGAAATTGTTACAAGAGTAGGATTTATTTCTATCTTTTTATGTATATCTCAGGACAGAACTAACCCAGAATATATTACACTGTAGATTTATAAATAGTTTTGAATTAGCAAATGAATAAATAGTAGTAGTAGAGTTCATCCTATCCATCTGTGGGTAGAAGATTCTAGAGTTTTCACCTAAAGCACAAATTTATTAATGTTTATTCTTCATTTAAGACTCTGGTCTTTTTTTCTTTCTGTTATTATGATTAACCAAGATGACAGCTTCAATTTAGCTATTAATAGACTTTAAGCACATCTCCTGGTTCAGCTGGTAAAGAATCTGCCTGCAATGAGGGAGGCCTAGGTTTGATCCCTGGGTTGGGAAGATCCTCTGGAGAAGGGAAAGGCTACCCACTCCAGTACTCTGGCCTAGAGAATTTCATGGACTGCGTATTCCATGGGGTTGCAAAGAATTGGACACAACTGAGTGACTTTCACTTTACAAGCACATCTTATCATTCATGATTTTAAGTAGAATATTCATAGTTATAGCAGTAACCTGGAAGAGGCTAGAAATCTGGGCTATAAAATCAATAGGAGAAGCAAATATTTATAACAAAACAGAGGTGTGACTAAGATGGTGGAGTAGAAAGACCCTGAGCTTAAATCCTCCAATAGCACACCAAAATTACAGCTTTTTGCAGAGACACTGTCTATGAGAACTACCTGAAGACTAGCAGAAAATATTTCTCACAACTGAAGATATAAAGAAGGAACCACAACAAGATGAGTCAGAGGGATGGAGATGCAGGATAGTCAAGACCCATACCCCTAAGTAGGTGATCCATAAACAGGAGGATTACAATGGCAGACATTTTCCCCAAGGATTCAGGGGTCCAAGCTCCACAAAGGACTCTTTAGCCCAGTGGTCCTGCACTGGGAAGATGAGTTTCCAGATGTTTGGCTTTGAAGGCCAGCAGGGCTTGCTTATGGGAGAACTATGGGGCCATGGGAAACAGAGACTCTACTCTTAAAGACTGCAAGCAAAGTCTCATACTCCCCAAGACCCAGCTCAGAGGCAGATATTTGAAAGAAGCCTGGGTCACGCCCACTTGCTGATCTCAGAGAGCTTCCTGGATAGAGAATAGTCAACTGGGACACACTTTGGGGAGATAGATTATGGTGACAGTCATTCTGAGGAGCTCATTCTACCTCAAGGAAACAGGTATAGAAAGTGCCATTTTGGAATCCAGGGGTTTACCTGCCCCCACCAGTGGGTTGGCACCAGCCCTGACTGACCCGCTCCCCACAAACCTCAGACCCCTGCAGCCAGCTGCCCCAGGACCTGGTCCTGCCACCAGCAGACTAGTAGCCACCTGGGTCAGAGCCAGCCCTGCTCACCAGTGCACCCATGGCAGTGGGCCCTGCCACAACAGAAGAGCCTAAATAGCCCACGTAGAGGGTGCCCCTAGAGCATATGGCTCTGGTGAGCAGAGAGGTGTGTGCTGCTGGATGCTACAAGACGTCTCCTGCATACATAAAGCTACTTCTCCAAGATCAGGGAATGTAACTGACTTACTTAATACTTACAAGTAAACACAGAGAATTGCCCAAATGAGGAGATGGAAGAAAATATTTCAAATAAAGGAACAAGACAGGAAAAAAAACAAAAGTGAAGGAGAAAAAAAAACAGAGTGAAGTAAAGATAAGCAAGCTACCCAATAAAGAGTTTGAGGTAATGATCATAATGATGTCCAACAAAACTCAGGAGAAGAATGGATAAACACAGTGAGAATTTTAACAAGGAGTTAGAAAATACAGAGAAAAATCAAACAGAGCTGAAGAATATAATAACTGGAATAAAAAAAAAACACTAGAAGGCATTAGTAGTAGATTAGATGATACAGAGGAACAGATCAGTGGACTGGAAGGCAGAGCAGTGGAAATCACTCAAGCGGAACATAAAATAGAATTTTAAAAATGAGAATAATTAAAGAGATCTATGGGACAACTCAAGCATCTGAATGTTCACACTGGACTTCCTTGGTGGCTCAGATGGTAAAGAATCTGCCTGCAGTGCAGGAGATCTGGGTTTTATCCCTGGGTTGGGAAGATCCCCTGGAGAAGGGAATGGCAACTCATCCCGGTATTCTTGCCTGGAGAATTCCATGGACAGAGGAGTGTTCACATTATAAAGGTACAAAAGGGATGTGAGAGAGAAAAAGAAAGAGAACTTACTTAAAGAAATAACAGCTGAAAGCATTTCTAAATTGGGTAAAGAAACAGATATTCAGGTCCAAGATACACAGACAGTCCCGAACAAGATGAATCCAAAGAGGTCCACATCAAGAAACATTATAATTAAAATGGTAAAAAAAATTAAAGATAAGGAGAGAATCTTAAAAGTAACAAGAGAAAAGCAGCAAAATACACTTTTTTTTTTTTTTCAGGTGCTTACAGAAAATTTTCCAGGATACATTCCATGCTGGCCAAAAAACAAGTCTCAATAAATTTAGGAAAACTGAAATCATATCAAGCACCTTTGCTGATGATAGAATGAGGCTAGAAATTAACTAGGAGACTAGAAATCAATAGGAAAAAGCTGCAAAGTAAAACACTAACATATGGAGGCTAAACATGCTACTAGAGAGCCAATGAGTGACTGAAGCATAAAATAGGAAGTTAAATACCTGGAGACCAATGAAAATGGAAACATAATAGTCCAAAATCTGTGGGACACAATAACAGCAATTTTAGGAAGGAAGTTTATAGTAAAGTAAATCTATCTTTGGAAGCAAACAAACAAAAAATCTAAAATAAACACTAACCTTACACCTAAAGGAACTAAAAAAGAAGAACAAACAAAACCCAAAGTTATTAGAAGGGAAGAAATAATAAAGATTAGAACAGAAATATATGAAATAGAGACTAAAAAACAATAGAAAACAGATTCATAGATACAAAGAACAATTAGTTGCCAGGAGAGAGGGAGGTGGGCGCACAAAATACTTCAAAGAGATTAAGAGGTACAAACCTCCACTTATATAATAAATAGTAATGCAGATATAAAATACAACACAAGGAATATGGTCAATAATATTGTAATAACTTTGTGTGGGACATATGGTACTGATGTATGCAAATGTCAAATCATTGTAGTATACCTAAAACTAACATAATATTGAACATAATATTGTATGTCAACTATATTTCAATAAGAAAATAATTTTTTTCCTACCTAAAAATAATAAATGCTACACAGGTTGTGGATTAAAAGGACCCCTTCTACACTGCTGGTGGGAATGTAAATTGGTATAGCCACTATGGAGAACAGTATGGCGTTTCCTTAGAAAAACTAAAAATAGAGTTATCATATGATTCTGCAGCCTACTCCTGAGAATTTATCTGGCGAAAACTACAATTCAAAAAGATACATGCATGCCCCTATTCACTGCAGCACTATTTTTTAATAGCCAAGACATAGATGCAAACTAAATGTCTGTCAACAGATGAATGGATAAAGAAAATGTGGTATATATATATATATATATATATATATATACGCACACAAAAGAATATGCATGCATGCCAAGTCGCTTCAGTTGTGTCCGACTCTTTACAACCCCATGGACTGTAGTCCCAGGCTCCTCTGTCCATGGGATTCTCCAGGCAAGAATACTGGAGCAGATTGCCATGCCCTCCTCCAGGGGATCTTCCCAACCCAGGGATTGAACCCGCATCTCATACTTCTACATTGGTAGGCAGGTTCTTTACCACTAGTGCCACCTGGGAAGCCATATCTTATGCTTATATTATAATAAATATGTAAAATACTCTCCCTCAGAATCTAACAGATTATGCATTAATAACAGTTTAATTTATTTGCAAAATTCCTTGCCAATGTTAGGTTTCTAGTTATGTTAGCATAGGAACTTCCTGATGCTATATTATTTTCTTTTCCCCAACACAAAACACTCCCTCTGAAAATATGCCAGCTTTCTTTACAGTCCTGTTCTGTTGACTATAAACAGGGGCTAAGCAATAGTGCAATGCATATCCACAACTTGAGGGGAGTAAAGCATCATTCAGCAGCATCGTTTTTTCCTTGATATTAAGGAGAACTTTCTATGATTTCCTCATTATGACAAGAAGTTCAGCTGCCAATGCCTCAACCTTTTAAAAGAGAACTGTGTTAACTGGGTTTAACTTGCACTTTTACTGCTCGGCTTTTGTGAAGGGAAAAGTGGTAACCAAATATTGCTGGTGACTGACTATCCTTTTGGGTTTCAAAGTAGAAGAACTGAAGACATTGATTTTGCAACCCACTCACCTTCCAGGTCGTGAGTTAACAGAAATAGAGGTAGACAGTATTGTAACCCGACTTATAATAAGTACTATGTAAGTATTGGTTGTTATTATTTTGGGTACTATTATTATTTTGATGTTAAGAACAGTACAATGAAGCATAAACGAGCCCTTCACTGTCACCTCCTAACTAGTACATAAATTCCAGTGCAGAAGAATGTGGCTATAACACACAACAGATTGGTAACTTGCCATATCCAGTAGAGGCACAAGTCCCTTTTTAACCCCATAATCCATTAAGGTTTATGTAGCAGCTTTGTAATACATCTTCACAATCACTCTTTCCTTTCAGGCACTGTACAGATGGCAGATGAATACCATCAAGTATCATGTGATATTTATACTGTAAATGATAAGTTTTATTTTTCAAAATACTCTAATGAAAAGATTCTGCTTTCTATTTTCATTGTATCTCAATTTGGAGTGATCACATTTCAAGTGTCTAATAACCAAGTGGCTAGTGCTACCATATTGGACAGTGCAGGTCCAGTGCCTTATACATTTTGATGGGCTTCCACCTGTATTCTCTCAATTAAACGGCAGAAATATCATCACCACAGTGTCCATTTTTGCCTTTTTCCATTCTCCCATCTCCCCTTCTCATCAGAAAACTTATTTTCATTGTGCTAAAACCTAAGTGCTTCAGGGCTGACCCATCCCTAGCTGCTGGAAATGTCTGGATCAAGGATGATGATATGATCCCATACTAGGCAATAAGTTCTAAGAGGAAGCTCCCCAGGGACATCCCAGGAAAAGTTTCTTCATTTTTAGGAGAGAGCCATAGAAAAACAAAGCTTCTTTGTCCTTCAAGAAATGAACAAAGAAGCATGTACTAGCAACCAGCCTACTACCCAAGGGGAACAAGCCATAGACAGGATGAGGCCAAAACCGTAGACTGTATAAGAAGGGGCAAGCTTTCTTGATTACAGTGCTGCGCTTCTGGATTAATCAACTCTGAAGGCTGTCCCACCCCTAGATTTGTAATTATGTTCTTTATTCTGAAGAATAGAAATATTCTGAAGAATATTATATCATCTCTAATAATACCATGTTATACCATCTCTAATAACAACTGAGAGCAACACTGATATACTGAAACTTTTGGGCATCTTTTGAAGCATTGTTTTGTTAGTTTTACTGTTTCCCTATTGTTGCTAAAATTCCTCACCGTTTAATTGTTATCCGCAGGGCACCTTCCGAAACATCTTTTTGTTTTTCTCTTCTTTGGATACCAGGCATTAGAGCAGCTGTTTTCCACTGCTTCTACCCACTGCTTCTAATTAATTTCTCTCTTGTTTTACAAAAACAATGCTGTGTCTCCCACTCTTACAGTTTTCAGTCTTTATAAGAATTTTTATTACTAACAACAATGTAGAAACAATAAAAGCTAACAAATAAGGGGAAAGGCGTAATGTTTTTTCATTTTTTTTTATATAATGCTCACAGTTTTACTGTTTAAATTAGTACCATCATTCATTAGACACAAGCTGCATTCCAAAGCTCCTTGGTGGTTTTGTAATAAAAAACATTTGGGCTTGATTTGCTCAATACCATTCACCCACTGTGGGTCTTAAAGCAAGTTGCTTACACAGCAAAGAAAAAAAATAAAAAGATAAATGTCTCCTGCCTTGAAAAATTAATGGGAAGATTATAAACCATGTAATATATGTAAAACTTAGGGTTAAACTTACGATTTTCTGATTCTAAATCAATTTTCTGATTCTAAATCTCATGTCCCCTTCAGTTTACTACAACTTCGTTTCTTCATTCACTCATTCCACAATCATTCATTGAGAGGCTGCTATGGGCCACGAAGATTTATGGACAAATATGGTAAGGTCTCTGCTCTTTAGCAGTTTACAGTGAATCAGACAAATAAGTGGATATTAACAAGAGGGAGGCCATTTAATTTAGCGGTTCATTACATAGGCTATAAAGCTAGACAAATCTGGATTTGAGGGTCAGCTCCACTTTTCATTAACTTTGTGGCCCTGGTAAAGTTACTTAACATCTCAAAACCAATTTTCTCATCTGAAAAAAGAGATAACAGTATCCCCTTGTAGAGTTGTTGACAGAAGAAAATGAGATTATGTTTGCGAAATGCTTCGCTCAGTGCCTATTGTAAAGTAAGCATTTGTCTGCTGTGGGCAATCATCCTTATTGTCATAATAGATATTACGACAACTGTAAATATAACTGTTCAGAATTAAATGAAAAGGGCATGTGCGTGCCTATGGAGTAAGAAAGCAGGACATTTAAATCAGTCTCCAGGATTAGAAAAGCTCTGTCTTCTAAAAAGGGCTTCCCGGAGGCACAGTGGTAAAAACCCGCCTGTCAGTGAAGGAGACATAAGAGACAAGGGGTTCGATCCCTAGGAAGGGCATGCAGCCCACTTCGGTATTCTTCCTCCTTTCCCCGCGAGCCGGGTCTCCCTGTCTCCCACCGGCCACCCTGGCGTCCAGCGAGGGAGTGACGGTCGAGTCTGTGCAGCGGCGCCGTGAGCGGCTGGTGCCCACCCGACCGTCAAGCGGCGGAGGTCCGAGACGCAGCGGATGCCGCGACAGAACCATCGCGGTGAGTGTCGCCGTCTCCTCCCCGGTGACAGTCACAGACACCCTTAAGGGAGGCTGGTACTGTTTACAGTTACATCCTGTCAACTTCAGAATTCACCAGGGGTTTCTCGCGTTGGTCCACTCGCCTGATCTTCCTGTTTTCTCCGAGGTGGTATCGAAACCCCAGACTTCCCAGCCTTGGAGGGGAAGCCGCGCAGCGCCGGCCCCGACCGCGCCAAGCCATCGCCCTCCCATCCCCACCCGCCCAGGCCCCCACGGCGCCCGGGGACTCAGGAGGGCTCCGGATCTCCACGGTCACCCTGCTGTCGGGCTCCTCGTGGGGTCACTTTGCCATATGCAGATGGAGAGGAACACAGTGCTGACTGTCCGGGAGCTGATCTGACCATTCTCTCTGGCGGACGACCACATTAAAAAGGCAATTTTAGTGTATTAGTCATAGATTATTACAAACTATAAACTCAAGGGCAAGTTTATTACAGTGTATCTTTATGAAAACAAAAGGGTGTACAGTGTCCACACACTGTGACAACGGTGTAAAAACTACATTGTGAGCTCTGATTATTTCTCTCCTGTGCCACAGAAACATATTGTATAAAAACTGTCAGAAAACTGATATGAAGAGATACTGCCTCATTTGTCTGTAAAAAAAATGCAGCTCAGTCACATGACTGCTTCCTGGAGCTTGGGAATAGTTTACCCTGTATTCTTGGTTGAATTTTCCCTCTATTTAAGATGTATCCATAGAATTGAAGTGTCGATGTAATAGTTCTCTCCTCTTGCCTGCAGGGCAGTTGTAATAAATCTAGGATGTGATGGAAAAACAAAAATAAAAACCGCCTGTCAGTACAGGAGACAGGAGACAAGGGTTCCATCCCTGGGTGGGGAAGATCCCCTGGAGAAGGGAAAGGCTACCCACTCCAGTATTCTGCCCTGGAGAATCCCATGGACAGAGGAGCCTGGCAGGCTACAGACCATGGGGTCAAAAAGAGTCTGATGTGACTGAAGCGACTTAGCACACACCTCCCCTAAAATACGGGCTTTCCTTGTGGCTCAGCTGGTAAAGAATCCCCCCGCCAATGCGGGAGACCTGGGTTGGGAAGATCCCTTGGAGAAAGGAAAGGCTACCCACTCCAGTATTCTGGCCTGGAGAATTCCATGGATTGTATATAGTCCAAGGGGTCACAACAAATCGAACATGACTGAGTGACTTTCACTTTCACTTTCACTTTCCCCTAAAATAGCAGAAGTTTCTGGAGAGGTTTGCAATATGGAGGTCACACTTCTAAGTGTGTAATGCTGTGAGTTATTCTAGGAACTACAGATTGATTTCTACAACTAAAGGTAGGGATGCTGGGGGAGAAATGGAAAATGCGTGGTAAATGTGGCCAAATCCAAGATTTTTAGGATTAAACTAAGGAATCTGAAGCCTTTTAATCTGGGTGTGAGAGTGCTAGATGGAAAAATGCCTGAATTCCATATTATAGGGTCACTGTGAACACACTGAGGTTCAGTAGGGCTCTTTTTCTTCTCTATAATTATAAGGGGGAAAAATAACAGATTAAAGCAGGTTTGCAGAATCCCAATTGCATTTCATCATGCTAGAAGTTTTAAAACTGTCAAAACAAATTTTCTAATTTTGACTATAGTCAAACACTTTCCCGCTAAGCAAAGAGAACTCAATAAACAGTTTTATTTGTTTTATAAATAGTTTAGTAAAAGGAATAATATTTGTGAATTGTACTAGCTGAAAAATGTTTGCCTAGTAAAACTTTACCAATGTATGTGAGTTTTCTAAACTTGAAGAGACAGAAGGAACCGGATGAAATTGATGCTGCCCTTTTACAGAAAAAAAACCTCCTAAATTGTAGGCGCTGTGTTGAATGGAATCCTTTAATAGTCTGCTGTAGAACAATCAAAATTCTTGTCACTTCTACAGGGATTTTCACAGTATGTTCTCTAGAAACCCAAGCTCTTAAGAAGGGTAATCAATTAATGAATCAACAAAGATATTGCAGGAAACCTTTAATCACTATAATTATGTGACCCAGACAGTTTCCATGATCATTGACCATTCTCAATCAATCTGTTCTTTTTCTGTGTGACATTTTCAATGAAGTAACCTAAAAATATTTTGTGTGTTAGTCGTTCAGTCATGTGGTGTCTGACTCTTTGCGACCCCATGGACTGCAGCCTGCCAGGCTCCTCTGTCCATGGAATTTTCCAGGCAAGACTATTGGAGTGGATAGCCATTTCCTTCTCCAGGAGATCTTTCTGACCCAGGGACTGAATACAGGTCTGTTTCATTGCAGGCAGATTCTTGACCATCTGAGCCACCGGTAGGTAATAAGAAGAGACAATGAATGTAAAAGAGATTATTACAGCATAAAAGATCTAGCTTCTGCTAATTTCTATGGGTAGGACTGGGGAAAGTTTTCTGTTTAAAGTATAGCTTGTACAACTGAAAGATGGGGATAAAAAAATACCAAACTGATAAACTTGTGCCAATTAAATTAGGTAATAAAGTAATTCTCAAGTGCTTGCATGTAGTAGGCATTCAATAAGTATATCCTTTTGTATTGTGGATCTTTTCAGCTTCCTCTCCATCAGTCTCATTGCCATTCCAACTCCTCAATAAGTGACATGAACACACACACACAGGACTTGAAAGATACAACTTTACTGTCATAATGTTTCTAAGTGTGACTAGATGGTAACAACAAACCCTCATCTTTTGTATTAATACCCCAATTTTGAAAAACTTTTTCTATATATTCTAGGTGGGAGAGAAATCCCAGCACTTACCTCTCACTATCAGGTCCTACTTCAAAAACAAGTTGCTGCAGTTGTCTGATCCTTCTTATAGTAACCTCTTTATTTGGCCAGGAGGCAAAACACCCAAGCTAAAGCAGTTAGGTTTGCCCCCAGGACACAAAGAGCAACAGAAACTGTTTTGCAGTAGGATCGTGGCCTGATGCTCAGCATCTAGAACAGCCTGTGTCCTGCCTATCTTCCATAGCTGCCAGCTTTCTATGCACACTGTGAGCCCCCAGTATCCTTTTTCACATATGCCCTTTGTGTTTAGTGTTAGACTCTATTGTTGGCGACCAAATATCAAGTTGAGGGAGAAGACTAGAGCTCTGAGGTCAGAGGGTATTCTCATGCTCCCTGAAATTGACCTACAGCACGATTTAATTAGAAATAGATGTAAGAGGGGAAAAAAATCAAGACACCCCCTAATATTTTTTATAGAACAAAATTGAAGAAGTTAAGAAATTACTTTGTGGATCCAGGTAAATCCTTAATCTACACTTGAGGAAATTATTACCATTAAATGAATTAAAAAATATGCCACCCAGAATGTTGGTCATTAGTACATCCAATGGTTTATATAGAAAGTTGCCAGATTAGCATCAAACCCAGACTGCAATTCATCCTTAATGGAAAAATCAATAAAAAATTTCTTTTTTCTTTTTCTTGTTGCCTCTCTGTGCTGTTGATGGCTTATTTGTGAGCTTTCAGAAACTTATATAACTACCTCTGTTCCACCGGAAACCTCAAGCTATACCCATCTCACTTCTGGACAATTCTTTAGGTCTAAATCCTTAATAACAAAACTCACAATGTCTTTGAAGATGAAGTGGGGTCCTGAAACTTTATGTCACATATAACTGTTTCTTGTATTTACTAAATAACTAAATAAATGACAAAGAAAAAGGAGGGAGGGAGGAAAGGAGGAAAAAATTTGTTGAAACAGTGCTTCATAGTCATTGAAATACTATATTGCTATACAAGCAAAATTAAGGCTTCCCTGGTGGCTCAGTGGTGGAGAGACCACCTGCTAATGCAGGAGACTTGGGTTCAATGCCTGATCAGAGAAGAGAAGATCCCGCATGACGTGGCCGAGACTGTGCACCACAACGATTAAGTCTGAGCTCCAGAGTCCGGGAGCTGCAACTTCTGATCCCATGTGCCTCAAGCCTGCGCTCTGCAACAGGAGAAGCCATCACAATGAGAAGCCCGCGCACCGCAACTAGAGAGCAGGCCCTGCTCGCCACAGCTAGAGGAAAGCCCGTGCAACAACAGAGACACAGGACAACCAGAAATAAAGTTAATTTCAAAATTATTCTAAATAGCACAATTAAACCCCTTCATGCAGACTGTAAATATAAACCTATTAACCAAAAGCTTTGGGAAAAAGTGCATGGAACCTGGCCAGTGAGCTGCAAGTATGTCCAAAGTTAGTTCCTTAGAAACAGAGCCTGAATTGGAGATTTGACACAGGCAAGAAGTCGAAGTGAAAGCTACAGAGAGTCCTGGCTTTGTCTTCCACAGGGTCACCTCCGCTCTTGGCACCACCAGCAATTTATATGAACCAAGAAATCCACCTCCCTTCTCCTTTTTTTCCCCCTAAACTAGCTTGCTTTAGTTTGGTCTGGATCTTCTTCAGGGACGAGGAGTCTTATAACATCCTGCTATTTCACAAGCAAACTTTGCTTATTTCCCTTTTTCTCTGACTATTCCAATTCACATCTCAGAACAAAAAAATAGCCCCCACTAGATAGAACTTAATTCTAAATCTGCCCATTACTAGCTCGGAATAGTCACTTCCACGTTAAGGATCCAGATGGGAAGTCATTTGTAGACAGATAGCCATTTCCTTACCAGAAGCCCAGAGAGGAAGATGGGGCCTTATTTCCTGTCAGAGTCACAGGATAAGGATTAGAGGAATCACAGAAGGTCTTGTGAAGTCTATCTCCAAAACAGTCTGTGTGAATATATTCACTTCTCCATCCACCCTCAGTGGTCGTCGTTCCCGCTCCACCCCCAGGGGTCGTCGTTCCCGCTCCACCCTCAGTGGTCGTCGTTCCCCATCAGGACAGTTTCAGTACCTTCTGCTTGGTCTCCCTACTCCCACTCTGGCCCGTCTGCAACCAGTCTTCACACAGCTTCGAGAAGACTCTTTTAAAGACATAAATCCAATAATGTCACTCCCCTTGCTTCAAATCTACCAGTGTTTTCTTAAAATAGTATCAAAACTTCTCTTCAGGGCCTCACACAATCTGGCCCCCAACACTGTCTCTACCTCAATTCACAGACTCTTACTCTCTCCACACCCATCTCACTTCAGCCACACAGGACTTCTTTCTACCCCTTGAGCTTACCAAGTGAGGGCCTTCGCTGTTTCCTCGACCTAGAATATTCTTCCTGGAGATCATTCATACCTGGTTCTTTCCTTTCCCTCAGATATCAGCTTAAATATTACCTCTCATTTAAGGGGCACCTTTCTCTGATGTCTCCATCTACGAAAGTTTCCCAGGCTTCCTCTATCATATCACATTGCTTTATTTTCTTAACAGTATTTACCACAATCTGACTTCTCATCTAATTTATTGACTTTCTCCTTCCCCTAGAATGCATGTTTGCTGAGAGCAGGAAGCTAGTCTGCTTATTTCATTGCTATACTTCCAGCACCTAGAACTGTGTCTGACACATAGTAGGTACTCAGTAAACAATCACTGAACATGTGAATAGGTAAATAAATTCTGAACGGTCCCAACTTTTTTCCCTACATTCATAACTGATAAAGAAAAACAACATTGCTTCTTTGAGTCACAGCCTCAAGTTTCTCCGGGAAATCATTCAGTATACCTTAAAGACAAGGACCATGCCATTGCTCTACCAGGTTGTAGTACAGTGTCTTACACACAACTGGTCCTAAGTGTCACTTAAATGAATTAATACATCATGGCTCCTATTCCTGATGTTGTCAAGATAATTTCATGTTATTTTACTGTTTATTTACACAGATTTAGTAGAACTCCTTGATATTTAATTGAGAAGCATAGTGTCATATAACTTTAAAAATAAAGTGAAGCGGAAGTGAAAGTGAAGACGCTCAGCTTTGTGACCCGACTCTTTGTGACGCTCCGACTCTTTGTGACCCCATGGAGCCCGCCAGGCTCCTCTGTCCATGGGATTTTCCAGGCAAGGATACTGGAGTGGGTTAACATTTCCTTCTCCATTAAAAATAAAAGCTATCTCTAACTAAATTTAGTATTGTTCCACATAAACCAAGAACTAGAATTAGCAACACTTCAATTCAACCAATATGCGTGTGTACATGCATGCTTTGTTGTTTCAGTCGTGTCTGACTCTTTGCAACCCTATAGACTGTAGCCTGCCAGGCTTCTCTGTCCATGGGATTCTCCAGGCAAGCATACTGGAGTGGTTTGCCATGCCCTCCTCCAGGGGATCTTCCCCACCTAGGGAACGAACCTGTGTGTCCTGCAGCTCCTACATCACAGGCAGATTCTTTTACTGCTAAGCTACTGGGGAAGCCCAGTTATTAAGTGCTTATTAAGTGTGACATGGTGTTTAAGTGTTTTACGTATGTTATTAGTACTATGCTTGACCCTAAAAGAGAAAGGAAGAAAGAAAGGGAAGGAGGCAGGAAGGGAGAGAAAGAGAAAGAGAGAAAGAACCTCTAAGAAAATTCTTTGTGCCCCTTAAAAAGCAACACATTTCCAATAAGTAAAGGTATTCAAACAAAACAGAAAATTTCACCAAGAATATTCTAGAAATAGACCAAACATTAGACGAGTTATTTTACTAAATGACCCTTTATAAATCAAGACATTTTATAAGGTCAACCCTCTTCTTTTACAAATACGGAACAGAAGCACAGACAAGCAATACAACTTGCCCAAGATGAAATGCAAATTCCTATTTCTAATCTTCAAGGCAATCTACCAGTGCACTCCTTCCTTCCTCACTCCTCAGTCCTTACTTGACTCATAATATTTCTTGACATTCTCAAACATACTTCAACAAAAACAGATTTGCTTACCATTCCCAGCACACCTGGCTCAATTTTTCCCTCTGTGCTTCTCCACAGACTTCCACTCCCACTGTCAATTTTATGCCAAGCTATGTCTCTCCTTTTAAAGTAACAATTATGGAAAAAAAAATTTTTTTTAAATTAATGTCTCTACATCTCCATCTGATCTCAGTACTCAAGAGCTCCTATACCTTTCCTAATTCATAAGGCAACCTAAGTAATCTTAATACACAAAGCAGATCAAATCACTCCCTCACTCAAAGCTAGTTGTTTTCCAAGATACTTAAGATAAAAATCTATAAACTCCCAAACAAAAATGACAAGGTTCTGCATGGTCTGCCCCTGCAGACCATGTCTCCCTTCCTAGCTTTACCTTAAAGCTACTGTTCCTTTTATTTCTGTTAATGTACCCCTCTGGCTCTCTTTAAGTTCCTCAAATGCTTCCTGCTCTTTCCTATACTGATAGTTTCACAAGTTGCTCTTTCTTTCTTAACGTACTGACTTCCAAGATTCACCATAAATGACGTTTTCTTAGGGAGATCCACTTTAACCACCCCCACATTCACCAATGCATCAAAAGAAGGCCCTTCTTGACATTTTGCCAAAGCACCTTTTTCTTGCCTTTATAACACGTCCATTGTTTTAATGTGGGCTTCCCAGGTGGCGCAGTGATAAAGAACCTGCCTGCCAATGCACGTGACATAAGAGACACGGGTTCAATCCCTGGTTTGGGAAGATCCCCTGGAGAAGGAAATGGCAACCTACTCCAGTATTCTTACCGAGAAAATTCCATGGACAGTAGAGCCTAGAGGACTATAGTCCATAGAGTTGCAAAGAGTTAGACACAGCTGAAGCAACTTCATACACACATGCATTGTTTTCATGATGTATGTTATTCCAGAAGCTGCCCTGTTCTTCCCTGTTCAGGTGGGCAGACCAAGTCACATTGGAGCAGGTATTACAGAAATAAGAAACACTCACTTTGGTAAATGTTGACTGAGTTGGTTTTCATAGAGGAAAGTTGAGTGGTACAACAAAGGAAATCCATACCACACCCCTGGTATAAATTGCTGGTTACCTGGGAAGAAGTAGACCATCATATTTATCATATTTTCTGGGGAAAAAAAAAAAGCAGAGAAATCTAACCTCCTCTTCCCAATATCTGAAGCCAAGAAACTTAGCAGAGAGCAACTTTGGCTGCATTCAGTAGAGGGAAAAGACATGGAATGTCTTAAAATAAAATTTACTGGAAGAGAAAGACAAACTTGTGAGAAAGTCATCTGAATACAACCCAGAGCCTAAGGACCCCAGAAGGAGGTTCCAGGCAGTATGTGGCCAGAGGCCAGCCATTCTCTGGGTCCTTTCATTCTAGCACAGTGGCTGTGCTTCAGAAAATTGCTGCTGAGCTTCATGGCTGAAGTTAGAGGGTATGAATTAATGTGACTCCTAACGATGGCGCCCAAACACAGACACACTGCAGCCTGGGCAGGGATGCAGTCCATGGGCCTCACGGTGGCAGCGGACCAGCACCGCCCTTCAGCCCAGACAAGATCAACCTGCAGCAGCTGCACCATGTGCCAGTGAAAGCAACCAGGGCGCCGACCCACCAGACTGGGTACACTTGTTTACTGGATGAACGGTTTCTTCTCTGCGGGTCTACCTCAGTAGACTGAAAGTTTCATGGAAGAAGCTAGCGTGTCTGTCTGGCTTCCGCTCAGGGCTACCAAGTATAGCACAGGTGGCACCCGGCTCCACGAGGACTGTCCTTCGCCCGGAACATGACATGAAGACTGCCCCTTAGAGCCTGGTAACTGCTCAACACCTTCACCCTTACCCTAGTCATCACTGCATCACCAGAGAGGCAGACATGAAGCAAGCACTCAATACAGATTTAGAATTATATAACAGAATGCATGATCTATTCTGTTCATTTGCATACACTTCTATGATTCTTTTTAAAGACGTTTTTGGGTATTTCCCTCCACATACCTAATATGGTATGTCCAAAAGGGATGATTTTATCTATTTTGAGCCACAGGAAGTCAGAACCGGAAAGAAGGTTAGAGTGATAAGTGTTTTTATTTTACTCACAAGGAAAGGGAAAACCAGAAAGATAGGATGACTTTTATCCCTTGGTAGAAAAGCCAAGACGAGAACCGCGGGCTCTTGCCTTCCAGTGCCTTTTGCTGTCTCTAGCCTCCACCTGCTCTTCAATAGCTTTCTCTTGTTCTTCTTGTGAAACAGAGGTGGAGGTCACTTAATCGCTGACCGCTGTTTGTGCCTTTGACTGCCAAGGCACTGGATTAACTAGGGAAATGCGGATGTGTGTGCTATATTTGACCCAAAGTGGTAGAACATTACCAGGGAAATTTCGTATATCAAGACCACAAAGAAAGCTCCACTCTATTGGACTGGTGAATTCTTCAAAACACACCGTATCTTTTAGGATTTCTCTTTCAGTATTTTCAGCACTAACAGCATACTTCTTTCTCCAAATGCTCAGGAGTCACACCAACAGCAGCATATTCTCAAGCACAGAAAATGAAACAGTGAATACTCAGAAAGAGAAACAAAAGATCAAATCTACTTAGAGGAAATAAAGGATTAGTGAAAAGTGTGTTCTTAAAATTATATCTGATTTTTATTAGATCAATAATTGCTTAAAATAGGAAACTTCCCTGGTGACCCTGTGGCTAAGACCCTGTGCTCCCTATCCAGGGGGGCCAGGTTCCATTCCTGTTCAGGGAACTAGATCCCACATGCCACAATTAAGACCCAGCAGAGTCAAATATATATGTATATGTATACATACATATATACACACACACACACAGATATATATGTTTTATAAAAAACTCAAAAAATTGCTTAAAATAAATATACTTCCAGCTCCAACTTGGTCTTCTGTCTTTGTATTACCAAGATTTGTAAAAATCTTGTTTGGTGTAAAATTTATCCTGTACTTATATGATATGACTCTTGGGGTTCCCTTGTGGCTCAGCTGGTAAAGAATCTGCCTGCAATGCATGAGACCTGTCTTTGATCCCTGGGTTGAGAAGATCCCCTGGAGAAGGGAAAGGCTACCCACTCCAGTATTCTGGCCAGGAGAATTCTATGGATTGTATAGTCCATGGGGTTGCAAAGAGCTGGACACGACAGTGACTTTCACTTCACTATATGATATGACTCTTACCTAAATTAGTACCTAATTTCTTTCCAACAGAATTAAAGTGAGAAAAATCAAGCCTTCTTTTCTATCTCTGCAACCATCTTTCATTTTTAGATTTATAGTCCTCAAACACCTATCATAAAAATCAGCACCAGTAAAATAAAATACTGATTTTGAATAGGTGACCAGACCAGCCACTGAAATGTTCTCCTTATAAATGATGCCCAAGAGAATTCTAGGAGGGCTACTGGATGGGAAAATTACACTTTGTGTTATTTGCAGACTACAAATAATATTAATGCCTTGTCAGGACCTAGACTAACTGTGAGGCAGTTTACAGCTGTGTGTTTCTCATGCTTTGGTCTGATTTAAGGCTCATGTAAACACAGTTCTGGACTGTGAGTCAGTGGTGGAGAATCTGTGCAGCCCCAACACTCTGGATCACCTGTGAAGAGATGAGGACAACCAAGGCGCAGGCCCTAGCCTTCAGAGGTCTGCAGAACGATTTGACCTAGGACAGCAACTAAACGCACAATTAATCTGGCTCATTTACATGAGGACAGGTCTGAGCACATGGAGTCCCTGACTGGAAAGACAAGGGACGTATTCTAGACAGGGGTTTTCAGAGCATGAGGTGGTGGGTACTCCTCCAAGTTCAAGGGAAGGGGAGGTGGGATCCAGCATGTTTTAGGTTTAGAGAGTTAACTGGCAGTTGTGAGGGGGAAAGCATCCAAGAACTGAGAGAATGGTGATGGTGACGGGGGCGGGGAGGAGGGATGAATTACCATACCTTGCAAATATTCACAAATATTTATCTTACAATATTTATTTGTCCTTTTTCTTAATTATTTTTTCTGAGAAGTTACATTCTCCACCACATTTCCCCACCAGTTAATTATAACTAATCAAGCTGTGAAATATCACGTCTCTCTTTTCTCCAGTTTCCTGGGAGAAAGGTCTATTTGAAGACAAGAAGTCAACACTGTCATCTATAAAACATCACAGTAGTATTCTTAATATGAAAGAAATAGTCTCAATTATTTTCACATACATTTATTTTGCTTTTTATTACAATCCTGTGAAATAAGTTGAGTTGGTGTTTTTATTCCTATTTTACAAGAAAAAAAGAAAAGTGTTCACAAAGATATCAAGCAAGCTATTTAAGGTCACACAATGGATTGTGTTATGTCACTGGGACAAGAACCTGTCTTCTGATTTATGTGCTCAGGTGTTCACTCAATAGGCTTGTACTGGACATACCGTGTGTGGCTGGTCATCATGATAGTTCCTAGGAAAAGAACAATTTACCAGGTAGTTACTACATCTGCCCTCAGGAGGTCAATTAACCAGAATGTTCAGTAAAGTGTGACTCAGATCAAGACACCGGATCTGCAAGGTAAGCGAAGTGGGACCAAAGAGCTGGAGCACCCAGCGAAGCCTAATGAGGCTCAAGGGAGGTTCCTCTAACAAAGTCACTGCTAACTTGGGACCTTAGCCAATTCAAGACAGTGACTGTTCGGCAGCTGTCCTGAATGGCTGAGGGGTGAGGTGTAAAGTAGGAAAATGGAGACAAAAGTGTTCCGAATAAAGGGAGCAGAGTCACAACTCCATAGTGTTATTTCCATGTGTGCATATATGTGTGCGCACATGCGTGTGTGTGCATCCCTCTCATTTAAAAAAGTCACACACTGTCCAATTGTCATTTCTGTGTAAGAATGAATTACTATGTTTACCATAAAATGCTGACATACACTCAGGAGATAAGATATAAGAGGAACCCCAAGAAATATAAGGTCCCTTCTTGGGTTACCCTCATTAATCTCTGAAAATTAGAATTTTTCTAGGGAAAAGAAGGACTTAAGAGGCCATCTAATAATTCTAAAGAAGCAAGGCAGGAATTGAAATACAAACCACTTACTTACTTCTATGATAAGGAATTGAGGGAAAAGAGGGATTCAGAATATGACATGCTACAGTTGTAGATTCCAAGAGTTGCCAAGTGTGAAAGAGGCATGTAGAACACTGGCGGACTATCAAAGTGCTACCGTATGTGAGGAGTTTGAAGGAGAACTTCTCTCCCTGCTTTCTATCTCTGCAAGGCAAGGACTGAAAATTTAACATAACACCCAGTACCTCTCACTACCACCTCTCAGCTCCCCTAGACAAATCATCGATCATCCTCTGTTACAAATGCTTGTAGTGCATATTCTGAGTGTAATTCCCAGAAAAATGATCCTATGGAAACTTTCATAATTGAGTTATTGACCTTTACAGTTTTTTCAAAGGAGAAAGGCCAATGAGTCACACGTATGCTACAACTCTAGACCATCTGAATGTCTTCAAATAAGATGGCTTAAGAATTTGTTTAATTCTTGGCTCTCTCTAATAAACTCACGATACAAAAACCTACATTTTAAGCCCTGATTTATCTAATTAAGCTTCAAGTTATATTTGCTTCTGGATATATCACTTAGATAATCTGCTATCTCCTTACGCATGGTGTCCAAAAGCCCAAGTCACTCAGAAGCCCCCACTCTTCAGTTCAGTTCAGTCACTCAATCGTGTCCAATTCTTTGTGACCCCATGGGCTGCAGCATGCCAGGCTTCCCTGTCCATCACCAACTCCTGAAGGTAGCTCAAACTCATGGCCATTGAGTCGGTGATGCCACACATCTCATCCTCTATCGCCCCCTTCTCCTGCCTTCAATCTTTCCCAGCATCAGGGTCTTTTCCAATGAGTCAGTTCTCGTCAGGCAGTCAAAGTATTGGAGTTTCAGCTTCAGCCTCAGTCCTTCTAATGAATATTCAGGACTGAATTCCTTTAGGATGGACTGGTTGGATCTCCTTGCAGTCCAAGGGACTCTCAAGATTCTTCTCCAATACCACAGTTCAAAAGCATCAATTCTTTGGCACTGCCGCCTTTCTTTATAGTCCAGCTCTCACATCCATACATGACTACTGGACAACCCCATTCTTACAAAAGTACAATTGACCAAGCAGTCTCCTCAAATTTCTCATTCTGGGTCATTAAACCATGATTCTCCCAAATAAGAGAAACAGAATAACACATGGAAAAAGAGCTTAGATATCTATTAGCTCTACTTTAAGTCAAACAAACAAATCACTACAACAGGAAAAAGATGAAAAATAAACTCAGAGTCAAATATCTTGAATTAGAAATCTGGTTCTAATTTCTTCACACTTCAGTTCTTCATCTGAATGAAGCAGAACAGAGTGGCAGTTTCACAGCATGCAGTTAAATGAGGTAATGCATGTGAAAATACTTACCACAAAGAGTAGGACATAGTTGATGTGGAAGAAATGTTTGTTGAGTTAATCACTCTTTACCGTTGCTGTTCAATTGTTAAGTTGTGTCCAACTCTGTGAGACCCCATGGGCGGTGGCACACCAGGCTCCCCTGTCCTTCACTATCTCCTGAAGTTTGCTCAGATTCATGTCCAGTTGAGTAGGTGATGCGACCTAACCATCTCTTCCTCTGCTGCCCCCTTCTTCCTTTGCCTTCAGTCTTTCCCAGCATCAGGATTTTTTCCACTGAGTCAGCTCTTTGGATCAAATGGCCAAAGTATTAGAGCTTCAGCATCAGTCTTTCCAATGAATATTCAGGGTTGATTTCCTTTAAGATTGACTGGTTTAATCTCCTTGCAGTCCAAGGGGCTCTCAAGAGTCTTCTCCAAAACCACAATTCAAATGCATCAATCACTGCTTAAACTGACCATTTCTATCAGCATTACCTTTCTTTCTCTGATTTATCTCTTTCCACGGTCTCTACCCTTAGGCCCTAACAGACCTGCAGAAGCAAGTTGTTTCTGATCTCACTTTCCCATTTTCCAGCCCAAATCTATCCACACGCTACAGCTCTGACAATCTTTTAAAAATTCATTCCCCTATTCAAAAACCCAAAATAGAGGTTTTATAGCCTACAGGCCAAAGAACACAGTCCTCATCCTGCATTTATCCTCAATCCATCCACAGAACTCTTTCAAACCATTCTTCCTGTGTTTTCAGCGTCCACCCTCCCTACTCTCGTGAGCTGGGTTCCCGGACATTCACACTCTCAGCTGTGAGGTCAAGCTATGCCAGCCCAACTCTTTCTGGAAGCCTACTTTGGCAAATTCAGAGGGATTTCTTCCCAGAGCCAAAGGCATTGTTAATTACATCTAATCTTGTATTATTCTCTAATTGTTTCACTTACAAATGTGGGAATCCTACTTCTCTGAACAGATTATAATGCTTTGACCAGTTTTTAATGTCTACTTAATATCCCTCCACAATGCTTAAAAGTGAACTGTAGTAAACTAAAAAAAAAAAAAAAAAAAAACAAACCTAAGAATTCTGAATAATCTAAATTCTTATAAAAACAAATTATAGAAGATTTTTCCTATAATGTCAATTCATATGCTTAATCATTTTCCCTGAATTAACATCCTGAATACAAATGTATAGGCAGAGAAAATATTAGCAACTTAATAATACTTTTTATAACACTATAAAACACCATTACTTCTGTAAAATAACCTATTGCATCTATTTTTCACATGTAGTACATTTAAGGCAAATTTTCTATGTCAAAAAATATCAGTGATTCCTAAAACTTAAAAAACACTACATCTATGTTGCAAAATATCTCCTTGAGTCAAAACATCTCTGCTCACATCTGTGGCTATTGAGCAGGGAATTTGCTGGTTCAAGATTAAAGGCAAAGTTCCTAAGGCTGTTTTTATACAGTTCCTGAGTCATGGATGAGAAACTCTGTTCCTCATTCTCTCTTTTCACAGTGGAGATAGCTTTTCGCCTACTATTTTTAAGATGGCTACAGATTAGCCACTTACAGTGTTGGTATTGTAGCTGTTGTGCCTCTTTGAGGAGTGCCAGGTGTACAAAAGGGCAAACTGTCCTGATGGCTTCCTCTGAACAACAGCCTCAGGTTATTCCTGCTTCTGGAAACTTGGCTATCATGTCAAACAACTGGACTATTTGGTGATCGTAGTTCATAAAAAATCTAACGATAATAAGTCAAACAGATTGCATTGCTGAGTCAATTGACTGATTTCAACAGAATCTGATGCCTTATATTGACTAAGAAGTGTAAGTCATCTATCAATGGTGACATCACTTCCCACTATTCTCACTTAATTTCAGATTTTCTGTTGTATAGCTTCTGGGGGAAAAAAGTTTAAAAGCTTTTTGTTTACACCATAGATAAACCTCTATTTAAACCAGATAAACCCAGAAACGGCTCCTATTTACACAGCAGGAATTTGCAGCTAATTCATTTGGGATGTTTTCTTATTATGGTATCTATTCTTTGCTAAGTTTTTCAGCAGTGACAACTGAACATTATTGTCATCACGTTAGTCCTCCAAGATAAGATACACTCAGAGTCCTTTTAAGTAAGAATTTTGGATAATTAGATTAGTACCCTGTGCCCAATTTTTTTTCTTAAAGCTTACAGGGAATCTATATTTTATAATTAGGGAAAACATATTAAAAAAAAACCCTCTTACTTCAGCATTAATACACTAAAAATTCAGTTCACTAAATTCTAGTGTTTTCTTTCTTATAATTCCCTAATCTATTAAGAGAGCAGTTTTGCCATTTTCTTTCCTTTGAAATAATTCCAACTTTGTACTGCAGATCTTTCTGAAGATATTTGGAGATTTAACTTCAGTGGTGCACAAAACAGAAAATAGAATAATTACTTTAGTTCAAAAAATACCTATTTTGAAAACCACGAATTTCTTCTCTTTGATATGATCACATGTTGAATCTGTTTAATGTTTTTATGAGAACTGACCCAATAAACTTTGATAAAATGCTGCAAACCAATAAAGTTTATATGCAAATATTAAATGAAATTAAGTAAGATGAATTCCAAATACAGGGTTTCTTAAGAGTGAGTTTGATCATCCCAGGTTTCAGTTTTCAGAACTGATCTAAAGTCTTCATAAGGCCACTGTGCCCATCTTATTAGAAGCACAGTTTTGAAATAAAAAACACACTGCTTATTTTCTCTTCTAGTTAAAAAAAAAAGCAACAACTATAAGTCTGGTTAACTGTATGAGTAAGCATTTTATTCATATGATTTACCTTTTTCCTTGGATATATAGAGCACACAGAGAGTATGATAGAACAAACTCAAATACGTGGGACTCAAATGACTTGTGAAAAATTCAAATATTCTGTTTGCCTTTAAAGCTACATTAACTATCAATTGTAGTAAAGTGCTTATTATTTAGAATTCTTTTTTTCTTCTATTTGACTACCTACACACAGTAGAAGTAAATATGTCTAAAATTGGTGCTGGCTTTGATAAGCCATGGTGATGACATCAGCCTGACTTCTAGCTTCTGGAATGCAGAACTGAGACCTTACAGCGATTTGTGGACTATTCGGTCCCAGCATAACTCTCCTTGTCACAACCTATGATCCATTCCAAGCCAAGACTCTTGCTCTAAATATACTACACAATTAAACAAGAGTATTCTGGAATATGAGTGTTGTCAAATGCAGGAGTGGTGGGGGTGGGGTGGGGTGAGAGGAGAAAAGGAACTACAGTTCTCTTAAAAAGTACAAGGATTTTAAAATCGTACATGGTGTACGACAATGTTAATGTACTTCATATAACTTAATTGCACACTCAAAACTAATGGGAAATTTCATGTTATGTGTATTCTATCACAATTAAAAAAAGAAAAGCTCCGGACTTCCATGGTCCTGCCATGAAGATTCCAAGCTCCCAATGCAGGGGACACCGGTTGGATCCCTGGGTGGGGGAACTAAGATTCCGCAAGCCGCAAGATACAGATAAAAACTAAAACAAGAAAAAAAATGTAAAAAACCCTATATGTGGGTGGCTTCTGAAAACTGTGGATTTCAGGAGTTTTTCACAAGTGTCTAATAAGTTTCTAGTTCCGATGTGTCATCTGTTGTAACCCTGTCACAGTGACCAGGTCACTCTTGCAGGAATATTTACTGAGCTAGGTTGCTGGGGGCCTAGAAAAGCAACCATTCACCAGGAATTAGTAAATAGCACTTACACCAAATGTCGAGCTAAAAGGACCGCAGAGGAAAACCTGGAAAGTAAGATGTAAGAACAGGTGTTAGACAAGGAGCATGTGGAAACGTCACTTGCTCCCAGGCCGTGGGCCCCGTGAGGAGCTGCTAAGTGCAGAAACCTCTCCTTCCTATCCCAGGAAGGGCCTTCCCATCAGCGCCGCGTAGTGACCGCAAGGACAAGCCAAGGCTGGTCCGAAGGAGTTAGTAGGCCTGGGGGCCACCGGATGACTGTGGGTTCTCGCACTTCCTAGCGGGCGCAGCGGAATTTCAAAGGACGGAGGATGGCCGAGGGCGAGACGCCTCTCCACTCTCCTGCCTCGCCTCTGCCTGCTAGCAAGGCGAGCCGCGGCTGCTGCGGGAGGGCGCGCACTGGCTCAGCGGTTGTGCCTGTCCGCCGGGTGGCGGGTGCGGGGGGCGCCGGGAAAGTACCTCTGCAGAGTGAAAATCGACTCAGCGTGCGAGAGGTATTTGAAATAAGGAGAAAACCCAGAGTACCGGGCTAGACTTGTCATCGCCATTCTATTCTGCTCCTAGTGCTCCCGGGAGAAACCAGTTTCTGCACCAGCAGTGAACTAACACCTGGGTATCCTCTTACTCTCTCCGATTGGAATGTGAGCACCCCTGGGGTCTCCAGGCGTGCACAGGCTATGGCCTGATGCGATGCCTAGCACTTGGAAGGTGCTCAGCAGGTAAATGAGGAGCTATGTTCTGAAGCCGAGACCAAGAAGCGCAGGTGGAGCCCTTCCAGAGTTCGCCTCTTGCAGACACGCCCCTGCAGGTGTTGGCACTTCCCAAAGTCTCCCCTGCCCGCCGGCGCGCACACGCCCACCCCGAACTCCCCAGGCCCTGGAACTACCTACCAGCAAGGGCGACCAGCAGACCGACAGCACGCACATGATCCCCATGAGCTGGATGGCCGTCTCTGTCGTGATTCGGCCCCACTGGGCGCTGGACTGCGACGCCGTGGCCTTGGCCCTGCAGCGGGACACCAGGGCCTTAATGGTGGCCAGGTTGCAGGCGAAGGTGACCACCAGCGCCGAGAGCCCCAGGATGGCAAAGGCAGAAGCGAAGAAAACGTTGCCCCAGTTTTGCCGGGAGTTAGTCCCGTTGCCCTGAGGCCGGGTGCTAATGAAGCACCAAGTCCCAGGCCACTGGATGGTATACTGACCTACGCCCAGCAGCGGCAACAGGGCGAAGGCGAGCACGGCCAGCCACACGCCTAGCAGCACGGCGCGGGTGACGCTGGTCTTCATGTGGCTTGAGTACCAGTGCGGCGCCCGGGTGGCCAGCGCCCGCTCGACGGCCATGGCGCTGGCAATGAAGAGCGAGGAGAGCCCAAAGACGGTCATGGTCAGGCCGAAGAAGGCGCACAACCTCCCCGAGGGGTCGAGCTGCTCCCAGTGCTGGTGGGACAGGTAGAGGACGATGACCACCGGGCTGGTGAGCAGCTGCCCGACCATGTCGGTGAGCGCCAGCCAGCCGATGCACAGCAGGAACGACTTCTTGCGCTTGCTCTCCCGGCGCCTGTAGCTCTTCGACACGAGCGTTATGGCCAGCGCGTTGCCCACGAACCCGGTGATCATCATGGTCATCGAAAAGGCTACGGACACCGAGCCGCAGTCCTCGCTGGGCTCCGGGGGCAGCGTGAGGTTGCTCGGCGCCTCAGCGGCGCGCTCGGCCGCCCAGATGCCCGGGTCGGAGTGGTTGAAGCGCGTACAGAAAGGGGCGCTCGCGTGGTCCCGGGTCGCCTTCATATTGCCTTGGAGGTGAGGCAGGGACGGCACCTTGAGAAGAGCGACGGGAGCCGGCCGACCCGGCGCGGCAGGCGGCGGCTGTCGGTGGCGACCGGGGCTGGGGCTGGGGTCGCGGCTAGGCTGCCCTCCATGATGCGGGGCGCAGCCGCCGCCTCACTTCGCCACTAAGGCGGCGGCGCCGGGGCTCCCAGGCCAAGCAGGCAGCCGCGCCGTCGGCTCCCAGGCGTCCGGAGGTGCCCGGCGCCTGCTATAAGCCCGAGGGGGGCGGGGCGCCCGTGGGCGTGGGCCAAAGTGCAGTGGGAGGAGGACGCAGAAGCAGCCGAGAGCCTCCCTCTGTCTCTGTCTCTCTCTCTCTCGCTGCGGCTTGATCACTGCTTTGGCCGCCTGGGCTCCGAACATCCTTCCATTGGCAGAGGACTCCTCTCGAAATGCTCCAGCTCCTGCCGCGACCGGCCGCCCAGCCAGGCTGCCCCGCGCCGCCTCCGGTTCTCTGCCAGAGGAGAGTCGGTGAGAGGCTGGGGCTAAAAGGTCTCCCTCGGCTACCCCACCTCAGGCAAGTTGCCAAGGTGCCCGCCTTCCTCCTCCTCCATCCACAGAGGTTCACGTAAGGACCGGGTCTCCCTCCCGGGGCTCTTTTGTGGCCCTGGCAGGTTGTATCTCACCTACCTGACCCTGAGTAATCTAGGCAAACCACACTCCTGACGCGCAGATGAGCGTGAACATTTTTCCCTTTCTACTTTGGGACTCTCGCATGATCTTAAGCAGGCCAGGTTGTTCTGTCCCCAGGGGAGCACTGAAACTGTAAAACCAATAGTGCCATAAGATTCAAGGGAATAGGTACAGGAAGACAAAATAAAATCAGACTTCGGATTCAAAAATAAAGAAATCCCAACTACCAACCCCCTTCATCACCAGCCTAAATTCTTCTCCTTCCTTAACTTTAAATATATATATATATATTAATTAATTAATTAAAAATATTTTTAACATTTAGCTAGGGCAAAAGGGGCTAGAGGCAGGTGGCTGCCACTCACTATTTCACTGTCTCAGCACATCTGAATTATTGAAATCAAAGGCTGCTAGCCTGTGGGAGTGAGGGGAGGTGGGCCAGAGAAACAAGGCAAACTCTTAGAAAGCCTGCAACCATCTTTCTCCACCCTGGACCATTCTTATGCAATTAGGACTAGAAACTGCATTTAGATGTTATGAAGGTCTTCACATTTAGTGAAAATGGGCATAATCACTCAGTAACATCTTTTATTAAGCCAATATTTTATGTGTTTCACAACCATTTCCCTATTTTTTCTCAGACATCCTCCAAGTATTATTACTCCCCTTTTAAGGTGAGGTAACTGAAGTTAGAGGATGTGCCCAAGTCTTTCAGCAATTCTCCAGTCTCCAACTTCTTATCTGAAGCACAGTGTTCTTTACATAGATACCATAACCACTCTCAACAGGTGATAAGACCAGCAGTTCTCAAATCTAGGGAGAGTCTAGTTTTTCTGCCTTTTCATCTTGTCGGGGAAGTGGAAAGATTTTAAAAATTATTTTCGAACTTCATTTTCCCTCATATTTAAGACATTAGATCTAATCATTCAGCTCAGTCGTTTCCATCGTGTCCGGCTCTGTGCCACTCTATGCGCTGTAACCTGTGAGGCTCCTCGATCCTTGGGATTCTCCAGGCAAGCACACTGCAGCGGTTTGTCATGCTCTCCTCCAGGGGAGCTTCCCGTCCCAGGGATGGAACCCTCGGCATCTCCTGCGTTTTCTGTATCGCAGGCGGATTCTTTACCGCTGAGCCAGTTGGGAAGCACATTTACTCAGCCCTATGAAGACCATTACTCAGACTTTCAGAGCAAGGCTGGGTCAGTTCAGTTGTTGTCTTTTCCAGCTTAGTTGATCTTATTGGATGTAAATGAGTGGTAGGATATGAGAATGGAGTATGTCCCCTTGCATTCTTTCTATGCTGTTGTTTTGACTCCGTATCAGAGTCTGAAAAAAAAATCATTATAGGGCTATATAGTTTTTAAAGGAGAAAAAGCAAAAATGAAATGTAAATTCTATTTTAACAACATGCATTAATCACATTACTAATTTTATTTTGTTTTACTGTTTTTTTCTTTTACTTTTTTCAAATTTATTTGTAATGCCATGTGTCTAATGAGAACAACTAAGAAGGAATAGAGAAGTGGTTCATTTTTTAAATCTTCCCCCCAAGCTTTTATTAGTTTTAATTAGTCTCAAACTCGTATTTGTGAAAATGTTTTTCTAAAGTGTCATTGGAAAAGTAAAATAATATTCAATGGTATTCCCAGATACAGGTTTTATCCAAAGCATTGGATTGAAAGTACATATCAAAATTTAATGTTATAGCAATAAAACTCTAGTGTAACTGTATATTTATTTTAAAATTTAAAACCTTTCCATGATTTATACAGCAAAAAAAAAACTAAACAAAACAAAGCCAATCTACAATGACATCAAAACTTACTATTTATGAATATTTGTCTTCTTTGAAAATTTTGTTTCCCTCACTGCAGTACACACCAGTTAGACTACATAAGAGTTAAAATATAAGGGCATATAGTATCAGTTAATGCTAGCCTCTCTTAACTCACCTCCACCAATGCCTTAAATGTACTGCCTTTCAGAGTTTTTGTATAACACTTTCCTCCTTTCTGTGTATTGATTCCTAAGTTGTATGTTTTGTAGCTATTCACCTTGAAAACAAGTAATTTGGAGGATCTGAGGTGTCACTATAGAATGCTAGCAGCACTTCTTGGTGTCAGAACAGAAACAGTCTGAATTGTGTTGTTCTGAAACATCACCGCCCTCTAGTGACCCAAAGGTTAATAACATGCCATATAATTTCTGAACAATACATGCTTCGCTTAAGGACCTCTGATACTTTTCATAGGGACCTAACTCATTAATACATAACTGTTGTCATTCTGTCTTCCTTTGAGTGTCTGTTTAATCAATATTCCAGTGAGGATTAAAGTTATAAAGTCAGGTAACTGAAAGACCACATATTCAAAAACTTTTAAAAAGATTTTAAAGCATGTATTCACCCATTATGTAATTTTAACTGACATTATGCCTAGAAGTGATTTTAGTCCATAAATTTAAATCACCTATTGTATCTTACATCTTAAAATTCATGACATATGTCAGTACTTAGCTGGTGCTGATGAATTTATTGTATATACTTCTACTGAACTTCTATCAGGAAATCTTAAAATAGACATAAATTAAAAAAATAATAAATTAAGTCCTGAATAGTCACTGGAAGGACTGATGCTGAAGCTGAAGCTCCAATACTTTGTCCATCTGATGCGAAGAACTGACTCATTGGAAAAGACCCTGATGCTGGGAAAAATTGAAGGCAGGAGAAGAAGGGAACGACAAAGGATGAGATGGTTGGATGGCATCACTGACTCGATGGGCATGAGTTTGAGCAAGCTCTGGGAGCTGGTGATGGACAAGGAAGCCTGGTATGCTGCAGTCCATGGGACAGCAAAGAGTCAGACATGACTAACTGAACTGGAAAAAATTAATAAATAGTTTCACACAATCAAGCCCTTGATTACCTGAAAATATCTGCAGTTCTTACTCTATAGAGACAACTACTAATTTCAGCATGTTTTCAAGTCATTTATTCAATAAATATTGGGTCTTGTCTGCCAGTCTAGTAGTTAAGACTCCATGCTTCCAATGCAGGGGATGCAGGTTCAATTTTTGGTGGGGAACTAAGATCCCACATGCTGTGTGGTGCAGCCAAAAATAAATAGTGAGCACCCACTCTATGTCAGACACCATACAGTTGTCAAGGACATAAGAAAAGCAAAAGTTTCTGCATTTACAGAGTTTATATTTTAATGGGAATCTCTTGATTTTTTACCCAAAATAACAGAAGAATGCTAAACTCAGTGGCTTTTGTGATTTGTCATGCAAATCAAGAAACCCAATTTTAGAAACAATGTACAGTTTTGATGAAAAAGTGGAAAAATGTGTAGTCTTCAGCATCAAATAAGATTTATCTCAGGAACACATTGTAGATGTAGCTCTCAAACATTAATCAATATAATTAGTAGTTCAGCAAAATAAAGGAGACACTTTAAGTCTTTTCTAAATCAATTATCTGGATACCCTAAGCCCCTTTTATTGACTGCCTCTTTTCCAAACTTTTCTTTCTGTTTCATTATATGCTTAGTAATTTTTAACTGAAAATTGGACATTAAAGTTCATATAGTGTAGTGACTGTGGATTTCATTTTTCTTCTGAAGATTACTGATTTGGTAGTGATGGGGTGGTCCTTTTGGCAGTTAACATGCCTGGATTCAAATGCTAACATTTTCTCTCCTCTGATAGGCAGCTACTGTTGGCTCTTGTCTCTTCATGGCTACTCTTTAAGCCTGGTTTCCTGTGAATTGATCTATCCTATCTAATGCAAAGAGCCAACTCAATGGAAAAGACCCTGATGCTGGGAAAGACTGAAGGCAAAAGAAAAAGGGGGTGGCAGAGGATGAGATGGTTAGATGGCATCACTGGCTCAATGGACATGAATTTGAGCAAACTTTGGGAGAGAGCAGAGGACAGAGGAGCCTAGCATGCTACATACAGTCCATGGAGTCACAAAGAGTTAGACATGATTTATCAGCCAAACAACCAGAACATACCTATGATTTGTTGGTTGTTCAGTGGTGGGGATCATTCTGTCTGGTTTATTTGCTTATAGGGGGTCTCTTCTAATTTCTAGCTGTTCTGTCAGTTTGGGGCTGTGCCCTGGTATTTCAACCCGGTGAAGCTTCAGCTTGCTTTTTTAAATTAGGTTCCAGGGCAATTCTGTCGTTCACATATAGTTTGGCTGTCAACTGTAATTTGGACAGAAGTTCCGGTCAACTCTTTCTGTGGTTCTCATTGTTTGAATTTCCTATTGAAATCTGCAGTGGTTTTTCTAACCTTGAACTCCAATCTCACGCACTTTTTGCCAATGAGGTGGCAATTTCTCTACTACTATTTCCTGTGAGATAGTCATGAGGATTGGGTATCACCTCAGTCCAAAAGGCCAGAAGTCTTAATCCTTACCCCTGTCAGTTGGTTTTTTGAGATAAATTTTTCTTCTAGTTCTGTGTGCTTTTGAATGCTTTCCAATAAATTTAAATAGTTGTTTTAAATCTTTTAACCAGACTTTATAATTGTTATCTGCAGGACAGTGATATTGGCATAATGACATACGTGCAGTTCACTGGAATAGTATGCTTATGTTAGTCCATTGAACTTTATATAGATGTGTGTGTGTGTGCTCAGTCGTGTCCGACTCTGTGCAACCCCATGATAACTCACCAGGCTCCTCTGTCCATGGAATTATCTAGGCAAGAACACTGGAGCGGGTTCCTATTTCCTTTTCCAGGGAATCTTCCTGACCCAGGGATGGAACCCTCAGCTCTTGTGTCTCCTGCACTGGTAGGTGGATTCTTTACCACTAGCTCCACCTGAGAAGCCCACTTTATATAGATATGTAGTTATATATATATATATATATATACATATATACATATATATATATATGTTTATATAGATATATAAATATACAGAGATATAGATACAAAGATATGTATACACACATACATACATAAATGAAAATTCAGTTAATTTTCAGCAGTGTTAAGGTAATTCAGTAAAGTTTTCACAAATGGTGCTGGGAAAACTGGATACCTATGTGCAAATAAAAATGAACACAATCCTTATCTCATACCACACACAGGCTATCATTAAATAAATTTATTTAATCTTAAAACTATAAACCTTCTAAATTAAAATAGGAGAAAAACCCTTGTGATTTCTTTACCCTCTCATTGTTACTAGAAGTATTCCTATAGCTTTTTCTTGTCTTTTGAACATTTAACAAATGTGATTATCTCTTTTGGTCATTATATATAGAAATTCTTTATAATCTTCTTAAATACCAGAATAACTTTTTTTTTCCTTGAATGTTTGGAGCATAATTTTTCTGAATGTTTAGGTTATAATTTTTTGTTATTAGCAGCAATTGTACAATAAAATTTTTATAGTTATTGGTGTGTACATTTGTGGGGCATATTTTTATCATGATAAATCCTTAGGAGAGGATTGATACAGCCCAAATTTGTATCCGCAGCCTATACTTCTCCTGGAATTCCAGCCTCGTTTATCCAACTGTCATCCCACTTGGATAACCCAATAACATCACACTATGTTCAAATGGAACTTCAAATTTTCTTCCCCACTCCTGGTTATACCTGAGTCTTCCCCATTGCAATATATAATAATGCCATCCACAAACTCAAGCCAGAAATCAAATGGCCATCCTTGACTCTTCATTTTTCATTCTCTTTTCCAACCCATTAATCAGTAATATTAATTCTATTTCCAAAATATGCACTCACTGTCTCCATCTTCACAGCCACTGTCTTGGTTCAGGTCACTGCCATCATTTACCTAATCTACTATTGTTTTTAATTGTCTTGGTTTTATCATTTTAAATTTTATTGTGACAAAATAAGCTAAGCAAAGCTTAAGTAGCATGTAGATTTTATTTTAAAAAAATTGATTGATTTGGCTGAGTCTTTGTTGCTGCGTGCAGGCTTCTCACTAGAAGCATGGTGGCTTCTCACTAGGAGCGTGGTGGCTCCTCTTGTTGTGGAGTTCAGGCTCTAGAGCATGTGAGCTTCAGGAGTTGCAGTGCATGAGCCCAGTAGTTGTAGCTTGCAGGTTCTAGAGCACAGGCACAGTAATTGTGGTGCACGGGCTTAGCTGCCCCGAGGCATGTGGGATCTTCCTGGATCAGGGATTGAACCTGTGTCTCCTGCACTGACGAATTCTTTACCGCTGGGCCACCAGGGAAGCCCATATATTTTTAAAGGTTAATGGTATTTTCTACACCTGTCCTTATTTTCACTTCCAAACTAACCAACATGAACAGGTTGTGGTGTATGACTTCAGATTTTTCTTTATGCTCATACAAAGGTACATTGACTTACAATACATGGGTTCCTGCTGCTCTGTTTGCTGGCTCTGAATCACAATCTGCGTAAAATATATTTTACTGTTAGTTTGGATCTCCCTAACTAGTAAAGTTAAATCCATTTTCACAAGTCTATTAACTTCGTTGATTTTGGTGCACTGCCCATTGGATTATCATTATGCTATTAATTTGCAGGAGCTCTTTGGATATTTAGATACCCACCACCTGTTTCTCATTTTCCTACCCTATCATTTTGCTTTTTTTTGTGTCATGTTTATTACCATATGTAGAAAATTTGTTCAGTAAAATGTTCATCTTTCCCTTTATATTTTTAGGATTATTGCTTAAGAAAGTTAAAGTTTCTCCTTAATTTCTATACTTGTTACATTTGGAAAATACTGCTTTAAAAATCATGTTTAGCCATATAATAAACTAAATCATAATTCTTCTCTTAAATACCATTTTATCACATACTAAATTTCTATATAGCCTAGAATCTAGATCTTGGTTTCTAAGTATCATTCTCCAATAAGAACTACCAGAGCTCCTTGGAGAAATGACTGATTGATGGCTGTGGCAGGGAAGATAGGAGCCTACAGCATCTGTATTAGCAAAAATTAGAGTGCTCAAAAGACAAAAGGATGGTGATATGTCAAAGAAACACAGGAGTCAACGTAAAACAGTTCCCAATGGCTAACTGCAACAATCTGACCAATAAAATATATAATGGAATCCTGAATATAATCCAAATATAAATATACACAGGTCCATACTGATATAAATGAGTAGATAAATGAATAAAAGAGGCAAACCTGCTTAATATATGTAGATGCTCCCCTCTCCAGGAACTGAAACACAGTCCCTCTTATTGAGGGTATGCTTGACTTCATGACTTTAAGGAATTTATTGTGCTTTGAGTTTCAGATACTGCATTTTTAGATAGAAGACTGAAGGCATCCTGCATCATCAGAAAATGGCATTTTAAAAAATAAGAGTATTTTAGACTTATGTGTATTGTCCTTTTAGACACAATATCACACACTTAGTAGACTTTGGCATAGGGTAAACATAACTTCTATAGGCACTGGCAAGCCAGTAGGTTTGTGTGAGTTGCTTTACTGTGATACCCGCTTTACTGTGGTGGTCTGGAATTGGAAAGGTAGTATCTCCAATGTATGCCTGTGCTTCCAAAGAATATAGTATAAAAAGAAAACAGGAGTACCTTTATAATGGAGAAATCTGGCAAACCCTGTCTTAACAAAGTGACGGTTACCATCTCCCAATAATGTCATGTGGATATATCTCTTGACATGTGATGAGCAAGGCACTTCACTCCTACAGTAACCTTTCCATAACCGATAACCCCAGTCTAATCATGAAAAGAAAGTAACAGATAAACCCCAAATGAAGATCATTCTACAGGATACCAGACAAGTACGCTGGTGGTCAGGTATTCTGTAGAATACCTGGTAAACTGGTGGAAATTAAAGGAAATCTGGATTTAATGGTAACGTGTGAATATTGGTTTCTTGCATTCTTGCAAATTATGCCAAATATTAAGGGTACAGGAACTCTTATTATCTTTAAGTTTTCTATATATATAAAAAATTATTCCCCCCAAAGATATATAAGGATGTATTCTTTTCTGTAATCTCTTACTTTATTCCACTAAGTTATTTATATTTCTAGGTGAATAGTTTTGACTGGCTCAGATCACAAACTCCTTATCACAAAATTCAGACTTAAATTGAAGAAAGTAGGGAAAACCACTAGACCATTAAATGACCTAAATCAAAATCCATTATGATTATACAGTGGAAGTGACAAATAGATCCAAGGCATTAGATCTGACAGAGTGCCTGAAGAACTATGGGTGGGGTTTGTAACATCGTACAGGAGGCCGTAATCAAAACAATCCCCAAGAAAAAGAAATGCAAAAAGGCAAAACGGTTGCCTTGAGGAGGCCTTACAAATAGCTGAGAAAAGAAGAGAAGGAAAGGCAAAGGAGAAAAGGAAAGATATACCTATCTGAATGCAGAGTTCCAAAGAATAGCAAGGAGAGATAAGAAAGCCTTCCTCAGTGATCAATGCAAAGAAATAGAGGAAATCAATAGATTGGAAAAGACTAGAGATCTCTTCAAGAAAATTAGAGCTACCAAGGAAACATTTCATGCAAAGATGGGCACAATAGATGACAGAAATGGTGTCAACCTAACAGAAGCAGAAGGTATTAAGAGGTGGCAAGAATACACATAAGAACTATACAGAAAAGATCTTAATGACCCAGATAACCACAATAGTGTGGTCACTCACCTAGAGCCAGACATCCTGGAATGCAAAGTCAAGTGGGCGTTAGGAAGCATCACCAAGAACAAAGCTAGTGGTGGTGATGGAATTCCAGCTGAGCTATTTCAAATCCTAAAAGATGATGCTGTGACAATGCTGCACTCAGTATGCCAGCAAATTTGGAAAACTTGGCAGTAGACACAGGACTGGAAAAGGTCCATTTTCATTCTAATCCCAAAGAAAGGCAACGCCAAAGAATGTTCAAACTACCACACAATTGCACTCATCTCTCATGCTAGCAAACTAATGCTCCAAATTCTCTAAGCTAGGCTTCAGCAGTATGTGAACCGGACAGTCGGATGTTCAAGCTGGATTTAGAAAAGGCAGAGGAACCAGAGATCAAATTGCCAAGATCTGTTGGATCACAGAAAAAGCAAGAGTTCCAAAAAATTTCTACTTCTCCTTTATTGACTACTCCAAAGCCTTTGATTGTGTCAATCATAACAAACTGTGGAAAATCTTCAAGAGATAGGAATACCAGACAACCTGACCTGCCTCCTGAGAAATCTGTACACAGGTCAAGAAGCAATAGTTAGAACCAGACATGGAAAACCAAACTGGTTCCAAATTGGGAAAGGAGTATGTCAAGGCTGTATATTGTCACTCTACTTATTTATCTCATATGCAAAGTACATCATGTGAAATGCCAGGCTAGATGAAGCACAAACTGGAATTAAGATTGCCGGGAGAAATATCAATAACCTCAGATATGCAGACGACACCACCCTCATGGTAGAAAGCGAAGAGGGACTAAAAGAGCCTCTTGATGAGTCAGTGAAAAAGCTGATTTAAAACTCAACATTCAAAAAACAAAGATCCTGGCATCCAATTCCATCAGTTCATGGCAAATAGAAGGGGAAACAATGGAAACCGTGACAGACTTTCTTTTCTTGGGCTCCAAAATCACTACAGATGGTGACTGCAACCATTTCTTGCTCCTTGGAAGAAAAGTATGACAAACTTAGACAGCATATTAAAAAGCAGAGACATTATTTTGCCAACAAAGGCCTGCCAGTCAAAGCTATGGTTTTTCCAGTAGTAATATGGACGTGAGTTGGGACTATAGAGAACTGAGTACTAAAGAATGGATGCTTTTGAACTGTGGTGTTGAAGACTCTTGCGAGTCCCTGGGACTGCAAGATCAAACCAGTCAATCCTGACGGAAATCAGTCCTGAATATTGATTGGAAAGAATGATGCTGAAGCTGAAACTCCAGTACTCTTTGGCCACCTGATGCAAAGAACTGACTCATTGGGAAAAGACCCTGATGCTGGGCAAGATTTAAAGCAGAAGGGCATATATATGGGATTTAGAAAGATGGTTAACAATAACCCTATACGCAACACAGAAAAAATCACAGATGTCTAGAACAGACTTTTGGACTCTGTGGGAGAAGGCGAGAGTGGGATGATCTGAGAGAATAGCATTGAAACATGTATATTATCAATTGTGAAACAGATCACCAGTCCAGGATTGATGCATGAGACAGGGTGCTCAGGGCTGGTGCACTGGGATGACCCTGAGGGATGGGATGCGGAGGGAGGTGGGGGGGGGGGGGTTCAGGATGGGGAACACACGTAAATCCATGGCTGATTCTTATCAATGAATGGCAAGAACTATTACAATATTTTAATTAGCTTCCAACTAATATTAAAAAAAAAGATGAAATGGTTGAATGGCGTCATGGACTTGATGGAGGAGTTTGAGCAAGCTCAGGGAGTTGGTGATGGACAGGGAAGCCTAGAGTGCTGCAGTCCATGGGGTCGCAAGGAGTCAGACACGACTGAGTGACAGAACTGAACTGAGCTTCACGTAAATGGAATCAAATAGAGCACACATACTCAAACTTTCCAAGTGTATTTGAAGTGTTTTTTGTTGCTAGGTAGTGTCTGTTAGGTCAAGTTGACTGATCTCCCCATTTTTGCCATACAGTTCTATCAAGTTTTGCTTCATGTTTTCGACTTTTACTTGCATAAACGCTTATGATTATGCTTTCGACTTACGTGATTCTTCATTCCTGTTCTTTCCTGTTTTTACTACAGGAAAGAGTGAAAGAGAAGAGTGAAAAAGCTGGCTTAAAACTCAACATTCAAAAAACTAAGATCACGGCATCCGGTCCAATTACTTCATGGCAAATAGATGGGGAAGCAATGGAAACAGTGACAGACTATTTTCTGTCTGTGATAGAACTGCAGTATTCCCACCCTTTCACTTCTAACCTATTTGCATCTTTATATTCACAACAGCTTTCTTCTAAGAGCCTATTGGTCTTGCTCCATTTATCTAGTGTGACAGTCTCTTTTATTATGGAAGTGTTTGAACAGTGGTTGGGCTTAAACCTATTTTCCATCATGTTTCCTTTTTCTGCCTCCTTTTGCATTATTTGTGATTCCATTTTTCTCTTTTGTAAGTGTATTATGTGTAACTCCTGATTATGTTTGGTGGTTGCTTTTATAATATACATCTTATCAAAATACCTTCAAGATATGTACAACTTTGTTTATAACCCTACAAATAGCTCACTTCCATTTCCCCCCTTTTGACCTGAGCAACTTCTGTTTACTTGCACCTAGGTCTCACAATCTATTTGCTTTAAACAATTATCTTTCAGTGACTTAAAAAACAAACCTATATTTAACCACATAACACTTTCTGTGCTATTACTGCGTATATCCAATTTCCATATGATACCAATTTTCTTTTGCCAAAAAATAAATCTAATTTTTCTATTAGAGATTCAACTTTGGAGAAGTTAGAAAGTTTATACACATTTGAACGGGTATATATAAAATAGTAGGCCGACTTTTTAAAATACCTTTAAAGATACTGCACGATCTTCTGTTTTTCGCTGCTCCAACAGTACTGGCTGTCATCCTTACCATTTCTATATAAATAACTTTTTCTCTGGCTGCTTTTCATCTATATCACAGGGTTTCAACAACTTGATTATGAATAGATCTGCTTAGATTTACATGTCTATGCGTAGACCTTGATGTGGAATGCTTTGTGAGAAGCATTTAAACTCAAGGATTTTACATCAAGTATTTGATTCATTTCCGTAAAGTGGGGAAAATGTTACAAGTTAAATGTCCCAATATCCTCTTGGCATTTTTTCTATTGCAGGGTTTTAGTAATGCAGGTGCCAGAGCACTGGGTTATGCAGCCTGAGAAGTACTTACATGGTCTTCATTTCTGGTACAGAATTAACGAGAACACTTTGCGACCTTTCCTTTTCGATGCTTCTTATGTATTGAGAACAGTGTGATATACAGCAATGCAATTTTGTAATTCCAACTACACCATTTACAAAGGTACAAATGTTTAACTTTCTCTGATCATAGTCACTAGTATCACATTAAAATTCTTAAGCTCTAATAGCCACATAATCCAAATTACAATAAGATGATTTATCTTTTCTGCTCAGAATTCTGATGTGAAGTATTTAAGCATTGAAAAGGCAACATTTTCAGCAGACTTGAATAATTAGAGGTAATAATGTCATTAAGAGGATTAATGCAATTACTAATTTATCAGGTTTGTGTCATCCACATCATTTCCATGTTTTATTTTCAGGTTTTTAGTTCACTAAAGAGCAAATAACTCCTCATTTACATTTCTCATAATAAATGTCCAAATCATCTTTGCCAATAAAATGAACTTTACTGGTGTAGTTATCGATCAATAATATTTTATGCTTTTTCTATTAAAAGCTTTTAGGGCCTCAAAACCTATTAAATACGGTTGTAACTAGTCTATGTTTACTGTTCTAAAAATTTAAGTAACTACATGACAGTATTTTAATAAACACGAAATCATTTTGACCTCTATTATCTGTTCCTACATAAGAACATGAAAGCTAATTTTTAAATTCATTGCTTACTTTGCAAATGACACACTCCAATGTATTTAGTTCCAAGAGTTGTACATTCTAAAGGAATTCAATTTACCAATTCATAAGCAAACTTGCTTAGGTTGGTATTTTTGCAGAGACATGTTAGGAATAAACCAATAGCTTACTAAAATTCTCTTACTTTCTGAATAATTCTGTGCTTCTGTCCTTAGGAGTATAAAAAGAAACTAAACAGATTTCAAAACATATACCAGTAAGGCTTGGTTTCCAATCTTCTCTTCAGTTTAGTTCAGTTCCGTCGCTCAGTCGTGTCTGACTCTTCGCGACCCCATGGAAATCTTGTCTTAGCTGTTCACAATAAACCTAAATTGGTGTTTTACTGGGCTTTCCTGCTGGCTCAGATGGTAAAGAATCTGCCTGTAATGCAGGAGACTTGGGTTCAAACCCTGGGTTGGGAAGTTCCTCTGGAGAAGGAAATAGCAACTCACTCCAGTATTCTTGCCTGGAGAATTTCACGAACAAAGGAGCCTGGCGGGCTACAATCCATGTGGTCACAAAGAGTTGGAGGCGACTGAGTGACTAACACTTTAAGTTGGCATACATCGAGGACAATAAACAGTGTTTACATGCAATTTCTAGATTCTATATGACACTGAAGCATAGCTGGATGAGTAAATGCAAACCTTATTAGCTTGTGATGAAATGGAAATATTAAATTGGGGAAAAACAGAAAGAGAGTCCAGTTTGGTAACTGGCTATCATAACTTAAGAAAAACTCCTGCAACCAAATGTTTACCAGTGAAGAATAAGCATTTATTAGTATTGGAGGAAAAAACTGACTAAACCCTTGAAGAAACATGAGATATTTATATTTATTCCCTTGTCAACACTGGGTGCTAGCTATAGAATGCTGAAAGAGCTAGAAATACTGGGTAAAATACTTTCAAGAAATTCACCTGAACTATGGGAACTCAGGAATCAAGGAAAGCATGTGAGTGTTTTGAATCGAGTCATGAAGAGCAAGTGAAAAAGGGATGGTAATGAGGTGTGTACAGGGCATAGGAAACTTGCACATAGATGGAAATTTATCACAAGTAGTCGGCATGGCTCATGGGGATAGCTATATAGGCTTTGTGCCCAAGTTTGCTGGAACAGGCAGGGGGAAGGGAAAGTGTGGTAGTCACAAACGATTTTAGTTTAATCCTGAAAACCATAGGAAAATTTTTAAACAAGGAAATTACATGAACACAAACAGCTTAAAACCACTCTGAGTACTGAAAGGATAACTACTTGGCTAAATATCATTTAGCAAACACTGTGGAAGACCTCTAGAGTATGTCAGAGGGGGAGTGAGTGAGTGTTAGTCGCTCAGCTGTGTCCAACTCTTTGCAACCCTAAGGACTGTAGCCTGCTAGGCTCCTCTGTCCATGGGATTCTCCAAGCAAGAATATTGGAGCGGGTTTCCATTCCCTTCTCCAGACGATCTTCCTGACCCAGGGATCAAACCCAGGTCTCCTGCATTGCAGGCGGATTCTTTACCGTCTACATATGCCATATGGCAGCCTGGAGGCCCAATAACCATTAAGAGCCAACTTTCGTATCTTAGCCCATTAAACCAAAACACTGGTAGCAGTAGTGGAACATTGTGGGCTTGAGGGTTAAGAACCACTGATTCAAGGTTGCTGCTGCCACTGCTAAGTCGCTTCAGTCGTATCGGGACTCTGAGCGACCCCACAGACGGCAGCCCATCAGGCTCCACAGTCCCTGGGATTCTCCAGGCAGGAACACTGAAGTGGGTTGCCATTTCCTTCTCCAATGCATGAAAGTGAAAAGTCAAAGTGAAGTCCCTTAGTCGTGTCCGACTCTTAACGACCCCATGGACTGCAGCCTACCAGGCTCTTCCGTCCATCGGATTTTCCAGACAAGAGTTCTGGAGTGGGGTGCCATTGCCTTCTCTGATTCAAGGTTAACTCAGATTTATTTGAGGTGGGAAGGCAAAAGAGAAATCTAAGAGGACCCTCCACCCTAAGTTACTGATAATGTTGTTTATCAATGTGAAACATACTAGTTTTGATGGGCAGATTACATGGATAGTAATTAGATTGTTGAAACCGGTCGACATTTAAAAAGACACACAGTAGGCAGTTTAATGGATCTGGTGCTACAGAAAGGGGTGAGTAGGAATACTTGAGTATTACCATACAAAATATCTGAGGCCATGAGTAGGGAGTAATATTCAGTTATTTGCTGTATACTCATACGCTAGTCATAAAAATGTCCAATGTCATACAGGTTCCATGAAGTAAAAGTTCAAACCTGGCTCTCTGACTCAGGGGGAAGAGTCCAGATAGAAATGAAGTATCACTGCCAAACCCACCAGTGGGATCATATCCATTCACTTCATATTACATTCAGGGAAGAGGTACTCAGTCTCTGATAATGGCATTGAGAATAGATCACAGATGTTTCAGTTTGGGGGTAGGTACAAAACTCTTTGTTCTGAGTGCCTGACTAAGGTCTTTAATTATCACCGTTTTCAGGCACTATTCAATGTGATGCAGTTTATTTCTCACAGCATTATTACTTGGTTCCTTCTTTTTCTAAGGTTTTAAACCACCACTGTATTTTGGATCTCCTCAAACACAACCAAATCTTGAGGCTTCAGGAATTAGCTCACCTTATTCATCAGTAAACCTGTCCTTCAAGACTGCTCAAGTCAATTCTTTAGTCTGCCTCTTCATTCAGACAAGACTGATTTTCTTCCCACTTTAGCAGAGACTTTATTATGTGAAAGCAGTTGTCCTACATATACTTGAGCTTCAAATCCAGGTCTTATTCGGTTGAATAATGTATATAGCATTCTTCTTCTTAAGTATATGTCAATTATTCACTTATGTATAAGTTACCAGTTATTGTTCTTTTCTTATGCTAGTATGTTTACTTTGCTAAATACAGGCATTTGCAAACTATTAGTTATCACATGTTCATCTTTTAACCATGTGCAACGCTACAACACCCTCTTGTAAGCATCCATGTGGTTCAATGTGGCTGGTAAAAAAAACAAAACTGTGTTTACTGGTCTTTCAGTGCCTATGCACTTGGCTCTAATGCCACCTGAATTCATTCTTACTGATATTCTATTTAACTGTCAAGGCTCCTACTTAAGGTCAAGGCTCCTATTTAAGGTCAAAGCTATCACCATCACCAAGGTCTAGATTTTATTCCCTCACCTACCTGATGATAAACCCCCCTCTCCAACAATTCTTCCTTCCTTCCCTTTCTCCATCATCTACCAGAACGGAGGCAAGTCAAAGGTTAAGAGTCAATCTGAAAAGGACACTCAATAGCCAAAGCTGGAACAGTTTGAGCAGAAAACAACACAGCATTCAACTATGACTTAAAGAATAAATATGCAGAAGTCTATACAAGTGTAAACAAATAGGAGACAAATCTAAAAGTGAATTCAAATATGCATAGACAGCCTTTTCCCACAGGGGGGTGGAATTTAATTCTCCCCATCCCTACTCTGAAGGTGAGCTACACTTAGTGACTTGCTGACAAAGAATGAAGTAGATTAAGGGGGAAAAAACTGAACTACAATGGTGATTTCAGGCAATTTCCGTGAGAAAAGCACTTTTCTTCTGTGGCATCTGCTCTGAAACTCACAAACTCAGTCTAATCACAAGAAAACCCAGACAAACTCAGAATGAGGGACATTCTAAAGGATACCCAGCCAGCACTCCTCTTAAGTCATCAAAGGCAAGGAAAGAATGACAACCTGTCAGACCGGAGGAGACTGGAGACATATGAGAAACAAGTCGAAGTGTAAAGTAGCACCTTGGATTAGAGTAATGGAAAAATACTGAAATTCAAATAAAGCCTGGACTGTAAGTATAGTAACATATCAATGTTGGTTTCTTAGTTTTGACAAAATCACAGGGTAATATGCTAATGATGGTGCAAACTGGGTGGGAGTATGTGGGAACTCTCTGTTCAACCTTTGCAACTTTTCTGTAAATTTAAAGTTATTTCAAAATAGTATGTCTACTTATCCACCTACTTACAAAAGACTGAAATTAACACCTTATTAAATCAAATTTTAAAAAAATCTATTTTGACTTAACATTTATCTCCTCAAACAGGTTATTTGGTTGTTACTAGAGATAATATTGATATCTGCCATGAGACTTGGGGGTGAATCACCATTAAGCCACTCCTGTAGTTCCCTTGGGCAAATTTTAATTTCTTCAAACTGTAATCTTTCTGTTTGTAAAACATGGGATGATATACAATAGTATGTAAAGATGACAGGAAGAAATAGCCAGGAAATCAGTATTATATACCTTCAACTGTGTTTAAATAAAACTCCATTGTTTTCCAAAAATAAAACTATTTCCAGTTTAGGAAAGCTATCAAGTTATTTCTATTAACAAACAAAACATCTAACAATTATGTCAAAATTGTTAGGGCAGAAGAGAGAAATTTCATACCTTCTTACCAGCATCTATTAAAACAGCACTGGCTGTGGAAGCCAAATATCAAGAAGATATGAGAAAAAAAAAATCAGTTTTACCTTGGTACGTGTGCCTAGAGTCTTATGCTTACAGCTTACTCTGAACTTGGAATCTGTTGACAATACCAACTATTCAACATTATTTAGATAAAAGGATTCTAAATAGAAGTTTAAGAACACTTAGCAGTTAAAAAAGTTAAAACACTTAGCACGTGTTAAGTGCTAAGAAGCACACTATGACATGTTATTTGCTACATGGAGTCAGATATGTTCTGGTACAGAGTGTTCAACTAGTTTGGGTACTCTCTGTTTAAAAAACGTCAAAAATAGATGAGTGACAAAGGTTACAGTGATCATGGCTTTGGTATGTTTTGAACATAGGGAGTCTAAAATGCACAATCAAAAGTAATAAACCAGACTGCAAATAGTTTAAAAATGAACATTATATCAGAGCTTAAAATTTCTAATTTATTTCTAACAAACACCACTTGATGCTTGACTCACAAGCTTTATTTACATTTGTCTACAGCATCATTTCCTTACGAAATATACTAGTACAGCTTAAACCAAATAAAATCATAATCATTCGAATTGTCTGTAAACTACTATTAGCTAAATTTATAACCTTGCATTTGCTTATTAGTACAGTCAAAGTTTTAAATACAGAAAGCACAAGAATAAACCAACGATAACATGTAGAATCTAGAAGATCATGTGGGCAATTTAGAAGGTGGACTTTCAAGAAGTCTGAGGCACAATTACAAGAGAGTAAAAGTTCTTGTGCAACCTACAGTAAATGTAGCAAAAAAAAAATTTAAGACATAAAAAAAGCAGGGGAAGTTCACTGTAAAAATATTATCAAAATATTTCTACATAAGCTATTTTGCTTTCATCTTTAGATAAACTGAAGAGAAAAATCACTCATTTAAAATAAAGAACAAATGTAATTTTGATCTGTCTACTAAGTACCTTAAAACATTTTAATTTTCAGTTGCAGTAGACATTAATGTTAAGGAAAAACAAAAACGAAAAATGTGGGTATTGATTCCCATGCACAAAAAGTTCCCAAGCACATCTGTCAATTTCCCTTAATATACTTACCTTGCATCGTCACTGAAGATACTGTTAAGAGAAGCCTTTTTTGAAAACCAGAAGACAAAACAGAGCTCAAATGACCAGGTTTTGAGAAATAAAACAAATCTTGAAAGTATTTTAAGCCATGAGTAACTTCATGTGAATAGGAGCAATTATTTCTGCTTATGTCAAATGAGGAAATAAGCATTTGTTACTCAGAAGAAAATTTTATGCAGTGTTGAAACACCACAAAGCAAATGTTCATTTAAATTCATAATGTCTTGTCTCTGTTGGTCTTATACCAAAGAGAAATATATTTCAAAAGCTTTCTTCAATTTATTCATTAACTAGGATTTAATTTTGTCTACCCTATTGTGTGATAACTGAGTTTTTAAAAGGTATCACACAAAGCTTATAAAAACATTAAACACTTTCATATGTTTTTCTCATCAACCACATTAGTAGAGATGAACTGCTAGGCATTCTTGTTCAAAATCACTGTGTCAGAAAAGCAGAAACTAACATCTTTCTCCTCTGTAATTCACAAAATTTTTCTGTATCAACCTTGGTGGTGCAAAAAGTAAAACTGGATAGAGACAATGATTCTAAGGCACCCTTAACATAGGGAATTTCAAAATAAAGAAGTTTCTAGTTAGCTGTTTAACACTGTTAAACTTTTTCTAATAAGAATCACTTTGACACAAGTTAACAAACAGGCTGAGTCCTTTCCCCAGATTAACATAAACAGATTGTTTCCAACTACTTTACCACAGTCTTGCCTCCATGCCCAAAGTCCAGACAAGCCTAGATAATGCTCATATTTGGAGATGAGAAAAACAAGAGTTTAAATTAGAAAACAAAGTACTTCATTATAGCTGAGATGTTATAGCTTAAAAAAGCAAATGGCTGTAAATAATGAATGACAAATAAAGCATCTATTTTGGTACATCATGGCTTAAAATACTATTTACTTTTAATTTCACAAATAAACACAGCTGTATTGTTCTGAAAAGCAATGAAAGGCATGCACCTCTACTAGCAGATTTAGCACTTCTGACCAAGTAAGACACCAACTTCTTAAAAAATATGCTTCATGCATTATATTGGACTTTTTTTTAAGATGTAAATTTTAATACATTATTTCTTTTTTGAACTTGAACGGGAACCAGAATGGGATGATCCAGAAGGTGACCTGTGGTGCCTGTAAGACATAATGGAGAAAACAGGTAATCTGGTAAGCTGGAGCTGAATATCAACTTCATTTATATGACTTTGAGAATATGAAAAATTAAACCTCATTAAACTGGCAAAAGGAATAATTAAAATCTAAGATATAAACTTATACACATAAAATTAACTAGTATTTAACTTTGGATATGAGCCCAGTAGCAGTGCAACCATAATTTAAAAATCCCTTAAGATATAGCCACCTCTCAATTATTTAAGGCAATGAAGGAAAGCCTTGCAAAATTGTATACAACTGCAGATTAATACAACAAAGGCATATAAACTGGGTAATGGCAGTGTGATTAAATCATTCTCTCTGATAAACTGTACATAGTGTGGTAAGGCTATATACGTAAAATAGACATAGCAAGGCTTCTGACTGTGTATGCAAATATATATCCATAAATAATTATGTTTTGGAAATCTAGGTCGCACAAGATGACTGTACAATTAAGTTACAGGATTATATTCATGCAGCTAGTATGAATAAGTCAATATATCAACCTGGGTAAAGTAGTGGTGTTCCGAGGGGTTGGCCCTGGGCTCAGGGTTGTTTAGTGTTTTCACCAATCACCTGGCTTATGGAATAGAGAACATGTTCATTAAGTTTAGATGACAACAAACTAGGGGGATTATATGTGGCTAAGATAAAAATTTGCAGAAGTGGTAAAAAAGCAACAGAATGATTCATAAAGTACGGAGTGATTTTTTTTTAACAAAGGAATAAATGCGCAGAAATGAAACTAGCTGTGTGTAACCGTAATAGCTACACTTCAAAATGGGAAGACACAAAACCAATCATCATGTACAAGAAGAGATAACCCTAGCACTGAACATAGCAAAAATCAGATTTTATCTAATCCTTACTTTCCACAAGCTGAAGGGATATAAAAATTTGCAAAGATTATTAAGGAAGCCATTAAAATGACTATATAATTAGACACTGAGGAAAAAAAGAGAAAAATAATGAAACTGAATAATCAATTAGTCTGCTGAAGAAAAGGCTGACAGATGACACACTCTCCAAATTTTAAAAATATCGACACAGGTAAAGTAATCTAGTAATGATCTTTTTCAACAAAAAAGGAATTCGGATGGAAAGATAAAAATTTATTAGCTATAAGAACAATTTCTTTATAAAGGGAACAAAAACAACAATTTGTTGTGGAAATGTATTTAAACATATTTAAATAAGGACAGACTTCCAATTTTAACTGTAAGAGTTAATTTTCTTATTAGATGCCCTAGAATCCTACAGTTTTTAATATTTGATGTAAAATAGAAGGCATAAATTAATACTTATAAAAATCAACCTCTAAATTCTATCAACACACAGCTTCTGAATTAGAAACTTAAAGAGACAGAAATAACCGAGAGTTGGCTATAATAATTATATATGAAAATAAAAATTTAAACAATAAAATAATCAGAGAGTGGAAGAGAGTAGTTTGATTTACTTTTCTAAACAACCTGATTAAAACACATAGAGTAAACAAAGTAATTAATCTGTTTTTGAAGTTCAAAGTTTTAGAGTTTAAAGTGGGTAACAAAGGAGATAATGAAAATCTAATTCTTGACTAAGAAGTTCAGCTAATCTATTAAACACACTTAAGAACACCCATTCTTATTTCTACAGAAACCCAAACCTTTCAGGTGACCGTGATCTTGTTCGTCTTTTTTTGCGATCACCAGATGAAGAAGATCTAGAACGACTTCTCTTTCTGTTCCTCTCAGGAGATGATGATGAACTTGAGTAAGATCTTTTTCGTGGGGAAGAAGAACCCCTGTGGGACCTGGAGCTGGATCTTCATTGATTGAGAAACAAATCAAACATTTCATTAAAAGAAGAAATGAGGCAGATGGTTTAGTTTCTAGCTCCAAAAATAAACAATTATAGCAATAAAAATTTTATAAGAAAGAATACTTACTGCTTACTCAACAGAAGACTTCTGGTTCAACCATGAAATCAATTCTATTTAATTTAACTTCATCACTAGATAAGTACTCACTACTTTAATTAAAAACTAGTTTAATGTATTAAAGTAGAATCTTAAATTCGTTTTCTAAAACTTAAAGGCTTTCATTTTAGAGTATAAGTAGCAAAACTAACAGGTAAGCATTTGCATAACTTAAATGTCTAGAAACTATATCCCTCCATTTGGGGAAAATATATGTATCATACAACTTCCTGAGGAAAATAATAACAGTTTATTGTGGAATTAAGCAACTTATTAGTTAAGTTGCTTTAGTAAAGCAGGAATACGGGGACAAAATGACATAAAACAGTAGCTGTTAAATCATTAAATATTCAAAGAAAAATAAAGTAACTTTAAAACTTGATTAACAATATTTGTTTTTATGAAGGATTACTATCCATGAAGTATGAAGTGTTGACATTCACATGTTTCAGGCAGAGATAAATGTGCATATGTTTAAATACAGTATTTCTTCATTTACATATTTTGGTTGAAGTAATTTAGCTCAAACTTCCCAAAAAATTCACCTTTGGGCTTAAAATAAAATCAGAAAGCCCAAAAGGAGAATTCTTTGGAAAGTTATAAGCAATGAAAAAAATGTTTGAAAAGAATATGAAGGCTGTTCTGTAAACCTTAAAGTGCTTCCCAAAGGAACTAGGACTTAAGGATCTTCACCTAAGAAGCACTCAAATAAAAGAACTGAAACATTGATAATACATAATAACAATAATCTAACTTTCTATCATAATAACTTAATACAAGTGTGTATATCATTCTTTTCTTCTTCATGTTACCAAATTGTAGTTGTCCTCTAATACTACAGATCTGGCTCTAAAATAAGCTATTAAGCAATTCTTTTTACCAACTAGCTAACACTACACCTCAGTGTTAATTCCACTTAAGTGGAATTTTAGTTGTTTTCTTATTCATGCTAGATGTCTTTAATAGATCAACAAATTAAATTAAAAAGAATGGCAGCATATTTTGACCAAGTCTAGAAAAAGCTTCAAGAGACTAAAAGCTAGTTTCTCACTTGCTTCTTTACAAATTATTTTTCCCTCTGCAGTGCTAACTAAATGCAACCTGAAGTTAACCTGAAGTTAACAAGAATGCTTCAAGATGACATCCTACTTAAACCACCAACCAACTTCTTAATTTGTGGAATTTAAGAAGTGTCTATACTTCTTACACACTACACACACTATATAATATTCCGTGTTATATTACAGAGAAGTGAAAATAAAACCTACTTTATCTGATGTAAATTATAGAATTATTTCTGTAAATACTGAAATTGCCTTGCAAAACTGTGTTGAGGCAGTTATTTTTCTTTCTTTTAAACATGAGGTAAACTTTTTCTTTTTATCTGCATACTTATTTTAACTACTACTGCAAAATAACTTTAATAAGTAGGCATTTGGTGATAAAGCTTGGCTGCATCTTCCCATTTCATCACATTTTAGCACAAAAATAGCAAACCTTGCACAATGCAAAATAACCACCTTAATTCAATCATGGGAATGTCTTGGCACACTGCTGGCAATGGAGACATCTCATGGTGAGAAAATTAAGCTGAGGCAAGTGCATTAGTTTTCTAATGCTAAAATAAAATTGACAAATAGAAGCAAAATAAGAGGAAAAAAGCAACGCCTTCTGCAGCCTTTAAATATTTTCTCTCTCTGCTTTACAGAGAGATGCTACCTCATTCACCTTGATTTCGACCCACGAGATCTCGAACGTTCTCTGGAACTGGAACGAGATCTTGACTGCGAACTGGAAGAACTTCTTGAACGCGACCTGGAACAACATGGAAGGATATTTTTTTCCAGGACCATTTAATTAAGCTTTGTGATATGAACACGGAAAGAAAAATATGCATTAGGATTCATTTTCATATAATAACTATTTGGGATAAATATTTTCAAAATACAGTATTTTAAGGTTCATTTAAAACTTTTATTCTGTAGTAACAATTATGCCACAACTTAAACTAATAATTTTTTAAAATAATCAACTACTTTCCAAGTTCATGGGGTCACAAAGAGTTGGACACGACTTAGCGAGACTGAACAACTTTCCAAGTTTGACAAGATTTCTTTAAAAACGCTTTTAAGACTGTACAGATAAAAATGCCCAGAATTATCACTTATTGAATATTTTGTTCACAAATACTTAAAAGTAACCTGGGAAGAACTGACACATTCAGGAATATAGAAGTTTATATTTAACTTGAAATCTTTCTATTTTCTTGGTTATTAGCTAGCATAAAGCTTCAATACTGACATGGGTATGTTTTTAACCTGTATGTTTTCTGCCTACTCAAAGATTTGAGAATTAAAGGGAAACTACACTGACAATCCTGTCACCGTTTTAGGAAATTATTGAAAAATGACAGGAAATACGGTCCACTTGCATTTAAAAAGTCAACAAATAAATTTCATTTAGTAATTTAATTTCTACTTAATTTGTTCCTGAAAAGAACAATATGAAGAAAAATGTTAATTTTTACCTTAAAAGTATCTTTATAATTACTGTTTAAAGTTTTCAGGCTTTACAATAACTCAAAAACTACCTAAGTACTTAGCTAATATTTTATTCCTAATACAGTTGAAATTCATTGCACACAGTTTCATTTAACTAAGTAGGAGTTCTTCAATGGAATTTTGCTTACATAAAGTGTTGCTTTTTCTCAACTAATACTTCATTTTTATTGTTGACTACACAATCAGTGACTTTTTATTAAAACTTAACATTACTAACAAAATAATATGCAAGTAGAACACAAATTAAATCCTCTAATTTATTCCTGGACAGCTCTAAAGTATGAGCATTAGGATAATAGAATACAGTCAAATTTCCCCTGTATTCAGAATACCTATGCCCAATAAAATGCTGTGTAATAAGCAGCAGTTCAATTAATGCCTAGAAAATTTCTGTTTGAGTGTTTAAAATCATCAGGGGAAATATAAATCTTCACTTTATTTATTCCGAGTTTTCTAAATGTAAAATTATCTCTTTAGATAACTAAGTATCTATAAATAATGATTTAACTGAATTTCTAGAGTCTATTTTAATAAAAGGCATGGTGCTAAACTGGACTAAGGAAGTTTCGTAATAAAATTTTGTATTTCCGAAATACTTGACAAAACTTCACGGCACTAAGACAGAAAAAATGATCTTTTAAATGATAACTTGAATGAAAACTCTAAAATAAAAGGAAAGTTTAGTTAAGAAAAACAAAATTTATAAGTAAAGAAGTTAGATACTGACATTTTGACTGGTGTTACCCTTGACCTGTACCCGTTTACCTGGACCTAGACCTTGAACTGGAGGGGGAGGATGAGCGTGATGAAGATCGTGAATGTGAAGACCGAGACTTTGAGCGACTTCGTCTGTTAGATTTCTTTTTATTACTATCTTCTTCTTCACTGGCATCAAGATTATATTTTGAGAGATCAGCATCATCTTCATCCTCATCCTAACAAAAATTCAGAATCAATTATATTTAGACCTTGAGATATCAATGCTATCTACTAGGAATGATGACTAGTTCTATGTAATGGACATCTTCATATGAACATATTTTACCACTAACATCTCAACAAATTCACTTTCAATCCTGAAATCTGACTACATTCCTGATCTGAGCTAAAGAGACTTAATGACTGTCTCAGACACTTCAAAATGTAAATGTAGAAGTCATACTCATTTTCTTTTTCACATAATATATTAACCATATAAACTGTCAAGAATTTTCAGTTTTATTTCCTTAAAAGTTCTTAAATGCATCTCCTTTAAGACTTAGTTCAGAACTTCATTCCTTTCTCTAGTACACCCTTTTAGGAAGTCTAACTGTGGGAATTCATCCTGCCTCCCCAATATCTCAGTATGTTGACAGTCATCTCTAAAACATAGATCAGGTAAATAGACCTCAAACTTGTTCCATATTATTTTATCTCATTTGTTTATTTTTCAAACTTGTTCCATATTGTTTTATGTGCATTCGAGGGCCTCCTATGCTCAGACCTCAAAGCACCCTTAATCTGGATCTATTCATCCATAAAAGTTTACACTCAGGCCCCACAGAATAAACATCACCAGACCTGATGTGTTTGCTGACCCCCTTATTACCTTCTCCCCTCTGCTCTAACCACACTAACCCATGTATGATTTTTTGTATGTTGCTGGTTTGTTTCCTACTATGGGAAACTTTATTTGCTGTTCTAACTGCCCTAAAAATGCTCTGATGCCAGTCCCAGCAGGCTCCTTCGTATCACTCTATCACTCAAGTCTCAACACAAATTTCACTGTCTCAGAAAGCCCCCATTCACTGAGTAGCTATTCTAATGATCTGCTATCACATCATGCATCTTCACAATATTATTGCTATTTAAATTATATTGTTTATGTCTTTTCCTCTCTGCAATTTAAATTAAGAGAAGCATGGTTCTGTCTCAGTCACTATTGTATATCTCAAGTCAGAATAATGCTTGGCAAAACAGATCAAAATTTTTGTGAAAACAAATGATGACATTGTAGAACACATCTTCAACATAAGCCAAAGGTTGTCAGAGACATTCATATGCCATAGCTTGAACAAGACAAAGGGGAAATATGATAAGGAAATAAGTTACCTCATCTAATTTATATTTAGAAAGATCTTCATCCTCATCCTCTTCTTCTCCCTCAGATTCTTTATCTTCAACTTCCTTTAAAATAGATGCAGGACCAACTGCCTTCCCTCTGTATTTTTTCTTCTTACGTCCAAACTAGAGAACAAGTTTCAAGTTATTTCTATTAGCTGAAAGTATTAAAATACTTTTTCCTAAGAAATTACTGTTATATATTTAGGTGTCAACATGTATTTGTAAGTCAATTATGATTTCCAACAAAATGATAAGCTGCTGTAAAAGACAACGTGTACTTAGAAAAATGAGATACATTTAGTATTTTCTTCTTTCATTTAAGATATTTTCTAACATGTTTCTCTAAGTTGCATTCAACCCACACTAATGTATACCTTACCTCATCATATTCACCATCAGACTCTTCTCTTTCTATGTATTCAACATTTTCTCTTTCATTAAAACCTCCACCATATCCTAAGGAAGGGGGAGCAGAAATTGTTATGATAATTCACCAAAATCACCTACAAGTAATAGGGAAAAAAAATAAAATCTTATCAAAGACATCTGTTTATCCCTTTAATAAATTATTGGTCTCAAAAAAAAGTATCACTACAGAAAACAGCCTCAAAGTTGGATATAGCTGGAAAAGTCCCATGGCTACAATTTTAGCTCTTCTCAATTTCAAAATGTCCTGCCTGTATGATTTCAGTAACACATGGAATATATGGATGGAAAACATCTCCTTAAACATCTGCTGTAACCAAGTTTTAAGATGACTATCCTCTGTGATTTTAATAATTCTTTGGGGAGAAGTGGGCTCAGTAAGAACTAAAAATCAAATTTCACTGTTTGCTAGTTAAAAATAGCTTGAAATCTTTTGATACACTGAAATTCTGCTGGGCTAAAATACAGTTAAAGCTTGGAAAATAACTATATAGTGGCAAATATAATGACACAACAAAGAACATAAAAATTGGTTTTAAATACACAGTCAAAAGTCACTCAGTTTTTCTGAAGAAGCCAGTAAACTTTTCAGCTGAAAATACCAGTCAAGATCAACAAACCATTATTATTTACTGTCACAGCTACTATCTACAATTTAGACTGACAGATCTCTGACATAGGCTTAACAAAAATCAGAAGAAGAAAGTGAGTTAGTTTTAGAGAAAATGAGATGAGAACTTCTGAAAACTATCTCACTGAAAAAAATAAAGAAGTAGTTAAGAGTAACATAACCTAACTACCTCACATACTTCAGAACAGTACCAGCACACAGAGTGATTCCCAGATTTAAGGATTTAGTGAATCAACAAAATGTTAAATTTATAGACAAAAAAAGCATTTTTTAAAAATTTAAGATTTGTGACTTTAAATCTGTCAGTCACAGGCATTAAAAAACTCATCACTTACCCTCTCATTTCCTAAGAGCCACAAATGAACAGTAGAGAGGATGTAAGTGTCCCAGTAAAATAATGAAATAAAATTAACTCACTTAAAAAAATCCCACATTAATGCGGTGTCCTTTTTTTACCTCACTATATTCTGTACTGGTGAAAACCTCAATATATCAGTGTCTATCCTCAGAATACTTGATATCATCCCTTTTTTCCTCTTCCTACCTTGTTCCAGAGACAAAATAGACTCCAACTGTAATATACAAGAATTTCCCCGTTTCTATGCATGTGAAACAAAAGTGAAGTGTTTTAAATATCAATAACAATTTTTTCTTAATGAAATTCTGGCTCTAGTTTTTCAGAGTATCAAATAGTAAAAAAAAAAAAAAAATCAAGTACAACTAGGTATGCGCTCATCTCAAGAAAATACCTCAGGGATTTCCTTGGTCGTCCAGTGACTAAGATTCCATGTTTCCAAAGCAGGGCCCAGATTCAGTCCCTGGTCAGGGAACTAGATCCTACATGCTGCAACTAAAAGCTTCCATGCAACTATAAGCTAAAAAACATCCCGCATGCCAAAATGAAGATCAAAGATCCTGCACGCTGCAACCAAGACTTAATAATTTTAAAAAAGAAAAAGGTTCATAGTCAACGTTGATTTGAGGAGATAAACGCTGCAGAAAATTATAAATCAACAATATAGTTTCTTGGCTCTAGATATATATTTAATATTATGGCAGTATGTCATGAGACGTAAGAGATGTAGTAGTAAAGACTTAAACCTCACAATACTTTGAAGCAGGTGAAAAATTAATACAAAATGATTCACATAAGAAAAAAGGGGAAAAAAATTATACACTAGGATGACTATAAGCCAACAGTACAGAAAAACTAGACCATTTATATATGGGAATGTAAACATATTAAAGCACTACTATTTAAAATCAATAGGCTTTCGGTAAAGTTCTTTGTCCAGTCAGTAATCTGAAAGTAAAATAATGGTAAGGCAAATATGGGGAGCCAAAGAATCAATTATACCAAGATTTAAAAAGCAAACATGTAGGTAGTTTTGCATAGGTGTGTAAGTAAAATTACTGCAAAATAAGCGTGATAGCAAACACAAAGCTATTTTCATGTTTTCTCACACAGTCACAGAAGAACCTAAATAATCTGCTAACAATACATTATTAAGGTATGTTGTATGAGTCCATACAACAAATACACCTCATGAAGTCTTTCTATGTGGAAAGTCAGTAGCTGTATCATTAAAAAAAAAAAAGCCTTCAGCATCATCTCCACTGAATAACAAGGGAGAGGAATAACTGGCTAATTTATGTGTGTTTCCCTCACTCTACTGGTTTGAAGCTTTCAGGGAATATTGTAAAAATTGGTCTTCTTGCTTCCATGCTTGCCACTCCCACCCTCTAATTCTTTTTCTATAAACCAGTAATGTTTAAAAATTAGACATGTCAATCCCTTGTTAAAAATTGTTATTTCCCATTATATTTATAATAAAATAAAACTTCTTACTATGATTTACATAGCTTTACCTACCAAGTGTTTTCTGGAGCTGCTAGGAATTCACCCAATATGCTAAATTCTTTCAAGTGTCAGGGCCTGATTCATATAAGCTGTTTGCTTTTGCTTGGAATGATCTCTCAACTAGCTACTAACTTTCACTTCTTAGCCTAAACATTGCTCTCTTGAAGACCTCATTAATTTTTGCCTTTACATTTCTATTTTGCTTATTCCCTGCATCGTGCCCAATGGCCAATAAATATTTCCTCAATTTTATACTCAATATTTGAGTAAAGAAAACACCACAGTTCTGGCATCATTTAAAGAATGAATTTTGTAAAAGGCTTTATGATACAGTTTATATGAAACAAGCAACCTCTACAGACTTTTAGCAAGTGTTAAAATAAAAATAATACCTTAAGATTTGTCTCAAAAAATGTAAAATGTGAGCAAAGATCAGTAAAGGATCAAACGGATTTAAAATAGGCCTGAATTACGGTTGTGACAATGGAAGTGAAGAGAGAAAAGGGGATGAATGTAACATGTGCTTCTAAGGAAGAACTGAGACAGTACTTTGAAAATTCTGAGAATCTGTATTTTGATTAATCAGCAAAGAGAACAAATAAAAAGACAAACTAGACAGTAACAGTATATTACTTCACATCTTCAACAATGACGGGCTAAGACAACTACTTATATCAAGGGAAATGGGAAAGGGTCAGGACACAAAAAAAATGGGTAAAGGAAAATGAGAAGGTTATTAAACTTCGACAACTTCAGTTGTTAAATTTTTAGCTCTTGCATTAATGAAACTTTTAAATGAGGAATCACAAAACAGGTCAGAGAGAATGTAAATAAATAAAAGGCTTCAGGGGATTACGATTCTTATAACTGTTAAGATTCTGGACTTTTTCCTAAAAGCAATCAAAACAAAATGTTTTAAACAAATGGAGTTTTAATTTAGAACAAAGAAAACTCCTGGCTGTGTGGGAAATATGTACAACAAGGTGGCTGTTTTTTTTTCCCCAAGAAACAAGATAAAGTGGTATCTCTGCCTAGGGTAATGATGCAGAAGACTTTTGGGGGAAGAGGAGAGATGAAGGAATTATTAAGAAGGATGTCTAAGTTTCTGGTTTATGTAACAAGCATAGGGTGGGTGGTACCAATCATGAGAAAGAGATCACTAGAAGAGGGCCAAGTCCTGGGGGAAAATCGCGAATTCAGTTTAGATATAATGAGTTTGACATTTACAAAGTGATGATGAATAGGCAGCTGAATATACAGGTCAAAGAAGTCTGAGCTAGAGACATAGATTTGGTTATCATGGTGTGGCAATGCTTACTTAAACTTAGGTCTTCAAGAAAATGCCCAGAAAACAGAGCATAAAAGAGAGCTTAGGAATTGGACCTAGAAGAAACCTAACCTTCTGTGACCATGAAAATACAATAAAAAAGGAAACAGAATAACCAACCAGAGGGGTGTATGTGTGTATTGGGTGTGTGTGTGTGTTAAGATTAAAAAAAGGGGGGGGGGGTGGAATATAAAAGTTAAAGAGGTCAGAGAAGGGAAAAAAGGTCTTATTAAAAGGCCTTAATCTATAGACAGTGCAATTGTCTATAAAGTCAGGGAGGAAAAGGAAACAGGGAAGTAGTTTATTAAGTCTAGGTCTGATACAGTGACTAATGTATCAACAAAAGGAAGCCTCTGACTGTACAAGTTGTTGAATGACAAAATCAGATGTGAAGTATACTGATAATGTGTTTGTGCTAACTGATGATAATGGGAAACTGCCTTCTATCAGGTAAATATTTTTACCCCACTACTGACAACACACAGAGGCTTCCCTGGTGGCTCAGACGGTAAAGAATCTGCCTGCAATGCAAGAGACCTGGCTTCAGTCCCTAGATGAGAAAGATCCACTGGAGAAAGGAATGGCAATCCACTGCAGAATTCTTGCCTGGAGAATTCTATGGACAGAGGAGCCTGGCTGGCTACAGTCCATGGGGTCGCAAGGAGTTGGACATGACTGAGAGACTAAAAATGCTGACAATGCAATGACTGACAACACATAGAGTCAATGATGGGTTATTATTTAGACCAATGGTGACCAAATACCATCTAAAACACCTGCAAATTTTTGGGACCCACCACCAAAGAGCTTTGCCAGCTGTTTAGGAATCTGGATTTTCAGTTTCTCAAATGATTCTAATGCATGGCCAATTTTGAGAATTATTGCCTAAACTTAAGACAAATACTTTAAAAGGTGACCCATGTTTGTTTTTGTCATACTAGGAAATCAAATGAATGAAAAAATGGTATTATCCTACCATTATTAATAACAAACATTTAGACTAGCAAAGGACAGAAAGGAATAAAGCATTCCTAAAACTATCCTAATGTCGACTATTTGTTAGGATAGTTTCCTCATGCTCTACTTTGTAAACTGTGAAATTACCATACAAAAGATGACTGTGGATGAGAGAAAAAAAAAATCAAGGTAAAAAATATAAGAGCAGAATAAACAATCATTTACTGTGCTCTTATGAAGTGATATAATTATAAATTTCAATGTTTAGTTGTTTTAAAATCATTTAGTTGGAATGAGTGACTCTTACCTGTTCTTTCTTCCAGTTTAGCATACTTTGGAGTATTACACATGTTACACTCTGATCTTCTGGCCCAATTCACATTACTGCAACTTTAAAAGTGAAAAATATCAAATTAGTAGATTATAACATAAGACAAATAGTAAATTTCAAAATATTTAAGAATTTTAAAATAAAAAGTAGAGTAAACTCACTACCATCAAGAAATGTTTACTAAGGATGCTACAAAGGAAATATACCAACATACTTTTTCTGAGAAGAGAGTATGGTTAGAACAGACTGAACTACTTAAGCAGAGAAGCAAAAGCTATATAGTATGAAAAATGCCTCTGTCTTTTTATGAGAACTCAATTAGAAATTATATCTACAGAGATTCTGCAGTCTTGCGGGGGGGAGGGGGAATACCACTTTAAATGAAATGTTCTATTAATTCTCCAGTCTCCAAATTCACCTCAAGAGTAAGGTTATACCCTGCAAATAAAGTTAAACATTTTTTCTTTTCTCTTGCAGAATCAGTTCATGAATTGGATCCCAAATTCAGTGACTTAATCTGTTGCTGGAAAATTATTTAATACTAATTTAGTATTTTTAAGACCAGAAATTTGTGTAAGACCCTCTTCTGATTCAGTCCTTTCATGTGTATTTGATTCATCTGCTTAAGGGAAAAGATGGATATTGGAAAAATCAATATAGCACATGAAAATCAGAAATATTAAGAAACTTAATTAGGAATAATTATCTATAGGATGCAACTTATGATTCTAAAATTACTGTGCAAACAGACAAAATATATTTCATGATATATTTCACACTAATGATACGGGCTAAAAGTTTTCGAGATTTTTCAAAAATAGGACAAAATAGGTTTTTAGTGCTTTTAAATACCCCTCTCTCTTCTTTTTAAATGTTAGCTCATCTTGAGCATCTATTTACTGGTATACATAATTCATCTTACTAACAACTAACATTACCATTAAAAATAAAAGTTAAAAGTTCTTTATACTTAAATATCTGATACAGAATGAATAATAATGAACAGATCTTTGATTTAAAGTCTACTGTGGCTTGCCATTGTGACTAGAAAGAGTAGGTAGTATTAACAAGTAGTGGCTACATACATTATTATGGGGAAAAAATCAGGATGATCATTTAAAACACATACGTTTTACACTGCCAGTCATTAGCACTAAATAAGCCTCGGCTCTTTTCTGCGAGTGTCTTTCCTATTTCAGTGCCCCCTGCTTTCATCATCTTAGCCTCAGTTGTTTTCTCTGAAAATAGAAAAAGGCAGAATGAATCTGGGGAAATAAAGAAATGGTCTGTATAAACAGTCTTAACAGAAGGTTCCTTAAGCGCTTACCTCGACCACATCTATTACAGCTAGTTCTTCTAGCAAAATTTACATTTCCACATCTGAAAATAAAGTAAAAAATACTTAGACACGTATTAAACTTACATAATTTTAAAGATTCTACTACACAGTTTGTTTTAATGTGTCCTCCCTATATACCTGGGTCCAGAACTTCTATTTCTCTTTTCACGTTAATATCAATGCTAACTACAAAAAAACAAAACAAAACAAAAAACCCCCCACAATTTAGGTGGAAAAAATACAAGATTTGAAGTTACAAGTCACGGATAAGAAATTCCAATCTCTCAATTACCAACTATGTGATTCTGGTAAGTCACTTAAGGATCTCTGCCTCAGTGCTCTCATATTGGCACACATCATTAAGTACAATAAAATACCCTTACAAAGTTTAAGTGAGATGTGAGTCCACTTGAACAATTACTGATGAAGCACCAGGGAGTTCAGAAGATTTAAAGTAACTCTCAGTATAGAAAATAAGATTATACAAAATTTTGTTAAGAATTATTTAATACAAAATCCTAAAGGTGAACCACGGGGGAGAAAATGGGTAAGTCAGAAATGGCTTCATGGATCTTAATAATACTCGCTTGTTAGAAACAGAAGGTGGGATGGTAAAAAGACAAAAGAAAATTATGACAAAATAGAAATAGGTTCAATAATTAAAAGAAAACTCAATTTTGGGGGTATCTATCAAACCTCTGAAACCTAGTTGGAAAACTACAACCAATAAAGTCAACACATCAAGTAACATATTGTAACTTTATGCTGATACTAAACAAACAAAAAACAAGGGTTCATGAACATGGTTTTTATAGTGCATCTGCAAATCATAAAAGCATGCTAAATGCTCTGAATAACATGTAAAGCTTAAACTTTAAAAAGTTGATTTCTTTTTTTTTAGGTATTATACTAGAATGAAATAAAGATGTGAAGTATGGAAGAGACACTCAACTGAAGCACACCAATTTAACTTTTAGGTCATTCCCCCCACCCCACCCCCACAATAAAGAATATCCTTTACGACTCCAATAAGCATTGGAAATACATTCTGAAAATGTTTTCTGTATTTATATACATTGTAGAAGTTAGTCTGTTCATATATTTGTAACTGAATTGAAATGCATTCTTTTAGAAAAACCTTCAAATATCTGAGTATACTGTCTTTAATGACACTGTCAAAAGCACATTATTCTACAAGTGACCAACAACACAAAAAGTCAGTTGTTTGTTCTACTCAAAATTGACTTGATACCCTTCAAGTAATCGTAATCTTTATGTAATGGAGAAACATCAACTTTTTATGTAAAGGAGCACGATGTTTCATTTCAGTTCAGTTGCTCAATCCTGTCTCTTTGTGACCCCATGGACTGCAGCCCGCCAGGTTTCATTTAAATTGCTCAAAATATGCATGGAAGACAAATGCTGCGGAAACAAGCCCTTAATCTTCTTTGACATTTGATTCTAAAACTGATATTCATAGTTATTGATTGATGAGTATTTGCTACATCTTATTGCTCCACAGAATCTATGCTATACCATTTTAAAGGGGATCTTCTGTTTTTTTTTTTAAGCAAAGTTAAATAACCTAGGTCAAGTTACATAAGCAACAGGATTGGAATTAATTTTCAAAGTTTTCACTGTTTACCATCAGGAACTCCATATGCCATCTGTGGCTTGCTTACAGACAAGCATTCTAAAGTTTTTATTGGAACACGAGATGCGCATTCTTTTTTTTTTGACAATTACTTTCCATAATAATTTTTGTATATCTCCAAATAGATACACCTAAACACCCGCCAATAAAAATCTTCCTAAACAATTTAATAAAGGACCCTGGTTTCAGCAGAGCCACTAAAACACGTGCTTCTTTGAAGTAGGCACTCTCCAGGGCTGAGCAGGCAAAAACACAGACCTCATATGTTTCGGTTCTAAAGAGGCGAAAGGTTCAATTCTTGTGGGGAAATTAAAGACCAATTAAAGAAAAGAAAAAAAAAAAAAGCCAGAATTCCTCCAACCAAAGAGGTTAGCGTTCGGGAGGAAAAAGTAAAAAGAATACGGAAAGAAAGTTTGAATTAAATAAGACAACAGCAAAATGAACTAGGTGAAGCAAACAAATGAGTTCAAGAAAGCAACGTTTCTGAACAAGAGTCAAGTTCTGCAGGGAAAAGTCACGTGGGGGAGATCCGATACCGAGTTGGCCTCCACCGGGGAGGTTTCCTTATCGCAGAAACCTGGCCGGGGGTGGGGTGGGGTGGGGAGGGAGGAAAAGGGGCGGCCATCTCCCTCCCCTAACAACCGGCTGCCTCGGAGAGAGATAATCGAGGAGACGCTGAAGACCTAATCAAAAGAAAGGCTCTTAAAAGACCTCATCGTGAGGAGACGAAGAGCCTCCTTCCCTCCCGGGAGCAGGCAGCTCTCCTCCACCACACGGATGACGGCATCAGCGACCGTAAAAACGGAAAATGCCCAGTCGACTCGAGAAACCCTCCAACGACCAACCCCGCCTCGAACTCGGGACCCTTCACGAACTCACTTTTTGTCCGGGCAAATCCAGTCACCGTCACTGACTCTGAAATTCTTGGTCGACATCTTGGACGCCGCCACCACAACCACCCGCAGCTACGTCTTCACAGGAGGGAGCGGGCCGGGGACTTTTGGCGCTCCGGGGCTGTCCTCACACCGCCTGATTGCTTTCCAACACTGCGACAGGGTTTGATAGTGCGATCACTCGGCCTAGATTGGGTTTGGACGTTATTGTCCAGAAAATGATGCCTGTCAGATTTTTTTTTTCTGATCGAAAGAGTTACAATGAAAATGTATTCTCTAGGACTAAACTAACTGGCGCCACCAGGACAGCCCAGGCGGGAGGCCTTCGTGGCACTAAATGGCTCCGAGAGCCCCCTACAGGCGGGAGGACCTGAAAGGAAAGTACTTCCGCTCAGATGGGCGGGGCTAGGGAGGTGGGGCGGAAGTGACTATGACCCTCCGGGGCTGGCAAAGGAGGGTTTCGCTAATTGTTTGGGGTGTAGTGGACTTTTCCCGTTTTTGGAAAAGTGATTTTAATAAAGGCTCGAGAACTCTGTTCTTTCACCATGCACAGAGGATATCGTTTAAAACAAATTGTTTTGGGGTACGTAAATAGATGTAACAGATAAGCAATATACACTTGGGAACTGAGCAATAATTTTGAAACTAGGAGGTTGCCACTATAGTTAAAAGACCTGTGTTTTCCCCATTCCATTTGCTTGCTTTCCTCTAGAGGTAACACTTGTATTTTGGGTTTATTCCTTTGCTTTTAAAAATGTAGTTTATGTCTAATAAACTGTTGGACTTTACAAGGATAGTTTATTGTTGTGTAATCGTCTGCAGCTTTCTTTTCGTCATCAATATGCTTTTAAAACGTACATGTATTTGTATTTGTTTAATTTTGCTGTTATTTATTGATATGTTGCTTCGTGTGACAGTTTATCCCTCTGTTTCTCAACTTTTGTCATAAATTTGGATACAAAAATTCAAGAATTTTTCTAGTGTACAGCTTGTATCTATAGAGAACATTTTCAGCTACTTTCTAATTATAATTGGTTTAAAGACTGTAATAATCGTAGCATCCTGTTAACCTAGGGATTGGCAGCTGTTTATTTTTCCCTAATAACTGACCCTATTTTTTCCAGTTCTTTGTATATTGAGTAATTGTAATTTTTATCCAAGACATTTTGAATATTTTGTTGTAGACTCTGGGTTCTGATTAAAGCTTTTGGGAAATGTTGATTTTTTTTTTTTCTGTTTTCCTTTAAGAGGCCATCAATCCAGTTTGGTTCATATCTTGAGTCTCACCTGTGGGTGCTGGTTCCATGTCAGTTTGGTTTTCAGAGGCTTTATTGTGTTGCATTGAATCTGTTCTGTACATACAACACTGAAGAATTATTTTGGAACTTGGGAAGTAATTTAAATTGTAGTTCACATATCTTTTGCTATGCAGCTTTTTGTTTGCCCTGCAGGTGCTTAGTTCAAGGTGTGAGCAGAGAACTTAGTCAGATCCATACAAAGAATTAGAGAGTTTGCTTCTCTAGCTCTGCTGTTTTTGATGTTCCTCTCCTACTCCCTGTTTTGCCGAGTCTCGTTTTCTTGCTAGAAATACGAGGTTTCTCTTGGAGTTTTAGCTTAGTGCCGTAGCTGCAGCATCTGACTAGGGCGCACTCTGGAGCAAAGAGGTGAGAGAACAGAGCAAAACAAAAGATGAATTCCTTCCAAGAGGTACCTTTTCCCAGATTCCTTGTCTAGAAAGACAGGGTTTTTCTTGGTGTCCTAACTACCCAAGCCTGGCCCTAACTCTCAGTCAAGACCAGAGGGAAAAAAGGAGAAAAAAAGCCAAATACTCCCCCACAGACTTTAGCTCATGGAAGCCCTCTTTCCCCATCCATCTGGCTAGAAATGTGGGGTTTCTGTCTGTTTTTCTTCCCTGTGCTACCACCACAGTGTCACTGGGTATCAGACCTCCAGTCAGATCTGTAAGAGAAAGTAGGAAAAACAAACGCAGAAGGCATTTTCCCAAGTTTTGACTTTGCTCCCCAACCTGCCTGTTTTTGTTTACTTTTTTTTTTTTAGAGTCCTCAGGTAGTTGCTTTTTGTATTTTGCCTTGAACTTTTAGTTAGTTGGGATCAGTAGGAAAGGTAGGCTGTCATGGTCTTACTCCATTTTGGCTGGCACCGCAAGTCGAGGAAATAGAAATTACCACTATACATCCATTAGAATTATTACAATGAAAAATTTAGACAATATCAAGTGTTGGAGAAGGTGTTGAACAACGACTGGGATTCTTATACACTGCTGGTGGAGGTGTCAATGGATACATTTACTTTGGAAAGTGTTTGTTAGAATCTATTAAATCTTGATGCTTTGCAGTCGGGCCGCGAGCCCCGCGTCTAGTGATGGGGAGCCCCTGGTGCTTGACGCCGCCAAATCGGCCGTAGAGGTGGACGTTGTGACCGGGAGCCGGGAACTGGAAGGCCGCGGAGTGGAAAGAGGGAAGCGTGGCGCTGTGTGAGGAGGGGCTACGGCCGCTGTGTGGTGGGGAGAGGCCGGTTATCACTGTGAATACAAGATGCGGACAGGAAGGAAACCTGATGGCTGTGCCATTTGCTTCAAACATTCCAAATTTTCACTCTTATCAGTGAACCCAGTGGAATTCTACCGCCGTGATGTTCCTCTATTGGACAGAGACACTGTTGGATTAGTGTTGCTCTTGAAGCCCAAGATTCCAAGCGCTGCCTCCCCTGCCATCTGTGTAGCTCACACACATCTGTTGTATAACCCAAGGCGAGGTGACATTAAACTGACCCAATTGGCAATGCTGCTGGCAGAGATTTCCAGTGTTGCCCATCAGAAAGATGGCAGCCTCTGCCCCATTGTTATGTGTGGGGACTTCAATTCTGTTCCTGGTTCTCCACTCTATAGTTTTATTAAGGAGGGAAAATTGAATTACGAAGGACTTGCCATAGGAAAGGTATCTGGCCAGGAACAGTCTTCACGGGGACAAAGAATTTTACCTATTCCAATTTGGCCCCCAAACCTAGGTATCTCACAGAACTGTGTGTATGAGGTACAGCAGTTACCAAAAGTAGAAAAGCCAGACGGTGATCTGACACAGACAGAGCCGGACAAGACAGAGGTCCTGGTGACAGTGGAAAAGTTATCTTCAAACTTACAGCACCATTTCAGCTTGTCATCTGTTTATTCACATTATTTGCCTGACACTGGAATCCCAGAAGTGACCACCTGTCATTCCCGAAGTGCCATAACTGTGGATTATATTTTCTATTCTGCTGAAAAGGAAGGTGTTGCAGAGCAGCCAGGAGCTGAAGTTACTTTGGTTGGTGGCTTGAAACTTCTAGCCAGACTGTCACTTCTTACAGAAGAAGACTTATGGACTGTTAACGGACTTCCGAATGAAAATAACTCTTCGGATCATCTGCCTTTATTGGCTAAATTCAGACTTGAGCTCTGACTTTTGATTACATATATACTTTGCGTTCCTGTTTGGTTTTTTTCTCCCCCAAAGAGTTCTTAAGAGTTTGCATGTTTATTTATTTTTATGCTATGAAATTTCTGAAGAGGTCTATTAAATGTTTGAAACAGGTAACAGAAGAAACAAGATTACACTTTTTTTTTAATAATGAAAAAATATTTTCCTGACAAGTGAGATCTAAATGCTGTTGATTGCAAAAAAAGTTGTAAATATTTATTCTAAATCCCAGTAAAATTGACAGTGATTTTTAAATATGGTGCAACTTCTTTAATCTCTTAGGAAATAATTTCGTGTTTTTAGCAAGCTTTAAAGTGGATCCAAAATATCTTTGAGTTCTTGGCAAACCACAACTCATTCCCTTGCAGAAGGCCTGATTTCATCACAAGGATCATGTCTGTTGAGTCCTAACTCATTCATCTCGGAAATCATTGGGTTGTTCACAAGTATCTAATCATTTTAGTTTGTCTTTGATGGGGCTTGATAGTACTATTTATTTTTTATTTTTAAAATTTTTGAGTGGTATGTTTTTTTTTTTTTCATTTATTTTTATTAGTTGGAGGCTAATTACAACATTGCAGTGGTTTTTGTCATACATTGAAATGAATTAGCCATTGATTTGCATGTATTCCCCATCCTGGTCCCCCCTCCCGCCTCCCTCTCCACCCGGTCCCTCTGGGTCTTCCCAGTGCGCCGGGGCCTGAGCACTTGTCTCGTGCATCCAGCCTGGGCTGGTGATCTCTTTCACCCTAGATGGTATGCATGTTTCGATGCTGTTCTCTTGAGGCATCCCACCCTCGCCTTCTCCCACAGAGTCCACAAGTCTGTATGTACATATAGGGATAGTACTTTTTGGAACTGTACAAATTGTTTAATCCATTTTATTACCATCCTGAGCCATGTAATGTGCCTGCATTTTATTGGTAAAATGTAGGTCACCGTAACTAGTAGGATGAAGTGTTTTGGACAAGGCCACTCTCCATCCTATAGTGGACTGTATAGGATGCCTAAGAGAGTCATTCCGGGGTCATGCCTTGGGTTTCCCTAGTAATTTTTTTTTTTTTAACTTAGTTTCAAGAAAAGATTCTGGATTGAAGGAAAGATTTTACTGTACTGAACCAATCCTGTATAAATTTATTAGGAAACTTGTATTTGGAACAAAGTGGCAGCTCTAAGATTCTTTTTATTTGCCTCAGAAATAAGAGGAAGCCAGCAGAACTCTAGAGGGGAGATATTAACTTGGAGACCTAAGACTCTTTAATAGTTGATATTAACTGTTTTGTTGTGGTTCAACTGTTATCATTTCTATAATGTTTTGGGTTTCTGTCTCTTTTTATCATGATTCAGCAGTGTGAGATGGTGCTGGTCTTTTTTATAAAGTGGTTAAGAGTGGGTCTGAAAAATCCTGCAGTTGGCTCTTAATGAGTGTTTGAATCAAACATTTTTAAACCTAAGTGAAAATTTACTCTTTTTCTAGAATTGGGATCAAAGAACTATGTACATTTTTACTAAGTAATTTTATATTGAATTATTCTAAATTATAAAAGTTTTTTACAGTGGGTTTTCTGAATAGAATGCTTCATTTTAAATTAGCATCAGTAGTTACTTTATAGGCTCGGACTTTTTCTACTGAAGTATTTACAACAATTATTAAAAAAAAATAAACCAGATAAATACCCCCCAAAAGTATGTGGGTTATAAGGATTTGCCTAGTAAAAGTTATAGTGTTATAGAAATACTTCTGTTTATTGTATCACTTTTTTTTTTTAACTTAACAGTATTAACCGTATAGTTCTAGGATTTTCCACATTTTGTAGTAACAGTTTTCAAAGTATTACATGTTCTGATTAGCAGATATTGTCATCAGCAAATGATAACAGCAGATAGTATTTTTATCCCTTTTAGTATTAGGGAAAGAAAAATGAAGATTCATGAATAACTATGTTGTGTTGTATGAGTTTGTTAACAACTAACTTTATATATAGGTATTCTTGATAAATGAACATCCCTAAAAACTTAATTTTTTGTATCCTGATAAATATATTGTGATTTTAGGCCCTTTTCACGTACTTCACTTTGAGTTAATCCCATAAAATTGCTTTCAACTTTAGCTTATAGAATGAAGTAGTATTATGTGTACTGTAGGCCAAGGAATCCTTTGTAACTTTCTCACAGGCTTTTAAAGCGCCACTAAAATTAACTGTCCACGTGTCTTCACTTTGTTTGATCAGAAGAGTTAATAACTGTTGGAGCCTTGTATTTACCTGTCAAAAGCAATTAAATTTGGTTAATTGCTGAAACCAAATCTCCCCATCTCACCTGCTGTGCTATCCAGGTTTTAAATGGAAAGGGATATATTGCAGAATTGCAGTAAGGAAATTTTGGTTTTACTATAGCTTTTGATATCGGTAGGTGTGTTTGAAATTGTCTTTTCTGGAATTTAGCGACTTGTCTGCTCTTAACCCTTTGCTTTCCTAAAAACACTAAGTTAGAGATCCAGAGTTCAAAGGGTTGGAAAAACATTCACTTTGTCAAGTCATTTGCACTTTGTCCATGTAAGTTACCTAATAAATTATTGTGCTAGTACAAAAAAAAAAAAGAATCTATTAAATCTTAGCATATGCATACCCTATGACCCTAAGATTCCACTCCCAAGTATATTTCCAATAAAAATGCCCGCATGTTCACTGAAGAGGTATATAATAGTGTTCATCGCTATACTATAGTAGCCCCAAACTAGAAGTTCCCATTTGCTTGTGAATGGTAGCCCGGGTAAATAAACTGTTACAGGTTCACACAGCGGAATTCTATACACCACAATGACAATAAACAAATTGCCGTCACTTTGAAGAGTATAACTGTCACTCACAAATACAGTATTGAATTGGAAAAGCCATATACAAACTAGCACATGCTATATAATTCCAATCATTACATGGACTTCAGAAGCAGGCCAAGCTAATCTAGGATGATGGTTATCCTAGGGAGTGGGGAGGAGCTAGTGCCTGGAAGGGGACATGAGCTTTTTGGAGTCCTGATCATATTCTTTGTCATGGTTGGGTTCTGGTTATACAAGTATCTTCATTTTATAAAAACACACAAAGTTTTTATAAAGCTGTGTGCCCTTACAATTTAGGCTTTTTTTTTATACTTCAGTGAAGTGTAAAAAAATAAATGCTTAAATGTGCCCATTTCACCACACCTACCTCACAATAATTAGATCCTTGAAAAATATTATACTAACTTTAGAGGCAAAGGGAATGATCACAGACCGCCTTGTGACTTTCCGAATATGACTGGTACATGGATCATGCCTTTTGGCCTTAATGGTAATTGAGGTTTCTTACAGTTGAGATGTTGAGTCTGGCATGACTCATATCAACTTGTATTACAAAGCTATTAAGAAAGATATATTCTCAGTTCTACAGTTAACTGAGAGTTTGAAGTGGCAGTGGTTAATTTCTGAGGTTTACGTTTTTAAGCTCAACGAGAATTTTTTTATAGATATACATCAAGCAGATTTTGTTCATACGTGTTCAGATACATGCAGGAAAAAAAATGCTATTAAGAGACAATGAAAAATAACTTTTTGAAGTTCCAAATCTTAAAATCCCCTGCATGAGTCACAGTTGAAATATATTAAAACAATGTTTTTTTTCAACTGACCAGAATTTTAAAGATTTATAATATATAAATCCCTGTGTTATAAAATATTTGGAATTATAACTTAACAAGCTGCCATAGAATGTTTGCCCTTGAAACAAGTAGGTCTTGCTCAGAAGAATAACGATTTTATTAAACAAATGAGTAAATCTGTGAACTTAATACTCATATCTAAGTAATTTCCTAATTTTAATCTGGGGATGTGTGAAAAGTGGAAGTCACTTCTTTGGTCACAGGGAGCAGCAGTGACCCCAGGCAAAGTTGGGGAGTGTGAGGTTGTGGCTGAGTTTTGTGTAGTCTGCAAGATGGAGTGGTGGGTAGCTGTAACCTCCAAAAAGGCACCCAGGATTGGAAATTGGGTAGTAAAATATCATCATTTGGATTTGAGGTTAGAAATATTAGCATATGATTGTTTACATCAGCCACCTGGAAATAGCATTAACTCTCTCTAAAATCTGGTTTGTGTTTATGATTTAAGGTGAACACTAATCTATATTCCTGAGGGAATTATTTTAATAATAGCTATTTACTATATATTTGGTATATGTAGAGCTAAGAGCTTTACATTAATTATCACATTTAGACTCCCAACAATCTTTAGGAAAGATATTATTAGCTTTGTTTACAGATGAGAAATCAAGGTTTAGAAAATATAAGGACCTTGTGAAAGGTTTTGAAATGTAATATATGATGACTCTAGAGTCAGATTTCTTGGGTTCAGATCTCAGCTCTACTACTCATTTGGCAAATCACTTAAACTAGCTGTATTTTTTTTCTTTATCTTTTATCTAAGATGATACTAATAGTATTTTAGAATTGCTAAAAGGATTAAGGGGAAACAGTGCCTGACTTTGTTTTTTTGTGCTCCAAAATCACTGCAGATGGTGATTGCAGCCATGAAATTAAAAGATGCTTGCTCTTTGGAAGGACAGTTATGACCAACCTAGACAACATATTAAAAAGCAGAGACATTGCTTTGTCAACAAAGGTCCATCTAATCAAGGTTGTGGTTTTTCCAGTGCATGTATGAATGTGAGAGTTGGACTATAAAGAAAGCTGAGCCCCGAAGAATTGATGCTTTTGAACTGTGGTGTTGGAGAAGATTCTTGAGAGTCCCTTGGAATGCAACCAGTTCATTCTAAAGGAGATCAGTCCTGGGTGTTCATTGGAAGGACTGATGTTGAAGCTGAAACTCCGATACTTTGGCCACCTGATGCAAAGAGATGACTCATTGAAAAAGACCCTGATGCTGGGAAGGATTGAGGGCAGGAGGAGAAGGGGACGACAGAGGATGAGATGGTTGGATGGCATCACCGACTAAGTGGACATGAGTTTGGGTAAACTCTGGGAATTGGTGATGGACAGGGAGGCCTGGTGTGCTACGGTTCATGGGTTTGCAAAGAGTTAGACACAACTGAGCGACTGAACTGAACTGAACTGAAAAGGATTAAGTGAGAAAGCTCACTTTAGGTGCCTGATAAACAGAACTCAGTAAATATTGGTTATTATTGTTCAATTAAAGGCTCATAGGTAATAGATGCTAAAGAATCTACTTGCAATGCAGATAGATCCCTGGGTTGGGAAGATCCCCTGGAGAAGGGAATGACTACCCATTTCCCTCTCCAGTATTTTTGCCTGGAGAATTCCATGGACAGAAGATCCTGGTGGGCTACAGTCCATAGGGCTGCAAAGAGTAGGATATGACTAAGAGACTAACATTTTCCCTTTTCAGGTAATGGAAGCTAGGGGTGGTGAATAACATGTAGTTAAGGTACCAAAAAGTTAACCAACTATAGTAACTTTACTGTTAGTAAAGTTTTTCTGGGAGAATCATTTGTCAACAGAAAGATGACATAAGTCTAGGATAACAGTACACAAAATATAAGGATAAATCTGGCAATGACCATAGGAGAGGCTATTTGTGTTCAACGACTATAACTAATTTTTCAAAAAGAAACATTCCTAGAATAGGGAAGCAATTTCCACTATCCTATTTTGAAAGAAAAGTCCATCAATAGGACCCATTCTCTTTCTTCTAATTGTCATAGACCCTTGAGCAAGGGTTTGGACTGCAGGGACCTACTTATATACATACTTTTTTTCAATAAATACACACACTATTACATAACCCAGGTTGGTTGAACCCCCGGATGTGGAACTGCAGATTGGGAAGGCCAACTGTTGAACCTGAGCATCCATTGATTTTAGTATCTGCATAGAGTTCAGGAACCAATACCCCAAGGAAACCAAGGAACAACTGTATATGCTCATCAAACAACCCTCTAATTGATAATTTCCTCTCCTGAGTCCACTTAACCTTACCATGGTGAAACACCGAGTGAATTGTCCATACAAGTTCTTTCTAGATTTAGCTTTTTATATATTGATAAATTGACATTCTGAGGGGCATGCTAATTTCTTACGAGTATTCTTAACATGTTGATCCCCAAAAGGTTAATTTGTTCTAAGTAAGTAAGTGAAAGTCACTCAGTCGTGTCCAACTCTTTGCGACCCCAAGGACTATATAGTCCTTAGAATTCTCCAGGCCAGAATACTGGAGTGGGTAGTCTCTCCCTTCTCCAGGGGATCTTCCCAACCCAAGGATCAAACTCAGGTCTTCCACATTGCAGGTGGATTTCTTACCAGCTGAGCCACAAGGGAAGCCCTAATTTGTTCCAGTGGAAATGGTAAACTTGAGCCTCCAGACCTACAAAACTAAAAATCTGGCTTTTAATATTGCATTAGAGCTCTGTATACTTGCAAGTAACAAAAATAAAAATAAAATGGCTTAAATGACAAAAAAGGGAGGGAGTTAATGTTATAAAGAGAAGGTATTTGATGGGATAGGAAGGCAAGAATACAGCACAGATTCAGAAAGAAACTAAAGGAAGTCATCTTACATCTAAGCAGCATGTTTTCTCCTCTCTTGCTGCTGACTCTGCTTACACATAATTTTCTATTTGCAGACATCTTTCCCCTGCTATTTAGTTCACAGGACAGACAGAAGCAGTTACCATCATTATACCTGAGCAATAAGGACCATTAATCCAGCCCTGCTTCTCTGGGGGACAGGTGTGGGAGACACTTTGGAGAGCCTCCAAATGTTCCAAGTCCTCTGTGGTGTCTGGGACCATTGGGCAGAGTCTGAGAAGCAGAACCCAGTCCTGTGTGGGTCCTGGAAATGAAAGTCCTGAAATGTTCTGTTGTCTGCTGGAGACTGGCCATGTTAGCAGGCCTTTCTGGGCAGGACACCCTAAATCTGTACCAGCACTTTATTGGCCTCAGTACCTGGTTCTCCTTTTTAGTACTCTGTTAACAATACCCCCTCACTGTGCATGGGGTCTGCTAGGTCCCTGTAATCCCCCCTCACTGTGCATGGGGTCTGCTAGGTCCCTGTAATCCCCCCTCACTGTGCATGGGGTCTGCTAGGTCCCTGTAATCCCCCCTCACTGTGCATGGGGTCTGGAGGTCCCTGAGGAGCTCTAGGTCTTGCACTTGTAGGGTGGCTCTCGGTTCTTCTATTAGTTTTCTAATGCTGTGTAACAAATTACTACAAATTTAGCAGCTTATAGTGGCATTTTTTTAATCTGTCAGTTTCTGTAGGTAGGAAGTCTTGGAATGGATTATTCTTTGCTTAGGATCTCACCAGATCACAATCAAAGTATTGGCTAGGAGTGTAGTTTCATCTGAGGCTCAGGGTCATCTTCCAGAGTCATTCAGGTTGTTGATAGGATTCACTTTCTTGTAGCTAGAGCACTGGGGCCCCTATCTTCTTGCCAGACATTAGCTGGGGTTTTCCCTCAGAGACTGCCCTCAGGTCCTAATCACACCGCCCTCCTGCAATGTAGAACATTACTTCTCCAAAACCTGCAGGAGAATTTCTCTACAATCCCTTCCTGCTGCTGCTAGCATTACTATTACCAACACCACCACTATAACTGCGGTGTTATCTAACATAAGGTAATCACAGCAGAAATGACCCAGTCACCTTTACCCTATACATACTAAGTCATTTCAGTCATGTCTGACTCTGTGACCCCATGGACTGTAGCTCACCAGGCTCCTCTGTTCATGGGATTCTTCAGGCAAGAATACTGTGGTGGGTTGCCATGCCCTCTTCCACGGAACCTTCCCAACCGAGGGATCAAACCCACGTCTCTTATGTCTCCTGAATTGGCAGGCAGGTTCTTTTCCTCTAGCACCACCTGGGAAGGTTACGCTCTGTAGTATAAACTAATTGAAGGAGTGACATCTTATCATGTTAACAGGTCCTACCTAGACTCAAAGGGAGGGTATAACATAGGTCATGTATGTGTACCAGGGAGCAAGAATCTTGGGGGCCATCTTAAAAATTCTGCCTTGGTCTCATTCTGGGCTCTTGAATAGGTAATTATTCCCACAGATGATCCTTACACTTCTCACTGTCTCAAGGCATTGAGAAATCCTTAAACTGACTGTCCACCTTTTTCTTTTTCATGGTCTCTGAAGAACAATATAGTTTACTATAGTGCTTGAGATGTATGACTATTCATAGACATGCAAGTTTCACGTACCCCAAGTGTGCATCTCTAAGAATTTTTTGTCACACAGATTTCTTTCTATAATTTAAATGTGCTGAAAGAAATGACAAGAAGTTATTAAACATTGTTTACTTAGTACACTTTACAAATTGACTTTCCTAGAAATTCAGTGGATTAAAAGATGTGAGTATCCATTTCTAAACACTTCACAAATATCCTGCAACTTAAATGCTCTTTTTGTTCTTTACAAACCATTAATAGGAAGTTATTGCCAGCTGGTGTTTCAGAGTCCTTTATAAATTAATTATAGTATTTACTAGCCATGTGGGAGTGGAGAAGTCTAATTAGGTCAAGGAGGCTAGCCCTGCTTGAGGCTGAAAGGCAAAGCAAGTATAAGGTGTCAGTTGCAAATTTAATGCAGTACTTTGTAGACCATATGTGTCTGAAAAAAAAATAGTGGATAATACTGAGATTACATGCAAATTTATGGCAAAAATTGTATCATAATTAGAATAAAAAGTTTGTTAAAACCTGTCATAGATCTGTGACAAAAATAAGATATTTTAGCTGACACAGGACTTTATGGGTGTTCCATGTCACAAGAGGAATGGGATGCTTGATGTTAACAACATATTCATTCATTCATTTATTCACTCACTCAACAAGGCAAGCTATTTTTGCTGCAAAGAAGACAATATGACAGCTTCTTTCTTTAAGGAGTTCACAGAATGCTGGTGAATACAGATGTATAAGAGATAGAAAGTAGTATTGTAAGTGTAATATAGGCATAATTAGAGGGTATTAAGAGTGTTCCTAGGGGCTTCCCTGATAGCTCAGATGGTAAAGAATCTGCCTACAGTGCAGGAGACCTCGGTTTGATCCCTGGGTGGGGAAGATCCCCTGGAGAAGGGAATGGTAACCCACTCCAGTATTCTTGCCTGGAGAAATCCATGGACAGAGGAACCTGGCAGACAACAGTCCATGGGGTCGCAAAGAGTCAGACACTACTGAGTGAGTAATACAAGAGTGTTCCTAGGTGGAACAACTCTTTGAGTTCATAGGTGGAAAAGGGAAATGCATCAGGTTACTTCATTACAAGTAACAGAAACCAAAAATGGTTAAAGAGTCTCCCTTCAGGGCTTGGTCAAGAATGAGGCAGCGTGTCACATGGTACATGAAATTTAAGGAGGCCCTCTTTCTCAGGTGCTGAGCCTAGAGGTGTCACCTGAGAATGCCTCCTTAAATTTTGTGCACTAGGTGTCTGGGTAACCCTAGTCCTGGCCAAGTCCTTATTCCTTCAGTCTTAACCTTGGTCACAACCCTTTTCTCCTAGTTTTTTTTCCTTGATAAAAACAGTTGAGAAACGCATTTGCTGCTGCTGCTGCTAAGTAACTTCAGTCGTGTCCACCTTTGTGTGACCCCATAGGCGTCAGCCCACCAGGCTCCCCCGTCCCTGGGATTCTCCAGGCAAGACCACTGGAGTGGGTTGCCATTTCCTTCTCCAATGCGTGAAAATGAAAAGTGAAAGTGAAGTCGCTCAGTCGTGTCTGACTCTTAGCGACCCCATGGACTGCAGCCTACCAGGCTTCTCCATCCATGGGATTTTCCAGGCAAGAGTACTGGAGTAGGCTGCCATTGCTTTCTCCAGAGAAACTCATTTACACTGACATAAAAACTGAAAACAATTATGTTGACATTCTTTTAAAAGGAATTTTCCGTTTAGCAGAAGTCAAGACCTTAAACTATGACTCAAAAACTCGAATGTTTACAGGGGCCAGGCAGTAACATAAATGAATAGAGCAGGCCAGTGTAAGACGTTAGGTAGTGGAAAGAGATTGTGACAAACTAGTCAAAGACATTCAATGCTGTTTTAGTCAAACAAAAATGCTTGCTGGAGTATTAGGTCAGTAGGACAAGCATTTGTTTCCTTTGCCTAAGGTTAAAGAAATTCAACTGTTGTGTTAGAATTTCTGTAGGCAAATGGATGTGAAGACATTAAGAGAATTGGATGGAAAATACCTACCTGAGATAATCTTTGTGAGATTCTGATGAGGCCTTATTAGACATTTCTTTGACTTTCCCACAGACCATGAGATTGGCTTTCCTTGTTCCCATTCTTCACTGTCACTGCTTGTTCTCTTGTCTTTATTCAGCGAGCCACAGGACAAAACTGGAGAATTTTTCACAGCTAGAAACTAGAGAAAAGTAAAGTTTAGGAACAAGAAAGTTGGTATCATCGCTAGAAATCTTAAAAGTCTCTTATCTGGACAAATAGTAGAGTGGACCAAAGCAGTCACAGTTTATATCTGCTTAATGTGCTTTCCTTTTGTGATCTTATACTCTAAGCGCTTCTTTCGGGAAGGTCTATTATGGTGCTCCCCTTGACCCCAAATATAGTTTGTGATTCTCGTCCCAGGCTGTCCAATCAGAATGGATGCCCTGTTCCCCAAAGGGGAATTCAGTTCAGTTACTCAGTTGTGTCCGACTCTTGCGACCCCTTGGACTGCAGCACACCAGGCCTTCCTGTCCATCAGCAACTCCCGGAGCTTGCTCAAACTCATGTCCATTGAGTCAGTGATGCCATCCAACCATCTCATCCTCTGTCATCCTCTTCTCCTCCCGCCTTCAATCTCTCCCAGCATCAGGGTCTTTTCTGATCAGTCAGTTCTTCGCATCAGGTGGCTGAAGGATTGGATTTTCAGCTTCGGCATCAGTCCTTCCAATGAATATTCAGGACCGATTTCCTTTAGGATGGACTGGTTTGATCTCCTTGCAGTCCAAGGGACTCTCAAGAGTCTTCTCCAACACCACAGTTCAAAAGCATCAATTCTTTGGTGCTCAGCTTTCTTTATAGTCGAACTCTCACATCCATACATGACTACTAGAAAAAAAAAACATAGCTTTGACTAGACAGACCTTTGTTGGCAAAGTAATGTCTCTGCTTTTTAATATGCTGTCTAGATTGGTCATAGATTTACTTTCCTGGAGCAAGCATCTTTTAATTTCATGGCTGCAGTCACCATCTGCAGATTTTGGAGTGCAAAAAAATAAAGTCTGTCACTGTTTCCATTGTTTTCCCATATATTTGCATGAAGTGAAAGGACCGGATGCCATGATCTTCGTTTTCTAAATGTTGAGTTTTAAGCCACCTTTTCCACTCCCCTCTTTCACTGTGACATTCCCTTACTTTACTTGAGAAGCAGCACAAGGGAAAAGAGAATACGGGAGGTGAACTGGTCTAATCCTAACTGGACTTACGGGTAAGTAGAGTAAGGACTTTAGACAGGAGGAGGAGCCTTACCTGCCGAATGCCCTTAGCAGGCTCTCCCTTGATAAGGACTGCTTATGGTAATTAGATCTAAAATCTATTGATTTATGGGACAGGGCTGCCCAAGAGAATGTCATGTAAGCTACAGCAGTCTCTGAGGTATTTTTGTTGCTGTTGAGTTGCTAAGTTGTGTCCAACCCTTTGTGACCCTATAGACTATAGCAGGCTAGGCTCCTCGTCCTTCACTATCTCCTGGAGTTTGCTCCGATTCATGTCTACAGAGTTGGTGATGCCATTCAACCATCTCATCCTCTGCTATCCCCTTCTTCTCCTGCCCTCAATCTTTCCTAGCATCAGGGTCTTTTCCAATGAGTTGGCTCTTCCCTTCAGGTAGAGCTTCAGCATCAGTCCTTCCAATGAGTTTGCAGGACTGATTTCTTTTAGGATTGACTGGTTTGATCTCCTTGCTGTCCAAGGGACTCTCAAGAATCTTCTCCAGCACCACAACTCGAAAATGTCAATTCTTCAGCACTCACATCCATAGATGACTACTGGGGAAAAAAAATATAGCTTTGATTATATGTACCTTTTAGGTATAAAATGGAGATATCTTAGAAATTACATGCTTCACTCTGTGAAATAAAAATCTGCAAATATTCACACAGGTCTTTGTTATTTTGGGCTTGTAGATAGGAAGGACCTGGCAAGGATGTCCCAGGCCTTCCTCTGCTTTGTCTTTGTCTCTTGATTGCCTGTACTCTTGGAATTTTTAGTAAAGCTTGATGCTAGGTAAAATCTCTGATCTGTGTGAAGCTGATTTGATAATCCAGTCCTGTGTGTTAGCTGGCCTGATCACGATGATTGGTTCAAGAATGAATATATGAATCAGGATAGACCAATCAGAACTATTACCTAGGATTCGATTAGGAATATTGGGAGATAGAAATTCTCTCTCCATTTGAGTTCCCAAGCTGGTAAATGGGAGTGTGAGAGCCAATATATAGAGAGAACCCATTCACAAAAACAAGTCAAGGAGAAACGATGAGATATGAGAGATGAGAGATGAGATATGAGTGATAGATGTAGAGAATTAAAGCAGGGGTAGAGGATGAGGAGTCGGGATGGGGTTAGGAGGGGTAAAGGATGGAGAGAGAAGGTGAACTGTGGATAAAGCATTTGAGTCCATGTATTTTGTTCTGTCTAAAGCCGTGTCTATTTCCCTGACTTCCCAGTTACACAAGCCAAGTCAACACATTGTCTTTTTGCTTACGCTAAGTTGCACTGGGTCTCTGTCACTTGCAACACAGGAATTCTGACTAGTATTATAGCTAGACTTTGGTATGGGCTCGATTGGGAGGAGGACTGGGAGCTCCAGAGCAAATAAGTCTGCTAGGAAAGAATAGTTCTCAGAGGTGAAAATCAAATGAGAAACAAGGAGAATACATATCATAAAGTTATTTCAAATTTCCACCTCTAGTTTACACATAAATATTATTGAAATTTTAAGTAAGATTGCAATGTTATAACAATATTTAACCATCTTATCCCATGCAGTATGGAGGATGCTCTTTTGCCAGCTACACCCTGTGCATAATTTCTTTTGGTCTGTGTGACAAGGTCACGTACAGTGGTTTGTAGCTTTGGCTTTGGCTTAGAAAGCAAAACTTTATTTTAGCAATTTCCCCTTTATGTTGTAATTACTTATTTGTTTTATTTCTCCCAAATTCCCTATAGATAGAGAATAAATCTTATTTATTTCCTTAATGTCAGCACCTGGGACATAGTTAGTGCTCAGTATTTGTAGAACACAATTTTACTTCTGCCGTCTTTGAAACTATGTGCAAGGCTGATCAGTGTGAAATTGTACAGGCTTGATTCCCTCCCACTCCCTACCAAATGTGCAGAATTATGTTACTTGGTATGCAACAAAATGTTTACAGATTATGATGAGTGCTATTATAGTTAAGGCATGTTGCTAGCATTTGCTGCAATGAACAAGGAATGACTACTTTAAATTGTTCCGCCATTTAGAGTAGTTAGTGGTTCAAATCATGGGCTTTTGGAATTGGAATTCCTGCTCTGCTGACACCACTGCCCTGATGGGTGCGGTGATTGCACCTCCTTCACCTGATAGGGCCCCAGGATGGACATGGGAAAGGTAGTTTAAAAACAAACCTGGGGGACTAATTCTTCACTTTCCCAGAAAAGGTCAAAATTCTGCGTCCCATTTTCCTCACTTGTGTAATAGGAATAATAATACATCATTTTGTTGTTGTGAGTATTAAATAAGTACTATATTCTAAACTCTTTGAGAGGAGAGTGTCTAGCACAAAGTGATGCCACATGTTTGCTGTGATTATTCTCATTATTGTTATTCTCCAAATCTCAGTTTTATCAAAGTCAAATGGGAATGATATTATGTATGTATGTGAATTTCAAATAAAGTGATGCATGTAAAATCCTCGACAGTAAATGCGTAATAAGGAATACGTATTGATAGCTATTAGTAGGTGAGCTTGAGTACTTGAAAGTTACAATGTGTACCAAACATATATTCCTAATTTTCAAAAACAAAACAATAATATAACTCACTTACAATTAAAGTATTAATATATTCCCACACTCATAAGTAGTATAAGGTTGGGATTGACAGTACAGTCATGGGAAACAGTTTGCCTAGGTTCAGATCTTGGTGTTGCTACATATTATTTGTGTGATCTTGGGCAAGTCATTTAACTTCATTGAGTCATCCTTAAGAAAAGGAGAATAATGATACTACCTACTCCATAATGTGGTTCTGAGGATTAACTGAGGCAATACATCTAAATTAATAAACACATTGCCAGGAAAATTGTAAGCTGCAAGTAAATGTTGGTTCTTATTGTCTCTCTGAGCCTCAGTCCCACTCAGTGATGAAAATGACGATAACAATGTTTACCTGACCAGGCTGTTATATGGATAATATGTGAAAGTGCTAGTGAAAATGCCTGGTAAATAGTAGGTACTTGATAAATGCCAGTTTTCTTTCCCACTTTTATGATTCATGAAACAACATGGAATTTTACAATGCCTTCAGGTTATCAGTATAAATATCATTTAGATTTCTACGTGTGTGGTAACAGGACAGAAAGGATTAGGTAGAATTTGATCAGTGATACTTATTTAGTGCTGTTTATTGACTCAATATCATTCTGTTAGCTTCTTAGTTGCTCTTTTCTTATAAAGGTAGATTGTATCAGAAATACCCTATTTTGTATATTCTTTTGATTCATGTCACAGATAAATGGCAATTTATTCTATTCAGAGAAAGAGAGAAAAGTAGACTGATATCCCAGGTTTCTTGCAGCGAGCATTGGTGCACAATTTGCTGGAACTGGAGGAGAATGTTATTAATCAAAAGGTGCACAAGGAGGCAGAGGACTTCATTATGCTGTTTTGCTCCCACAACTTGCACCTGGAGCTTTTTAATGACTATGCCCTTTGGAGACAGGTGGCACTCTGCAAAGTGTAAACCTCTCTAAACCTCTTCTTGTCTCAAACTGACATGTCTTCCTGGTACTGTGAATAATCAATCTAAGTTTGAAATGATGTGGAAGGCTTTGGTAGGACTATAATTAGTTGAAAATTTTTTTTCCTGGTCTTTAAGGAGTACACATGGCTAGAACAAGGGGAAAAAAGAATGTCAAGAAACAGCTGGGGGATAAATTCACATATTCATTGAAAAAGTCAAGCCTGTAAAAGATGATACTGTGTACTGGGTGAACAAGCACAGTAGATGGCAGTTTAGTAACATACAATATTATTATGTTATGTTTAGGAGCCATCTCTGTTAAAGACTATCTAGAAACATATCCTTAAGGGTTATATATTAGTATTTATTGTCATCTTTTTTGGGGGAAAGTTCTGTTTGTGATCTCTGCTTATAGAAACAGATTAGTATAAACTTGTCAAATAGTGTAGACTATAAAGGGGACATTGGAGTACCCCAGGGGTGTTTCACCATATTTTATTTGCATCCAGTTCATTTTGACGCACACATTTTTTGATATTTGAAACTGAGGCACACTGGAATGACTCAGATAAAATAACACCACAACTAACCTTTGATTCCCGTGAAAAACTGGCTATAATTTTAGCACTTCATGAATGTTGAATTGTTAAAATATTTAGCAAGTTAAGAGCAGTGTGGAAAGGGAGTGGAGACAGAGAGGATATCAGGAAGAAAAGGCAAAATTCCCGACTATTTGAGTGTTAAAAGGAGAAAACAATCAGAGCCCACCTTTCCCTGAGATGCCAGCTCAAGATTGTCTCGTTAAGGTGCTGTGCTGTGCTTAGTTGCTCGGTCGTGTCTGACTCTTTGCGACCCCATGGCCTGGAGCATGCCAGGCTCCTCTGTCTGTGGGGATTCTCCAGGCAAGAATACTGGAGCATTCTCCTCCAGTTAACACAGAATTCACCAAAAAGTTCAGGCATTAGGAAAATTCTGATCCCAGAACAGAAAGCTGACAGTTCTTCCTAAGATGGAATCAGACCATTACACACACTGTATTGGTTTAATTGAGCATACCTTATTTCCTTCAGCAAAGAGTCTTCTGCCATGGTACCCTATTTTCTTGGGCACCAGTGCTTGACAGATTTCTCACACAAGTAAGCAGTCGAAAGTGATACAATTTTGACATGAAATGTGCTTATACTTTTGAAAGCCATTAAACAAGACTTGTTTGCTTATAATTTTCTAATAAAATAAAGGACCTTCTGTGGAAAGCAGTTTTAAAAACACATCATAACATTTTAAGTGTGTAGGTCTTGCAACGTTTATTCCAATTTTCTAGTGACAGACACAGAGTAATAAGATTTCCCTAACAGCTGCTTGGTGCTGGGTACTCACATGTCACTCAAACTGACAAGATTTTAAGAAAAAAACATGTTCTTCACTGGGTTCTCATTTTGAAAGATCAGCTATTGCACATAATTCAATTTTGCTTAATTGCAAAGTATAAACTTCACAAAATATAAATTGTTAAAGGTAATATGATAGAATTGATTAGAAACACACTCTAAACAACTCACTAGATCTCACTCTACAAATCTGTGTGTCCCAGACAAAATTCTAATCCTAAATGCCTGAGAAAAGCTTAGCTCAGTTCACAATAATATCATAGAATTTTGGATTTGGGAAAAATACATAGAGATCACGTATTTCAAATTAGTGCCTACATTTGAGGGTTTTCTCTTTTTGCATATCAGAACTATTTGGATTTAATTCATATTTAAATAATGTATAGCCAACACCATTCAGGCTACATAATTTCTTTGTTCGCTCATTCATTCTCTCAATGATTTATCAAGCATTTCACATGTATTGGTATATTCCAGAAACTATGTTAGACATTGGTAATGTAAGAATAAATATTTCACTATTCCTGTCTCTGAGGAGGAACTCAGAGTATAGCTAGGCAGACAAATAAATTAATAGCTATATTGTAGTACAGTCAAGGCTGTGACAGGTTTGTATGCAGTCTTATGGGAAAACAGATGAGGGAGTGATCTCTGTCCTTGGGGGTTCTGAGAGGACAACACAAAGGAAATCACATTTGAGTTGGAGAAAGAATCCTCAGAGGAGAGGTGGGGAATGAGGATATTGGGAAGGAAATAGAGTATGTTGGGAAGGCAGAAGAATATGTTTGGAGAATGATAGTGTAGTATCTAGGAATGGTGAAAAATGATGTATAGTTAGACTGTAAAGGTAATTCAGGGAAAGGCAAACATCAGATTCTAAAGAGTTTGCCATTAGTTTTTTTTGTTTGTTTGTCATTACTTTTGTAGGAAGTGGACAATTAAATTTTGAAGTAAAGGCAATAATGTGATCTGCTTCGTATTCTTGAAATGCCATCTCTGACACTGGTCTGAAAGACAGTTTAGGTTAGTCATGAGCATCTGGAGTATGCTTTAGTATTATGCTTGGGCAGTGGAAGTGACAATGGACAAAGGCATGTATTAAGATACATTTTAGAAACAGAATTAATATGGCTTTGTGGTCAGTTGCTTGGGAGAGTCAGGTGCTAGGGGAAAGGAAAAAAGTTAAGGATGGCTTCAGGAGGTCTAGTTTGCATAATTAGTTTTGAGGGTTTGGATAGGTATTTATTTAATCCTCTTCACAAGCTTTTGAGGATTATAACAGATGACAGAAACTGAAGCTTTGAAAAGATAAGTAATTTGCCAAAGTTATCTTGTGGGTAGTAAATTTATGAAGGACAGATTCAAGTTAATCCCAGAACCGAAGCTCTTAAACATTGTGCTATTTCTTTCTATACTGGCCAAATGGGCAGTGAAACCCTTTACTGAACTGGGAAATACAGGAGGAAAATCATGGCTTGAATATAGAAGGTAATCAGTTTTGCCATTTAACATCTTGACTTTGGTACATTGAAAAGGCCAGAAAGTGGAGATATTCAAGAGAGAATTTGAAATACCCATGCTGAAGCTCATGAAAGATTTGAGGTGAGAAAGTTCAGATTTAGTGATGGTTGAAGTCATAAGAGTGACTCAGATAGCAAAGAGAATAGGTGTAGGGAAGAGAATTGAGCAGAAAACTTTTGGTGGCTATGGAACAAAAGGATTCAAGGGGAGGAGACTGAGAAGGCACACTCAAATAAATTATTGGAAAACCAGAATAATATATATATAAGTCTATGAAGTAGAGATTTACTTTTTCTCCCTTGAGTGTACATTGGGCAGAAGATTGGCCCCTCATCATATTAATTGTCCATTAGCTTTAAGAATATTGTCATAGTTTTGAAAACCTGGCACTCACAGACTTTCTTTTTCTGAGGTTGACAATCTCTCCCCATTCAGGATCACCATCTTTTGCACCACACAAATTCCATCATTATCCTAGGTCACAAGTCCACATCCTCAATGATACATCCACTCTCACCTCAATTCCTAGACTGTATCTGAGCCAACTTCACCTCCAATATGTTTCCATATTTTTCCAGAAACAGCTCCACTTGTGGAATGTTTAACCATAAAATTCCAATGACTAGTTCAGTTCAGTTCAGTCACTCAGTCATGTCCAACTCTTTGCGATCCCATAGACCACAGCACGCCAGGCCTCCCTGTCCATCACCAACTCCCAGAGTTTGCTCAAACTCATCTTCATTGAGTCAGTGATGCCATCCAACCATCCCATCCTCTGTCGTCCCCCTCTCCTCCTGCTCTCTATTTCTCCCAACATCAAGGTCTTTTCCAATGAGTCAGCTCTTCTCATCAGGTGGCCAAAGTATTGGAGTTTCAGCTTCAGCATCAGTCCTTCCAATGAACACCCAGGACTGATCTCCTTTAGGATGGACTGGTTGGATCTCCTTGCAGTCCAAGGGACTCTCGAGAGTCTTCTCCAACACCACAGTTCAAAAGCATCAATTCTTCGGCACTAGGCATAATGTTTTCATTTCTCCCTCGCTCCCTCCCACTAACTCATTTTAGGTTCAACTTAGTTCACATCATTTATTGAGTATCTATTATTTTTTTCCATTTATTTTTATTAGTTGGAGGCTAATTACTTTACAACATTGCAGTGGTTTTTGTCATACATTGAAATGAATTAGCCATGGATTTACATGTTGAGTATCTATTATATGTTGTGTGTTATATACACACTTGTGCTGACACACTTTACAGAATAGGAAGGGAGTGGATATGAAAACATTTCTTGCAATCCTAGTGTGATAAGTAAAATACTAAGGGTATATTTTAGGTACAATAGTATGATACAGTGACAAGTTTGAGCAGTTGCACTAGACTTGAAAATGGAAGATATGTAATTAGTCTATAATTTCATAATCAAACCCTCAAATTTAGTGGCTTAAAATAGCACTGATTTATTTCTCACAATTCTGTGGGTTGACTGGGCTCCACCTACATCAACTGGTTGCTAGAATGGGCAGGAAGGGTCAGGAACGTATTATTTACTTGTCTGGTGGTATAGGTGGTATATGCCAACTCTCCTCCTTTGGTCTTTTTCTCTGCATGATATCTGATACTCCACGTAGGATAGCCTGACATTTATAGCATGGTAGTTGGGTTAAGCTGGAACTGTGTGTGCGTGCTGTGCTGAATCGCTTCAGTCATGTCTGACTCTTTTGCGACCCTATGGACGGTAGCCCACGAGGCTTCTCAGTCTGTGGGATTCTCCAGGAAAGAATACTGGAGTGGGCTGCCATGCCTCCTCCAGGGGATCTTCCCGACCCAGGGATTGAACCCAGGTCTCTTATGTCTCCTGCATTGGCAGGTGGGTTCTTTACCTCTAGTGTCACCTGGGAAGCCCAAGCTGGAACTGACACAGTGCCAGTTTCTTAGCATTCTATTGGCCTGCCCATAATCAAGGGTGTTTTGTTGGAGCAATAGCATGAGTGTACTGGGATGGGATGAGAATTGCTACCTATCTTTTGCACACAGATTAACACAGGAAACTTTAAAAAGGAAAAGATTGTCGAGATGCATCTCAAAGTCTGGGCAGTTCATCAGGTGAGTGGGGATTTAAGAGAAGAAGAGGAGCTCTTCAAGAACTGACTCGAAAACTGAAAGCAGCATAATCATTGGGTAGGCCAGGACACATGGATTCCTTGGAGTGTTTGGGGAAGGAATGAACAACGAACTGATTAGGCAGGCATGATTATAGAAAGCCTTGCTATAGGCAGTAAATTAAACTCTACATTCAGGGCTGCAGAATGCCCTTCTGCAGGTTTTATGCAGGGAAGCAGCTACTCTTCCCTCTCATTGATTCTTCTACTTTGTTGGCTTCATATGTTGTTGATCGATAAGCTCCTTTGACTTCATTTCCTTATTCAATCCAACTGACCACCCATAGTACTTCAGCTGCATCAGTCTGTCACCAGTATTCTCAATTCTCAACACTCTTATGACCTTGTTATTCCATTATTCTAATCCTCAATTCTAGAATAATCTAACCATCTGATTGATCTGATCCTGGAACCAGACACTGAATAATACTGAATCAAAATATATAACCATAAGGAAAACAATCAACAGCCTTATACATTTATGACTTCCAACTACTGATTTTCAATATTATCTAGCAAATTGTGACATATCCTTGCCCAGTTCCTATGCTGGTAATTTTTATTACTGTTGATAACATTTATGCTTAATGCTGCACTATTTTCTCTTAGTAGATTACTTTGAATACTTCACAGAGGAAATAGCTGTGATAGCTGTGAAAAATTTCTTCACATCTCCTTGAAGTTAATTTATTCTTTTTCTTCTGGATCATCCTGTTTCTTTCCTTCCAATTCCTGCCATCATCCTAGGACTTATTTAGCTTCTTCTACATCTCCAAATTAATTTATACTTCTCATCCATCCTTTCAGTTATTCTTCCTCCTTTCTTTCACCTAAGCTCATGATCTCATGCCTTCTATCTCTTGTAAGTTCTTGCTCTAATAATTATGCCCTTTCTTTTTATTTATTTATTTATTTTCATTTATTTTTATTAGTTGGAGGCTAATTACTTTACAATATTGTAGTGGTTTTTGTCATACATTGATATGAATCAGCCATGGGTTTACATGTATTCCCCATCCTGATCCCCTCTCCCAACTCCCTCTCTACCCAATCCCTCTGGGTCTTCCCAGTGCTCCAGGCCTGAGCACTTGTCTCATGAATTATGCCCTTTCTTAACTGCTTTTTTCAGTCTATCTCTTTCCACAACTTTCTCCTCAGTCTAAAGTATGAAAAAAATTCTCTATCATGTAAACATTTTCTTCAGTTTTTCTTCTACCACAATCAGTGTTCCCATTTAATCTTTATTTCATATTTACTCCTTAGCAGCCTGCAACTTCTTGATCAAGTGCCAATCACACTTTTGACACATGGTACGTGTATAGTAAATATGAATGAATGATCAATTTATATTTGCCAATATTATGATTTCTTTTTAGCCCTCATCCTCATCTTCGTTATGGTGGGAGGAAGCATTGCATTTTAAGATCTTGCCCCTGGTTCTGTGGAAACTTGCAAACCAACATCCAAGTGGACATAATGGCTGAGATTGTGTATCCCACAGATTTCTTCCAAAATCAATCCTGTTCTTCCTACATTTTGGTTTGTTGGGACCTCGCTATACCAGTCAGTAAACATACTGGATACTATCATTGATTACATATATGAACTTTTTTGAAATTATATTACTAAATAAGAATGATTATTATTTAATCATGTTCTTAAAGTGTGGTACCTATTTAACACATGATAATCACACATGTTTAGAGCAACAAAAATTTCTCCTATACTAAACAGATTTTTGCAGAGGCAGGAACCATAGTTTTCTGACATATAATATAGATAATAAATTTTTGTGGAGTGACTAGATGAATGTTCCTTGTATGTAACCCCAGTTAAAATTTTCTACATGAACATATAATGTATTTCTGATATTTCAAATTAAATTACCATTTGTTATTAGGGCCTAGACTTTTCATACATTCTAAGTGACTTGTTGCTGTCCTTATTGAAAGGGAAAAAAACTTTACCAATCAGTCCAGAAATTCACAAGTAAATATTGTTTATTTTCTCTGGTGGATTTCATCTGTTAGACTGTTGTTTTAGATAAGGTTTTTCCATAGAAGTATACATAAACTCTTAAAAAATTAAGAGTTTGAACTTAAACTACTGCTATAAAACTAGGCATTTGTTGGCCTTCAGTTTATCTAACTTTTATCTCACAGACTGTGAGCTCATTTAATAGCATCAAGTGAAGGAAGCTGGAATAACATCCCTGTACTGCATACCTTTGGGACCTTCCTGGGTAATGTTGACATTCAGTCTCAGCCAACCTGACAATAAAATGATCCATTTATCCAACACAAGCAGGCAGAGGAGGAGATACTGCATCCTTTCTCTCTGCCTCCCACTCCCAGAGTCAGTCCGATGCTTCCTCTGGGCCAAACGCATGCACTTATAAAGCACTTCATCAACAATTCGTCGTGTTTTCTGTTAAATTGGGTTTGCTCTTCTTATGTGAATTTTCCCCTAGATAATTTTCCCAAATAGAACAGAAAGTATTTGAGGTGAGCTGAAACTTTTTAATAATAAACTTTGTGATTTTAAGTGGGCTTCCCTGGTGGCTCAGGGGTAAAAGAATCCGCCTGCAATGCAGCAGGCACAGGAAACACAGGTTCGATTCCTGGATCAGGAAGACCCCCTGGAGGAGGGCATGGTAACCCACTCCAGTATTCTTGTCTGGAGAATCCTATGGACAGAGGAGTCTGGAGGGTTACAGTACATAGCATCACAAAGAGTTGCACACAACTGAAGCGACTTAGCATGCATGCACTTGATTATAATGCCCTAGGACTAAGAAACACTTATCACCAAATAAAAATGACCAGCTTTATTTACCACTACACGTACAGGACTACTGAGGAGTTTAGGGGAAATCACTGTTCCTTGCAATACACACACACACACACACACACACATATATATGCCTAAATTTTATTTTATTGTTAAAATTAATTTATTTTATTTTTTTAGCTCTTCTGGGTCTGCATTACTGTACACTGGCTTTCGCTAGTTGCAGCAAGTGGGGGTACTCTTGGTTTCAATGTGCAGGCATTTCACTAGAGTGGTTTGTCTTGTTGCAGAGCTCAGGCTCAAGGTGTGACAGCTTAGTAGTTGTGGTGCACAGGTTTACTTGCTTCGTGGCACGTGGAATCTTCCTGGACCAGGGATCAAACTGCTGTATCCTACATTGGCAGGCAGATTCTTATCCACCGTACCACCAGGGAAGCCCATGCCTAAATTTTAAAAATCCAGCTTTTCAGAGGGGAAGTATTGTTTAATTAAGGACTTTTATAAATTCCATGGAGTATACTCCATAAAATAATTATTTTAATCACCAAGAGTATTGAGTAAAATTTTTGCTTCCTTAATTCTTCTCCCTGGCAGGTTTGTTTACTTTTTTTTTTAATGAAAGCACCAAAAGCAGTTGTTGTTTTAGCTAAATAATCTATGACCATATGGTTACTTACTTAGATTTCTTTTTTTTTCTTACTGAAACTAAATCATTCCTTGTTGGTCAGTCATGTTTTGTTGCCACTAAAGAATTCTAGAAGGGCTAGACAGATTTGAAATACTGAAAAATTCTGACTGTATTATAGGTAACAGTGTAATTATCTGAGAAGAACCCAAAGTATCAGTGTCCCTAAAGTATTTTTTTACCAGCTTATCAAGGTACCTAAAAACTCCATCATCCTTCTCTTGTAAATGCTCTTTTCTTGAATGCTCTTATTAAAATAAAAATATGTTATTGATAGGCTAACAGTATGTCAATGACAAAAGTAGGATTCTCACTAAAAAAAAATGACACCTGGACAGAAAGATTTTAGACAGGAAATGATGGCAGAAAGGCTATTGGGAAAACATGCAATGCACAATGAAAAACTCTGCTTAGCTGTACTATGGGTGGTATGGGGTATCAGTCAGCAGTCTTTCAACTGAAATATTCAGAAAATACAATAGAAAGTGTCTAAAACAAAAATGGAATTTACTGGCTCTCATGACCCGTGTGTCACTTATCCAATTATTGCCTCTCAGCTATTAGGGCTTCCCTGATAGCTCAGTTGGTAAAGAATCAGCCTGCAATGTGGGAGACCTGGGTTCAATAACCCTGGGTTGGAAAGATCCCCTGGAGAAGGGAAAGGCTACTCAATCCAGTATTCTGGCCTGGAGAATGCCGTGGACAGTCCATGGGGTTGCAAAGAGTTGGACACGACTGAGCAACTTCCACTTTCAGCTCCAAACTCACCTTTCAGTCTCTTTTAGTGTTTTTCTCCTTTAAGGAGACCTGTGTTAAGCATTCTCAGTAGAGGGCACTGGAGGGACCTCGCAGGACGAAGGCACTCTCCTACCTCCTCTGGTTGACGCCTGGGTGGCCAGCAGGCTGGGTATCAGGAAATAGGGTGAATCTCTGCCCCAGTCATGGGCCTGGAAGATGGTCCCTGGCCTTGGCCTGACAGTAACCTAACTACGATGCACTTGACACAGAAGCGAGCACCCTAAAGGCTCCCTTTCTGAGTCAGTGCCCCATTTTCTTCTGCTCCTTCTTGTGCAGCCCACCTGTGCCCCAGAGGGTCTCCGCCAAGCCAGCCACAGCTCCCACTGTGGGCTTTGCTAGCTTTGACTGTGACCCAGAAGGTCTCTGTCCTTTACCTCTGCAGATTACCTGCTCCTTACCTGCACCCCACAGACTTGCTTCCTAATTGCTCAGTGACTGCAGAACAGCTTCAGTCTAGGAAGTCGTTTGTTTCTGGGTTATCCAGTGTGGCAAACGACACTTTCTTCAAGAAGGTCTGAACCCCAGCCTTGGGAAGGAGGCCCCCTCCCAAATTTTATCCTTCCTTAGATAGTCTTCCTCAGCCCTAGGATACCCTATAAAATTTGCATATATCTTACAGTTACTCTCTTAATATAGTTTAATAATTTTTAATATTTAACATCCCATGTTTATCTCTCTATATGGTGTCTACCACCTAACTGGAAGCAGACTGATATACTGACTCAGGATTCAAAAGCTATTATCTAGGGTGAACCAGAACACCAGCCCAGGTTGGGTGCATGAGACAAGTGCTCGGGCCTGGTGCACTGGGAAGACCCAGAGGGATCGGGTGGAGAGGGAGGTGGGAGGGGGGACTGGGATGGGGAGTACATGTAAATCCATGGCTAATTCATATCAATGTATAACAAAAACTACTGTAATGATGTAAAGTAATTAGCCTCCAACTAATAAAAATTAAAAAACAAAAAAAAAAAAACAAAACAAAAGCTATTATCAGGATCAGTCTTTTTGGCTGTGCTTCCTTTAGATTGTCTCTGTCTTATCTAGGCTCTTCTTTTGTGGCTTACATATTTCAGTGCCATCAAATATATTTGAAATATCAATGCTTCTTTTTCCCAGAAGCCCCAGCTAATATTTCCTAAGATGTCAATAGCTAGACTTGCATTGCATGCACTTCTCTGATCCTATTTACGTAGTCCACTAAGGATTCTGTTTCCTGCTATGTACTTAACGTGGATTCAGTCTCTTCCAGATTCTAGTGTTTGTCTCTGACAACTTCCTACTTTTGGTATCAATTTCTATATCAGTTATAAATTTTGTTGTTCCAGGTGACAATAACTCAAAGTGGCTTATGTCAAAACAGGGAAAAGTCCACAAGTGAGTTTTCATGCAACTGAGAAGTTCAGAAGCCTGGCTTCATGTGTAACTTGATTCAGAGTTCATGTTACATTACCAAGAGCCCCCTCTGGGTTGCTTCGACTCTCAGGCTGACTTTGTGAGCCTAATGGATAGGGCAGTTCCAGTTATCGGATTTTTACATACTAAATCCAATCAAAGCTTCTCTTTTCTCTCAAAGCTGTTGCTTCCTTTTGAGAGCAGATGTCCCAGTGGGGGTGTCTTGAGGGTTAAATGGGGTAATATTTGTTATGTTAACAATTGTTATTATTCCATCAGCTCTATTAATTCTTGTCTTTCTCTGTACCAAGCACTGTGGTCAAGTGGATAGAATATCTAGATTATTTTAGGTCCTCTTTTGGAGTTGGAGGTGATTTGTAGGAAATATAAAACTGGTCATTCAGATGTATTTCTCGTACATATTTGGCTTTTGTCTATGATCCTGGCTAACAGTTCTCAAAACCCTTGGAATTTCTTGAGTGATAAGAACAATGGGAACATCTCTTGTTATAATATCTGGTGTCTTGTCCTCAGTTCCTGAAAACACTTAAGAGCCATAAAGGTGAAATGAGTGTCTTATTATCCATAACAAGTCTTTTTCAACCATAGCTGAGTTTATGTTAATGAGGTGACTTTTGGAAGTCCGCTAAAAAGGTGGGTGGGGATAGTTACTAGGGGTACCAACCTAAATGAAGGATTGGAACTTTCAATCCCATCCCCTGATTTCTGAGGAAGGGCTGGAGGTTGAATCAATCACCAGTGGCCAATGATTCAATCAATCATGCCTATATAATGAAACCTCTTTTAAACCCCAAAGGAGTTTGGAGAACTTCCAGGTTAGTGAATCAAAATGCTTCTACATACCATCATTTCAGGCTTAAAACCCCAATAGAAATTTTAAGGGCTTCACCTTATGTGTCCTTTCATAAGGCTATGGTTTGTATCCTTTAATATCTTTTGAAATAAACTGCAATCTAGCAAGTAAACTAATTCCCGGAGTTCTGTGATCTGTTTTAGCAAATTAATGGAACCCAAAGAGGGGACTGTAGAAACCTCTGATTTATAGCCAGTTAATCAGAAACATAGGTACAAACCTGGGTTTGTGATTGGCACCTGGAGTAGAGGACTGTCTTCTGGGATTGATCCCTTAACTTGTGGAATCTACAATTATATTTGGGTAGAAAGTGTCAGAATTAAGTTAAATTATAAAACACCTAGCTCATGTCTCAGAATTGCTTGGAGTCTGAGCAAAACCCCCATATATTAGATTCCACATATAAGTGAGATCATTCAGTCTTTCTCTGTCTGACTTCTTTCACTTAGCATAATGCCCTGAATGTCCATCCATGTTGCAAATGGAAGAATTTCCTTCTTTTCATGGCTAAATAATATTCCATTGTTTTGTGATTTCTTTATCCATTCATCTGTTGATGAATACTTAGGTGGTTACCAGGTCTTGGCTACTGTAAATAATGTTGCAATGAACATGGTGGTGCAGATATATTTTTAAGATAGTGATTTTTTTTCCTTGGGACATATAACCATAAGTGGAATTGCTGGTTTATAAGATAGTTCTATTTTTGCTTTTTAAGGTATCTGTATACTTTTTTCCACTGGGGCTGCACCAATTTACATTTTCACCAACAGTATACAAGGATATCCTTTTCTCCACATCTGTGATTTGTTATCACTTGTTGTTTTGAAAGTAGCCATTTTAACAGGTATAAGGTGATACCTCACTGTGGCTTTGATTTGTGTTTCCCTGATGATTAGTAATGTTGAGCACCTTTTCATATACCTGTTGGCCAGTTGTTTGGAAAAATTCATTCCATTCATTCATCTTTGGAAAAATTTCTGCTCAGTTCTTCTAATCAGATTGTTTGGTTTTATTGCTGTTGAGGTGTATTTATTCTTCATATATTTTGAATATTAACCTCTTATCATACATAATGATTTGCAGTTATTTTTTTCCCACTTCATATGTTGTCTTTCAATTTTTTGTATGGTTTCCTTTGCTGTGCAGAAGCCTTTTAGCTTTATGTAGTCCCACTTATTTTTGCTTTTGTTGCCTTTGCTTTTGATAATAAATTTAAAAAAAATCTTTGCCAAGACCAGTGCAAAAATCATATCCCCTATGTCCTAGGTGTTTTATGGTTTGAAGTCCTACTGAAAGAAGCTAAAGTTTTAAAGTAAGTAAGTAAGGTTTTATGGTGTCAAGTTGTTAATACGTTTTGAATTGATTTTTATGTATGGTGTAAAATAGTGGTATAGTCTCATTCTTTTGCATATGGCTGTGCAGTTTTCCCAACACCATTTATTGAAGAGACTGTCGTTTTTCCCATTGTATATTCTTAGCTCCTTTGTTATAAATTGACCATATAAGTGTGGGTTTATTTCTGGGTTTCTATTCTTTTCCATTTAGTCTGTGTGTCTGTTTTTACCCTGGAGTAGGAAATGGCAATCCATTCCAGTATTCTTGCCTGGAAAATTCCATGGACAGAGGAGCCTGGAGGGCTACGGTCCAAGGGGTCGCAAAGAATTGGACATGACTGAGCATGCATGCACATCTGTTTTTATGCCAATGCAGATAGGATTTTGATACAAAGAGATATAGGAGATGATTCCTGGTGAGAAACAGCATGGGCAAAATAACAAGGCTAAAAGAATAATAGAACCTCTTCTGGGATGAGTGAATACATTTGTATAGTTTGTTATAGACTAAAATTATTTTTACTGGCCTTATCTTAAAATTATATGTTGAAACCCTAATCCCTAATGAGAGCACATCAAGAGATGGGACCTTTGCTAGGTAGTTATATCATGTGGGTGGAGTCTTTCTAAACAATTTATTTATTTTTTAATTGAAGGATAATTGCTTTACAGAATTTTGTTGTTTTCTGTCAAATATCAACATGAATCAGCCATAGATGTACATATGTCCCCTCCTTGGGTGAAGTCTTTTTAAGGGATTAGTGTTCTTTTAAAAAAGAGACTTGAAAGTGGTTTCCCCCTTTGCGTTCCACCATCTGAAAACCGGGAAGCGAGCCCTCACCAGACACCAAAACTGCAGGTACTTTCCAGCCTCCATACTGTGAGAAATAAATGTTACTTAAGCCATCCAGTCTATGATAATTTATATAGTGGCCTGAAATGGCTAAGATATATTTGAAGCATACCATTTAGCGAGGGAGTTTGAGACACAGTGAGATTAGAGAAACAGATGGGGAGAAGATTGTGGCCAACCTTGAGAGCAAAGCTAGGAATGTATATTTTTTTAAAAAGTACAGAGGAATGCATAAAACATAAATATACATCTTAGTGGATTATTACAAAGTTAACACACCAAAGAAACCAGTTCTCAAACATAGAACATTATCAACACACGAAAAGACCCATTTATGCCCCTTCTCAAATGCTGCACCTTTCTTTCTCCCTAAAGGAACCATTGCTGACTTCTGACACCATAGGCTAATGCTGCATGTTTTTGAATTCTATAGAAATGTCATTTGATAGGGTCTATTATTCATGTCTAAGTTCTTTCATTCAGTATTGTTGATGAGATTATACACGCAGTTGAATGTATTTGTAGTTTGTGGGTTTTTTAAATAAGTATTTCAGCATATGGATATTCACACCACAATTTATTTATCATAATGACTGTTGTTTGTGTAGAATTTGGGTGTTACAAGTGCACATATTATTTTAGTAGATTCTGAGAATCAGCTTTCTAAAATAGCCTATCTATATCCTTCCACCAGCAGTATCTGAATGTTCCTATTGCATCACAACCTCTACAACACTTGGAATTTTCAGACTTTTAATTTTTAACCTAGGAAGTCTGGACTTGATTTTGTATGCATTGTTGAGCCACTGAAGGATTTTGGTTTGGAAAGTGGTGTGAACAGGGGAGATACATTGGGTAGTGCTGCACAAATGAGAGTATGAGAAAGCTTTGATAAGGGGGACTAGCCCAACTGGGATGCTATTGTGATGATTTCATAAAAATAATTTGGAATCAAACTAGAATATTAAAAGAGGGGCTAAAAAGAAAGAGAAAAGAGGTGCTTATAAATAATAAGGTTTGGCAGTTAATAACTTTTGGGGATAAAGGAAGCAAAGATGATCATATTCTTGAGCCTAAGTGACTGATAAACTGGTAGTCTTAACCAACTTAAGAAGACTTGGGAGAAAAAATTCTCATCCAGGGAAATTGTTTTTAAGCTAGATTTTGTTATTTATTTTCACTATTTTACCCTTAGCTCAAATTTGTGATCATCTTTTCCTCCAGCTCTCCTTTCTCATCACTGCTGTGGAAGAGCATTCCCAGCAGAAGCTGGCTCTGTCAGGGAAGAAAGAATCAAGACTCAGGTGGAATAGTTAAGTTGCGTCTCTCAGCGCACTCAGCATCCGGAGAAAGCAATGGAAGATTTTCTGCTATTTGGAAACCTGACAGCCTTGGTGTAAGGAGTGATAGTAGCTAGGAGAATGACAGGTCTGGGACTTTTGGGAAGCCTACGTCCACACAGCCTTTAAAGGAGGAACTGTTCTGTGTGCTCATTTCCATCACTGTTGTTTCTTTTTCTGTGCATGTCTTTTCTGTCACTGACATAAGCAATGACTTATTCCATTTTTGCAATAAATTATTTGTTTCACCGAGTATTCACAGGGATATAGCAAAGATCATATAGGTGCTCCAGGAATCAGTACACCGACTGCATTCACTTGTCCTGGTGTTGAGGTAGTTACCCCAATTGCTTATTTCAATTTTTGAGATGGTTTGCTTGGATAACAGTTCAGGCATTGCTGGGTTTGCCTATCTGTATGAATCCTTATTGAATGCATCTTGTTTTGCGTAACCTCTTTAGTAGAGGCTTTCATTGAACATTTTTTGGTAATATTTTATCTAGAAATATATCCAAAACCATAGATAGCTCTTTAAGCTTGTTTATGTTGTTTCCTGCAGTGAAATCACTTTGACAAAGGTTTTGCCTTTTTTTTTTTTTTGGCCACACCATTTGGTTTGTAGGATCTTAGTTCCGTGATCAGGGACTGAACCCAGGCCCTCAACAGTGAAAACAAGGAATCCTAAGCACTGAACTGCCAGGGAATTCCTGACAAAATATACATTTAAGATAAATTTAAACTTTGTCTTAAATTTATACCTTCCTGGCCTGGATAGCTTCCTGGGTAGCACTAATAAGAAACAGACGTAATAGTACCTTACATTTCTAGACTGTTTTAAAATTTACAAGGCACGTTTTCATGTATTTCTACCCACTTACTTTGTCACCCTGTGAGTGATGAGTTATTACTTTCATTTTTCAGATGAAGCAATGTAAGCTTAAGGACATAAGTAGTGATATAGTCAGGACTTCAGATCTTCTAAAACTAGATTCGGTGCATGTGGTGGTTAATTTTATGTGTCAATTGACTGAGCCACGGGATGGCCAGATATCTGGTTAAACATTGTTTTAGGCTATGTCTGTGAGAGTTAGCATTTAAACTGATGGACTGTATAAAAGAGTGCCCTCCCTTAATGTGGGTGGACATTATGCAACCTATCAAGGGGCTGAGTAGAACAAAGTGGAGCAATGGCAAATTCTGACTATTAAAGCTGAGCCATCAATCTTCTCCTGCCCTCTGAAACTTAGGTCATCATGACTCCTGGTTTGTAGGCCTTTAGACTCAGGTTGAAATTTATACCAATAGATTTCCTGGGTCTGAAAATGGTATGACTTTTCAACCTCTCTAATCACGTGAGCCTATTCCTTATCTCACTGTTTTACTGTGCCAACTAAAAATTGGCACCTGCCATCTTCCTCTACAAGAATTAAATCACTAGCTGCTGCAGCTGACTTTCAACACACCCTGAAAGGAGTTCAGGGTGGAAATAAGGAATGCTCTGTTCTCTGGGAAAAACTGACAGATAGTGAGATATTTTCAGCAGAAGATTTTATGAGCCCAAATTCTTCTATCTCTTCACATCTAGAAAAGCACTAAAATCATTAACAGAGATATCTGCTCCTCATGACTAGCAGTAACCTTCCCAAGACTAGCAACAACTTTCTGCCAAAAATGTGTGCTTGATTGCATATATTCCCCTTCACCAAAATCATGTACATACTGACCTTTCCCCCCTACTTCTTTGGATTAATTCCTTAGAGCTATCTGAAACAGTCTCCCAGACTTTATTCCTCATTTTGCCCCAAATAAAACTCAACTCACAACTCACACTGTGTACTTTTTCTCAGTCGACTATTTTTTTTTCAGTAGACTATAGGTTTGGTTGGAAAACACTGACTAATACAATATCATTTATGCATTGCCTCTGCCCTTATCACTTTTTGCATCTAGCTATAAAATTTCCTGTTATTCCTCAACTGTTAGTTAGGAACTTATATTCTTGCCAAGTGAGGACTATCTGTAACATGTACTTTAGCATTAGACACCATCAGCAATTCTCATAATTATCAGGTTAATTTAATACTTGAAGCCAACCTATATTCAGGAGTTAATATTATGGCATGAGATTTACTCTTATTTGCTTATTTTGTTTGTTTGGTTTGACCAACATCACCAGCCTGGGTGAACAGAATTCAGTGACCAGTCAGTGAACTTTTATAGTAGGAGTGTTTTACATTTGACTTTTTGTGGCACTAGTGAAAGCTATGAACTTCAGCCTGATCATATTGTTAAAAAGTTGGTTTTCATAATCTAAGAACTGAGTCAATGCAAATGTATGCTTTCCTTGAAAGGAATAAAATTATTTTCCTAGATATGTTACATAGATCATCAGTATGTATAGATTTTGAAGAGATTGGTCATGGGTAAATGTATTAGATAAAATAATCCAAAACACAGCAAAGAAAGAAAAGGCAATTCTAAAATTTAACACGAAACATCACTGAGCACACAGATAAAAGACTGAAATGCAGGTGAAAACAGATGTAATGTTTGTTGATTTATTAGCAGCATACAACTCGACCATGCAGTGGAGTCTACTGACTGAAATCAATGTGACAGAAAACACAACTCTCTTGAGTGCTGTTCTTCTAGGCTCTTCTAGTGAAAAGATATTTTTAGTCAACACTATGAAACTCTGAGAACTGTGAAAGGTAATGAGGTATTCCTCACAGAGCAGTGTACCATGTCCATTCTATCACTGAAAGAATAATGACATGAGTTAGAAAAGCTCGACACATATACATTTAAATTCCTGAAAAATGATGGGGGTATACAGATATTTAATTATTTGGATGCTAATCAGTGAGCATCTTCATATCCAAGGAGATTTATAAACATAGGTAAACTTCCCAGCTTCTACGGGGATTAGAGAATGACCCAGACAACATGAACAAAATCCAAGAAAGGGATTTATTAACTAGATTCCAGGATGACAAAGAGTAGTCAACTCTTACTCAGGACTATGAGAATGCTCTGAGCCAAAGGGATTGGCAAATATGAACTTTAACTCTGTAGAAGTCAGAGGAAAGAAAGGACTTTTGATTTGCAGAGCCAGAAATTTTTTAGCCAAAAAAAATCATGTAGGATAAAAACAAAAGCCATTTGAGGATTGATATATGTTGATATATGACTTATGGTGTTCTACGAGATTTGTGGTCTCCAAAGGAGAAGATTTAACTCCAGGACCAAATATAGTCTCAGTCACTCAGAGTTTTGTGTAGTAGAGATTTTATTAAAGTGATAGTGACAGAAAAAACTTCTGACATAGACATCAGAAAGGGATAGAATGATTACCCACATTGCTAGTTTTAAGTAGGGCATTATATACTTTTCTGCTAGCTGTTGAGAATAGAAAAAAATACTCAAGGCTGTGAAGGTTTTTCTGAGACCCTTTGCCATAACATACATCCTGGGGTGATATCAGCACAAGATGAGCCAGAAGGAACAGGTTAACCCAGAGTTCAAGGCTGTGAAAGTTTTAACCAGACCTTCTATCATAACATACATTCTGAGCTCAAAAGAAGCATGTCCTTGAACAAGAGATATGGTGCCTAAGAGGCCTGTGTGTCTAAGGCAAAAGAATGTGAAAAAGAGAGAATGTTCACCTCCTCCTTAAAGGAACCTTAGGCCTGGACTCCTTATCAACCTGCCTAGGTTAACTCAGAATGAACAGGTGTTTCCTTGACAATTTCCTCATTTGGCCTTGCTAGGGGATAAGATGACTGAGGCTTTTCCCTATGGAACAGTGGATACATGATGAGTGAAAAGGGTCAAGCTGGCTAAAAGGACCCAGAATTGAGCAGATTATTATAGATTATTTCTCCCTACAATGGACTTTACCAAGTATTCTGTTTTAGCCATGATTTAAAATATGAAAGAGCAAAAATATTACAAATGTAGTCAATTGTCTAGATTTTCCAAAGGATTCTCAACGTTTGTCTAATTTTCAAAAACTGAACTTCATTGTACCTCAGAAATTAGCACAATATTGTGAAACAATACCCCAATAACAAACAAAAAACATAACTGGAGAATTTTGAAATTCAATTAGTAATACAGAGTCACAGACTCAGAATGAGAGGAGAAAATATCAAGGTGATTTCACTGCTTTTAATACAGAGATCCTTTCTGTAGTGTGCAGGCTGAGTGACATTCTGCTCTTTGATTCTCTGTTGACAGGGTACAGGTTATTTTATAAGGCACCCCATTCCCTTGTGTATAGCCTTCTAACATTTTATTTTTTAGCTGCCTAGACAAACTTCCTGATTTTTAGCAGCGATTTGACTTATGTTTGCGAAAGTGTCTCTTCAGATGCATTCTGAAGAGCTTAGTAGCAGAACTACTAATCATGGCCCTGACCCCACCCGAAATGGGATCCCAACAGGACCCATGGTGGACCCGCAGTCATTCTCTTCCTTTAATTTGAATCTTGAGCAAAGTGACAAATGTCTGGCCCTGTTTCATTTCCAGCAGTGGTACCCTGACCAGACTATTTTTGTCCTGAGACTATCTGAATTTCTGGCTTTCTCATTTTCTAAATGAACCTGTTCTGTTTTGTTTTTTTTTCATTTCCAAAACTGATTCACCAGCTTCCTGTCAACCACCTGGGGAGACCATTAAAAATGAAGATTCCCAGGCCCCATCTCCTCAAGTATATAATTTGGTAATATGCGGTGAGAGTACAAGAAGTTAAATTTGTAACACACTCCAGGTGACATTGATGTGGTCAGACTATGGGCTGACTTTTGTGAAACACTGTTTAGATGGCATAACTCAAATTTTCACCCCATTTTTTTTTTACATTTTATTTTATATTAGAGTATAGTTGATTAACAATGTTGTATACATTTTATTTTATATTGTAGTTGATTAACAATGTTGTATTAGTTTTAGGTATACAGCAAACTGATTTAGTTATACATATACATGTATCTATTCTTTTTAAAATTCTTTTCCCATTTAAGTTGTTACTTAATTATCAGAGTTGCCTGTGCAACTGGTCTTTGTTGCTTCAGTCAGTTCAGTTACTCAGTCATGTCCAACTCTTTGCGATCCCATGGACTGCAGCACACCAGGCTTCCGTGTCCATCACCAACTCCCGGAGCTAGGTCAAACTCATGTCCCTTGAGTTGGTGATGCCATCCAACCATCTCATCTTCTGTTGTCCCCTTCTCCTCCTGCCTTCAATCTTTCCCAGCATGAGGGTCTTTTCCAATGAGTTAGTTCTTCACATCAGGTAGCCAAAGTATTAGAGTTTCAGCTTCAGCATCAGTCCTTCCAATGAGTATCCAGGACCGATTTCCTTTAAGATGGACTGGTTTGATCTCTTTGCAGTCTGAGGGACTCTCAAGAGTCTTCTCCAACACCACAGTCCAAAAGCATCAATTCTTTGGTGCTCAGCTTTCTTTATAGTCCAACTCTCACATCCATACATGACCACTGGAAAAACCATAACTTTGACTAGATGGACCTTTGCTGGCAAAGTAATGTCTCTGCTTTTCAGTATGCTATCTAGGTTGGTCATAACTTTTCTTCTGAGGAGCAAGCGTCTTAATTTCATGGCTGCAGTCACCATCTGCAGTGATTTGGGCCCCCCCAAAATAAAATCTCTCACTGTTGCTCTTTTCGTGGCTTGTCCTTTTTAACTATGGCAGTGGGTACACCTCAATCCCATACTCCCTAATTGTTCCTCCCCTTCCCCACCGTGTAACATAAGTTTATTTTCTAAATCTGTGAGTCTGTTTCTGTTTTTTAAATATGCTCATTTGTATTTTTTTTAGATTCCACATATAAGTGATATCATAGGATATTTCTATTTCAAAGTCTGACATGTCATTTAGCATATATTTTTATTTTAATAGAAAATTTCTGAAAGTGGAAAAGGCTTCCTGACCAACTCACTAAGTGTATAATCCCAGTTTTTTTTAATTCACTCAATAATTCAACAAACAGACACTGAGCATATGTACTATATCAGGTTCATGATGAGCATTGGGATATATAATATCATTAGGATTACATGGAACTTACTGTTTGTGGGTACTGAGGCACTGTAAAGGGAGCCAGGAGAATATCTGGGTTTCTAAATCCTATATGCAGTGTGTATCACCAATAAGCTTCAAAAGAAATGGACAAGCATTTATTTCTGTATTTCTACCTGATTCATATTCCTTGAAAATATAACTGTAGGTTTTTAATTCTAGATATATTCCTTCATGTATGTACAAAAATTCTAAGTAAAACCGGAAATCTCAATTCTAAATAATTAGTCTTAGATGTAAAAAATAAAATTAAATGTATCCACTTTTTGCCAGGTTTTATGAAACAAGATTTTCTTCTTTTACCATCCTACTGAAGTACCTCACAGTTAGTTAGGTACACAATGTACAATTAAAAACTACTGTAGTTAAACAGGATATGAAAATGTTCAGAAGCTCCTTCTTTTAGCTAAAAACAAAAATAACTCTTATGTAAAATACTTGCTGTTAAATTAGGACCAGATTTCATATTATTTTGGATGATTCTAAATTCGCAGTCTTAAGTAAATTTTGAAAACTTATATCCCTTCTCAGAAACTTCTCCTGACCTCTAAAATTTCTCATCATAAGTATAAATAGTTGTAAAATATATAACTTACAAAAAAGTGTGAACATTGATGTAAAAATTTCATCATTCTTTGAAATGAATCCATTTTGATTTTGATTCCCACCACAATCCATATAAAGATACTTGAACAAACTAATTTTAACAGTTAGAAATTCTTCATTTATTTTTCTCTGAAATTCTATTTCCATATCACAATCCTATTTTAATAAATTCTTTCCATGTGAAAGTCTTTTAGTGATCATTTTTTCTTGAAAAGTAAGCAAAAATTTGTAATCATGTTAAATTTGTAAATTTGTAAACATGATTTGTAAATTATGTTAAAATTTCTTCTGAATTGGATTTTCATCACACTTTTTAATACAAAATTAACCTAAAGAGCATAAATAATTGTACCTTTAGGTAATAAACATAAAAATGAAATTTATTAGAAGTGTGTTCATTATTCAGATGGAAGGTTTATTTTTTGTTCAATAAATAAACATATATGAGTGGATTCAAATTACATGTTAGGATGAGATAAAGCTCAGTATCTATCTCTATTTTTGTTTTTTTAAGGATATAAGATCTGAGAAATTGTATACCCATGAATAAATAGATGAGAATGGAGTTTTGTTTTAGCAATGTCACTCAAATATTTGAACCCCTTCCAAGTTATATGCCAAAATCATACAGTTATCTATCATCAAAAACTATCTTTAATGATCTACTAGCTGTCATTTTAATTAGGTCTCCCTTCAGTTTTTTTAAAGGCAAAGAATTAAAACCAGTTTCAGATTTTATGATTCAGTTATTAGTCATTTATTTTTTGGACACTAACACTAATATTTTGAATTGTCCTACTGTTTTGAAATCTGGAGATTTTTGCACTCAGGATCAAAGTACCACTGTAAGATGGTAAAATGAATGATAGCTTCAGCCTCTCTTTTTTGAAACAACTGGCATGAACATTCTCAGGCAATCAAATTTTGGAAAGAGTACATGTGAAGCATAGGATCTAGAAATTATTTCCTTAAAATTATTTTCCCCAAAGCACACTTATCCCAATTTGAAATCTGCCGGTCTAAGCATGTCTTCTTTTAAAGATAGTTACTGGTTATTTAACATGATGTGAATGTAGATTTGTCTATGCTGGCTCAGAGAGACCTTGGCTGGATTGTATGTTCCAGAATAGCTACAAAAAGATCCCCTGTCCCTTATGTTGTTCTTATGTTGTGACATTGACACCCCTGCCTTTGAGAAGTGGCAAGCTATTTTCCCTTCTTTTGGATTTTAGGGGAATTGTGACTATGGGGGAATAATGCTATGTGATTTCTGGGGCTGGGTCGTAAAAGGTGATAAAGTTTCTGCCTGTCCACTCAAGATGCTAACTCTTAATACTCAACTCAGAATGTTTAATTTTACTTAATTTGGGCTAAAATTTATCTTTGCATGTTATGAAAATCACAAAGTACATTAGTAGTGCATAAAGATTGCAAGGAATATATCAAACGGGTAATATTTAATTTCATTAAAGGAAATACAACTTGATTTTCATGTGTTCCAATTTATTATTGATTAGAGTACTGCATATATATGAAATTACCCCAAATCCTTATAGTTTATTTTATTTACTCTTTAGAAATTTAATTATTATTATCAAAGTAATACTTACCCTTAAATTTAAAAGCCAAACAGTACTACAAGTCTAAAAGCAAACAAATAAATATAAGCAAACCCCTTCTCATTTTCTTCAAGCAGATACTTTCAATTTCTTTTGGCTGTTTGATCTGGTATTTACCTCTCAATTTCTTATTCCATACTTTACTGCTAGTTCTGTGTATTTTTGTTTTAAATTTTTGACAGTATCTGTTAGCTTCCTTCTATAAAAATTTAGCATTATGTCTTTTACACTGCTTCCTCAACCCTAATTTCAATGCATGTACTTATTTTTCTCCTATTCTCCCACTATAGTTATTTCATGCTTTTCTGATACATTCATACTTACAGTTTAAATTTGTGTTATATTATGATTACATTTCTTCTTGCCTGTTCCCAAGTTTTTGTTATGTCATTTAGTCTGTTACCTAGGTCACTATGACTACATTGGACCCAAACTTTCTCACAAACTATAGAACAGCTTTTAGTGAAGCTCATGCCTCACCCCCTCTTCCCTTTTCTCTCTTCCTGGAGCCCACTACCCTCCTATACAAATATGGATTCATTGCTCTCTAGGCCAGACATCCTAACTGACATTCTAGGCTATCACTGCTGGGAATTTTCTTTCTTTTCTTTCCTTTTTCTTCACCCCTAAATTGAATTCCTTGTTTCTTGAGTTTTGTATCTCTGGGTTACTTGGTCTATTTCTGTCTTTTTTATCTCTTAATTAATTTATTTTTTATTGAAGGATAATTGCTTTACAAAATTTTGTTGTTTTCTGTCAAACCTCAACACGAATCAGTCATAGGTATACACATATCAATAACCTCAGATATGCAGATGACACCACTCTTACGGCAGAAAGTGAAGAAGAACTAAAGAGCCTCTTGATCAAAGTGAAAGAGGAGAGTAAAAAAGCTGGCTTAAAGCTCAACATTCAGAAAACTAAAATCATGGCATCTGGTCCCATCACTTCACGGCAAATAGATGGGGAAACAGTAGAAACAGGGGCTGACTTTATTTTTGGGGGGCTCTAAAATCACTGCAGTTGGTGATTGCAGCCATGAAATTAAAAGACACTCATTCCTTGGAATGAAAGTTATGACCAGTCTGGACAGCATATTGAAAAGCAGAGACATTACTTTGCCGACAAAGGTATGTCTAGTTGAGGCTGTGTTTTTTCCAGTGGTCATGTATGGATGTGAGAGTTGGACTATAAAGAAAGCTGAGTGCAGAAGAATTGATGCTTTTGAACTGTGGTGTTGGAGAAGACTCTTGAGAGTCCCTTGGACTGCAAGGAGATCCAACCAGTCCATCCTAAAGGAGATCAGTCCTGAGTGTTCATTGGAAGGACTGATGTTGAAGCTGAAACTCCAATACTTTGGCCACCTGATGCAAAGAGCTGACTCATTTGAAAAGACCCTGATGCTTGGAAAGATTGAGGGCAAGAGGAGAAGATGACAACAGAGGATGCGATGGTTGGATGGCATCACCAACTCAAAGGACATGAGTTTGGGTAAACCCCAGGAGTTGGTGAGGGACAGGGAGGCCTGGCCTGCTGCGGTTCATGGGTTGCAAAAAGTCAGACATGACTGAGCAACTGAACTGAACTGAACTGATACATAGATCCCCTCCCTCTTGAACCTCCCTCCCATCTCCCTCCCCACCCCACCCCTTTAGGTTGATACAGAGACCCTGTTTGAGTCTCCTGAGCCATACAGCAAATTCCCATTGGCTGTCTATTTTACATATGGTAATGTAAGTTTCCTTGTTACTCTTTCCATACATCTCAGCCTCTCCTCCCCCCTCCCCATGTCTGTAAGTCTATTCTCCATGTCTGTTTCTCCATTGCTGCCCTGTAAATAACTTCTTCAGAACCATTTTTCTAGATTCCATATATGTGTGTTAGAATACAATATTTATCTTTCTCTTTCTGACTCACTTCACTCTGTATAATAAGTTCTAGATTCATCCACCTCATCAGAACTGACTCAAATGTGTTCCCTTTTATGGCTGAGTAATATTCCATTGTATATATGTTCTACAACTTCTTTATCCATTCATCTGGTGATGGACATCTAGGTTGCTTCATGTTCTAACTATTGTAAATAGTGCTGCAATGAACAATGGGATACGTGTGTCTCTTTCAATTTTGGTTTCCTCAGGTTATATGCCTAAGAGTGGGATTGCTAGGTCACATGGTGGTTTTAGTCCTAGTTTTTTAAGGAATCTCCATACCATCTTCCATAGTGGCTTTATCAATTTATATTCCCACCAACAGTGCAAGAGTGTTCCCTTTTCTCTCCCCCTCTCCAGCATTTATTGTTTGTAGACTTTTTGATGATGGCCATTCTGACTGGTGTGAGGTAATATCTCATTGTGGTTTTGATTTGCATTTCTCTAATAATGAGCATTGCTGAGCATCTTTTCATGTATTTGTTAGCCATCTGTATGTCTTTGGAGAGATGTCTGTTTAGGTCTTTTCCCCACTTTTTGATTGGGTTGTTTGTTTTCCTGGTATTGAGTTGTATGAGCTGCTTGTATATTTTGGAAATTAATCCTTTGTCAATTGTTTCATTAGCTATTATTTTCTTCCATTCTGAGGTTTGTCTTTTCAGTTTGCTTATAATTTCCTTTGCTGTGCAAAATGGAAAAAGAAAAAAAAAAAAAGAAATAAATTTAATCAGGTCCCACTTTTTTTACTTTTGTTTTTATTTCCATTACTCTAGGAGGTGGGTCATAGAGGATCTTGCTTTGATTTATGTCATCAAGTGTTCTGCCTATGTTTTCCTCACAGAGTTTTATTGTTTCTGGTCTTACATTTAGGTCTTTAATCCACTTTTAGTTTCTCTTTGTGTATGGTGTTAGGAAGTGTTCTAATTTCATTCTTTTACATGTAGCTGTCCAGTTTTCCCAGCACCATTTATTGAAGAGGCTGTCTTTGCCCCATTGTATAGTTTTGACTCCTTTGTCAAAAATAAGGTACCCATAGGTGCATGGGTTTATTTCTGGGCTTTCTATCTTGTTCCACTGGTCTGTTTTTCTGGTTTTGTGCCAGTAGCTTGATGACTGTGGCTTTGTAGTATAATCTGAAGTCAGGAAGGCTGATTCCTCCAGCTCCATTCTTCTTTCTCAGGGCTGCTTTGGCTATTCAGGGTCCTTTCTGTTTCCATATGAATTGTGAAATTTTTTGTTCTAGTTATGTGAAAATACCTTTGGTAATTTGATAGGGATCACACTGAATCTGTAGATTGTGTTTGGTAGTATAGTCATTTTCACAATATGTATTTTTCCTACCCAGGAACATGGACTATCTCTCCATCTGTTTATGTCGTCTTTGATTTCTTTCATCAGTGTCATAATTTTCTGTGTATAGTTCTCTTGTCTCCTTAGGTAAGTTTATTCCTAGATATTTTATTCTTTTTTGTTAATGGGATTTTTTGTGAATGGGATTTATTCCTTAATTTCTCTTTCTGATTTTTCATTGTCAGTATATAGAAATGCAAGTGATTTCTGTGTATTGATTTTGTATCCTGCAACTTTGCTAAATTCACTGATTAGCTCTAGTAATTTTCTGATCCTGTCTCTAGGGTTTTCTATGTACAGTGTCTTGTCATCTGCAAACATTGAGAGCTTTACTTCTTTCCCATCTGGATTCCTTTTATTTCTTTTTCTTTTCTGATTGCTGTAGCTAGGACTTGCAGAACTATGTTGAATAATAGTTGCAATTGTGGACACCCTTGTCTTGTTCCTGATCTTAGGGGGAATGCTTTCAGTTTTTCACCACTGAGAATAATGTTTGCTGTAGGCTTATCATATATAGCCTTTACTATGTTGAGGTAGGTTCCTTCTGTGCCCATTTTTTGAAGAGTTTTAATCATAAATGGGTGCTGAATTTTGTCAAAGGCTTTTTCTGCATCTATTGAGATGATCCTATGATTTTATCTTTCAATTTGTTAATATGATGTACCACACTGATTGCTTTGCATATATTGAAGAATCCTTGCATCCTTGGGATAAACCCAACTTCATCATAGTGTATGAGCTTTTGATGTGTTGCTGAATTCTGTTCACTAGAATTTTGTTGAGGATTTTTGCATCTATGTTCATCAGTGATATTGGCCTGTAGTTTTCTTTTTTTGTGTTGTCTTTGTCTGATTTTGGTGTCAGGGTGATGGTGGCCTCATAGAATGAGTTTGGAAGTGTTCCTTCCTCTGCAATTTTTTGAAAGAGTTTTAGAAAGATAGGCATTAGCTCTTCTCTAAATGTTTGATAGAATTCTCCTGTGAAGGCATAAGGTCCTGGGCTTTTGTTTTTTGGGAGATTTTTTATTACAACTTCTCCTTTTTTATTTCTAATTTTGTTGATTGATGAGTCTGGCTAAAGGTTTGTCAATTTTATCTTCTCAAAGAACCAGCTTTTAGTTTTATTAATCTTTACTATTGTTTATTTCATTTCTTTTTTAATTTATTTCTGCTTGGATCTTTATGATTTCTTTCTTTCCACTGATTTTTGTTGTTGTTGTTCTTCTTTTTCCAGTTGTTTTAGGTTTAAAGTTAGGTTGTCTGACGTTTTTCTTATTTTTTGAGGTAAGACTGTGTTGCTATAAACTTTCCTCTTAGAACTGCTTTTGCTGCATCCCATTAGTTTCGAGTTGTCATGTTTTCATTGTCATTTTTTTCTAAAAATTTTTTTATTTCCCTTTTGATCTCTTCAGTAACCTGTTGGTTATTTAGAAACGTGTTGTTTAATCCCCATGTGTTTGTTTTTTTTTAGTTTTTTTCTTGTAACTGATATCTAGTCTCATAGCATTGTGGTCAGAGAAGATGCTTGATATGATTTCAATTTTCTTAAATTTACTGTGGTTTGATTTGTGACCCAAGATGTGACCCAACATATCCTGGAGAATGTTCCATGTACACCTGAGAAAAACGTGTATTCTTCTGCATTTGGATGGAATCTCCTGACGATATCAGTGAGATCCATCTCATTTAATATATCATTTAAGACTTGTGTTTCCTTATTAACTTTCTGTTTTGATGATCTGTCCATTGGTGTGAGTGTTAAAGTCTTCTATTATTGTGTTACTGTCCATTTCTCCTTTTATGTCTGTCAGTGTTAGTCTTATGTGTTAAGGTGCTCCTATGTTGGGTGTATAGATATTTACAATTGTTATGTCTTCCTCTTGGATTGATCCCTTGATCATTATGTAGTGTCCTTCCTTATCTCTTGTAATATTCTTTATTTTAAGGTCTATTTTGTCTGATATGAGGATGGCTACTCCAGCCTTATTTTGCTTCTCACTTGCATGGAATATATTTTTCCATTCTCTCACTTTCAGTCTATATATGTCTTTAGGTCTGAAGTGGGTTCTTGTAAACAGCATCTACGTGGGTCTTGTTTTTGTATCCATTCAGCCTGTGTCTTTTGTGTTTTGTCTTTTGTCTTTCTGTGTCTTTTGGTTGGAGAATTTAACCTATTTACATTTAAAGTAATTATTGATATATATGTTCCTATTGCCATTTTCTTAATTGTTTGGGGTTGATTTTGTAGATCTTTTTTCTTCTCTTGTGTTTCTTGACTGTATAAGTCCCTTTAACATTTGTTGTAAAGCTAGTTTGGTGGTACTGAATTCTCTTAACTTTTGCTTGTATGAAAAGCTTTTAACTTCTCCATCACTTCTGAATGAGATCTTTGTGATTGTAGATTTTCCCCTTTCAGTCAGCAGTGTCGCCTTGCTTCCGTGGCTGCCTGGCTTTCCTCCACCGGCATTTCCCACCATGATCTCCACCCTCACATCCCCTCAATCCGTCCCTCCAATGCCAACAGTGGCCCTCACCCTGGGATTGCTCCACAATCCCTAAACTCCAGCTCCTAGCCACTGCACCTTCCAGGGGACCAGCATTCCTGTCCGGGGTATGTATGGCTGTGGCAAGGACTGTCTGATTCTCATTCTATTTAGGTTGCCACAGATCAACTGTTTCACTCTCAGCCTCAAATGTTTCTCCTCTGACTCAGATCCTTGCCGTGATGTGGGCATTGGAGCCCTGCTTCAGTTCCCAAACCCGCCAAGGACAGATCCAGTCCTATTAACACTCCTGTTTCTTCCCCTAGTTCCTTCATCCTACTGAGTTTTGAGTAGTTCTATATATTCTTTTCCACTAGTCAGGTGCTTCTGTCTGCTCTCAACTGATGTTCTGCATGCACTTCTGTGTCTGAAGGTGTATTCCTGATATCTGTGGAGAGAGATGTACTCCACGTCCACCTACTCCTCTGCCATCTTGTTCTCTGTTTCTTTGTCTTGATGGAGCACATTTTTTTGGATTTTTTTAAAAACTAAGACTGCATATAAGATAAAATTTTAAAGATATTGCATGCCAAGAATATTTTAATACTACCTTTGCATTTGATTGAAGTATAGCTGAGGATAGAGGATTAGGTTACAGATAACTTTCCCTAAAAAATTTAGAAAACATTGTTTTGTTGATTTCTATTGATTTAATTTTTAAGTCTGAAGCTACTTGGATTTCTGATTTTTTTAAATACATTCCTGACCGTTTTTGATGATTTGCTGTTTAAATCCTTTGCTTCACCTTTTTGAGCTCTGCTAATCAGATTTCTCTAGCCTTTCCATCTTACAAAATTGTGTTTTTCTCTCTTGTCTACTATCCCTCCTGTCTCATTCCCTCTTCAATATTCTTTGTTCTTGTGATTTTATACATTGGTTTTATTTACTCTTATTTTAGTGGTATTTTGGGATTGAATGTATATATTTAATCCATCAAATTTAACCTGAATTCTGTAACTTATCAACACTTTCACTTCAGAGATTTACTAATTCTGCCCTCTGTAAGTTAATTTTAAATTGTACAGTTTTACATCATTTATCAAATATGCATATACCTATATATGAAAATTAACTATGCATATGTATATATGGGAATTCCAGGTGGTGCTAGTTGTAAAAAAACCTGCCTGCCAATGTGGGAGATGTAGGAGTTATGGGTTCAATCCCTGGTTCGGGAAGATCTCCTGGAGGAGGACATGGAAACCCATTCCAGTATTCTTGCAAGGAGAATCCCATGGACAGAGAAGTCTGGTGGTCTGTAGTCTGTTTGGTCTCAAACAGGTGGACATGACTGAAGCGACTTATCATGCATGCACATATGTGTGCGTGTGTGTGTGTGTGTTTGTGTACATATCTTTGCTGTTTTCCCTTGAGCCATTAGTGCTAAAAGAGATAAGAAAGTATATTATTAAGTTTTCATCTGGGAAAACTAGGGAAACATGTAAGGAATTGGTGATGAAATTGGAAAGACTGAAGGAGTAAAGGGGAAAGTGAGGTTATCTACCTATCACCTATCTGCTGGAGGGACAGCAGAGGAAATGGGGTTACCCAGAGCCCAAGACTGCTGTGCTGGGGAGACTGTTGAGTTTCTACTGTTGCTTTGCTGCAGCCATAACTATCACTACCCTTTGCAGGCAGCTAGGAGTCTATAGAGTGCAAAAGAATTGATGCTTTCAAATTTGTGATGCTGGAGGACTCTTGAGAGTCCCTTGGACAGCAAGTAGATCAAATCAGTCAATCCTAAAGGAAATCAACCCTGAATATTCATTGGAACGACTATTCCTGAAGCTGAAGCTCCAATACTTTAACCATCTGATGTGAAGACTGTGACGCTGGGAAAGATTGAAGGTGGGAAGTGAAGGGGACGACAGAGGATGAGATGGCTGGATGGCATCATCGACGCAATGGACATGAGTTTGAGTAAACTCCAGGAGTTGGTGATGGACAGGGAGGCCTGGCGTGCTACAGTCCATGGGGTTGCAAAGAGTCAGACACGACTCAGTGATGAACTGAACTGAATTGAACTGAGTGAGGGACAGGGAAGCCTGGCATGCAGAGTGTCCATGGGGTCACAGAGTCAGATACGACTTAGCGACTGAACTCAACAGGGAGCCCATATCCCCACTGATGTTGCAGGAACCTGGGAGCCACAGCCTCCTGCTTCAGAGGCTGCGGTTGCTGGAGCTGGAGCCAGAAGCATCAGACTGCTGAGGTTGATGGGGCACCACCTCTGCCACTGCTGTGGAAATGTACTGCCTAAGCAAGATCCCAGAGCCTGCCCATGCCCTGCCCTACTTGCTAATGCAGGAAAAACACACACACACACACACACACACACACACACACACACACACACACAGATTTTTCTCTCCCTTTTGCCTTTCAGTCCCCCAACAGTGCCTTTCATTGGCAGAATCTCACTGGAAAGCATCTGGCAAGGAAGTCTGTGAGATATAGCATAAAGGCTCTCAGCCATCCTGTGATACAGAGGAGATTCTAAAAGCCTGGAAATAATGCTGAGAGCCAAATGACGAATAGCCAGCCCAAAGGGCTTAAAGTGAAACTCAGTAGCTGACTTGTGAATATTATCATTTCTCTGGGTAGGCATATCTATCTGGCACATCCTCTCAGTGTGATACACATCTATAAATATATTGTACATATATATTTAATAGGGACCCTTGAGAATAAAATCAGAACTGCTTGTAGCAAAGAGATTTGATAATTTTCCAACTGTGAAGAAAACTTTAATGATTATGATATTTCATTGATTATTTTGGCATTTTCAGAGTTTATCTTATATATTGCTATTTTTGCTGACATTTTAAAGAATTTGGAGCTCATATGCAAATTTAGTAGGTTGTTAAGTGAGATTTTTCCTGTTGTCTCAGATTTTCAGTTAAGGCCAAAAACTGAGAACAAGAGATGTTAAATTCCTCATAGTCTAAAGATTGCTGTGAAAACAGCCAAAATTAAGTTCAGAAATGATTTCCAGGGCCAGCTAAGACAGAGCAGGACTATTTCCACCAGGCTACACCTTTCCTCCCACTTTTCTTCTACTTTAGATGCACCTGACTATAAAAAACAACTAGCTATTCCCTACTTCCCAACCCCAGCTTTAGCTTGTCTAGTAAAGTGAATATGATCTTTCAGGTGGATCTGGCTATTTTTGCTGCTAGAATTGAAGACGAAGAAATTTCCATTTGACTTGTCAACATGTAATTGTGGAAAATAGAAGGATGCCTGTCTCTCAGGTTCCTGTGGTCCTCTTGTCAGAGATATGTGGAGTTCAATTCTGCTCTCCAAATATTCACTCATGCTTTGAAAAGTCAAATGGAGGACATGATCATAATAGAATACAGTATTTACTTGTTCTTATGACTTCTAGGCAGAACTATTCAGCATAAAGGAATGAATGCTGTTAACAGTTGATGTCAACATAATACTTGGATGGCATTTGGCAAGAGGACTCATGAGTGTCTAAGTCCATCTCAGTCTTGGTCATCCTTCCCTGAAACATCCTTAGAGGAAGTGCGTGTACAGGATACATTGACCAGCAGAGCACAGTGACATCTATTTGTAACAACTTCTGTAACTTCACTCCTGAACTCAAAGCCAAGCGAGTGGAAACTAACCAGAACTCCATAAAAGCTCCCTCATCTATACATACTGGAATGGCTTCAGTGGCGTGGAAGCAAAGCAGGTTGAAAGTCTTGTTCTGACCATTTCTACAACAATGCCCAGTTTGCCTTCGGACCTTACTATCTCAGGTGGTAAGATGGGGAGAGCCGAGTGTGCCAGGGAGCAAGGCATAGGACAGCTGGAGACAGAGTCTGCCCCAGGGTCTTACTGCGCCCTCTCTGGGCCCTCTTGGGTTGTCAGTAAGCCTACAGATTCAATTGCTTTGTGGAACAGAAAGAGCAGATGAAGAGAAAAAGGAAGAGCAGGGAGAAAAGAGAAAGAGAGGAGCAGGCTTTCCCTTGAGGAGAACAGGCCCTAAGCTTAGCCTTACTTCATCAAGTAAGAGAGTCCAGAAAGACAAAAAATGGAGGGAAGAGTTACCCTTCATTTTCTTCCTGTATTACCATCATAACATCTTAGGAAGAAGAGAACTGGCAGGTAAGACTTCACACAGTGTGGAACCTTGACCTCTATAAACAGTCCTCTGTGGTCCAGTTTAGAGACCAGAGTCTGATCATCCTGATCAACAATGGGTTTAGTGGACTTTGGGGCACAGCAGAAGTGAACAAAACCTAGAATTCCTCAGAGAGGCCAACAAGACCATTTTGCTGATGCCAGCCTTTGAAATGGTCACCATGGATGATTCAGAAGTTCAAGGTCTCAGGTCCTCATGCTTTAGTGAAGAGCAAGCCTTTATCAATCCTGCTGGGTAAAAATTTTACTGATGGCCCTGGAATTGCTTTATCTTCTCATCAGTTGAAACACTTTCTGTCTGTCTTATTCATTCTTTTTTTTGTTGAAAATATAAAGTTCATTCTAGTCTTTACAGTGTATCTTTTCAGATTTGGTCCTATGTTTTCAACTGGATAATGTGCTTATTTGGGGCAGGTGCCTTGTCATTTATCTTTGTATCCAACACAGCATGGTTTTCTTTCTTTCTTTTTTTTTAAATTTTTTTGCCGCTCCACATGGCATGCAGGATCTTTGTTATCCAACCAGGGATCAAACCTGTGTTCTCCACAGCAGAAGCATGGAGTCTTAACCACTGGACCACCAGGGAAGTTCCAACAAAGTGTTTGGAATTGTGTAGGCACAGAGTAAATGTTTGGTGATGATGAAGTTGCCTAGTGTTTGGAGGACGTTATTCAGGTTTCGTTAGGGCTTTACCAGCACTTTTAAAAAAATAAAACTATTTTCAAATCTCTATTTTGGTACTTATTCTCAGTATTTCCCTTTCCCAAAAATTGATTTAGCATTTTCAATACAGCTTGATAGACTAAATTTATTTTTTGCCTTTGCACTTATTCTTTTAGAAGAACACATATATAAAGAAAATATATTTGGCAGAAGATATAAGTGAGGAACTGCAGAGACAGAAGCCATGTCTTTAGAACTAAAGTGGTACCCAAAGGAAGAACCATAGAAAACTCTTGCTTTGGAGTGACTTAGGCAGGTTGTTGGAATAGGAAGCTGGAATCAGTTCTAGAAGGACAGGTTGAGTTGTTTTTTCATTTTTGTTGTTCCCTTCCCCAGTGCTCTTTCTCAGATCAAAAGGATGATTCTAATGAGAAAATATAAATGGGAAAAATAATGAGAAGTGATCATTTGTTCTTGTGAGTCAATGTGCTAAGTTATGTATATCAGCTCGTTTAATCCACATGAACTACTCTATAAAGAAAGTAGTGTTATTGTTTGCAGTTAATAAACTAGAAAACCGAGGCTCAGAAGATTTGAGCAATTTGCTTAAGTCTTACCGCCAGTCATAGCAGAACTTTGAGGAAAACATACCCTAGTCTGGCCCATGACCTTGACAACTATGCTCCACTGTCTCCTGAAGACTAACAGTCAAGACAATTGAAGGTTTACTTAGAATTTTGCACTGACACTTCCACTGAGGTTTAGAAGTAACTAAGAGACACTTTAGTTTGAACTTTGAGATTGACATGTTTTGCTTACCATTCTGCACGATAGTCATTTTCTGCTGAAAAGAATGATTTACTTGTATAAAAGAATGACCTGTGATTGGCTTATTGTCAGAAACAAATAAAAAAAGTTATAATAAACATGACAGGTTATTTTGAAGGTGGTGAAAACCTGGAATCAGGTGCAGTATTACCTTTTTTGTATACGTATATAATTTCATTTACCTTGCCTGGAGCATCCATTTTTGTGTGTTTTTTGGAATAATAAATAGAGTTATTTTAACTGAGTGCTAATGTGGTGAGTGCCAGGTGAGAAATTCAATTGAAATGCTGTCACAAGATCCTTTTGTTTTCTTGACAAGAGGTGTCATGTTCTCTTGAATCCTGATACATGGAGTGTGAACTGATAAATAGTTTGGAGATGAAATTGTCAGTCACCATTATCACACTCAAGCAATTATCTTTTCTGGTGGCTTACACTGCCATGAAATGCAAGTTCTGGGGTGTGAAGCAAATAAAAGGAAGAAAATATGCATGTGGCCATAAACTGGAAGTGCTTAGGTTAGAAATGTGATATTCTAAAGGGGCTTAAACATAGGGAGGAAGATTTACTGCTGCTTCTGAGATGGAGCAGAGGAAGGAAGCTAGGAAGAGGGAGATCAGAGGTGGATCCAGCTGAAAGCTAAGGAAACTTAAACTTTAGCATCATTTCCATGATGAAGATCATTCCAGTGAATGCAATTCATCCCAACAGCTGTATACTTTTGTAAAATTTGTGCAAGACATGTAACAGCAATCAATTAAGTCTGCTGTCTTTTTCTACTCTGACTTCTCTTCCATTGCATTTCTCCTTTTTTAGAGTGGTTTTGGAATGACCCTAGACATTGTTTGAGGCCTAAGGAAATATGAGTGGAGAATATGTTTTGTTTTCATGTAATGAAATATATTTATGTGATCCACATCATTACTTCCCATGTATTTAAGTTACTGTTTCCTCACTCTGGCATAAGAATAGCTTCTAGAAATACTCCTGTTGCCCACTCTGACAACTTGATTGATGCTACAATTCATAGGTGTGTGGCCAAAGTGATATGAATATGTTTAAGGTGCCCAGTATCTAAAGTATGTGTGCAGTGGAACAAAACAAGGTTTAAGATCTACGCAGCCAGAAGACAGTCTATAGAAAATTTTTCTAATCATCAGATCTGTAAAACTGTAATTGGGGGATTTGCTTTCTATCAGTATTCTCAACTGTCAGAAATATAGTTAACAATACAGTGTATAAATTAATCAGATATATTTTGCTTTTCTTCTGGTGGAAATTGTGTGAAAGAGAACTTCTGTAGGGTAAATCTGTAGTGGTTCTACAAATACTGATTATATCTGCAGTAACCATAGGCAAAAGAAACTTTAGAAGAGAGTGAATAAGTTATTAAATATTGTATAACAAACCTCCCAGAACTTTTTGCCTTAAAACAAGGATATTTGTTCTGTGGTTGGCACCTTAGCCTGGATCCTTTCTAAGATGGCTCATCTTACTATTTATGGTGTTTTCTGGGGGTGAACATAAGTCTGAGATCTCACCCGTGTGGCCAGTGGTTTTTCTTCTCCCTAAAAGACATTGCATCCTCTATAAAGCACCAAGATACGTTCACATTTACAGAGTGAGAATAAGCAAGGTCTCTTGAAGACTGGGCTTGTAACTCAGAGACTTATTGACCAGAGATGTATGTCTTTTATTACCCAAACGTTATTGACTGAAGATGTACCAATACATTTCTAGAGAGTGATACAGTTAACATTACCATGTGAAGTTGTTGAGCTTAATAAAAAAATGTCACAGTCCAGCCTAGGTTGAAGGAGTGGGAAAATAGACACCATCTCATTGTGGGTATTGCTGCCACGAATTAATGGTCTCTTTTTGTACTCCACCATGTAGCATTTTCCAGTTTGACAAAAAATTTGTACATTTATAGAACAATACTAAGCTGTGACTAAAATAAATGACTAAACTATTAATAGTTAAAAAATTAACTCTACTATGCTGAATTATCATTCTGTTCTCCCTTTATAAAATGATATTAGAGATTTACTGTCTCATGAAGAGGCAATCAAAGAGTATGGAGTCAAAAGTGGGCATGCAGAGAAGGATCAGTGAAATGTGTCTTTGAGATACAGTTGAATTCACATTTGGTTTATATGACCCAGACGTCAGTTATGTTCTGGGGAGCTTATAAGGCCTTGGTTTGAATAAGTTAACATTGCTTAATAATTGAAGAGATTTTGGGAAAGTTACCTATTCTTTCTTTGAGAAGCAGTTTTTCATCTGATTGAAATGATGATAGTCATTTCCTGCTGCAGAGAATGATTTACTTGTATAAAAGAATGACTTGTGATTGGCTTATTGTAAAAAACCATTTTTTAAAAATGTAGTAAACCAAGTTGTTATTTTGAAAGTGGCGAAAACCTGGCATCAGGTGTGTATCAGCTTCTTTACATACATATATATGTGTATATGCATATATATATATATATTTCATTTACCTTGTCTAGAGCTTTTTTTTTACATTTTATGGATATTAAATAATATTTTAAAGTATTTAATAGTTTTCTGATATGTACTAGGCAGATAGAGATACATTTTTATTGAACTTGCCTGTGTCCCAGGTTCTGTTCCAGGAACTGGGGTTATAGTGGTGAATAAGACAAATTTCTCAAAGTTCCTCCCTTTAAGAAGGTTCTATCTTAGTGAGATGCTTATTTCTAGTAAAAAACTGACTTACTTCTGAGGAGTGTATATTTTAGACCTCAGCACATTTTAGTTCCCTTTCTTAGCATGAAGACATGAATACAAATATGAGGAAAAATACTTGGAGCCACAGTCTATGGAGATTTTGTATCTTTCCTACTTAAAAGTGCACTTTAATTGATCAAAAGGAGTTTAAGGAGAGGAGTTTCTGGGAGTTCACATATAATGAACTTGCCCAAACTGTAAATGGAGGCTAAATTATTTAGGATTACTCTAATCCAGTTAGCTGGACAAATTGGGTCTCTCTCTGTCACATTTAAAAGAAAGATCTTATCAAAAGCAAGTTGTTCTCTTGTTTCTTTAGTATTCTGGAGAATTAAAAGAAAATCTAATTTAGGAAAGCTTTTCTGTCTTAAAAAAAAATCTCAATACATTGAAAAGGCAACATTAAAAATGTATTCCCTATCTGAATCACAATTATATTGAAAATACCAAATATTGAGCTTGTACGCATTTTCTTTTATCATTTACTCATTCTATAGTAGTAACATTACAATATGCATTAAGCTTATTAGTTTATTTTTCTCCTAGAGATGAATGAATTATCCCTATGAAGTTGCCTGACTGAAGAGGGGGAAACCCTCAATTTTTATATTGAAGTTACAATTTCAAGGGAGAGCTCATTTTAAATCTTGTCTATCTTTTAACTTTGGCAATAAGTTTAGTGCTTGTGATTAAATATAGTGCTTCTGAAAACACTAGAAATAGTAGGGAAAGAGATCAACCTCTTATTTTGTTTTTAATTTAACTGTAAAGCCTATCAATCTTCAGAGGTTTTAAAAATTATATTTTCTTGGATTTTATAAGAGAAATTAAAAGTGATGATGGGCCCAGTGACTTTGTCTACACATGTCTGGGAGGACATGGAATGTTGGCTTATTGACTGATAAGTGTTAAAAATACTATGTGTAATTAGAGAAACCCATTAACAAAAGGTGTGTTCAGCAGCTGCATGCAAATCAATGAAGTCAGAACACACCCTCTCACTATACACAAAAAAACTCAAAATGGCTTAAAGACTTAAACACCATAAAACTCCTAGAAGAGATCATAGGAAAAACATTCTCTGACATAAATTTTCTTAGATCGGTCTCCAAGGAAATAGAAATAAAAACAAAAATAAACAAATAGACCTAATCAAATTTACAAGCTTTTGCATAGCAAAGGAAACCATAAAAAAATTGACAAACAAACAAACAAACAAAAAACCCAACAACAACTTATAGAATGGAAGGAAATATTTGCAAACCAACAAGGACTTAATTTCCAAAATATACATACAGCTGATATGGCTGACTCAACAACAAACAAACAACCCAATCAAAAAATAGGCAAAAGAGCTAAACTTCATTCTTCAAATGAAAAGATCCTTGACATTGCTAATTATTAGAGAAATGCAAATCAAAACTACAATGAGTTGCCACTTCATACCAGTCAGAATGACCATCATTAAAAAGGCTACAAATAACAAATTCTGGAGAGATTGTGGAGCAAAGGGAACCCTCCTACAGTGTTGGTAAGAATGTATTAATAAATTGGTGCAGCCTCTGTGGAAGACAACATGAAGATTCCTCAGAAAACAAAAAATAGAATTACCATATGATCCAGCAATCCTACTCCTAGGCGTAACTATGACTCAAAAGATACATTCACCCCTATGTTCATTGCAGCACTATTCACAATAGCCAAGACATAGAAACAACTTAAATATCCATCAACAGATGAATGGATAAATGAGATGTGGTATATATCTACTATGGAATACTACTCAGCTATAAAAAAATAATGAAATACCATTTGCAGCAACATGGATGCAACTAGAGATCATCATACTAAGTGAAGTAACTCAGAAGGAGAAAGACCAAAACCATATGATATCACTTATGTATGGAATCTAAAATACGACACAAATGAATCTATCTATGAAACAGAAACAGAATCACAGACACAGAGAACAGACTGGTGGTTGCCAAGCGGGTAGGAGGTGGGGGAAGGATGGAATGGGAGGTTGAGGTTAGCAGATATAAGCTTTTATATATAGAATGGATAAAAAACAAGCTCCTACTATATAACACAAAGAAATATATTCAATATCCTATGACAAACCATAATGGTGAAAATATATATAAAAAACATGTATATATGTATAACGGAATCACTTTGCTATACAGCAGAAATTAACACAACAGCATATCAGCTATACTTCAATAAAAATTTGATGAAAAAATAAAAAATAAAATCTCTATGGGGCAGGATTCATATTAGTCTCAAAAAAAGATGTCCCTCTGATAGTAGTTAGTTATTTTTGCTTATTTCACATATAGTCCAAACTAACTATGTAATGGAATTAAATATGTGTTTTCATTTTAAAAGCATGTCTTTTTCTATCTTTCCCATCCAGAATGTGGCTTAATGATTCAGCTAAGCCATTCCCCAGATACTCCTTTGTATTATTTTTTCCTACTGTTTTCTTTAAGAAAAAGAATTTTTATCCCTTTACTATTCTTAATTCATTAAGAGCTGGTTCTCTCTTTAATTTCACTGTTTTGAAGAATTTTTGAAAAGAGATAACCATATTTGTTTTCATTTCTGTAAATTCAGACTAAGCTCTCTTAAAATAGTAACTTCTATTATAAAATTGATCCATTTTTTCCCCCCAGTTGTTCAGTTGCTAAGTCGTGTCCAACTCTTTGGGACCCCATGGACTGCAGTATGCCAGGCTTCCCTGTCCTTCACTATCTCCCTGACTGCTCAGACTCATGTCCATTAAGTCAGTGATGCCAGCCAACTATTTCATCCTCTGTTACTCCCTACTGCTCCTGCCCTCAATCTTTCCCAGCCTCAGGGTCTTTTCCAAGGAGTCAGCTCTTCGCACCAGGTGGCCAAAATATTGGCATTTCAGCTTCAGTGTCAGTCCTTCCCTTCCAATGAATACTCAGGGTTGATTTCCTTTAGGATTGACTGGTTTGATCTCCTTGTGTCCAAGGGACTCTCAAGAGTCTTCTCTAGCACCACAGTTCGAAAGCACCAATTCTTCAGTGCTCAGGCTTCTTTATAGTCCAACTCTCACATCCATACATGACTACTGGAAAAACCATAATAGCTTTGACTATACAGACCTTTGTTGGCACAGTGATGTCTCTGCTTTTTAATATGCTGTCTAGGTTCATCATAGCTTTTCTTCCAAGAAGCAAGCACTTTTTAAAAATTTACTTATTTTTTAATTGAAGGATAATTGCTTTACAGAATTCTGTTGTTTTCCTGTCAGAAGCATCAACATGAATCAGCCATAGCTGTACGGATGTAATTTCATGGCTGCAGTCACTGTCTGCAGTGATTTTGAAGCCCATGAAAATAAAATCTGTCACTGTTTCCACTTTTTCTACATCTGTTTGCTATGAGGTGATGGGACCAGATGCCATAGTCTTTTCCCTGTACCTTAAATCAAATACCCTTTTGGTATTTGATTGTGAGCATTATAATGAACAACATTATGAGCAGTGTTGTTCAACCTTATTTGTATTCACTCCATTCTTTCTCCAAACTGTTCATTTTGTTCAAGCAAATAGTTTTAACATTTGGATTTGAATCACCCCAAGTTAGATTGATAAATTCTGTCTCTTTAACCTTTCAGTCATTGCCAGCTCCTTTTTAAAAGACATTTTTTTCTCTATAATGCAAATATTGCCCAAACAGCACAGATCATTAAAAAATTGATAAATTGAACTTTATCAAAATGAAAGCTTTTGCTCATTGAAAGACATCATTAAGAAGATGAAAACACAAATGACATATATCTGACAAAAGACTCATATCCAGAATACATAAAGAGGTGTTACATCTTAACAATAAGACAAACAGTACAATTTAAAATGAGCAAAATATTTGATCAGATACCTTCACTGAAATATATACAAATGGCATTGCTAGTCAAAAGGATAATGCAAATTAAAGTCATAATGAGATGCTACCACATAAAATGAAAATAGGCAGTAATACTAAGTGTTAGTGAGGAGGTGGAACAGCTTGAGCTCTCTTACGTTGCTCGTGGAAATACAAAGTGGTACAGCTGTTTTGGAAAACGGTTTGGCAATTTCTTATAAAATTAAACATATACTTATAAAGCTGAGAAATTCTATTCCTAGTTATGTATCCAGGAGAAAGAGAAATATATTCAAATGCTCTTAGTCACTTTATTCCATAATAGCAAAAAAGAAAACAACCCAAGTGTCCTTTATCTGCTGGATAGATAAATTGTGCTATGTCCATACAATGGAATCCTATTCAGTAGAAGAAAGAACTGCTGATACATACAATAACATGGAACCATCTTGAAAATATCACATAAGGTGAAAGAAGCCAGACACAAAAAATTTTATACTGTATGATCTTATTTATATGCAATATTTAGAAAAGGCAAAACAATAGCAATAGAAAGCAGACCAGTGAACAGGCTAGGATGGTAAGGGGATTTATTTCAAAAAGATTAGAGACCTTTTGGGGAGATGAAGGTGTTCTGTATCTTCAGGTTGGTGGTGGTTATACATATTTATACGTTTGCCAGACTTCATTGAATTGTACTAAGTTGATTTTATCCATATAAGTTATGCTTCAATGAAGCTGTTCAAAAAATGTGTATCATAAATAATTTGGAAAATATAGAAAGCCATAAAAACAAATGAAAAATGCATTTCTCACTATGTAATGTAACTGCAATTAATATTTTAGTAAACTTTTACTTGAATATTTGAATATTGCAGAAAATGCAGAATCATGGTTGTGCAACTCAGTGAATTTCCACAAAGTGAATATACCCGTGTAACTATGACTGAGCTAATGAAATAGAACATTAGTTAGCACTCCAGAAGTATGTCTCTTGCTCTCCCCTGAGTAGTAACCCCTCTACTCAGTAACACCACAGCTTAAATTGTCTGTTTTTGAAATGTATGTGTATCGGTTATTAACATTATATCTAGTTCCTTTAGCTCAAAAATATCTTTGTAAAATTCACCCGTGTTTCACATAGCTGTCATTCACTCATTGCTATTGTTTTATAGTTTTAAATTGTATGAAATGCCATGATTTATTTATCCATTATACTGTATATTATTGTTGAATTATTTCCAGAATTGAGTTATTAAGGATAGGGTTGCTATTAACATTCGTATATGTATTATTTGATGAACAGAATGTATATCTGTAGGGTATATATTGAATACCTAAGAATGGGATTGCTGGTTCTTTAGAATATGCATATGGATAAATTTAGTAGATCCTTAAAAATAGTTTACCAATTGACTAAACTCTCACCAGCAGTGTATGAACATACCAGTTGATCCGCATATTGTTTTGGTGTATTTTTCACAGTTTTACAGAGCAATATCTCCCATTTAAGAATTTGTGATTTTTTCTGTTTATAAACATGGAAACACTTACTGACTTGATATTCATGGCATTTGATTTCATATAAATTTATGCTGTTATTTGGGAAAAAAAAAAGAATTTGTGATTTTATTTTATTTTTTTTTCCATTTATTTTTATTAGTTGGAGGCTAATTACTTTACAGCATTGCAGTGGTTTTTGTCATACATTGAATTAGCCATGGATTTACATGTATTCCCCATCCCGGTCCCCCCTCCCACCTCTCTCTCCACCCCATCCCTCTGGGTCTTCCCAAAAGAAATTCAAAGATTAGTACTCAAGTCTCTGTATACAATATGAGACCAGACTTGAGTACTAATCTTTGAATTTCTTTTTACTTAGCATTATAACATGACTATATCATTAAATATTTTTCAGAAATATGATTGTTAAAGTTGCTTGATGCTTTATCATAAGGTTTTTTCATCCTCTGAAGCTGTTCTCTGAGCCTCAGAGAATGTTATTGCTCTATATGACAGTAATTGTCATATCCATGTCATAGGATTTTTATAATTGTGATAAGTAATCTAAAGAGTGCTTTCTATATCTGGCATATAACAGATGTTCAACTAAATAGTTGTTTCCCCCTTCCATTACTATATTTATCTTTCCTAATGGAGGAGAATAATTCAAATATAATAGGTAGATCTTTAATTTCTTTCATTCTAGTTTTATAGTTGGATTTATACTTAAGCTTATCATTTTTGGAGGTGTTGTAAATGTACTGTGTTTTAATTTCAAATTCCAATTGTTACTGGCCTGTAGGAGAGCGATTGGTTTTTGTGTATTAAGCTTATATCCTGCAACCTTGCTATAACCACCATATATTAGTTCCAGGAGGCTTTTCTTGTTGTTGTTAATCCTTTGTAATTTTTTTATAAAGACAACTATGTCGTTGGTGAACAAAGACAATTTTATCTCTTAATTCCCAGTCTGTACATCTTTTTATTCCTTCTTCTTGTCTAATTGTAGTCTGGGTCTTCAAGAACAATGTTGATATGAATGGTAAGAAGGGACATACTTATTTTTGTTCCAGTCTTAGTGAGGGAAATGTCTAGTTTCTCAACATTAAATGTCATATTAGCTATTGCTTTTACAGGTATACTTCATCAAGTTGAGGAAATATACTTTATACAGGTATACTTCATCAAGTTGAGGAAATTCTCCTTTATTCCTACTATGCTGAGAATTTTTATAATGAATTTGTGTTGGATTATGTCAAATAATTTTTCTCCATTAATTGACATGATCATATTTTTCTTTCTTCTGTAGCTTATTGATGTAATGGATTACATAAACTGGTTTTTAGATGTTGAACAAACCTTTGCATACTTGGAAAAATTTCACTTGATTATGATTTATAATTTTTAAAATTTAGTTGGATTGGATTTCCTAGTATTTTGTCAAGAATTTTTGCATCTCTGAAAGATATACTGATCTATAATTTTCCTCTCTTGTAATGTCCTTATTTGATTTTAGTATTTAGTGGTGGATTTGTAGAATGAGCTAAGAGATATTCCATCTGATTCTGTTTTTTTGGGAGGTATTGAAGAGAACTGATATTATTCTTTCATTAAATGTTTGGTAGATTCACCAGTGAAACGATCTGGTCCTAGTAATTTCATTTTTGGAAGGATTACTTACTCACTCAGTTTCCTTAAATGGATATAGATCAATCTATTCAGATTATCTAATTCTTCTCATCTGAGTTTTGATAGTTTGTATCCATCAAGGAATAAGTCCATTTCATCTAACTTATATTTGTGTGTATAGAGTTGTTCATGATATTCTATTATTATCTTTTTAATCCCACTACATGCCTCATTTCATTTCTGATATTAGTAATTTGTGTTATGGACAGTGTGGGGAAAAAATCCACATAACTGTGGGTTTTCAACTTTCCTCAGTTTCACAGCGGTGACTTGCCCTGAGACCTCAGTTCTTCTATAAAACATCCAAGAAAAGTTGTTGATTTTTAATTTGTTCACCTTTTCTTCTTGCATGGATGGGAGTGACTTTCAAGCTATATTAGTTATAAATAAGTTAAAGCCTATAACTTATTTTAGTTCCCTTTCAGTTTTAAGTGTTCCTTAGTATGGTTGCAAATAATATTGTCATCTATATTATAACAATCTTGGGAATAATTATATACTTCTTTGACAAAGGCCAGTTGTGTTGGGCTCCTGCACTCATCAAGGTTTGTTACTGGAAAACTGAGTACCACTTTTCCCTTTCTTTCTTTCTTAGTGTCTCTCCTTTTTCAGCACTTGTGTTCATTTTTTTCCCATAGAGACTCCTATTGAGGTAATAGAATATGTTCTACAGTGACAATTAAGATCCTGTGTGGCCACATAGCTTAAATGTGTTTCAAGATTTGAGAATGCCCATCTTAACATGATTGTCTTAGTATGTTGGGGCTGCTATAACGGAATACCATAGTCTGGGTGGTTTGTAAACAAGAGAAACTTATTCCTCACATTTCTGTAGGCTGGGATCCAAGATCAAGTTCCGACAGATTCAATGTCTGCTGAGGACCTACTTCCTAAGTCAGAGATGACTATTTCTCACTGTGTTCTCACTTTGGTGGAAGGGCCAAGGGCGCTCTCTGTGGTCTCTTTTATAAGGAGACCAACTCCATTCATAACAGCTCTGTTCTCATGTCCGAATCACTTCCCAAAGCCTCATCTCCAAATACCAAAGCTTTGGGGATTAGGGTTCAACATATTTGGAGGGATATATACATGCAGTCTGTAGCATTCTGCCCTTGACCTCCCCAAATTCTTGTTTTCTGACATTAAAACTACTATTATATCCCAACAGCCCCCAAAGTCTAACTCATTTTATCACAACTCTAAAATCTAAAAGGGCTTCCCTGGTGACTCAGTGATAAAGGATCTGTCTGCAATACAGGAGATGTGGATTTCATGGAGATGAGGTTCAATCCCTTGGTCGGGAAGATCCCCTGGAGAAGGCAATGACAACCCACTCTATTTTTCTTGCCTTGGAAATCCCATGGACAGAGGAACCTGGTGGTCTACAGTCTGTAGGGTCATAAGAGTTGGCCACGATTTAGCAACTAAACCACCAACCATCACCAAAATCTAAAATTCAAAGTTTCTTCTAAATATCATCTAAGATAGATGTAGATGAAACTCAGGGTACAGCATATTCTGAGCTATAAACCTGTAATATGCTTTCAAAATACAATGATGGAGGCTTCCCTGGTGGCTCGGTGGTAAAAGAATCCATCTGTCAACAGGGAGACTTGGGTTCAATCCCTGGTCCAGGAATATCCCACATGCTGCCAGGCAACTAAGCTAGCATGCCATAGCTGTTGAGCCTGTGCTCTAGAGCCCAGGACCTGCAGCTACTGAGTCCACGTGCTACAACTACTGAAGTCAGCCCATGTGCCTAGAGCCTGTGCTCCGCAATAAGAGAAACCACCACAGTGAGAAGCCCGCATATTTCAGCTAGAGAGGAAGCCCTGCTCACCACAACTAGAGAAAAACCTGTGCAGCAAGGAGGACCCAGCACAGCCCAAAGTAAATAATAATTAAAAAAAAAAAGTACAGTGGTGCGACTTGCATAGAATAGACCTTTTTATTTTAAAAGGAAAGATATAAAAGAAGAAAGGGATAACTGGCCCCGAATATCCAGACTGTAAGACAAACTCCACAAGATCTTAGGGCTTGAGAATAATCCTCTTTGGCTCAGCGCACTGCCCTCCAGGGCTCCAAGTCTCATCTCCTAGACCCATTGTGAAGGGAGGGAAGAGAGAGGATCCAACCCCACAGCTTTGCCAGGCAGGGTGCTATCTGCCCTGCTAAAAGGAGGGTGATAGTTCTTCCGTTTGAAACCAAGGAGGCAGGCTTGATGATCTCTGAATCACCTTCAGAGTCATTCTTCCCTTATCTTTAAGAACATCACTCATTATCAGAGAAATGCAAATCAAAACCACAATGAGGTACCATTACACACCAGTCAGGATGGCTGCTATCCAAAAGTCTATAAGCAATAAATGCTGGAGAGGGTGTGGAGAAAAGGGAACCCTCTTACACTGTTGGTGGGAATGCAAATTAGTACAGCCACTATGGAAAACAGTGTGGAGATTTCTTAAAAAGCTGGAAATAGAACTGCCATATGAACCAGCAATCCCACTTCTGGGCATACACACCAAGGAAACCAGATCTGAAAGAGACACGTGCACCCCAATGTTCATCGCAGCACTGTTTATAATAGCCAGGACATGGAAGCAACCTAGATGCCCATCAGCAGATGAATGGATGAGGAAGCTGTGGTACATATACACCATGGAATATTACTCAGCCATTAAAAAGAATTCATTTGAATCAGTTCTAATGAGATGGATGAAACTGGAGCCCATTATACAGAGCGAAGTAAGCCAGAAAGATAAAGACCATTACAGTATACTAACACATATATATGGACTTTAGAAAGATGGTAACGATAACCCTATATGCAAAAAAAAGAATAGTTCTTGTTTACAGTGGAATAGCTCCATGGTCTTGCCCTACAAAATCTAAGTCTAATGCCTTCCTTTATTCCTTCTTGTCTCATTCTCCTTCAGTTCAAATTGGCAGTTTTCCAACTGGGGTGGCTTATTAAGTTTGTGGTTCACACTAGTACTAATTGCCTTATTAAAATAGCTACGGTTACTTGGCCACACATCTAGTGTTCTCTTCCCAACATGGTCTCTCATTTTTTGCAATAGGAAAAGGCTGAGATTTTTCCAAATCTTTAATTTCTAGCTCCTTTTTGGTTAATAAGTTCATCTCCAAATCATTTCTCTCTTTTCACATTTTACTGTAAGCAGTTAGAAGGAACAAATCCACATCTTCGACACTTTGTTTAGAAACTTTTTCAGTTAAGTACCCAATCTTATTGCTCATAAGTTGTACCTTCCACAAAACCCTAGAACCTGAACACAATTCAGCCAAGTTCTTTTGATATTTTATAACACAGATCACCTTACCTCCATGGTCCATGGACTTCAGAGTGGCCTTTACTGTTCACATTTCTATGAACATTTTGTTTATGGTGACTTAGGTACTCACTAAGATTAAGACTTTCTCTATTCTATTTCTCCTCTTTTCTTTCTGAGTTTGCACAATAATCACTATTAATGATCCATTCATGCAGTGTAGGGTTTTTGTAGTATATACTTCAAAACTCACCCAGCCTCTGCCCATTATGCAGTTCCAAAGCCACCTCCACATTTTTAGGTATTTGCTACAGTGGCACTCGCACTTTTTAGTCCAATTTCTGTGGCAATTACTGCCCTCTGTAACCACACAGCTTAACCATCTAGACCAAGACTTGAGAATGCCTGTCTTTACTTATCTGTTTGTTTTCAATTCAGTTCAGTCACTCAGTCGTGTCTGACTCTTTGTGACGCCATGAACTGCAGCACACCAGGCTCCCCTGTCCATCACCAACTGCCAGAGTCTACCTAAACCCATGTCCATCGAGTCAGTGATGCCATCCACCCATCTCATCCCCTGTCGTCCCCTTCTCCTCCTGCCTCCAATCTTTCCCAGCCTCAGGGTCTTTTCAAGGAGTCAGTTCTTTGCATCAGGTGGCCAAAGTTCTTAAATAGGATTATATAAATTAGTAAGTAACTTTTCTGTTTGGTTCAGGAAATTTCTAACTTCATCAGAAAAATTGTTGTCTCACCTGGGTGAAGGGCTTGCTTATGCAAAGGCCTGCTTAGGCAGACTTGCTTCAGAACTCTTGTCTCTCTGTGTCTATCAATCATGTATTCTTATTAATTAAGTTGCACAATCATAATCAATTTCTCACTTTGAAAGTCTTCTCTGTTATAACCTAGACCCCAAAATTATGCATCTATATATCTCTTTCTCTATCTTCTCTTCTGACCTTCCCTTCTGAAAGCTATTAAGACTCATAAAGTTATTTTGTCCCTTGCAATAGTAGGTTTATTCAACTTAACTTTGCTCAATATCTAAATAATTCTAATGGCCTTAGGTTTCTTGTAGTATTAGAGTTTCTATGGCAAGTATATTGATTAGACTCCACCGTAATCCTTAAAACTGGATTCTCCTGAAAGATTAGATCAGAAAAGAGGCAAAATTTGGGGGGGAGGTTCATTGCCGGCTTCTTTCTGGCCAATTCCTTATTCTACTAATTCCCATCATAACAAACCATTAATTCTGACACATTCCTATGATTTGAGAATATCCTTATCTCAGTGCTACAGGTGAGGAACTTGGGACTGAGGCTTACTGACTTGCTCAAGGTCGCTGTGAACCAATAGCCTTGCTGAGATACAGCATGAATCTTGATTCTCAGGCAAGCCCAGGCTCTGTGCACCAGATATGCTGTGCTATCAGTAAGGTACTGACATCATTTCCTTCTTAGTTGGTGGAAGTCTTCCTTATGTGCTAATATCATATCTGTAGTTCATACCTGAATTACTTTTCTGTTGGCCAACTTTGCAGTATTATAGCATTTTCAGAGTATGACAAACACACCATAAAATTTTATATATATATATATATATATATATATATATTAATTTCATAAGATATAGAAGTAGGAGTATTCTTAAAACACACTGAGTTTTACAATGTATAGCTTTGCATTAATTGAACAAAATTCACATAGGTGTCACAACTGAGATTTTCTTATAATTAAAATACACAAAGCTATCCATACACTGAAATCTTCAAAAGGAAAACAGGCAAACTAATGTTGCTTTGTAGCACCTAGATAGCTAATAAATCACAGTGCTCATGCTCATGCTCAGTCGTGTCCAACTCTTTGTGACCCTGTGGACTGTAGTCTGCCAGGCTCCTCTGTCCATGGGATTCTCCAGGCAAGACTGCTGGAGTGGGTTGCCATTTCCTTCTACAGGGGATCTTCCCCACCCAGGAATTGAACCTGAGTCTCCTGCTTTGCAGGCAGATTCTTTACCATTTAGCCACATTGTACTATAAATACAGTGTTTATTATGTAAGCTCCCTTGATATAGGCCAGTTATAAGTTTCTGCCATCTCCATCATGGCAGTGTATCTTTAAAAATGTCATGAATTGAAATGGCTTGTCTTTCAATGAATTTCACTTTTTTTATGCCTCCTTTCTTCATTCATTAGAATCATATTTACTATGAAGCTGTCTTCATGATGCATTTCTTTGTAAGCCAAGTTTGATCAAATAGACTGTTATTAAGATTTACTGAGGGCTTGATAATTCCCACTCACCTCAAAAAGCGTGAAGAGGTAATGAATTTAATTTTAAAGAAGTTTCAAAAGCTTTGTGAGGGAGTAGAATGAGCTTTCAGGGAGTCAGAGCTGAGTTTATGTATCTAAAAAGAGAAGTTTCTAAGAATCCTGAGTAACTGCTCCCAGCAAAAAACAAGCACATGGTGTCCTCTTTACCTAGAACTTAATTAGGATGTGATCCTATAGCTTTTTTTGCAGAATTTTTGGAGTCTCAGAAACCTGACCCATGGTATTTTAATGTGGAAAACCAGGGGACTTCCCTATTAGTACAATGGATGAGAATCCGTGTGCCAATGCACAGGACATGGGTTCCACCCCTGCTCTAGGAAGATTTCACACACTGCAGAGTATCTTAGCCCATGAACCACAACTACAGAAGCCTGTGTGCCTAGAGCCTGTGTTGTGCAATAGAAGAAGCCACTGCAATGAGAAGCCCAACCCCAGTGAAGAGTATTCCCTGATCTCTGCAATTATAGAAAATCCATGCGCAGAAATGAAGACCCAGTGTAGCCAAAAATAAAGTAGATAAGTAAAGTTAAGTAAAAATTTTGAAAAAAGGGTAGGGAACACAATTTTTTTTTGTAGTATCTTTGTTTAGCGTTGTCTGAAATACTTCTGTTTTGCAAGGTTTTTACCACTTATTTAGGGAAGATAAAATTCTTGGACTGTGTATATGTGAGTCAGAGATAATCTCTGGATGAAGGGATTTAGATGGCAGCTGTAGGAATTGAGAACAGGAAAGATTGGTCTTAAAAATAAATCTACAGGAAGGATCCAGACACCAAATAAGAAAAAATAAACAAAATAGTCACCTGTGTGCCTTGTAGGGATATAAAGATGATGAATAAAGAGTTTGGGCCTGGATCCAGTTCAGTGGGGAATACATTTATGTAAACAGGACACCATAAAAACAGCTAAGTGTGGAAACAAGATTCAGCTAAACCAAGGGGAGCTTCTTAGAGGAAATAATGTCTGAACGTGTATTTTAATAACACTCCTCTAATAACTAAAACGCACCTTTGAGTGAGATTTAGTTTGCTAGGGCTGCCATAACAAAATACCACATAGAGGGTGGCTTAAATAATGTAAACTAATTTTTGCACAGTTCTGGAGACTAGAGGTCCAAGATCAAGAGTGTCAGCATGGTTGATTTTCTTCTGAGATCTTTTTCCTTGACTTACAGATGGCTGCCTACCTACTGTGTCCTCACATGGTCTTTAGATTTCCTTTTCTTACAAAGATACTACTCAGATTGAATTAGGGTCCACTCATAGGACCTCATTTAATTTAATTACATAATTGAAGTCCCTCTCTCAAAATATAGTCAGATTCTGAGGTACTTTGTTTAAGGTATCAAGATATACAAGCTGGATTTAGAAAAGGCAAGGAACCAGAGATCAAATTGCCAATATCCATTGAATTATAGACAAAGCAAGAGAATTAAAAAACAAACAAACTACTTCTGCTTCATTGACTACACTAAAGCCTTTGACTGTGTGGATCACAACAAGCTATGGAAAATTCTTAAAGAGATGGGAATACCAGACCACCTTACCTGCCTCCTGAGAAACCTGTATGCAGGACAAGAAGCAACAGTTAGAACAGGACATGAAACAATGGACTGATTCAAAGTTGAGAAAGAAGTAGGTTTAGGCTGTGTATTGTCACTCTGCTTATTTAACTTATATGCAGAGTGCTGTGCTGTGCTAGGTTGCTCAGTTGTATTCAACTCTTTGCAACCCCATGGAGAATACATCCTGTGAAATGCTGGGCAGGATGAGTCACAGGCTGGAATCAAGATTTCCGGGAGAAATATCAACCTCAGATATGCAGATGATGCCACTTTAATGGCAGAAAGTCAAGAGGAACTAAAGAGCCTTTGATGAAGGTGAAAGAGGAGAGTGAAAAAGCTGGCTTGAAACTCAACATTTAAAAATCTAAGATCGTAGCATCTGGCCCCATCAGTTCATGGCAAATAGATGGGAAAAAGTGGAAGCAGTGACAGATTTTATTTTATTGGATTCCAAAATCATTGCAGATGATGACTGTAGTCATGACATTAAAAAATACTTGCTCCTTGGAAGAAAAACTGTCACAAACCTAAACAGCATATTTTTTAAAAAAACAGAGACAACACTTGGCTGACAAAGGTCCATATAGTAAAAGCTATGGTTTTTCCAGTACTCATGCATGGATGTGAGAGAGGGACCAAGGCTGAGCACCTAAGAATTAAGTGCTTTTGAACTGTGGTGCTGGAGAAGACTCTTGAGAGTCCCTTGGACAGCAAGGAGATCAAGCCAGGCAATCTTAAAGGAAATCAACCCTGAATATCCATTGGAAGGACTGATGCTGAAGTTGAAACTCCAGTACTTTGGCCACATGATGCAAAGGGCTGACTCAATAGAAGAGACCCTGATGCTGGGAAAGATCGAGGGCAAGAGGAGAAGGGGCGACAGAGGATGAGATGTTTAGATAACATCTCTGACTCAATGGACATGGGTTTGAGCAAACTCAGGGAGGTAGTGAGAGACAGAGAAGCCTGGCATGCTGCAGTTCATGGAGTCACAAAGGATCGGACACGACTTAGCGACTGGACAGCAACATGTGAAGTTGCGGGGAATGCAACTCAATCTAGAGTAAAATGTTACAGTTTTCCAAAAGGCAGCATAGGCCTTTCCTTCCCATGTTATTTATTTGCTTCTTCTTCTTTGGGAAGTGATTAAGGGCATGAGCTCTGTAGCCAGCCTGCTTGAATTCAGTCTTTGCTGTGCCACTTACTGGATGTGTAGCTGGAAGTAAATTGCTTGATTTCTCTGAATCATGCTCTCTTGCATGTGAAAGGGAGGTTTTAATAACAACCTCACTGGATTTCTGTGAAGTTTAAATGGATGAATACATGTAATGTACTTAGTAGTGTCTGGCACGTAATAAACAGTCAATAATTATAAAGTATTGACCACTGAGCCACCTGCGAAGTCCAAATAAAAGACAGCAGTAATTCCCAGCAAGGAGAGATAAGAAAGCCTACCTCAGTGATCAATGCAAAGAAATAGAGGAAAACAATAGAATGGGAAAGACTACAGATCTCTTCAAGAAAATTAGAGATACCAAGGGAACATTTCATGCAAAGATGGGCACAATAAAGGACAGAAATGTTATGAACCTAACAGAAGCAGAAGATATTAAGAAGAGGTGGCAAGAATACACAGAAGAAGTATACAAAAAAGATCTTCATGACTCAGATAATCACGATGGTGTGATCACTCAGCTAGAGCCAGACATCCTGGAATGTGAAGTCAAGTGGGTGTTTGGAAGCATCACTACGAACAAAGCTAGTGGTGGTGATGGAATTGCAGTTGAGCTATTTCAAATCCTAAAAGATGATGCTGTGAAAGTGCTGCACTCAGTATGCCAGCAAATTTGGAAAACTCAGTGGTGGCCACAGGACTGGAAAAAATCAGTTTTCATTCCAATCCCAAAGAAAGGTAATGCCAAAGAATGCTCAAACTACCACATAATTGCACCCATCTCACATGCTAGTAAAGAAATGCTCAAAATTCTCCAAACCAGGCCTCAACAGTATGTGAACAGTGAACTTCCAGATGTTCAAGCTGGTTTTAGAAAAGGCAGAGGAGCCAGAGATCCAATTGCCAACATCCATTGGATCATTGAAAAAGCAAGAGAGTTCCAGAAAAACATCTAATTCTGCTTTATTGACTATGCCAAAGCCTTTGACTGTGTGTTTCACAACAAACAGTGGAAAATTCTTAAAGAGATGGGAATACCAGACCACCTGACCGCTCTCCTGAGAAATCTGCATTCAGGTCAGGAAGCAACAGTTAGAACTGGACATGAAACAACAGACTGGTTCCAAATCGGGAAAGGAGTAAGTCAAGGCAGTATATTGTCACCCTGCTTATTTAATCCCTATGCAGAGTACATCATGAGAAACAATGGGCTGGATGAAGCACAAGCTGGAATCAAGATTGCTGGGAGAAATATCAATCACCTCAGATATTCAGATGACACCACGCTTATGGAAGAAAGCAAAAGGAACTAAAAAGACTCTTGATGAAAGTGAAAGAGGAGAGTGAAAAAGTTGGCCTAAAACTCAGCATTCAGAAAACTACGATCATGGCATCTGGTCCCATCAGTTCATGGCAAATAGAGGGGGAAGCAATGGAAATAGTGACAGGCAATTTTTTGGGCTCCAAAATCACTGCAGATGGTGACTGCAGCCATGAAGTTAAAAGATGCTTGCTCCTTGGAGGAAAAGTTGTGACCCACCTAGACAGTATATTAAAAAGCTGAGGCATCACTTTACCTACAAAGGTCTGCCTAGTCAAAGCTATGGTTTTTCCGGTAGTCATGTATGGATGGGAGAGTTGGACTATAAAGAAAACTGAGAGCCGAAGAATTGATGCTTTTGAACTGTGGTGTTGGAGAAGACTCTTGAGAGTCCCTTGGACTGCAAGGAGGTCCAGCCAGTCCATCCTAAAGGAAATTAGTCCTGAATATTCATTGGAAGGACTGATGCTGAAGCTGAAACTCCAATAGATTTGCCAACTGATACGAAGAACTGACTCACTGGAAAAGACCTTGTTGCTGGAAAAGATTAAAGATGGGAGAAGGGGACAACAGAGGATGAGATGGCTGGATGGCATCACTGACTCATGAGTTTGAGTAAACTCCGGGAGTTGGTGATGGACAGGGAAGCCTGGAGTGCTACAGTTCATGGGGTTGCAAAGAGTTGGACACAACTGAGCGACTGAACTGAAGTGAACTGAATAATTCCTGGGCATAAAATTGTGTAATATGATACTTATACATACTAGTGCTCATAAATAAATATTTGTATTCTTTGGAGCTGTATTTTTCATCGTGTCTAATTGGAAAGAAATATGTGTAAGTTCAAGATGACTTATCCCCACTTTGATTTCTGTCACTTACTATTCACATATTCACACACAGCATATACCTATCTGATCATCTGGGTTTCTAAAATAACTCCAGTGAGATTTCAGATACCTTATATTGTTAATAATGAAAGCTCCATGTGTCTTTTTCATTTGTGACAGTGTTAATTCCATACTTTAGTTTGCTGTGCTAAATTCACCCTTCATCTAGTCTTTGGTATTTTTATTTTTTCTTTATAAAGTCATCACCACCATTTTCCCTTTTGTGTTCACAAACTCTGAACAAGTAGGAAAATATTGTTAAAATGATGGTCACCGCATATTGTGTTTTTTAAAACAGCACTTTCTACCAATAACTGGCTTTCCAATAGCCGAATTCAGTTTACTCTCTTCAGGCATTCGTCATCTATCCAAAGTGGTTTCTCTGTAGCACTTTGTTCTTTTTATTAACACTTATATAGCATTTGTTTTGTCTTTGGCCCTGCTTTAAGCACTTTTCTTATATTAAATCATTTAATCCTCACATCAGCTTTATGAAGTGGATGCTCTTATCCCCTTGATGGATGAGGAAACTGAGGGACAAAGAGATTAAATTACTCGCCCTTCACATAGTGAGTAAGCAGTGAAGACATCATCAGGCCTAGGTAGTCATGGTTTGATTTTCATTCTGGGCATTCTTTCCTCTTTTGGCTTAAATCATTTCCTATCTTTCTGGACACTTTTTAATATCCTTTATTAGATCTTCCTCTTTCAATGGGATGGTTCCCTGAGGTTTCCCAGCATTCTATTCTTGTATTGTTGGTGTTATCCCTTGGAACTCTCTTTCACTCATTCCTAGAGCTCATCTATTATATAATCTAAATAGAGGTGGATATTACATCTGTACCTTCAGGGACACCTTTCCTCCAAGTTGAATGCATATTTCAACCACCAACTCGGCACCTCCAACTTGGAAGCTGAACTTTGCCTTTGAACTTGAGCTTTGAACAACCTTGAACTTTGCATTTGCCTCAATTTCCCCAAATTATTCTTCAGTTCCAATATCTACACCTATTGGTGGACTCTACAGCCTCCCTCATCTCACATGTACAATCTGGCACCAAATTCTCTGATTTTAGCCTTACAAAGCACTCTACTCTTGCCCCGATGTGTAATCTTACCATTATCGCTTTAGTTTAGCAACTGTAGGTAGGTGTTAATTTTCTACTGTCTTAAAACTCACTAATAACTTGCAGTTGCTAAAAGTTATTTGTTGAATATTGTACAATTAGCTCATGTTAGCATTCTCTGCAGCTTGAGATGTTTTAATCATTTCAATACTGTTATTCTTCTAATATCCCCAGCCCGAGCCTGTTCTTCAGCTAGATTCCTGCCTTCTGTTTGCTAAGAAAGAACCCAGTTCCTAGTTTGTCTTAGTAATGTTCTCCTTTAGGAAAAAGATACTTTTAGGGTCAAGCCTTTCTCAGAGTCTTAAAAAAAAGATGAGCTTTTCTGATTTTTCCCTTAGCAGTTCCCAATGCACAAATAGGGTGCAAAGGAGAAAAATATTTTAAGAAACACCTGGCATGTCTTTCTTTGGGCTCCTTCCCTGATTTACAAAATCTCTTTGGGGATCTTATTAATTACAAGATATATTAGCTCTCACCTAGACTTTTGCAACAACTTTCAAATTTGTTTATCTCTGTGTTCACTCTAATTTACCCTCTATATAATCAGTTCAGTTCAGTCACTCAGTTGTGTCCAACTCTTTGTGACCCCATGGACTGTAGCACGTCAGGCTTCCCTGTCCATCACCAACTCCCGGAGCCTACTCAAACTCATGTCCACCACGTCGGTGATGCCATCCAACCATCTCATCCTATATATAATAATCTTTCTAAAATGGAAAAAAAAAAACATCAATTGGTCGCTGGATAAAGTGAAAATTTTTTCAGAATGGCTTTTGGATCTTTGACAAGTTAGCTGGATATGACCTCTCCAGCCTCATCTCTCTTTCCAGCCACATCCTCTAAATTCAAGTCACAGCAACTTCTGGCCTTTATGAGTTTGTACAAGCTTTCCCACTTTCTCTAATGCCGTTTTCACATCCATCAAGAGCTGACCCTGACATGACCTCCGGATGCCCTTAGCAAGTTTCTCTAACCACTTACCCATCATGTTACCCACCACAGCCCTGCTAGGCTAGGACTCTTCTGTCTGATTTTCATCTGGCTCCTGGCTACCAACACTTCTTATAGTTGTCTAAGATCCAATCTGTTTATAAAATTTCATTTAGATTCTATGACTTGATTATTATTAATTTTTAGATATGATTTTACTTCTGACTTTTTCCCTCACCTGAAACAACTATCCTACAAGATGAAACCTTGACCGCAAGACTCAGTCACCTTTCAGGAAACTCCTATAAATCCGATGACCTCTCACAGATATCATGCAGTCTGTTAAAAATCTCTCCACTCTTCTCAGACAGAATTGATCACTTGGAACTTCCAGGGTCATCCTCTAATCCTATCTCTATTATAATATTTATGTATTGCAGTTATATGTGTGTTCATGCAAAGTCACTTCAGTTGTGTTAGACTCTTTACAACCCCATGGACTGTAGCCCCAGGTTCCTCTGTCCATGGGATTCTCCAAGCAAGAATACTGGAGTGGGTTGCCATGCCCTCCTCCAGGGGACCTTCCCCACCCAGGGACTGAATCTGAATCTCTTCTGTCTCCTGCATTGGCAGGTGGGTTCTCTACCACTAGCGCTTCCTGGGAAGTCTCTTTGCAGTTACAATACTGTAATACTTCAGACCATATTCTCAGGTGTGAAAATATAACTTGGCATTTCTGTAATCCACTTCTGTTGACACTCCTATTGGACCCTATCAGTGTTGCTCCCAGAGACCCTCATATCCCTTTATCACTTCTGTTTGGTCTTCCCCACACATCAATGTGCCTGCAGTTTCCTCAGCCTGCACCTGCAATTCTTCTGCAGAGCACTGCCTTCAGACTGCTGGGACTGCTTCTCCCAGAAAAGCTCAGAGAGCTGGAGGTGCCTGGGAATTACTGCCCCTCCAGGGCCACTATTAGCCAGTGATTGGATGGTGAGGGAGTCCCAGTCAAGGGACAGAAGGACTCTCTACCCCAAGGTGTAGGCTGTAGCCATTTCTGTGGGACTTTGTCTAAACTGCTACTTGACTTCTTTCTCTCTATACTCTGCTTCCCCTTTTCCCTCATTGGTTTCTCTCAGGAATATTTGCCCAGTAATTCACTTGCACAGGACTCCTTGCCTCACAATTGACTCCTGGGAATCTTGACTTAAGACTCCACTTAATCTCCCTTTTAAATCCATTTTGTTTGATTACAGAAAAAATTATCTAAATGAATTTTGAATAAACTTCATCACTTCAGATTTCATCTCAACCAGCTCAGAAATTTTATCAGATCTCTTTTCTTCATGAGTTTTGGTTGAATAGTCATGCTGGTGGTGATTTTTTTTTTAATAGGATAATAAAGGATAGTGTCCAGCTGGACTCAGGTGTCAGAATCTATCAAAGTAATATATTATCTTGCTACTCAATTATCTGTTTCCATGTTTGCTATGGCTACAGTACGAGCTTTACAGTGCTAGGTCCCTGTCTTTTTTAAAAAAATTCTTATACTTAGAACAGAGATACTAACTGTTGAGTGGAATAATAACAATATAACACCTTTGTAAACTGGGCATTATCATCCTAGCCTTATAGGTAATGTAAATGAGACTCATAGATATTACATAATTGAGGCAAATGAAGATAGTTGATTAATAGTAGAACCAGAGTGGGGCTTCCCTGGTAGCTCAGCTGGTAAAGAATCTGCCTGCAATGCAGGAGACCCTAGTTCAGTCCCTGGGTTGGGAAGGTCCCCTGAAGAAGGGATCGGCCACCCACTCCAGTATTCTTGGGCTTCCCTGGTAGCTCAGCTGGTAAAGAATCCGCCTGCAATGCAGGAGACCCTAGTTCAGTCCCTGGGTTGGGAAGGTCCCCTGAAGAAGGGATCGGCCACCCACTCCAGTATTCTTGGGCTTCCCTGGTGGCTCAGTTGGTAAAGAATCCATGTGCAATATGGAAGAGCTGGGTTCAATCCCTGGGTTGGGAAGATCACCTAGAGGAGGGCATGGTAACCCACTCCAGTATTCTTGCCTGGAGAATCCCTATGGATAGAGGAGCCTGGCGGACTACAGTCTATGGGGTCTCAAAGAGTCAGACATGACTGAGTGACTAAGCACAGCACAGAACCAGAGTATAGGTGTTCTGATTTAATATAAATTCTTCCACATTACCCATGCCTGCCTTCCTCCTCACCAGGTCTCATAGCTGTTTTTCTATGCTTGGGGCTCAAGGGAAGGTCATGCTTATGCTGATCTCAGGCACCAGAAAAGCAAATCTTCCTGTAGACCTGTTAGAGGGGACTAGAGTCATTCTAAAGGCTTTGTCACTACTGGAAATAAAACGCAGAATGTTCCTTCCTGGGCTTCCTTCTTAAATATGAATATTAATCAATTCCTTTCTTTCCTCCTTAGAGAAACTCTCTGCAGTTTGAAACTTCCATTGGAAACCTGCCTGTAATAAGATCAGGCATCAGTTTTGATATCATTTTTATCTGCCTTCTATAGGGGGAGGGGAAGAGGTCTTGCCACGCTGGAGGGGAAGTAGTGGCTCTTTAGGGAAGGTGTGTGTTTGTAGCTTGAATCAAAAAGACCAAATAGTAAGGGAAACTATGCTATGATGGCAATGGAAGAAATGTACTCCAGGAACATTTGATTAAGGATAATGCTTTTGAATGATTGATATTAGAGTGAACAAGAAGTCTTAGCACTGTACTCTTTCTTAATCCCGTCAATTCTCACTCTCAGGAATTCAGGGCCTTAGATCAGGTTGTATCTTGTAAGGTTTAGAAGGCATCTCTAGTATCTTCAGAGGAGCAGAGATGGCATGACCTCTTGTTATGCATGTGTGCAGGCTTCTGAGCCCTCCTGTTGTAGCATTGTACCTTTGCTGAGTTGTGTGACTACAGAAACTGCGTGGAGAGATGCTGCTAACATATTCTGCCTAGCAAGAGAGAGGAACAGTGCAGTTTGAAAGACGTGATTTAGTTAATATGCTACACTTTGCCTCTCAGGCACTTGGGGGCACATCTTTTGTTATTCTGCTTATTTTTCCTGACAAGGGCATGATTTGGCAGTTTGTTAGGGAACAACATTACATTTAGTGGAAGAGCACTTTCCGTTTTAAAACTTTTAACTTGAATTAATGTCATGTAGAGTATATTTGTTTTAACCTATTGACTCTCAGCACTTACACACTTTAGGAAGATCCATCCATATGTACAACCTGAAATCATTTGCAATTTTGTAATGTGTCTCATTGTAGCATTCTTAAATGCCATTGTGAATTAAATACAGTAGTATCATCTTATATTCCATTTTGAGATCTTAAAGTTGACATTTGCTTTTTGCAAATAAATTCCATGCAAAAATTGGCATAGTACTCTCTCCAGCTTATACATTTATGGTATTTTAATCTTTTTCACTTAAAACCTTGAATAGTAATTTAGGGGCTTTTTTAATTCCTAGAGATATATTGGGAATGGAAAGATGTCTATATTAGGAAATATATTAAAAAGCTAAATAATAAGTTGTATGTTCAGGACTTGCCTTCCAGTAAAATTTTTATGTTTAATAAAATTTGACCTCAGCTAAAAAGCTTCCTAATGTGTATGTCCCTCCTTCTAGTATCCAGTGTCCACAGGATGACCTTTTATCTTCCCTCCTTCACATATACTTCTGTGCCTCCAGGAGTATGGGTCTCTTCTGCATCAAAAGCAATGGTGAGTCCTTCTGAAAGAGCTGAGGCCTCCTTACCACTAGCATCTAGGAGGGGCTGATAGCCAGGACATCCTTGTTTCCTCCTTAATAGTGACAGTTCCTGAATGATCCTCAGCACCATGCTCCAGCTTCAGGACTTCAGTTACCTCTGAGGATGATTTGTTGTCCTTCAGTCGCTAAGTAGTGTCCAGTTGTTTGTGTCCCCTTGGATGGCAGTACTCCAGGCTTCCCTGTCCTTCACTATCTTCTTGAGTTTGCTCAAACTCATGTCCATTCAGTCAGGGATGCCATCCAACCATCTCATCCTCTGTCATCCCCTTCTCCTTCTGACCTTAATCTTTCCCAGCAGCAGGGTCTTTTCCAATGAGTCAGCTCTTCGCATCAGGTGGCTAAAGTATTGGAGTTTTCAGCTTCAGTCTCAGTCTTCCCAATGAATATTCAGGACTGATTTCGTCTAGGATTGACTGATTTGATTTCCTTGCAGTTCAAGGGACTCTCAAGAATCATCTCCTTCACCACAATTCGAAAGCATCAATTCTTTGGTACTCAGCCTTCTTTGTGGTCCAACTCTCACATCCATATGTGACTACTGGAAAAAATATACCTTTGACTAGATGGACCTTTGTCAGCAAAGTGATGTCTCTGCTTTTTAATATGCTGTCTAGGTTTATCATAGCTTTCCTTTCCAGGAGTAAGTATTTTTTCATTTCATGGCTGCAATCACCATCCACAGTGTTTTTGGAGACCAAGAAAATAAAATCTGTCATTGCTACCACTTTTTCCCCATCTATTTGCCATTAAGTGATGGGACTGGAAGCCATGGACTTAGTTTTTTGATCATTGAGTTTTAAGCCAGCTTTTTCACTCTCCTCTTTCACCTTCCTCAAAGGCTCTTTAGTTCCTCTTCCCTTTCTGCCATTAGAGTGGTATCATCTGAATATCTGAGGTTGTTGATATTTCTCCTGGCAATCTTGATTCCAGTTTGTGATTCACCCAGCCTGGCATTTCACATGATATACTCTGTAAATAAGTTAAATAAGCAGGGTGACAATATATAGCTTTGATGTACCCCTTTCCCAATTTTGAACCAGTCTGTTGTTCCATGTCTGGTTCTTACTGTTGCTTCTTGGCCTGAATACGGTAATGGCTTCCTCCAAATACCCAACTGAACTCTCTCACTTGTCTCAAGTCTGGTTAGATGCCACCTCCTCAGGAAGATCTCCCCTTGTTACCATATCTAAAATAGACCTTCCATCATCTCTTTATACTCTTACCTTACATGGTTTATTTTTTTTTTCCTAACACATTTTACTACTTGACATCATATTGGCCATCTTTTAAAAACTCTCTCCCTCCTCATAAGATGTAAACATCATGAGAACTGTTTAAGTTTCTGAGATAGTAAGTGCACAATATTTATTGAATTAATGAATCCATGCTATGGAAATGAGAAATGCAAGATTATAAGGAGAATTGATATATTTGGAAAGCAACCTAAAATTATTTGTTTCATCATCCTCCATGATGATTAATTTTGTTTAGATCTGTTATACAGAAAAAGGCCTGCTTTTAATTAGAGGTTACACACATACACAGATACACAATCACACAGGTGTTTAGCCCATGACAAGCAAATTAAGATATTAAATATTTACCCAGTTTATGTCAGGAAGCATTAACAAGAGGCTTCCTGTGTGCCTGTGTTCCTGTGTGGATCTGTCAGGAACCCTCTGGCCCTTACTGATTCCTGAATATTCAGGAATTAAGAGGAGAGGCACGCCTTTCCCGGGGCTGAGGAATCCAGGCATTTCTCATTACAGTGATAAGTACCCTCTTCCTTATTATGAGCCAAATGGTAAAAGGTGATCGCTTGCAACTCTGATAGGGATCATCTTATGTTTTGTAAGTCTGGAATTTTAATCTTTGTCTTTGCTGAGAATAACCACCTTTAAGACAGTATATATGCCCACGCCATGTTGATTAAAAACACCTTTGCTCCATCGAAGCTTTGGTCCCCGTGTCTTTCTTTCTTTCCTTCTCTCTTTCTCTCTCTCTCTATTTCTGGCTAATTCCTTGGAGCGCGGAAGCCCGCTGCGCTCACTTTCTTGCCCGGGGTTCTAAGCCCCTCTCGAGAAGGCTCACTGTGCCTTCACCCACTCGAGAGGGCTCCGGGTGCCTCCGCGCAGCAGCGCGAGCTTTAAGAACAGGATTCTATTGGCCTTCCGCGTAAACCAGGGGATATCAGCCCCTTTCTCTCTTACTCTCGGAACCACGAGGTTCCGGTCCATTAAAGGACCAACAAGCGCTATCAGCCTCTCTCTCTTTCTTACTTTCTTATCGTTGACTCCGGACCACCAGGTTCTGGTCCATTAAAGGACCAACAAGTTTAAAGGAAAGAATTACATTTCAAAACCTTGGCTTTCTTTTTGTAGTTATTTCTGTATGAAAACACTGTATTTCTTACCTTTCTGACTTTTTTTTTAACCACTGAGATGTTCATTTATCTTGAAATTCTCTAAGTGAGCTAAGCTATATGCACAAAGTCTTAGTTCTGGTCAAAATATTTGATTATACACACACAATGTCAAGCTGCAATAAGATTTAGCCAATATTGGCAAGTCAGAGTCTGAATTTTTAAAGTATAGCAACAATTTTCCATGTAATAGGAAGGTTTACTCCGTAAACTTTCGGAAAAATCTTGACAATGTTTTTGAGGTAGCTTTATGTATAAGGCTCCTTGGTGATTCAGATGGTAAGGAATCTACCTGCAACGCAGGAGACCTTGACTCCTGGATCAGAAAGATCCCCTGGAGAAGGAAATGACAATACTATCCATATTTTTGCCTGGAGAATTCCATGGACAGAGGAGCCAGGTGGACTACAGTCTGTGGGGTCCAAAAGAGTCAGACACAACAGCAACTAATACTTTCACTTTTCACTTTCACTTATGTGTAAGATTATGATGTGAAGACAGTGGAGAAAGCTGTGTAAAAGCAGGATGTGGTGATTGTAGAATGCATTGCCTTTTTTCTATGCCTGCCTGTCTACCTGTTAGTGGTGAAGCCACTAACCTTGCTCCTAGTCTAGGTTAGAATCTGGGTATTCTCTGAATTAACCTTTTATTCCTGCCATTGCCGTTAACAGAGAATTCTTTCGGAATTGTAAAGCTGTAAATTCCTTGGGAAAGTAGGAGCATGAATCTGGAAATGTGAGCATGGACTTTTCTGGAGCCAGGACACCACATTAATCAGGAGCACCCTGTGCTTGGATCAGGGGCCCAGAAGGCACTGAATGAGAAAAGCAGGAGGGCAGTTAGCTGATGAATACCACTGCCTCTTATTTGGCAAGAACTTCACATGCATTATCCTAGTTAGTCTTCACAATTATCCTACTAGGCAGGTGTTATTAACCCTGTTTTACAGAAAAGAAAATCTAAAACCCAAGAGATGAAATAACTTACTAATGTTTCCCAGTTAATAAATCATGAAGGGAGGGTTTGAACCCTGTTCTAAAAGGCTCAAAATCCATGCTTTCTGTGCTATATCATATCACTAGAAGTGAAAAAAATGGTGACACAGACAAACTTAGGCCCCATAACTTTGTGTCATTAATACTTGCTTAATACTGTGTACTTTCAGATGGTAAAGAATCTGCCTGCCATGCAGGAGACCCAGGTTAGATCCCTGGGTTGAGGAGATCATTGGAGAAGGAAATGGCAACCCACTCCAGTATTTTTGTCTGGACGATTCCATGGACAGAGGAGCCTGGCGGGCTGCAGTCCATGGGGTTGCAAAGAGCTAGACACGACTGAGCAATTAACATACAAATGTACTTTAGTCAGGCTGAAAATATGGAATAATAAGGGAATATTATGTAAAATAAAGTGTATTTTTTATTTGATAAGGACAGCCCTACCTTTAGGACTCTGGAGGTCATTGGAGTGAGAGTGTGCAAATTTCATGAGGGCCTGAAGTGATTTTTAGGAGAAAAAAACCTTTTAAGTCTTCAAACCAGCTTTCAGCACTCAAGTAGATATACCAGTATATTTATTACACAGGTAAAACAAGAGGGACCAAACCTAAAATCCATACGTAAACCCTGGTGGGGTAACCCAAGGAGCCTTTTAGGACATCCTTCTAGTGGAAAGTTGGGTTTAGAGTTATGTTTATCTGAATATTAAAAGAAACATGGCCTAAAATGCACCCACGAGGTGTTAAGTAGGACATAGCTACATAAGTGCCATCACCTGGAATGGGCTGTGGAGTTCCTTTCTACTGTGTTATAATTTTCCTTAAGAATATTATTTCCTCTCTAGTCTATGCTTGAGGGACATGTTAAAATCCTTTATCCCTAAATTCAGTATGTTATAGCCAGCGCCACCTAAATCCCTCAGGGACACCCTCCTCCTTTAGGTGTTTCCCTTGAAACATTTAATTTTCTCTCTCACATGATTGGCACTGGCCAGAGCTGGCAGTACCACTGGGGTGGCATGGTGAAATGATTATTCCTACTGACTAGCATGGTACTTCTTTTCAGGATCACATGCAATTTTGGATAATTCTCACTTACATAGGACATAGGATGAATTCAGGTTTCTGGCTACAGATAACTGAACTCTGACCCTTGACATTGCACTGTGTATATATGCTCATTTACCTGCTCTTGCCTATTTATCCACTATAAAGAACCTGAATGTATCTATCATGTTATGAAGCAGGTGCTTTTTCAGAAAATTAATATGTGTTCTAATTGGCAAGCTGAGGAAGTAGTCTGAAAAAGGGGAAAATTCCAAAACATTAATCAGGGGAAAAATAAATAGGCAACTTTTTGTGCCAGTAAGAAAAGTATAGCATCAACATGAGCATTAGACACCTCTGAGTGCTAAGCTTTAATAACAGGGAGGGACACAGTATAATAATAGGCCCAGATCTTGATTACTTTTCCTAATGAGAGTGAAGCACAGCATGGAAAAGTGACAACTTGAGATAATTCAAAATGTCACATTAGCTTTGGGTTTCAATCTCTTCTATAACCAGTCTTCATAAAAACTGCTAATGAGTAGTAAATTAGACTGATTTGAGTTTTACTTCAATTTGCTTCTTGTGCAAATCTTCAGAGAAAGGGTGTAAGGCAGTGGGATGTCGTAGATAGCATATTAGAGCAGAAGTCAAGCAACCTGAGTTAGAGGCTGCACTCTGCAATTAACAATCTGTGTGGCTCTGGGCAAGGCAGGCAAAGAAATTAGCTGTTCATGAACATCTGTCGAGCGCCATGCATTGTGCTAGGTCCAAAGGAGACAGGTAAATAAGGATGGTGCCATGTCCTCGAGCTGCTCACAGTCTGGTGGTGGAGACTAACATGTAAAAGGATAATCGGAATATCTATGACAAGTTTTTCATAGTGTTATGGGCAATGAACTATGGACATTCAGAATATAAGACTGTGATTGACAATGAGAAAATCAAGATGAGTACATGTAAGTAATAATCAAAATAATTAAAGCATTTTAGGAAGTATCAATACATTGAAAAGAGTAAAATGAAACAGGTGATATTAACTTTAATCATGTATTTTATTTAACACAAAGTACTATTTCAACATATAGTAGATACAAAGTTGTTAATGAGATAAGTTTACATCCTTTTTTTAACTCCATTTTTCTTTAATTTTACTAAGTCTTTGAAATTCAATGTGACATACAGTCATACAGCACATATAAATTTGGACTAGCCGCATTTCAAGTGCATAGTGGCCACATGTGGCTAGTGGTTACCATCTTGAACAATGTAAAATTAGTCTGCATCTATGTCCAGAAAGACTTAAAGCATTTGTGCACCAGTCAGTGAGGGATTCCTAGCTTAGTATGAGGACATGCAAAAAAGACCTAGGGGCTTTAATTCTCAATAGCAATGGTTTTAATATATGGGTTCATAAACTGATACTGGACTGAGTTCATAAGAATCTTCTAGGAAGCTTGCAAAAGACAGATTCCTGTATCTTTGAGGTTTCAAATAATTGGATTTGGGTGGAGCTTAGAGATCTGTATTTTATAAAAGAACTCTGATTATACCTAGGTGTGTGCAAGGCTGGAAACTACTGACAATCCACTGAATAGGAGGCCCCTGTGATGATCATAAAGGTCATTTAATTTTAGGTGGCATCAGCAAAAGAATAGTCCTCTGTGTGGATGAGCTGTTAAGTATTTCTTGAGAAACTGCATCCTTTCTCTTGGACTGATGTGGTGTCTAGAGCTGTCCTTCCTCCCCGTCAGTTCTGTCTACTTTTTCAGCTGAGAGTTGATGGTGTCTCTGCACCAAGCTTCAAGAAAGTGTGCATATTTCATTTGCCCATTTGATTCACACTTTTTTCTCTGATGTCTTTCAAATGAGTTGTCCCAATCTTGGCTATGAAATCCTTCTTGTTGACATAAAAAAAAAAAAAAAAATCTTTCATGAACTCCTCTCCAGGTTTACCACATCAGAAACTTAGGGACTGGGGCCTCAAATGATTATTTTTACAAACTCCCCAGGGATCACTTGATGTCTGGAGAAGTAGTTGGGTTGTAGTAACCTAGAGAGTCTTTGGGAATGTATTCCTAAGATTCCTACTCTCATTGCCAGATTTTAGAGCTGTTTTACCACCATATAGAATGTGGTATAATGGCCTTAGGCAGTCCTTGTTTGATATTTGGCTCTAGTTTGCTAACTGTGTGATCTTGTTGAGTTATTTACCATGTTCGAGCCTTTGTTTCCTTATGAGTAAAATGGGAATAATATTCAATTGATAAGGCTATTGTTAGTGCCCTAGGGCTCACTTCTTTGTTCTCTTTATGTTTGATCATCCTGTTATCTCATCTGGTTTGATGACTTGATGAGCGTTTAAGCTGATAACTTTCCAACTAACTTGTCCTCTTTCTTTAACCTGGACTATCTGTGACTAACTGCTTTAAGCATATTTTTACTTGAATATATGATTAGCTTCTCAAATCTAACATGCCTAAAACATCACTCGCTAATCAGTTTCCAAAATCAGTTTCAACTATAATCTGACTCATCTTAGTAAATGGCAATGGCAAACTTGCAGTTGCATAGGTCAAAAACCTTGGACTCATCCTTGATTCTCTTTCACATTTCCCATTAGCAAATCTTGTCATCTCTGCTTTTAAAATTATACAGAATTTGACAACTTCTCATCAAGTCTATCATTACCATTCTGGTTATTTCTTGTCTTGATTATTTCAATAAGATAAACTATTTTCCTTTTTTGTTTCTGTCCTTTTTCCATTGTTTGTTCTCAACTGTGTAGCCAGAGCTACTTACTATTTTTTACCCAAGGATACCAGAGATTAAAAAAAAAAAAGTTAGGAACCTGAGCAATTTTGTGAGACTTTCATGAGAAACAGGGTATAGGTCCAGCAAATATTTTGAGAGGGCTCTTTGGCTGAGACATTGGGTCCTTATTCCCATAAAACTTGCTAACATAGATTTGTACTTTGATTGTTCTTTCTTCTGGAAAGTGGATGTCTATGGAATTTATTACCTGTTTTTCCATTTCTAGGGATTTTCCTAACCACTGTCCACATGACTGTAGCAGGAATTACTTTGTTGACTAAGTGTGGCCATATTCCCTTAAAATGTGGTTGAACAAGTGGTAAGCATCTATACCACCATCAGTGAGTTTATTTCAATAGAATTTGGACTCAGGACTGAGACATGAGCCTGTATCTCCATGAGTGCATGTAGTGGGTTGAATTGTACCCTCCTCAAATATATGTTCAAGTCCTAACCCCTTCCCAACCCCAGATATCCTTGATAACCCTGGGGATGTGACTTTATTTGGAAATAGGGTCTTTGCAGATGTAACCCAAGTTAAAATGGGGTCTGAGGAGCAAAGGCAAGTTTATAAGAAAGAATGATACTTGTATGCTGAGAGAAGCCAGAGAATAAATCCAAGTAGCATTTTAATTTCTGATTCCAATTTCCCTTGAGCCCATACTGAGCACCAACAGTATTTCCAAGCTCATTTACAATACTTTTCCAGATCAGTTTTAGTTAGTTTCTGTTACTTGCAACCACAATAGTACTAATCAATTCATTTTTCCACCAGAGGCACTTCTTTTGTGGATCAGCTTTTCCTTCTGGACTTCATGTATTTAGAAACATAACTCTTCCATTACTCTTTCAATTGTTGTTGTTCAGTCACTTAAGTTTTGTCCAACTCTTTGAAGCATGTACTGCAGTACGCCAGGTTTCCCTGTCCTTCACTATTTCCAAGTTTGTTCAAGTTCATGTCCATTGAGTTGATGATGCTATCTAACAATCTCATCCTCTGCTGCCCCCTTTTCCTTTTGCCTTCCATCTTTCCCAGCATCAGGATCTTTTCTAATGAATCAGTTCTTTGCATCAGGTGGCCAGAGTATTGAAGCTTCAGCTTTAGCATCAGTCCTTCCAAAGAATATTTGGGGTTGATTTCCTTTAGGATTGACTGGTTTGATCTCCTTGTTTCAATTAGCAATAGTTTAAAGCATCGCTGATTTGTCTCTTTGGACTCAATGCAAACAGTTTGTCTTTTACTTGAATGCCTATGGATTTGGAAATGACTCCCACAGAAAGATAAACTATAATAATGAAAAAATTTTATCACTAGAGAAATTTCCCTTGTTTCATGACTTCTTTAGAGACCAGTACACTGGAGGGCTTTCTGAACTTCATTTCTGAGAAACTGCTGAATATAAAGTACTGTTCTGGGTGCTGGAGGAATACAGAGATGAATGAGACATTGTTACTTTCCTCAAAGAGTTTAGAGATCAGTAAAGGATGAGACCTGAAAACAATACAGTAAAAGCTAGGATGGGATGAAGCAAGTGCTGTGATAGAAGTGGGATCAATAGGTTCAGAAGAGAGTGTGTTTATTTCTAACTGGGATTATCAGTGAAGGCTTGAATGATGTGAAGAATTTGAAACATGGAGATAGATGATCCCCCACTATTAAAAAAGCTAGGTTAAATGTTCCTGTTAAATACTCTCACAGCTTCCTGTTCATCTTCCTATTCAGAGTGTATTTTCACCACTGCACTGCAAGTTCCTGTAAGAGCAGTGATCACATTTGTCATGGTCAGTATTACATCTTCAGAGCTTACCATTATGCTTAGTACATAGCAGTTGTCAAAATATGCTTTTTGCATGAATGAATGAACTAGGAAAGAAAGTCATGCCACATAGAGAATGGAGCAGGAGGGCGATTCTCTATTTGTGTGGTTTTAAGGACCTCAGTAAGAATAACTCATGTAGTTTTACTCTAGTATTTTTACATTACTGTGACTAGTTGCACCTCATATGTTTATTGGCTCTGTTTAAGTTACTGAAAAAATAATTTGTGTGATTTGTCTATCTTTTCCAGTCGGGCCATAAATGTCAGTGGCCGGTTATATACTGGCTATCTTAGGGTCATTTTTGTTTACCAATAGGTCAGTCATCCATAACTGGAAAAAAGTTCTGCAGTTCAAAACATGAAAGTCTAAGTATGATCTAGTTGTGGAGTAGTTTAACTTAGAAGAAGATTTGGATTTCGAAGGCAATGACTGATCTACCTAGAATATTCTTCCCCTACAGTAGCCTAATATGTACCATGAAAAATTGTCTTCCTCACATTTATCACAGATACATGAGCTTGGTAGAAAATGTTAAGTAAGATAGGAGATGATCTGGTTAGAACAGATGGAAACACTGATTCAAAGAACAATGTGACCAACATGGAAATATGGCTTTAGATCCAGGTTCCCCAGTGTTCATGTGCATGTGTACATGCTCAGTCTGTTGAGTCATGTCTGACTCTTTGCAACCCCACGGACTGTAGCCCACCAGGCTTCTCTGTCCATTGGATTTTTCAGGCAAGAATACTGGAGTGGGTGACCATTCCCTTCTTCAGGGGATCTCCCCCATCAGGGATTGAACCCGCAACTTCTGCACCAGCAGGTGGATTCTTTACCACTGAGCCACTAGAAAGGTACGCCAGTGTTTCTACATATAAGAGGTAGCTTCTTATTTTCCCCATCCTCTATTTTCTCTGCCTGCTTCTCGCTTTCTCCATAAAGAAGGAAAGAAAGCTACCGAATTTGCCTTTCAGTTCAGTTGCTCAGTCATGTCTGACTCTTTGCAGTCCTATGGACTGCAGCACACTAGGCTTCCCTGTCCATCACCAACTCCCAGAGCTTGCTCAAACTCATGTCCATCAAGTCAGTGATGCTATCCAACCATCTCATCCTCTGTCAACCTCTTCTCCTCCTGCCTTCAATCTTTCCCAGCATGAGGGTCTTTTCCAAGGAGTCAGTTCTTCACATTAGGTGACCAAAGTATTGGAGTTTCAGCATTAGCATCAGTCCTTCCAATGAATGTTCAGGACCGATTTCCCTTACAATTGACTGGTTTGATCTCCTTGCAGTCCAAGGAACTCTCAAGAGTCTTCTCCAACACCACAGTTCAAAAGCATCCATTCAGTAACAGCATTACCTTGATTTTGAATAAGATTTTAAACTAAGTACAGAATTTATACATTATTATATATTTATTTTTTCTTTTCCTAACTGAGTTGTGGCTTCTAACCCATTCTCTTCTCCCTTGGAAGGTGGACTGGGCAAAAGGAATAAATGAAATTCACATCCATATGATTAATGCAGTTGTGGAGGTGAAGAAATCCAGAAATTCAGACCTGGTGAATCTAGATTATTTTTCCTAAGTTTAAGTGAGGGAGTCAGAGAACACAACAAAAAACCACTACTAACAAAAAGGAATCCCTTTGTATTGTGCAGTATGACTGGGTGTATATGCATATGACTGTTGGAGATATTTTTGGCAACTAAGATGAGGTGAAGGAGGCAGGAACTTTGAGTGACTGGCTGGCATGAGTATTTGAGATGTACTTGGCATCCATTCAACTATGTTTCTGCCTCCTAGTTCTTAACTTGATTCAGTAATTTTAATAAATCACTTTGTAGGCCTAATGTTAATAAGGAAATCCCATTGCTTAGCTTTGCCTTGAGGCACCATAGGCACATTTTGTAGTGTTGTATTTGGCTGAAATTTCATCTCCCTGTTTGACTATATTCAAAGATGGTTTCTTGCTATTTATTACTATGTGTATGGACTCAGGTTGAGAGAAGTGACCAGCAATATGAAGCATATCTACCTCCATCGACCAGGGCTATAAAGACAAAGCTGACCAGTAAACTTGACTTAGGCCTCCTCTAACCTTTCCTAAGCAACAGGTAGTGATGGCGGTAACAGACTAACATTAGGAAGACTTTTTCTCAAGATAAGTTGCCCTACAACTACAAGCACCTCACAAGAACAACATTACTAATGATTCCAATGATTGGAAGGGCTAAAGTTTAATTGTGACTTTCCTCCTTGCCCTCAGCATTGTAGAACCCTATAGCTAAGACTACTGGTTGCTACCCAATAGTCATATTTCCTTTTTATTCCTTCTTGGAAGATATCATGCACTTTACCATGCATAGATGCAATACCTGGAACTATGTCAGCTTTCTTATAGCAATGCAGAGGACTGGCTCAAAGACAAAACAGAGACACAGATAATTATACACTCAAATATAAAAAGGACTTTGAAGTCATTAAGTTGCTGAGTTAACGCAGGGATTTATTACATAGTTTATTGTTATTTTAAGTTGTTTTAATCTGTTCGTGATTGAAAGCTTCCCAAAAGCACTTTCTTCTTTTCTACTACCTTTTTTTCTTACTCATATGTCACTTTCCCACATGGTAGGTTTAAGCTGATGAGTATGCTGAATGTTTCTTGAAAGTAGGAACTGTACTTTAGCCATATCTGGCCATAGCTTTTGGTTTTTACCAGTGCTCACTATACGGAATGAATGGCTGTCAATTTATTTGGATTAAGATGTTAATTAATGTCCCAGGTTACTGATAATAGCTTTAAGAATCACCATTCCTAGAAATATTTAACCTTTAAAATTACAGGGAGGGTTCTATTGTACACTTGCTAGGTATTTAGCAATTTGTATAATTTAATTTCTTTTTATCTTCTCAAGAAATTTTGAGTGTAGCCAGTAGTACACCTATTTTTGCAATGAGAAATTTTTCTCAAAGAGAGAATGCAGCTTGCTTAAAGGCACCCTTCTAGGAGTAGCAGAATTGTTTTAAACATTTACTAACATACAATATATACAGAAAAGTGCATGTACGGTAAGTGCACAGCTCAATGAATTTTCACAAACTAAGTGCACCATAGAATCAGGTGTACCTCAATCACAAAACTTTAAGTATTAGTACCTCAGAAGCCCCCTTGTCTCCTTTCTACTGGTTATCCCTCTCTCCACCAAGGATAACCACTAACTTATTCTAGTACAAAAGCCCTGCCTGCTTTTTTTCTTTCTCTGTTTAGAGAGATATGCTAAGCTATAGTCTCTTTTGTGTCCAGCTTCTTCAACATTTTGTTTGTGAGGTTCTTCCATATTATTTCATGTGGTTTAAAATTGTAATTGGTATTGTTCTATAGTGTTCCATTGAATAAACGCACATCCTTCTTGTATGCATTCCATCTCATGCACTTTTTAAAAAATATTCTTAAAATTTATATATTAAATTTTTTAAAAACTTACCTAATTTAACAAAAATATGTTTAAAGCATACAATGTGATGATTTGACATACATAATAAAATGATGATTACAATCAAGCTAATTAACTTTTCTTTCACAGAGCTACCTTTTGTTTTCTTTTTGGTGTGATGTGATGAGTGATTCTGAAAGCTATTTTTTTTTTTAGGGTATTTCCAGTGTTATACAGTATTAAGTACAGTCACCATGCCTGTTTGTTACTTATATCTCTAACTGATTCATCCTATACAACTGCAAATTTGTACCCTTTGAACAACCTCTCCCTATTCCACCATCCTCCCCCGCTCACCCCAGCACCAACCTCTCCAGTTCCTGGGAACCTGTTTTACTTTACTTATATGAGTTTGACTTTATTTTAGATTCCATATATAAGTGAGGTCACACAGTATTTGTCTTTCTCTTTCTGACACATTCCACTTAGCATAATGTCCTCAAGTTTCATCCATATTGTCACAAATGACAGGATTTCCTTCTGTCTAATGGCTGAATAATATTCCATTAATATATATAATTGATTCCCCAACCCAGGAATTGAACCGGGGTCTCAGTCATGTACGACTCTTTGCAACCCTTTGGGCTATACAGTCCATGGAATTCTCCAGGCCAAAATACTGGAGTGGGTAGGCTTTCCTGTCTCCAGGGGATCTTTCCAACCCAATGACTGAGCAACTTTCACACACACACACACACACACACACACACACACACATTTGTTGTTGTTGTTCAGTCGCTCAGTTGTGTCTGACTTTTTGCGACCCCATAAATTGCGGCAGGCCATGCTTCCCTGTCCTTCACCATCTCCCGGAGCTTGCTCAAACTCATGTCCATTGAGTCGGTGATGCCATCCAACCATCTCATCCTCTGTTAGCCCCTTGTCCTCCTGCCTTCAATCTCTCCCAGCATCAGGGTCTTTTCTAATGAGTTGGCTCTTCGCATCAAGTGGCCAAAGTGTGGGAGCTTCAGCTTTGGCATCAGTCCTTCTAATGAATATTCAGAGTTGATTTCCTTTAGAATTGACTGGTTTGATCCTCTTATAGTGCAAAGAACTCTCAAGAGTCTTCTCCAACACCACAGCTCAAAAGCATCAATTCTTTGGCGCTCAGCTCTCTCTATAGTCCAACTCTCACATCTGTACATGACTACTGGAAAAACCATGGCTTTGACTAGATTGACCTTTGTCAGCAAAGTGGTATCTCTGCTTTCTAATACGCTGTCTATGTTGGTCATAGCTTTTCTTCCAAGGAACAACTGTCTTTTAATTCTGTGGCTGCACTCACCATCTTCAGTGATTTTGAAGCTCAGGCAAATAAAGTCTGTTACTTTTCCATTGTTTCCCCATCTATTTGCCATGAAGTGATGGGACTGGATCCATGACATTAGTTTTTTGAATGCTGAGTTTTAGGCTAGCTTTTTCACTCTCCTCTTTCACTTTCATCAAGAAGTTCTATGTGTGTGTGTGTGTGTGTGTGTGTGTGTGTGTGTGTGTATATACACACATATATATATATATGCCATGACATACACTTTCTTTATTCCCATCTTTTGGCTGTGATGAATAATGCTGCAATGAACATAGAAGTGCTATCTTTTCAAGTTGGTAATTTCATTTCATTTAGATATATATCCAAAAGTAAGGTTGTGGGTTATCTCTATTTTTAACTTTTCGAGGAAGCTCCCTACTGTTTCATATAATGTTCATACCAATTTGCATTTCCATCAGTGGTGTACAAGGATTCTCTTTTTTCTACATTCTCGCCAGCACTTCTTACTTCATGTATTAAAAAAATTTTTTTTATCTTGTATACAGTTTTAAAGATTATAATCCATTTACAGTTATTACCAAATATTGATGTTTGCCATGTTGTACAATGCATCCTTATAGCCTGTCTTACACTCAGCAGTTTGTACATCCCACTCCCTTACTATCCTTCCCCTCTCCTCAGATTCTGCTGCTTTTTTGTTATATTCACTAGTTTTTTGTATTTGTAAGATTCCACATATAAGTGATATAGAGCATTTGTCTTTCTCTGCCTTACTTATTTCTCTCAGCATAATGTCCTCTAAGTCTATGCATGTTGCTGCAAATGGCAAAATTTTGTCCCTTTTATGACTAGGTAGTATTTCACTGTGTGTGTGTGTGTGTGTGTGTGTGTGTGTGTGTATGCACCACATCTTCTTTATCCAATCATCTCTTGATGGATGTTTAGGTTACTTCTGTATTTTGGCAATTGTAAATTATGCTGCTGTGAACATTGGGATGAATGTATCTTTTTGAATTAGTGTTTTTGTTGTTTTAAGTTATATACCAAGAGTGAAACTGTTGGGTCATATAGTAGGTCTCCTTTTAGTTTTTTGAGAAACCTCTATACCCTTTTCCAGAGTGGCTATACCAATTTACATTCCCACCAACAGTGTACAAGGATTCTCTTTTTTCCACATCATCACCAACACTTCTCTGTCTTTTTTTGTTAATAGCCATTCTGGCATCTCAGGTAGTTTTAATTTTTCATTTCCCTAATGGTTAATGATGTTGAGTATATTTTCATGTATTTGTTGACCATTTGTGTGTATTCTTTTGAGAAGTGTCTATTCAAGTCTTTTACAATTTTTAAATTGGTTTATTTGTTTCTTGCTATTTGTGGCTTAGCTGGTAAAGAATCCACCTGCAATATGGGAGACCTGGGTTCGATCCTTGGGTTTGGAAGATCCCCTGGAGAAGGGAAAGGCTACCACTCCAGTATTCTGGCCTGGAGAATTCCATGGACTGTATAGTCCATGGGTTCGCAAAGAGTCGGACACGACTAAGTGACTTTCATGTTCACGTTCATTGAGATGTTAGAGGTCCTTATATATTTTGGACATTAACCCCTTATCATATATATCATTTACAAGTATTTCCTCCTGTTCCTTAGGCTGTCTCTTCACTTTGTTGATGCTTTCCTTTGCAGTGTAGAAGCTTTTTAGTTGGATGCAATACCATTTGTCTGTTTTTGCTTTTGTTGCTTATGCAATATTCATAAAGATCAGATGTTAATCATTTCTATCTGTGTGCCCTACCCAGTCCCACCCTGGTCATCCTTGAAAAGTGGGAACAAAATATGTAAATGGAAAGTGTACAATTTATGGTGGAAGTTAAAGTAAGAAGAACTTGTGTCCCAATTTTATTCTTTGGGCTTCTGGGAAGGTATTATGTAATAGAATCACCAGCAACACCTTTGTTGTGTGTATGGGTGCTGAGCTGAGGAGAGTGATAGTATGGTACATTTATGTAGAGGGATGTCTTGGTGCCAGACATCTCCTTTGACTCCTTTGTGCTATAGAAAGGATGGAGAATGTCCTTGTATAATTAGAGGAGATGATGCAGAGATAGCTAAGAGTAGAAAGCCAGAAAGCCTGCTTTGGACAGGGTCCATATGGAGAATGTAGCTAAGATTTAAATCATCTATGGTATGAATGATGCCAGGATGAGCCAAAGCATCAGAGTGGGCATGGAGATTACCAGTCATGATAAGAAAACAACCAAGTTTTACCAGTCACAAATTTCAATAGCATATACTACAGGGAAGTGAGTAATCATAAAGAGCAAGGAACATTTTTAAGGAAGCCAAAAAGTTTCTGGAGGAAAGAACAAAGGACAACTCTTTGATTTAGGAATCTGTCTTCCTTCTGCCATGAGCACACTTAAGATACTTCTTATATCCAGGGGCTATATTGCCTTAGAGAAGGGGATGTGGCAGAAACCTTGAAAGACTCTGCAGGTGCCAGAAGATATTGTATTAATGTCGTTATTTAAAGTGAACATGACCGAGTTACTTGACTTGGTAAGCTTAAATTTTCCCACTACCCTGTAAAATAGGGGATTTGAGAGCATGATAATCTCAGAGATAGAAAATAAAGAGCCCATATTTTTCATGCAACTGTGTGTTTGTAATATTAAATTATTCACTCCTATAATGGCAGTTAAACAGAAAACATGTAATACTTGACATGTAACCAAATGCCTCTTGAAGATCCCTCCTCCATCGAATTCCACAGTGTATCCTTGGGTCTTGATATATAGGTTTCAGCTATGTGATTTGGGGAAATATCCCTGATTATGTGGTTCTCAACTGTATTTGTAAAGCTCAGCTTTACAGTTTTTGTCGGTTGTTAAGTTTACCAGCTGAACATTTATTAGAGCTGCAATAAGAGGGAGTCTGTGATTAGTGGCAGGAACAACCTTGAATAAGAATTGATGGAGGGCAAAGATCATATTAATAGAACTGTAAATGCGCTCCCGTGAGCTAGGGAGCAGTTCTGTATCTGGGTCAGTTTCTCTGTTCCAGAACAGTAGAATTTTCTTTCCCTGCACCAGCTTTTCTGCCATGCTATTGCCCAGGGAAATGATACATCAGAATACTATGAGTTCAAGCCCTCCTGAGGTGTAATAAGGAGAGTGTATTTTCACAGTATTAGCTTTGAAAATTGGTGGTAGTAAGCTGGTCATCTTCTTAGCCCTTTTATTACTGTTCTCTGTTTGTGATATTTTTAACCAAGAATATAATCATATGTTTTGGGCTTCCCAGGTGGCTCAGTGGTAAAGAATCCACCTCCTAATGCAGGAGACATGGGGGACACAGGTTCATCCCTGGGTTAGGAAGATCCCCTGGAGGAGGAAATGGCAACCCACTCCAGTATTCTTGCCTGGAAAATTTCATGGACAGATGAGCCTGGTGGGCTGTAGTCCACGGGGTCCCAAAGAGTCGGACATGACTGAGCATGCACCCACATGTAGCCAAATGTTTTATCATTGTGTGATCTCTGTAACATGCCAAGTGAATTCCTGATACTCACTTCAGAAATAAGGTTCTATTAATATTTATGGGCCACCCATTTGAGTCTGGTAACCACACCAGGCTCTATGATGACAAACACAAATAAGCCATGGCCTCTCTCTTTGAAGCCTGGTGTGCTGCGGTCCATGGGGTCGCTACGAGTCAGACCTGACTGAGCGACTTCACTTTCACTTTTCACTTTCATGCATTGGAGGAGGAAATGGCAGCCCACTCCAGTGTTCTTGCCTGGAGAATCCCAGGGACGGGGGAGCCTGGTGGGCTGCCGTCTACGGGGTCGCACAGAGTCGGACACGACTGAGGCGACCTTAGCAGCAGTAGCAGCAAGTGAAGAACAACAACCTGTCTCTGAGGACTTCACCCAGTCGTGGAATCTAAGTTTTAGGTATTCTATAGGGTTAGTTGAAAATAATGATGGTGAGATAATGATAACAATAACCAGCATTTAGTTAGCACCTATATTTTAGACAGTGTTATCTGCTTCACATATATTGCCATTAATTTTGGTAACAGTGCAATAAAATGTGTTTATTTGCATTTTAATTTAAAAAATTCCCTAGTTCACTCAGATACGTATATAAGAGACTGAACCAGAAATTGAACCCTTGGCTGTCTGACTTTCCAGTGTAACAACTTTTCTATAAGTTGAATATGCCTTGGCAAAAGAAAAATATAATTCATAATGGGTTCATAAAAGCCCTCCAAAATCTGCCAAAGAAATCATGTTGGTGAGGAAGAAGAACAGTTAGAGCAGAATTCACATAATTTGCCAAGACACAAAGAGGATAGGTTTGGAGATACCATTCTTATTTACACACATGTAAAGCACCATTTACTAAAGAGGTTGGATTAGTAGTTGAAGGACATTATCAGTGGATGAAATGCATTATTCCTGAGCTCATCCCCATTGAGAACATTGTGATTTCTTTCTGTTGCCTCTTAGGTTTCTGAGTCTTTTAGTATCTAACTTCTGAACATTAGGCATTTTGGAATATAGTGATATTCTTTGTTTAGGGATGATCATGAATTTATAGAGAACAAGTATATATATTTAGTAAGTAAAGGAAGGTAAGTTTTACTTAACGCTTCTTATACCTTTACTTTATACTTTGGACTATGAGTCTTTAGATAGTCAAATGCATCCATTTGTGTATCCAGTAGATGTCAGCATTGGGCTGTTTCTGACCATTTAGTCTGTCTCCATATTAATTTGAAAGGACCATAAATATTCAGTATGAAGTATACTGAAATGTAAAATAGCAGGTGCAGCAAATCTGTGGTGAGGATACATTTAATGGGTGAGGGATTCAATATTCCATCTACCAAGCAAACACTGTATATAAAACCCCATCTGTAGCTTTTTTATCCATGTCCATTAAAAAAAAAATCAATTTATTCCAAAATACCAGTATACTATTTTGTAGAAGATAGCTTTATACAATTAAGTGACAAAATGGATTAAAGTCATTGACATAAATGTAAATATTTGAGTAATTTTAGGTTGCATCTGCTTAAAATCAGAGAGGGACACTGAAGGGTTTTATAAAAATCTCATTAGGATATAATTTCAACCATAAAGTTTTTGGCAAAGTGGTTTTTGAGTTACTCTCTTTTCTCTTCAATATTAAGATTCCAGCTCTTTTTGGAGCACATTAAAACCACTTCTGGTAATATGCACCCCAAAGAAGTAAAATGGATGGCTGATCAACGTTAAGTGGAAGATAATATGTATAATTCATGTCTCTGCAAGATTCTAAAGTTGACATGAGTAGTTTAGATTCTTGCTATAAAGAACACAAGTTTCCTCAGAAATTGCTCAGCTCTGTGGCTGTTAAACAAATCAGGATTTGTTTCAAAGAGAAATTGATTTAGGAAGATTGATTTAAGATTGTTTTCTTAAGAGTGGAGTCTTATTCATCCTGCCTTTGTGAGTTCATGATATGTGAATATATAGTAGCTGAGAGATGAAAGCTGGAAAAAGCTAGAGAAATCATTTAGTATAGCATCTTCATGAGGAAATTGAAGACCAAAGAGGTCTTGCTTGAGATGTAAGAGATACTGGGTGAGCATGAATCTTCTTTCTATAGTCTAGTTCATTTCTGAACAAAAAACATATTGAGGATATGTGCAAAATTCTATAGTAGATTCCAAGAGGTTTTAAAACTTGCCCTTACTCTCAAGGATTTTGGAAGACAAGATAATTGAAAAATCAGAAACATGAGTAGAACATCAAAATACATTTTAGCAACTTGAATGACAAGTATGCTTTCAAGGTGCAGATGAGGTCCACTTTGCTTAGTTAGGGAGGGTCTTCATGATTTCTAGAAAATGAGTTACTCTTTGCTTGAAAACTCTTCAAGGATCTGTGTTAGCAAACTAGGCACAGAGTACATCATTAAATGATAGGGTAGTACGTGCTGTCTGAAATGATTTGACTGACCCACTACTTTTTAGTATTCAGGGTTTTTCCCCCCCAATTGAGGATCAGCCTAATCCAATACTTTCCAAGTGCACGTAAATGCCTGCATTAGAATCCTCTCAGAGATTAGGATTCAGAAGATTGGTGACTTAATGATCAGAAAAACAAAAACAAAAATAACAATTTTGAGGCACAGCAAAGTGAAGGTACCACTGATCTAGCTTACACTGAGCTACTCACATTCGTTCATTTTCAGACCAGTAGCATGAAATTTTCCACTATAAGGAGTATAATTTTTGGTCATATAACAGAACCAAGTTAGATAGCTTATACAGAAATCAAAACCATAACTGTGGCCTCATTTATCCTCTGTAGTCACTCAAAAAAAATCTTAGGTTGCTATGTGTGATGACGATATCCAAAGTGAGCATGTGGTTTGAGGCTTTGGTAATGTATGTATCTAATCATAGCAATATGTTAAAATGACATTCAAAGTATGGTCTACTTCAAAATAATTTAAGTGAGTTTCAGTGGTCACACAATGGACTGCTGTCTGGAAATGATGGTTTAGCAAATCTCTTCCTTGCTTTTTTTCTGAATGATGGGAAAGAATACCTCTTTTATGAGCACTATATAATATTTCCAACCGTCTTTTTTTCATCTCTTTGGGATACATCAGAGAAATACATTAGGTTATAACTCAGTCCTAGAGGAAAATTCTGATGATGAACCTAGCCTGTTCAAAGCCTCTTTGACATTAATCTGCCATATGCAATTGCTCTGTGTGAGATTGAAGATCATATTTCAGTTCTGTGCACCATAACATAAAAGTCTATCATACACTTAATCCAAATCATTGGGGGTGGTAGTCCTCTGCATGTAACAAGTGTAGCTCAAGAAATATGGACAGCTTCCAGGGAATACAGCTACCCAATTTCTCAATTCATTGATTACTTGATGTCATAATCAGCGACAAAAATTATTGTGCATTCCCCTGGATTTTTGTGAGCTGGGCTTATTCACACCATTGGGGAGAGAATGTAACTTAATACTCAAGTAGTTTTTCATTTGGATTAAGAAAAAAACATTCTAAATATTACCATTGGTGTATATTTAATACTCCTCATTTCTATATGCAGAGGAAAAAAAAGAATGGAGGGGTAAGGGATATGGAGATGGCTGTGGAGGTGTAGTTCTTCAGAGTTTGGGCATAGTAGTTGTTACTCCTTGTTTGTGTAATGGTTCTTAGAGATAAAAATCCATTTTGCATCTTAAGTAGATTAATTTTTTCAGATTGAATTCATGGTTTTTAAACATTTAAAGCTTAGATTTTCTTTATCAAGACTTTCATTTATCCCTTTCCAAGATGAACTATTTTAGTATGTTCATAAATCTCGTTTCATTAGTCTTGATCCTTTAGCTTGTTTAATCAATTAGTTGCCATTTGTCCACATTCCTTTCTGCCATGTAAGTAAGACATTTTCTTTTGGGTTGGAAACCCAAGAAATGTGATGGGATATTGGAGGAATATTTGTTTCTTTCCCATGAATATCCTAGAAATCTAATCTTTCTCACCCGAGGCCATATATTTTGGTTTTAGTCGCTAGACTTTGATCACTGTACAGAAAAGCCATCTCACTGATGGATATTGATTATGAAGTTGATTCAAATGATTATTTCTAATAGACCATAATTCATGAGGTGAATGCAGATTTAAGGTTCAGTTGACAATTTCCCATTCAGAGAAACAAATATCTTGGTGCCATCCTGCTATTGTGTAATCTCTAGGGTCAGTCTAATTTTTTCAGTTTCAGAGGATTTTAGTGTACTCTTGCTAATATTAGCTTAAAAATGTGTGTGTGTTTTATTTGAATTTTACTCATCATAATCATGAGAGTGATCTGCATACCTTTTAATTCAGGGTTAGCTTTTTTACTTGATTTTCCTGGCAGACTGCCTGTCAGTGCTTCAAAAACATCAACAACTGATAGATTTCTATACAGCTGTCTAAGCTGTGGTAATGAAATGTGAATGTGCTTTCACAATATCTGAAACTTCTGTTTGGGATTATAAACAGGAAGATCAGCATTTTAAGATGTTAGCATATCCTTCAAATGTTGCTCTGGAAATGATGAAACTTAAAATAATTTGTCATTCTAGAACGGCTTTAGTTTTATTGGTTCAAACAACAAGATATCCTCCCATTAAAATCCTTTTGTGTGAGTGTCTCTCTTTCTTTAGGGCTCATTATAACAGAAGTCAGGAGATTTGGCTCTCAAAGACAGCACAGTAATAAGCACCAAAGGGTTGTTCTCAAAGAAATGAGACACAGTCCTGCATGAGTGAAACATTAGAGAAAAGAAAAAGGCTTTTGCAGTGTCTTCTATGCATATATTTTTGTGGTTTACAGTGATTTAGAAATTATTTTCTGTAATTTGAGACAGATTGTCTCCCCTGAGTATGAATATTGCTATTTTTGCATTGCATTAATCAGAACATGAAATAATTATTCCCTTAAAAAGAAGATTTTAGAGTCTACATAAAATAATGTGATTAGATTCTGTGCTTTTTTAAAATTCTCCTGGAATACACAGATTTTGTTTTATTTTTTAAATAGAAAATTAAAAATTGTTGGTCATCCAAAGGGAAAATCAGATCAGTGATAAATAATATCTAGAGGTAGAAACTCAACAGGCTGACTCTGCCTCAAGCCTCAGGCAGTCCTGTGTGTGGATTGCTCTCAGACCCCAGTCAGGGAACAAGCCAGAGGCCCAAATGTCACTGCTGGAAAAATACAATATATTCCAGATCAGTCATTTGGGGTCCTGAGGCTGCCAAGAACGCTCCATGTCAGTTGGCGTACAGAACATTTCAGCACAGGGGAGGGATAAGGAAAGAACACTCAGACCCCACTAGGAACAAAAGGAGATGGCTCTTATTAAAATATAATGTATGCATTTTAGAGACTAGAACTGGGATGTCCAGCTAATGAGATATTTGTTAAGAAGCACAAGAGGTAACTAATCCTGCTTCACATCAAATCACTATTATAACCCTTTGAGGTAAAAATCTACACATCCTAAAAATCTTAAACTTCCACAGGAAAATTTGCCTCAAAATATCACTTAAGAAGGAGCATGGCCAAAAGCACTATTGAGAAATACACTTCTGAATAATTTTCCTTTGCAATAAAAATCCACAGTCGCTCAGATACATTTAGCAACATTATAGAAAAGTATTATATTTTTGTTTGCCCTGAAAACATAATGTATTTCCTGTGTATTTTTGCTCAACCTTTTAGCCTGAAGCTTTATTCTAGGAAGAAAACTCTAAACATACCTGTCTTTTTGAGAGTGAAGTTTTATGAAGTCCTGGATTTCTCCTAGCTAGGAATAATAGAAAAATTTTCTCATTTAATGTGGTTTTACTAATTTATCTATCTTGTTTATGTTGAGTATATCCACCACACTTAAAGGTTTCTAACTCCAAGGAAAGCACTAAGTATAAAATTTAAAAAGAATTTAGTTCACATAAGTGAATTTTATCAGCAGTTATTCAACTCAGTACCCAAGGACTAACCCACTTGAAATGTGAACTTTTGGATTCAGGGCATGGGATAGATAGCAACACTCTTGCTTAAAGGTTCAAATATCTTCCTTAGCACAGAAAACATAGTCAAATAAGTTCTAGACTTTTTCCTTTTTATTGATAAATGGCATCAGGTATAGAATTAGAATTGGTTTAATTTTCTTCATGTCAAATATTTCACCACTGCCTCGATTAGAACTTTTCTAGGCATAGGGATTGGGAAATGTTGCAAAGATTATATAACATCAGGGGCTTATTCTCAGAGAGTTGATGATTGAGGATGTTTAGAGATAAGATCCACACCCTGGAAACATGGAAGTCAACGTTCAGTGGAACAGAGCCCAACTCAAGCTGCTTGCATGAGATGGCATGAAGTGTATGTTCAGGGGTTGAATACACCTCTCCCAGTGTTCATTTGGATGACTTTTGAGAATCTAATGCTGTGGTTAAGAATTCTCAGTGTCATGGTTTGGGTTCTTCTAGAAGTCGACCCCGAGGCAAGGATTCAAGGGCAATTAGTTTCTAAGGAGGGATTCTAGGAAATACTTGTAGGAGAGTAGGGAAGAGGGACAGAGAAGGAAGGAAAAGAAGCCAGATAAATGGCTCCATTAAGTAAGTTGCCACTCTGAGCAGCTCTGCCTTAATCCAGTCGGGGGTTTTGAGGGGGCAATGAAATATGCACTCAGAGTTAGCTCTCCCTTGCCATCTCTTGCTGGTCATTGGTTATGGCCTGCTTCTAGGGTTCATTAACTTCCTTACACTCCTGGCCTGTCCCATGCATGTACAGAGCAGGTCTTGGTAGCCAGAGAAAGCCTTCAGGTAATTGCAGATGCTGGCAGTTGCTGTTTGGAACGTGTGTACAGAAATGGCGAATGCAGAGAGCATGTGAAACACTGACAGCATCTGCTATATTAGGTCAGAGATACGAAGTGCAGAGATCTTAGGTCAAGGTCCCCTTAGAAGTAGAAGAAACTAATATTTTAGATTGAGGTTAAAACAAATGTTACAAAATGCAAAATTACCTTTGGAAATACATTAGGGAAATGTCATTTTGGACATTGGCATACAGTTTCTTAATGGATACAATTTTTAAGTTTATGGTGAGCATTGCAACAGAGCATCGTTTCTGCAGTTGAGCAGATGAGGTGGTTGACTTGCATTTGGAGACAATGTTGTACAAAAATGCTATCTTAAATATCAAAGTCATATTCATTCTTGTAGAGGCACATGAGACCTGATACTGAGGAAATATAACTTTATTCACAATTAATTTACAGCATGTGGTCCTTGAGTGGGATGGTGAGTGAAATTACTTGCACTGTTTAACTTCTCTCTTTCTCTGGCCTTGGGATTTAAGTTAATTAAGTGCAACTTAAATATGGATATGATGTGACTTCATTTATATATAAAGACCAGACTTAATGGAATCATAAATGGGTCCACTCTTTGGGTATAATTGGGGAGTGTGGTATGCTTGGGAAATGGAATGAATTACAGCTACTTTTTCTAAAAATCAATTAAAACATTTAAAATGAGCAACATGACGAGTTCAGGAACTAATCAGATATAAAGAATTAACTGCTAAAAGGCAAACTGCAGATTCTCCAAGATAAAACAGTAGGAGAAAACAATGTTGCAGTACAGTGAAATGTGGAAGAAATTGCAGATCTTAATCCAAATCTTGCTTTTTTTTTGAACAGAAATCAAGGAAAAGCAAATCTTGAGTTGAAAGATAGAAACACAAAAAAATGAGGAGAAAAAAATGCAAATACACTGATCCACATGATAACACCTCGTTGGCAATATTCTTTAGAAATAAATCATGCTTCCCCAGGAGGTAGAGTCTTCTCCCCTAACCTCCGAGTAACTCCCACTGTTCTTAGCCCTGGGTTTCTATTATACCACTTTAATCTGAGTTCCTAGTTGGATTAAAGAATGTAACAGGTACAGAGATATTGGAATGCATACTGCATAGAGGCTGAGAAGTTGGTTCTGCCTCCTGTTGCATCTTCAATCCTTAGAACAATGCCTGGCACATAGCAAGTGATTAATAAATAAAAATTGGAAGAATGAATGGTGGATGTTTTCAGGTGATTTCCTCCCTAGTATCTAGCCAGATCCCCTGAGTTCCAAGTTCTAGGATCCCCTTGTGAAAGACTGAAACCTGTGCATAGGAAATGGGGTTCAGAGATATTTAAGAGGGTGGGATTACAGGAAGAGGGAAAGCCTAGTGGAAACTAGATGCAGGGTGGTGGGGAGAAGAGTCTCCATGACTGAAAAGGAAGGTGGCCTGATGGGCCAGATTCAGGCAAGAGTGCTGAGTGAGGAAAAGAGCAGCAGTTATGGGAACGCATGAGACAATTCTCAGAGCCATTCCTCATTCCCCAGTGTACTCAAGACGTCTTTCCTTTATGTGCCCACCTTATGTGTATAATATGTTTCCATTTTAACATGTATCACATTGTACAATCATTATTTTTTTAGGCTTATGTTTAGGTTTTAAGATAACTGCTCCAGATCCTAGGCTGCAGGGAGAGAGATGACAGGAGCCTTCCATTGCTTTCTAGATTGTATATAAACATCACCCATGAACATGCTATGGCAGTCCTTTCTGCAACAAATTCTGTTTTCTCATGTACTATGCCTTTGTACCTGCTACCTTTACTTGAGATGCCTTAGATCTGTTAGTCTGCTTGGCGAACTTCTACTCACCTTTGAATCTCAGCAGACCTGCTGTGTCCTCCGTGAAGACTCTGGTTAGGGCTGTCTACTTTCTGTGCTCACACCACCCAGCACTTACCACGTGCTGTAACACTGTGTTTGCTGTCTTTTCACCCTCTAGACTGTTGATGGGAGATTTTCCATCCCTGCCTCAGTGGTCTCCATCATTCCTGCAGATTCTGCTTTGTCTCCAAGGCTTATTTAAACAGAACTACCCAGAAAGTACCTGAACAATCAGTTAGCTGTGTGTTACAATAGTTTGCATGGAGGAGAGCATGCTCCCCAGACCGCAGAGCCTTGGTCCTGGGTTTAGTGAGTAGAGTGTTCATGCAGTTTCAGAAATTGCCCACTTTCTTTGCTCAGAAACTCCTGTTCTTACCACCTTCAACCCATCCCATTCTCCCCGGACATGGTTTTCATAAGTCTTGTTTTTTTTTTTTTTTTTTTCTTTTCTATTTCTGTCTTATCAGTGGGGCTAGACAGTAGATAGAAGAGGGCACAGGGGCACCTAGAATCCAGTGAGGTAGAGTCATTAGTTTGTTCTCAGAGATATATGTGGCTTTCACAGTCTCTAACTCCATAGCTGTGAGTCCATGAGGACAGTCAGTGGGCATTTCATCTTATCATTCCTGGCTCCTAGGGGTTTGTTAGCCGAATACATGGATGAGACTATGTAGTTGCTTGCAGAGTTCCTTACTACCCTGAACCTTGGGAATTTGAATGGGAACCACTTCATGCTGAAGACCTCAACCTTAGTGTCAGTGTTCAGTTTCTGACCCAGCTGCCATCTAGAAGATAAGAAACATTAATTCCATCCCTTCTCAGCCAACATTTGAATTTATGGCCAGAAAAGAAGTACTTTAGTTCCTTGAAGCATTTACCACATCTATAAAATAAGAACTATTGCTTCCTATCACTTACAATTGGAGGGATTTACTGACCTTAACTAAATAGTTATCTAGAATTAGCCATGTACTATACTTTGCATTCCTAGGATATTTTATTCTTTTTGAAATGCAATCAGCCACCATATGTAATTCGTTTCTTTTAGCAACACAATGAATAAAGTGAGGCAGCTATTATAAACTCAAGTGATAGATAAAAGCAAAAAAGAAAAAAATAGAAAAAGACAGGGAAGCCCTGTGACTTATCATAATCTTATAGCTAGTTAGTGACAGAACCAGGTCCATTCTATGAGACCACTTCCTTTTTAACATACACACAGAACATTAAGATCATCTCTTCCTCTCTTAATGTGTGCCAGGCTCTGATCTATGTGTGATACATATATTGCTGTTTACATCCACACAACAGGCCTCAGAGGTAAGGTGGTAGCTAACTTTGGCCTGGCTCTTAACTCCTTCCCGTTTGGTTCTTCACCACATCCTTCCCATAGCCTCATTGTGAGAGGACTCTACCCTTTGACTTGGTCAGGTGACCTGTTTACACATGGGCTCCCTTATATGCGGGCCAGCATGCCAGCCTGAAGCATAGACCTTGATGGTCTTGTGTATTTTTACTCTTCCTCCTGCACAACGCTGTTGTCCTAAGTGAAACCTGCCTGGTAAGGAGGAAGGATGCTCTGCACAGAGCTGCCTCAGTTGCCCACAGACCTGCAGTAAGAAGTAAAGCTACCCCGGCTGCTGCCACCTGAAGCCAAGCCCAGTATAGATCAGCTGGACCCCAGCCTTTTTGCAGATCTACAACAATGATTGTTGGTGATGGACAGGAAAGCCTGGCGTGCTGCAGTCCCTGGGGTGGCAAAGAGTCGGACACGACTGAGTGACTGAACTGAACTGAAAGCTGATAAGTTGAAGAGTGGTTTGTTAGACAGCTTTATTGTGGCAGTGAGCTACTGGTATGTATAGGTAAGATTGCCTGTTATTTCTATTTTGTGAACAAGGAAATTGAGGCACAAAGAGGCTGGTAATTAGCTTAGAGTTGTTCAGTAAGCAGAGGATTTAGGATTCTAACTCAGGAGGCTGTGTCTACAGCCAAAGTACTTTAATTCCCTATCCTGCCTCTAATAGTCTAATGAAATTAATATTCAAAGTAAATTTAAATTTTTAGGAATTACGTTTTAAAAATGCAAGGAGAATGGCAGTGTGGTATAGAAAAATCTGCAAGGATTTTGAAGTCAAATTTTCCTAGGTTCAGTTGTTAACTCTACTTACTAGCTATGTTGGTTTGTGTAAATTATCTGATGACTCTGAATTTTAGTTTCCTTAGAAGAATGGTAGTAGTTATTGGCTGTAATATGAATATTCATTACTATTCACTGAGCCCTCTTATGTGCTAGATCTTGTTCTAGGCACTGACAATACTGCCATGAGTAAGATTCGCTCAAACAGCTCAGCTGTAATCTAGAAGCAAAAACAGTGCAGAGCAACATAAAGGAGGAATAATTGTGTGGCATAGAGCAGATGAGGAGCAGAGATAATGAGGTACTAACCTTGCATATTTGTAGGGGTTCTCCAGAGAAACAGATCTAGTAGGATATGTATTGTATAATTTATTATAAGATGTACTACATGGGGGCTTCCCAGGTGGCACTAGTGATAAAGAACCTGCCTGCCAATGCTGGAGATGCAGGAGACTCGGGTTTGATCCTTGGGTGAGGAAGATACCCTGGAGGAGGGCATGGCAACCCATTCCAGTATTCTTGCCTGGAGAATTCCATGGACAGAGGAGCCACATGGGCTACGGCCCATAGTGTCGCAGAGTTGGACACAGCTGAGTAACTTAGCACACATGCATGCACGTACTACAAGGAACTGGCTCCATAATTATGGAGGCTGGCAAGTCCAAGATCTGCACTTAATAAACTGTGAATACAGGAGAAGTGATAGTTTAGTTTCAGTGTGGAGTCCAAAGGCCTGAGAAGCAGGAGAGCAAATAGTGTAAGTGTCAGTCTGAGTCAGAAGACAGGAGAAAACTGATATTCCAGCTCAAAGATATGTGGAGTGACTAAATTCTCCCTTATTTAGCCCTTTTGTTCTATCCATGCCTTCAACAGTTTAGATGAGGTCCACCCACACTGGGAGGTGGCAATCTGCCCTAATCAGCCTACTGATTCAAAATTAATCTCATCTGGAAACACGCTCATAGACACATCTAGAATAATGCTTAACCAAATACCTGGGTACCCATTAGACTAGTCAAATTGACTCATAGAAATTAACCATCATACCCTGATTTGAGAGATTGTTAAGAAAAGCTTCCCAAAGGAGGTGGTACTTATGAACCTTGTATAAGAGAATATGTATAAAGTATTTGCCTAACATACATTAGATGCTCATTAAATGCTAATTTTCTTTCCATCTTCTTCAAAGATCGTAAGAACAAATTTTTTTTTTTTGGCCCAGCAAGAACATTTCAAGCCATAAAGCATATGTGAACATTTTTTTTTTTTTCCTTTATGTGCTGAACCAAAGAAATGCTGACTCTCTTACTAATGATGAGGGTCACTGGCATGGTTCATTTGTAATTGCACAATATAATTCTACCCCCAAATAGAATGTTTTTTGATGGTGTTTTAAAATCTCCAATTGCTTTTTACTTATGAGGTGAATTTGCAGTGAGTTATGTTACAAGGTAATTGAACCTGACAAGACACAGCATACTAAACATTCGCAGACACAGTTTTGTTTCTCCCTGGAGAAGAAGCTGCTAGGGTAGAGTGGTAATCGCTATAACGCGATCAGCATGGGGGAGATTGATCACACGTAGGAAAGTGACCTCTTGGAGGTTCTTTGCAAAAGGCACACCTTTCCTGTTGATTGATTACACATCAGGGTGACCATCCCTGGGTGGGACAACCCCGTGTGGTCCTTACCTTCTGCTAGCACACGCATTTTTTTTTTTGTTATGGTTCATGTAAGATTGATGTGCGGCAGCTGTAGTGTAGAATCCCTGGTACTTATGCCATGAAAATCCAGCTAGTTTTGAAAAGAGAGAGAGAAAAGGATTTATTATCTATGAATATAGATACAGTAATTCTAATTCAAAATGGTGATTAAATTTGAATAAACCCACAGAGCAGTCTTCTTCAGAACTGCTGAGACAGGGATTAAGATAAATTCACAGAAGAAAAGACCACTATCCTCTACATCCTGTCCCCAGCATGCCACCTGAATTAGTGGTGTATTGGTAGTTTAATGCTGACTATCCTTAGTTTTAATTCCAGACCATTACTCTTTCATTTCCATACAAAATCTCTGTTCATTAAGGCTCACTCTATCCTCCACCCCAAATTGTTATTGTTATCACCTGATTAATTGGTTACTTCCCCTCATTCCTTGAAAAATTTGGCCTAGCTGTATAATCTTTTTCTTCACCCTATTTCTCTCCTGAGTAACTTCAGTATACACAAGGATAAGTACATCTTTTCCACTCTCTCTTTTATCTCCTCAGGTTCAGGGATCTTAACCTTTGTTAACTTACTCCCTAGAACATGCTGTCATCTGACACTGGCTCAACTCTGAAAATATTAATTTAAAACATCCTAATCTTTGACAGCATCTTCCTATCTTTTCTTTAGTTATTTTAGCATCTTCCTCTTATAGTTTCACTAGATCTGTCCTTTGAGTTCTTAGGACCTCTAATCCTCTGAACCTTTATTATTCCTCTGTCAGCTCCTTCTCATTGTCACTTCCTTACACAGCCTAAACACTGTTGTCTGTCACTTCAAAGAATTTTGGTTTGCTCTTATTTTCAGATCTCTTGTCCTGTTTTCTTAAGTCTCAACCACGTGGAAAAGCCCCAATTTTAGATCAGTCTATTGTGTTTTTGATTATTCTCTTTATCCAGAATGCTGAACATTACTTTAACAAAAAAATCACACAACTTTAAAAATTAATGCCATTTGATTGTTATTTTTTAAAAAAATTATTGAAGTATAGTTGATCACAATGTTGTGTTAGTTTCAGGTGTACGGAGAAGTGAATTGTTATACACATATCCACTCTTTTTTTAGCTTCTTTCCCCATATAGGCCATTACGGAGTACTGATTAGAGTTCCCTGTGTTATGCAGTAGGTCTTTATTAGTTACCTATTCTATATATAGTCATGTGTATGTGTTAATCCCAATCTTCCAATTTATGCCTCTCCCCCTTACCCTCTGGTAACCATAAGTTTATTTTTTACATTTATAACTCTGTTTCTGTTTTGTAGATAAGTTCATTTATAGCCTTTTTTTTTAGATTCCACATGTGAGCAATATCATATTGTATTTGTCATTCTCTGACATACTTCACTGAGTATGAGAATCTCTAGGTCCATCCATATTGTTTCAAAGCCATTTGATTGGCATTAATGCCAGTTAATTTCATGACCTCCAAACCTCAAATGGATCAGTCAATCCAAAATTCCTTCTACGGATCCTGCATCACTTTTTATCCACTCTATTCAAACACTCATACTTTCTGTCTCTCTCCCTCTCAGTAGATGACTTTGTTTCTGACTTAATAAGAATAAGAATAATAAATAAAATAAACAAAAAAATAAAGTAAATAAAATAAATAAAAAGAACTCATTATATTAGAACTACTTCAAAGTTCTGCCACCTCACCTACAAACTTCTTGCCTTAAACCATTTCTTCCTTGTTTTCACATGTCTCAGTGAAATTGGAACTATGAATCTTATTTTAAAGATAGTCCTCCATGATTCCATACCCCTTCTCTTTCATCCTTGTTTGCTTATCCAAAATATTTAATTTCTTATGCCAGAGACTTGATTCTACTCTTTGACTCTTCTTTGGTCCTCATTTTTCATATTGGACAATCACTGAGACCTGTCAAAATTACTTCCTAAATATTTTTCAAATTCATCTTCTTTTCTTCATTCTATTGCTTCTGAGTTGCTGCAATGGCCTTTTTATAACCAGCCATTTGGCGTCCCATTGTACCTCAGTCCAATCTGTTCTTCATATCTCAGCCAGAGTGATTTTCCAAATGCCAACATGATCCTGTGATTTACCAGCTTAAAATCTTTCTGTGCTCCACATGCCTTTAAAATAAAGTTCAAAGTCTGTAAGGCAGTTTGCAAGTCTTCTATTACCTTGTAAACGTACATGTCTTGTTTTATTTCTCACTAAGTCCTCCCACCTCACCTTGAAAACTAAACTGTGAATCAGTGGAATTTCTAGATTTGACACCCTTGGTCTTACCCCATGGGCATTGCCCTTGCCATAGTTTTGTTTTTCTTTAATCCTGTTCTTTATTCCACTTCGAGTCTCAACTTAGTACTTCCTTTATAGATTTTTAACTTGACTCATCCTGTAAGACTGAGTTAGATATCCTTTGTGTGTGTGTGTGTGTGTGTGTGTGTGTGTGTGTGAGCTCAGTCATGCCTGACACTTTGCTGCCTCATGGACTGTAGCCCACCAGGCTCCTCTGTCCATGCAGTTTTCCAGCCAAAAATACTGGAATGGGTTGCCATTTCCCTCTCCAGGGATGGTTGCAAACATCTCTGGAATCAAACCCATGTCTCTTGTATCTCCATCACTGACACACAGGTTTTTTTTTTTTTTTTTTTTTTTACCACTAGCATCACGTGGGAAGCCCAGATATACCTCTTCAATTTTTCCATTGCACATTGTATTTTTACCATTATTAATCCTTATCACACTCTATTGCAATTGTTTCTTTTTCTGTGCTCTCCCATAGTAGACAATGAACACCTGAAATACAGGGTCTGTCCTTTTCACTAGGTTAATCCCCCAGGGACCTGGCACACAGTAGAGGCTCTGTCAACCTTTGCTGACAGAAGGAATTCCAGTAGCATAGTGACACGTGCCATTGTGTTTCTCTACTGCTTGTAGAGCAGCATAGATGATTAGAACCACCAGTAACCAGGTAGCTGACTTGCAGAAAAAGAAGAAAGTGTGGGCAGTTCATTCACTGAAGCTTGGAAGATGTACTCATGGCAAATTTCGAATTAACCTTCATTTAAGTATTATCTTTATTTTGGAGAGTTCTGTGGCTTCTGGTATTCCATGGCATTCATCTTTATACATGTATCTTTGTTACGAGCAGTGTGATCTTTTATAGGTATTTGGGAGAAGGTTGGGGGATGGGTAGGAGCAAATAATCTCTCATTTTCAGAACCATTTCATGCCAGAAAAATTTTCAACCTCATGCTAAGATATAAAATTCATTTTTGTGCCACGTGGTTAGGCTTCATTCAACAGTGGCATTTTATCAGAAATGTATTGTCACAGATAATTTCCAGAAGGTCATTTGAAATGGATTATTCTATAGAAAGGAATTTTTAAAACCCAGCTCTGTACTTAAAACTCTTGGATTATAGTAAGAGTGTAGTTGTTCTAATGGGACCACTTAAAATTCTATATTGCAAATAGTGTTGAGAAAGAGAACCTTTAAGTCTCTCATAATCCTGGGTTGCACTCCTCACTGCTGGTTTCAGTCATGTTTCAGGGAGGGTATTTGACAACTGAGTAGTAATGAGGTTTAGTGTACATTTTATTTAACCTTCCATCAGGTACCCAATTAAAATGTTACATCTGAAAAAACACATATTTCGATTTCTGCCCAGGGATGTAATACATTAACTTATGTTTGGACATGCTTTTGCTTCATACGCTTCAATTAATGACATCTCCTAATTTATTCTCTTGGGCAGGTTAGTTCTACTTCTCAAGGCCCAATGATAATAGACCCCAAACCATGAATTTGATCCCATAAAAGACAGTTGGTATTCACTGAACAAAACATGAAACATTATCCGCAATTTGACTAGCCCTTTTTCAATTGTGGTCAAAAAAAGCAAAAGTGAGAATGGATGGATTTTTTTTTTCTCCCAAAAACATATGTAGTTGTTGTTCAGTCACTTAGTCATGTCTGACTCTTTGCAACCCCATAGACTGCAGCGCGCCAGGCTTCATGTCCTTTACTATCTCCTGGAATTTGCTCAAACTCATGTCCATTGAGTCAGTGATGCCATACAACCATCTCATCCTCTGTTGACCCCATCTCCTCCTGCTTTCAGTCTTTCTCAGCATCAGGGTCTTTTCCAATGAGTCGGCTCTTCACATCAGATGGCCAAAATACTGAAGCTTCAGTTTCAGCATTAGTCCTTCCAATGAATATTCTGTGTTGATTTCCTTTAGGATTGACTGGTTTGATCTCCTTTCTGTCCAAGGCAGTTTCAAGAGTCTTCCCCAGCACCACAGTTCAAAGGCATAAATTCTTCAGTGCTCAGCCTTTTTTATTGTCCAGCTCTCACATTCATACATGACTATTGGAAAAACCATAGCTTTGACTATATGGGCCTTTGTAAGCAAAATAATGTCTCTGCTTTTTAATACACTGTCTAGGTTTGTCATTGCTTTTCTTCCAAGGAGAAAGCATCTTTTAAGTTCATGGCTGCAGTTAGCATCCACAGTGTTTGTTTTTTTAACCTGCAAGTATATGTGTATATGATTTTTATAAAATTTGATCTTTATATATGTATGAAAATGTACTCATTTTTATACACAACCATTTGTTTTTATGTTTTTTGACTAAATCATGTTTTTTTTTCATGTCAGGATATAAACAGTTTCATAATATATACATACAGCCTTTATGGCCCACAACTTTTTAATTTGAAAATTTTCAAATTAAAAAATTTCAATCCTTCACAAAAAGTATGAGAATATACTTTATCTAGATTAATCAATTGTAGTTTGCCACATTTTATCTTCTCTTTCATTGTATAAATATGTCATATGCAATCATATTTTTAAAAATATACATTTTTAAAACTCAGTTATTTGAGATCTGGTTGCAGACCTCAAGACAGTTCTCCCATAAATACTTCAGGATGTATTTTTAGGCACAAAAATTTTCACTTAATAGCAACAAAACACAATATAATTATCATACTGTAAATATTTAACATTGTTACAGTATTTCAAATATATAATCCATCTTCAGATTTTCCTAGTTGTCTCAAAAATGTTCTTTTTTTTGATCCAGGATCCAACCAGAAATTATGCATTGAATTTGGTTGTGTGTCTCTTTTATTTTCTTTAATTATTTCCTCTGCCTTTTTTTTTTTTTGATAATTTATAGCATTACTATTTTTGAAGAGTTCAGGCCAGTTCTGTAGAGTGACCTTCAATTTAAATTTGCCTGAATGTTTCTTCATAATTAGTTAATATTACATGGATGGTATGATATAATATCATTTAAGATATATTATTTAGGGAACTATATTGTGTTACTTTATCCCATTGATGATGTTAATAGCCACCAGATTTCTTCATTGTAAAGGCTTTTACTTAGCTTATACTTTAGTTTATTTCCCTAAACCATATTAACCCACATCCCATGACAAACAATGAGGACATTCAAAAGATCTGGGGAAAATCAACTTGTGAATTTAACGTTCATCTCATCTCAGAAATTTGTCCTTAGAAGTACCATTCAGTAATCTTATCTTGATATTGTGGTCTTTTGTCATTTTATGGCATACAGTGTCTACTCAAAAATACCTGGAAAATTTCCCTCATCAATCTGACCATTCTTAATCTCTGGCCACATAAGATATTGCTTGTATCTGTATGTGTTCTTACCAATGTTCACTAAAACTGAAGTTGATCACATGAACATTACCATTACATGAATCCTATATATCAAATGAAAGGAGAGTAAAATAAACCTTAAAAGGTGACAAAATGTATTACAGATTATCCCCAGATGGCCCTTTCCAAAGTTAGAAAAATAAAGGATATTGGAAACAATATTGATAAAGGAAAAGAAAATTTAAAAAAAGGGAACACAGTGCAAGCAATTTGACTACAAATTGTGAACAGCTCATCCGAATTCCAGTGGAATATTTTTCTTTTGACATTTGAACCAGTCAATTTGGGTTTAAAACTGTGGCTCCTCCCTCTTATCACTGCTTGATTCTGGACATGTTACTTAATTAAACTCCCTAAACCTCATTTTCTCACCTATTAAATGGAGATAATAATACCCCTATTGAATAATTTTATGAGTTAGAAACATTGGATGCTCCATTTCTAATTTCCAGTAGATATTAAACAAAAGGTATCTATTATTATAACTATTACTAATGAATCTTTTTATGGTCCTTTGTAGGGTACAGACAACATTTACATCAGATGTTCTCTCATTCAATTCTTGAAAGAAAAAAATTACAGATAAGAAGTGGAGGGTCAGCAACATTAGCAAAATTAGCAATTTGCCAAGTCACATGTTGACAAAACATTAAAGCTGGAATACACACCCACATCTTTTGATATGGGAGTGTATTTCTTTCACTATGTAATAAACTAAGAGGGAAGGAATAGTGCTATCTTCCTACACAAAGTTAAAATTTTATATTGAAGAGCATAGTTGATTTACAGTGATTATTAGTCTCAGATGTACAGCAAAAATGAACCAGTTATACATACAAATGGATCTATTCTTTTTCATATTCTTTTCCCATTTAAGTTATTACAGAATATTGAGCAGCATTCCCTGTGCTATACAATATTGACTATCTGTTTTAAATATAACCTTTTTTTTTTGGCCATGCCTCATGGCTTGCGAGATCTTAGTTCCCCCACCAGGGATTGAACCTGGGCCCTGGGAGTGGAAGCACAGAGTCCAAACTGCTGGACTGCCATGGAATTCCTTAGCAGTGTTCTTAAAGTCTCTAAAACAGATGAATAAATAGCATTTGCATAGTTTATGCAAACCTAATATTAATGAAAGGAAAAGTGTCAGCTCCCAATCAAAGCAAATAAACCATTAAACAGAATTGAAAGAAATAATCTTTCTTAGAAACAAAACAAGAATCTCAATATTTCCTCATAGAAGATATTTATACATGAATTTGTGTTGAAGATCAAATCACTGTTCCTTTGTTTTTTTAAAGAGCTACAAGATGGGTTTTAGGAGCATGATTATTATATGTTCTAGCACTGTTTGGCAGGAATTCATGCTTATTATAGAACAAGTTATTCTTTCTAATTGGCTTTGTGGACACTTGTTTATATTCAGATGGGTTAATTTACTATGCAAATGATAAATTATATAACTATTTTAAAATGTAAATATGTGCTGGTCTATGCCTATATAAGATGGCTTATATCTACATGATCTTATCTATTGGAAGATAGGTAAATAAATATATATGTAAATAAATCAAATAAATATTTACTGAGCTCCTTCGACAGACTCTATACTGTGTGCTAGGCCATAGAGATTAACAGTAACAGGAAGACACAGTGATATTGCACTCAAAATGGTTTCCGTTTGATAGAGGAAAAAAAATGAATAATGAAAATATATCATGTAATCTATAAAAGAGGCTCAACAAAAGCTGGTGTGTATTATAGGTCACAAAAATAACAAACCATTATTTCCAGGTTCTAGAGAATGAATTAGGACCCTGATTGCTTTTTTGCAAAGGCTGGGAAAAGCCAGTGAGACTTATGCACCATCAGAATAGGTTTTCCGACTTTCTGGATCCCCACTGGGCTGAGCTATGGCTCTTTGGATCTCTCCCTGCCTGTAGTTGTCTCGGTGAAGTTGCAGTTGGTGTTTTGTAGCGTCAGTAGAAATGACTTCAACTCTAATCCAAAACCTTAGCCCTTCATCCAGGGACTTGTCCCCTGGTGTGGACACAGTAGAGTAGACTAATTGGTGGATTGGCACAAGTTTTGGGTCTCCTTTGGGTTGCCTTTCTCATAGAATAGAGTAGGGCTAAAGGTACAGCTAGAAAGTTAGACTGATGGTCAGAGGCTATCAAGCTGTCTTCTGATACCTGGGCAATGATTATCTCGTCAGCGTGACTCTGATCATCTGCTTTGTTAAGTAGTCAGAATCCTAGGACTGTATATCACGGCTCTTTATAGTTTATGAAGTGTCTTAATGACTCTTTTGAGAAACCTGTATGTAGATCAGGAAGCAACAGTTAGAACTGGACATGGAACAACAGACTGGTTCCAAATAGAAAAAGGAGTATGTCAAGGCTGCATATTGTCACCTGCTTATTTAGCATATGTGCAGAGTACATCATGAGAGATGCTGGGCTGGATAAAGCACAAGCTGGAATCAAGAATGCCAGGAGAAATATCAATAACCTCAAATATGCAGATGACACCACTCTTATGGCAGAAAGTGAAGAAGAACTAAAGAGCCTCTTGATGAAAGTGAAAGAGGAGAGTGAAAACATTGTCTTAAAGCTCAGCATTCAGAAAACTAAGATCATGGCACCCGGTCCCATCACATCATGGCAAATAGATGGGGAAACAGTGGAAATAGCAGCAGACTTTATGTTTTTCGGCTGCAAAATCACTGCAGATGGTGACTGCAGCTATGAAATTAAAAGATGCTTACTCCTTGGAAGAAAAATTATGACCAACCTGGACAGCATATTAAAACTCAGAGACATTACTTTGCCAACAAAGGTCCATCTAGTCAAGGCTGTGGTTTTTCCAGTAGTCATATATGGATGTGAGAGTTGGACTATAAAGAAAGCTGAGCACCGAAGAATTGATGCTTTTGAACTGTGGTGTTGTAGAAGACTCTTGAGAGTCCCTTGGACTGCAAAGAGACCAAACCAGTCCATCCTAAAGGAAATCAGTCCTGAGTATTCATTGGTAGGACTGATGGTGAAGCTGAAACTCCAATAATTTGGCTACCTGATGCAAAGAGCTGACTCATTTGAAAAGACCCAAATGCTGGGAAAAATTGAAGGTGGGAGGAGAAGGGGATGACAGAGGATGAGATGGTTGGATGGCATCACTGACTCAATGGACATGAGTTTGAGTAAGGTCTGAGAGCTGGTGATGACCAGGTAGGCCTGGTGTGCTGTAGTCGATGGGGTCGCAGAGTCAGACACGACTGAGTAACTGAACTGAACTGAACTGAGTGCATTACTCACCATACAACGTCCCTGTGATATAAGACAGGTAGATTTTATCCTTCTCTGACAGAATGTGAGGCTGAGAGAACAGCAGATTTACTTAGTTTGTCCAATACCACATATAGAGTAAAAACCAAAATGAGAGTAAAACCTAGCTATTCAGGCTCCAAAGTCTTTACTGTTTGCAATCCAACATATCTGCTTCATGCTGTGACACCCCAAATATTATCGTGCCCTGTTCTCTGCTTTCCTCTACTTTTTCTACTCCCTTCATCTATATCCTCTTTTTCCTGCTGCTTCTTTTGTCATTCCAGTCTTTATTTCTCATTGTCTTTCTTTTCTTTCATTCCTCTCCCTCCCACTCCTGCCATCCTTTTTATTCTTCTGCTTGAAATTTATAACTAGATTGACAGTGGCTAGCTGAGGGCAGACTTCTCTCATCAAACTGCCCCACTTTGGTGATTTGAATCAGCAGGGCCGTTGATTCCAAATAAGTATATAGAAAGGATTATCATTATTGTAAAATCATAACCCAGGATATGTAGAATATCTGGGTTGGAAAGGAACTTCAGTCATTTCTGACTATTCCACTGAGCTGCTATTCTCCTGTAGGTATGATATTTTTGCCTGTGAGGAAAAGGGGGTGACAGCTAGGACACTTTCCATCGGAAAAGAGCAAGAAAGAAGTAACATGGGCTTTTGTAAACTGACATTTCTTGCAAACTAGTTCCCTATGTTGTCATCTATCTGCTCCTGTCCATTTCTGGGAGGGCCAGGTCAAAACAAGGCTGACTAGGAACATTTGTGTACGAATCAAAAACAAACTAACGTCACATACGTGACACAGGTGAAGAAGAATAACTTTATGGCTTGTATTCTGTCATCAGTCTTAGAAAGATTTCCTAGGAAACGGGATACTGAACAGAGAAATCATCCCAAGCACATTTCCATTCTTCATCTCTAAACATGAGCTAACGAACTTTCCATTTCCCCTGTGTATTTTGTTTCTACCTCTTTAAAGTACTTGCTGAAATTTGTATTTGAAACTATTTTTGGAAATAACTGGAGCATGCAGTCACTTGAGTAATGTGCAGAACAGTAAGTCCCCATTTCTCTAGAGCACCAGATTTGTCCCTTTTGGAGGCTGAAATTCAACAACCCATCTGTGCATTTGGTCCTCAGAGACCAATCAAAGCCAAAAAAGATGAAAGTCCTTCAGAGTTTTGGGCTTTTGAACATTAGAACCACTGGATCTGGAGTCAGGAAAATTCTGGATTCTGGGTCCAAGATCTGCCTTTGGTACTTTGTGACTTTGGGGAAGAAACACTTGATTTCTCTGTAGTTTCCTTGTCTGCAAAATGAAGAGACTGAATTAGGAAAAAATTCTATGATTTTAAGATATTTTAGGAATAATCTGTGTTTCAAAGCCCTGAGATGCTCAGGGAAAATCTAGAGGCCACTGGCTAGATGGAAATCACTTTCTGGTTTATCTTTCATTGACTTTTACAATAACATTTTAATAGAACAGATGTTTTTGATGTTTAGTGAATGATTGATATAAATTGCTGTAATAACATTGCTGTACTGTTTTCATTCCTGGTTCATTAACTGTTATTAAAGATACCACGTGACATATCTTACATGTGCTGTGATGTAATCATCCAGAGGTTGTATTCCTTCCCCCACCAAAGGATCCCCAAGCTGACCGTTGGAATCAGTGGAGGTGTGAAATTCATTTCCAGATCATCTCTTTAGGAGATCACAAGGTCATTGGCTCTCATCAAGAACATGGATGAGGAAAACAAGATTTCAGAATAGAGCAAGCAAGAAAGAAGCCAATTCCCACTGCTCCCTGAAGTTTAAATAGTTCCCCTGTGGTTTCAAGTTCAGTTCTGTTCTGCTTTTAATTTAAAACCATTCTCTACCAGGCAACTGATTTTTGCTAGTCTCTTGGGTGATTTTCTAAGACAGATTTCACTGTATTCTACCCCAGTGTGTGCACTTAGCTCCCATTAGCGGTAATGGGTGTTATGCATGTATAGCTCCCATTAACAATAATGGAAATTATGCGTGTGCATCCAGAGGAAAGTATGCTCCCCAATGTTGGAATTTTTTTAGGAGCAAAAGTACTCCTTATGCAGCATTTGGCTTTTGTTTTAGATTCTCTATTGTGGTGACGATTTGTGCTGCCGAGAATGAACACTGCGTGAAAGACTGCCAGCCTCCCCATGTGCAATCTGTACAGTATTTTTAAAACTCTTGGGTTATCATTTTTTGCGTGACTAAAACAACAGTCAGGCAAAACTTGTTAAAGAACTAAAACAGATCCAGGTCATTTAATAAAGGATCAGGGAAGGGACTAAGTCTTTGAAAGCCAAGAATTCTGGTAAGGTAATGTTAACCTGTTTCAGGATAACAAATACAGAATATATTTGAACAGATGGAGAAAATAATTCTTCAAAAATAACTGAATGCTATTTTTGCAGACCATAATAACATTTCTCCAGATGAACATGCTTTAACTCAGAGACAGTTTTTATCATAATACAGTGATGAAAAATGGTAGGCCAAAGGTGATATTACAAGGGGCTGTGAATCATCAGTATATTATTAATAATTTTAGGAAAAATCATGCAAAAAAGGATACTTACTTTTAATATGAAGTCAAGAATATGATTCATCTTTATTTTATGATTGGAAAAATGCACTTAACACTTAAAAATGTTTTTGGATTGTCAGAGTGATGGCATATTTATCTCTTCTGGAAGTGCCCTTTGTTGAATCCCAATACTATTGTTAATTTGTAACAGACAACGATATGTGTCTAGTTTTGGAGATCTCCTGGGCACTGCTTGGAGGTATATAAAGTCAGATCTTGTGTGAGGCTTGGGCTGTGGTGTGAGTGAAAGTCACTTAGTGATGTCTGACTCTTGAGACCCCATGGACTGTCCATGGACTATCCATGGAATTCTCCAGGCTGGAATACTGGAGTGGGTAGCTGTTCCCTTCTCCAGGGGATCTTCCCAACCCAGGGATTGAACCCAGGTATCCCACATTGCAGGTGGATTCTTTACCAGCTGAGCCAACAGGGAAGCCTGGGCTATGGTAGTGAGTTACATAAAATACATTAGAGTGTTTAAGAGCACAAACCTTGGGGAAAGATATACCAAAGTCCAAATGATGATTCTGTCACCTGGGCATTTATTTTACTTCTCTTAGCCCAAGTTTCCTCATTTGTAAAATGAGGATCATGATTCTCATCTTGTTGTGAGGATTAAATGAGATCTAAAATTGCATTAGCTGAGCTATTATCAACCTATTTAGGGAGAGAAAATTTGACAATGCTAGAAATCAGCACATTTCTCTAGTCAGATCATTTTAACTAGATTTTAGTTATCTCTAACCTATTTTTTATTCTACATACTAACTTTATTTTTTCACCATTTAACCAAAAATATGCATATCTTAACTTAGCTTCTAATTTAAAAGTGAAAGTGAAGTCGTGTCTGACTCTTTGCAACTCCATGGACTGTAGCCCACCAGGCTTTTCCATCCATGGGGTTTTCCAGGCAAGAGTACTGGAGTGGGTTGCCATTTCCTTCTCCAGGGTATCTCCCCACCCAGGGATTGAACCCAGGTCTCCCGCATTGCAGGCAGATGCTTTACCCTCTGAGCCACCAGGGAAGCCTGCTTCTAATTTAAGGGGAAGGATAAATCTAACAACATTGTCAGGAAAAGAATACCAAATACACAAACTGCTATTTCCTTTAGTCTTCATGTTAATGAAAGTTAAAAATATAAGCTCTAAACTTTTAAAGAATGTACAGCTACACAGGAACCTGCATTTATTTGCTGAGAACGGTAAGGACTCATATTTTCTTTTCCTTGTTGTGGCGTCACTGTGATTCTGAGTGTGTGAGGAATCTGTAAACAATGAAATTCCTAGTAATGCTTATACATACATACTGTTACTATGTTAAATATATTGAAATATAAAAATGTAGATCCTACCCATTTATTTAGTAGATTAACTAGATGATCATTTAGCATGTTACACTGGAAGGAGAAAAAGACTATGCCTGTGACCACATACATGATACCTAATCTCCATAAAAGTCAATTTCTCCATCTGCAAAATGAAAATAGCATATATACTCTGTCAGGTTGTTTTGAGGAGCAAATAACATATAATATGTATAAAGCACCTACTGTGGTGCTTAATAGTTGTATTTTCTCTCAGCAATGTCTTGAGGATGGAGCGATTAGCCTTAAAATGATTGCAGGTGGTGGATATCAATACCACAAAGTGTACTTTGGCTCCTGAGGAAATATTGGTATAGGATAAGTACTCATGTTAATAAGGACGGCTGTAGAAGATAATAAAGGATTCTATTTTATTGATTATTCAGATTTGCCCGGGGCCAGCTTTGACAGCTGCAATAAGAGCATTGTTCAGTCACTCAGTTGTATCTGACTCTTTGTGACCCCATGCACGGCAGCACACCAGGCCTCCCTGTCCTTCACTGTCTCCTGGAGTTTGCTCAAACTCATGTACATTGAGTTGGTGATGCCATCCAACCATCTCATCCTCTGTCATCCCCTTCTCCTCCTGCCCTCAATCTTTCCCAGCATCAGGGTTTTTTCCAATGAGTTGGCTCTTCTCATCAGGTGGCCAAAGTATTGGAGCTTCAGCTTCAGCATCAGTTCTTCCAGTGAATATTCAGGGTTGATTTCCTTTAGGATTGACTGATTTGATCTCCTTTCTGTCCAAGGGACTCTGACGTCTTCTCCAGCACCACAGATCGAAAGCATCAATTCTTTGGCATTCAGCCTTCTATATGGTCCAACTCTCACATCCATACATGACTTCTGGAAAAACCATAGCTTTGACTAGGTGCATCTTTGTTAGCAAAGTGATGTCTCAGCTTTTTTGATACTGTCTAGGTTTGTCATAGCTTTTTTCCCTAGGAGCAAGTGTCTTTTAATTTTATGGCTGCAATCACTGCCCACAGTGATTTTGGAGCCCAAGAAATTAAAGTCTGTCACTGTTTCCATTTTTTTCCCCATCTATTTGCCATGAAATGATAGGACCAGATGCCATGATCAGTTTTTTGAATGTTGAATTTCAAACCAGCTTTTTAAACCATTCTCCTCTTTCACCTTCATCAAGAGTCTCTAGTTCCTCTTCACTTTCTGCCATTAGGGTGGTGTCATCTGCATATCTGAGGTTATTGATATTTCTTGCAAGAGCATGCCTAGGTTCTTTTCAGAGTAGTCTGCCTGACTCTGAAAAGGTGAAGTTTGTCAGCAAGAGATACCAGGACAGGAATCCTTTCTATTTTGATCTAGGACAGTTGGTGAATTACAGCCTTATTGTGGGCAAGGACTACTTGGTAGAATCCCTAAGTTTTGGAAGGATTCTATGCAAATTGCATTTATTAAATAATAGCTGTGGTTCTGTGTTTTATGACATGGATATCTGTTAATCAGGAATTTTTTTTTTTGATGGTGATTTTTTTTCCATTTATTTTTATTAGTTGGAGGCTAATTACTTCACAACATTGCAGTGGGTTTTGTCATACATTGACATGAATCAGCCATGGAGTTACATGTATTCCCCATCCCTGTTAATCAGGAATTTTTATTAAGTCTAGATAGTCTGGGCTTTTGCAAAGTTGACAAAACCTGTCTTAAAAGTTAAAAGTAACCTCTAGAGTTTTCTCTTAAGAAATATTCAACTTATGTTTTCATTGTTTGTTTGTCCATTTATTTATTTATTGGAATCACTGACTGTAGTTTGCAGATCCCTAAAGATCAATGAACTTGAGTTTCTTACTTTTGTTTACAGGTCATTGTATATAAGATCTGTACATGCTGATTTGCTCAGGTTGAGACAGAGCCTTTGTAAGTAGGAATTGCTATTCCCAACACTCTCTAAATTCTTGTTGTTGTTCAGTCATGCAGTAATGTCCAACTCTTTGTGACTCCATGGACTGCAACACGGCAGGCTTCCCTGTCCCTCGCCATCTCTATGATCTTACCTAACTATATTTACTGTTGTTCAGTCACTGAGTTGTGTCCAACTCTTTGCAACCCCAAGGACTGCAGCACTCCAAGCTCCTCTGTCCTTCACTATCTCCTGGAGTTTACTCAGATTCATGTCCATTGAGTCGGTGATGCTGTCTAACCATCTCTACCACTCATTTCTGCTTGTATGTAAATATGTTATATTTTTGTTTATTGTCTGTCTCCATGAGACCAGTGACTTCATCTATGGTTCTTACTGCTCTATCACCATGACCTAGATAATTTTCTGGTATGCAGTAGGTGCTCATGCCAGAGCACCACTTCCTGAATGAAGCAGTTGATGAACGGCTGCCTCTTCTTAATAGCTACCTTCACCTGTATAGGTACACTGGGGAAGTGGAGAGGTTTCTATTGAGTTCTGTCTGCAAGACACTGGGAAAACATCGTACTGGGAACTGACTCAGAATGTTGGGCTGAAGAGGCACATGTGAGTCCTACCTTTTCATGAGCCCTTTGACATGTCAATTGATTTTTCTGAGCCTTGGGTTTTAGATCTGTATGAAGGGGATGATAATAAACCTCACAAAGTTGCAGTAAAAATCAATTGTATTAATACACGCCCTATTGTTTTATGGACTGCAAATGTTTGTTACTAGCATGGCATCATTAGAAAAAGCAAGACATTTAGCCAAACAGTTGTGCTCTGCCTATAAAAGTGATATGGATTTGGATGAAATCTCTTTCCTTTTCTAGGTCTCAGTTCCTTCACCTGGCAAAGGAGTTGTTATTAATGATCCTGAACATCCCACCCAGAATGAAAGTCCATGTCACTAAAGCCTATATTTTCCTTTCCATGTTCCTTCCTAGGGTTAGGGATTATGTAGGTGTTTCTTCAATTTCTATGAAAATACCATAAAAGAGATTTAACGTCAGGTGTTTGCTTCATTTTCTTTACCACCGTTAGGCATTAGAGTGACTTAGAGTGACAAATTCACCGTCTAACAGTTCTCGGGATTTCAGTATCTTTCACTACGACAGCTTGCAGTGGCTACAAGGAGCACCTTTTCCCACATAGTTACTACTGTTGACGTGAGACTCAGCGCATTTGACAGAGGTGGCCTGCTGTGAAGGCAGAAAGGATGCCGAGTTATACAGGAGTCCAGCTTTCACATTCACATTATTCTGTCTTTGGAAAACGTGCCTTCCATTCCCCACCAAATGGGAGAAAGAAAACTGCTTTGCTGTGTAGAACATTCTATTTTCAGAGACTCTCTGAGGAGATCATGACAGGCATGGGCTGGATTTATGGGTGAGCTGTGCTTACCAGGTGGCGTCTTAGGCTGATGAATCCCATGGTTCATGTTAACACGTCCGGGCTGTCTGCACAGTGATACCCACGCTGTCCTCCTGGAGGCAGGCATGGAGGGCCAGGGAAGCTGCTGCAATGCCCTGAGAGGCTTGATACCATGCAGAGGATGCTGTTATTAGGAAGAGGAACCTTCTTTGGGTATCAACTTCTTATTTCCACATAAGGGATATGGTACTACCTCTATACCTGTTCCAAATCCTAGTTGGAGGTGGTTTTTTTGGCTGCACTAGTTCTTCACTGCGGCGCCTGTGGGCTTTCTCCAGCTGCCGTGAGCGCGGGCCACTCTCCAGAGGTGCCCGGGCTTATCACTGCAGGGATTTCTCTTACAGAGCGGGGGCTCTGGGGCCCGCGGGCTTCGGTAGTTGTGGTGCACGGCATGTGGGATCCTAGTTTCTGGACAAGGGATCAAATCATATCCCCTGCGTTGGCAGCACATTCTTAACCACTGGACCACCAGGGAAGTCCCCTCGTTGGAGCTATTGAACAGCAATTGGACATGAAACTATTGAATTAGCAATGAATATAGATGGAAGCTACTCAGTTGGTGTCTGGATGGGCAGTTACTGACTTAGATTTCAGTGAGATGGATGGAGTGATGGAGAAACTGCAAAGACCAATTCGAATTCAAGTACTTCATATTTTAATTAAGGCTAGCCGTAATCTCATTCCAATTTATAGGTCTAACTCTCTCTCATTTCTCCCCAGAACCTGTTCTTAATTCCAACCAGTCAAATCTTATAGCCTTTAATAAGGTACATTGAATTTCTTCTGTGTTTCTGTGCTCATGTGATCCCTTTGGTCTATAGCAGTCTCTCTGTTATGCCTCCATTCAACTAATTCCTATACTTCTCTTAAGGCACAGATCCAATGCTGCCTGCCTCATTCGACCTCACATAAATTTCCTTTTTCTGAACTATTACTGCATTTTAACTTCACTTGTTAGATTTAACTCCTTCATAGATTATATGACCCTCTGATATCAGAGCATGCTTTTGAAAAAATTTGTCATGACTTCTAATGAAATGCTAGAAATACAGTAAGTTCAAATTTTCTTATTTATTGCTTGCCAAGGTCTAAATAATTTTTAACAATTGTTTTTTTTAAATTTTTAATTCAAATGAAAGCATTTTTGATTTCCCAAGGCTGTGTCTTTCATTGATTTTGAACTCTGTTGAAAATCTGTGAAGATCCATGTAAAGAGCCTAGTACAGACCCTGGCATATGTTTAGCTTTATTATTGTCACCTTCACTGGCTTTGTTTCCAATGGCTCGGTTTGTGTCAACATAGAATGTGCTCCCTGCTTAGTCCCCTCTAAACATACATGCAGGCCCACACATCCTTCTCCAAGGTCTCAAGGAGAAAGGGTGGCCCTACTTCAATATCTTCAGGGTTACTATCTCCTCCTTCCCACTCCCCAGTGTAATACTTCTTTCTGATAATCAGTATCATTTTTAGCATTTTCTGAATTTATTTTTCTCTTTAATCAATACACTAACCTCTCTCTCCATAGAATATTCCACAATTCATGGGTTGTTTACACTTAATAGTATTACAAATTATTTAACAAGCCTATTATTCATAATAACTTAAGCAATTTTAATGTATTTCTTTTTGAAATAATGGCAAGATCTTTCAATGGTTCTGTTTCATGTACTTTATAGAATGCATTCAAAGTCATTTGGTTAGATATTTTTTCTGTATGCTTCCTAATCATTCTTAATTAATTTTAGATGTAAACAGAATGAGAAATCTTTTCTGTTTAAAGAAATGTTATTTACCACAAAAGTAGTGCATGCAACAGCTGGTTGAAAAGAACCCAAAAGGAGGAATTATGACATTATAAACAGAAAGATTAATTCTCTTTTTCATTAATTTTGGTTCTTGAAACTAGTTTTCATTTCTCTTGAAGTTAATTGGAGGGTGGGAGGTAGAAGGACTAAGCTCTGTTAAGGGTGTCTGAATACTGGAGTCAGATCCGTTTGGAATTTTGGCTCTGTGTGCATGCTAAGTTGCTTCAGTTGTGTCCAACTCTTTGCGACCCCATGGACTGTAGCCCACCAGGCTCTTCTGCCCATGGGATTTTCCAGGCAAGAATACTGGCGTGGGTTGCATGCCCTCCTCTGGGAGATATTTCTGACCCGGGGATCAAACTCACATCTCTTATGTCGCCTACATCGGCAGGAAGGTTTTTTTTTTTTTTTTCAATTGTTGTTGTTGTTTTTACTTCTAGTGCCACCTGGGAAGCCCAGCCATTCCCTAACTAGGTGATCTTGAACAATTTAACTTCCCTGGGCCTCAGTTTTCACAAATGTAGAATGGGTATAACATGAGTGCAACCTACCTTGTAAGGTTTTAATGTTTTTTAAAATCAAATAATGTTTGCAAAAGATAGCACAATGCCCTGGAATATAGTAAGCACTTACTGAAACCTTGGAGTGATTGCATCAGCTAGAAGAAAACTGCTTATTTCTTAGTTCATCAATCATTTCCTAGGCAGTTGTTTTGACTTGCTATTCTCTGTAGCTTTGAATTTGTTGGAGCCGCACTAGCTATAGTACTTTGGAAATTACAGGGTTGGGACTTAAATTGTTTTCCCAATGCCTGGAGTGGGGTGTTCCCTATAAAAACTGGGGAGAAACGTAAGCAGGTTTAGCCATAAATAAGATTATGCAAGAGACAATTCATGCTGTTTAGTGTATTCTCCTTTACTTTTTCTGTGTTTATGGTTGAAAACGTCCATGTACCTGGGTGCATGTACAGTTAATTCTAAATTTTCATTCATTCAGTCCATACACACAGCTTTAAGCAGATGGTAACTGTAAGTTATAAAGATAAATGACAGGGGCAGTTCAGTCAAAGAGTCAGGAGGTCTAACATGGACTAATCTTTTATTCATGTATTTATTTATTCATCCAATAATTACTGAGGAACTTCATGTTCTAGGCACTGGTCTAAGTCCTTGGAATATGCATGCTCAGTCACATCAGTCATGTCCAACTCTTTATGACTTCATGGACTATAGCCCACCAGGCTTCTCGTCCATGTAATTTTCCAGAAAAAATACTGCAGTGGATTGCCATGCCCTCCTGCAGGGGATCTTCCCTACTCAGGGATCAAACCTGAGTCAAACCTGAGTCTCCTGCAACTCCTGTATTGCAGGTGGATTTTTGTTTTTTTCCAGTTGAATCACCAGGAAGGTCCTTGGGATATATAAGTCAATAAAATGAAGATAGAACATCCCACTTAAGGTCTGAAAGAATGGGGACACAGTGAAATCCTAAGCAAAGTATGAGAAGATAGATGAGTATTCAGAGGGATCTACCTTAGTCTGGGAGTCATGGAGGTCCCCTTAAAGGGAATATTATTTAAGCTGAATAGGCAATAGCAAGAGGCAATGAAGTTTGTTTCAGGGAGAGAAAATAGCCACAGAAAAGCACAGGGGGCTTGCAAGAGCGTGCTGAGAATCAGGGCTGTTAGGCAGGCGAACATTTTGTCACCCCTTAAAATGGATATTTAAAAACTGTTCATTCAATATTTATTTCTTGGGGCCAGGGAGAAATTGATTTTTCTATTACAAAAAATTATATGCAAAACACATTCACTTAGTAATTCACTTCAGCAGGGTCAAAGCAGTGTCGATATTGTGGAATTATTCAGTGAAATGTTCCCCATTTTCATCTCTTTCTTCAGTTTGTGTGTGTTTTGAATCACAGAGCTTCTTGGGAGGTGTGCTAAAAATGCAAAATTTAGATAATAAAATAAGCTACTCATCTCTGATAAACAGCACTATGCCATATATTATTTGGTTTTGGAAATTCAACTTATAGCCAACTTCTAGTTATTTTGCAGAAATATGTTTTGCAGAAATACTTATTAACTTAGTGTGTCTGGGGAACAAGAAGAATATTTTTATTTACATTTGTGGGAGCTGACTCTTTTTTTAGGAGCAACACCAGCATAAACAACGAGTTAAAGACCCCAGTTAGCAAGCCAGTATTTCCAACATGCTCCAGTGAGATGAGTACCCCAGTAGGTCCAGCCTCTACTTAAACTCTTGGTGGCTCAGACAGTAAAGAATCTGTGTGCAATGCAGCATACCTGGGTTTGAGCCCTGGGTTGGGAAGATCCTCTGGAAGAGGAAATGGCGATCCACTCTGGTATTCTTGCCTAGAAAGTTCCATGGACAGAGGAGTCTGGCAGGCTACAGTCCATGGGGTTGCAAAGAGTCAAACATGACTGAGCAATGAACACTACTTAAATTCTTAAATAAGTTAAGGATAACTGAAACATCAAGTGCAAAGGAGAGTGTGAGACAAGACTGAAAAGGTAAGTGGGGTCCAGTTATAAAGAGCCTTGTATGACATGTGAAGAGTTTGCATTTTGTCTATAAGAAATGTGAAACCATTGAAGCAAGTTGACACAGCAAAATTTTTGGTTTAGAGATTTTTGTGTCAGTGTGAGTCAAAACATTGGAGGGAAGCAAGACTTGATAAAGGAAGATGCGTCAGTAGACAGTTTGGATAACTGAGGTGAGAAACGATATTACATTGAACTAGGAGGTGTCAGTAGTGTAGGGAATGTCTCAAAACATGAAGCATAGTTACATGAAGTCTTAGAAGAGATATTATCAGCTGAACCTCTTGGCAGATAACAAAGCATCATCCCCTAGACTAGAGTTCAAGGGCAGGACTCCAGTCCAAGGTCACAGGGCACCAGTGGTGAGAGTGAGACGAGGCTTAATTGGCAACGGTTTGTGAACCTCCCTGATTAAGACAGGGATCCTGGCAATGGACCTGTCATGCCAAGAAGAGACTTTATTATAAGAAAAGGGGTGTGAGAAAAAGAAGAGAGATGTACATAGAGAGGAGCAGTTCGGTGAGGATGTGGAATTGTGAGGACTCTTAGTCTGAGGGTCCTAATTGTCACACTTGTATATCAACAGCTACTTAGAAAGAATTTGAGAGACTAGGATGCTAATAGCTGATAATGGCATAATGTTTTACATATTCAGTCTTTGCCTCTCTCCAATTCATTTTCTGCACAGCAACTGGAATTCTTAAACAGAAACCTGATCATTCATTGCTCTGCTTAAAACACACTTCAGTGCCTTTTTGGATAAATACCAAGATCTTTCTTATGGTTTAACAACCCTGACTACTCCTAGCCCTTGTTTAACTTCTGGTTTCACTTTGAAGCATGCTCTCTCACCCTTAAGATTCAACTACCAGAAGTGGGTTTTTTTGTGTTTTTTTTTTTTGTTTGTTTTTTTAAATTCTAAACAACATTCTATTTATTTCAAGCCTCCAGACTTGCTGTGTGCAATGCTTTAAAACCCTCCTCTCCTCCTCATCTACTTTTTAAGTTCTGGTCTAAAAGCGGCTACATCAGAAAGTCCCTATTACAAAAGTCCCCTATTGTATATTCTCATGGCTTTCTCCATTTTCCTTTCATAGCCCTTATGATTGTAATCACATAATCATTTTAGAAATGTTTTACCATGTCTCTCTTCATGAGTAGACTGTAGACTCCTTGCAAAGGGAATCGTGCTTGCTTATTTATTGTTGTATATCTTGTGCTAGCAGAGTGTCTGACATATATAAGTCATCATTAAATATTCGTTGAATGAATAGTTGAATCCTTGGGTTGTTGTTTTTTTTTTTAAATTTTTTTTTCCTTGGGTTGTTTTTAAGTACCCTGGTGTCGCTGTTGTTTAGTCATTAAGTCATGTCCACTCTTTTGCAATCTCACGGACTGTAGCCCTCCAGGTTCCTCTGTCTGTGGGATTTCTCAGACAAGAATACTGGAGTGGGTTGCCATTTCCTCCTCCAGGGGATCTTCCTGACCCAGGGATCGAAGCCACATCTCTCATGTATCCTGCATTGGCAGGTGGATTCTTCATCACTGAGGCACCAGGAAAACCTCAAGTACCCTGTAGCTATGCCTTAATTCAAAGTATTTTAAAAATTTTATTATTTTTTGATTTAAGGATAATTGCTTTTTTGAGAATTTTGAGAAAATTGAGAATTTTGTTGTTTCTCTGTCAAACATCAACAAGAATCAGCCATAGGTATACACATGTATCCTCGCTCTTGAACCTCCCTCCCCATCCCGCCCCTCTAGGTTATACAGAGCCCCTGTCTGAGTTAACTGAGATGTAGTGATGGAGCTGAAGTCATCAGTAATGGAAACAAGTATCATTGAATAGGGATATACCTTCCTCCCATCCCTTACATTGTACTGTCTAGGCATTTTCCTACTTTATAGCAGAATGTTTCTCTCATCAGGCAAAGAATAAGATAGAAAGGACAGACATGTACCTGAGGTAGTGTTTTGAGGGAGAAGGGTGGAGGGTAGAAAAGCTAGGTCACCTCTGTTGAAACACTGAAATCCCTAAATATAGATACTCCTAAGCAGAAGGAAGATGTTTGGTAGATATTTTGCTAACATGGATTCTTTTTTTCTTTTTGAGATATTAATTGAAAGTTGAGGTGTTCATTTTTTTCTCCTTGAATTTTTGTCTTTTCTGTCCTCCATTCAAGCAGACAACACATTTCATGCATCCTTGCCACATGAAAAGTCTTTGGCAGGGTTTCCTGGCTTCTGTTTGCCCACTGAGGATAATAAAACTTGAAGAGAGCGGAAATTGGTATCTCTATGTGAAACCAAGAGAGACAGAAGGTTCGCCAAAGGAAAAAGAGCTTTCTCCAGGTCTCAGGGAGGAAACAAGTCTGCTGGTTCTTGAACAGAGAGGATGCTTATGTCCACCCTGGAAGTACCCAAGGCTGTAGCAGGGCTCCAGGGGAAATCTCCAGGTGATAAATCAGGTGGGTTAGATGCCAAGCTTAGGGTCCTAGCTCTGTTAAAGAGCCCCTGCTCTCCACGTGGCATGGAAACTACACACTGGTGGACTTGATGGGATCATGTGGCTGCAGCAAAATCTAGCTGTTAGCAAATGTGATCAGATAGCTTGTGATCAGTGTTCTGATGCCCAGACCTGGAGTAAGACATTAGAACCTCAATACAAACCCAGGGGAGGGAGAAAGTCTGGAATTACCTGAAGTTGAATTTCTCACAAACTCAATGTGACTTGGTTCTCAGAATAGAAATTAGATGATTTACAAACAATAATAAAATGTGGTTTTATTAATTTATCTGATTAAGATTCATACCTGCTCCAAGAAGCAAATGAACCACAATAGCAACAACAAAAGCTACGCTAGTCTTTTCTTCCTATTTTGAGGGGATGGTTCATTTTGATTTAAAAATTTTAAAAATTCTGAGTGAAATGTACAAGGTATTTCAAAGAGCTCAGCATTAACTATCTACTGCACTAACTGATCTCATCAGCAGCAGACAGCTCTTAATGGTACCTCGATGATTAAGACTTAGAAATAAAACCCAAACCTAATCCATTCTGATAGTCACATTGTGCTGCACTTGTCTGTGGGGGCATCCCTCTTTATCTGGAAGAAAAAAATTAACACTGAGTACCAAACAACAGAGTTGATCTATTTTCAGCAAAGAGTGATTATCTCAGTGAAGCATGTATTACCTTAAATAGAGTAAGGCAGGTACAGTATGTGTTTCCCATTTTAGGAAGAAAATGCAAAGGCAATAGGTCTACTGTAAGAGGATCTTGAGGTTGGGTTGGCAACACCAGCTTTGGTGGAGAATTTATGGCAAATGAAGTGAAATTTGGAAATCAGAATGTGGACTACTTATTTTGTGCTTTGGTACTGAGACAAGATTTCTCTATGGAATCATTTTTGCTTGTGAATTATCATTCATTCCTTTTTCAACAATATTTATTGAAGGTTCACTGTGGGCTAGGCTTTGGAGACACAGAAATTAACTTCAGAAAGTGATGGTACATGTGCAAGAATGATTGTGACACAAGGCATGTAATAAGTTTGAAAAAGACAGGGGAGAACAATACCTCCTTTCCTCTCTTCTCTCTTTTTCCTTTCTCTTCATTTTCTTCTCTTCACTTTACTTTCATTTCCTTTTTTAAAATCAATACTGGCATATATATTGTGTAAAAGTTTTATAAACAAGTAGGAAATACTAGGTTGACAATTTCAGCTTCTGCTGCCAACACTGGATATGGACACTGAGGAAAAAATTTAGGGCAAAGAAAGTGGGATCTGTGAATTTATAGGGAGTAGTGTTTCCCATAAATTTGAGCAAACTCCAGGAGATGGTAAAGGACAGGGAAACCTGACATGCTGCAGTCCATGGTGTCACACAGAGTCAGACACAACTTAGCAACTGAACAACAGCAATATTTTCTAAGACAGCCAGATGTAACTTTTTTTGCATGTAAAAAGCCACTGAAAATGGCCGACATAAGGAAAACTAAAGAAAGCAGTGCCAGTGGTGTGTTGGTGATTCTTCACATTTATGAAATATACTTGTCAGTTACTTAGGAATTTTGTGAGACAGATGTTAAACTGTTGGTAGCTTAAAACCAGCCATGATGGAAGTATTTACATCATCGGTTCAGTTCTGTTGCTCAGTCATGTCCGACTTGTGACTCCATGAACCGCAGCATACCAGGCCTCCCTGTCCATCACCAACTCCCAGAGTCCACCCAAACCCATATCCATCGAATCAGTGATACCATACAACAGTCTCATCCTCTCGCATCCCCTTCTCCTCTTGCCCTCAATCTTTCCCAGAATCAGGGTCTTTTCCAATGAGTCAGCACTTTGCATCAGGTGGCCAAAGTATTGGAGTTTCAGCTTCAACATCAGCCCTTCCAATGAACACCCAGGACTGATCTCCTTTAGGATGGACTGGTTGGATCTCCTTGCAGTCCAAGGGACTCTCAAGAGTCTTCTCCAACACCACAGTTCAAAAGCATCAATTCTTTGGTGCTCAGCTTTCTTTATAGTCCAACTCTCACATCCATACATGACTACTGGAAAAATCATAGTCTTGACTAGACGGACCTTTGTTGACAAAGTAATGTCTCTGCTTTTTAATATGCTGTCTATGTTGGTTATAACTTTCCTTCCAAGGAGTAAGCATCTTTTAATTTCATAGCTGCAATCACCATCTGCAGTGATTTTGGAGCCCAGAAAAATGTCAGCCACTGTTTCCCCATCTATTTGCCATGAAGTGATGGGACTGGATGCCATGATCTTAGTTTTCTGAACGTTGAGCTTTAAGCCAACTTTTTCACTCTCCTCTTTTACTTTCATCAAGGGGCTCTTTAGTTCTTCTTCACTTTCTGCCATAAGGGTGATGTCATCTGCATATCTGAGGTTATTGATATTTACATCATAGCAAGAAGCAAATGCTACAAATCATAACTTAAACAAATGACAGAGAATTGCTCTACCAGCCTACCAGTAGAAATGACAACTCCAAGATTTTTTCACTTTCCTAGTGGTCAAAATTATGAGTATTCCGTGTGTGAATTTTTAAAGGAGGCAATATGATAGTTGAGGATATACCAGAGACTGCAGAACTATCCATGGGTACCAGGGTAGCAGGAAACTTATGGGGCTGAAAAGAATAGAGAAGGAGGACATACTGATGATGCCCATGTAGCCCACCCACCACTTTCTTTGATCATCAGGAATAAGCCAAAGACCATTAGATGAGTGGATAATAGTCATTTGGGGAAGGAGAATTTTTCAATCCATATGTTGGCATTGATAACATTTTCCATGGCGTTTTCTGTTAAATAAATTTCATACTGCCATTCTGTGAGAAGACATGGTACATAAAGGTACCACCCCTTTCACCCTATTATTTTATAATGTGGACTTGACTTATATAATAGTACCTACATGAGCTCAGACAGTAAAGAATCTGCCTGCAATGCAGGATAACCAGCTTTGATCCCTGGATTGGGAGATTCCCTGGAGAAGGGAATGGCTATCTACTCCAGTATTCTTACCTGGAAAATCCCATGGACAGAAGAGCCTGGCAGGCTACAGTCCATGGGGTCACAAACAGTCAGACACAACTGAGCAATTAACACTTTCTTTCTTTATTTATATCTATACACTTGCATGTATGCAGACACAGTAATAATCATGTAAATGGTACAGGAAGGCACAAAAACAAAAATAAAAGTCCTTGTTTTCTAACTTCAGTGTGATGTTTCAGTCTCATCCTGAGACTATTGACTATCTATCTATCACCATATCTACTTTTAATATGCCACACTTGCCACAAGACTCTAGTTGTTTTTGTTCAGAAATAACAATAAAGATCAAATCAGGAGCTCAACATAGAGATTTTAGTATTTTGTATGAGAGTTGGGGATACAGCATGCCAATGAAGCAACCTGAGTTACAGAGCAGAAAATACATTTTTTTAATTTTTAAAGATAATTTTATGATATTTTTAAACAAAGCTTCTATATTAGCCCTAATATGAGATTTTTTAAAATCTAATTTCTTCTTTTTCCAGCAGTTTTAATGTAGCATATTGTCATATCAAGCAACATTTTGTCTCATTTTTTGTATCATTTTTATAAGTCCTTTCTTATTCTATTATTCCCTTCCTCAAGTACCTTAGAATGTATTACCCTAAACCATTCCCCATATTAGCATTTTAGAGGATGGACTCTCTGAGAAGTAAAAATATCCTACTTTTTTCCCTGAGAAATTATAAAGAAGGTACAGGCTGATCCTAATGCTGGGAAAGATTGAAGGTAAAAGGATATGGAGGCGGCAGAGGATGAGAGGGTTAGATAGCATCACTGACTCCATGGACACGAATTTGAGCAAACTCCAGGTGACAGTGGAGGGCAGAAGAACCTGGTGTGCTATAGTCCATGGGTTGCAAAGGCAGACACAGCTGATCAACTGAGCAACAACAAAGGCAGACGACATCTAATATTTTAAGTGGAATTGTTAACAGAAGACACCAGCAATAAAGGATGTCTTTGAGATTTTGCCTAAAAGTAACCTTTAACTTTTTATTTCTATGGAAACTTCAGTCAGTACACATCTTTTGTATCAGATAGTTTTGGTATTGAGTTACAAATGATATACACAAATAATTATTAGCTCAATGCTATTGTATCAGCCTAAGATTTCAGTTAGAGAATGTCAGATAGTATATCTCAGTAAATGCCAAGAATCATCAGAATGTTTTCAAACTCCAAAGTTTCAAGTGGAACAATTTATGTAAGCAACACTCTCTGGTTCCACAAGACTCAACTGAAATAGACAAGAGCACATTGTATTACAATGTATTTAATATTATGTTTAAAATTTTATTTAAATATTCTGTAATTCCTTTACTAATAATTCCAGAAATGTTTGACCCATTTCTAATAGTTTTCATTTTCACATAAGATAACAACAGAGAGTTCACCATTTTTTAACAACAGGAAATTTCAATTCAAATATCTGTTATTTTATATACAGAATATGAATATATGAAAGGAATATATTAATACTTATGTGTGTGTATTTATGTACATATCATATATCAATGCATAGTATGCCTATACTCCCAAATTGTTAATTTGTATTAATTGAGTGATTCTCCCAATATAAAGCTCCAATTACCTTATTCTTGTGACTTAGTAAATTTAACTCAAAAAGATATACAAATGTAGAATATAGTTTTGCCAAAATCTTGATGAAGTTGACCAGGCATTGAGCTTTCCGTTTTTGGCCATGATCAGAAATTTGTTCTTAAGATTTTGTGGTTTATTTTAAAGGCTTCACCACCAAAGAGATTCCCAAGAAATTAAATGCTTTCAGGTTGACCTTGTAATATTATAATCTCTTGTTTTGCATGTCCAATTAGCATCAGACCTTGTTTAGGAGAGATGCTGCAACTTCAGGGCCTTGGGAGGTCTTGCATTCATATGTCCAGGTTCATTCATATGTCACGCCCACAAAAGACTGCTGGCTTTATTTTCAGTCTTCTGAGGCAACTTGCTATGTTCTTTTGTACCAGTTTTCAGCATATAACAGTTCCCCCTACTCCTTCCTTTTCTCTATTCCTAATGCTAGAATTCCTGACATTTTGTTAACTATAATTCATTTTTAACTGCCTTGTGTAATATATTTAATCTCTACTAACTATTATCCATTTGATAACCCCTCCTATTCAGTCCAAATAGAAAAATGTTTAGATAGATATGTCTGAAAAATTGACATCTGTAAGTTCATTTCCAGGATGATACATGTCTCCAAAGAGTACTGAATTGTAATGTTGTCAAAATAATTTATCTAAAGAGGATAAGCAATTTATTCTCATGGGCATAATTTTGTTTAGAAGAGATGATTCTCTTGGACAGGCCCAAGTGAGATAAGGAGGATACTGACAATGTACTTGTTTTCTCTAAGTCTACAAATCTTGGGGAAAAATTTTCCTTTATCTTTTCATACATGTTCTTAATAGGTGATTTAGAGTCTCAGTGTGAGATTGCCACCTCTTAATAGAAAAGGGGTGGATGTTTATCCCTACAATAGAAAGTGAAATGATGTTTTAAAACAGGGGTTGGCAAATTGCAGACCATGGGCCAAATTTTGCCTGCAGGCTGTTTTTGTATAGCTTGTGAGTTAAGCATGGTTTCTACATTTTTAGACTTGTAAATACACACACACACACACACATACACACAATACTATGCAACAAGGATCATATTTGGCCTACAAAACCTAAAATATTTACTATCTGGCCTTTTATAGAAAAATCTATAAACCTTCAAGTAGCTGTAATAGAATGATGATTTTTTTTTTATCATAAATCACATAGATAATGTTTTCTTTGTGACAAGTACATGAAATTTTGTGTGTATTAACTCATTGCAATCTCAGAGGAAGCTTAAATGTATTGAGAGTTAAAGTATCATCCTCATTTTGAAGAAAACTAAAGGCAGTTAGGGTCTAGAGACTATACTTATAACCACTACACTATATGCCCTCAGAATCTGATCTGTCTTGTTTGGTTGTTTTGAGGGGTGGTATGCATGTGTGTGTATGTGTGTGTGAATCCTTCTCTTGATACCAATCTGCAATTAGTCAAAATAGGATGTTTATGTGATTGGCAGAACACTGTTTAAACATAGGACAGACTAGACAAGTTTCCTTAGGCATGTAAAGGGCAAAGCTACTGCACACAGATTGGCTATACCCTGCAGCACTTCAGCTGGATGAGTAAGACCCTCTCACTTTCAAATGCCCATGAAATTGGCTGCCTACTAATACTACTACTTAATCTGGGTGATGACTCTTCAGGACACTCGTCTTGACAACCTTATGCTTGTTTTATACATAGTTGGTCCCTTATGACTGCTCTCTCTAGAGATTTGTGCTATGTGCCTGTCTGCCCAACATTTGAAAATACTGTAATTGTTAGCACTCCTAAAGCATCCCTCAGTGCTATTGTAGGACTGGAGAGATTAAAGGCAAATTCTAGGCTTGCCACCCTCATTGGCAGGCTTTAGGCTTCAGGCCTGCCTGAAGCATATTCCTGCAATAGCCGGTTTGTTATTCTTTCTGGTAGCTTTTCTTCTCTTACTCTTGGTTTCTCTACCTATAAATTCAGGAAGAGATTTTGATTTGTTATAGAAAAGAGTTTCTATCTCTATTGTAATTTTCTCCTATGTATAACCTAAGTTCTGGTCTCCTCAATTATTATTTCTTTGTTGATCTAGTTTTACTGCCTTTGGTTTTGCAGGTATCTGTTAAAATCTTTACTTGTCATCATACATTCAGTGCCTTTATAAATTTATTCCATTTATAGATTTATAGCATTATTTCAAGAGGGCTTTGGGGAGGAGAGGAGAAGTAAACATGTGTATAGGCTCCATCATTTTGAACTAGAACCTATCAAAATTTATGTGGCAAGAAAATGCATTGGGGGATAAACTGATAGGTTTTCTTCCACTTCATGTTTTATTACAGTTCTTCTCCTATATTTTGGGAGACTTCCCATCAGTCCTGGAATAATGAAAATGAGACTCCTAGAAGCAATTCTTCATTTTAAGTTAAAAAATCCAAAGTGAAAAACAGAAAACACTTGGGCAGGTATATTATTTTCTTGTCCTAGATTGGGTAGGACTCCATGCAACGGGAAAGGGAAGAGAAGAGGACCTATGTGGGCTGGCATGATGTTAGCCTCAAGAGAACACCAAGCTCTGTCCATGCCAGACATTTCTGTGACTATCTCTTGCGAGATGTCAGAGACTTGCGCTACTTCTGCATGTCGTCTAGTCTCCATTCCAGTGAGTGGCGTGCATTGCTTAGATTGAAAAGCTATTAGGATTTCTTTTTGTCCCCATCGATGAGGATCACCTGTTGACAGTTGTCATCAGGGTGCTTGCTTGTCTTCCAGCAGGGTTGAATCCTTGATTTTGTTTAGACTTTAAATGACGTGGACAATGTGAATGGCCTCACTGTTGTGGCCTGCCATATTTTTTAGTCAAAAAGTGGTATTGTTCTATACACCTGGTGAGGAAATGGTTGAGATGTGTCTATCAGTCAGGAACCTGGCAGGAAATAGTTGAGACACTTAATTGGATAATTTAAGAAGAGTTTAATTACATTTATGAAGGTTTGGACAGATTTAGGAGCACCAATAAAGATAGTACTAAACCCTATGGCTAGTTACAGTAGGGCTTTATCTTTGTAGGGCCTGATGGGTCAAGGTGACAGAGTGGCTCCCAGAACCTAGAAAGGAGAGATTGTTTAAAATATATATATAATAAAGAAATTCAGTCTTTTTCAAGCTTATTTGACTAATCTTTTTTCTCATGTAACATCTATCACCATTTTGTGGAACTTTGGAAAATACTGGTATAGATGTATTCCTGCCTAAGGTAAACTAGATGACTTTTCCTGACAATATTCCTAGTTTTTGGTTCTATGAAATTTTCAGAATTGAATCTGTCATCCAATAAGTTCAATTAAAAAATAGCCTTAGCTAAACTTTAATTTTCAGAGTTGTTATTCTATACTTTGTAGCTGCTCTTTATTGGAGAATAAGGAACTGTGTCACAGAATTATTCTTAATGAAGCAATTTTCTAATTTCACGTTATCTTCTGCTTTTCATATTACCTATGGTTTGCTAGTAACATGGCTTAGAGGAAGATTTAGAACATATTACTAAACACTTGGCTGTTATAGTGCTTCATATATATCAAGTTCTGAAAATATAAAACAATTTCATAAATATCTTTGAACAATAGTACTGTGTAGTATTAATAGAGAAGAATAATTCATTTTGATTTCACAGGGCATATGTCAGCACATGACTTTATGCAAAATAAATTGCTAAGTTCAAGTGGGAATTGAGGATAAAGATTTTGGCTCTTCTGACTTTTGTGACTAGATTTGAAATAAGGTGGGTAATCAATGGAGGGGTGTGTGTGTGTGTGTGTGTGTGAGGGAATCAGAGGCTCTTTGGGCAAAAATTCCACCAGTTACTTCTTCCTTAACATCTGAATTTTCTGCACACAGAGAGTTGATTTAAGATCTTTCAATATGTTTCTTTTACTGTCTGTAGTCTAAATAAGAAGTTTTATATTTTGTATTTTTCATTTCATTTTCTAGATATTAAATTACTCCTTTGCTCAGAAAGGTCTTTTAAGGGGGACAGCAATATATCACTTCACTGATACTTGTCATGTAAGTAATACGTTTACTGTCCTGGGCATCTGTCAGTTTGAGGAGAATGGATTTTGTTCTTTTCTATTACTATAGAAAGTAGAACATTTATTTACCTACCCTAGTCCACAGTATGTGAAATATCTAAGATTATGTTAACTCTTTAGACCACAGGGGTGCCAGATTACATGGCAGTGATAAGATTAACTCTCTGATACATGGGTTATGGTGAAGCATTTTCATAGAGAGAAATAATCACTGTTCAAGTGTTGGATAGTGTAATGGTTAAGAGAAATAGTATAATGATAAATATTTAACAACCACCTCTGGTAGGAAAGAGGAGTACTGCTAATTTCTATGATGTAAATAATGCCATCCTGGCCACTTTCAAGTTATGAACTTGAAATCATTGAATTTGGAGTTGGGAACAGATGTGCAGTAGCCCACCATTTTATAGGGGTTCTACCTTGCAGATATTTAAAAAAGATAATAAATTCAGGAACAGCAATAGTAGTGTAGTTAATTAGTGAGGAAGCAATGTATTTTTGGCTACTTATTACCTTTGTAATTAATTAGCTTGTATAATTTTGCTGCGCCCAGCGCAGCAGGTAGGGGTCGAAGTGGTTGACGCGCAATTTGGAAAAAGGAAACTAGAGAGAGAATTAAAGTTTTCAAGATGGAATTGGGGGACTCAAGACCTCTAGGATAAAGAGCCCTGCTGACACATTGCTTTTATTGAGCTCTTGGTATGCAAAGTATCTGGGTTTTAGATAACATAAGGTTCCCATGCCCCCAGTTAATGTTCCAGTCCCAGAGTTAATGCTCTTCTTTGTACTTTTGTTATCTCCTAGTACCAAGGGCATCAAACAGCCAGGCGTAGCAGTCCTCACATGACCATCGGGAGAACAATCAGAGCGTGCTCCGGCAGCATTCTGAATTTGCTGCGACGCGGTGTTCCACGGTCGACGCTATGTTCCTCCTTAGCTCAGCAAGGCATGAGGATCCCAACTAATCAGCCTGATGGACTTTTTGTTTAGATTATACTTAGTTGCTGTATCTCACTTTTATTCTTTTCCCATGGTGTTCTTCTCATGGCTTAGCCAGAGCGACAGGCAGCTGACTATTAACCCCTGAGTAATTTGATTTTCACTAATGGTTTTGTTTAACAACCAACTCAAAAAAGTTTAAATATTTAACAATTGACTTCCTAAGCTAGTACAAGGTGTCTCCCATCCAACACAGATAGGAGCGTGAAGTTTATCATTAGATAGTTCTGAATTTGATTCCTTGCTCTGTCACTTAAAAGCTGGCCATGTGAAGTTTATATTTCTTTTTAAAGTTTTAGTTTTCTCAAATGAAAGGTGTAGAGAAAGAGCAAATTAGCCAAGGTGGCAGTGATCAGGCTCTTGCCCCACGGCTCTCATTCTCACCCCACACTTTGTAAATACATGGTAATGGACAGCTGAGATCACTTATAGCACTGCACATGTGGTCACAAAGTACCTGCTTGGCCACAGGTCCCTTGTGATCTATAAACATATAAAAGCTCCACCTGAAAAACCTTGGAGGCTGCGTTGAGGCTGCATTATGGCTGTGTCTGCTGGGTCAGCCACGAGAGGAGAGAATACAGCGTGTCTGCTGCTGTGACTGCGGTGCCAGTCAGGAGAGTGTAAATGTGTCTGCAGTTCCTACCACTCCTTGGAGTTTTCTTCCAGCTTCCCTGCTCACGCCTTGCCTACCGTGGGTTCAACAAACAGTGTGAACAGTGAGATACAGCGAGACAAAAGGTAAGGGTAAAAGTTATATCTATTTCGATTAGCTGTGTATGTGTGTTAGTCACTCAATCGTGTCCGACTCTTTGTGACCCCATTGACTGCAGCCCTCCAGGTTCCTCACTCCATGCAATTCTCCAGGCAAGAATACTGGAGTGGGTAGCTATTCCCTCCTCCAGGGGGTCTTCCAACCCAGGGATCAAAGCTGGATCTCCTACGTTGCAGGCAGATTTTTTACCATCTGAGCTGCCAGGGAAGCACTCAATTAGCTATTGTCAGGATTAAATAAAATGGGATTTCCCCCTCCTCTGGAGAGTAAGGGATATATAGCTAAAGATTTCATAAGGTCCTTATTAGAACTGTAATCACAAAGCTTTTTTTTTTTTTAACTAAAAGAGAAAGCCATTAAGAGGAATATGCTCGACTCTACATAATGATGCAATTTGCATAATTCAAGGGAAGATAGGCAGGCTTATTTAAGAATTCAGACTGTACTGTCATCACGAATGAATATTTTTCCTTGGATTGTGCGTAGTTTGGTTACAAAAGTCATTCCTTCTGCCTTTAGTAGTAAGATTGCAAAGAAAATCGTACTTCTTCGAGAGCTGGCCCGTGCCTGTAGTGTTTTGTGAGTTGTGTAGGCCAAAGCCTCCTTCTTGGTTCCCCTTTATAGATTCTGTGGGAAAGTGGTGATACTTTTTCCCATTTGGTGGGATACTTACACAATACTTACACAGGTTACCTTAGAAAGGAAGTGGGTGATTTAGGAGACAAGCGTAAATCTGAGGATAGGGAAAAGACTGAGAACTGAGTTTTAGGAGCACGAAGGTCAGGAACAGCTTTATATACTGATGACGTCACTGCGTTCAGTAATTATTATGATCTTTAAACATTGTAGTCTTCTTTATTAAGAAATAATTCCACTCAACATTGTTTAATAAAAAAGATTATTTGCTTAAAATTAATAACTTCACAGAGAAGCAAATAGAACATAAAATCAGGAAAAAAGAAACTCAAGGAGATATTATGAAAATAAATGACTAAACTACTGTAGATCATGGCTTGTCTATACCAAGACTAAAAGCTTATATCTCTTGTTTTGTTTAAGCCGTTTTTAACAAGACAGTCATTACTTACAAAAGATGAGTTTCCAGACCAGATGTGTATAATGAGAACCCTAGAAAGTCGTGAAGACTCCACAGAGCAAAGGAAATCTATATTTACTTGGATTACCAAAAAGTAAATCAATTACAAATGCCACTACACTAATGTCTTGAATAAAAGATAAGAAAGAACATTCAGTATTATTTCGAAGAGCTTAACAAAATTAATTAGGATTATTTAATTTTTAAGAGAAGGACATTTGCCCTTCAGCTTTCACAATAAAGACTGTCTTTCTCTAAGTTGTTAAACTTGACCATTTTTACATGAGTAGTTGGGAAATGTCAAAATTAAAAAAGTGAATGTGACATATCTGAAGTAGTTTAAGGAGAATTAACTTTAATAATGGGAAAATGTGTACAAAATGCAAAGATAAAATTAAAGGGAAAAGACACCAAATATCCTTTTTTAAATATTCTAAACTGAATATGAAACATTGATTAATTAGTAACTAACAACAACAAAGACCCGATGAATAATTTTTAATATTTTTTTGTCCATTGGAAGCCATCTTGATGTTGTGACTTTAAACTTTAAAAAATGGAACAAGTTCTGGAATGTGAAAACCAGCTGCTGAAAAATATTAGCAATAAATTTTCTGACTAGGCAGTTGTTATGAAAGGTGAGGACAAAGGGCTGAAAACACTCTTTAAAAACTTTAATAAGTAAGCAGAATATGTGCCATGCCAGCTCATTTCCTTAATATTGTCAGAGAAAAAGCTACTGTGACAGTAAGTGAAATTTTTTGACTACTTTACTATTTTGCAACAGCTATGTTTTCTTTCCAGATTCACCTTCATAGAGTAGTTTAAACAATAGAGAATTTTAAACACATGAAACTTGTATTTTTTCCCGAGTTATAATATGCAAAAAGTTTATTGAAATATTTGATGAAGCTTGAATGTGCCATTTAACTGTCTTCTGAAAACATTTTGGAATGTTTCAGTAAAGCAAGTAGGAAATTGCAGTCTATTTGGAAGTATATAAAAACTATATTTTATCATCTTTAAAAAATTATTTTTAACTGAAGAATAATTGCTTTACAGTATTGTGCTGGTATTTTCTTTGTGAATTGAGAGAAAATTCAGATAAAAGTTAATAGAATCTGACTTGAAAATGGCAGAGTTTAGTGATGTTAGTAAAAATTATTCTGATGGTGAGAAGCAAATAACAGCAAAAGTTTTTTTCAGGAGATACAAAATTCATTAAGAGGAAGAGATAAAGTTCAAGTAAAAGTACTGAATAGGTTCTTTGATAATCTAATTAATGAAGACATGAACTATGGGAACATAATGTGAAAGATGTTTAAGAAGGAGTATTTGCTTACATGAAGATAACACACTAATCACAATACTTTACATGGATAGCAAACTGGGAAATGATGCTGTTGATTCAAAGAAAAGTGGAAATGCTTTGAAATCCTACAGCCCATATAGAAAAGAAACTGAATAGAGTATATCCAAATTTTACAGTAATTCTAAAAATGTATATAAAGAATGATTTTATTGATAATCTAGAAAAGTCTTTAATATGTAAAGCTGAAATAATTTTTTGCAACACTAAAACAATGCAGTCAGTCATTCTAAACCAAATTGTTGTTGTTCGGTTGCTAATTGTTTGATTCTTTGTGACCCCCATGGACCACAGCACACCAGGCTTCCCTGTCATTCACTATCTCCCAGAGCTTGCTTAGACTCATGTCCATTGGGTTGATGATCCCATCCAACTGTCTCATCCTCTGTTGCCCCCTTTTCCTCCTGCCCTCAATCTTTCTCAGCATCAGGGTCTTTTCCAATGAGTTGGCTCTTTGCATCAGGTGGCCAAAGTATTGGGAGCTTCAGTATCAGTCCTTCCAATGAATAGTCAGGGTTGATTTCCTTTAGGATTCATATTGTTTAAGCCATTCTCTCTAAAGTATGATATTATAGCAGCTTGAACTTGGGCCACTTTTGTGGCTGTGGTCTATATTAAACTTTTTGTAGCTCTTTTGCTTGGAGAGGAGAGCAGCCTCTGTCAAGAAATGACCTGCATTTAAGACAATTCCACCAAAAAAAAAAAAAAAAGAATAAAAATGACAGCCAATATGATTGAGACATAATAATGTGCCAGTTCCAAGGTTAACTGTTTTAGGTGTGTCATGTCAATCCACACATACTATGTCTTCCTTGAGGCAGCCTTCTCTGGCATGGAGGAGGAAAGTTGATTTTGATGCCTTCCTGAATTGATCATTTTGGAGTTGTTCTTCCCAGCAGTGTGTGTTCCTCTTCAAAACTCCCACTTCCGCCAGCACCATTTTTGAACACTTATTATATGCCAGGTGGTGTTCTAGGTGTTCAAAGCGCATTAACGAATGAAACAGAACCTTGAAAATGGAATTTGACTGGGGGTACATTTGGTAGTTGCTTTCTAAGGTTTTTTTTTTTTTAGATTTGTTGTTATTTTTAAATCTTTGCCAACTTTGTAATTTTCCACATTCACATTCTTACTACCTTCATATTAAACTATACATTCATGATAATTCTCATACTGCCTTCTAAACAAAACATTTCTAATCTGAATGTATGATCTACATTTAATGTAGTCATAGCCATCACTAGATTTTCTGTATAAGAGAATAGTTTTTAGGCATGGATATACTTTACATTTTTAGATTTCATAATCATGTTACACAGATATGTCATGCTCCGGAACCACTGGAGATTTGTTCTACTTAATCATCAATTAATGCTACTTGGAAGCATCAGTGATTCTGGATATTTTATTTTATCTCATGCCCTGTTGCTTATCAGTGGCCATCACTTTCAGGTTAGTGGACTCTCAGCCTTCAGGCAAAACTTATAAATAAAAACAAAAACAATCCTGTTGGTTTGTACATTGCTCCAGGCTGATACCAGAAATGTCTGGAAAATAGCAATTTTCTTAATTGGGTTGAAAATATATATATTAGCAGACATAACATGGTTATGGTTAATTGTAAATTTATATTGCTGTTAAGGAAAAGTTTTATTCAGATTTTGAGAAAGCAGAACATATATCTAAAAGGAAAGTATTGGGGGCTACAGTGAAATTAATAAGATGGGCATAGTTTTGCAGTGAAGACAATCTTGATTAATTCCTTGTATTGCAGCTGTACATAGGTATAAAAAGTAATTAGAATTTCATATGTGAAGCCTTCTGCAGACTCTTGGAGTCCACATGGGAGACTGACTGCAGAGCTATTGATCAGGGGAAATATGTACATATATCGTGTCTTAAATTCAGCAGAAGATTTGATAAAGTGCCTCCATATTATTTTCACTAAGCTGGAAAAATGTGAGTGGAATGAGGTGTATTTGAGTGAATCTGCCCAACTGTGCAGAGGTAGTTTACTTGACTTATAGATGTTCAGTGATGGTTGTGGAACTAAGTTGAAATGAACCGATCTACGTCCATCTATACAGAGTGCCACAGTAGCGTACATTCTAAACCTTGCCCTGTTCAGTATGCTGATCAGGTGTGTGAAGATTTCCAAGACCAACTTGTTGACCCATGTGCTTCCGCATAGTTAAATCTCACAAGTCTTTTTCAGCCTTCTTGTATCTGCTGCCTCATGTGGCACTGACTACTATTTTTAGAAAATGTATCTTCAACTTCTAAGGTATCATTTTTCTAGTTTCCTGTTCAACTCTGAGTTTTCCTCTTTCTTCTCTGAGTTCATGCCTGTTCATCCCTTAAATATTCATTCTCGCTCTTCACAACTTTACTACCCTCTGGGTGTTTTCATTCATGCTCTTGGCTACATACTATTTATAATATGATGACTCTCAAATCTGAATCTTCAGTCTAGACCACTTTCCTGGGGATCAAAACAGTATGTTCCTTCCCACTCTTGGCATATTGCCTCTTCTCACTTTAGTTAGTATCTTGAAACTGGCGTGAAATATCTTAACCTCCCTTCTCCCCCCAGTCAAGTTTCTGATAATTGAAAAAAATACTGGCCCTGGACAGAGAGCTGTTTTGATTTTTTTTTTTTTTTTTCAAATTCATCACTTGCTAGTTATACAAATCAGGGCAAAATTTTATCCTATCTGTATTAGTTTTCTATTGTTGCATAACAAATTACCACAAACTCAGTGGCTTCAAACAACTTATATAATATCACTTAACTTTTGTGGGTTCCCCCGGTGGCTCAGACAGTAAAGAATCTGCCTGTAATGCAGGAGACCTGGTTTCAGTTCCTGGGTCAGGAAGTTCCCCTGGAGAAGGAAATGGCAACCCACTCCAGTGTTCTTGCCTGGGGAATTTCATGGACAGAGGAACCTGATAAACTAGAGTCCATGGGGTTGCAAAGGGTCGGACACGACTGAGTGACTAACACTTTTGTGAGTCGGACATCGGGGCATGCCATAGTTGGATACTCTGGTTAGGGTGTCTCTTAAGGCTTTAATCAAGGTTTCAGCAAGGGCTAAGTTCTTATCAGATGCTCAACTGAAGTATCTGTTTCCAAGTTCACATAAAACTGTATATAATTTACTTGTATTTACATGTAAAATGGGATTAGGTATAAAATTCAAATGATTATAAGGGTTAGTAGCTCTTGTGTGTCTGACTCTTGGCAATTCCATGGACTATAACCCTCCAGGCTCCTCTGTCCATGGAATTCTTCAGGCAGGAATACTGGAGTGGGTTGCCATTCCCTTCTCCAGGGGATCTTCTTGACCTGGGGCTCAGACCTGGGTCTCTTGCACTGGAGGCAGGTTCTGTACCATCTGAGCCACGAGGGGCGCTCATGTGCCGTACCTGCATGAGCAGTGCTGTGTGATGTAAAATACTCTTATGCGTGTTTGGCCTTCACATATTAAATATCATTGGTGTCTCTATTCATTAGTACCAGAAACACCTTCATAATTTTTAAAAACCTTCTATGGATGATACTGCCCTATTGAAAGTCACTAGATCAGGGACTTAAAATATCATTCCAAAAAGACCCTGATGCTGGGAGGGATTGGGGGCAGGAGGAGAAGGGGACGACAGAGGATGAGATGGCTGGATGGTATCACCAACTCTACAGACATGGGTTTGAGCAGACTCCGGGAGTTGGTGATGGACAGGGTGGCCTGGCATGCTGCGATTTATGGGGTCGCAAAGAGTTGGACACGACTGAGTGACTGAACTGAACTGAACAAACAAATGTAAGTTTTCTGGCAGAAACTCATCAAAACACTGTATTATTCATTTACATACTCATTCAACAAATTCTTACTGAGCACCTACCTACCTGTGGAAGGCATTCTAGGTGATATCTTGCGATGCAGTGAACAAGACAGTATCTTGCCTTCTCTCAAGGAACTAATATAAACAACAGAAGGGATATTAAGAATGGATAATGATCACTTAATACTCTTCCTTGGTTTGTACCAAGACAAGTCTTTTAAATACGTGGAACTTATCAGTTACCTGAATCCTCTATTCTTGAACTCCTTGTTTGAAGTTCAGTTGAAGTTTATTAGGGAATGTTCTATGGAGAATGGACCTGTCTACTATATAAGTTTTTTCAAAATATAGCCACAAACTTCCTTTTCAGGATTTTCTCCTGTTTTTTGCTACATGCATTTTCTTTTCAGATTAAATTGAACCACTGACTGTTCAGTGAATAGGTCTTAAACTCTTTTACTTCTGTGCCTCCCTTTATACTATCATCGTCTAGAATGCTACACATTGTCCTCAGTTTCATGTGTCAAAACTGTCTTCCTCAGACTTCCCTGGTGATCTAGGGGTTAAGACTCAATGCACTAACTATAGGGAATACAGGTTTGATCTCTGGTCAGGGAAGTTCCACCTGGCAGTTGGTATAGCCTCCCCCCAAAATTGTCTTCCTCTTTCAAGGTCCTTCCATGAAACCTTTGTTAAAAAAGATTTATCTATATTTATTTATTTATGGCTGCACTGAGTCTTCATTGCTCCACATGAGCCTTCTCCAGTTGCAGAGAGTGGGAACTACTTTCTAGTTGTGGTATGTGGCTTTCAATCACAGTTATGTTACTACTGTTGACAGTATTCTCTTGGTTTTGAGCTTGACATAGAGACAGAGAGATATCAGGAGGCCAAAAAAAAAAAAAATTGCTAAAAATAAGAAACAAAAATCTGCCTTGTATTATGGTTATCTGTACATTTGATTAATCTGTCATCCCTACTTTATCCCCCTTTTAAGCACTTTAACAGTTGGGTCTCTATTTTACTCATTTGTCAGTTTGCTTCAGAGTCAAGTACAATGTTATATACTTATTGTTCTATTTATTTCTCGGAAAATAATTGTTAAATGTCTACTACTTGCTAGAAACTATAGGTGCTGAGGTCAAGCACTTTAGTTCTGGAATTAGAGAACCTGAATTCAAATGCTATCCCTTCTACTCACTGGCTGTGACGTTGGGCAAGTTTCTCAGAATTTAAAGGTCTTGAGTTCCTTATCTGTAAAATAATGGTGACAACATGATTATGATGGGGATGCTGAGGATGGCTAATGTTCTGTGTACTGGGCCAGAATCAGTATCAAGAACTAATGTCTTTGACATCAAACTTCAACTGTAAATTGATTAAATGGAGATAAATGTGCTGGTGCTTTCTATTGCTCATAGAATGAAATTCAGTTTACTTAAATGGCCTAAAGCCAAGATCTGCAAGATCTGACTCCTCCCTACCCATCCATACCATTTTGACCACTCATTTGCTTGCTTTGAGGGGACTATTTTCTGTCTTTCAAGCAAGATGAGTAACTTTCCCTATTAGTCTTTCACACTGGCACATGATAGTCTCATTTTCTTGCTGACCTCAACAACACTCTCTCAGAAGACTTTACGAACCACTTTATCTAAAGCAGCCCTCTGCTTACCATCTCCCTCATCATCCAGTTATTCTCTCTGACCTTATGTATCTTAATAGATATTCTTTGCTATTATCTTTTTCACTTTTTCAGGGGTCTGATTGTTTTGTATTGGTAGCCTATTTCCCCTACCAGAAGGTAAGCATCATCAAGTTTGAGCCTGCTTGTGTGCTATTTGCTAATCTAGTTACAAGGTCTGGCACAGTACTCAACCCAATTAGGTACTCCCAAAATAGAATTGTATGAATAAGTGAAAAAATAAACACTTTATAGGTTATTAAGAATGTTAAATGCAGAGTGTCTGGCAAAAAAATAGGTTATAAATTAATGTTAGCTATTATTATCATTACTAATGATACCAAGAAATTGTCTCCAATTTTGTACAGTTTGCCGTCTAGAGAGGAAGATACAGCTGTGTAACAAGCCAATTATAGTAATAGTGCTGCATGAATTGGGCTTTTGTGATCTGGGAAAATGTAGATATGCTTAGGAAATATTTGCTGAACTGGTGGTTTTCATTTGAATGGTCTTTAAAAACATGGCCTAAGAATGAGTACAGGATGAGAATGGAGGCTGGAGCCCATGCCAATCCTTTTAAATAGATTGAACATTTTGTTACCTTCAGTAGTAACAATATACTTTTGAAGATAGAGTATTCCAGTGTAGGGAAGGGCTATGTTATCTTTGTTAACTTTATGATCTACTCTGTCATAATACATATCTCGGTACAGATCATATTTATGCTTTCATGACCCTTTTCTCTCCCCCCTAGTGCATAAATCAAAGAGGTATTTGTAAGGTGCAGCCCTTCCTGAGGTCTCTTTGACCCCAAATTAAATCTGTTCTAAATGAAGGAGCATCCTTGCAGCTTCAGAAGCAGACCTCTAGCCTCATTCTCTCATGTAAACATTCTGAGGTGGCCACTTCCCTCTTTATCACTTCCTCTGCCTATGCCCTGTAATCACTCTCCCCAATTTTAAAGTCTATACTTGCATCTTCACAAAATGTTCTGTATCTGCATCTCTTCTCCTTTTACCAACTTTCGGTAATTACAGATTTACTCTTATGAAATGCATCATCTATTAGAAAATCTTGAGAGCACAGTTGTGGAGATAAGACTGACCTCTCAGATTTTATGACTAGAACCATAATGCTTCCATATTGATAAATTATAGATACAGCAATGCAGTTTCTTTTCCCACCAGGATTTCTGTTTGGGCGTGTTAAAACTGCCAAACAGTAAGAGAGAGACATGATCATTTTTTCTCGTTGGTTGATTTCCCACATCAGGGATATGCACTAGCAGGGGTTTCAGTAAGAACATTAATTTTATTTTAAAATAAGGAAATACACAAACAAGGTCTTAGTGTTATGCAGAAAATATATTACTGTTAGGAATGGCTCTGGTGAGTCATCGCTAAGTACTTTCAGTTTGTTGATTCTGTAGACGCACAAGTTCAAAGATCAAGTAATGCCCATCAAGTTTGATGAGACACTAATGACAGTTACCCTTCTGATGATACTATCACTGAACTTGTTAAAAGTAGCAAAGAATCTGCCATGAGCCTTTCTGAGGGCATAACAGGACTCTGATAGGAAAACAGGGAAGGGAGACATGGGCCTGGGCGAATGGATAATGATTGCAATTGACTCAGTTTCAGAAGGAACAAGATCAACAGCAACACTTTGCCTCTTCAGATTATCAGGCAATAGATTGCTGGTGAGTAACATTTTCAGGGAATCTCTGCCCTAGAACTTTAAGAAGGTTGAAATAAAAATCCCAGAAAAATTAATGCATGCTGCTAGAAGAAGAGATTTCAGGTGGTAGTGGTCATCATTTAAATAAACAATAAGAGTAATAACAATTAGAACAATACAGGGGAGAGACAATACACACATAATGGCAATATAAAACTCTAGAGAAAATGTAGAGCTAATGATGGTAGCCAAGAATTATTTAGCACCTAGTGTTTGTGTTTATGCTTGTATTTTAAAAAGATAATATACAAATAGCAAAGTTAAAGTTTGAAGCAAAAGCAGTCTGACTCTAGGGCTCATGCTTTTAACTACTATATTATATATTACTACACTATACTATACTGCTAAATATAGTATTTTTATTATTTCTTTTGCATATCATATTATAGCTTTCTGTGAACCTGTACTTCTGTGCATCTATCCTTTACCAGTTTGCAAGCTCCACAAGCAAAGGACTGGTTCTGTCCAGTTTACCACTAAGTTCCCAGAAGTGCCGTGCTAGTCACAGTGGTGTCTGAAAGACATTTATTGATTGATCAGTGTCAACAAGCAAAACTGAAACAAATTAGGCACTTCTGGCTTTAAATGCTTAAGGAGGAAAGGGGTTTAATACCACTGTGCATCTTTCCTTGGAAAACCTAAAATCTTCATTGTCCACTATTGTGTGCCAAAATTTAAGAAAGCAAGATCGACAAGGACATTTCCAATGGCAAGCGGAAGGTGGTAGACTGAGATGAGAAAAAGGAGAGAAAAATTTTCTCAAAATCTTTTACTATAATGCCCATCAAGTTTCTTAAAAGACTTGGGGTAGAACTATGCATGACTGAAGTTAAATTTGAGAAAACACTCCCTGAATCCTAAAAATGTCTCCATCTTAATAAGAATGTTAATCATAAGAGGATGATCAAGTAGACTAAGATATGAAGTATACATTCTTTTGAATCTTAGGTCCCCACACTCTTCTCTTAAAGAGAAAATCAATGCAGGTTGATTTTTTTTTTTTTTTTTTTTTTTGTCTAAGACAGTACTGTGGGAGATCCAGAAGAAGCATATTATCCCCCAAACCTTCTAAAATCTCACTAATCTTTGGGTATGAATACGGTCAATATAGCAGTACCCAAGACCTGTATATTGTCACCCTGCTTATTTAACTTATATGCAGAGTACATCGTGAGAAATGCTGAGCTGGATGAAGCCCAAGCTGGAATCAAGATTGCTGGGAGAAATATCAATAACCTCAGATATGCAGATGACACAACCCTTATGGCAGAAAGCAAAGAAGAACTAAAGAGCCTCTTGATGAAAGTGAAAGAGGAGAGTGAAAAAGTTGGCTTAAAGCTCAGCATTCAGAAAACTAAGATCATGGCATCCAGTCCCATCACTTCATGGCAAATAGATGGGGAAACAATGGAAACAGTGGCAGACTTTATTTTGGGGGGCTCCAAAATCACAGCAGATGGTGACTGCAGCCATGAGATTAAAAGATGCTTACTCCTTGGAAGGAAAGTTATGACCAATCTAGACAGCATATTAAAAAGCAGAGACATTACTTTGCTGACAAAGGTCCATATAATCAAAGCTATATGGTTTTTCCAGTAGTCATGTATGGATGTGAGAGTTGGACTATAAAGAAAGCTGAGCACTGAAGAACTGATGTTTTTGAACTGTGGTGTTGGAGAAGACTCTTGAGAGTCCCTTGGACTGCAAGGAGATCCAACTAGTCAATCCTCAAGGAAATCAGTCCTTAATATTCATTGGAAGGACTGATGCTGAAGCTCCAATACTTTGGCCACCTGTTGCGAAGAGCTGACTCATTTGAAAAGACCCTGATGCTGGGAAAGATTGAAAATGCGAGGAGGGGGGGGTGACAGAGGATGAGATGGTTGGATGGCATCACCAAATCTATGGACATGAGTTTGAGTAAGCTTTGGGAGTTGGTGATGGACAGGGAGGCCTGGGGTGCTTTAGTCCATAGCGTTGCAAGGAGTTGGACATGACTGAATGACTGAACTGAACTGAAGATTTTCACTTCAAAGCTCATGCAAGAGTTCCAGTACTTTCAAAGTCCCACCATTCTGCAGATATCTTTGGAAATCCAGAAGAGTTTCTTACATAAGTTCATGAATTAATATAGGCTTCTATCGTGCCATTTCATTTGTACTTCTGCTGCATTCACTCAGGACCCTGCTGATTCACCCCAGTTCTGATGCTGTTAATCTTCATGGTGCTGTAAAATTTGGCAGTCTCCTGTGAGAGCAAAAAAAATACATATAGCATACTCAGTTGAAGCTTCCTAGGTAGCACAGTGGTAAAGAAGCCTTCTACTAATGGAGGAGACACAGGCTCAATCCCTGTGTTGGGAAGATCCCCTGGAGGGGGAAATGACGACCCACTCCAGTATTCTTGCTGGAATACTGGAAATTGCTGGAAATTTCTTGCTGGAAATTCCATGTATAGAGGAGCCTGGTGGGCTACTCTCCAGGGGGTTGTAAAAGTTCGGATAGGGCTGAATGGCTGAGCATACCCAGTGCTCAGTTGGATAGTTTGAATTCTGAAATGTTAAGCTAATTAGGGAGAGATTCACTTTCTAGTCTCAAACTCATGATCCTGATCCTTTGTCTGTGTGAAGTGTGTATAGCCAAAAAGGTAGCCAGATTGGGATGAGATTTCTTTATCAGCTGCCTCACTATATCTTTGCTGTCATCTGATCCTCAAACCCTATTGTGAAATTGCCATTCCAGATTCCTTTTTCTCTGGGTATGAATTCTTTCTCAAAGTTTTTGCCAGCTTTATGTGCCATCTGGCAATCTTACTTTCTCCCTTTCCAATCTAGTGCAAAAAAATTGTCTATGTCTGTAAATCTGAATTCCTGTCATCATGTTGTGAATCAACCCCCATGTAAATCAGTGAAACAAATAATGTGTAGGATGTCATCTAACTCCATATGACAGACATGTATGACTCTAAGCCTTGGCCTGGCTGTGGCCTCATCATGTAAAATACTGTAATAGGTTTTGTTTCTATGTCCCAAGATATGTCTATCCATAGCCAGACTTTCCTTGGAGGTTATACTCACTTATTCATTGGAATCACTGTTTTGTTTGGAGTGAAGAGAAGTGCTGGAAACTGTATTAGGGTTTTCCAGAGAAATAGAATCAATAGGGAATATATATATGTACATAAATATATATTCCAAATATATGCATTTATTATAAGGAATTGGATCATGCAACATGGAACCTGAAAAGTCCCAAGATCTGAAGTTAGTAAGCTGGGGATTCAGGGGAACCAATGGTATAGTTCCAGACCAAATGTAAGCAGCCTCAGGACACAGGAAAAGCAAATGTTTCAGTTTGAATTTAGGAAGAAACTGATGTCCCACCTTGAAAGCAGTCAGTTAGGAAGAGTTCCTTCCCACTCAAAGGTGAGTCAGACTTTTCATTTTAGTCAGGCCTTCAACTTATTGGATGAAGCCCATCCACAATTAGGGAGGGAAATCTGCTTAACTCAGTCTACAAATGTTTATACTGCTCAGAAGTGCCCTCTCAGACATACCCAAGATAACGTTTGACCAAATATCTTGGCACCCCCAGATGGTCCAGTTACATTGATACCTAAAGTGAACCATCCAAGAGGTCACATGTCCTGATTCCCATTCTCAAAAAATGTGTTTCCCTACTAAATAGCTCTAGGCCCAATAGAAGGTAAAGAAGTTCCCCAAAAGCTACAAAAATGGAACCTTGGGCTTTGGGGAGATGTAGAATTGAGCTGTATCACAGGATCTCTAATATTACAAACCAAAAATAGAAGGGGGGGAAAGAAAAACATGAACAAAAACTCAACTAAAAATTCTAGTCATTAACTACCATCAAGAAAATGGGAATAGTACAGTAATAGACACTTCAGAAAGGCAGCAGCCATGGAAATGAAGATTTCCATAGAATCTAGGATTCTAGAGTGGAGCAGTCTGTCTTCAGGACTGAGAATCCATTTGAGAATGTTAACAAAGTCCTGAGAATTCCCATTAATTCTTTCTTTCACATCTTGAGAAAGTAAAATTTAGTAGCATATACTTGTGTCTTCCTTTCTCAAACTGGTTGATTGACTATATGAAACAATGGAAATGAACTCGTGTTGATTTTTTTTTTTTTTTTCCTGAAAGCAGTTGTATTGTTAAGGTCAAAGGATATAAATGACAGAAAATGGGAACTAATAGCTATTCCAGGTGTTTTTGTATTACTTTCACACTTAAATGTTGCAGTAAATGGTCCTGGTTATGCCATTGTGTATGGGTGAACTGAGTCTTCTTTTCTCTTGATGCACCACTGGTTTGCTGGCTTGACTTCTTGTAAGAGAAGATGACGTTCTCATTCTAAGCAATGGGATGGAGCAAAGAACAAGCTTTCTCTGAAGGAAGGTTCTTGAAAGCTTTCATATACTTTTCTTGCATCCCACCAGCCAGAGATTAGTAACTACACTCAACAGCAAGGCAGGTACAGAAATGTAGTTTTTCTTCTGATCAGCAAGAGCACACCTTAATATCAGGAGTTTTATTACTATGAAAAGAGAATGGATACTGGAGAAAAGTGATTCTAATATTGATTTTAAAGACCAACAGGGAGTCTGAGACTATCCTCTAGGGGAATGGCATGTTTTCTACAATTAGAGTAATTTCGCTCCAGTAGAGTACATTTAACAAATTCTAGAAGAGAACTGAGGGATTCCAGAAGAGACTGCAGCTTAGTTCATGCCAACTTTGATCTTTTCACCTCATTCATACCACCATGTCCTTAGGTTACAGAAAATGCAGATGGACTATAAAACACTGTAACACCTCAAACTATGGGTAGTTTAGAAGAGACAAACTGATTTCTGATATTAAAAGGAGCAATCAAAAATTCACTTACTGTAGAAGAGAAAAGATAAATTAGAGAACTGGAGTAAAACCACTGAAGATGAACAGATGAAAGAAGTGACCTGGCACTGCTATCTAAGCAACTTAAAACCTTTTTAAAAAAATGTACAATGCATAAGACAAAACAAAACTTAGATGAAATAAAAACTCAAGGAAAATATGATTCTCCACAAGAGATTCATGCTATGAGGAAATTTATATAGTATTATTAAATTAAAATGAGAAATCAGAGAAGATGACAGAAGAGAGAATGAAAGTAGAAGGGGGAGGTTGCAAGCTACAGAGAACAAAGTATGGGTCAACATATATTTGATACTGTCAAAGATGCTGGACTAAGACTTAGAAAGTATCAGTTATTAATTTTTTATTTTTATCATGATAAATGAATGCATATAATTGAGGGTTAGAATTCTATTTCCATTTCAAATAAGACAAAAATATTTTGGGGTTTATGCATCATACATATTACTGAAGATATTATTGAGGATTGAGGATATTTTCATAGTTATCCAAACAAAAACAGTTGTTTTTTTCTGGTAGATTCAATTGCTTTTTCTTTAAAAAAAAAAAAAAATTCCAGTCTGAAGAGACAAATATGGAGTGAGAAAATAGCATGCAGCATTTGACATTTTGAAATTTGTTTTCTACCAATTCCATGCAAAGAATAGCCTACTGCAATGCTGGTCTGAGATTTGACCACAAACAAGAGCTCAGCATGGTGAAGTTAATGCCCTGTACAGACTAGACAGTTGGCAATTTGCTCCGTCTTCCTGGTAGCATTTGTTCCACCTTTTTGCTTTCCTAGTGATTGTTGCAGAAGTCAGGAAAGACACATATGTATAACTTTTTTAAATGGATAGTTTAAAATTTTCTCCTTGCATAAACTGTGTTTATTTAAACTAAAACTTGGTTTGAAAAGGTATTTGTATTATGGTATGTCTGTTTGTCTATATTGCTTTAATTTATGCAGTATATGTTAATTACTTTTTTCATGTGAAAATATTTTGACACTGCTGCTGCTTCTTTCTTTGACTTCTTGAATAAATTTTATCATGCGACTGGCTCTGAATTACATCTGCTGTCAGAGTATAAATCCTTCAGTATTGATGTTCAAGTCTCTTATTCCTGGACTCTTAAAGCATTTTAAGTAAACTTGAGTCAATATTGCCACTATCTTTTTAGTTTCTTTTTTTTTTTTTTGACCAAACCATGGGGCATGTGGAACTTCTCAGACCGACGATCACCCCCTGCAGTGGAAGTGCAGTCTTAACCTCTGGACTACCAGGGAAGTCCTAGTCAATATTATTTTTGGTGCTTAATTCTAGATAACACCCTATCCAGACATTTAAAATATAAATATAAACATTTAAACTAATCAAATTTAGATTTATTCCTGTTCCAAGAACAAAACAAGACCCTGAGGTTTGAGCTGAGGCAGGTCATTGAACAAAACTGAATTTACCTGACCCTCTCAGGTGCTGTATGATGTGTTTTATCTGTTGCCAAAGCTGAGGTGTTTTTTATATGAAAGGAAGCATCATGTGAATTCAGAGATAACACTTTTAACCTGCTCATAAATCTTAAAATACCTAAGAAATGTACATGAGGAGGAAGATATGTATTTCTAAACTCGGGAAACAGATTTGGGAAGGTTTCTTCTCCTCAATCAAATACATTTGCAAGCTTTCTAAAATCAAATGCCATAGTATAGATAGTACCCACCCCTGGAGATGAGTCTCTTTCCTGTCATTGCCCAGTATCACTTTCCTTATTACCACACATTCCTTATTACCCTTCTTTTCTAACAAAGCGTCACTCTGATGGGCTGTTTAAATGATTAAAGAGGAGATAACATGTAGTTCAGAAAGGCTCTTGTTGACTAATCACTTTTCTACGCGGTAAATCTTTATGGTTTCTTGAGTGGGTATTCCTGAAACATTGTATTAACAGTTGCTATTAAGAAATGTTCACATATACAATGGAAATAGTAAGCTACTGCTTGTTACTGGTTTGCTATCTGCCCTGTATGAAATTTAGGGGAAAAACGTAGAACTGCTGTGCAGATGTTTTCTCAGGGCATATCGAAGCAGCCTTTGCTATAGCTGTGAGATTTTTTAAAAAGTATTTTCCAAGACATCTATCTCGCACAGACAAGGCCATTTTAAATTGGACTCATTAAATCATTTGTTGTCACAGCCAACAGTTGTGTGGAGGCTAGTTAACACATGAAAAATGAGCCTTTCTAACTTGTTTACTTTATATGGATGCTTCTTTTATTTCAGTTTTTTTTTTTTTCCTTCAGGTAGCACATTGACTTAGGGGATCTTGTTACAGTACTGCCTGACAAAAATTAAAAATGTGAAGGCTGAAAATACTATAGACATAGCGTCCAAGTTCACATAAAATACCGGTGAAGAAGCTCCCACTGATAGTAATACCTGAGCCTATCTTCTAGTTCAAGGAAAGGAACCAATTAAAGCCTCATTTACTTTGTTGAAAAGGTAACACAGAATCACTTGAGAAACATAAAATTCTTGGCAGAGGAAGAAAAAAGTAATGATTCTAAATTCATCTCTGAGTTTTTCCTTCTAGCCCTTGTTCTGCCAGTTTAAGGATATTTTCAACAATATAGGCTAAAGTATCTTTGTTCATTCATTCATCCATTCACTCATTCATTCATCAATCTGCTTCTAAATGCCACAGTAAAGGGAAGCTACTCTTTACAAGTTTGTTGGTAGGTAGTGTTTTTCTTTGCTTTCCAGTATAAATTAATCTGATCTTAATTTTAGTTTATAAATATTTTCTTCTTGTTGTAGGTCAATATTTTTGGATTTTTTCATACTATTGTTTTCTTAGCTGTGACCTAGAAAATATGTTCACTTATGTTTGATTGTTTTATTTTTCATTCAGGAATCCTTTTTAAAGTTCTCTTACTTTTATTTCCTAATAGCTTTCACTGAATGTGTTTTCAAGTCTTAAGTGAAGTGAAATGGTATTTTCTGATTATCCCTGTACAATGCTGTATATACTAGAGCTTGCAATAGGAAAATGTTAATAATGAAAAAGAAATTTGGGAATAAGTAGATGAAGAGTTGAATCTCAGTTCCACCAATTTTCTTATATATGAAATGGAGATGAACCTTTGAGGAGTTAGACTTAACATAAAACAAACATACATATAGTTCCTTACATAGTAGACACTCAATAAATGTCTCATATATTCAGAAAATTTAAAAATATATGTGTTCTTTTGGATTGTCAAATGTTATCTAATTTTATGCCCAGTATCTGCCATTGGTTCTTTTAAGTCCTTAGTTTTCCCCTGCTTGATGAGTGATTAGATTCAGCTGAATTTTATGCTCATATTTATATTTTAAAAAGAATTCAAATCAGATCTCAAGTTTTAGTCAACTTAGGTTTTTGATGTAATTGCTATTGCTTGATAATTGGATCCTTACTCATATTTGAGGCAAAACTCAGTTTAGCATTATCTACAGTCCCCTTGGACTTCACAGGTGACACAGTGGTAAAGATTCTGCCTGCAATGCAGGAGATAGAGGTTTGATCCCTGGGTCAGGAAGATCCCTTGGAGAAGGACATGGCAACCCATTCCATTATTCTTGCCCGGGAAATCCCATGGACAGAGGAGCCTGGCAGGCTACAGTCCATGGGGTCTCAGAGTTGGACATGACTTAGCCACTGAGCATGCATGCACAGTTCCTTACTGTGATACAGATTTTCTTTTCCAGCTGATTGATAGTAATGTTAAACATGAATCTCACAATAACACTAGTTAGAACATTCCTATAGTCTAATTTATTCATATCCATGTTTCTCTACTCTGTGGTCTAGTGGTCAGTTTGCTTTGAAGAATGATATAGCAGGAAACATGTTTAACTAATCCCTCAAGTTATTGTACTTTCTTCAAATTTCCCCTCTAACTCACATATTCTATATTCTATTCAGTTAGTAGCTCCATTTATCCAAAAATTTATCTTCCCTAACTTTCTAACCTATTTCCTGAATTTCCAAGTTTGAGCTCGGTCCCATCTGTAATGTTTATTCATTCAGTAAATTTGTATCGAATGCTACCTTGAGTCAGGCATTTTTGGCACTGACTAAATGCAAAGAGGAAAGTTATATACTGTGGAGGGCAGAGAAAGGCCAATAATCATTGTGTAAGAAATTAAATGAAGAATCTGATTTGACATAATGATGAGGACTGTGGAGAAAATAAAATGTGGCAATGGTGTAGGAAGTTGGTGGAGTGGTTACAGGGGCAGTTACTTCAGCTAAAATGGTCAGGAAAGACTTGTTAGAAGAGGTGAGACCAAATTAATGATAAAAGAATATTACAGGCAGAAAAGCAAGTTAAAAGACCCTGAAATGAGAATGGTCTGGATGCTTCTGAGGTATAAAGTGAAAGTTAGTGTGGTTGGATGAGGTGGATAGGGGAGAACAAGGTAGGAGCTGATGTTGAAAAGGTGGGTAAAGGTCAGGTCATTCAGAGCCTGGTTGGGTGTGGTAAGGTATTTAGATTTTTTTTTTCCCTCTATAGGCAGTGAAAAGACATTCAAGTGTTTTAAGCAGCAGAGTGTATTGACCTGATTTATGCTTGTGTAAAGATCATTTGAGCTATTCTATGGAGAATAGACTGGGAATTGTGAGGTCACAAGATTTGAGACAAGGAGACTAGTTGGGACATTGTTTTAGTAGTGAAGTGAAGTGGAAGTTGCTCAGTTGTGTTCCACTCTTTGCGACCCCATGGACTATACATGGAATTCTCCATGCCAGAATACTGGAGTGAGTAGTCTTTCCCTTCTCCAGGGGATCTTCCCAACCCAGGGATCAAGCAGTAGTAGAGGTAAGAAAGGATGATGGCTTTGATTAGGGTTTTCGAGAATGGTTCTAGGAGAAATGGTCCAATCTGGGAGAGGTTTGGAGGGCTATACTGAAAGGACTTGTTGAGAGGTTGGATGTGAGAAGTGATTAAAAGAGTAGCACTTTATTAGATGTAGTACTTGAAAGATTTAAACCTACGTAGCAGTTGTCACACAGTATTTAGTCATCCCTTTATAGCACTTTATGCTCTCTTAAAGAGCCTAGAAAAGCTCCTTAAAATAGCAACCCTTCTTGTTTAACTTTGGATCACCAATACCATTACATTTATATTGTTCAGTAAGTAGTTATAGAATGAATGGAAGTCATGGAGCTACATCTAATATTATTCAATTTGACAGAATACTAGCTGCTATGTTAAAAACCATTTACAGGCCCATTGTATGGCATAAGAACAAAGGATACAACATTTTGGCAACACACTTTACAGAATGATATGATTTACCAGATTCACACAAGCAAATGCACAGTCTAGAAATGAACTGGTGTGTTTACAGGTGAAAAACAAGTATAAAAATACTTACGAAGAGATCATAAATATCTTCCTACCTGAATGCTTAAAAGTTCACACATAGATAAGACGCAGGTCCTCTTTAATTACTTAAGAGAAAATAGAACTACCTTAATTCTTAAACTTTTGTTTGTGATATTAAAGATACATTTCTATTAATTAGAACACTTTTAGATAAATTGACCTAAGCCCAAATCCAAATGGTTTCGAAGCTTGAAATGGCTCAGTCAGTTCAGTTTAGTCGCTCAGTTGTGTCTGACTTTTTGCGACCCCATGAATCGCAGCACGCCAGGCCTCCCTGTCTATCACCAACTCCCGGAATTTACTCAAACCCATGTCCATCGAGTTGGTGATGCTATCCAGCCATCTCATCCTCTGTCGTCCCCTTCTCCTCCTGCCCCCAATCCCTCCCAGCATCAGGATCTTTTCCAATAAGTCATCTCTTCGCATGAGGTGGCCAAAGTATTGGAATTTCAGCCTCAGCATCAGTCCTTCCAATGAGCACCCAGGACTGATCTTTAGGATGGACTGGTTGGATCTCCTTGCAGTCCAAGGGACTCTCAAGAGTCTTCTCCAACACCACAGTTCAAAAGCATCAATTCTTCGGTGCTCAGCTTTCTTCACAGTCCAACTCTGACATCCATACATGACTACTGGAAAAGCCATAGCCTTGACTAGACAGACCTTTGTTGGCAAAGTAATGGCTAAACAGGATTTAAAGGATGTTACCAGGGTTCCTTTCCCTTATTTTATAGCTATAATGTTTACTGTAGCTTTAGCTTTATTCTCTAATGGTTAAAAGATGGCAGCATTAACTCAAGACCTCACCTACTCTAATTTTAAGAGAGAGGGAGAGAGCTACCAGTGGAACAAATGTCTTAAGCCTGGGTCTCACTGGTTTAAATCTGGATCATGTGCCCAGCTCTGAACCAATCTATGTGGCATAAGAAAAGTTGTTCTTCAAGGGAACTTGGAATACTATTGGGAAAAAAGAAGAGAAAATGGCAGGCTAAAATATAACAAATGTCTAGCACATAGAGGAATGTTTTCTGTCAAATTTTAAGCATGTGTATGGATTCAATACACTCTTTAAAAATAGATTATATTTTGAGGTATATTAGACTTTCAGTTTCATAAATGCAAGGACCATCTGTTATTTTTGTGTCCTTGTGGCTTAACAGTGTACCTTATATAAAGTAGATATTCATCAACAATTTTTGAATGAGTAAACATGAACCATCCCTTAACCTCGTAGAAATCATTGCTGGACTTCTCTATTGACTTGTGTGAAAAAGAAAAATAAGAATTTCTATACATATGTATAAAATAGTTTAGAAAAAAGTACTCATACACTACCAAATTAAAGAGGAATTTGTTAGATTCAATTACAGTATCATGAAAAGATCTTTACAAGTTGAGATTTTGGCCTCTATTTTAAAATTTGGATTCTTTTTGATCTCTTTCACCTTTTGGGTATAAAATAAACACCATATTTCCTTCAGCATTTTGGAGAACTGAACTTGATAATTCTGGCAGTGCTATTTTGCTCTTTCAAGACATTCAACAGCAAGCACATATGTGTCTGACTAAATGTCACTATGCTTAAGGTTTCTATAATTTGGATTTGGAGGTTGGCAAAGAGAGAAGGAAGGCAGAACTTTTTAGTTTCTTATTAACCTATCCCATGATGTTTCTTTGTTTATTTGATTCTAATGATTCCAACAGGAGTGGAAACCAAAGCTGGAGGATTGGCCTACCATGGATTAATTAATTAGTGGAAGGGCTATTTCTTGAGTGTGATGGTGGGGAATGGGTCAGAAAAGACTAATTAGACAAGCTTCAAGTTCTAGGGAACTGCTAGTGGAACAGGTGAAAATAAACTGGTGATAATTTAGGGGCTAATTATCCTCTACCTAGCAATTGGGCACCAGGTGTTCTGTAGCACGTAAAAGAAGAGACTGGCAGAGCAACAGAGGGTGTTTTGTTCAGAGAAATAAGGGTGGGGGGCAATGGGGAGTAGGGAGTGGAACACACACACAAAACCCCAGAGGACTTTTTAAATCTTTAAAATGATGTCTATTTTTTGGCATAATCTTTCTTGTTTCATTGGGTAGAAAACTGGAGCAAGGGTATGTGCTGTGTGTTGTTTTATTTGTTTTGAAAGAACTAGTGTCCCTTCTAGTCTGTGTGCTCATGAAGAATTTCGGTGTTGGGTATACACATACATTTATCCTTGTAATTGAGTTTATGGTAACAATCTACATTGAGCATTTATTAGATAGAAATTTTATTGGCATTTAGAAAGTCAAGGATTAATAATAGAATGGAAACCAACCAATCTGAATTGTTATGAGCAACTGTTTGCTTTACAACAACCAAACCTCCTCTTATTTATGCTGTATTGGAATAATGAGGTCTCAGAATATCTCTATGATATTAAGATACTAAGATAATAATATCTCTATTAAGATATTACGAAGGTATCTCTTAACAGATTTTTCAGCTCTCTTTTACTGTCCTAACATGTCATTTTGTGAAAAATCATCACTTAGAAGTCAGTAACTAAACAGGACTGTCTCTGGTGTAATATTTTATAGGCAGTATAAAGAGTGAATACAAGGGGTTAATCATTACCATTAAGATAGTATAATGTCCCTTTCATAAATACATCTGAAAGTCTGAGACAGCATGACAAAAGAAACTATTTTTAAATGGCAAAGGTAAAAATTAGATTGTCTGGAGAGTTAAGCTTAGACAGACATCTTGTCTAACAGCAGCTCTGATTCTGCTGTCCTCGCAGGTGTCCAAGGCTGGAGAAGGCATTGCTTCTTTGGAGCGGGGCACTTTGCTCTGAAGCAAGGACATCTCTCCCTTCAGGCTCTCAGCATTCAGTGTGGGTGGAGCTCCCTATAATGCACTGTTCTGGCCTAGGACAACTATGCTGCAGTTAAATGGCTGTTTCAGGCCTGGGTTTTTTGGTTTTGTTGTTGTTGTTGTTGTTGTTGTTTTTTCACCCAGCTGTTGCCATTTCCTTCAGTACGAACAGCAACTTAAGGGTAAGTTCAGAGCTGGATTAGAATCATGGCTAGACCATGTACCAGTGTTGTGACTTTCAGTAAAGACCTTAAATTCATAGACTTTTGCTTTTTCTCATCTGTAAAATGGAAGTAATGATTACTACCTTCCAGGGAACTTGTAAGGATTAAATAGAATATAAAATGTCTTTGGTTTCATTAAGTTCTGACTGGGAAAATGAACCTATCATCTACTGTATAAACACCACAAATGTATTATATAAGGAACTGAAATACAGAGAATGTGATACAAATGTTATGGAATAGCTGAAAAGCCAAACAAGGAATGGTTAGGCAACCTGGTGATTAGTATTAATAGCATCAGGAAGCAAATTCCACTCCTCTACTGAGGGCACCATTGCTACAACTCGGGGACCATGTTGGTCTTGGCAAGCCAGAACTGTAGCCAGTACATCTTCATGGGGGACATACTAACAACGATGCTCTGAAACAGAAGAGAAGCATTCTGCTTCTCCCCAGTCCCACCCTCAGTCTCCACCCTTTTTCTCCCATCAGTTGAACTAAGCCAGAAGCCACTAGACCTGGAAGCCAGCCTAAGAAATCCATTAGCCTGTTGGACACAACTCCCCTGAGATCCAGAGAGAATAGAAGGAGGTCAAATAATGGCTCAGACGGTGATAGTCCTAGGACCAGTACCCATAGCATGTTGCCTGATACATTGGTACTTAATTGAGATGTCAGTAGATCCATGTCTTTTTCCCCTGGGTCCAGGTGTGTCGCAGTTCTCTCTCTCCTCACTCATTTCCCTACTCTGACCTTTTAAAGGTCCCTTGAAACCTGGTAGAGATCAGAAAAGAGACTTCAGCTTCAGCACAGGGTCTGCATTCTCTCTAATGCTTCTTCCTTCCTATTCTATGGACTTCTTGAAATCCATCTCTTTTCTGCTCATTTTTTATTCTGAGAGAAAATAATTTATCCTTTAGATGAATGCAGGGAATGAGAATTTTCTTAAGATCTCTTACTTCATTCTCTTTAGGGGAACCTTCCAGCTTTCCAATTCGTCATCCTAAATCCAGGGAACCTGATTTACTTTAAAAGCATACATCCAAGCATCATATTAGGTGCTAGAAAACCCTACCATAACATTGATGAATGTAACTCTTCCCAACAATGCCTATGACTGGATAAAAGAAGACTAATTCTTAAATAGTTGCTGAAAAATCAAGAAATGTTATTCTTGACCCCTGGCTATATTTATGGGGCTTCTCAAGGGGCAGAGTAGTAAAGAATCTGCTTGCCAATTCAGGAGACACAAGAGACACAGGTTCAATCCCAGATTATAAGACCCCTGAAGTAGGAAATGGCAACCCACTCCAGAACTTGCCTGGAAAATTCCATGGTCAGAGGAGCCTGCTGGGCTGCAATCCATAGGATTGCAAAGATTCAGACATGACTAAGTGTGCACAGGTGCACCTCTCCCCACCCCCCAACATTTATTGTAGAATTCTTAGTGGGCTTGTGTATCTAATTTACCTAACCTCAGCAAGTTTCAAAACTGAGAGCATTGTAGGGGGATGAGGAAAATGGGAACAATACAAAAATACACATATCCTTACAGGTAAGCCTGGATTGAGTAAAGAAACAATAAACATCATTTTGAAGTGCCAAAATGAACCAAACTGTATTCCCCCATGGTCTGGATGTTGTGAACGTTTATCTTGAATAAAGGAATATTAAATTGTTTCTGGCACCTTCTGGTTAAGGTGGGCATATAACTCCTTAAAGATTTTGAAAACCCCAAAATGGTTAATGATTTGACTTATTAAGAAATAAGTCTCAATTGTGTGACTAATTATCTACATCAGGCTACTCTGGCCTTCTTTTATGCTATTCAAATGACGTTTCAGTTCAGTTCAGTCTCTCAGTCATGTCCGACTCTTTGCAACCCCATGAATCACAGGACTCCAGGCCTCCCTGTCCATCACCAACTCCCGGAGTTTACTCAAACTCATGCCCATCAAGTCAGTGATGCCATCCAGCCATCTCATCCTCTGTCGTCCCCTTCTCCTCCTACCCCCAATCCCTCCCAGCATCAGGGTCTTTTCCAATGAGTCAGCTCTTCGCATGAGGTAGCCAAAGTATTGGAGTTTCAGTTTCAACATCAGTCCTTCCAATGAGCACCCAGGACTGATCTCCTTTAGGATGGACTGGTTGGATCTCCTTGCAGTCCAAGGGACTCTCAAGAGTGTTCTCCAGCACCACAGTTCAAAAGCATCAGTTTTTCGGCGCTCAGCTTTCTTCACAGTCCAATTCTCACATCCATACATGACCACTGGTAAAACCATAGCCTTGACTAGATGGACCTTTGTTGGCAAAGTAATGTCTCTGCTTTTTAACATACTATCTAGGTTGTACTGCATAGCAACGCCTGCTTTTTTTTTCTTATTTTTTTAAAAATAAGTTGCCCCACATAGACTAATCAAAGATTTATCATTTTTTAAAAGATGAATGGAGGACCAGATAGCATTTGTATTATAAAATAGATTACCTTTTCCTTTTTTCTGTGTGTAATATGTATGTAAAAATTAGACATTGAAGATCAGAGAAAGACTACAGTCATCTTTTTCTTTTATTGTGGAAGTCCCCATCGAAGAAGTTCCTAGACTTAGAACTAGACATTAGGAGAGGCGTCTGAGGGGTAAGGAGTCATGGGGATGAAAGGTTAAAGATAAGAGAACTCTGTGTTGGGATTTTAATCCACTGGGGAAGCTGTCACAGCATAATTAGAAGAATATGCTGCATAGGGACCATGCAGAATGCAGCTGCTAAACCACAGCCTATGACAATTTAGAAAATTCATCTTTTTTAGCCTCAAAATAAAAGCTTTTCCCACATCAGGACTGTCGGGAGAATATGTCTTCTGTAAACTCTGCATGAAGACTGATTTAAGATTCCTGAAAGAATACAGCATATTTCATTGGGGATATATTTCTAAATTAGAATAGCTTTTTTTTTTATAGTGTTTCATCTTGTTAACTCTTCAGTGGTTTAAGTTCTTGATTTTGTATGGCTCATGTATTCCTATTTTTTGAAATGATGCTTAGCCAAAGTCTAAACTATTTGGGAAGAACAGTCAGCAGTAATTTGATTTAGTCAGCTCTGAAAGCCAAAAGGGAAAGATAGGTGAATAAATTAGCTGAGTATTATACTAAAACATCTAGACAGGCCAAATGATCTATCACTCAGAACACCAGCACCTTTCAGAGTAGAGGGGATGGTGAGAGAGAGGGGATTGTGGATTCTAAGCCCAAGTAGTAAACTGTATAAACAATATAAACTTTCAGAAGACTGCCTCATGTTTCCACTAGGTAAGTGTTACTATTGTTGTTTGAAAGAAAAAAAGTTATGCTAGTGAGACAAAATAGTTTATTGAGATATTAATTTTTGGTTGTTCTCTCTTAATTTCTTCATTTCAAATAGATAGCTAGGCCTTTTTAAAATGCAGTTCTTGGGACATCCCTGGAGGCTCACAGAAGAATTAAGAATCTGCTTTGCAGTGCAGGGAACTAAGGTTAAGTATCAGCTTTGCAATGCGAGGAACTAAGGTCCCACATGCTGCAGAGAAACTGAGCCTGTATGTCACAACTAAGACCCTATATAGAAAAAGAAATAAACATTTAAAATGCAGTTCTTTTCCCTTCTCTTTTATTTATTCTAGTTTTATTGAGACATAATTGAAATACATCATTGTATAAAGTGTACAACATAAAGGTTTGACTTACATACGTTGTGGAATAATCACCACCGTAAGTTTAGTTAACACCCATCATCTCATATAGATATAATAGAAAGAAATGGAAGAAAAAAATTTTCTCCTTGTAATGAGAATTATTGGAGCTTTCCTGTGGCTCAGTGGTAAAGAATTCACCTGCCAATGCAAGAGATGTAGATTCGATCCCTGGGTCAGGAAGATCCCCTGGAGAAGGTAATGGCAACCCACTCCAGTATTCTTGCCTGGGAAGTCCCATGGACAGAGGAGCCTAGCGGGCTGCAGTCTATGTGGTCACAAAGAGACATGACTTAGTTACTAACAGCAACAAATGAGAACTCTTAGGATTAACTCTCTTAATTAACAATTTTCATATATATCATTCACCTGTGTTAACCAAATCATCATGTTATACATTACATTTATAGTTCTTATTTATCTTCTAACTGGAAGTTTGTACCTTTGGACCACTTTCCTTCAATTTCTTCTCCCCTCACCTCTACCCCAACCTTTGGTAGCTACAAATCTGCTCTATTTTTCACTGAAATTTTTTTTCCCATATATAAGTGAGGTCATACATACAGTATTTGTCTGACTCATTTCACTTAGCATAATGCCCTCAAGCTCCATTTATTTTGTCACAATGGCAGAATTTCCTTATTTTTTTATGGTTGAATAGTACTCTTCAGATTTCTCTGGTGGTTCAGTGGTTAAAACTCCCAAATTCCCAATTCAGGAAACTCAAGTTTGATTTCTGGCTGGGAAATTAGATCCCATATGCTGAAATGAAGACCCGACCCAGGAAAAAAATATAAAAGGCGAGGGGCGGGTAATAATATTCCCTTGAATGTTTTATCCATTCATCCATCAATGGACACTTAGGTTGTTTCTATGTCTTGCCTTTTGTAAGTATTGCTGGATAGCCAGACTATATTTCATATCTTCATGATTATTTACAGAACCTAAATTAGAAGCTACTTGAAGGCAACTTCTGTCCTTTGTGAAAGCCTAAACTCTTTAAAGGGATTATGGAAGGGAGGAGAGAGAAGTGAATGTCTTTAAGAGAACTTAGGAGGGCCAAGTTTTTTGGTGGTAGTGACCAAAATAGTGAGAGCTTTTTTGGTGGTAGTGACTTGTTCAGTGCTCGTGGCAGTGACATGAAAAGGGGTAAAACCTCAGAGGGGATGTAACTGTGGTCACCTCTGGAGCACAAGATCCTCCTGTTTCACTTACGTTTCACACACACTGAGCTCAGCTCAGCCATCAAATCCCGGGAGGCCCTGAGGACTGAGATAGTGTGTGTCTCAGCAGTGATCCCTGCTGCCAAATAACCACTTGTTGAAGGACCTTCCTGAGCCATTGATGTGATGTTGCCCAAGGCCCTAGAACTTTACAAAATACTTTGAGTGGATGTGAGAGTGGGAGCAATAACAAGTGAAATAAAATCCCATCCAGTGTGGTAGGATAAGGGCTGAGAGATGGATTTAAGTGGACTCAGAGAAATGAATAAATATTGGGCTTCCCTGATGACTCAGCAGGTAAAGAATCCACCTGCAATGCAGAAGACATGGGAGGCGTGGGTTCAATCCCTGGGTTAGGAAGAGCCCCTGGAGGAGGAAATGGCAACCCACTCCAGCATTCTTGCCTGGAAAACCCCACAGACAGAGCAGCTATAGTCCATGGGGTCTCAGAGTCAGACACGACTGAGCAACCTAAGCACAAGAACAGAAAAATAAATAAAACCTGTTATTTGTCATAGTTTACCATTAAAATTCAGACCCACCTTATTTGGGTCTGAAAAATGAAAAATGTATCATTAGGGTAAAGTGATATTGTAGCCTTGCTTCTATCTGCAAACCCACCTCATTCTACCCCCCTCCTTCCTTACTGCACTCTAGCCATGCTGATTAGTTCCCAGTCTGCTGTGCTCCTTTGTTATCTGGGGATCTTTGCCATTCAGCTTCCTTTTGCCTTAAAAAATGCTCCTCTAAATATTTACATGATTGGCTTTTCCTCACCTTTTAGGTCTTACCTTAAGTGCCATTTCCCAGGAGAAGTTATCCCTTAGAACCAAATAAAAAGAGCCTTCTCTTACACTCACTTCTATGACAAAACAGTTACTCTCAATTACTTTCCTTTATATTCCTTCTTAGGAGTCATCATAAAGCAGATAAATAGAGGGATGGGCAGATAGACAATGTATTAGCAATCTAGGGCTGCCATACCAGAGACTGAGTGGCTTAGCAGACATTCATTCTCCCATAGTTTTGGAGGCTGGAAATCCAACGTCAAGTTGTTGCCAGGTTTCATCTCTTCTGAGGCTTCTCTTCCTGACTTGCAGATGGCTGCCTTCTTGCTATGTCCCAACATAGTTTTTTTGCTTGTTTTTTTCTGTGCGTCTTTGTCCTAATTTCTTTTCTTATAAGGATACAGTCATATTGGATTAGTCAGATTGATCCAACTATATAGCCGCATTTTGTCTTAACTGCCTTGTTAAAGGCCTCCAAATACAGTCACATTCTAGGGTACCAAGGGTTAGAACTTCAGCATGTGAATTTTGAGGGGATACAATTCAGTCCATAAGAGATAGATGAATAGATAGACTATCACTAGTTTTTTCTTCTGGGGAGAGACACTGGCTTGGCTGTGGGCCTAAGGGAGAGGTTTGGGGTCCTCCTACTTACATTAATCATTACTCTCCCACCTTGAGAGATACCTAGCATCTCTAACTCCTAACCCTTATGATGCTAATGGCATGAATCAACTTTCTTCTTTGAATTTTTTTGTACCTCACTTTCCCCAAATCCTATTCAGTTACTTGGAGGAGGAAACGGCAGCCCACTCTTGTATTCTTGCCTGGAGGATCCCCATGGGCAGAGGAGCCTGGCAGTCTACAGTCCATGGGGTTGCAAAGAGTCGGACAGGACTGAGTGACTAAGCACATTCAGTTACTAGTCATCTACCTGCTTCTTAACTTCTAAAATATTGTTGATGTGTCTTACTTTATCATTTTGATTTTTTACAGTTTTTCCTTTCTTCACCATAATTTTTGTAGTATTTCATGATTGTATGAAAATAAGTCTACATATTCAGTGCTTCATGTTTAAAATCTGTTATGTTGTTTAGCTTTGTTTAACATGACTTTAAGGCTCTTAACTCTGGTTCCTGAATCTTGGAGAATTCCTTATTACTTGTGTGAAAGTTCTATTATTAATGATCATCCATTTATTTTTATAAAATTAATTACATAAGAAATTATGTATTTAATTTATTAAAATTTCTTGGATATTATCCAGAAAATTGTAAATATTATACCTAACATTGGCTTTAAGTACTGTGGATCTGGTGAAATTTTTATGTATAAACCTGGGTCTATATATAACAAAATTATATCACATCACATAATAACATTTAGATTCATTAAAATGATATTTGGCTCAAAGTAGATTTCAGTTTCAGTTCTCATTCTGTGCATAGACAAAGCCTGTTTGTAGTCCAACCAAATTATCAGTTTTTATTCTCCAAACATGCCTGCACATTTCAGCCTCTGTGCTTTTGTTTAACATACTTCCTCCTCTTAGAATGATTCATCCTTATTTGTTAAAGTCCTTTCCTTTTCAAAGCCCGCCACAAAATCCATCATCCGTGAGGCTTTTATATAGATATTCTGTCTCTCCTTTGAATTAGTATTTATACTTCTCTTCTGGTCCTTACTTGACTCTAGTCAAGTACTGTGGAAACTTGATTTATCTTTCTTGTTAGTCTATAAGCATCTAGGATACAGAAAAGTGACAGTGAAAGTCACTCAGTTGTGTTTGACTCTACGCGACTCCATGGACTATACAGTCCGTGGAATTCTCCAGGCCAGAATACTGGAGTGGGTAGCAGTTCCCTTCTTCAGGGGAACTTCCCAACCCAGGGATCGAACCCAAGTATCCCACATTGTAGGCAGATTCTTTACCAGCTGAGCCACAAGGGAAGCCCAAGAATACTGGAGTGGGTAGCCTATCCCTTCTCCAATGGATCTTCTCGACCCAGGAATCGAACTGGTGTCTCCTGCATTGCAGGTGGATTCTTTACCAACTGAGCTACCAGGGAAGCCCTTGGATACAGAAAAAGTTCTCATCAATTCTTCATGAGTACCTAATGGCACTACTTTACATTTAGTAAGAGCTCAATAAAATCTGTTGATGTAAATTGAACTCCCAAGTCACAAGAACTTGTAGTTGTTGGGAAAGTGTTGGGAAGTTGTAAGTTGGGAGTGTTGGGAAATATAAACTTATTTACAGCCTTCCTTGGTAATAGCACAGATTCAGTTCCGGATCACCTCAGTAAAATGAATATTACAATAAAACAAGTCACACAAACGTTTTGGTTTCCCATTACATTTAAAAATTCTGTTTGTACTATACTGTAGTCTGTTAATTGTGCAATAGTATTATGCCTAAAAAACAATGCACATACCTTAATTTTAAAATACCTTGTTAAAAAAAAATGTTAGCCATCATCTGACAATGCAGCCCTTCCGCAAGTCTTCAATTTGTAAAAAATGCAAATATTTGTAAATTACAATAAAGCGAAGCACAATAAAATGAGATATGCCTGTGAATACTTATCTCTATGAAATAATTAGAAAACTAAATCTGTTGATAATACTATTATGCACCCCCTGCCAAATTAAAACCCAAACCAAAACATTGTAAATGCAAAATCATACTTCATTTTCATATTACATAGATAATTTGGTGATTTGTTTTTTGTTTTTTACATTTCTTAAAATAAGGACAGTGTCTTGAAAACTGGTTGCATAGATTCACAAGCAAAGGTTTTAGAACTAATTGAATAGAGGATTAAAGACTTGTAAGTTCAAAAGACCTAACGAGTGTCTACAGAAAATGGAGAAGACATCTGTTTAAGAGATATTCCTGCTGAAGCAGAATTAGGAGCAGAGATCAATGGTTTAAGAAGGGAATAGAGAAGAACTAGGCAGATGATACATCTAGCAGTTTTCCCCCAAGAGGTTTTGAGTATAAAGAAGTGGCACTACCAATGTACTAACAGCCCTTCAGGGAATCATGAAGCTTCAGTGCATTGATCTGTGCCACAAAATAGGATATTCAGAGGAGTGGAGACGGGACAGTCTCAATAATTTCAGAAGAGTTTGGCTTCCTTAAAAACAGCACACATTTCAATGTAACAAATGGTGTAATTTTTCAACATTGCACAGCATTATCAAGTGATAACCAATGATTTCTTCATCTGGTTTATTCCATGGCTATGCCATCAGGGACAAAATAAGGCAAATTTCATTTTGGGCACACTATACACCAGACCAAGTAGTGATATGAGTGAGGAAAATGAGAATATAGTAAGATGCAAGACTAGGCATTGATAAAAAATTAAGCACAAGGAGTAACAGGCCAGTACTTTGTCACATTATGTTGTTCAGCCACTAAGTTGTGTCCAACTCATTGCAGCCTCTTGGACTGCAGCATGCCAGGCTTCCCTATCCTTCATTATCTCCCAGAATTTGCTCAGATTCATGTCCACTGAGTTGATGATGATATTTTGTCACATTATAGATTGTAATAAATATCTGCTCAATAAATGAGTAGTAGGTTAATGCCTCAAATCTGATCAATGATGATAGTATTAATTTATAGTTATCATTGATAGTTATAAGGTGATATGAAAGAAATAGCACAAACCACAATATTTTTTCTATATCTTGGAAGTTAGCAACTCATGCTCCCTCCATAGATAACCTGTTAAAACAGGTTATAACATCAAATAAGTCATAATTCCTCATTATGCATAAGGGAGCCTAGTGCCTGAGTTGTTGTAATCTTTTGTCCAGTGTCAAAAGCTAATTAGCCTAAAGCTAAAAGTCAGGACTAGAATTCCAGCCTCCTCCTTTTTTTGTTTCACTTTTCATGCTTTTTCTACCTGCTATACTACCAAAAACAAGCCAGGGTTATTGAGCAATAAATGTAACAACTATTCTGATAATTTACCCCAAAATCACTTTGATGCATTAATTTATCAGGACAATTTATATAATTTTTCAATTGTCTGTATGTGTTGTGTTATGTATTTATCTCCAGCTAGAAAGAGTGAATTATAACCATACGCCTTCATTCAGTCACTTAACCAAAATTTATTACTTCATTCCTACTATATGTTAGTTTTAGCAAAAGTCTATTTTAAGTTTTCATTGATGATATCCTTAATAATAAGTATTTGATTCAAACAAATGCATTAATATAGTTTAAGGGAAAACAAATAGGTTTTATAAAGAGCTTGGCCCTGTTTTGCTTAAGATCTTTTTCATTTGGCACCCAATCTATTTTCTTCTGTGTGGCTATAAAAAGTTCTTTTACATCAGTCAGTCATTTGTAAACTAATGCCCTTACTTCTAGAACTATTGAGAGTATGGATTAATCATTGCATATCCATTCAGTCTCTTACATGATAAGTATGGTAGCAGAGTCATATTATTACACACAGGGTTTCAGGGAAATCTTGCCTTGTTTAGCCACTAAGTCATTTCCAACTCTTGTGACCCCATGGACAGTAGCCCGCCATTCTCCTCTGTCCATGAGATTTTCCAAGCAAGAATACTAGAGTGGGTTGCCATTTCCTTCTCCAGGTGATCTTCCCAACTCAGGGATTGAACCCATGTCTTCTGCATTGGCAGGTGAATCCTTTACCACTGAGCCACCAGGGAAGCCCCGCACAGGATTGATCTATTATTATAGATGAGACCCTTTGGTTTTGTAAGAAAAATTGTACTAAACATATGTTATATAAAAGTGAAGTTACCTTAATAGCTTTTTAACTTCCCTTGTGGGAACTTGGTCGTTGGGCGGTAGTATAGAGCTTTTCAAGAGCATTTGTGGTGGATTTCTTTTTATAGCTTTCATGATTATTAGGCAAAAGCATGTCAGGAGAATAGTAAAGCCATGCCTTTTGCTTTCTGAGCGGGTCTCTGTAAGCAATTTAATGTGGTTCACCGAGAGAGGGTATGGTAGCTAGTCCATGTTAAGCCTAAACAAACCGAAGTAGAAATTGAAATGGTTGTTCCTGGCTCAATTCATGCCCCTGGATTAAACTGAAATATTACCCGTGTCATGTAGGGATATTGAAGAGAGTTGTAATTCTGTTGGTTTCAACTAGGTACTGCCAGCAGTAACTGCCATATGAAAAACAGTGAAAATACATCTCCTGAAGAATTATTGGTAAAAGGTGAAACTCCAACAAGGAGTGCAATTCAAAATAGCAATAAAATAAAGAATAAGGAAAATTATTTGCTATCTAAAAGAGTAAAATTATGGAAAGCTGTCATCAGTGAAATTACCCTCCTCATAGAATTACAGAATTGCTTAGATTTCTTTTACTGTGTCTGTTGAGTAGGCTGAGTTTGCATTGTTTCCAGAGATACACACATTATATTATTTATTTCCCAAACTGGTAAAATTCCAGCACCATTAATAATTTTTTCCACAGACTGTCTGGTTTTATTTAGTGTGTACATATTAATGCCTTAAATTACATTTCTATAGCATATTCAATGAGCATAATAATACAATCACAGTTGCTTCAATGACCTTGAGACTGAACCTCATTTCTTTGCGTGCAGAATTTTAAAAATACAGACAAGGAGGAGGCACAGGGAAGATGCATAAGTAATTGTGGATTCAAAGCATATGTTTATCTCTGGGAGTATTTGCTTCTCAAGTGTTGTTAATATTTAAATATACATTTCCTGAAAGCAGCTATTCTCTGATAATGAGAACTAACCTAAAATTTTTCAACCAACCTGAAATTTTTCTGGCTGCCAATCAAGTAGACCCCTTTACTATGTCAGTCTCTATAATAATAATTATCAATTTGACAATCCCTTTAATCACCACAGAACTTTGCAAATATTAACCAGGAAATCTCACATGACTCCTCTGAGAAGGAACAACTGACTTTTCCTATCATTGCAAAAAAGAGTGAGGGAAAGGACTGAGATAGAAGTTCTAGGACCAGAAATTACTGAAATCAACATTCTAGTATTAGCAAAGCCAGTTTTGGATTTGGGTTTCCTAAAGAGGAGTGGAGTATAGAGACATGAAGATATTAAAGACTATTTAGTTAAGTATTTTCACACTTTGCCTCTGCCATGTATGTTTGTATTTTTCTAATTCATAAAGAATGAGATTATTTTTTTTCCATTTATTTTTATTAGTTGGAGGCTAATTACTTTACAACATTGCAGTGGTTTTTGTCATACATTGAAATGAATTAGCCATGGATTTACATGTATTCCCATCCCGGTCCCCCCTCCCACCTCCCTCTCCACCCGATCCCTCTGGGTCTTCCCAGTGCACCAGGCCCGAGCACTTGTTTCATGCACCCAACCTGGGCTGGTGATCTGTTTCACCCTAGATAATATACATGTTTCGATGCTGTTCTCTTGAAACATCCCACCCTCGCCTTCTCCCAGAGTCCACAAGTCTGTTCTATACAGCTGAGTCTCTTTTTCTGTTTTGCATATAGGGTTATCATTACCATCTTTCTAAATGAGATTATAATAAAAGTAATGTGACCAACAAAAACTCTAAAGTTGTAATCTATTTTTGTTTTTTAATCATCACAACCTAGAGTGAACCCAAAGCTCACTATTGCTCAACCCATCAGAAAATACTTGAAAGCCATCTCTTCTATTGAGGACATTCCAAGAAGGAGCAAAATAGATTTTATGACTACCAAGTAAACTAAGTATTATCCCTGTTATCCCTCATCTTTTTCTAACTCTAACTTTACCATAGTAGTTTTAAAGTGAACAGATAAAAATACTTTTTGGATGGTTGGTTTTGTGCCATCTGCTGTTTTAAGAAAAAAATGAGGAAAGTATATTTTTTTGAATTATTTACATTCTACAGAACATATTTATATTGCACATCAAATATTTTATTAAAAATTAAGTCAATATATATATTATGAATGTAATAGTTAAAACTATTAATGAACACTATAAAAACCTACAAATTAAGGTTTGGTTACAATTTACTTAGAGTAGAAGAAAGAAATATTAAAAAAAAAACAAAAACTATCAAGAATGGAGGAAAAAGACTGAAGGAAAGAGAGACATGACTAACATTCTGGGCAGTTATTAGTGTGCTGTCCTTCCTAGAAAATTAAATCCATAAGCTCACTGAATATTTTAGACCTGGAAGAAATGTGAGGGAGATTATCTTTTAAAATGATGTTGTCATTTAATACTGCACTTCCTGAATTCTGAGACCATGTTTCCCCTCATTTTAGCATTATTGAAATTAAATGCATCTTACAATCAAAAGTATTTTATTTTTGCTGTTGTCAGTATTTTCAAATTTCCAATAGGTACTTATCTTTGGGATTTATAAATGAAAAATCAGAATTTGGGGAATTTTCAGAAATTCCCTTAACTATGTTATTCTGCCTTTTCTATAACATGCTATTTGTATATTTTAAATAATAATCAATGACCATAATAATAAACAGTGAATCATTTTTTTGTATGAAAAGATTGTATTGGGATTTTCTTATTTCAAAACAGGAAAATGCATGGTTTATTAGCATTATCAATTAAAATATTTTAATAACCCATAAATCTCTACTTGATATAGACATTTCATAATAAGACATATTTAGAACATGAAGTAAAAATTGTTTACAATATAAAAATTATACCAAATATTTAATATTTATAAGTTATTATTCTTAAAATGAAATTTTAAAACACAAAGCATTTCTTGCCCACTTGATATTCCTGATTTTTGTTTTGTGATAAATATTCTAGGTGTAAAAATATATTTCTGTTTTGCATTGATGTTGATCTGATTGTGTTAAGAGTATGTCCAAAGTAACCTCAATTTTGTCAAGTTTCTTGTTAAGGCATAGGCTGCTTCATATAAAGGGCTTCCCAGTGTAAAGAATCCACTTGCCAATGCAGAAGACTCATGAGAAGCAGGTTCAGTCCCTGGGTCAGGAAGATTCCCTGGCGTGGAAACCCACTGCAGTATTCTTGCCTGGAAAATTACATGGACAGAGGATCCTGGTGGGCTACAGTCCATGAGGTCACAATGGACACGACTGAATGGCTGAGCATGCACACTTCATATACACAATGGAATATTACTGAGCCATTAAAAAGAATACATTTGAATCAGTTCTAATCAGGTGGATGAAATTGGAGCCTATTATACAGGGTGAAGTAAGACAGAAAGGAAAACACCAAAACACCAATATGGTATACTAACACATATATATGGAATTTAGAAAGACGGTAACGATGACCCTATATGTGAGACAGAAAAAGAGACACAGATGTATAGAACAGTCTTTTGGACTCTGTGGGAGAAGGTGAGAGTGGGATGATCTGAGAGAATGGCATTGAAACATGTATATTATCATATGTGAAACAGATCGCCAGTCCAGGTTGGATGCATGAGACAGAGTGCTCAGGGCTGGTGCTCTGGGATGACCCTGAGAGATGGGATGGGGAGGGAGGTGGGAGGGGGTTCAGGATGGGGAACACATGTAAATCCGTGGCTGATTCATGTCAGTGTATGGCAAAAACCACTACAATATCGTAAAGTAATTAGCCTCCAACTAAAATAAATAAATTTTTTAAAAATAAAAAATAAAATTAAAAAGTGAAGATGTATTTTCAGCTTGTCTTGATTCTGATGTTGAAATCGATATTGCCATTGCATATTTTATATCAGTTTCTAATTTTCTTGTAATGTTCTACAAGGATATTTCAATTGTTTCCTCTTTTTTGTTACGGTAGTTACAAATAAGTGTACCTGTAGCAAATATCCAAGCATTACAAAATGTCAGTGAATATTATGGGGTAGTATTAGAATAGCATAACATTTGGATCTCCTAGCAAGATCAACACTGCTGTACAGATTCACATGGTGAAATTGCTGGTTTAAGGATTAGAAATTTGTTTTTTCTTTAAAACCACTCATAAAATTTATACTAACATACTCTGCTTATAAAATTCTTAATAATTATTTTAAAAAATGGCTCATTATGAAAGTTACCTGCAGAAAGGACCACAGACTCACATATAACATGGCAACAACTGCAAGCAAGATGGTTGCATAGTGATGTCTCTCTATTGATTGTTAAGCTTTAATAGGAGAATTATAATACTTTTCTTGTTTTCTGTATTAGTTTTCCACAAGATTTCAAATTCAGAGACGTATGTAAATTTCTTAAGGAATTTCCACGTGTAAATGCTACTCTCACCAGACAGTAGTGATCACATGGTGGTTGCCTGTGCATTTGTAAACCTCAAAAGAACCAAAGCATCATAATTTACAGAATGAGTGTCAGCAGCTTAGAAGAAAATTCCAGAAATAATTGTAGAACACTCTTTCAATGCTTACTCTAAACTAAATGGTTGTGGGGTAAAGTAGACAAGGGGATACATCAGAATTGTTTAACAACATTCCTGAACTGAGTTTCAAAAGTAAGATAGTTTGACATAACTGCAAATCCTTGATCTTTTATTTTTTAGGGAAAGTTTTTATTGATCTTTTTATGTTTATATTTCACCAAGTATTTTTATTAGATACTGTTTCTGTATTTTATAAAATATCTTTATATCATCTATTGATATGTCTGTGGTGAATTAACAGACCCCTATTTTTCATTTCTCTCTGCATCCATACACATGCCACTGTCTCATCACGGATAGAATATTTTTTCCTTACCTGTTGACTTTGGTCTTTGTTGTGTAACTTGTTCAATGATAGATGAGTGGAAGTAACAACGTGATGTTTATAGGCCTTAAGAAACCTTATGTGTTTCCATTTGCCCCTTCGTGCTCTGTAATTGCCATGAGAAGGGTCTCTTTAGCTTGGTTCAGAGTGAACATACAGAGAGCAGAGCTTCCAGAGACACTGTAAGCGGGAAGAGTCACCCAGTTCAGCCCAATCAAGATCAGCAAAATCACTCCAGCTGGCTTGCTGACCCATGAAAATTGAATCACTGGTATTTTATGCACTGAGTCATTTTAAAATGTAGTTGTAATGTGCCAACAGTTAACTGATTATGGCTTCCCAGTTGGCAAAATGGTAAAGAATCAGCTGCCAGTGTAAGAGATGTGAGTTCAATCCCTGGGTTGGGAAGATCCCCTGGAGTAAGAAATGGCAACCTACTCCAGTATTCTTGCCTGAAAAATTCGATGGATAGAGGAGCCTGGTGGGTCACAAAGAGTCGGACATGACTGAGTGACTCAGCATGGCACAGCAAGGAGAATTAGAGGGAATGTAGCTTGCAGAGTTGGAGAATTAAAACTTTTTTCATCACAGTTTCTGGAGTCAGTAAAAGATTCTCAAATTAAGGTTGAGTTAATCAAATGTATGAGATTATGTATAACCTGATGATATATAACCAGACCAAACCAGGGAAGTAGACTCAAAACATTTGTTAAGACCTCTGAAATGGTATCTAGAAAACTTGTAGTGCTGTCAATGCCTCATAGGCCTGACCTGATTAAATAGAGAGAAGGAAAGAGAGAGACATGTCTAAAAAATAATTGTAAGTGTGGTTTTTGACTTGCATCAAACATATAGCTTTGAAGAAAGAACCAGTTGGAACTAACAGAAACTGAGCCTAGATGTTTAAAAAGAACTTTGGGTCTTCACATTTCTACAGGCAGGAAGCAGCAGAGAAAACTGCTCAACAGTCTAAAAAGAGCATGTTTTCCAAAATGTTCTTCAGAAGTGGACAATGAGAATTATGGACAGGAAAGTAGCTCTCAGGGGATGGGACCAAAGTCTGTGGATAGCAATGGACTGAGGATCAAAGCTAAGACCTAAAATACAAATATTCCCCATCACAAATTAGGGTGACTTGGAGCTTTTGATCAGTCAAATTTTCTAAAGGCTATTGGAATAATGGCTGCAGTGTGATGAGCTTGTTCCTGTTTCACAATTTGTATATTGGGTTCCTTAGGTGGAGAGTGGGGAGAAGAGGAGGGAGAACTTGTTTGCTTTTAATTCATAAGTCTCTGGATTAAGAGACACCGACATGGATCTACTTTGAGCTTGATGCTATGATTGGATTGGACTTTTTGGAGTCCTTGGATAAGGGTGCTTGTGGTTGTTTGCTTTACTGACCTTGATTCCTCATTTCTTGTAGCATCCGCAACCTTGTCATGCATCATCTGAGTCTTTCCTTACTCTGACTTTGTGCTTGGCCATGTAAAATTCCCATTTGACCTCTTGTATCTCCTCTTCCACCATGAGAAGAAGTCTTCCCAGGTGTCTTTTCCTTCCATGGGAACCCTAGAATCAACACAAGAGCAGCAGAGCCATTCCAGCCAACCAACAGGCCTTCGTGAAGGAAGCAGAGCTGCCCAGCTGAGGCCACCCTCCATCAGCAGAGCTTCCCCAGTCAGTCTGCAGATCCATAAGGATGAGCAGTTAAAGCAGTGGTTGTCAGACTTTCTCTTTAAAGGACCAGTCAGTAAATACGTTAGGTTTTGGGTCATGTCATCTGGTTGTCTATAGTGCAAAAGCAGCCATAAACAATTCATAGCAAATGAGAGAGCTGCATTCTGATAAACCATTTACAGACAGAAATCCATACAATTTTTTCTTCTTATTTTTTTCAACTACTTAAAAACATAAAAATCATTCTTAACTCACTGGCTATTAAAAAAATATTGCAGATTGGATTTGGCACCAGGGCCAAAAACAGGTCACAGCAAATATTCCTAAAAATCGTTTATAGACACCTTCCTCTTGCCAAAGTTCCATTTCTTATCGTAAGTGTTCATCTTCCTTTTCTATTTTTTTTCTCTGCCAGATCTTAGGCCATTTTATTCCCATCAGTGAACCTCCAATCTTACATAAGACGGTTATGTTAGACTACTGATATTAATATTTATTCCTTTATTTTTCTTCCATCTTTATTTTATTCTTCATCTCTAATAAACATAAATCAAATGCTTTCCTTGAGACCTGCTCTCTCAGAAGGCCAAGTACATGGGAAAATGAACATATTTTTCATTTAGCTCAGGTACACATAAATTACTCATGCTGATAGTATTACCTCAATGTTATTAGAAAACTCTTGAAAGCAATATTGTGAGATAAAACTAAATGTTTTTTAAAAAGTGGCATTTCATACAGATAAGAATAAACTTCTGGCTGAACTTGAGTCCATCCTATCATAGAGACAGAAAGAAATGACTAACTGATGTATCATAGTTAAATGCAATCACAAACCCAGAATTTTTAAGTGTGATTCAGCACTGCTAGTATTTCCACCCCCATTTCAGTAGATACTGACACTTAAACTGGAGTTTACTGTGACAAATACAGAAAGCACAGTTAAGTTACTAACATCTGCACTCGTTCAAATAAATGTGCTCACCAAAGTCCCTAATTTCCTTTAGAGGGGTAAAGAAGCCTAGAAACTGGATTTCATCACTGACAGGGATGGAACTGGGTATCATTTGTCAAGGACAGTTTATAACATATCCTTCAGTACCTAAAGCAATTTGACATGCTAGTGGTATTTCAGACTGTGGGATACATTTCTAGTCTAAAATCCAAATAAAATGAAGAAGGACAAAGTCAAGCATTCCTTTCACCATTTTCTTTTCTTCTTGACTTCCTTCATAATATTTTAATGTGAAGTTTTCCTGTTTGTTTGTTTTTGCAATTTTCTAGGGCAAAGATATGGATCAGAACATCAACCCTATAATGGCTAAGATTGATTAATTTTGATAGAACTTCAGAAGAAGAGAAAAGGAAGGAAAGGAGAAGGAGAAACAGAGAAAGGGGTAGGAGAGAGGAGACAAAGCCAGAGAGAGGGAGGGCGAGCAGAGGAAAAGGAGAAAGGAAACAGGGAAGAGGGAGGGGTAGGGAGCAAGGAAGAAAGGAGAACCTACCTTAGAGAATAAGGGCAATTTTCCCTGCAGTCTCCCAGATACAGAGGAAATAGGGAGCTGTCTCAGTTCCTGCCTAGTAGAAAAGACTTTAATTAAAAAATTTAAAACTGCTGAAATTGCTGTTTCAACGTTTACAGCACTTTTGAATTTTAAATACAACCCTTTTGTCCTCAGAAAATCTGGAAAAGAGATACAATTTTGAAAGTTCAAACAGGAAAATATCTCAAAGATTGGGTTCTAAAACCTTAAGGGCAGGGGTAGTATAATGATTCATCTTACTTCTTAACTTTCACCTATTGATCTGCTCAGAGTGGTGTGCAGAGAAAAAGTCCAATGCCATTTCTGGGTATGGTAGACATGAGATTCACCTTTCAGATCACTCTTCAAGAAGGATTTGTTGCCCCAGCTGCTGGATGAGCAGTCAGCTGACAGCTCCCAGCATTCAACTACCTCAGGGGTTGCCTCAGCTGCAGAGAATCATATTGACCAAAGCCATGTCCTTCCCAAGGCAGCGTGCGTCCTGTGGTCAGTCATGGTGAGGTTACAAAGGTCCAGCCATTTTGACCCATAGCAGAACAACTCTGATGATGTCTAAGGCTTGGCAGGCATTCATCAGAGTCCCATTTCTTCCTCCACCTTCCATGGGGTTGATCCCTAATGAATTTCCTAGACCCATATTGTCTCTCTCTCAGTGTCTCCTTCCAGAGAGTTCAGCTTGCAGACCTTGGTGCAGGGAAACTGATTTGTAATTGATTTGTGATGCTGTTGAGGAAGAAAGGTATTCTTTAAGCCTCAAGCCATCAGGGCAGAAGAATTAGTAGTGTTCTGGCCCTGAGAGTAACATCAAAGGGAAGACTGGAATCTTGCGGGAGAAAAAATACCAGAAAGGGTCAATGATTTATAAATAAAGTGTTTATTGATATCAGCTGTATACCAGGTAGACTCCAATAATGCACACAAACAATTAAAATATAATTTAATAGACACTGCCTAGAGCTCCTTAAAGGGGCTGTGGAAGCCTAGAAAGCAAAGCGGACTTTGCTGAAACAGGTTGGGGAAAAGAAATGACACATGTTTTCCTCCCATAGGAAGAACACAACAGGGCTCCTCGGATGTCGAAGGCGGAATATACACAAGCAGAGAGGCAGGAAGCATGGAGTGTGCTTGGGGAATGGCAGGTAGTTTAGCATGGTGAAGTGTAGTGTGAGCAAAGCTTGGAAAGTGGATCAGGTGGGGAGGAAGGACATAAGACTAGAACATCTGGTTATTGCGGTTGGGGAGGGTCTACTTTGCCTTCCTTGGGAATTTGGACTTAATCCAGCAGCCAATGGGCACTTTTGGAAAGGAAGCTGATTCTGTAATGTGTTTGCTAATGTCTTGGACAGATGTTAGGCTTTTCTTGTGCTGTTCTGGACTCTGATATTGTGTCCTCTGGATTAGTGTACACCTCTGGGGGCCCTCTAAAGAGGGTGTTTCAGGTGGACCTCATTTAGGAAAGGCATTCCTCAGAACAACTAGAGAAAGAATCGCTGTTTCTCTCTGGGCTTCTCTTAGTCTGGGACCTGAATGTTAATGAGGTTTAATATATTTGAAGCTACTACGGCATGCAGGGTATTAGGCAGGGCAGGAAAAGGGATTTTGACCTGAAGAGGCAGACCAGGAAGTGGGAGAGGGACCACAAACTAAAGATGAAATATGTAAAATTGTAAAATATGACTCTTGAATCAAATTTCTGAATTAACATCCTTTCTGTTTTCTGGAAGCTTTGGGGAAATTGTGTGTAAAAGAGTGTGTCTGGGCTGGACTAGAGGTATCTCCCTGGTGTGCCAGCAAGCGGAATTAGGAAACACCCTGCTGGAAGTCCTCCAACTGCTCTGGGCAGGCTGTCTCCTTAACTGTAATAGGATGCTCAGGGACACAAACAGATGTCCAGCCACAATCCTGGATTTGTCTGGGTCTCAGGAGCCACATATGAAATCTATAAACTCATCCACAATTAGAGTTCATTACAGATACAGCCGAAAAACCTAGGGAGGGGCTAGATGTTCAGGACAGTGGGAGGGAGAGGGGATAGCTCATGGAGTAGGCTCTCAGGAAATATGCATGCAGGAGAATCACCAGGATCCTTGGCAGAAACAGCTCCTAAGTGTAAGGTAAAGGATAAGCTGAACAGCTGGGTTAAACGTGCAAAGGAGCAGTTGTTCCAGTACAGCAGGAAATTGTACTTGAAACTCTTCTCACAACACTGACTCCTAGAGGAACATATGCTCCTGGAAAGAAAGGGCTAGATGGTAAGATAGACAGGATTATCACTCAAGTAATTTTGCCGTGAAACTTCATCAAATAGAACTGGACCTGAAAAGGAGTAGCTATCACTCCCAGCTAGAGAGAAAAATGTAGTCCAGAGACTGGGAGGCAGGGAGTGAAGGAACTCACCAGTGTCATCAGAGAGAAGATAAGGTTTTAATCTATGATAGAGGCTTGACAGTGAAAAGTGAGGGAAATGTAGGTGATAACATTAATAGGATACTGCAGCAGCAAATGTGAAGAATGAGTGAGGTACAAGATCTAACAGTGCCTCTGTGACTGTTTAGGGAGAAAATGATATGAGAATTTAGTGAGAGATGTAGGTAAAAAGACCAGAAAAAGAAAAGTGAGAAAAAGATGAGTTTTATTTGGGGAAGTTTTTATATGTTGGAGCATGTTGCTTGATTGTCTGATACGGTATTTGGATGGGAAAAACACCCAGCAGTTAGGTGACATGGATTAAGAACTTTTAAAAGAAGTGGCAGGTGAAGAATTAATACTGGAGATGGTTAAAAATAGAAGACTAGATTATACCATATTTAAGGAATAATTTGAGGCATGTACAAAATGCATGGCAAAAAATTTACAGGGGAAAATGAGGGAGATTCAGGAATACAGTAAGTCTTCTACATATGAACAAGTTCTGTTCTGAGGTGCTTTCGTAAGTCCAGTTTGTTCATAAGTCCAACAAAGTTAACCTAGGTACCCAACTAACACAATTGGCTATATAGTATTATACTGTAATAGGTTTAGAATACTTTTCATACAGATGATACATAAAAGGCAAACAAACACAAAAAATAAAACTTTAAAAATCTTACCGTACCTTGAAAAGTACAGTAGTACAATACAATAATTGGCATACAGGAGTTGATATCAAGTGAACAGGCAAGAAGAGTTACTGACTAGACGAGGGAGAGGAAGTGGGAGATGGTAGAGCTGAAGGAATAGGAGACAGAGGCCTGATGTTGATGGAAGGCATGTTTGCATCTTTGAAAGTTCTCAACTTGAGCATTTGTATGTAGGGGACTTACTATAATTATTTTGTGGAAAATTGGGAGATTAGTTAGCCTGAGATATACCATATTGGAAAGAGGAAATGGTAAGGGTGAGGTCACCTCTGTGGGATCAGATGGTCACACAGTAAGACACTGTGGCCTATGATGCTGTTGACCTGTCATCACACAGTTGGGGAGGTTCTCCCAGGGCACCAGGAGTATAATATGCAACACTGGACAGGTCTGAGTAGTTTGACAAAACATTGTACAGGAGATTTTATCATGTATTCCCATGACTAAGAAATTCCTGCTATTCAGGATTGCAATTCAACCATTTCTAAAATATCAGGTTTCAGAAATTTTGCAGCAGTTGGGGAACTCAAGTGGCCACCTAGTGAGGATTTTAGTGCTTTATCAAGAACTCTCTTGACATGGTCATCAGTTCTCCCAACTACCCAGTACTATTTAGAAAGGGCTGTATGTTGGAGCATGCTGCTTTCCCAAAATTATTCTTTGATTTAGATATATTTCTTGAAGAGAAGAATCAGCTACCTCTCCTTTGTCACCCTTTCCAAATCCTGTCTGGGATGTGCCAAGCTTTAGGGGAATACTTAAAAGTTTCAGCTCATGCTTGTGCTCTCTCCACCACCCCCATACCCCACCCGAATCCTCCTTTTCTGGGTGTGCTCCAGAAACTATTGTTACTCCATACAAAGCAATGCCAAAATTGGGTAGGGCACCGAAGAATCACATTCTGTCTCTCTCTAAAGAAGGGTAGTTTTTTTTTTTTTTCTGCTCAGAACTAAGGAATAAACCAATGGCACATTTTTCTTGTTTCATCATGCACAAACAAGGAGAAAAACAGGATTTACTGAAGAAGAACATGTAAATATTTGTTATTTATAATGTGGAAAACTAAGTTAAACAAGCAAAAACGATTTTGGCACTTGTAGCCTCTCAGTAACATTCACTTTTCTTGCAAATGATGTTTAACTGAGATCTGGTTTTCAAACTGCACAAAAGCAGAGTTAATTAATATTTTCCTTTTTATTATGTCTTTGTTTACAAACATGAATGAGACATTTGAGTCTATTAAAAACTAAAAATGTAAATGTTATTATTAGCACAGACTAAGCAAAACTGAAACTCTTTTATAAAAGATGCTACTTAAAGATGCAAGAGAGTTGCCTGATGAAAATCAATCAAAATAAGTCCAGAAGTATTTCTTCTACTTGAGGAAAAAAAAATGTAATTGGTAATTACAAAGCCAGAATACAAGAGAATAGCTTCTCTAAGTAGTTGATTAAAGTTCAATGAGTTTCTCTGTTGTGTTTTGAAAAAAAAAAAAGGGTGACTATTTAATAGGTAAAGGAGAAGACCTCCTGAGATAACAAATGGAATTAGGTAAAGACATTTTCTCATTTATGTCAGAGCGAGGAACAGTCTCATCTCCTAGTCACTTACATTACAAATGATTTTCATTTAAAAATGAACTAAACTTACTATTTGCAAAGATTTCATGTTTTAAATAAGTGTTTTCTTTTCCAATGATCACTTACTTTTTGTTTTCAGCTCATTAATTAAAGGCACAATGAAATGAATTCTTAGAAATTCTCTGATATAATTTCTTATGGTATTTTAAGGCACAACACTCAATTGGCTTTCCTAATATTTCCTTTCATTTGTCCATTTCTTCTACAAATATTTACTGAGCACCCACAATGTTTGAGGTACTATGTTCGGAACTCTAAACAACCCCTGCCCCACCATTATAATTTTGCTTTCTGCAAAGAGTTGAGATTGAAAACATTTTCCTCTCATAATAATGTAAGAATATAACTTCTTTTTATCTCTCTTCATGCTGAAATTTTTTGGCATAAACATATTTTCACTTTTGACAAAAGAAAATAAGTTTAATTCTCACCACTGATAAATCTAAAGGCAGGTTTTTCAGTTCTTGTCTTAAGTTTGATTATCATTTGCTTTGCCTTGTGGGGTGCTCAGCACTAAAAGGGTATATTCATATCTTCCTTTTCTTCTCACTGCCCTTTACACTGTTCTGATTGCTTTCCTTCCTACAACCCTTAGCAAAGAATTCTTATCTGGCTAAATACTAGCAAGTGATTTTACTGGCAAACATTGACCCAGGGTCTAGTTACATATGTTCTAATGTGAAAAAAATAGACATATATTTCTCCAGCAAAGATGGTTTAACTGGGTATCAGTAGAGAATTGCAATTTAGGGTCTAAAGCCACAGCAAGCCAGGTGCAAGTACCTGCAGGGCAAAGGAAGGGGAACTCTTTTAAACAGGCGAAAAAAGGTCGGGAAGACTGTAGTAAACAGAGCCCGTGGCTTCTCATCGGCTGAGTGTTTGCCAAGAAATAAGTCTTTTCTTCTTCTTGCTGGCTCTGCCATTGTCCCAGGCTGCGGGAACGCCCTCTTCTTGTTGCCCAACTGCACCTTGTTGAAATTTCTGTTTATTAATTTCACATGTTAATTTCTTTAGTCTATATATTAGAAATTCACAATAGCCATTGCAGAGATCACCTTAATCATGGCCTTTTGGGGCCACTGCATGCATGTTAAGTCGCTTCAGTCGTGTCTGACTCTTTGCGACCCTGTAGACTGTAGCCCTCCAGGCTCCTCTGTCCATGGGATGTTCCAGGTAAGAATACTGGAGTGGGCTGCCATTTCCTCCTCCAGGGGATCTTTCCAGCCCAGCGATCAAATCCGCATCTCTTACACCTCCTGCATTAGCGGGCGGATTCTTTACTACTAGCGCCACCTTGGGGCCACTAGAGACCACCAAATGCATATATCAGTTTTTAACTGAGAGAAAAACTAAATTAATCACGTTTGAAAGGGAAATCAACCAGCCAAACCAATAAACTAAATAGCCAACTTTAGGGAGCCTGGAAACTCAACTGTGTATGGCATCACAGATAATGAATAGGAGGGACATGAAGATGGAGTGAATTGGAGAAGATAGCCAGTCCCTTCTTGTAATTAGCTTTTGCACAGCAGTAGTAAGAAGGCTTTGTTAATTCCTTGATAAAGGTGCAACTGAGCCAGGCTGAAATTTTGTATGAACGGAGGTGTGTGGGAGTGTGCAGTTTCAGTGGACTTTGTAGCAAATTCCTCACCCTCAGTTTCTTTATATCAATTTTCCTCCCATTCTCCCTCCTCTCTTTCCTTCCTCTTTCCTTCTTCTCATTTACTAGTAAGATCATATTATTCCTACTTTATGGAGATGACAATCTCTCCATCAGGCTCTTTCCATGTCTTAGATATTAAAAATCTTATCCTGAAAATACGTCAAAGAGATGAGTTTGGTGGTTAAAAGCATGAGTACTTAAAAAAAAAAAAGCGTGAGTACTGAAATCAATGGACTAGGTTCAAGTCTTTATTGCTTGATATCTGTGTGGCCTTTTGCAAATTACTTATCCTCTGTGAATCTCAGTTCCCTTCTCTGTAAAATCCAAATAATAGTAGTTACTATAGAGGTTTGTTCTGAGAATTAAAAATGATGAAAAGTAGCACTGACCATATTATAAGACTTATATGTTATAATGTGTTTTTAATGTGTTTTAAACATCTTTGAATGAAGAGCTATGACATGTGGCACATGAGTGCTGTAAAAAGCACCTTAGAAATGGAAGCCAGGCATAAGTAGAAAGGGCTTTTCTGCCGTTTATTGTTTGCAGGGTGCATGACTTATTTACCACTGTGTTCCACAATATCAAGCACTATTTCTAAAACAATAGTGGGCATTCAGTGTTAGTTCAGTAAATGAGTAAATGAATGAATGGATAATCTAGAGAACCAAAATAAATTTCATTCTTCTGTTCCAAATCTGATTAATTCGTAGGACCGGAAAGAATTAATAGGGAAATTAGCTTGGCTGCACCAGTCAATCTGCCAGACATGTACAGGGAACAGTTGCATGAGTGCTTACTGATGCACTGACCCAGGCCTTGGCCCTTAATCTAGTAAAGAAGAGAAGTAAGAAGTTGGAATTGAGGAGATGGTAGTTCCTTCTGTGTTCACTTGCTCTTAATTAGAAGAGACAAGTAATCTTATCACATTCATCTTGGAAGGATTGGCATCAGAGAAAGTCTATGTTGCTCACAATCTAAAGCCCAATTTTGTAAACCATGAGCAGTTTCTTTCATTAGTTCTTTTATGCTCAGAGAAGCAGATGATCCTTCCACTTTAACTCTTCCCATTATGTTTTTAGCTTGTATTTCATTTAGATACTAGAGCATTCAATTTGCTATTTGACAGGTTTGCTCCATTAAGCTAGATCAGGTTTATCAGCAAAGATTTTAAAAAATAACAACAGACTCCATTATAGAGACTCTGAGTCAGTTCTCAGCAAGGCACCAGATATTTGTATTTTTGGAAGGTCCACAGGTGATTTTGAAGTATAGCTTAGTTGAGAACTATTAGTATTTTAAATGATTTTATTAACTTATATTTGGATTATGGTTTCAGATATTTTCACCTTTAAAGCCTTAGTTTCCACATCTTTAAAATAACATTCTAAAGTTACTGTAATAATCAGAAATAATACTAAGTATTAATCATTAATATTTGTGTCTTTAAAGAGATAACCTAAGGAAGATATTCTAAGTCTGTAAGAATTTGAGGAATTTGGAAAAATATAATATTAACAATATCAATAGTCTTTTAAATTTATAAAATACTACTAGTTTACACAGAATGGTTATGGAATTAGATACTATGATGGACTTACTTCCTTGGACTAACCAGAAAATAAATTTTGATTTAATTCTCATCACTAAAAATATTCTTATAATCTAATGGTCTATTCTACTTAAGAAAAGAGACTCAGATGTATAGAACAGACTTGTGGACTCTGGGAGAAGGCGAGGGTGGGATGTTTCGAGAGAACAGCATTGAAACATGTATATTATCTAGGGTGAAACAGATTACCAGCCCAGGTTGGGTGCATGAGACAAGTGCTCGGGCCTGGTGCACTGGGAAGACCCAGAGGGATCGGGTGGAGAGGGAGGTGGGAGGGGGGACCGGGATGGGGAATACATGTAAATCCATGGCTAATTCATTTCAATGTATGACAAAAACTACTGTAATGATGTAAAGTAATTAGCTTCCAACTAATAAAAATAAATGGAAAAAAAAAGAAAATTTAGTGCACATAATTGGATCAATTTCAATAATTCCAATACCACAGCGTCATCATTCAGAACCAAAAAATTGTCATTGGATAGCAGTATAAGCATTGCTTATTGAAGAAAGCTAGGATGCAGCATTCAGACACTCAGGACCTATCAGGGAGGTTGTTTTGATACTTTTTGTTTGGTTCTTTGTTTTTAGTATGAACCAATGTTAAATTCGCCAGCTTCCCAGGTGGCACAGTGGTAAAGAATCCTCCTGCCAATGAAGGATATGCAAGAGATGCTGATTTAATCCTTGGGTCAGGAAGATTCCCTGAAGTAGGAAATGGCAATCACTCCAGTATTCTTGCCTGGAAAATTCCATGGATAGAGGATCCTGGTGGGCTACAGTCCATGTGGTTGCAAACACTTGGACATGACTGAGCAACTGAGCACACATACTATCAAGCCTTTGTTTTATTGCTTAGTTGCTAAGTTGTGTCTGACTCTGTGTGATCCCATGGGCTGCAGTATGCCAGGATCCCTTGTCCTTCACTGTCACCTGGAGTTTGCTCAGATTCATGTTCACTGAGTCAGTGATGATATCTAACCATCTCATCCTCCGTTGCCGTCTTCTCCTTTTGCCTTCAGTCTTTCCTATAACATCAGGGTCTTTTCCAGTGAGTCAGCTTTTTGCATCAGATGGCCAAAATATTGGAATTTCAGCTTCAGCATCACTCCTTCCAATGAATATTCAAGGTTAATTTCCTTTAAAATTGAAGGAGATAAAACTGGTTTTATCTCCTTGCAGACCAAGGAACTCTGAAGAGTCTTTTCCAGCATTACTGTTCGGAAGCGTCAATTCTTTGGAGCTCAGACTTCTTTATGATCCAGCTCTCACATCTGTACATGACTACTGGAAAAAACATAGCTTTGACTATACAGACCTTTGTTGGCAAAGTGATGTCTTTGCTTTTTAATACACTGTCTAGATTTGTCATAGCTTTTCTTCCAAGGAGCAAGCCATCTTTTAATTCAGTGACTGCAGTATTTTGGAGCTCAAGAAAATAGAATCTGTCACTGCTTCCACTTTTCGCCCTTCTATTTGTGATGAAGTGATCAGACCAAATGCCATGGTCTTAGACGCCCTTCCAATACCATAGGTTTGTTTTTTTTTTTTTTTTTTTAAATTTTTATTAGTTGGAGGCTAATTACTTTACATCATTACAGTAGTTTTTGTTATACATTGATATGAATTAGCCATGGATTTACATGTACTCCCCATCCCAGTCCCCCCTCCCACCTCCCTCTCCACCCGATCCCTCTGGGTCTTCCCAGTGCACCAGGCCTGAGCACTTGTCTCATGTACCCAACCTGAGCTGGTTATCCGTTTCACCCGGAGCCCATTATACAGAGCGAAGTAAGCCAGAAAGATAAAGACCATTACAGTATACTAACACATATATATGGACTTTAGAAAGATGGTAATGATAACCCTATATGCAAAACAGAAAAAGAGACTCAGATGTACCATAGGTTTTTGAATGTTGAGTTTTAACCCAGCCTTTTCACTCTCTTCTTTGATGCAAATCAAGAAGCTCTTTAGTTCTTCTTCAGTGTCAGCCATTAGAGTGGTATCATCTGCATAACTGAGGTTGTTGATATTCCTCCTGGCAGTTTTGATTCCAGCTTGTGATTCATCCAGTCTGGACTTTCTCATGATGTATTCTGCATGTAAGCTAAATAAACAGGGTGACAGTATACAACTATGTTGTACTCCTTTCCCAATTTTGAACTAATCAGTTGTTCCATGTCCACTTCTGACTGTTGTTTGTTGACCCATTTGCAGGTTTCTCAGGAGACAGATAAAGGTGGTTTGGTATTTCCACACTGTTTGTTTGTGCAACTTTTCAACACAATCAAAGGCTTTATCATAATCAATGAAGCAGAAGTAGATGTTTTTTGGAATTCCCTTGCTTTCTATATGACCAAATGAATGTTGGAAATTTGGTCTCTGGTTCCTCTCCTTTTTCTAAACCGAACTTCCACATCTGGAAGTTCTTGGTTCACGTACTGTTGAAGCCTAGCTTGAAGGATTTTAAGCATTACCTTGCTAGCGTGTGAAATGAGTGCAACTGTGTGGTAGTTTGAACATTCTTTGGCATTGTCTTTCTTTGGGACTGGAATGAAAACTGACCTTTTCCAGTCCTATGGCCACTGCTGAGTTTTCTACATTTGCTGGCATATTGAGTGCAGCACTTTCACAGCATCATATTTTAGGACTTGAAATAGCTCAACTGGAATTCTACCTCCACTACCTTTGTAGTAATGCTTTCTAAGGCCCACTTAACTTCACACTCCTGGAAGTATCTGACATAAGAGCTCAGTGAGTATATGTTGAATGAATATTTGTTGTAAGTAAACCCAGCTAAATAAATAGTACATATAATGAATGATCATCATGCTGTTTTCATAAACAGAGTTGACTAATAATAGAAATACTTGGGGACTTTCCTGGCAGTTCAGTGGTGAAGATTCTGCACTTTCACTGCATGGGGCATGAGGCTCAATTCCTGGTTGGGTAACTAGAATTCCACATGCCACATTGCATGGCCAATAAGTAAAATGAATAAATAAAAATAGAAATACTCTATTCCAAACTTTCCAAGTGAATTTAACAGAAAGAGAATTACTGAAATATCTTATATTTTTCTTCAACATTGTTGAATAACACTGGTCAAGTTTTAAAACTCTTAACACATATCATCTGTGTGCTTAGTCTCTCAGTCATATCCGACTCGTTGCAACCCCATTGATGGTAGCCTTCCAGGCTCCTCTGTCCATGGGGATTCTCCAGGCCAGAATACTGGAGTGGGTTGCCATGCCCTCCTCTAGGGGATCTTCCCAACCCAGGGATCAAACCCAGGTCTCCCACATTGCAGGCAGATTGTTTACCAGCTGAACTACCAGGGAAGCCCTTTATGAATTTTAATGTCACACAAATATGGAAGACCTATTATAATAGAATATTTTGAGCATGGAAAGATATTCTAAAGTTGTGCCATTCTTTCTTTTTGTAGAATGCTGCCAGCATTCGGCTCAATAGAAAGAGGGGAAATTGAGTTGATTCCTTATTTTTAGCCTCCATTAGATGATTGTAATTCATTATTTGCTAGGTTACCTGAGGGTATACTTCATCAAGTGTGATGCATTAGCATGCAGCTGCTTTGTCCAAGTCTCCTGAGATCCAGGCTTTCTCAGCCTACCACTCCTCCCCAAATCTCCCCACTGCCTCCCAAAGAAGTAGTGTGTCAATATTTTGCTCTTATTGATAGCCACACAATTCACGTTTCACTTATTTCCTTAAACTTTTTTCATTATGTGATTGTATCTGCTGGCTTAGCCCTTTCATGCTAGCCATTTATTTTGCCCCCAAGCATCTGGCCTTTAAAAAAAACAATGCATCTTGCTGGCTTATTGAATAAGAGATATATTGCTGTGCTTATAGTCAGGAATGACTGTGCTTACACACCAAGGCTTACTAAAGTACCTCAGCTTCCTTAAGACTGTGTTAATTCTCATAATGGCCTGACAAATTTCCTAATCATTATATGATTATTTTTCTTATACTGCATTCAAAAATAAGTTAGACTTGATATTAGTTCTAAAACTAAAGACTTTGATACCCCTTAAATACTGTAATACACTACTGAGACCGTGAATTTTCAGATGCAAAGTTACCTTGTACAATGATGATGTGATAATCCTTGTAAACAAAGCAAAAACAATACATGTAAACTATCTCATTTTCAGGAAGATTTGAGTCTGTCTTATATCATATTTTCATCCACAAACTAAAGGTTAATGACTTAGAAAGCATTCTACTACAATGTGAGTTCATTATTTATAAGACAATTATAGATAAAGAGAAAAAGGCAATTTTATGTAGCTAACCTAGAGGACTTGCTTTAAATTCAGACAATGAGTAGAAAATGTGTAATGTTTGATACTTATCAATGCATTTGTTAAATGTTATTTTACCTGGGTATTAGAGATACATTTTTTGATGACTAAAAATTCTAGGTAAAAGTTGTTCTACTTCAAAGGTGGGAATAGAATTCATAACTTTGATGTTATGAAAACATTGACTATAAATTTTTCATATGGTAACATATCCAGGGATTGGTACCAGGCTAAATAGCAACAACACAGGGAGAAACAGATAGGCACACATTAAGTAAACTTTTTAAAAGAGTTGGGTATCAGAGTGAAAGCGCTAAAGGTCAATTAGCTACTAGTAGGATGTGATGCTCCAATAGTACTTTAGTGCCCTAATAAGAGCATACTGTAGCATTTATCACAATACATGGTAGAGATTTATGTGCCTATCTTCCCCATTAAAGTGTCAGCTCATTCTGTGGATTGGACTATAATGTCCATTGTTGTATCTGTAGCACCTAATCCAGTGCCTGGCACAGAGCAGGTTTAATTTTTAAATTAGTTAATTCATTATGTATTAATAACTTAATTACTAATAAATATGACAAAAACTAAAACATGATAAAATTAATGTAAAACAGTGTTAAGAGAGAAATAAAATTAAGAACCTAACTATTTGGAGATGGTGAAGCTTGTATTCTGATCAAATCCTTCAAAAAATTTAGCAATTCCCTTGGTATTTTGCTATAGGGATTTATAAAAGGGCAAGGCTCTTAATCTCAAGGTTTCAAATCCTAAAATCTATTTAGTTGTTTTTAGGATTAACTTTTAAGTAGCTACTTAAAACAATGATGCTACTTTTTATATCAGTTAGGATCAGGTTTGGCTGCCAGTAACCAAGACCTCATCTCCCAGCACCTACACCGGCCACAAGAGTGGCTTAAATGTAAACCACTTTCTGTCATGTAAACTCTGCCATGTGTTGCGTGCATAGGAGCGTGCTAAGACACTTCAGTTGTTTCTGACTCTTTGTGACTGTATGGACTGTAGCCCTCCAGAATCCTCCGTCCAAGGGATTCTCCAGGCAAGAATACTGGAGAGTAGGTTACCATGCCCTCCTCCAGGGGATCTTCCTGACCCAGGGATCACACCCAAATCTCTTATGTCTCCTACGTTGGCAGGAGGGTTCTATACCAGGAAAACTTACCAACAATTCGTCCAAACCTTAGCTCCATTTTCAAGAGACCGAAGTTCTTTCTCTCTTGCGGCTTTACCATTTTAAATATCTTAACTATCATTTAAAGTGACTGACCAAGTCAGTGATTATATTTACATTCCAGCAAGTAGGAAGAAAACGAAGCCTAGAAGGGCCCATTCTTTCCTTTAAGGAGACTTCTTGGAATTTGCACACACATTTCTGTGTGTCTCATTGGCTGGGTTCTCTATTAATGAGTGGGAGGCTTAGGTACATATTGAAAGGCAACTAGCTGTTCTTGTGACATGGTAAAGAAAAAACAGAACAAAATGTATGCCTGTGGTTTAAAATAAACAAAAAAACATAAACAGTATAGAAGGATATATGTGCAGAGTTGAAATTTCCCTCTCACTTAATGAAATGTGTCATTGTAGTCTGCTTAAACTTTTTTGAACACCCTCTTTTCATAAATGTTCCTCATTATTATCCTCATTTTTCTAAAGAGGAAAAGAACAAACCTATATTTAATAGTTTTTCTTTCATCCAGAGTACAGATATGTTAATTAGGCTACACCAGTTGGAAGCATCCGTGTGATGCTTTGATTTGGAGCTGAGTTATGTGGGGAAGGACGTAGAGTTCAGGGCACTCCTTAACTGGAGCAGACTGTGGTAGAGACGTCATGGTTCTGGAAGCAATAGCTGTGGCAGCAGCTTCCTGTTTCAGCCAGGTCTCCTACATTGTGGACAGATTCTTTACCAGCTGAACCACAAGGAAAGCCCGAGAATACTGGAGTGGGTAGCCCTTCTCCAGCGGATCTTCCTGACCCAGGAATCGAACCAGGGTCTTCTGCATTACAGGCAGATTCTTTACCAACTGAGCTATCAGGGAAGCCCGGGGTCCCTGACTGGCATTGCAATCACATGTCAGTGTTTTTCCACATGTGATTCTGAGAGTGTGGTTCTGGAGCTGGCAGCCAGGGGCAGCTTTTGGATTCAGCAGTGCCTTGGCTGTGACAGAGGCAATGCTCCGTTAGTGGACCCGTGCTGTGGTGTCTGAGTCTTTTATGGATCCTCAGCCTAAGGGCAATATCTTCAGCTTCTGCAGAAATGCTTTCAGCTTGAGAAACTAACATTCCTATAGAATTGAAGCTCCCTGGACTTCTTCCTGATAAGAATCTCCTCTATGTTATATACAACCGACTTACTCCCTGATTAAGATAATCATTATCCTGAATTTGGTATTTATTACTCCTTTGTATTTACATTTTTTAATCGATGTATATCTCCTTAATTATACAATGCTGTTGTTTAGTTGCCAAGTCTTGTCTGACTTTTGCAACCCCATCGGCCAGTTCTCCAGGCTCCTCTGTCCATGGGATTTCCCAGGCAAGAGTACTGGAGTGGGTTACCATTTCATCCTCCAGGGGATCTTCCTTGACTGAGGGATGGAATTCGGGTCTCCTGAACTGGCAGATGGATTCTTTACCACTGAGTCACCAGGGAAGGCCTAATTATATACTACTATATTATTTTATGTGAATATATTTATATATGAATGACAGCATTCTTCAAGAATTCTTCTGTAGCTTTATCCTCCTCACATTATGTTCATGAGATTCATCTGTTGATTCATTCATTTTCACTACTGTGTAGAATTGTATAAATATAACATAATGCATTTATCATTCTTCAGTCAATGTAAAACTTAGCTTTTTCTGTTTTAAATAATCCTGTTAAGAATTTACATTTTGAAAAAAAAACTCATGTCCCCTTGTGTTCACAATGACATGGACGTGTTTATTTAGGGTGTAAACCTAGGGACAGATTTACTGGGTTAGAGTGGTTCTATCTTTATTTATTAGTTACTGTCACATTTTTCTTCAGAGTGGTGGTATGGATTTACATTTCTACCAACAGTATATAAATGTTGGCCATTTGAGGTAAACCCTTGGTAAATTATCCATTTTTATCCTTTTCTCATATTTTTATTGAGCTGATGTGTAGGGGTGTTCTTTTTTCTTTATCCTGGGTAATAATGCTTTCTTAGTTATATGTGTTGAGAGTATCTTTTTTTCCCCAAGCCTGAGATTTGCCTTTTCAAATGATCACTTTTGACTAATAGACATTTTAAAAATGGTAACATTTATTGAATTTACCAATATCATTTTTGTGGTTTTGTGTCTTGTTTTAAAAAAAAGTTTCTCTATCAAAGTCATAAAAATATTCCCCACATTAACCTGTAAAACTTTTGTAATTTTGCCTCTCACATTAAAGTGGTGTATCAATTGGTATATTCAGGAAAACAGAACCACTCAGAATGATGTAGAATGAGGAATTTTCTTTAGGGACTTGAACTTCTGTCACTGTGGAATTTGGTAAAACAGTCTTATTTCCATTGTCTCTTCTGCAGCTGGTGCTGAGCCTAAAGTCAAAGGGAAGATTGGAATGATAAATGTGAAATGGTCAGAGCAAGAAAAACGAACTGTGTGAAACAGTTTCCTACCTTAGTTTCTCACCGGACAGCTTTGGCCTCTCCCGGTTTTTAAGCCACCAACCTTCTAGCTGAGGATAACCTGCAGGAAGGGCTGGCTGCCGCTCTTGTTAAGGAGCTACAATAGCATAGGACCTGGGATGTAGAAGATGTAAAAGAAGATATCCTATTGGAACTCAAGGAACTATGAAACTCAGCTACTCTTCTATGCCAACAGATTTAGCCAGAAGATTGCAAAAATGTGAAGGAGCTGCAAGAGAGCCTGCCTTACATTAACCTTCAGAGTAAGCATGGCTTCTGTTGTCTTCCTCCTGTCACATCTCAAGCAAATTTCACTGCTGGCCAAACCTAACCACTAAAAATCTAGAGAGAGAGAATTCTAGAAAACGTAGCCAAGTTAATGCTACAAAGTCATACACAGAATTTATTTTATGTATTCTGTGGAGTAGTAATTAAAATCCACTTTGTTCCATGTGGATAATTCCAGCCCCACTTATCAAATACCCCATTCTATCCTCCTCTGATTTACAATGCCACTTTTGTACCATATTACATTTCACTATATAGTGTGTTCTGGACACTTGTTTCGTTTCATTGCTATTTGTTGATTTCTGTGCTACTGCCTTGTTGCATGCTAAGTTGCTTCAGCTGTGTCCAGCTCTTTGCGACCCCATGGACTGTAGCTCACCAGGCTCCTCTGTCCATGTTGCCATACCCTCCTTCAGGGGACCGCTTTGTTAATATGACTTTATTGTAAGTATTGATACCAATGGGAAAATAAGTCCCACAATCTTGTTTTATTTTCATTAAGAATATTTTGCTTCACCTGACCCTTTGCTCTTATATGAAATACTAGAATTTCTTTGGCATTTTGACTACAGTTGCTTAAAGTTTAGATATTAATTTGACATCTTCATGATAGTGAGTTATTATATGTATAAATATGATATAGCTCTAAAAATATCTAGTCTTCTTTCAATGCTTCAGTAAAGTTTTATAATTTTTTGAGATCATGCACACATTTATTCCTAACTACTTTTTAATGGGGCTTTCCAGGTGGTGCAGTGGTAAAGACTCCACCTACCAATACAAGAGATGCAGAAGACAGAGGTTCAGTTCCCAGGTTGAGAAGATCCTCTGCAGAAGGAAATGGCAGCCCACTCTGGTATTCTTGGCTAGAAAACTTCATAGACAGCAGAATCTGGCGGGCTACCAGTCCATGGGGTCACAGAGGGTCAGACACGACTGAGCATGCACGCCCTTTTTAATGCTGTTGTTGAAATAGTATCAGTTTTAAAAAATTGTTTATTTAAAATATTTATTCATGACCTATAGAAATCAGTTGATTTTTGCTTAATTAGAAACTTTTCCGAACTTTTATTAAGTCTAATAATTTGCCTGTAGATTTTCTTGTGTTTTCTACAGATACAACTAAATAGTTGAAGTGTTAGTCACTGAGATGTGTCCGACTCTACAACACCATGAACTGTAGCTCACCAGTCTCCTCTGTCCATGAAATTCTCCAGGCAAGAACACTGGAGTGGGTAGCCATTCCCTCCACCAGGGTATGTTTCTGACCCAGGGACTGGACCCGAGTCTCCCACATTGCAGGCAGATTCTTTACCATCTAAGACACCAGGGAAGCCTACATATATAACTAACGTGTCTGCAAATAAAGGCTTTTTGTCCTTTAAATTGTTACTCTTATAATAAAAATAAATTATAATAAATACATTTATACTATATGATATCTATTTCATATAACATATAATATAAAAAATACTATTCTTATAGTTTTAGATAACCCAGATTTCAGGCATAATGTAAAATAAAAGTTTCTTGATGTTTACATGAAAGTTTGACAAGAGCTGGCTTTGTATTTACACAAGACTCACCTGTTGTCACAACTGACAAATCCTATTTGTAGTCTATCTGTATAATTGCTTAATGTTTTTGTAAAAAATGCTATCTTAATGTAATATAACTATAATATTTTGCTATTGCAAGAAAACTTTTTTAAAAATCACAGATATTTATACTTTGAACAATTGTCATTTTTGCAGCTATAAAACTTTACATTTACAAAATATATTTTCTCATAATATACTTTTTTGATGAATTTTGTATCACATATGTCTTTGATATAAGAAGCATTTTATAATTTACAATAGTGTTTATTTCTATTGCACCTACTGAAAGTATTACATAGACATGGAAATCAGTAATATTTGCTAGTTTGCAAATGTCACATTATTTGCTACTATAAATACTATATATTTTATAAAGCCTATATGTTATTTGAAATTTGAACTTCTTAAATTGTTCATGGTTCACATAGTACTTCCTTTTAAGTTTTAAAGCATAGCTTTGAAAATGTGGCATGTTGACCCTCTTTGTATCTAGAGATGCAATTAAAAATAATGGCCCAAATATTCAAGTAATAGCAAGTGTTGGCAATACGACATTGAGGCTATTCATTTGACCTTCTTTTCTGGCTTGCAGGCTTGCGGTTTGTTTTTAAATGGATGGCATGTTAAAGATCTGCAGACATGTCATTTTTTTCCCTGACAATTAGTGAGATATAGAAGGGGAAAACTTTTCTGAAGAAAGATTCCAGCTAGTTCACTACCCACAGATCAATAACATCGAGTGTTCCAATAATGTAAATATGCTGTAAGACTATCTCTAGGGGTTGGAGAGAGATCAGCTTTGTATAAACAGATGTTTTATTAGATGAGTAGACAATAGATGAAGAAAAAAACATGCTATGGCTCTTCATGGAGTGTTTCTGGAGTTTGGAAATGATTTTCTGATATAAGCAACTAAAAGAAGACACTTTAGTTAAGTATGCTATAATTTGTAACCCTAGAAAAGATTTTAATTTTAAACATCCTCTAATCTCAATTTCCCCACTCCAATATTCTTGCCTGGAAAATTCCATGGGGAAGAGGAACCTGGTGGGCTACAGTCCAAGGGGCCACAGAAAGTCAGACAGACACACTGAACAACTGAGCACACACACAATCTCAATTTAAAAGTGAAAGAAATTTTCTCTGATCATCCACGTTAAGTGCTCTGTTTTTTAATTTCATTGTATCTTTTCTTTTGTAGAGTTTAATATGTTTTTAATTGAAAAGAAATATGATTTTTTTGGTTTAATTTCTAATCACCTGGATAATTGCTAGCTTTATGAGAGCAGAAAATACATCCATCATTTTCATTAATGTAATCCAGAAGCTTGCGTGGTGGTTGCTTAATAAATATAACTAACTATTAATGAATAAATGATGAAGTAAACATATTTCTTGAGAAAGAAATATTATCTAACTGCCTTCAATTGCAACAGCTCAAAATTTGGGGCTAACATAGGTACAAAAGCAATTTCTTGGATGGATATTGGGTATCTCATCAAAAGAAATACTGAGACAAAAATCAGAGCCACTTTAGGAGTTTAGAATGTAGAAATTAATGGACTGTTTCCCAAAGGCACTGTTGTCAAAATAAGTTGAGCATTTTCAGTTTTCATGTCACTTTGAACTAGATTAAGATTCTAGGGCAAGAATAGAAAAAAAAATGCTTTCTTTGAGAAATGCAGAGAATCAAAGAGAAATTCATTCTGTCTCTCTCTGTCTCTGCCACCCTCCTTTTTCCTCCTTTCAATCTTTTATATTTACTCACACTTTTAACTTTTTCCCTACTGTTTATTATTTCTTTTTTGAATTACTGTTTGCCAAAATTTCCTTTCAACCTGAAAGATTCCTTTTAGTTTTTATTTTGGATCAGGTTTGCCAGTAACAAATTCCCTCAGTTTTGTTTTTGTGGGAATGGTCTTTATTTTAGTTTCATTTTGTAACTATAATTTTGCTAGATCTAGAATTCTTGATTGACTGGTTTTTCCCCAAGTACTTTAAATATACTGTTACACTTCTTTCTAGTTTTAACTGTTTTTGAAGAAGAATACAGTCTTTAATTATATTGTTATTCCCCTGTATATGAGTTATTTTTCTGCTTTCAAGATTTACTTTTGTCCTTATTTTTGAGCAGTTTGACTATAATGTGTCTATGTATAGATCTTTTTGTGTTTATTATCCTTGGAATTCACTTGGGGTTCACAAGTGAACTGAAACTAGTACTCCTGAAGCTAGTACATTATTAAAGCAAGTACTCCTGAAATTAGTAGGTTATTAAAGCAAGATGGAAGCATACAAAGTTAACCTACAAAAGTTATTCATTTTCCTATACACCAGCAATGAAAAAATGGAATTTGCAATTCAAGGCATAGTACTAGTTACATTAGCATCCCCCCAAATAAAACCAGTATAAGTCTAAAATATGTACAAGATATATATACAGAAAACTATAAAACTCTGATAAAAGAAATAAAAGGAGAACTAAATAAATGGAGAGATATTTCATGTTCATGGATAGCAACACTGGTTGAGATGTCAGTTCCTGACCGGATCTAGAGATTCAATGCAACCTCAATCATAATCCTTGTGGGACATTTTATGGATATTTATAAACTCATTTTAAAATTTGTGTGGAGAGGTAAAATACCTAAAAGAGCCAACAAAAGGTTGAAGAAGAGCACAATTAGAGAACTGATACTATCCCACCCTAAAATTGTAAGGGAAAAATCATTCTCCTTATTCATTTCTCATCAATTCTTCTGATAACATATGTGTGGGAGTCTGACCCACCAAGATATTCTCCAGTTCTTTTAGATACCAACTGACTGTCCTACAATTAAATTCAATTCTGGTACTACTTAGAATAAGTAACATATTTCACAGACAGCAAAGAAGGAGACTGGGTTCAGTCTCTGGTTTGGGCAGTTGGCCTGGAGAAGGGAATGGCTACCCACCCACTCCAGTATTGTTGCCTGGAGAATCCTGTGGACAGAAGACCCTGATGGGCTGCAGTCCATGGGGTCACAAAGAGTTGGAGAGGACTGAGCAAGTAATACTTTCACTTTTTTTCCCCCCATAGTTTAAGAACTCTGTCCCACAGTCTCCCCCTCCCCCCACTAACTTCAGATGCCAATTCACAAGTCTAGTTGTTTCTGACTGACCAGATGTAGATCCAGAATTTCCCATAACCCCCTCCAAAGGTTTGATAATTTGCTAGAATAGTTCATAGAACTCAGAAAGGCAATTTATTTACTATATTACTGGTTTACTTTGAGGGGATGCAGTTCAGGAACAGACATATGAAAGAGACATATAGAATAAATTATATGGGAGGGACATGGACCTTTCATCACATTTTTGGACATGCTACCATTCAAGCTGGTTTTAGAAAAGGCAGAGGAACCAGAGATCAAATTGCCAATATCTGCTGGATCATCAAAAAAGCAAGAGAGTTCCAGAAAAAACATCTATTTCTGCTTTATTGACTATGCCAAAGCCTTCGACTGTGTGGATCACAATAAACTGTGGAAAATTCTGAAGGAGATGGGAATACCAGACCACCTGACCTGCCTCTTGAGAAACCTCTATGCAGGTCAGGAAGCAACAGTTAGAACTGGACATGGGACAACAGACTTGTTCCAAATAGGAAAAGGAGTATGTCAAGGCTGTATATTGTCACCTTGCTTATTTAACTTATATGCAGAGTACATCATGAGAAACACTGGGCTGGAAGAAGCACAAGCTGGAATCAGGATTGCTGGGAAAAATATCAATAACCTCAGATCTGCAGATGATACCACCCTTATGGCAGAAAGTGAAGAGGAACTAAAAAGCCTCTTGATGAAAGTGAAAGAGGAGAGTGAAAAAGTTGGCTTAAAGCTTAACATTCAGAAAACTAAGATCATGGCATCTGGTCCCATCACTTCATGGGAAATAGATGGGGAGACAGTGGAAACAGAGTCAGACTTTATTTTTTGGGGCTCCAAAATCACTGCAGATGGTGAGTGCAGCCATGAAATTAAAAGAGGCTTACTCCTTGGAAGGAAAGTTATGACCAACCTAGATAGCATATTAAAAAGCAGAGACATTACTTTGCCAACAAAGGTCCATCTGGTCAAGGCTATGGTTTTTCTGGTGGTCATGTATGGCTGTGAGAGTTTGACTGTGAAGAAAGCTGAGCACCAAAGAATTGATGCTTTTGAACTGTGGTGTTGGAGAAGACTCTTGAGAGTCCCTTGGACTGCAAGGAGATCCAACCAGTCCATCCTAAAGGAGATCAGTCCTGGGTGTTCATTGAAAGGACTGATGCTGAAGCTGAAACTCCCATTCTTTGGCCACCTCATGTGAAGAGTTGACTCATTGGAAAAGACCCTGATGTTGGGAGGGATTAAGGGCAGGAGGAGAAGGGGACAACAGAGGTGAGATGACTGGATGGCATCATGGACTTGACAGACATGAGTTTGAGTAAACTCTGGGAGTTGGTGATAGATAGGAAGGCCTGGCATGCTGCGATTCATTGGGTTGCAAAGAGTCAGACACGACTTGAGTGACTGAACTGAACTGAACCTTTCTGGTACTTCCATTTGTTCACCAGCTTGGAAGTTCTCTGAAAATTGTACTTTAGGAATTTTCTGAATGCTTCATTACATAGGCATGGTTGACTAAACCATTAATTCAACCTCCAGCCTCTCCCCCATCCTTGGACTTCAGTTACTTGGGGCTAAAGTTTCCGGTCCTCTCATCACATGGTGGTTTCCCTAGAAAGCAGCCTCCCATCCATAGAGATTTCACAAAAGTTATCTCATTGATATAAACTCATGTATGGTAAAATTGTCTTATGAATAACAAAACACATTCCTTCCCCTTTTTTGCTCTTATAACTTAGGAAATTTCAGATTTTAGGAGCTCTAGTATAGAAATTCCAGCTGAGCTATTTAACACCCTAAAAATGATGCTATTAAAGTGTTGCACTCAATATGTCAACAAACTTGGAAAACTCAGCAATGGTCCCAGAACTGGAAAACATCAGTTTTCATTACAATCCCAAAGAAAGACAATGCCAAAGAATGTCCAAGTCCCTGTACAATTGTGCTCATTTCACATGCGAGCAAGGTAATCCTCAAAATCCTTCAAGCTAGGCTTCATCAATATGTGAACTGAGAAAGTCCAGCTGTATTATCTGAATTTATAAAAGGCAGAGAAACCAGAGATCAAATTGACAACATCCCTTGGATCATAGAAAAAGCAAGGGGATTTCAGGGGGAAAAAAAAAATCTGCTTCCTTGACTATGCCAAAGCCTTTGACTGGGTGGAAAATTTTTAGAGACTGGAAAATTTTTAGAGAGATGGGAGTACCAGAGTACCTGACCTGCTTCTTTAGAAACCTATGTATGAAGGTCAAGAAGCAACAGTTAGTACTGGACATGGAAGAATAGATTGGTTCAAAATTGGGAAAGGAGTATGTCAAGGCTGTATATTGTCACCCTGCTTATTTGACTTATATGCAGCGAAATGCCAGGCTGGATGAAGTACAAGCTGGAATCAAGATTGCCAGGATAAATATCAATAACTTCAGATATGCAGATGACACCAACCTTATGGCAGAAGCGAAGAGGAACTAAAGAGCCTCTTGATGAAGGTGAAAGAGGAGAGTGAAAAAGCTGGCTTGAAACTCAATATTCAAAAAACTAAAATCATAACATTTTGTCCTATCACTTCATGGCAAATAGATGGGGAAAGTGTTTCTACTTTTTTAATTTTATTGAGCTTCAAAATCACTGTAGATTGTGACTGCAGGCATGAAATTAAAAGATGCTTGCTCCTTGGAAGAAAAGCTATGACAAACCTAGACATTGTATTAAAAAGCAGAGATATCACTTTGTTGACAAAGGTCTGTCTAGTCAAAGCTATGGTTTTTCTAGCAGTCACAATGGATGTGAGCACTGGACCATAAAGAAGGCTGAGTGTTGAAGAATTGATGCTTTAGAATTGTGATGCTGGAGAAGATACTTGAGAGTCCCTTGGACTGCAAGGAGATCAAATTAGTCAGTCCTAAAGGAAATCAACCCTGAATATTCATTGGAAGGACAGATACTGAAGCTGAAATTCCAATACTCTTGGCCACTTAATGCAAAGAACTGACTTATTGGGAAAGACTCTGATGCTGTGAAAAGACTGAAGGCAGGAGGAGAAGGGAGCAACAGAGGACAAGATGGTTGGATGGCATCACTGACTCAGTGGACATGAGTTTGAGCAAACTCCAGAAGATAGTGAAGGATAGGAAAGCCTGGCATTCTGTAGTCCATGGGTTCACAAAGGATTGGACATGATTTAGTGCCTGAACAACAACACCAAGGACAGAAATGGGAATGAAGGCCAAATATACATTTATTATTATAAATCACAATATTATAAAGATTAACTATAAAACTGCAGTAACTAAGACAGTGTGGTATTGGTAAAAGTACAGATTAATCAATGGAGCAGACTAGAGAACCAAGTTGTTGACCAACCCAAATATAGCAAACTGAGTTTTGACAAAGGGACAAAGACAATCAATTGGAGAAAAGATATTCTCTTCAACAAATGTTACTGGAATGATTCAACATCACATACAAATATGAACCCAGACACTTTTCACAAAAATTAATTAAAAATTCATCATAGACCTAAATGTAAAGCACAAAACTATAACACTCCCAGAAGATAGTATAGGAGAAAATCTAGATGACCTTGTATGGAGGTGATGACATTTTAGAGAAAACACCAAAAGCATTATCTATAAAAATAATAATTGATAACCTGAACTTCATTAAAATTAAAAGTGTGTGCTTTACAAAAGGATACTATCAGGAGAATGAGGAGATTGGACACAGAATGCGAGAAAATAGCTTCAAAAATATATCTGATAAAGAACTTTTATACAAAACATGTAAGGAACTCATAATAAGAAAATGAGAAATTTGACAAAAGACCTGAGCAAACACTTCATCAAAGAAGATATACAAATGGAAAATAAGTGTATGAAAAGATATTCCATACCATATATCATTATTGTGATGAAATAAAACTAATATTTTATGGCAAGACAGAAAAATTTAAATGTGAAATTTTCTCTGCCCATTTGGGCCTCCTTCTTCCCCTTTAGTGTCTATCATGAATCTGCATTAACCTGACCTTAGGAGGTAACGATTCCTTCTTAATTGTAAAAGTTTGCTTGTACATGGCGATTTGGATTGTGTGAACTGTCAGTACATTGTGTTTTGATGTAAAACCTCTTATGTCACAAACATTTTTAATTGTGCTTTGACCTCCGATGGGTGGAACAGTTCTCAGAGTTTTCTGAAAGACTGTCTCCTGTGTTATAGTCCTCAAGTTGATGTCAATAAAATTTTCCTTCATTCCTAGGTTGACTATTGATTAATTTTTCATCAACATGAGACATGCAAATCAAAACAATGAGATACCACTACATGTTGATTAAAAAGGCCAAAATCCAAAGGACAACAATACAAATGCTGACAAGGATTTAGTATTTATCTGAAAGAGATGAAAGTATGTCCACATGCAGACTCACACATGGATATTTTTAGCATTTTTATTCATCTTTGGCAAAACAGTAACACCCTCTGTTTATTGTTTTTTTTCCATTTATTTTTATTAGTTGGAGGCTAATTACTTTACAATATTGTAGTGGTTTTCATCATACATTGACATGAATCAGCCATGGATTTACATGTATTCCCCATCCCGATCCCCCCTCCCGCCTCCCTCTCTACCCGAGCCCTCTGGGTCTTCCCAGTGCACCAGGCCCGAGCACTTGTCTCATGCACCCAACCTGGGCTGGTGATCTGTTTCACCCTAGATAGTATACATGTTTCGATGTTGTTCTCTCGAAACATCCCACCCTCGCCTTCTCCCACAGAGTCCACAAGTCTGTTCTATACATCTGTGTCTCTTTTTCTGTTTTGCATATAGGGTTATCCTTACCATCTTTCTAAATTCCATATATATGTGTTAGTATACTGTAATGGTCTTTATCTTTCTGGCTTACTTCGCTCTGTATAATGGGCTCCAGTTTCATCCATCTCATTAGAACTGATTCAAATGAATTCTTTTTAATGGCTGAGTAATATTCCATGGTGTATATGTACCACAGCTTCCTCATCTATTCGTCTGCTGATGGGCATCTAGGTTGCTTCCATGTCCTGGCTATTATAAACAGTGCTGTGATGAACATTGGGGTGCACGTGTCTCTTTCAGATCTGGTTTCCTCGGTGTGTATGCCCAGAAGTGGGATTGCTGGGTCATATGGCAGTTCTATTTCCAGCTTTTTAAGAAATCTCCACATTGTTTTCCATAGCGGCTGTACTAGTTTGCATTCCCACCAACAGTGTAAGAGGGTTTCCCTTTCTCCACACCCTCTCCAGCATTTATTGCTTGTAGACTTTTGGATAGCAGCCATCCTGACTGGCATATAATGGTACCTCATTGTGGTTTTGATTTGCATTTCTCTGATAATGAGTGATGTTGAGCATCTTTTCATGTGTTTTTTTAGCCATTTGTATGTCTTCCTTGGAGAAATGTCTGTTTAGTTCTTTGGCCCATTTTTTGATTGGGTCATTTATTTTTCTGGAGTTGAGCTGGAGGAGTTGCTTGTATATTTTTGAGATTAATCCTTTGTCTGTTGCTTCGTTTGCTATTATTTTCTCCCAGTCTGAGGGCTGTCTTTTCACCTTGCTTATAGTTTCCTTTGTTGTGCAAAAGCTTTTAAGTTTCATTAGGTCCCATTTGTTTATTTTTGCTTTTGTTTCTAATATTCTGGGATGTGAGTCATAGAGGATTGTTTATTCTTTAGGTTGTTTTCTCCTAAGATTGCTCAGGATTTGATCTTTATTCAGAAGCCATTTTCTTTATTCTAGTATTGTTTGTCATCTGAAGGCGATGTACAATTTCAAAACTACTAATTCCTGGGTCATTTTTGTTTAATGATCCTTCTCTCTTTCCAATCACAGTTTACTGCAAAAAAACTTGAACTAACCAGGTAGTACTTTCAACATTCTACCATGAAATCTTTTTGGCTGGATCACCTGGTAAATTAGATACATTTTGTACTTTCCACATTCGTGTAAGCAACAACATTACCACACTTTCTACTGTTAATACTAGAGACCTTTATCCTTTGATTTCCAATAAAAGCTTTATTATCACCTAAGTTCTCACAATGGCCTCCTGAAAACCATCATACATCTGATACAGTTTATTTAAGGCATTTTATATTTTGACTAATACTCTATTCAAAGATCCTTGCCTCTCCACTCAAATACTAAAATTAGTATTTGCTATCTAGTGTCATATAACAAGTTGTTCCATAATTTAGCAGCTTAAAAACAACATCAAATATAGAAACATTGCTGTATTTTTCAACCAACATTTACACAGAGATTCAAATTGGATCTCTGAGACAGTGTCATCCTACAACTGAAAGATAATATTTAAATAGCCTCTGAGGCAGCTGGATTAACTTTAGTCAGAGAAATATGTATACAGTGGATTATTTCTAGATATATTTTGTCCAACTCTATTCATAGGAAGCAGGTTAAAGAAATGAGCAAAGTATAATGTGTATGCTTTTAAGCACAGAAGCTATAAACGAAAGAGATTTCATAACTGCAAATGAACTTTTTCAAACTGATAAGTTGTCTATTCTGTTAACATCGATATTAAGTGATTTGCTGATTGAATCTTATTTATATTTATATTACTATTCATATTATATTGCTTTCAGCTGAACAGATGAAAGTAAAGTAAGACTATAAGAAATAGTCTGTTGTTCACTAGAAGAAAAAACAGGAGTTCAACAAAGCTTTTGTAATTTTGAATTTGGGTGTGATGAGTGAGGGTAACCATGTCACCGGAGGAAAATGAAATCTCTTAGAAATTGCTTGATACTTTTAGTAATATAAATGATATGCAACTAATTTAATTAAACTTAGAATCATAACAGACCCTATTGAAGAGCTAGTGGAATGCTTTTCTTTTGTGTACCTCCTTACTGCTGAAATGTAGTACATTAAAATGAATAAGAACAATAGATAGATTCAACTGATCAAATCTGCAACTCCATCTGATCGAATGAGAAGATTTTAATTAAAACTGGACTTCATTCAAAAAGGACTATTGTAACCAACTATAATTAAGTTGATTTTTCATAGTGCATAGGTCATACATTCATTTTTTAACTTTAATTCTCCTAGTGTTATATTTTTACCTTTAGTATTTCTATTTGTATATTCATAACAAATTATGAATTTTCTATTTTTCCATATGAGGCATTATTCACTTACTTCAGTGATGATCTGTTTTGAGATATTCCATGTTTAAAACTTTTATAGATCTTTCCTTCCTTCATCATTCTCATTTTTAGTCACACCAATAAATAAGTAACCACTTTTTGCAGAACTTCTCTGTTATATAACTTTATGCATAGATGTAAAGCAAATGTCAGTGCATTGTATTTGTTTTCTTCAATCAAAATTAAAAATGATTAACTAAAAATGTAAAAATAGCATAATTGAGAATGAGCAGTACATACACACAACATAATACATGCTGCATATAGAGCTGTTTGAAATACAGAGGACAGTATCTGATATGTATGCATTCACTGCAAGCATTTATGCCTAAGATGTCCCATCACATTCTTATCGAATGACAATGCAGTTGGTTCAAACAAAGACTGACAATTAAAACAGTTTTGTCCAAAGACATACATGAAATAATAATAGCTCTTGGTGACTGGCTAGGTCAAAGGTTAGTACTCCATGATCTCACAAAGGAAACTGCTGTTTATTCTTTTCTTTTGTCTATTCTCATGCTTTTTTTAAAGCCTGAAGCCAAAGAAAAAACCTTTTTATAGCTGTTTTTATTTAATAATTCTGAGCCTTTAATTACTTAAATTTTGAGTCTATAAAATACATGTATATCATATAATACTTGTATGTACTCATTTAATGGTTTTAAGAAAAGACTATTGTCATTTGCTTGGTAATCTCTTATACATGCTCTTAAACACCAATCAGTTTCTTTCAACAATGTTCTGAATTTTTTATTTGTTATTCTCTTTCTTTCCTTTAGTTTTGCTATATATTTGTATATCTATACAATATACAATAATGTTTACTTTTTCTTGCCTTTCATATTATAACATAATCAATCTTTGTAAATTTCCTTACAGCTGACTTCTTTTCCTGCTTAAATTTATGTTTCTAAGATTTATTTATGTTTTAGCATGTAGCAATAGCTTATTGCAGATAGATTCTTTACAGTCTGAGCCACTGGTAAAGAATCTGCCTGCAATGCAGAAGACCCAAGTTTGATCCCTGGGTTGGAAGGATCCTCCTGGAGAAGGGAAAGGCAACCCAATCCAGTATTCTTGCCTAGAGAATGCCATGGACAGAGGAGCCTGGGCAATAGTCAATGGGATCTCAAAGAGTTGTACACTACTGAGTGAATAACACACCTTCATAAAACACTTGGGCTTCCTTGGTATTTCAGACGGTAAAGAATCTGCCATAATACAGGCAATCTGCGTGTGATCCTTGGGTCAAGATCACCTGGAGAAAGGAACTGGCAACCCACTCCAGTATTCTTTCCTGGGAAATCTCATGGACAGAGGAGTCTGGTGGGCTACAGTCCATGGGTTGCAAAGATTCGGACACGACTGAAGCAACTAACACTTCCTTACTTACTAATAATTTATTTTCTCTGCTACATACTCTTCTAGCATATGAGTATATCAAAATTTACTGTAATTTTACTCCAATGGGTATTTTGTTTATTTACAATTTTCTTCTATTACAAATAATGTTGCTGTATATTCTTGAACAGTTCCCCTGACACGTGTCCATTAAGTTTCTTTAGGATATACATGTATGTGAAATTGTTGCATTATAGAAAATAAGAATACAACAAAATAAGAATAAAATAAAGCTATATTATTTTCCAAAGTGGCTGCACTTTTTAACTTTTGGATATATGTTGGGTAAGAAATGTCAAATCACTAGAGATTTAATTTCTGTTTTCCTGATTGCTAATAAGGTTGAGTATGCTTTATGTTTATTGACTGTTAAGGTTTCTTCTGTATCATGCTTCTTCAAGTCCCTTTTTTTAATGCTTGTCTTTTTCTTTTCCTCAATGATTCAAAAATAGTATATTCTACATACGATTTTTTATTTTTTATTATCATCTGTCATTTTAAGTTTTATTCTCTTCATAGTAATTTTCTTAAAAGTTTTCATTTTCATTTAGTTAAAATTATTCTTTGCCTTACAAACATGCTTTGCTTAAGAAACCCATTTTTACCCCCAAATCGATTTTTTTAATATTGTTTTCCCAAATTTTACTTTTACTTTTCATATTTAGGGCTTTAATTATGTGAAATTAATTGTTGCTTTTATATGGGACAGAAGAGAAACTTGTTTTTTTTTCCATGTACACAGATTTACCACAGCACTATTGAATGAATAATCTATTCTTTCCTACTGATGTACAGAAATAATTCTATCATACTCAAGTTTATGTAATTACGAGTTGATTTGTTGTATTCAATCAATAATTTTCTATTCCTGAGTGCAGTACAATGTTTTAATTACTATAAATTTATAGTAAATCTTAACATGCAGAGAAATAAATGTCCCTGTTATCTTTGAGTGTCTGTATCATACTTAGCTATTTATTTTTCATATATAATAAAAAATAACTAGTTAAAGTCTATACAAGGAGTTATGAATGTGATTAAAATAGTATTGACTCCTTGGGTTAATGTGAAGAAAATTAATCTGTGTGATATTGAGTCTCCCATTTATGAACACAGCGTGGTTACCATTTAGAGATTGTATTTTATATTTTTAAGTATTATAGGTATAACAGTCCTAAATGTTTATGCACATAATAGAACTTCAAAATTAATGAATCAAAAATTGCTAGAACTAAATTACTAGAGCTAAAACTAAATTAATTTTCCTAGAACTAAAATTACTAAATTATTTTAGAACTAAACTAAAAATTACCAGAACAAAATACATGAACCAAAAAGTACTAGAAATAATTAGTTTACTAGAACTAAGCTAATTAAAGTCCACAGTTATAGTTGAAGATATCAATACCCCTCTCTCAAATTGATACAGCAAATTGATACAAAATATTGTTAAGGATAGAGAAGATTTGAACAACACTTCCTGGTGGCTCAGATGGCAAAGAATCCACCTGCAATGCAGGAGACCTGGGTTCGATCCCTGGGTTGGGAAGATTCCCTGGAGGAAGGCATGGCAACCCACTTCAGCATTCTTGCCTGGAGAATCTCCATGGACAGAGGAGCATGGTGGGCTACAGTCCATGGGGTGGCAAAGAGTCAGACACAACTGAGTGACTAAGCACAGCACATCAACTAATGTGAAATAATTTTCATCTTTATTGGACCATAAAACAAATGTCAATAAATTTTCAAAATATTCAAATCATTCAAATATGTTTTCTGACTACAATGAAATTAAATTTAAAATAAATAATAGTAATATCTTTGGAAAATTCCCCCATATTTGAAAATTGAATAACACATATACAATGGGTCAAAATAGAAATAATTTTGAACTGAATAACAATGAAGACAATGTATCTGAATTGGTTGAGATTTCACTGAACAGTCAGTCAGTCAGTTCACTCACTCAGCTGTGTCCAACTCTTTGCAACCCCATGAATGACAGCATGCCAGGCCTCCCTGTCCATCACCAATTCCTGGAGTCCACCCAAACCCATGTCCATTGAGTCAGTGATGTCATCCAACCATGTCATCCTCTGTTGTCCCCTTCTCCTCCCACCATCAAACTTTTCCAGCATCAGGGTCTTTTTCAATGAGTCAGCTCTTCACATCAGGTGGCCAAAGTATTGGAGTTTCAGCTTCAGCATCATTCCTTCCATGAACACCCAGGACTGATCTCCTTTAAGATGGACTGGTTGGATCTCCTTGCAGTCCAAGGGGCTCTCAAAAGTCTTCTCCAACACCACAGTTCAAAAGCATCAATTCTTTGGTGCTCAGCTTTCTTCACAGTCCAACTCTCACATCCATACATCCATACACTGGAAAAACCATAGCCTTGACTAGATGGACCTTTGTTGACAAAGTAATGTCACTGCTTTTTAATATGCCATCTAGGTTGGTCATAACTTTCCTTCCAAGGAGTAAGCGTCTTTTAATTTCCTGGCTGCAATCACCATCTGCAGTGATTTTGGAGCCGAGAAAAAGTCAGCCACTGTTTCCACTGCTTCCCCATCTATTTGCCATGAAGTGGTGGGACTGGATGCCATGATCTTAGTTTTCTGAATGCTGAGCCTTAAGCCAACTTTTTCACTCTCCTCTTTCACCTTCATCAAGAGGCTCTTTAGTTCTTCTTCACTTTCTGCCATTAGGGTCGTGTCACCTTCATGTCTGAAATGACTGATATTTCTCCAGGCAATCTTGATTCCAGCTTGTGCTTCCTCCAGTCCAGCATGTCTCATGATGTACTCAGCATATAAGTTAAATAAGCAGGGTGACAATATACAGCCTTGACATACTCCTTTTCCTATTTGGAACTAGTCTGTTGTTCCATGTCCAGTTCTAACTGTTGCTTCCTGACCTGCATACAGGTTTCTCAAGAGGCAGGTCAGGTGGTCTGGTATTCCCATCTCTTTCCGAATTTTCCACAGTTTATTGTGATCCACACAGTCGAAGTCTTTGGCGTAGTCAATAAAGCAGAAGCAGATGTTTTTCTGGAACTCTCTTGCTTTTTCGATGGTCTAGCAGATATTGGCAATTTGATCTCTGGTTCCTCTGCCTTTTCTAAAACCAGCTTGAACATCTGGAAGCTCATGGTTCACATATTGCTGAAGCCTGGCTTGGAGAATTTTAAGCATTACTTTACTAGCGTGTGAGATGAGTGCAATTGTACAGTAGTTTGAGCATTCTTTGGCATTGCCTTTTTTAGAGATTGGAATAAACACTGACCTTTTCTATTCCAGTGGCCACTGCTGAGTTTTCCAAATTTGCTGGCATATTGAATGCAGCACTTTCACAGCATTATCTTTCAGGATTTAAAATAACTCAACTGGAATTCCATCAACTCCACTAGCTTTGTTTGTAGTGATGCTTTCTAAGGCCCACTTGACTTCACATTCCAGGATGTCTGGCTCTAGGTGAGTGATCACACCATCGTGATTATCTGGGTCTAGAATATCTTTTCCTACAGTTCTTTGTATTCTTGCCACCCTTCTTAATATCTTCTGCTTCTGTTAGGTCCATACCATTTCTGTCCTTTATCAAACCCATGTTTGCATGAAATGTTCCCTTGCTATCTCTAACTTTCTTGAAAGTATCTCTAGTCTTTCCCATTCTATTGTTTTCTTCTATTTCTTTGCACTGATCACTGAGGAAGGCTTTCTTATCTCCTTGCTACATTTAAGGGCAAATTTACAGCATTAAACCTAAAGCTATAAAAGTTGTAGAAGAAAGCAACACAGAACTCTTGTATATTTGGCTTAGGTAAAGATTTCTGAGCCCATGCCACCAAAATTTGATACATAATATATAAAATGACAAATCAATAAATAGGGCTTCATCCAAATAAAAAATCTAATCTTTGAAAGACACTGCTTAGAATGTAAAGAAAATCCATAGACTGGGAGAAAATATATTCAAATCAGATAGTTCATAATGGACTATATCTAGAATATATAGACTCTCTCAAAACTCCAAACTTTCTGGAGATTCCTCAAAAAACCAAAAATAGAACTACTATATTAGCCAGCAATTCTCCACCTGGGCATATATTAAAGAAAATGAAGACACTAATTCAAAAAAATACATGACCTCTGTGTTTATGGCAGTATTATATATAAAAGCCAAGAAATGGCAGCAAACTAAATGTCCACCACAGATGAATGTATATAGACATGTAGCATGCATGCACATGCACACACACACACACACACACACACACACACACACTGGAATATCATTTAGTCACAAAAAAAGAGTGGAAAAGACCTTGATGCTGGGAAAGATTGAAGACAGGAGGAGAAGGGAGCAACAGGGAATGAGATGGTTGGATGGCATCATTGACTCAACGGATATGAGTTTGAGCAAACTCTGGGAGATAGTGAAGGACAGGGAAGCCTAGTGTGCTGCAATTCATGGGGTCACAAAGAGTCAGGCACGTCTGAGTGACTGAACAACAAGAACATAAAAAGAAGGAAATTTTGCCATCTGCAGCAACGTGGATGGACCTGGAGGGTATTATGCTTAGTAAAATAAGTCAGATAGAGTAAATCAAATACTGTAATCACTTATACACAGAAACTAAAAAGTAAAACAAATGAATGAATGTAACAGAACAGAGACTGACTCACAGATATAGAGGATGAACCAGTGGAGAGAGGCAAGATAGGAATTAACAGGTACAGACTGTAAAGTGTGCCCACTCACTCAGTCATGTTCAAGTCCTTGAGACCTTGTGGACTGTACTCTGCTGGGCTCTTCTGTCAGGGGATTTTCCCGGCAAGATTACTGGGGTGTATTTTCATTTCCTTTGCCAGGGATTTTCCCGACCCAGGAATTGAACCCTCAGTTCCTGCATTGCAGGTGGATTCTTAACCACTGAATCAACAGGGAAACACAAGCTACTATGTATAAAATAAGTAAGATATAAGAATATATTGTACAGCAAAAAGAATACAGCCTATATTTATAATAACTTTAAATAGAGTATAATCTATAAAATATTAAATCACTGCTTTGTATACCTGAAACTAATATAATATTGTAAATCAACTATACTTTAATAAAAAACAAAAAACAGCTCCAAAAATATGGACAAAATTTAAATAGATACTTCAAAGAACATACAGATGAGAAATACAAGGAAACATCATAATCAGTGGTTATATTCCTACACACATTTTAAAATAGCTAATGTGAAGTCTGACCATGCTAATTCTTGGCAAGATTTCCAAGCATCTGGGATATTCATAACTTTGCTGCTTGAAGTAACGATTACTGAAAAAATATGTTAATATCTATCATTCTAATCAGGATTTTTTAATGTATTTTTCTGTTTTATACAATATTATGTTATTTGGTACATTTACATTTAAACTTATGTAATGTTATATTTTTCTTTTCTAATGAATCTTATCTGAAGGCCTATTTTATCTGATATTAATTGCTATATCAGCTTTTAAAAATTGGTATTTGCTTTGTATTTGTATCCTTTTTCTTTGAGCATGTATATATTCTAGATTTGGGATGTACTTCTTGTAGATAAAATAGAGCAGAATTTTAAAATATTACTAGAAAATTCTCATCTTTTTATTTTAACATTTAATCAACTTTCAGTTTGGGTAATTAATAATTTTAACTTCTAACATCTTATTTTACATTTTTCATTGTTCTGTTTCTATATTGTTTCTTCATTCTTGCCTTAAAATGAATTTATTTTTTTCTCCTATCAGTTTCTTTTCTATACAAGATTTTAAGTTATACACTCATATTTTCCATGATTAGTTTAGAAAATTTTAGCATGTAGAATTAGCTTATTGAAATTGGCATATGCTAAATATTTTCATTCTGATTTCAAACAGTACGAGTTTTATAGGACACTTTTAAGTGGCCCAGATGATAAGGAAACTGCCTTCAATGCAGGAGACCTGGGTTCCATCCCTGGGTCAAGAAGATCCCCTAGAGAAAGGAGTGGCAACCCATTCTAATATTCTTTATTTTTATTTTTTTTTAATTCCTGGAAGCTGTCAATACATCACATGGCAAAGAGGGAATTAAGTCTTCAGATGGAGTTAAGGTTGGTTATTTCATATCAGATGGTTTTTCATACTTTTTGTCATACCATGAACCAGACTATTTTAGATTTGGAAAAAATAACTACCACAAGTAACATTTCAGTGAAAACCTTTATTTTATTTTGAAGGAGAAAGGAGTGGCAACCCATCCTAATATTCTTTATTTTTATTTTTTTTTAATTCCTGGAAGCTGTAAATATATCACATGGCAAAGAGGGAATTAAGTCTTCAGATGGAGTTAAGGTTGGTTATTTCATATCAGATGGTTTTTCATACTTTTTGTCATACCATGAACCAGACTATTTTAGATTTGGAAAAAATAACTACCACAAGTAACATTTCAGTGAAAACCTTTATTTTATTTTGAAGGAGTTTTTTTTTTTTTTTCCATTTATTTTTATTAGTTGGAGGCCTGGAAAATTCCATGGACAGAGGAGCCTGGCAAGCTACAGTCCATGGGGTCACAGAGAGCTGGACGTGATTGAACAGACTTCCACTTCCACTCTACCTTTTTTATTCAATTAAAAAATAGATAATGTGCATGCATGCCCAGTTGCTTCAGTTGTGTCCAACTCTGTGATCCTTTGAACTGCAGCCCATCAGCCTCCTCTGTCCATGGTAGTCACCTACAGAGATGCAACAGATATTCTCACTCCAAATTTGTTCTGAATATTAAGACTGGTGACACTGTGTGAACACCAAAATGGTATGAAAAAGTTCACAGTCCTTTAAGGAGGCTTGTGGGAAGACTAGGGCAGCCTCTCCATCTGGTTTCAAAATGTTTTGAGGGTCACAGAAGGAAGACTTGATAGACTTTTATTTTAAGATTGTGACTGGGGCAAAGTTCCTGTGTGCTGGCCTGGATTTCTGTGATTTGAACTTGCTGGTGCCAAAGGAAGGAGCAAATGGGCTTTCTTATCATCCTGTCCAATTTTGGGACATATGGGGAAAAGAGACTGGTGGGGTTTGAAAGTAGTGAGCAGTCAAGCATCAAAAATAGAGTCAAACTCTGTGTTAAAATTTATTCCTGATATTTGACTGATGACTAAAATGTGCCATTTCATTTAATTGAATTTGACCTCCGCTAAGTAAGACATTAAGAAGCTTTATGAGGCCTGTAGCCTGAAACTGGTAACAGTGTTGGAAGTTATGTTGAATACTTTGTTCAGGAGCCCAGGATTGTATATTCTAAGAATTGAAATGGGTGTCTGGGTCACTGTCAATCATGTTTGGAATCTCTGGAGGGGATAAGTGATATCTTAGTGAGGCCTTGTACTATGGTCTTAGCACAGACAGGGACATTTATGACCTTGATCTATATTTTGCATGTGTGTGAAATAAGAGATACCTAAAGTCCTTTCTTCCAAAGGCAAATCTTGAATAAGGAATTGTTGCTGTTGTTGACTGGATGAGACTCAGAAGTTGGTAAAATTGTACAAATGAGGCAGACTGTTGGCCAGGGTATCCTATGTTAAGATGGCTGACTGACATTCAGCTGGTTTAGCTGACTCTTGGTTCCTTTCTGGATGTAGAACATGAAGTTAAAGGATAAAAAGCAGCATCTCTCCCACAAACTCTGTCTCATGTGTGGTGGTTCTTCTAACCCTCTTATTAAACTCCCTTTGGTGCTCGCTCTTGATACCAAAGAGCTCCTTGGTGGTCTAAAGGGTGAGGAAGACGTTGACTTCTTCTGTCATTGTGTCATTTGGCAAGGGATTGAGGATAGGACAATACTTTCTCCTCCCACCCTCTCTCTCACTCTTACAGGTGTGATAAACCTTCCTTCTTGTAGAAGGAAGACTTCTATGTCTCTGCTGAGTTCATGGGGTACTTGTTTCCATGACCCAGTGCATTATGGGCAGCTGGGCATGAAGCTTCCTGAGGTCCTGAAAGCTGCCATAGACTCAGGTCCTGAAGAGCCTCTGCTTTCAGGAGGACTCAGCTTGCAGCCACTTTAACGGATACGATATATTGACAGTAAGGGCAATTTCTTGTACCAGAAGACAGTGGGCAACTTATGAGCATCATGGTTGGAATAGGGACTCTAAGAAGAATGAAAGGAGGATGCTAGAGCCCCTAGAATGAAGGGGTCTTTGGGGCACACTAATGGAAGTGCCTATTATATTGTAATTTAGACAGATCCTCGAGCCTTTGTTGTAGGATGTTCTGTTTATAGTGAGCTGAGTTGTGTGTAACAGTAAGACCTGTAAATGAGGAATATGTTGTCTCCAGAACGCCAAGCATAAAAGATCTTAACTTTGCTTTAACATCATGGGTACTGAGAAGGTCCATAGCTATTTATTGATAGTGTCAGAGGTGGAGCAGCTCTCAATTTATCAAATAATTTTCAGAAATTTAACTAAAGTTGGGAGGACTTGTAATATGTATGGAACAATGGCCCATGTTATTTTTGTGAACCCCTTGGTGAGTATTTATATGTTCTGAATTAATGTATCAAATGAATCTCCTTGGAGAAGGATGTTAATCAGTGTGATGACATAATTTGTACTCCTGGAGAAAGTTGAATACAGCTAAGATTGTATCTGCAAAGATTATGTACAATCACAAGGATGTTGAGGTAGCCTATGAGTAACCAGATAATATACAGTATTGTGTCCCTTAGAAGATGAAAGCAAACTGCATTTGAGGGGTTATTGAAGTAGACACTGAAAATATTAGCCAAATATTACTGCAAATTATTTGCCACTTGCTGGTTGGATGGGGTCAGTACTTTTGATAATACTCGGTATGGGGGGTGCTTAATTGGTGTGACTACAGCATTAACATTACATTAATCCACTATGAGGTGCCATTCACTCTTTGAAGGTTTAAAAGCAGGGCTGTTAATAGGGAAACAGTGGCAATACTCACCCCTTCTCTAAGTAGGTTTTTTATAATGGGTTTCAATACTTGAAGCCCCTATTTTAATTTATATTGGGCTGTATGAACTATTTTATCTTGGGGAAAGGTCTTTAGGGCCTCATTTTATCAAGCCAATTTTAAGTGCCAAAGACTTAATTTAATTTTAATTTATTGCTCGTTGATTCAGAGCAGCCATGACCGCTATGGGATACTTTAGAAAATTGGGCACAATGACTATAGGGAATTGAGGCAAAGTAGTTCCAATGGCTAAGGTAAGGCATACCTGTTTATCCTCTATTTTATGTTCAGTAACTCCCATAATGTTATAGGGGTATCTTGTTTAAATTTAGTGGGGTCTCTATGAATAACTTTAATTTCAGTCTCCATAATGATGAAGGCCACAAAGTTTTGCCAATTGATTAATTTCAACAGATATTAAAGTTAATTTAGAACCTGTTATAGGGGCAAAATGCAAATCGGCACCCTTTTATCTTTTTCATGCATAAATCCTTTTAGTGAAATTGGGGTTTTCAATTGGGACAGATTTTGAACCTCTGTTTTCATTTTTTTCACCCTATATTCAGGTTTTTTATCTTGCCTTTTTTGATGGCTACTAGTTGTATATATTTCAGCAAGGAGAGGAGTGTCCTCTCTACTCTTCTCATATTTATGTTTCTCCTTCCAGAAAGCCCATGGGGTCACAAAGAGTTGGACATGACTGAGCAACTGAACTGAACTTCCAGAGAGCCTCAAATCAATATTGTTAGAGTTAGGAAACTTCACCATTGTTAAGTCAGTGGCTGTTCCACAGGGATGCTGTGCTCCTTATATCCCTGAGGATCAGGATCTTTATTGTGACAGAAGCATAGCTAGTAGGCAGTAACAATGGTATGCTGTAAGATCCTACTGAGCCATGTTGGGTTTCCCAGGTGATGCAGTGGTAAAGAATCCACCTGCCAATGCAGGTGATGCAGATTTGATCCCCGGGTTGGGAAGATTCCTTGGAGTTGGAAATGGCAACCCATTCCAGTATTCTTGCCTGGAAAATCCCTTGGACAGAGGAGCTTGGTAGGCTAAGTTATGGGGTTGCAAAGAGTTGGACATGACTAAGTGAGTGAGGACAGCACAGCACCGTGAGGCATTTACTTTCAGTAGTATAACCTCAGCATGCTACCCTGTCATTGTTCTTCTACATGAGCCATCATCCAGTGGGCTTACACAGTGCACAGGGCATCAGTCTTTCCCCTGAATGTTCTATAGGAAGAACGTGAAGTCGCTCAGTTGTGTCCAGCTCTTTGTGACCCCATGGACTGTAGCCTACCGGGCTCCGCAGTCCATGGGATTTTCCAGGCAAGAATACTGGAGTGGGTTGCCATTTCCTTCTCCAGGAGATCTTCCTGACCCAGGGATTGAGCCCAGGTATCCTGCATTGTAGGCAGACGCTTTACCGTCTGAGCCACCAGGAAGTCCAAACATTCTATAGAAAGGGACAAATGCCTGGTTAATGAGCTTCCCTGGTGGGGCAGCAGTAAAGAATCCATCTGCTGATGCAGGTTCGATTCCTGGGATGGAATTCCTAGGTTCAATTCCTGGGTTGGTCCTGTCTCTAAGCAAAAACTTCCAAATTGGGTTTGTGCACTGAAAGTTTGTGTCTTCCCCAAATTCTTGTGTTAAAGCCCCAACCCTCATTTGTGACTATATTTGGAAATAGGGCATTTATGCTAAGTCACTTCAGTCGTGTCCGACTCTATGAGACCCCATAGACGGCAGCCCACTAGGCTCCCCCATCCTATAGGAGCTAATTAAGATTAAACGAGGTCATGAAGGTGGAGCCCTGATCCCAAAGATTGGTGTCCTTATGAGGAGCTACTGCAGGGCTCACTCTCTCTCTCTCTCTTCTCAAGTGAGGACGCAGTGGAAAGATGGCCATCTGCAGTCCAGGAAGAGAACTCTCACCAGGAACCAAATTGGCCGGCACATTGATCTTGGACTTCCCATACTCCAGAACTGTGAAAAAATAAATTTCTGTTGCTTAAGTCTATGGCATTTTGTCATGGCAGCTTGATCTTACTGAGCCAATTGGTTAAATCTAAACAGAGGCTTAGTAGGATTTTATAAGTGCAGCGCAAACCAGCACAGCTTCAAGCATCAACTTGCCAGCATTGCTATAAGCAATATAAACACTCACCCCAGATTTAGTTCAGGTGTTGAGACTGATGATGCCACATATGCCCCCAAGAAGATGTGAATCAGTTTATCACTCACATGATGAGACTTTCTGAAGAGAGCAGAGTACACTCCAAGGATGATATAAATATGTCCCAAAGGAGCAGAGAAAAAAAAGACTGACTAGGCTTTTATTGTGAATAAGGGCTGGAGCTGCATAGTTTGAACTTCATGCAGATACCAAACGAGAGAGCATCTGGGCTTTCTTAGCTTACACAGATGCGGGACTTGAAAGCCATCAACAGACAAACATAAAAAAGGGAGTCAGACTCTTTCTTTCTGATGTTTTAAATACTAATTCTTGCCTTATTTTCTCTCTCTGCTGGTTCGAGCTTTGTTTTTATTTCTCTTGCTTGGGGTTCATGGAGCTTCTAAGGTCTGTATATTTGATGTTTTTGTCAGTTCAGGACCGTCTTGGCCATTATCTCTTCCAGTATTGCTGCTGCCTCATTCTCTCCTATTATTCTGAAACTCATTATTGTCACACATTAGACTCTTCACATCTTCTAACCTCCCTTTCACATTTCTAATCAGGTTATCCATGCATCGCCCATACTATCTGATGATCACTATTCAAACTCAGTTATATCTACTTTCCTGTAAATATATTGATTTTTTAATGTAACAAATATAGTTTCCTTTTGTAGAAATTTTAACTATTACTTTAAACCTAATTAGTCACATTTTAAGTTTTCATTGCCAATCTTTGCCTTTCAATACCTTTCATTTATTTAGACTCTGATAGTTACAGTATCAGAACTCTTTCTGGGTATTTTGCAATGTGACTTTGTCACCTGTCTCTCACTCATAGTACTTTGTCTTCTTTCCATGTTTGACTGTGAACTTATATGTTTTGGAAGTTTATCTGTGAAAATCTTTTGAGTTCTAGGAGGAAGATGGGGTTTCTCTAGAGTACACTAGAATTTGCTTCTTCCAGGAACCTGGGGTATTAATCTAGGGTTACTATATTAAATTCTTCACATGAAATTTTTTTTGGTTCATGTAGTATGGATTTTCATGCCAAATCCACTTTGAGGAAATGTTTTGGGGTTAGGAATTCTCAAATAAGATATTTTCCCCTGACTATTTAGTATCAAAATTCAAGACAAACAACTTTTCATACAGTATTTTTGAGTAAGGATTGATTTATTTTAACTTCACTCCTGTAATAAGTAGCAGACCCACAGGCTTTGTTTACTGCTCTCAAAGCCCCCAGTGGCCTTAAAGATTAAAGTTTAAGTTCATCTCATTCATCAAATGACCTCAAGACAAAAGTTGAATAAAGTACTCAGAAAGTTATCTTGGTTATTTTGACTGGAAAAAAGAAAGCATAATATGAGAGTTGTGAGTTGTTTAACTTGGGGCAAGAGAAGGACTATAGCCCAGGAGAGAAAATTCTCAGATAACTCTAAGGTACTGATTCCAAAGAGGCAAGGAGAAAAGCAGTATTATATGTTAGTGAAGGGGGCATACCTGGAGTCAAGGACACATTTTCACATTGCTGCTAGTCATGAAGAACAGATATCATCATTAATGATTTTAATGTTTTTCTAGATATGAGAGGATGCAAGAATTTGGGTTCATAAGATCTTCTCTTGAAAATATCTATCTGAAAGTTCTGTTCTGCCAGTTTTTCCCATTGCACAGAGTGCCTCATTCCTGATCTCTAACCTGAACTCCTTTAAAAAGTGATGATTGTTTCTTTAAAAATGAAGTGCTCTTTACCTGCAATATTTCATATTTATGGAATTGTTTTTGTTTGAGATGTAAATAGGATGTTCTTCTCCTTATAACAGAAGATGCAGTAAAATAGAAACTTAATCTCATAGAGTCTATGTACATGTAAAAAATATATCATATATGGAGGCTATTATGTTGAGAAAAAGCAATAAATATGCCCTCTCCTCTCACATTTATGTCTTTCATAATGCCCTCATACAGTGAAGCTGGGCTTGGTCATATTAGAGTTTTGGTCAATGATACAGTTGCCAAAGTGATGCAGGCAGAGATTTGACATGTATATGGACCTCTGCATGGAGGCTTTCCCTCTTAGAATTCTCCCTTCTGGAACTTAGGATCCATTGTATAAGTTGGTCCTAGTTCTCCTGCTGGAGAGAGGTCTTGTGACAAAGCCCTGGAGGATGTAGCATCACATGAAGTGCTGACAACAATGACTGTAACTGGGTTACTGGAGTAGTCAACTCCAAGGACCAAATAAGTGATAAGAAAAGCATTCTTGAACCTTCTAGCCCAACTTGTCTAGTTGAACGCAACCTCAGAGGGACCGCAGTGGACCCATATGGAGCAGAAAAATAATCCAGTCAACTTCAGAAGCATGAAAATAATACATTCCTGTTGTTCTAAGTCATTAAGCTTTGAAATGGTTTGTTATTCTAGCAAAAACAGATACAAAACAACACGTAAGATGTTTAATTCAGACCTGTTTACTGGCAAATCTTGGTTTCCCCTGTAAAAGTATTACACTAGAAGCCAAAATCAGTATGTATTTCCTTCATTCTATAGCATACTCTTTATTTCCAAAGTACTTGCAAATCTTTATTAAAGTACCCATTTAAGACCTTTTACATGCCATTGCTCTTTTGCTGAAATACTTTATTTGGAATGAAATCATTTGGCAGAACTCAAATAATTCTATTATTATTATGATATATTTTAAGTGAAATGCTACGTAAATGTTTGCTTTAACTTCTAAGAGCCATTGTTACAGGATTTATAGTCTATATTGATTAATAATTCCAGGCTGTGTTCATGTCCTTTAATGAAATTTTGACCTTATTTGCTCTTAAAAATATCTCTGCTCTCAAAAGTTGTAATTCTGTTGAATGGTTTCTCAAATGCTTGAGGAGTCATACTGGGCAATATTGGCTATACTTCACAGTGTGCAACATTATATTGTATGTATGTTTTACTATTGAGTGATTTTATTTTGTAGTCTTGCTAGTACCATCATATAATTAAATTGTAAGCTCATGTGGTACAAAGGTCAGACACATTAAATGTACAAAAGCAAATGCTATGTGTATTTAGGATTCTACTTTTTGGACACACACTGAAATCAGCATAAGAAAAGAAAAAAATCATGTATGTTACAGTTGAAATTTCTAGTTTTTGGAATAAGGTCTCACAGTGTCCATGCTAAGTTGCTTCAGTGGTGTCCAACTCTTTGTGACCCATGAACTGTAGTCAGCCAGACTTCTCTGTCCATGGGATGCTCCCGGCAAGAATAATGGAGTGGATTGCCATTCCCTTCTCCAGGAGATCTTCCCATCCCAAAGATGGAGCCCACATCTCCTATGGTTCTTGCATTGTAGGTGTATTCTTTCCTGCTGAGTCCTACCAGGAAGCCCAAGGTTTTGCAGCATCCTGTTGTAAAAAAACCTACAGAAATTCTTTTCAAATATGCTTCCATTTACTTGGAATACTCATCGAGAACACACATTCCTATTCCTGCTAGATATTTTTAACCAGGTTATGAATAAGACTGATCACTCTAGTTATTGGTTGCTTTTTTTCTTCTTAACAATTTCTCTTTTAAATACATGTTGATTTTTGCTTTGTGGCTGCTTTCACAGTTGAAATATATTACAACTTTCTTTCTGATGACCATAAATTTGGAAGATTGTAGTTGGCCTATTCTTTGTATTTTAGTTTTTGATTAAGCAGGCCCAATAATTTCAAACTGTTTCTAAAAGTGTTTTTTAAACTTCAAGGGAACACGTTTGCATTACTAACTTTATTTATTTGATTTTACCCTTTGCCATGAAGATTCAATGGAAATAAAGGATTATTCAGTCTTGGGCAGTACTATTATTTGAGAGACCACCAGGATATTAATATAAATAATTCTTAGTAAAATAGTGTTTCAGTTATTCTTTGAGAACATTCTGGATTATATTTAAATAGGGCAGGTACTAATATGATAAGATAACTAAATCATTCATCTGTTGCCTTTCAGCAATATAGAATAGCATTTAGATGTTATTTATCCTTTTATTTAGAATGTGAGAATTACCTTAGAGTAGATACATATCTTAAAGCTTCATTTCTTCACCTGATAATTGATATCTTCTACCACTGGTCTTTCTAACTGATGAGTTCATAAAGAGGCTTCCTGATGTTAAATTCTATATCTATATCCATATATGTGTTCATTTGCAAAGAGTGTCCAAAGTTTTTATCAGTTTCTCAGAACTTCATAATTGCAAAAATGTTATGAACTTGATTATTTGTCTCAGGCTTTCCAACCGTGAGGCTTCCCTGGTGGCATAGACAGTAAAGAATCTGCCAGCAAAGCAGAATTCGATTCCTGGGTTGGGAAGATCCCCTAGAGAAGGCCGTGGCAACCCATTCCAGTATTCTTGCCTGGAGAATCCCCATGGACAGAGTCTGGCAGGCTGCAGTCCGTGGTGTCACACAGTCAGACATGACCGAGTGACTAAGCACATCCATCTCAGGCTTTCCCACCTAGATGGGGATACTTTCTCTGATGAAGCATGTAATTTCTTTATATTCTCAGAGTAAGTGTAAATATGTTTCATCTTGTTTTCTTTCACAATTGCTGGTTTTAGTCCTTAGTATCAATGAGAAAAAAATCAAATTATAATATTCCAGTCTTTCAAATAATTAAACATAACTATTTTGATTATTCTTACTTGTACTTAGTTTATAAATGATAAAAAAAGAATTGCACAAAGTTGTTCATAATATTTCTTTATGTATTTAAAACTAAACTACAACATTGTTGTTGTCAAAGCTGCATGATACTGGCACAAAAACAGAAATATAAGTCAATGGAACAGAAATGAGAGCTCAGAAATGAATTAATACTTATATGGTTGTTTAATCTATGACAAAGGAAGTGAGTCTATACCCTGAGAAAAAGATTGCATCTTCAATAAATGGAGTTGGGAAAACTGGACAGCTACATGCAAAAGAACCAAACTGGTTTACCTTCTCAGACCACATGCAAAAATAAACTCAAAATGGTTTTAAGACTTAAATGTAAAACCTGAAGTCATAAGAATCCTAGAAGGAAACATGGACTGTAAACTCTTCAACATCCATCTGAGCAATATTTATCAGGATGTATCTCCTCAGGCAAGGAAAGCAAAAAAAAAAAAAAAAAAAAAAAGGGGATTATATCAAACTAAAAAGCTTTTGTGCAGCAAAGGAATCTATCAAAAAATGAAAAGGCCACCTACTGAATGAGAGAACATTTTTGCAAACAATGTGTCTGATAAAGGGTTAATATTAAAAATGTACAATGAACTCAGGAAACTGAAACAAACAACCTGATTAAAAAATAAGTAGAGGACCTGAAAATGCATTTTTCCAAAGAAGACATATACTGACCAACAGACACATGAAAAAATGCCCAATCTTACTAATTATCAGGGAAATGCAAACCAAAACCACAATGGCATATTATCACACACCTGTCACAGTGACTCTTATCAGGAAAACAACAAATAATAAGTGTTGTTGAGGGTGTGGAGGAAAGAGAATCCTGGTGCAGTGTTGGTGGGAATGTAAATTGGTACAGCCACTATGGAAAACAGTATGGAGATTCCTCTAAAAATTAAAAATATAACTAAAATATGGTCTAGCAATTCTTCTGGGTATTTTTCCAAACAAACAAAAACACTAATTTGTAAAGATACAGGCTCACCTATCTTCATCGCAGCATTATTTACAATAGCCAAGATATGGAAACAATCTAAGTGTTCATTGATAGATGAATGGATGAAGAAGACATGTTATTTGTATATGAACACACACATATACATAGGCTTCCCTGGTGACTCAGTGTAGAGAAACTCCCTGCCAGTGCAGGGATGCAGGTTTTGACCCCTGGGTCAGGAAGATCCCCTGGAGAAGGAAATGGCAATCTACTCTAGTATTCTTGCCTGGGAAATCCCATGGATAGAGGAGCCTGGTGGGCTACAGTCCACGGCGTCACAAAGAGTTAGACACGATTTAGTGACTAACCAACAGCAACAACACACAGTGGAATATTACTCAGGCATAAAAATGAAATCTTGCCATTTGTGACAACATTGATGAACTTAAAGGTTATTATGCTAGATGAAATGTCAAGCAGAGAAAGACAAGTACTGATGACTTAATTTTTACATGGAATCTAAAAAACAAAAGAACAAGCAACAAAACAGAAACAGATTCATAGATACAAAGAAAAAAATAAGCGGTTTCCAAAGGAAAGAGGGGTGAGAAGGTGATTGAAATAGGTGCGAGAGATTAAGAGGTACAAGATCCCAATTAAAAAATAGTTAACAGGATGAAATGTACAGCATGGTGAATAGAGTAAATAATACTGTAATATTTTTGTATGGTGACATGGTAACTAGACTTACCAGGGTGTTCATTTTGTAATGTGTAGAAATATCAAATCATGTTGTGCACCTGGGACTAAATAGTGTTGTTGGTCAGTTAGACTTCATTTTAAAAATATTTCTTTAGCTTTTTTTATGTCCATAAGATTTTTAGTGATGTTCTTTTTTTGTCTAAGCTCCTAATATTGTTTTACTTAATGATTTTTATTCCTCTTAATTATTATCATCAAGATTTTATCAAATTTATTAGACTTTTCAACAAATCAACATTTGGCTTTATTGATCTTTTCTATTTTCTATAAATATTCTGTTATATTAATTTCTGATGTCTTTAATATTATATTTTTCTATTATCTTTGTGCTTAATTTGTTCTTATTTAAACTTTTTTAGCTAGAGAATTAGATCATTGATTTTTTAGGCCTTTTAGAAATTCATTTTAAAAAATAAAAATAAAAATGCATTTTAAGGCTACAAATATTCCTATAAGAATAGTTTAACCTATATACTAGAAGCCTTGATCTTTCATATTTTTATTATTATCAATTATCATACTGTGTGCTTCATTTTAAATGAAGTTTAAAAACAGGCATGAGTGATCAATCAGTATTTTATAAGTCAGAATGATCACTTAACTTTGGGAAAGATGGCATGGTAATGATTGAGAATCATCTGTGTGGCATATCTGGGGTTCAGTTCAGTTCAGTTCAGTGTCTCAGTCGTATCTGACTCTGCGATCCCATGGACTGCAGCACGCCAGGCCTCTCTGTCCACTGCCACCTCCCACAGTTTATTCAAACTCATGTCCTTTGAGTCAGTGATGCCATCCAACCATTTCATCCTCTGTCATCCCCTTCTCCTCCTGCCTTCAATCTTTCCCAGCATCAGGGTCTTTTCCAATGAGTCAGTTTTTGCATCACGTGGCCAAATTATTGAAGTTTCAGCTTCAGCATTAGTCCTTCCAATGATTATTCAGGACTGATTTCCTTTAGGATGGACTGGTTGGATCTTCTTGTATTCCAAGGGACTCTCAAGAGTCTTCTCCAACACCACAGTTCAAAACCATCAATTCTTCAGCACTCAGCTTTCTTTATAGTTCAACTCTCACATCCATACACAACTACTGGAAAAACCATAGCCTTGACTAGACAGACCTTTGTTGGCAAAGTAATGTCTCTGCTTTTTAATATGCTGTCTAGGTTGATCATAGCTCTTTCTCCAAGGAGCAAGCATCTTTTAATTTCATGGCTGTAGTCATCATCTGCAGTGATATTGGAGCCAAAAAAAAAATAAAGTCTCTCACTGTTTCTACTGTTTCCCCATCTATTTGCAATGAAGTGATGGGACCAGATGCCATGATCTTATTCTTCTGAATGTTGAGTTTTAAGCCATATGTTCTATTTCTTGACCTGATTAATGAGTCTGTGGAAATATACACTTTGTAACAATTTCTTGAACTGTGTTCTTATGATTTGCTTATTTTAAAAAATCTGTATTACTTCAATAAAATGTTTTTAATATTAAAAATAAAATATTACCCTAAGTAACATTTTATGTTGTTAAGAATTTAAAATGCAGTTTTGAAAATATCATTAGCTTTCATCACAGAAGGAGCTACTATGTAAATAAAAAATCTTGAATTAAATTCAACACACAAAAAATTAAAGTTGTCCAATTTCAAAAAATATCTAATTAAAAAGATAAAAATGATTTCAACTTTCACTCTCTATGAATGCTTATACATGTAGCTTAATGTTCCACTCAAAGAATTTGTCAACTTTTCCATATAGAATGGTTTCATGTGATTAATTTCCAGATAAAGAAATATTAGAAAGTCAAGTAATTAAGCTTTATATTTAAAGCAAAATTGGTAATTAAGTATACTTGAAGTTGTCATAGTTTAACTATTTTGGCATTATTAAAAATATTAGTAAAAAATATATTGTTAGCTGCAGAAATATATCAATACCACATTATCATTGGTCTGCTGCATTTTCCCTGTTAGTGTTAGGGCTTAGAGATACATGATTGTACTTGATCTTTCAGTTATCATGTTTCATTGAATATATGGTTTAATGAACAAAGGCTAATAAAAGAGGTTGTGTTTGTTTTGGTAAATGACAAAATATTTTAACTTTCTCATGCTTCCTGACATAGTGTCTTACCATTAATTATAATCTCTGAATTTTATTATGCTTTCCACTCCTTCCCCCAGCAATCTTCTTCTTATCCTCTAGCCTTTTCCCTTATATCTCACTTCTTCAGCTAACCCCACCTCTGTACTACAGAGTACTTTAATCCACTGTGTGTACACACCCCTAGCAATCTTCACCCTTACTTTCTAATGTGCATTTCACCTGTTTTTATTAGTTCAGTGTGAACTCTCTTCCTGGGTTTTGAATTTCCCAAGGACTGAGACCACAGCTGTTGTGCACCAGCTCTTATTTTAGTGTCTAGTAAAGTATGTGTTGTTGTCATTGTTTAGTTATTAAACAACACGGGTCATGTCGAACCTTTTGCGATCCCATGGACTGTAGTCTGCCAGGCTCCTAGTGCATGGGATTTCCCAGGCAAGAATACTGGAGTGGGTTGCCATTTCTTTTCCGGGGGATCTTCTTGACCCAGGGATCAAATTTGCATCTCCTGCATTGGCAGATGGATTCTTTACCAGGGAAACTCAGTAGAATATGTAGCTCATAGTAAATTTCACTAAAATTTGTTTTGAATGGATGGATTAAATGTGGATGTCCTAAATAAAATAGTATTATTGTAGATACTGTTTTCTGATTCTGTCAGATTTTGGTTCTTTTGGAGGATCTAGAGAATTTGGAATAGACATTAATGATTTTTTGTTTTGCTTTTTATCTTGAAGAGGCTTGAAGCAGCTATTGTAATGTTCAACCATTTGGGGACTTATGAAAATACAAGGAGATCAAACCAGTAAATCCTAAAGGAAATCAGTCCTGAATATTCATAGGAAGGACTGATGCTGAAGCTGAAACTCCAATACTTTGGCCATCTGATGCAAAAAACTGACTCATTGGAAAAGACCCTGATGCTGGGAAAGATTGAAGGCAGGAGAAGGGGATGACAGAGGATGAGATGCTTGGATGGCATCACTGACTTGATGGGCATGAGTTTGAGCAAGTTCCAGGTATTGCTGATGGATAGGGAAGCCTGGCATCCTGCAGTCCACAGCGTCGCAGAGAATCAGACATGACTAAGCAACTGAACTGAAAATACACAAGTATTCTTATTATCTTTCTATTTCTTCTATGATATTCAAAACTGGGGGGAGAAAGTAACTTCTACAATCTTGGTCATAGAGGGCTAGGAGTAGGAAAAGAAAAAGAAAAAGAAAATGACAGCAAAATTGTTTGCTCACATGAAGAAAATATTTAGGAAGAGAATCCCAAGCCCTTCTATGGAACCCAGTGTCTCTCTCCTGTAAGATTAAGGTCATTATTTGATTGGAAATATTTGGAACCTTAGTCAGCATATTCATTACCTGTACATGATTTGCTTTTGAGCTACAAATGTAAATTTAATATCCTGTTTAAAACAAACAAAAAAACAAGGATGATACAAGCAGATGCTAAACATTCAGAAAATTTAAGCCTATATTGTTTTAAAATTATTAAAAATATGAAACCATATTAGGATTGTATATACACTCATTATCCTTGTCATTCTAACAAATGTGAAAATAGAGTTATTCTTATATTGAGGTATCTTCTTGAACATCAATGTTTTCCACGTAGAATTACTAATGGAAATATATTTGTTAACTGTGAAGGAGATGGCTTCAAATCAAGGCTTTTTATTTTTCAGTGTAGCATTATTTATATCAAAATCCAACACCAGTTTTAACACTGAGTGACTAAGAATATCTACAAAATACTTTTTTTAAATAATCATTTTCTAAATGATTATTTAAATTATATTCATAAGATTATTTATGGCTGATAGGTATACAAAGAGGTATTTTAGAGTTAACCCACAAATAATTTAATATCAACAAGATCTTGATTTTATGCAATAATGAAGGGAAATTTTGGCAAAGATGTTATAAAAGAGAAGGTAAAAAATTCCTAACATGTTTAATCTTAGAATACACATAGTACTTTTGAATATTGATTTCCATCATAATCTTTCAAAAACAGTAATTGCTATAGACTATATCTGAGGAAATATCTGAATAATCACCAATATGTGAACAAAAAGAAAGTGAAAGTTGATCAGTCATTTCTGACTATTTGTGACCCCATGAACTATACAGTCCATGGACTTCTCCAGGCCAGAATCCTGGAGTGGGTAACCTTTCCCTTCTCCAGGGTGTCTTCCCAACTCAGGGATTGAACCTAGGTCTCCTGCATTGCAGGTGGATTCTTTACCAGCTGAATCACAAGGGAAGCCCAAGAATGCTGGAGTGGATAACCTATCCCTTCTCCAGCAGATCTTCCTGACCCAGGAATCAAACCAGGGTCTCTGGCATTGCATACAAATTCTTTACCAACTGAGCTATCAGGGAAGCCATCATATGAACAAAAGTTACAGATAATTAATTTTTAAAAAATATTTACCTGGAAATGTTGGAAGTGTAGAGACATAATCTGCAAAACCTTGAAATTTATGTTGTGACATTATATGTCTTTCTCATAAAATGTCTTAGCTTTTGTTATTGATGTTTGTTTTCCTTTATCAATATACTTTCTATGTCTCTTGTCTCTGAGCTGGATGTACAGAGAACACAAAAATGTCTTTTCCAATCTGGGACAGCTTCTCACTATATGTCAGGAAAGGGAAGGAAAAGAAAATATCAACTGAATACTGTACAGGATGTGTTTAAAGAGTTGACAGAAAATCTTGTCTTATACAGGCTATATTTCCTATAAAATTAAAATCAAGACTATATCTAGATCTACTTCTTTCAAAATTCTTTATTCAGTGTTTTATAGTGTAACATCTAATTGGAAAAAAGTTATATCCGATTCCTGTAGCATTTCTGAAAGACAATCACAATCTTTGTTGTTGTTCAGTCCTTCAATCATGTTCGACTCTTTGTGACCCCAAGGACTGAAGCACACCAGGCTTCCCTGTTCTTCACCATCTCCCAGTGCTTGCTCAAACTCATTTCCATTGAGTCAGTAATGCCATACAATCATCTTGTCCTCTGTAGTAGCCTATTCCTGCCTTCAATCTTTCTCAGCATCAGGGTCTTTTCTAAAGAGTCAGCTGTTTGCATCAGGTATCCAAAGTATTGGAGCTTCAGCATCAGGATTTCTAATGAATATTCAGGTTTAATTTCCTTTAGGATTGACTGGTTTGATCTCCTTGCAGTTCAATAGACTCTCAGGAATCTTCTCCAACATCACAGTTCAAAAGCATCAATTCTTTGGCACTCAGCTTTCTTTATGGTCCAACTCTCATATCCATACAGGACTATTGGAAAACCATAGCTTTGACTAGACTGACTTTGTTGGCAATGTAATGTCTCTTCTTTTTAATATGCTGCTAGGCTTGTCATAGCTTTTCTTCCAAGGAGCAAGTGTCTTTTAATTTCATGGCTGTAGTCACCATCTGCAGTGATTTTGGAGCCCAAGAAAATAGTGTCTCTCACTGTTTCCTTTGTTTCCCCATCTATTTGCTATGAAGTGATGGGACCAGATGCCATGATCTTAGTTTTGTGAAAGCTGAGTTTTAAGCCAGCTTTTTCACTCTTCTCTTTCACATGAACTTCAAGAGGCTCTTTAGCTCCTCTTTGCATTCTGCCATAAGGGTGGTATTGTCTGCATATATGATGTTATTGATATTTCTCCCAACAATCTTGATTCCAGCTTGTGCTTCACCCAGCCTGGCATTTCGCATGATGTACTCTACATAGAAGTTAAATAAGCAGAGTGACAATATGCAGCCTTGACGTACTCCTTTCCCAATTTTGAACCAATCTGTTGTTCCATGTCTGGTTCAAACTATTGTGTCTTGACCTGCATACAGGTTTATCAGGAGGCAGGTAAGTACAGTGGTCTGGTATTCCCATCTCTTTAAGAATTTTCCACATTTTGCTGTGATCCACACAGTCAAAGTCTATAGCATAGTCAATGAAGCAGAAGTTGATATTTTTTGGAATTCTCTTGCTTTTTCTATCATGCAATGGATGTTGACAAGTTGATCCCTGGTTCCTCTGCCTTTCTAAATCCAGCTTGAACATCTGGAAGTTCTTGGTTCACATACTGTTGAAGCCTTACTTGGAGAATTTTGAGCTTTACTTTGCTGGCATGTGAAATGAGTGCAGTGTGTGGTAGTTTGAGCATTCTTTGGGATTGTCTTTCTTTGGGGTTGAAATGAAAACTGACCTTTTCCAGTCCTGTGGCCACTGCTGAGTTTCCCAAATTTGCTGGCATATTGAGTGCAGACTTTCACAGCATCATCTCTTAGGATTAGGAATAGCTCAACTGAAATTCCATCACCTCCACTAGCTTTGTTTGTAGTGATGCTTCCTAAGGCTCACTTGACTTCTCATTCCAAGATGTCTGGCTTTAGGAGAATGATTAGACCATCATGGTTATCTGGGTCATGAAGATCTTTTTTGTATAGTTCTTCTGTGTTTTCTTGCCACCTCTTCTTAATATCTTCTGCTTCTGTTAGATTCATGCTGTTTTTGTCCTTTATTGTGCCCATCTTTGCATGAAATGTTCCCTTGATATCTCTAATTTTCTTAAAGAGATCTCTAGTCTTTCCCATTCTGTTGTTTTCCTCTATTTCTTTGCACTGATCACTGAGGAAGTCTTTCTTTTCTCTCCTTGCTATTCTTTGGAACTCTGCGTTCAGTTGGATATTTCTTTCCTTTTCTCCTTTGCCTTTGGCTTCTCTTTTCTCAGCTATTTATAAGGCCTCCTCAGATGACCATTTTACCTTTTTTCTTTTTTTTCCCCTTGGTGATGGGCTTTTCCTTTCCCCTTGGATGTGAGATATCCTTTTCTTGCTAGGTTCCAACATTCTCCTGCTAATGGTTGTTCAGCAACCAGTTGTGGTTTTGCTGTTCTCACAGGAGAAAATGAGTGTACATCCTTCTACTTCACTGTCTTGTGAGGGTGTAATCATAATCTTTTGTATTATACTTTTTATAGGATTTTGTGGAACAGATAATTTTCTGTATCTAGCTAAGTACAAAGACCTTTGCTATATTATGAATACTAATTTTTATAGAAAGGAAAAGTTACTTTGATAATTTGCTATGATAAGACAGTATAATTGGATATACCCAATTTGACTTCGGATAGGGTATATTTAGAGAGGTATGAAAGCAGTGAGTATGATGAAGTCCATCTTCTGATAATAATCTTGATTCTAACCATCTAACATGAGCAGAATGCTACCTTAGAACTTGAATATTTCCTATATGGGAAGAAGGTACCATTCAAAGTTGCAAAATGTTGCTTTCTCATTTTCAAAATGCATGCTCTTAAACTTAGACTTTCAACATCTTTTATTCTTCTGAATCTGGAAGGCAGCCAGAAGTTGGCTGGATGTTATCTTTAAACAAACGTATGAATAATGCCAGAAAATGTTAATTAACGTACCTGCCAATATTTGACTCTAAATTTTATTTACCTACTACAATTTGCATTCAAAACTGCTTTATGAGCTATAGTTTAAAATGAGCAATAGCAGCAAAAACAAAGAAACTGAAGATGGTAAAATTTTAATGTGCCATTTAGAAAATTAGCTTTTAAATAGGATAAACCTCTACATACTCATCACCCAGCTCTAACAATTTTGCCAATTTTGTTTTAGTTATTCTCTCACTGTCTTTTTAAACTGAAATATTTTAAAGAAAATCCGAAAGACATTATTTTACCTGTAAACAGTTCAATACGCATCTTAAATTGATAAGGACTTGTATTTTTAACATAGCATTCACCAAGGCAAACCATTCAACATCACAGTAATCCAAATCTATGCCCCCAACCACTAATGCCAAAGAAGTTGAAGTCAAATGGTTCTATGAAGACCTATAAGGCCTTCTAGAACTAACATCAAAAATGTATCTTTTTCATCATAAAGGATTGGAATGTAAAAGTAGAAAGTCAAGAGATACTTGGAGTAACAGGCAAAACTGGTCATGAAGTACAAAATGAAGCAGGGCAAAGTGTAACAGAGTTTTGCCAAGAGAACACACTGGTCATAGCAAACATTCTTTCAACAACACAAGAGATGACTCAACAAATAGATATCACCAGATGGTCAATACTGAAATCAGATTGATTATATTCTTTGCAGCTGAAGATGGAGAAGCTCTTTACAGTCAGCTGCACAAGACCAACAGCTGACTGTGGCTCAGATCATGTGTCCCTTATTGCAAAATTCAGACTTAAATTGAAAAAAGTAGGGAAAACCACTTGGCCTTTCAGATATGAACTAAATCAAATCCCTTATGATTATACAGTAGAAGTGACAAATCTATTCAAAAAATTAGATCTAATGACAGAGTTTCTGAAGAATTATGGAGGGTGGCAGTGAGCAAAAACATCTCAACGAAAAGAAATGCAAGAAGGCAAAATGGTTGTCTCAGGAGGCCCTCCAAATAGCTGAGAAAAGAACTGAAGCATAAGGCAAAAGATAAAGAGAAAGATACAGCCAACTGAATACAGAGTTCCAGAAAATAGTAAGGAGAGATAAGAAAGCCTTCTTAAGTGAACAATGCAAAGAAACAGAGGAAAACAATAGAATGGAAAAGACTAGAAATCTCTTCAAGAAAATTAGAGATACTAAGGGAACATTTCATGCAAAGATGGGCTCAATAACGGACAAAAATGGTATGGACCTAACAGAAGCAGAAGATACTAAGAAGAGGTGGCAAGAATACACAGAACTGTACAAAAAAGATCTTGATGACCCAGAAAACCATGATGGTGTGATCACTCTGCTAGAGCCAGACATCCTGGAATGCAAAGTCAAGTGGAAGCATCACTGCGAACAAAGTTAATGGAGGTGATGGACTTCTATCCAGGCTATTTAAAACTCTATCTAGGCTGTTTAAAATGATGCTGTGTAAGTGCTACACTCAATATGCCAGCAAATTTGGAAAACTCAGAAGTGGCCCCAGGATCGAATAAAGTCAGTTTTCATTCCAATCTCAAAGAAAGGCAATGCCAAAAAATGTTCAAACTACCATACATTTGCACTCATTTCATATGCTAGCAAAGTAATGCTCAAAATCCTTCAAACGAGCCTTCAACAGTATGTGATCCATATGGATCATAGGAAAAGGGGATTCCAAAAATACTTCTGCTTTATTGATATGCCAAAGTCTTTGACTGTGTGGATCACAACAATTGTGGATCACAACAAACTGTGAAAAAATTGTAAAGAGATGGGAATGCCAGACCACCTTACCTGCCTCCTGAGAAATCTGTATGCAGATCAAGAAGCAACAGTTAGAACCTTTTGTGGAACAATGGACTGGTTCAAAATTGGGAAAGGAGTATGTCAAGGTTGTTTATTGTCATGCAAAATGCCTGGTTGGATGACTCACAGGCTGAAATCAAGATTGCTGGGAGAAATATCAACAACTTCAGATATGCAGATGGTACCACCCTACTTGCAGAGAGCAAAGAGCAACTAAAGAGCTTCTTGATGAGGGTGAAAGAGGAGAGTGAAAAAGCTGGTTTAAAACTCAAAATTCAAAAAACAGAAGATCATGGCATCCGCTCCCTTCACTTCTTGGCAAATAAATGGGGAAACAATGGAAATGGTGACAGACTTAATATTCTTGGGCTCCAAAATCACTGTGAGTGGTGACTTTAGCCATGTAATAAAATGCTTGTTCCTTTGAAAGAAAGCTATGACAAACCTAGACTACTTTGCTGACATCACTTTGCTGACAAAGGTCTATATAGTCAAAGGTCTGTATAGTCAAAGGTCTGTATAGTCAAAGGTCTATGTAGTCAAAGGTCTATATAGTCAAAGGTCTGTATAGTCAAAGGTCTGTATAGTCAAAGGTCTATGTAGTCAAAGGTCTATGTAGTCAAAGGTCTATGTAGTCAAAGGTCTATATTGTCAAAGGTCTGTATAGTCAAAGGTCTATGTAGTCAAAGGTCTATATAGTCAAAGGTCTGTATAGTCAAAGGTCTGTATAGTCAAAGGTCTATGTAGTCAAAGGTCTATGTAGTCAAAGGTCTATGTAGTCAAAGGTCTATATTGTCAAAGGTCTGTATAGTCAAAGGTCTATGTAGTCAAAGGTTTATGTAGTCAAAGGTCTATGTAGTCAAAGGTCTATGTAGTCAAAGGTCTATATAGTCAAAGGTCTGTATAGTCAAAGGTCTATGTAGTCAAAGGTCTATATTGTCAAAGGTCTGTATAGTCAAAGGTCTATGTAGTCAAAGGTCTATATTGTCAAAGGTCTGTATAGTCAAAGGTCTATGTAGTCAAAGGTCTATGTAGTCAAAGGTCTATGTAGTCAAAGGTCTATATTGTCAAAGGTCTGTATAGTCAAAGGTCTGTGTAGTCAAAGGTCTATGTAGTCAAAGGTCTGTATAGTCAAAGGTATGTATAGTCAAAGGTCTATGTAGTCAAAGGTCTGTATAGTCAAAGGTCTGTATAGTCAAAGGTCTATATAGTCAAAGGTCTATATAGTCAAAGGTCTATGTAGTCAAAGGTCTGTATAGTCAAAGATCTGTGTAGTCAAAGGTCTATATAGTCAAAGGTCTGTATAGTCAAAGGTCTGTATAGTCAAAGGTCTATGTAGTCAAAGGTCTATATAGTCAAAGGTCTGTATAGTCAAAGGTCTGTATAGTCAAAGGTCTGTATAGTCAAAGGTCTATGTAGTCAAAGGTCTATGTAGTCAAAGGTCTATATTGTCAAAGGTCTATATAGTCAAAGGTCTGTATAGTCAAAGGTCTATGTAGTCAAAGGTCTATATAGTCAAAGGTCTGTATAGTCAAAGGTCTATGTAGTCAAAGGTCTGTATAGTCAAAGGTCTGTATAGTCAAAGGTCTATGTAGTCAAAGGTCTGTATTGTCAAAGGTCTGTATAGTCAAAGATCTGTGTAGTCAAAGGTCTATATAGTCAAAGGTCTGTATAGTCAAAGGTCTGTATAGTCAAAGGTCTATGTAGTCAAAGGTCTATATAGTCAAAGGTCTGTATAGTCAAAGGTCTGTATAGTCAAAGGTCTATGTAGTCAAAGGCCTATGTAGTCAAAGGTCTATACAGTCAAAGATCTATGTAGTCAAAGCTATGGTTTTCCCATTAATTATGCACAAATGTGAGATTTGGACCATAAAGATGTCCGAGCGCAGAATTGATGCTTTCAAACTGTGGTGCTGGAGAAGACTCTTGAGAATCCCTTGAACTTCAAGGAGATCAATCTAGTCAATCCTAAAGGAAATCAGTCCTGAGTGTTCACTGAAATGACTGATGCTGAAGCTGAAGCTCTAACACTTTGGTCACTTCTCAGAAAGAGCCACCTCATTTGAAAAGAAGGTGATGCTAAGAAAGATTGAGGGCATGAGGAGATGGAATTGACAGAGGATGAGTTGGTTGGATGGCATCACTGACTCAATGGACATGAGTCTGAGGAAACTTCCAGAGAGTTAAGAACAGGGAAGCCTGGTGTGCTGCAGTCCTTGGGGTCTCAAAAAGTTAGACATGACTTAGCAACTCAACAATTTTTTTCAATTTGCATGCTTTATGCAATTAAAAAGTAGTTATTTCCCCAAGTTTTAGAAAAAATACCAAATCTTCTGAAAAAACTTTGTAAGAATAGTGCATTGAACACCTGTCTTCTTTCACTAAGATTTAGCAGTTGTTAAAATGTGGGCATATCTGCTTTGTCTGCTTCTCTCTCTTGCTGAGGAGTGCTTGCACATACTCTAGCAATTTCTTATTTTATCTTTTGAAAGCAGTTGAGTATTAGCTGTAGACATCATGATACCTCATCTCTGAATAATTAACCGGAAAAGAAGAAAAGAGAAATCATTGTTAGTTTCAGTGCTTCTGCTGCTTGGGGCACAAGTCCAATCCCTGGTCAGGGAACTAAGATCCTTTATGCCATGCAGCAGGGCAGCCAAAAAGAAAAAGAAAAGAAACAATTCAGCTGCTATCCCCTAAAAACCAAGTATTAACCCACGCAATCACAATACAATGGTCATATACAGAAAAATTAACATTAATGTAATCTGCTTATATACATACAATTTTTATTCAGTATCTCTCAATTGCATGAACTCTCCGTTATAGCTATTTATTTTATTATACATTAGGAGCCAATCATGGATCATACTTTGCCCTTCACCGCCCTGAATCTAGTATTTTCCCAAGTTCCTTCCCTATCCTCCCCTTTTTTGTCTTTCTTGATCCAGAAGTTTTAAAATAATTCAGGCCAATTTTTTTTCACAAAATGACCCTCAATTTATGTTTGCCTCATTAGATTTCAGTTAATATTTTATTTTTTCAGCAGGAATATTACATGGATGCAGTACATCAAGAGATACATGATGTAACTTTGTTCTATTACTGATGATGTTACATTTGCTCATTTGGTTAAGGTTGTGTCCAGCAGATTTATCAATGTAATATATAAATATAATATGTGGAGTGAAACTTCAAGAATTTGTGAATATCTTATTCTTCAACAAATTCTCACTTGGTAGGACCCATCATTTATTATATTATTTTATACCCAATCTATATTCAAAACTTCTCACTTGTCTCATAAATGTCTTGTTTTCTTTGAATCATGATGCAGACAAGGTTTACACATTTTATTTCATTTTGATGTCTCTTAAATTTCTTTTCTTCTGTAGCAGCCCACTTCCTGCTTTCCTTACACTTATTCTCTTTTCATATTTTTTACTGGTCAGTTGCATTGTAGAGTGATCATTTCCTTGTGTCATATTCAACTTGATCTTCTGTTTCCCATATAAACTGACATACTGGTGAACTGTCAACTGGTCTTTAGGTCTGGAGACTTGATTAAATTCCATTTCTTATTTTTTAAAGGCATATACTTCATAAGTGGTGCTGATAACTTTCTATGTATCTCATAAAGGAGGAATTTTAATTTTTTATTTTCCAATGGTCTGACCAAAAGCACACAATTCTATCCAGTGTCTAAGGGTTCCCTGCTTGTGTAGAAAATATTATCACTCTTAGGCTTAATTCACTGTGTAAGGAATGGGACAAGTTTGAAATCAATGTGTTCTTGCTCATAAGCATCTTATCATAGCCTATGGCCATAAAATAAAGAGAAAACTGCCAGAAAATGTAACTACATATGCAATTTCAAGATCAAATGTAGAAAATCCTGAACAACAATGATCTTTGTCCTATAAAAGAATCATATTTCTTTTGTCTACATGGCATCCAAAAGAGGGAGAAGGCCTTCAAGAGCAGAACAAAAGGAATTCTTCAGTTGAGCATCTGTGTAACAACTAAAGCTGTACCACTTTTATATACATTGATATAATGCATTTTTTGAAAAAAATATAATCATTAATTTTCAGGACTAAGGGGACAAATGCTATAGGCCCCCAAAATTTTGCCTGAGTGTCTCCAGTGTAAGGGGGACACATTTCTTTCTGAAAAGGATATCTGTATTCCCAAATAGTTCTGTTTGAAATGATACAATTTGATCTTATGTTTTGTTCAAACCTGTCTCTAAACTTCATAATGAGGTTCTGCTTATGTTTTCCGTGAAACCTTAGAGTAAGTTCATTTTCTCATTTATGTGACAATCTGTAACTGATTGAAAAGCATGGCCATAGCTACTCCTACTTTTTAGATCACCCAGGGAAGCCTCACCCAGGGACCTGTCATGACATGGACTCATACCGATATAGTGACTGGGCTAGTAGCAGTTGGCTAGGCTAAGAAGAATTCGTTTTTATCTAAAGAGGGTAGGCAGCAGGTCTCCTGCTTCAGTCAGTTGTAACCAAAGGGAAAATATAGGCCTTATACTGCCAGATCTCTTAATTTCCAAGAAAAACTGGAAATCTGATTTGTATGAGAAATCTCTTGCTATGTAAATATTAGTATACATTTAAAGTTTAAAGCCCTGAATATTGTGCAAGCCAAATAAAACACATTTAAATGGTAAATAAAACACATTTGATTTTGCTTGTCAACTGCCAGCAATGAACTCAGTTTTAATAAGCTGACCGATATCCAGACTCCTGGGCTTCTTCCTTTGGAAGAGGTACTGTAATTTACCCATTGCCTTCATGAAGTTGAAACCAGTTATGTTATGGTGCAAAGATTGTAAGACTGTCTCTTCCAGTAGTTAAAACTAGACACCACTCTTTCTCTATTTTTAAATCATTGCCTCTTTTAAGTGTGGTCTGCAAAAATGGGCCTCCCCGGTGACTTGACAGTAAAGAATCCACCTGCAATTCAGGAGACCTGGGTTCAATCCCTGAGTTCCATCCCTGGATGGGGAAGATCCCCTGGAGAAAGAAAAGGCAACCCACTCCAGTACTTTGCCTGGAGAATTCTATGTATAGAGGAGTCTGGCGGGCTTCAATCCATGGGCTTGCAGAAGAGTAGGACAGGATTTAGCAGCTAACCACCACCACCAAGGCAGTACTCTTCAGTTGATTTTCTTCCTATTAGGCTAAAACTTTTTCGGTTTTACGGTATCTGGTTTTAAAGTTTACCTGTTCATTATTCTTAAGATTCGCATGGCAATTGCATGTCTTGTTCTGTAAGTAAGTATGTTTACGTTTGAAGCAGTAAGAGTTTGTAATAGGTAAAAGCTAAACTAATGTTTTGTTTTTTAACTTTAGGAAAAAAGATTGGGTGGAACACAGCAATACCACAAAGATAATTGTTACATTAACAGACCATTGGGAAGAAGCAATGCTTCTTTTTTTAAGTTCTTTAAGGAAATGGAATAAATATTTATGTAAGATAGAAGCATGTTTTTTAATTTTATATTCAACAGGATAGACTGAATTATCTTATTTAAGCTAATATCCATTAAACAGTCACTTTGCTAATGGCAACAAATGTGCAAATGTTACTTTTTTTTTTGCAAACAATGAAATACTACCAAAATAGTTATTATCTCATTAGCTAAGATGTCCAGCAGTTTTGTTTTGTGTTTAAAAAACTATTTCTAATTTAAGATCACTGTCTGAATGCTAGTGGAAATTCTGAAAAATGAGTCCTTTTATTTTTTACATGGTAGCAGTTTGTTTAACATTTTAAATATAAATTAATTTTAATATGGAATTAAAAGTAACATTATATATTTCAATAACAAAACATGATTGACACCAATTTTTAATAGATTTCTAACAGTCATTACTTTTAAGTACCAGATATATTGAAAAGAAGAAAGTCAAAAGAAAGTAGAGTCCTATGTTTCTATTTCATGTTACAAAGTCCATTTTTATTTCTGATTTTGATTGTTACATATTGAGGTGCTTCTATGTAGGGTGCATAAATATTTATGATTGTTACATCTTTTTCTTGGATTGATCCCTTCTTGGATTGATGATTATGTAGTATCCTTCCTTGTCTCTTGTAACAGTATTTATTTTAAAGTCTATTTTGTCTGATATGAATGTTGCTACTCCAGATTTCTTTTGATTTCCATTTACATGAAATATCTTTTTCCATTCCCTCACTTTCAGTCTGTATGTGTCACTAGGTCTGAAGTGGGTCTCTTGTAGACTGCATATATACGGACGGGTCTTGTCTTTTGGCTGGAACATTTAATTCATTTACATTTAAGGTCATTATCAATAAATATGTTATTATTACCATTTTCTTAATTGTTTTGGGTTTGTTTTAATAGGTCTTTTTCTTTTCTTAAGTTTCCTGCCTAGAGAAGTTCCTTTAGCATTTGTTGTAAAGCTGGTTTGATGGTAGCTGAATTCTCTTCACTTTTGCTTGTCTGTAAAGCTTTTGATTTCTCTGTCAAATCTGAATGAGATTCAGTTGGTTGTAGGTTTTATACCGTATCTTCTTAAACCAATTGTCTATTGTACTTGGGTTGTTTCCCTGTCTTAGACATTGTAATTTTGATTTCTAAAGATCCATTTTAAGACAAAGATTATTCAACACTTTTATTTATAATTAAAGACATAATGAGTAAATTGTCCACTGCTCAAATCAGTCAAAAAAAATTTTCCTGAAGAATAGTTTAATGATTTCCTGGGGTTGAGGGAGAGGGAGGATGCAAAAAGCAGAGTATGTTGGCCATGCCAACACATAGGGCTGTGTTATGAAATAACTAGAAAATTCAAAATGTACCATATGTAAAAGAGCTAGTGGGAAATAGCTGTATAACATAGAAAGATCAACCCGGTGCTCCATGACAACCTGGAGGCATGGGTTGGGGTAGGGGGTGGGAGGGAGGGTCAAGAGGGAAGGGACATATGTATACTTATGGTTGATTCATGTTGTTGTATGGCAGAACAGAACATTGTAAAACAATTATTCTCAAATTAATTTTTAAATTCAATTTGCTTTTCATCAGAAGCATTTGTGTGAATTGATAAAATCTCATATGTTTCCAGCATAATGACCCAGAAGTTAGGAGGCTATGAAATTTGGGCACTGGCTGAGGTTGTCTCCAGATAAAGGAAAAACAAACAAAAAAAATTATAGATTTCCATCAAGTTCTACAATTCAGTGTTTCTGTGATATATGGAAAAATCCACAATAAGATAGGACAGAAGTTGAGTGTGGGTGTTTAGAAGCTTTTGTATCACTTTGACATTGCTGCTATTTTTAAACACGTGATCAGTAGGTTTGCTTGTTAAATCTAATTATAAAGTAATTATGCTTACTTTCTGTGTATCTTACTGCTGAATTTCACTTCATTTCTTTAATTGATTTTTATTGCATTTCACAAAGTAGTGGTGTACAATGGATTGGGTATTAAAACAAGCAAAACAAAAGATTCTTCATCACAGACAATTTGAGAAGCACTGATCTAACCACCTGGGGCCTTGAGTAGTCTGTTACCCTCTGTTCAAAATCTACCCTGAAAGTGTCAGGGGTGGTCCTTCACTGAACTGCTGGATGCCTGGCTTCACAAATGCCAGCACTATGGAAAAATGCTAGTTGTTAACTTTAAGTGCATGGTTTCTTCCTAATTTAATTAATGTGGATTAATTTAGGGAAGAGGATGAAAATTGCCAAGTGGAATATGGAACAAAATAGATACAGATTCAATCCAGTCACTATTACTCCTTCCTTAAACTGACATTACTCGGTAATGTCAATAGTACCACTTCTAGGGTTGCTATGAGGATCAAGGGAGGTAAGTCATGCAAAAATACCTGGCACACAGTAGGTATTCACCAAGAGGATATGGATTGGCCTTTTACCTTACTTTCTGCTCTCAGCATACCAGGTAAAGCTGGAGGTGTTTTTTAATGAATGGCTGAAACTGACTTAAATAATCCTGATCAAGAATTTTTTACATATGTGTTGATCTCTTAATGACATGTTTTTTTTGGGGGGGGAGTCCTGTAGTTTCTTACTTTTATAAAATTTTCATGAGTGCCAATTGCTCTTACTAAGCAACCGAAGGAAAGATTTGAATCTGTTAGTTTTTATCTCTACCTGCTGAGCCTCATAGAAAAGCTGTGACAGAGATGAAGGGATAATATCATATGCCATTATTATTATCTCTGTCAATGAAATGATTTATAATGATCATGGGGCAAACTGTGTACTAATAATGAAGTCATTCCATACAGTTTGTAAAAGCCACATATGGTGATATACCACTTCCTACTGTTTTATGTCTATTTATAACTCAGTTACCTGGTATTACTATTTAGGGAGTTGCTTTGAGATTGAACTGTAACTGAACTAAGCTGATGGCAGAAACAAAATCTGTAAAGATGCTTTTAGCTTATCCTCTCTCTGCAACTCAGTGCCCAGACCTCTCTGATTTGGACAAGTAGTTTGGAAATATGGTATTTCCTTTAATTTTCTACTTATATGTAGAAAGGTTGTTTGTTTGTTTTATATCTGGAGCAATTAGTGACATGGCTTCATTGTTATATTCAGTCAAAGGGTAAATTAGACTCATTTAAGAAGAATATTTTTTTTATCTGCCTCCATGTAGCTATTTCTGAAGTGGTCATTACAGTGGGTAATGACCACAAAAGTGTTAATGTCTTTACAATACCTCACTTAATTCCTCAGTGACTCATTGAGATCTCAGTTCAGTTCACTCACTCAGTCGTGTCCAACTTTTTGCAACCCCATAGACTGCAGCATGCCAGGCCTCCCTGTCCATCACCAGCTCCTGGAGTTTACCCAAACTCATGTCCATTGAGTCAGTGATGCCATCCAGCCATCTCATCCTCTGTCATCACCTTTTCTTCCCGCCTTCAATCTTTCTCAGCATTAGGGTCTTTTCAAATGAGTCAGCTCTTCGCATCAGGTGGCCAAAGTATTGGAGTTTCAGCTTCAGCATCAGTCCTTCCAATGAACACCCAGGACTGATCTCCTTTAGGATGGACTGGTTGGATCTCCTTGCAGTCCAACGGACTCTCAAGAGTCTTCTCCAACACCACAGTTCAAAAGCATCGATTCTTTGGTGCTCAGCTTTCGTTACAGTCCAACTCTCACATCCATGCATGACTACTGGAAAAACCATAGCTTTGACTAGATGGATCTTTGTTGGCAAAGTAATGTCACTGCTTTTTAATATGCTGTCTTGGGTTGGTCATAACTCTTTCCAAGGAGTAAGCGTCTTTTAATTTCATGGCTGCAGTCATCATCTGCAGTGATTTTGAAGCCCAAAAACATAAAGTTTGCCACTGTTTCCACTGTTCCCCCATATTTGCCCTGAAGTGATGGGACCAGATGCCATGACTTAGTTTTCTGAATGTTGAGCTTTAAGCCAACTTTTTCACTCTCCTCTTTTACTTTCATCAAGAGGCTCTTTAGTTCTTCACTTTCTGCCATAAGGGTGGTGTCATCTGCATATCTGAGGTTATTGATATTTCTCCCAGTAATCTTGATTCCAGCTTGTGCTTCTTACAGCCCAGAGTTTCTCATGATGTATTCTGCATATAAGTTAAATAAGCAGGGTGACAATTTACAGCCTTGACATACTCCTTTTCCTATATGGGATCAGTCTATTGTTCCATATCCAGTTCTAACTGTTGCTTCCTGACCTGCATAGAGATTTCTCAAGAGGCAGGTCAGGTGGTCTGGTATTCCCATCTCTTTCAGAATTTTCCACAGTTTATTGTGATCCACATAGTCAAAGGCTTTGGCATAGTCAATAAAGCAGAAGCAGATGTTTTTCTGGAACTCTCTTGCTTTTTCAATGATCCAGCAGATGTTGGCTATTTGATCTCTGGTTCCTCTGCCTTTCCTAAAACCAGCTTGAACATCTGGAAATTCATGGTTCACATATTGTTGAAGCCTATCCTGGAGAATTTTGAGCATTACTTTACTAGTATGTGAGATGAGTGCATTGAGAAACTAGGTAGCCATATTTGCAATTTCTTTTGCTTGCATTCTTTTTAGTTTAAGCACTATAATGAATACTGTGTGTGTGCTTAATTGCTCGGTTGTGTATGACTCTCTGTGACCATTTGGACTGTAACCTGCCAGGCTCTTCTGTCCATGGAATTTCCCAGTCAAGAATACTGGAGTGCGTAGCCATTTCCTTCTATAGGGGATCTTCCCAACCCAGGCAACAAACCTGCATTTCCTGTGACACCTACATTACAGAAAGATTCTTTACCCATTGAACCATCAGGGAAGTCTTCCGTTAACATATTGCATGTATGTGTGTGGGCATGTGTGTTATGTGATCAGGCTGCTTGCTTTTTAACAATAGTTTAATATAAAGATATATATGTACATATAAATATAAAGATATTTACTTTAAGAGTTAGATAATTGATTTTATTTTCTCTAAATTGCCTTTGTTTATAGTTACTTGATATCGTATCAGAATATTTGGCATTGAAGCAATTGATAGTACAGTGTTTGAATGATATGGGAATGCACTGATAAAATATTTCTTCGAGAAAAATGGCATTGAAAATGAATCAAACCAATCATTGGTGTCCTACATTTATAGTACTGTTAGGAAATTACTCTGTATTATAAATAATACATTATGTTGCTTTGGCTTCCACACTAGTTAATTTGAGGGAATGCAACCAACTTTGTTATCAAAGAACACAACATTGTAGATACTACTCTCTAATTAGAAAAACACCTTCATGGCACATTATGGTATTAACAATACCAGCTAAATAATGACAAAATTACTTTTCTTTAAATTAGAATACATTAGTAATTTCACATTGTGGAAGTATTTAATATATTAAGTAAATGATCTATAATACTTTCAAAGTTTTTGTAGGGTCCCCTAAGAAATAGGGTGTTTAACAAGGGGCAATTTGAATGCAGAGTTCCAAAGAATAGCAAGGAGAGATAAGAAAGCCTTCCTCAGTGATCAGTGCAAAGAAATAGAGGAAAACAACAGAATAGGAAAGACTAGAGATCTCTTCAAGAAAATTAGAGATATCACGGGAACATTTCATGCAAAGATGGGCTTGATAAAGGACAGAAATTGTATGGACCTAACAGAAGCAGAATATATTAAGAAGAGGTGGCAAGAATACACAGAAGAGCTGTACAGAAAAGATCTTCACGAGCCAGATAATCACAATGGTGTGATCAGTCACCTAGAGCCAGACATCCTGGAATGTGAAGTCAAGTGGGCCTTAGAAAGCATCACTATGAACTAAGCTAGTGGAGGTGATGGAATTCCAGTTGACCTATTTCAGATCCTGAAAGATGATACTGTGAAAGTGCTGCACTCAATATGCCAGCAAATCTGGAAAACTCAGCAGTGGCCACAGGACTGGAAAAGGTCAGTGTTCATTGCAATCCCAAAGAAAGGCAATGCCAAAGAATGCTCAAACTACTGCAAAATTGCACTCATCTCACACACTAGTAAAATAATGCTCAAAATTCTCCAAGCCAGGCTTCAGCAATACATGAACCAAGAACTTCCAGATGTTCAAGCTGGTTTTAGAAAAGGCAGAGGAACCAGAGATCAAGTTGCCAATATCCGCTGGCGCATCAAAAAAGCAAGAGAGTTCCAGTAAAACATTCATTTCTGCGTTATTGACAATGCCAAGGCCTTTGACTGTCTGGATTACAATGAACTGTGGAAAATTCTGAAAGAGATGGGAATACCAGATCACCTGGCCTGCCTTTTGAGAAACCTATATGCAGGTCAGGAAGCAACAGTTAGAAGTGGACATGGAACAACAGACTAGTTCCAAATTGGAAAAGGAGTACGTCAAGGCTGTATATTGTCACCCTGCTTATTTAACTTATACGCAGAATACATCATGAGAAACTCTGGGCTGGAAGAAGCACAAACTGGAATCAAGATTGCCAGGAGAAATATCAATAACCTCAGATATGCAGATGACACTACCCTTATGGCAGAAAGTGAAGAAGAACTAAAGAGCCTCTTGATGAAAGTGAAAGAGGACAGTGAAAAAGTTGGCTTAAAGCTCAACATTCAGAAAACTAAGATCATGGCATCTGGTCACATCACCTCATGGGAAATAGATGGGGAAACAGTGGAAACAGTGGCTGACTTTATGTTTTTGGGCTCCAAAATCACTGCAGATGATGACTGCAGCCATGAAATTAAAAGACTCTTACTCCTTGGAAGGAAAGTTATGACCAACCCAAGACAGCATATTAAAAAGCAGTGACATTACTTTGCCAACAAACGTCCATCTAATCAAGGCTATGGTTTTTCCAGTGGTCTTGTATGGATATGAGATTTGGACTTGAAGAAAGCTGAGCACCAAAGAATCGATGCTTTTGAACTGTGGTGTTGGAGAAGACTCTTGAGAGTCCCTTGGACTGCAAGGAGATCCAACCAGTCCATCCTAAAGGAGATCAGTCCTGGGTGTTCATTGGAAGGACTGATGCTGAAGCTGAAACTCTAATACTTTGGCCACCTCATGCGAAGAGTTGACTCGTTGGAAAAGACCCTGATGCTGGGAGGGATTGGGGGCAGGAGGAGAAGGGGACGACAGAGGATGAGATGGCTGGATGGTATCACTGACTCAATGGATATGAGTTTAACTCTGGGAGTTGGTGATGGACAGAGAGGCCTGGCTTGCTGTGATTCATGGGGTCACAAAGAGTTGGAGATGACTGAGCAACTGAACTGAACAAGGGGTAATGTCAGTGACCCATATCAATTATTAAAATGAATAAACGAATTAGTTAAATTTGGTAATGTGTTTTAAAAATATAAGTTATTTGTTTAAGATATGTTCTGCCACAAGCAAGGAAATGGTCATAATTTGATATTAATAAATGACACTTAAAATCCTGTGCACTTTTCTGATCCGATGTGCGAAGTAATGGTCCAAACCACCAACTTTACCTGTGGTACCTTGATAGTAGTACAGGATTCTTTAATCATCTTCATAGCCAGATGGAAGCTCATTCTCATAAGGCTTACAGAATAGAAATATTATCATCTCCCCAGGGAAAGGGCTCAGGCTTCATGTAGAGATGGAAGTGGGCAGTGAGCCTGGGTCTCTCATGCTCTGTTTGGTGCAATTTCATTTAGCATTCTCACTCCCGTCAGGGGAAGCTTAACCAAGTAGGTGAGAACCTTCCAACTACAAAATTAATCCACTTCATCCTGGGCCAGTCTACCTAGGCTGAGTGGCTGTGACCATGCTAGCCCAGAAACTCAGAAAATGGCCAGCTGCTACCATTTTTGAACTGGATGGTCATATCCCTGCTTAAGACATTTTTAAAATTAACGTTATTTTTTAGAGCAGTTTTAGATTCACAGCAAAACTGAGCAGAAAGTACAGAGAGTTCCTATAAACCCTATCTTTCCCTGACCCACCCCCCAACTTCTCCCATTATTGATGTCTTGTGCCACAGTGGTACATTTATTATAATAAATAAACTTACATTGACACATGATTATCACACAATGTACATAACTTACATTAAGGTTCACTATTGGTGTTGTACGTTCTGTGGATTTGGACAAATGTATGACATATATCCACCATGCAGTATCATATAGGATAGTTTCACTGCCTTATAGTTCCTCTGTCCCTCTCCCCAACCCTTAACAACCACTGATTCTCTTACTATCTCCAAAGCTTTGCCTTTTCCAGAATGTCATATAGTTAGAATCATAGTGTGTAAACTTTTCAGATTGGCTTCCTTAACTTAGTAATATGCATTTCACTTTTTTCCATATCTTTGAATAGCTTGGTAGCTTATTTCTTTTCAATGATTAATACTATTTCACTGTCTGGATGTACCACAGTTTATTATCCATTCACATGCTGAGGAATATTTTGGTTGCTTCCACGTTTTGGCAATGATGAGTAAAACTGCTGTAACATCCACATGCAGGGTTTTGGGTACACATGTTTTTAGTTCCTTCAAGTAAACACCAAAGCTCAGCTGTAGATGGTATGTTAAAAATATGTTTCATTTCACATGAAACTTCCAGATAGTCTTCCAAAGGGTCTGTACTAATACATTCTCATCAGAAATAAATAATAGTTTGTTTTTCCACATTTTTGCTGATATTTGGTTGTTAGTATTTTGCATTTTGGTCATTCTGAATGTCATGTAGAGGTATATAATTATGTTAATGCTTAAGCATTTTTAAAGGTTAATAATCTTGAAAGTTAAAACTTCTATAAAAGAATGAGCATCTACTAAAAGATTCTGATATCTAGAAAATAAAGTGTTTTATTACAATAAAATATTTTAAATTAAAATATTTTAAAGAAAATTACTATAACTAAAGGGTGTTTGGAAAAATTACTAGAAGAAAAAGAGACTGAAAATTCTAAAAACTTATTATTATCAACATAAATCCTTTGCAAATATTCCATTCTAGAAAAAAAGCACTTTTGGCTTTTATTCATCTGGCTGTGACCATTTGTTACCTAAATGTGTTTACCAAAAAAGGCACCATATGCAGAGAGTAAACCTTAGATGTCTTAAGACTAAGCTTTATGGCAATAATTCTAGTCTATATGAGCTTTTTTCCCCCTTAAGATATTGAAAATATAATTTAGCTGTGGAAATCCACAGATGTATTTTTCAAAGAAATGGAAAAAAATCTTTTTAAATTTTTGTAGAAACACAAAGGACACCAAATGTCCAACAAAATCTTGAGAAAGAAAAACAGAGCTGAAGGAATCAGGTTTCCTGCCTTCAGACTATACTGCAAAGCTACAGTCATCAAAACAATGTAGTACTGGCACAAAAACAGAAATCTAGATCAATGCAACAAGATAAAAAACCCAGAAGCAAAGCCATGCATTATGGTCAATTAATCTATGACAAAGGAAGCAAGAATATACAGTGGAGGGAAGACAGTCTCCTCAATAAGTGGTGCTGGGAAAACCGGAGAACTGCATGTAAAGGAATGAAATCAGGACATTCTCTAACACCCTACACAAAAATACACACAAAATGAATTGAAGACCTAAATGTTAGACTAGATGTTATAAAATTCCTAGAGGAAAATATAGATGGGACACGCTGACATAAATTGCAGTAATATCTTTCTGGATCCACCTCTTAGAGTGATGGAAATAGAAGCAAAAATAAACAAACGGGACTTAACTAAATTTAAAAGATTTTGAATAGCAAAGGAAACCATAAACAAAATGAAAAGACAGCCTATAGAATGGGAGGAAATATTTACAAGCAATGAGACTGACAAGAGATTTGTCTCCAAAACTTCCAGCAGCTCATGATACTTAACAGCATGAAAACACTCCAATCAAGTAATAGGCAGATCACAAATCGTAAGGAGCTAATTGAACTGCTTATGAAGGTGGGTTACAATAAAATTTCTGTAGGTGTTATTTCAAAAGCACTGCACTTGAAGACCTAACTATGCAAATTGTACCAACATCATTGTCATTTTATACCTCATATTCTTATTAATAAAATTTGCCATGTGAAATGAAAATATCTACTGTTTTAAGGTACTGATATAAATTGAAATTCAGCTCAGGAATAAAAGTTTAAGAAATCTTAATCAGGCAACACATAATTATTAATTGACTAGTCCTTTGGCTAGAAATAAAATAAGGAAACTAGCATTTTGAACTTATTTTTTTTTCATTCGAGGAAAATGTTCTTATTGGGTAAATAAAATGCAATTACATTTTATAGCTATAAAATTATTTCAGCAGGACCATTAATTGCCCTTATGATGTAACAGGTAGTGTGTATGACTAGCAACAGCTTATTTTGTAATTATCACATGAGAGCATTTTTTCTAAACTTTAATTTTAGTAGATATTGGTTTAATTTATCAGAATTTCCCATTATTGTATTTTTAGGTAAAGCATTAAGTTATTACTCAAACACAATGGTATCTGAATTTCTATGTATTACAAACTGAATGAGCAGACAAAAACAAAATTATATCTCATTCTAGTGAAAATGACAGCAATATTTTCTCTCTAATAGCATCCTGCAGAAGCACCAAACTGATCTGCACTCTGCTCTCTATTTGTATAGTTAATTAATCTAAAAGAAACCTTTATTAACTTGAACTTCTAAAGCCTATTTAATTCTTTCAAGATCACTTTTAAGATTGAACATTATCTAGCAGAGAAAAGCAGAAGAAGCTGATGTTGGAGTCTAAAATATAATCAATAAGGGCAAGTATTAACATATTCCCTAATGTGCAAACTCATAGTTCCATAGTTTCTCTCTCTCTCCTTTTCCCTCTCACTTCTTTTCTCTCTCTCTCCTTTCTTTTTATATTAATATATAGATATAGAAGGGATAGAATGGCAGAAAGAGAATGAAACGGGATGCTGTTTTATTTTCCTATTGTGGCTGTATCAAGTATTTGTTGTTGTTCAGTTTATGTCTGACTCTTTATGACCCCATGGACAGCAACACACCAGGGCCAAGTACCTCTGTCCTCCACTATCTCCCAGAGTTTGCTCCAATTCATGTTCATTGAGTCAGTGATGCTGTCTAACCATCCCATCTTCTGTTGACCCCTTCTCCTGCCCTCAATCTTTCCCAGCATTAGGTCTTTTCCAATGAGCTCTTCCCATTAGGTGGCCAAAGTATTGGAGCTTCAGCTTCAGCACCAGTCCTTCCAATGAATATTCAGGGTTGATTTCCTTTAGCATTGACTGGTTGAATCTCCTTGCAGTCTAAGGGACTCTCAAGAGCCTTCTCCAGCACTGTGATTCAAAAGCATCAATTCTTTGGCACTCAGCTTTTATGGTCAAAATCTCACATCTGTGCATGATTAATGGGAAAACCATAGCTTTGACTATACAAGCCTTTGTCAGCAAAGTGATGTCTCTGTTTTTTAATATGCTGCCTAGGTTTGTCATAGCTTTCCTTCCAAGGAGCAAGTGTCTTTTAATTTCATGGCTGCAGTCATGGTCAGAGTGATTTTGGAGCCCAAGAAAATAAATTCTGTCACTGCTTCCACTATTTCCCCTTCTATTTGCCATGAAGTAAGGGGACTCGCCACAATCTTAGTTTTTTGAATGTTGAGTTTTAAGCCAGCTTTTTCACTGTCCTTTTTCACCCTCATTAAGAGGCTCCTTAGTTCTTCTTCCCTTTCTGCTATTAGAGTGGTATCAAATTTTCACCACAGTTTTAGCAGCTTAAAACAATGCAAATTTGTTTTCTTACAATTCTGGGGCTCAGAAGACCAAATAGTTCTCACTGGGCTAAAATCAAGTTATTGGCAGGGCTGCCTTCCTTTCTGGAGTCTCTCGTGGAAAAACCATTTTTTTTTTTTTTTTTTTTACTTTTTAAAAAAGCACTGAAATGAGACTAAGAAAAGGATTGAACCATTTGAATGATACTTTAATGCAATATCTTGCCTTAAAATTATACTTGTACCAAAGGTCACGATTACACAAGAGTTTGTGAGATTCATAGGTTAGATATTTGTACCATATTTCAAATTTAGAATCTTTTTAGATTTGATTCCTCAATAAAGGTTAAAATACAAGTTCTCCTATCTCAAGTTATTGATACTAGAATGGAAATTCAGGGACCCTACTGAATCCTATTCTTCCTGCAACCTGAAATCTTCCAAGTGAATGTACCTTATTGTTTGTATTCTCTGTAGATGTTGACTTCAAAAGTCACACATAATGAGAGAATTGCTGAAGTAGTAACCCTATCATTTTTATACAGGTTCAGCCAATAGCTTCCTGATATCAACAATAGATTCAACAGATAGAACAAGTGACTCTCCTAAAATCCTATGACCTCTGTAGAGCGTGAAAGTAATGAATGCATCGCTCAAGAGAAATGGTGTAGTATAAATAGCAGATATTTGCTATTTGTTTGACAGCTCTCAATAATAGGAAGTTGACAGATTCAACACCTAAATGAATTAATTGTTGTCTATTAACTACAGTAAATATAAAGAATTATGTATAAGTGACTATTCATATATAGATTTGATACAGATGGTTCATTCTCTGGTGTATTTTAGTGAAGCATATCAGTCAGTCACATTAATGTCCTAGAATTTTTAAGATTTGTGAACCTATCATTTTAAAAATAAGACGCAGGAAGATAGTATAGAGTTATGGTTAAAACAACTAACTCTGGATTCAGACCCCCTTGTTTTAAATCTAGTTCCACCCATCATTCATGAATAAGTTATTTCATCTTTTGTGCCTCAGATTCTCCACCTGCCAAATGGGCAAAATAATAGCTCTCAATATGTTATAGGCTTACTTGTGAGGAATATATGAGAATTGTGTGCAATTATAGCAGATAGTTTGCCCTTGATAAATGTACAAAACCATTAACTACTATTACTTTGTATAAGTTGATCTTATTGTAGATGTTTTCATCTGAAGTTATGTGATAATCAAATTCTTGCTTGAAAAAGAATTATACTTTTTTTGCAATTAAAGAACTTCAAAAAAAGATAATAGATTTGTAAGTCCTTGTTAAGCTAACATAGACTTTTAGCCTTTGCACTTCAAGAAAAAACTAGTCATTGTTTTGATTATTGGAACTGTTATGTAAAAATACTCCAAGAAGTCATCAAACAGACATGTTCTAAAATTTTATTAATGAAATATGTACACTATAAACTTTGAAATTTTCATTTTGTTAAACTTGACTTTAATGTTGAATTTAACTGTCATTTTTTATGGAATAAAAATGTAAAAAGATATTTGCTTATGTAAGTAGTGCTGTCAGTATAATCCTTCTGATGCCAGGTATAAATATTTTTAACACCTAACACTGCATCCAAGAAGGAAGTAAGATTCACTGAGGCTAGATTCTAGTGAAAACACTTTTTCAAGTAAATGCATTTCTTGTGCTTAGTCACCACACTAGAAAATCAATGAAAGGGCAACGTTTGTGTAGGGATTAGATATCAATATCTGAGTACTTTGGTGGAATGTAGAAATATTTGAAGTGGGCGAAATGATAATTTTAGTGTGAATTATTCTCAGTTATGGAATGAGTTGGGTGTGCACAGTCATTCAGTCATGTTCAACTCTTTGCGACCCCATGGACTCTAGCCTGCCAGGCTCCTCTGTTCGTAAAATTCTCCAGGCAAGAATACTGGAGTGGGTTGCCATTTCCTACTCCAGGGGATCTTTCCCTTCTCAGGGATGGAACTTGTGTTTCCTGAGTTGGTAGTATTCTTTACCACTGAACCACACGAGTTATCTGGATACTATTTTTGTGCCCTACACATTCTTTCCATGTTTTTTTGATTAAGTTATAAATCTCACTCTCTCATTTACTGTAATTTTCTTTTACTGTTTTGTCACTTTATATTTTTATCTCTTTTCTTCATAATATGACAATTATATGAAGGCAAATGTGATTAGTTCTATTGTTGTTAATAATGATTTTCTTAAAACATAGGGTAAATTAGCAGTCAGCAGATGATAAAGTCATAGAACTAATGGAATGTAGTTTGTAAAAGAAGCTCTGGTTTTTAATCCTCTTGGTATTTGATGATTTTGAATTATGCTGGGTTCCTCAGACTGTTCTCAGTATGGTATATATCAGTGGAGCCTGTTGTTATTGTGAAGAGAAAATATAAATAAAGAATGTGGAAGTGTTGTGGAAATGTTGTTGTTGTTGTTGTTGTTGTTAACAGTAAACCACTTTACAGAGAGTTACACTGGTCTGAACACCAGGGAAGAAGGGTAAATTATGGAATTTTCATGATACCTCATGGGGTTGCCCATGAGTTTTTACTATAGGTTCCAAGACCACATAGCATGTTTTTCCTTAAAGTATGGCTTTTATTTCTTGTCTTCACAGGCACAAAGTATTGCTTTTATCTGCTATGGTACATTTTAACCTTTGATCTGGAAGAAAAAAATAGGTTCTTTAAATTGTGCATCCTTCTGATGAAATTATGGCTGTCATCCTAAAGTTTATGTTGTCATTATTGTTGTCATTATGTTGTCATTATTATTGGTCATTTTTAGTGACAAATGAAAAACCTTTCTATGGAAAATTCAGTAGTACTTTGAGTCAAACCAGCAAATGTAATTACAGAATATTGAGACTGGGAGAAATATCATTTATATAATATTGATTATTATAAAAATCAGAGTTGGACTACTTATGCAGTCTTGAGGAGAAAATACTCTTGATGTGTGAGACTTTCAAAAAGGCTTACTTTCTGTTACTTATCTGTTATGTTTATTAAATATTTTATTTTTAACTCATTTAACTCATGAAAAAATTTCAGGCCAAAATTTTTATTTTCTTTTAGCCTAATGTCAAATTTTACCTTGTCTACAGTGATGCTTTTCAATATTAAATAGGACTGCTTGATCTGTGTCGGAACATGTTGTTTATAAATAATATTCTATCAGTATAAAAATAGAAGACTGGCTTAATTTATGTTTCATTTCCCCTTGTTCTTCTGAATATCCCTTCAGCTCCTTTCACATAAGCCTAATTATTATCTGTGGTATGTAGTAATCTCAGACTTTGGATCCTCTCTTTAGTTGTCTAATACCTTCATTTATTTACTCAACTATGCCTTCAAATGTACACTTCAACTGTAAGTTAGATATCAAATAACATTTACTTTTAATAATGTGGATTTATTGATGTTTATAGGTAAATTTTTTTTACATGTATTTCTGCTGTAAAACTGGTATCTTGCATGTTTAGTTGGGTTTTGTTTGGATAAATGTTCACTATAGCTAGGGTGACCATATAATTTGGATAAATTTTCACTGTAGCTAGGGTGACTATATAATTTATTGTTTACAATAAAAACTATGAGATTGAAAGGGGAAACAATAATTAGGTTGGGTCAATAGATATAAAGTGAGCCTGTACCAGGAAAGCTATGTCCCATAGATCAAATCTTGTTCCATGGACCAAATCCAGGGTACCACCTGTTTCTGAACAGCCCACAGATTAAGAATGATTTTTAAGTTTTTTAATGGTTAGAAAAAAATCAAGAAAATATATTACAAAGCAAAAATTATGCAGAGTAATTTGTGTAGATAAATAAGGTTTTATTGAAACAGGGTCACATCAAATCATTTATCTATGGCCTATGGCTGCTCTCATGCTACAACGGCAAAGTTGAATAGTTGCAACACAGCTTTTTGCCTAGAATGTTTACTGTTTGATTCTTCAGAGAAAAAGTGTACTGACCCTTGATATAGATTAATACTAACCATAACCTGATTTGTTTCAGTAGGATAGGATCCTTATTTTTTTTATAGTGCCCATGAAGTGGTATAGCTCAAAGAATGAAAGTGAGAGTTGCTCAGTTGTGTCCCACTCTTTGTGACCTCATGGGGATAGTCCTTGAAATTCTCTAGGCCAGAATACCAGAGTGGGTATCCTTTCCCTTCTCCAGGGGATCTTCCAACCCAGAGATAGAACCCAGGTCTCCCGCATTGCAGGCAGATTCTTTACCAGCTGAGCCACAAGGGAAGCCCAAGAATACTGCAGTGTGTAGATTATCCCTTCTCCAGCCGATCTTCCCAACCCAGGAAGTCCGGGGCCTCCTGCATTGCAGGTGGTTTCTTTACCAACTGAGCTACCAGGGAATCCCTATGTATATTATTATCTGTATTATAATACTGATGTTGATAATGATGTTTCTGGTGATATTTTAATCTAATCTGTAGTTTCTTAAAACTGACTTAAAACTCTTCTAGGTCACATTTTTGTCACTATCATGAAGTCTGCCAGGAACTTTTATGCCTTCAACAAGATACTTTTGCATGTACTTTTTCAAGTTGTTAATTTTGATAGGAATTAAAAAGTGTTTTTGTCAAGAATCATATTTTGTGATTTTCAGTGACATAAAATTATTAGGTGACCTTGAAAGCAGTTTTGAATGTTTGTCTGAATACTTTCTAAAGTGTGGGGTAGAGCAGGATTTTAAAATAACCTCATTCTGTCTCTTCAGTACTGAATTAGATGAGTTGCAGGAATTCTACCTCACTGTCCAGTGGGCCAGATAAATTTCTCCTTTAAAGTGAGTCATTTATTTGTTGGCTAACTAACAAGACATGTGCTCTAATAGAAGTTGGCACGGTTGGTACATTTGCAGCATTACTGTCTATTAAGTTTACCTGCACTGTGTGGTTGTTGAAATTCTTCACCATCTTTCAGATTAGACTGGATCTGCCAGTTGGCATGTGTGGAATATTTTAAAGAACAACAGTTAAAAAATCATGTAGATCTAGAATTAAATTAATTAGAGAAATGACAAGCACAATAACAACAGATGCATGGTCCTTGGGGCTTCCCAGGTGGCTCAGTGGTAAAGAATCCACTGGCGAGGCAGGACCCTTTGGTTCAGCCCCTGGGTCGAGAAGATCCTCTGGAGAAGGAAATGGCAACCCAATCCAGCATGCTTGCCTGGGAAATTCCAAGAACAGAGGAGCCTGGAGGTCTGCAGTTCACGGTGTTGCAAAGAGTCAGACATGACTGAGCAACTAAACAGCAGTAGAAACTTACTGTCCTTGTACTTTTCATTCGGGGACTAGATGTTCAAATGTTAACTTTCATGAAATATGGCACAGTTAGCAAATGGTGGCCAGTGTGAACTGGAAGTTTATTAGGAATGAATTAATATTCTCCTGGCACCAAAAATGTGCCATTCATACCTTTTCATTTGTAACACTAATTACATATAATAATTCTAGGTTTTAGTTTTTAAAAGAACCCTTCATGTATAGGGTACTGTAGAACTATTCAGTTCATATGTCAGCCCTAATTAAAACTTACCTCAGAATTCATTAAAATCGGGCTCAACTGTTTACCATCTCTTACAGCAGTATACCTTTAGATGAAAAACACTGCACCTTCAATTTTTTCCTTTTCAGTTTTTGTTGTCTAATTAATAGAAACCATTAATTTGAAGGGATGAATTAAAAATGGAATGAATAGTATAGGCTTTGTGTAATTTTCTAAAGGTTTTATGTACCATAATCAAGGTTAAAAAAAATGCTTATTGCAGATGTCCTGAGCTGACAGACTATATATTTAGAATCATTAAGTCTGTGGTAACTAGTAAAAATAAAATGTATAATGAGGATAAAATTAAATGGATGATAGAATTCAAGCTTTAATGAGTCAAAAAAACCCCCAAAACCCTGACTCTAGTTCCCAAGTTCATGTTAGTCAAAGGAAATAAAACTTCATTTTTTCATATTTAGCAAGACAAATTACTGAATTAACATGCTCTAAAGTTTTATCCAATTTATAATGTGATAGAAATTTGTTGAAGTAGTTCTAGGAGACATTATAAATATATATATTAAAGAATACTGACTCTTTTGTTATTCTGAGAAAAATAAACAGAAAATATAACTCAATGAGTAGCTGAGAAAGAAAACATGTTTTCCATGGAGGCAGAAGCATGAAAAGTACAGTGTCTTGACATCAATACCAAAGAGGTTTTCCTTACATTCCTGAAGAATGCAAGGAGCTGTTTACAGACAAAAGCCCCGCTTGTATGGGTGTATATGATTATATTCTTTGCAGCCAAAGATGGAGAAGCTCATACAGTCAGCAAAAACAAGACCGGGAGCTGACTGTGGCTCAGATCATGAACTCCTTATTGCCAAATTCAGACTTAAACTGAAGAAAGTAGGGAAAACCACTAGACCATTCAGATATGACCTAAATCAAATCCCTTATGACTATACAGTGGAAGTGAGAAATAGATTTAAGGGACTAGATCTGATAGACAGAGAGCCTGATGAACTATGGATGGAGGTCCGTGACATTGTATAGGATACGGGGATCAAGACTATCCCCATGGAAAAGAAATGCAAAAAGGCAAAAAGGTTGTCTAAGGAGGCCTTACAAATAGCTGTGAAATGAAGAGAAGTGAAAAGCAAAGGAGAAAAGGAAAGATATTCCCATTTGAATGCAGAGTTCCAAAGAATAGCCAGGAGAGATAAGAAAGCCTTCCTCAGCAATCAATGCAAAGAAATAGAGGAAAACAACAGAATGGGTGCTCAACATCACTCATTATCAGAGAAATGCAAATCAAAACCACAATGAGGTACCATTACTCGCCAGTCAGGATGGCTGCTATCCAAAGGTCTACAAGCAATAAATGCTGGAGAGGGTGTGGAGAAAAGGGAACCCTCTTACACTGTTGGTGGGAATGCAGACTAGTACAGCCACTATGGAAAACAGTGTGGAGATTCCTTAAAAAACTGGAAATAGAACTGCCATATGACCCAGCAATACCACTTCTGGGAAAACAACAGAATGGGAAAGACTAGAGATCTCGTCAAGAAAATTAGAGATACCAAGGGAACATTTCATGCAAAGATGGGCACAATAAAGGACAGAAATGGTATGGACCTGACAGAAGCAGAAGATATTAAGAAGAGGTGACAAGAACACAGAAGACCTGTACAAAAAAGATCTTCATGACCCAGATAATCACAATGGTGTGATCACTCACCTAGAGCCAGACATCCTGGAATGTGAAGTCAAGTGGGCCTTAGAAAGCATCACTATGAACTAAGCTAGTGGAGGTGATGGAATTCCAGTTGACCTATTTCAAATCCTGAAAGATGATGCTGTGAAAGTGCTGCACTCAATATGCCAGCAAATTTGGAAAACTCAGCAGTGGCCACAGGACTGGAAAAGGTCAGTTTTCATTCCAATCTCAAAGAAAGGCAATGCCAAGGAATGCTCAAACTACTGCACAATTGCACTCATCTCACTCTCTAGTAGAGTAATGCTCAAAATTCTCCAGGCCAGGCTTCAGAAATACGTGAACTGAGAACTTCCAGAAGTTCAAACTGGTTTTAGAAAAGGCAGAGGAACCAGAGATCAAATTGCCAATATCTCCTGGATCATCAAAAAAGCAAGAGAGTTCCAGAAAAACATCTATTTCTGCTTTATTGACTATACCAAAACTTTGACTGTGTAGATCACAATAAACTGGAAAATTCTGAAGGAGATGGGAATACCAGACCACCTGACTTGCCTCTTGAGAAACCAGTATGCAGGTCAGGAAGCAACAGTTAGAACTGGACATGGGACAACAGACTGGTTCCAAATAGGAAAGGATTACGTCAAGGCTGTATGTTGTCACCCTGCTTATTTAACTTATATGCAGAGTACATCACGAGAAAGGCTGGGCTGGAGGAAGCACAAGCTGGAATCAAGATTGCTGGGAGAAATATCAATAACCTCAGATTTGCAGATGACACCACCCTTATGGCAGAAAGTGAAGAGGAACTAAAAAGCCTCTTGATGAAAGTGAAAGAGGAGAGTGAAAAGTTGACTTAAAGCTTAATATTCAGAAAACTAAGATCATGGCATCTGGTCCCATCACTTCATGGGAAATAGATGGGGAGACAGTGGAAACAGTGTCAGACTTTATTTTTTTGGGCTCCAAAATCACTGCAGATGATGACTGCAGCCATGAAATTAAAAGAGGCTTACTCCTTGGAAGGAAAGTTATGACCAACCTAGATAGCATATTAAAAAACAGAGACATTACTTTGCCAGCAAAGGTCCACCTAGTCAAGGCTATGGTTTTTTCAGTGGTCATGTATGGATGTGAGAGTTGGACCGTGAAGAAAGCTGAGCGCCAAAAAATTGATGCTTTTTAACTATGGTGTTGGAAAAGACTCTTGAGAGTCCGTTGGACTGCAAGGAGATCAAACCAGTCCATCTTAAAGGAGATCAGTCCTGGGTGTTCATTGAAAGCACTGATGCTGAAGCTGAAACTCCAGTACTTTGGCCACCTCATGTGAAGACTTGACTCATTGGAAACGACCCTGATGCTGGGAGGGATTGGGGGCAGGAGGAGAAGGGGACGACAGAGGATGAGATGTCTAGATGGCATCACCAACTCGATGGGCATGAGTTTGAGGAGTCCATCCAGGAGTTGGTGATGGACAGGGAAGCCTGGCGTGCTGCAATTCATGGGGTCGCAAAGAGTCGGACATGACTGAGCGACTGAACTGAACTGATATAGTTATAGACTGGGTGTCTGATACAAACATCATTTATGGCTCACAGTTCTGGAGATTGAAAACTCTTATATTAAGGTGCTGAGATCTCGCTTCCTTCTAGTTCACAGACTAGTTTTCTTCCTGTGTCTTCTTTCATCAGAAGGGGCAAGACAGCTCTCTGTGGTTTCTTTAGTAGGGCATGTACTTGTGTGCTAAGTCATTTTGGTCATACCTGACTCTTTGTGACCCTATGGACTGTAGCCTGCCAGGCTCCTCTGTCCATGGGATTCTCCAGGCAACAATACTGGAGTGGATTGCAGTGCCCTACTCCAGGGGATCTTCCCTACCCAGGGATCAAACCAACATCTCTTATGCATCTCCTGCATTTGCAGGGGAGTTCTTTACCACTAGCACCATGTGGGAAGCTCAATGTATCTCCTTTATCAACGTTCCACTCCCATGATCTAATCACCTCTCAAAGGCCTCACATAATACGATCATATTGGGAATAAGGATTTCAGCTCGATATGAATTTTGAAGGGACAGACTCTTTTAGTCTATAACAAGGTGTCAATAACCTTGAAAGTGATTCACAATGAAGTCAAGCCTTAGCTTTACACAGGTCATCTACTAGAGATTAAAACTAATGATGATGAAAATAAAATGATTATTAGAGGTGAAAGCTAGAGGTAATTGTCTAAGTTATTATTTTTCAAGAGCTAATTTGCTTCAGTTGTGTCTAACTCTTTGCAACCCTATGGACCAAAGCCCGCTTGGTTCCTCTGTCCAGAGGCTTCTCCAGGCAAGAGTACTGGAATGGGCTGCCATTTTCTATTCCAGGGGATCTTCCCAATGCAGGGATCGAACCTGTGTCTCTTAAGTCTCCTTCATTGACAAGCAGGTTCTCTACCATTAGCGCCACCTGGGAAGCCTAGACAAATTTTACTACTTGTTGATTTGCCCTAGAAGCCTCCATCAGGGAATTTTTAGAGATATTTAGGCTGGTCATACTTTAATTCCCATTCACAAGGAAAAAACTACTTGCTTGCAGGGTCTCCCAGTAAGCTCATATTTTTATCCCGGTCATGAATTGTAGCTGAACTACTAAAAGGAGCTAGACTCTATAGTGCTCTAATAGGAAAAGCTACCTTGGAAATAAAACCCTGCAGCCTTTTTCCTCATTCTAAGATTGTTCCTGGGACTTCTGCATGAAAAAATTCCACACACTAGTCATTCATACATAAATTGAAAAGATAATTTGACTTGATGAATTTGTACTTTCACCAAAGAATAACTCATACTGTCTTGGAAACATGTTTCTTCTAATGCTTAAATATTTCATTAGGGACAGTTGATCACAGTAGTATTATGATTTATTAGTTGATTTCTTAAAAATTCATAAGAATGCATTCATACTCTCTTCTACTCCCCTGAGTCTTGAACAACTCCCCAGATTAGTGTGGGTATACAACAATGAAAACTGGCTTTCACAAACTAAGAATATAGTGGGGAAGACAGACAAGAAGCAGATTCAAGGTACATGATTCTAAAACCAAGCCAAAGAAAGGGCAGAATGAGTCTTTTATTACTTCAAAACTATACTATTTGTGTTCTATTTTTCAGTTTTAAAAATCAAACTAGTACTACTAGAGAAAAATTTGCAGAATAGGAATCCTCAGGAACATTACAATGTATTTCACAGAAGTTCTAAGACTTTCTTGTCATCATTGTCTTTCTATCAGGAAACTTTAAAACAAAAGAAAACAAAAAACATTTACCCTCCAAACTATAACAATCCTTTAAACTGAATAGTTACTGCAGAAATCAGCTGACTGCTTACCAAATTGGTTTTCTTTCTGCTGAGTCCTCAACTAGGCTTCATTCCTAAGCCTTGCCTGAAGTTGGGTAGGGCCACATGACTGACATCTGGCTCACTGGCCCATAGATTGTGAATGGAAATGATATATCCTACTTCCAGGCCTGGATCAAGAAATCAAAGAAAATGAAAAAAGCACAGAAATTTGGGAGTTTAAAGGGATGAAAAAAAGCTGCCATTATACTTTCAAAAATAGGAAATTAAATTGAAATAGCTCTGGACAATCTAATGGCCTATGATAAATATCAGATTAAGAATGTGGCCTTCTCTCTAAAGCAGAAATCAGACTTCCAAATCCTCTGCAGCCCCAGTGGAGGGCCTGTTCTCACATCAACCTGGCTATAGTGATCAGGGATTTTTCAAAGGATGGAGGAAGGAACCAGGGGAAAAGTGGAGAAAGGAGATGTTCCCAGAAATTAAACTCCAAGTCTTCTCAGGCAAAGTGCACCTCCTCATGTGTAAGAGCTGTTCAAAATGTCTGCTTTGCAGGGATTCATAAATTCTTGCCTTTAGCTTCTAAGGCAAGGATTTGTATTAATATTTTGATTTAATTTTTAAAATTAATATCACTAAAAGATACTAGATGTCAAGCTGAATGAAATGACTGGATAGAACTTTAGGAGAGTAGAAGCTAAAGGCAAAGGAGAAAAGGAAAGATATACCCAATGGAATGCAGAGTTCCATCGAATAGCAAGGAGAGATAAGATAGCCATCCTCACGGATCAATGCAAAGAAATAGAGGAAAATAATAGAATAGGAAAGACTAGAGATCTCTTCAAGAAAATTAGATACCAAGGGAACATTTCATGCAAAGATGGGCACAATAAAGGACAGAAATGGTATGGATCTAACAGAAGCAGATGATATTAAGAAGACATGGCAAGATTACACAGAACTATACAAAAAAGATCTTCATAACCCAGATAACCGTGATGGTGTGTTCACTCAGCTAGAACCAGACATCCTGGAATGCAAGGGCACGTGGGCATTAGGAAGCATCACTGTGAACAAAGCTAGTGGAGGTGATGGGATTCCAGTTGAACTACTAAAAGATGATGCTGTGAAAGTGCTGCACTCAATATGCCAGCAAATTTGGAAATCACAGGACTGGAAAAGGTCTGTTTTCATTCCAATCCCAAAGAAAGGCAATGCCAAAGAATGTTCAAACTACCACACAATTGCACTCATCTCATACTCTAGCATAGTAATTACACAAATTCTCCAAGCCATGCTTCAACAGTATGTGAACTGTGAATTCCAGATGTTCAGGCTGTATTTAGAAAAGGCAGAAGAGCCAGAGATCAAATTGCCAGCATCCGCTGGATCATAGAAAAAGCAAGAGAATTCCAGAAAAATATCTATTTCTACTTTATTGATTACACTAAAGCTTTTGACTGTGTAGATCAAACAAACTGTGGAAAATTCTTCAAGAAATGGGAATACCAGACCACCTTACCTGCTTCCTGAGATATCTGTATGCAGGTCAAGAAGGAATATTTAGAACAGGAAACAGAAAAACAGACTGGTTCCAAATTGGGAAAGGAATATGTCAAGGCTGTATATTGTCACCCTGTTTGTTTAGCTTATATGCAGAGTACATTATATGAAACGCTGGGCTGGATGAAGCACAACCAGAATCAAGATTGCCAGGAGAAATATCAATAACCTCAGATATGTGGATGACACCACCCTTATGGCAGAAAGTGAAGAAGAACTCAAGAGCCTCTTGATGAAAGTGAAAGAGGAGAGTGAAAAAGCTGGCTTAAAGCTCAATACTCAAAAAATGAAGATCATGGCATCCAGTCCCATCACTTCATGGCAAATAGATGGGGAAACAGTGGAAACAGTGTCAGGCTTTATTTTCTTGGGCTCCAAAATCACTCCAGTTGATGACTGCAGCCATGAAATTAAAAGACACTTGCTCCTTGGAAGAATTCTATGGCCAACCTAGATAGCATATTAAAAAACAGAGACATTACTTTGGCAAAAAATGTCCTTTTCGTCAAAGTTATGGTTTTTTCCAGTAGTCATGAATGGATGTGAGAGCTGGACTATAAAGAAAGCTGAGCGCTGAAGAATTGATGCTTTTGAACTGTGGTGTTAGGGAAGACTCTTGAGTGTCCCTTGGACTGAAAGGCGATCCAATCAGTTGATCCTAAAGGAAATAAGTCCTGAATATTCATTGGAAGGACTGGTGCTAAGCTGAAACTGCAATACTTTGGCCACATGATGCGAAGAACTGACTCACTGGAAAAGGCCCTGATGCTGGGAAAGATTGAAGGTAGGAGGAGAAGGGGACAACAGAGGATGAGATGGTTGCATGGCATCACCGACTCAATGGACATGGGTTTGGGTGAACTCCAGGAGTTGGTGAAGGACAGGGAAACCTGGCGTACTGCAGTCCATAGGGTCACAAAGAGTCTGACACAACTGAGCGACTGAACTGAACTGACAAATTCTTGCCATAGTTACTATTTTCCTTTTCTGAATGGGAAATTTTATGTATTTTTTCACTACCTTAGTAAAGTGGGTATGTATATGGTTTGGGAGTTTAAGATGGAAATATGTTGTTTTATATTCATAAGAGCCACATTTGAATTTAATGGAGAGCTTTTGTATTAATATCACTAGAAAATACTAGACATCAAACTGAATGCAATGACTGTATAGGACTTTAGGAGAGTGGATGAATTAGTTCTATATGTGGGAGCAAAAGGGAAAATGGATACTAGCGACCAACAGAGGAGATTGTGGCAGAGACTGGCTAAATTTAAAAAATCAGTTTCCCTTTTTTCTTTGGTACTGGTTTTCCAGACTCTCTTGACATAGGAAGAAGCTGGAAGTCTGAGTGCTGGCTGATGCAATGTAGATATGATTTATGTCACGTCTAAGCCTATCATAAAAACTCCCTGTATACTCCTCCACGCTTTCTCTCCTTTGCCTGGAAGCTGGATATTGAATGCTAACCAGCCAACTAAAATGGCCTAGAATGGGTAAATTTAACTCAGATGACCATTATATCTACTACTGTGGGCAAGAATCCCTTAGAAGAAATAGAGTAGCCATTATAGTCAACAAAAGAGTCTGAAATGCAGAACTTGGATGCAATCTCAAAAAGGACACAAAGATCTCTGCTCGTTTCCAAGGCAATCCATTCAATATCACAGTAATTCAAGTCTATGCCTCGACCAGTAATGCTGAAGAGGCTGAAGTTGAACAGTTCTCTGAAGACCTACAAGACCTTCTAGAACTAACACTCCCAAAAGATGTCCTTTTTCTTATAGGGGACTGGAATGCAAAAGTAGGAATCCAAATACCTGGAGTAACAAGCATGTTTGGCCTTGGAGTACAGTATGAAGCAGGGCAAATGCTAATAGAGTTTTTGCCAAGAGAATGCACTGGTAATAGCAAACACCCTCTTCCAACAACACAAGAGAAGACTCTACACATGGACTTCACTGGATGGTCAATACCAAAATCTGATTATATTCTTTGCAGCCAAAGATGGAGAAGTTCTATTCAGTCAGCAAAAACAGGACTAGGAACTGACTGTGGCTGAAATTATGAACCCGTTATTGCCAAATTCAGACTTAAATTAAAGAAAGTAGGGAAAACCACTAGACCATTCAGGTATGACCTAAATCAAATCCCTTACAATTATACAGTGGAAGTGAGAAATAGACTCAAGGGATTAGATCTGATAGTCAGGGTGCCTGAAGAACTATGGACGGACGTTCATGACATTGTACAGGAAGCAGGGATCAAGGCAATCCCCAAGAAAAAGAAATGTAAAAAAGCAAAATAGTTGTCTGAGGAGGCCTTACAAATAGCTGAGAAAAGAAGAGAAGCTAAAGGCATAGGAGAAAAGGAAAGATATACCCAAGTGAATGCAGAGTTCCAAAGAATAACGAGGAGAGATAAGAAAGCCTTCCTCAGTGATCAATGCAAAGAAATAGAGGAAAACAATAGAATGGGAAAGACTAGAGATCTCTTCAAGAAAATTAAAGATACCAAGGGAACATTTCATGCAAAGACGGGCACAATAAAGGACAGAAATGGTATGGACCTAACAGAAGCAGAAGATACTAAGAAGAGGTAGCAAGAATACAGAGAACTATACAAAAAAGATATTCATGACCCAGATAACCATGATGGTGTGATCACTCTGCTAGAGCCAGACATCCTGGAATGTGAAGTCAAGTGGGCCTTAGGAAGCATCACTACAAACAAAGCTAGTGGAGGTGAAGGAATTCCAGTTGAACTACTTCGGATCCTAAAAGATGATACTGTGAAAGTGCTGCACTCAACATGCCAGCAAATTTGGAAAATTGAGCACTGGCCATGGGACTGGAAAATATCAGTTTTCATTCCAATCTCAAAGAAAGGCAATGCCAAAGAATGCTCAAACTACCACAGAATTGCACTCATCTTACATGCTGGTATAGTAATGCTCAAAATTCTCCAAGCCAGGCTTCAACAGTAACATTAATTTTAACATTAAATTAATGGAAACTCATTTACTTATTCTGGGTGGAGAATTGGTGGTCAAAATTAAGATGGTGATTTAAACTACATATCAATAGAAATATTTTGAAAGTGGCAGAGAGATTTATAAAATATAAATAGAGAAAAATATTTCAAATAGTTGAGAAACGATCATTTGTGTATATTTTATGGACTCCACTTGTCGACAAAGGTCCATCTAGTCAAAGGTATGGTTTTTCCAGCAGTCATGTATGGATGTGAGAGTTGGACTGTAAAAAAAGCTGAGTGCTGAAGAACTGATGCTTTTGAACTGTGGTGTTGGAGAAGGCTCTTGAGAGTCCCTTGGACTGCAAGGAGATTCAACCAGTTCATCCTAAAGATCAGTCCTGAGTGTTCATTGGAAGGACTGATGTTGAAGCTGAAACTCCAATACTTTGGCCACCTGATGCGAAGAACTGACTCATTTGAAAAGACCATGATGCTGAGAAAGACTGAGGGCAGGAGGAGAAGGGGACAACAGAGGATGAGATGGTTGGATTGCATCACTGACTCGATGGACATGAGTTTGAATAAACTCTGCGAGTTGGTGATGGACTGGGAGGCCTGGCATGCTGCAGTCCATGGGGTCATAAAGAGTTGGACATGACTGAGCGACTAAACTAAGTGAAGTTGAATGTGGAAGATTGTGGAAGCTTCATCAGCTGGTCCTTGAATACCTCCATGGAAGAAAGTACCTGTCACCTCAGGTGTGCTGTTACATACTTGGCTTTGGCATAAATGAAAAGTAAACTTCAGTTGAGATAAGCGACTGAGATCTTAACTTTTCTCTGTTACATAAGTTGGTGTGGTGGTGGTTTAGTCGCTATGTCATATCTGACTCTTGCAACTCCATGGACTATAGCATGCCAGGCTCCTTTGTCCATGGGATTCTCCAGGCAAGGATACTGGAGTGGGTTGCCATTATATAAGTTAGGGCATCTAAAAAAAGATACCAGTCGAGATAGATAACTTTTAAAAATCCCGCTGAAAATAGTAATTTTTAAGATTAAGAAATATAGCATAGTGTATTGCTGATTTTAATTGAAATTGTTTGAAAGCCAAGGGAGTTAATTTTATATATTCTGGTGGAAATATTTTGTATGATTTCTGGAAGCTAAAAGAACATGAGGTGGCAAAATCACAATATTATACACAAGGTTGACCATGTATATATTTACAAACCCTTCAGTGGAGAGAATAATCCCAATTAGAAACATCAAGCCAAATAAAATGAGTCTTTGGCCAGGGTTAAATTGGATAAGTTTTTAGAGAAAATAGAGGGAAAGTTTGGAAACACATTCTTTCATGAAAAGAATGCCAATATTTGTTAAAGTTCAGCTTTAGAACTGTCACCACCTCAACTTTCAGCTGGAATTCTGGCCTGGAAAGAAATCGGTGTAGACTTTGGGACAGGGGTTTATACCTTGATGTATTGCTCTCACACTCCTTCCAGTTGAAAGGGCCTCTGATATAGCAGAACTTATGGTGGCTAAGTGGTAAAGAACCTGCCTGCTAATTAAAGAGACACAAGTTCAATTCCTGGGTCAAGATGATCCCCTGGAGAAGGAAATGGCAAACCACTCCAGTATTCTTGCCTGGGAAATCCCATGGACAGAGGAGACTGGTGGGCTGCAGCCATGGACTCACAAAGAGTTAGACATGGCTTAGCAACTAAACAACAACAACATACATATTCATACTTCTTTTTTAGTAACTTTCACAGCACAGAAGAGTAAACAGTACTGATTCTTATTTCTATAATCCTGAATCTCTGCTGTATACATATATTTATTTAATAAGCATCTATCGAACATCTATTATGTGTTAGATACTGCTTCTAAATATTAGAGACGTAGTGAAAAAAACATAAAAATTTCTCTGTCATAATGAAGCATACTCTGTAGGGAAAGACAAAAAATAGAAAAAGATAAATGAGTAAATTACATAGTGACAGTTACAAATGCTAAAAGAGAAAATTAAAACAAATTGGGATACAAATAATTATGATGGAAATTATACGTTTAGAAAGAGTAAGATTTCTCTGAAAAGGTGAAGCTGAGGAATGGCCTGAAGGAAAGTGTCTTCCCTGGTGGCTCACAGAGTAAAGAATCTGCCTGTGATGCAGGAGACCCAGGTTCAATCCCTGGGTTGGAAGGATCCCCTGGAGAAGGAATTGGCAACCCACTCCAGTACTCTTGCCTGGAGAATTCCATGGACAGAGAAACCCGGCAGGCTACAGTTCATGGAATCGCAGAGTTAGACACGACTGAGTGACTTTCACTCTTTTTTTTTTTTCCCCCACTAAAGAAAAGTATGGATCAATCCATGCTGAACTGCAGGGAAGTTCATTCCAAGTGGAAGGAAGAGCACATGTGGATACTGGAAGTGGGAGCATGTTGGGCTATTTGAAAAACCGTATAAAGGCGAGTATGACTGGAGTTGAATGAACATGGGGATGAGCTATAGGGAATTATAGCATAGGGAAAATGAAATATTGGATAGCATAGGACTTTGAGATTCATAGCAAAAATTTTGGCTCTACTCACTGATAAGGAGAAATATGAGCGGTATGAGAGGGTTTTTAGCAGATCTGACAGGCTTGCTATGATTCCAATGTTGAAATAGAGTAGAGAAGCCTAGACTAGAATCAGAGTGACCAGTTAAAAGCCTATTATGCAAATCCAGGCAAGCAATAATGTGGCTGAGACCAGGGTAGCGAAGAGAAGTCATCATGTTCTAGATGTATTTTGAAGTTAGAGTTGACAGGACTTAATGATGAATCAGATGTGGAGTCTAAGAGAGAGCTATCAAAGACGACTTGAAATTTTAGGGTTCAAACAGCTGAAAGAATGGAATTCCATTTCCTGAGATGAGGATGACAGCAGGTGGGTCTAGTTTATAGGGAAATATGCAAAGATCAGATTTAACACCTTTAAGTGTGGATGTTTCCTTGACCATTACAAGTGGAGCTACTGAGTGTGTGGTTGGGTACATCAATCTTGAGTTTGGTGCTCACTTTTCAGCTAGAGATACAGATATGGAGCAGCATACAGAGATGGCTTAAAGCTGAGAGATTGAATAACATCTCCTAGGAATTGAGTGAAGCAGAAAAAGAAGCAGTTTGAAGAATGTACCCTCATTTGGAAGAAAAGGAGGAATCTGAAAAGGAGTAGCTAAAAAGGAGAAAAATAGATACATGTGGTTTTATGGAAGCTGAATATTGAAAATACATTTAAAAATATTTTTTAAAAAAGGAATAAGCGGGCTTCCCTTGTGGCTCAGCTGGTAAAGAATCCGCCTGCAATGCGGGAGACCTGGGTTCGATCCCTGTGCTGGGAAGATTCCCTGGAGAAGGGAAAGGCTACCCACTCAGTATTCTGGCCTGGAGAATTCCATGGACAGTCCATGGGATCGCAAAAAAGTCGGACACTGACTGAGTGACTTTCACTTTCTTCAAGCGATATACTAACGATATACTAACCAGGTCAAGTAAGACAAAGACTGAGAAATTACATTTGGATTTAGCAACATGAAGATCACTTATGACAGAGTTTTACTGAAGTGTAGGAACAGAAGCCTGACTACAGTGAATTCAACAGGGATGGGAAGAAAGAAATGGTGGGAGGTAGTGAGTGTCAGATTTGCATTTGATGTGTATAAATGGTAATGTTTTGCATTTGATGTATATAAATGGCAATGTTTTGGCCATAAATTAAAATGAATTTTACTATTTTGACATACATTTCTCTAAATGAGTAATCAATCTCATATTTATCAAAATTGTATTGCAGTTTACAATCAGCACAACATGGCCATATTGCAAGATCAAACTTCAATGTCAGCTCTTCTGGGAAGTCTTTCCTGCCTCCTGCACACAGCATAATTGCTGTGTGTCCAGTGCTCCCCAAACACATCATAAACATATTTTCAGTGTTTGTGTTGTGACGTTATGTTACAAACTTTGTAAAATTTGTGTTCTAATCATTCTGGATCTCTTTCACTCTATTGTGATCCTTCATCCTTATTCAGTAACACTGTTTTGGTAAAAGTATGCGCTCACTAAATGTGTGGTGAATAAAAGAATATCACATTTTAAGTTAGAATACTCAGTCCACTTGATGCAAAGAGCCAACTCCTTGGAAAAGACTGATGCTGGGAAAGATTGAAGGCAGGAAGAGAATGGGTGGCAGAGGATTGATGGTTGGATGGCATCACTGACTCAGTAGACATGAGTTTGAGTGAACTACAGGAAACAGTAAAGGTCAGGGAACCCTGATGTGCTGCAGTTCATGGGGTCCCAAAGAGTCAGACATAACTGAGTGACTGAGTAACAATAACTGATTGTTAAGGAATATAGGTAGATACAGGAGCCTTAATCACTTTTCCCAAGATGTAAAGCCCACTGCATTACGAAAATAATGACACCTATTTCTCTGACTGTAGTCCCTCATTGTCCCTTTTGTTATTAAGTAAAGAACCTACAAAATAATTAGCCATGAATGTGCTATCTAACTAATTAATGTGCTTTTACTTTTTTTTTTCAGATTGATAATTTTTGACTCTTTTTTTCTCATTGTAACAGTATTCAAATTATTAATGTAGAAATTTCATAGATAACAGAATCTTGGTAAAGTTTCTTCTCTGGGACAGAAATCTGAAATTCAGTTTATAGGCTGAAAATTTCCATATCTTCAGAGCTTACCTGTGCTTAAACTAACATTACTATAATTTCAATATAAAAGAGAGACAGGCTGATCTGATTTGGAATACTGGGATGTCTGTAAAGCTACATTCCCAAGGGTGATTAGGTTTGATATTTATTTTTAATATGACTCATTTACAGCCTGTTCACACACATGATCCTCTTTGATGCACTGAATTAAGAGTACAAGAAAAATGCATATTAAAGCTAAAATATTAAGAGTTGGGGCATAGACTGGGAGTTTGGGATTGACATGTACGCACTGCATATTTAAAATAGATAACCAACAAGGACCTACTGTGTAGCACAGGGAACTCTGCTCAATACTCTGTAATAATGGAAATGGGGAAAGAATTTGAAAAAGAATATATATATATATATATCTGAACCACTTTGCTATATACCTGTAAATAACACAACATTGTTAATCAACTCTACTCCAAAATAAAATAAAAATATAAAAAACCCTGAAATATTAAATGTGATATAGAATATTTTATACTTCTCTACATTTAAAATACGTAATTGTCATGGAAGCCAAACTATTACTAAGAAAACCCTTACTTGAACTAAAGGTTCAAGATAAAATGCTAATTCTATTCTAAATAGCAGTAGACATATTTTGAGTGAGAGAGATTTTTGCCTATTTGTTTTGATTGTTGTTTTTACTAAGGAAACTTTAAGCAAAGTCATGGCTTGCAAATTTTTCCCATACTAGAGAACATTGAGAAAAGGAAAGTTATCTCTATTTATCTCTATATTGAAGTATCTTATTTATCTATATACACTGTTTTGCCAAGAGAACGCACTGATCATAGCAAACAGCTTCTTCCTGCAAAATGAGAGATGATTCTACACATGGATATCACCAGATAGTCAATACTGAAATGATATTGATTATATTCTTTGCAGCCAAAGGTGGAAAAGCTCTATACAGTCAGCAAAAACAAGACCAGGAGATGATTGTGGCTCAGACCATGAACAGCTTTTTGCAAAATTTAGATTTAAATAGAAGAAAACAAGGAAAACCACTAGGTCATTCAGGTATGACCTAAATCAAATACCTTATGATTACACAGTGGAAGTGAAAAATAGATTCAAAGGATTAGATCTGATAGAGTGCCTGCAGAACTATGGACAGAGGTTCAGGACATTGTACAGGAGACAGTGATCGAGACCATCCCTGAGAAAAATAAATTCAAAAAGGCAAAATGGTTGTCATAGGAGGCCTTACAAATAGCCGAGAAAAGAAGAGAAGCTAAAGGCAAAGGAGAAAAGGAAAGATATACCTAAGTGAATGCAAAGTTCCAAAGAATAACAAGGAGAAATAAGAAAGCCTTCCTCAGTGATCAGTGCAAAGAAATAGAGGAAAATTATAGAATGGGAAAGACTAGAGATCTCTTCAAGAAAATTAGAGATATCAAAGGAATATTTCATGCAAAGATGGGCTCAATAAAGGACAGAAGTGGTATGGACCTAACCGAAGCAGAAGATATTAAGAAGAGGTGGCAAGATTACACAGAACTATACAAAAAAGATCTTCATGACCCAGATAACCATGATGGTGTGATCACTCAGCTAGAACCAGACATCCTGGAATATGAAGTCAAGTCGGCCTTAGGAAGCATGACTATGAACAAAACTAGTGTAGGTGATGGAATTCCAGTTGAGCTATTTCAAATCCTAAAAGATGATGCTGTAAAAGTGCTGCACTCAGTATGACAGCAAATTTGGAAAACTGAGCACTGGCCACAGGACTGGAAAAGATCAGTTTTCATTCCAGTCCCAAAGAAGGGCAATGCCAAAGAATGTTCAAACTTCTACACAGTTGCACTCATCTCACACGCTAGCAAAGTAATGCTCAAAATTCTCCAAGCCAGGCTTCAAAAGTTCATGAATAGTGAACTTCCAGATGTTCAGGCTATATTTAGAAAAGGCAGAGGAACCAGAGATAAATTGCCAACATCTGTTAGATCATTAAAAAAGCATGAGAAAACCAGAAAAACATCTATTTCTGATTTTTTTAATTACGCCAAAGCCTTTGACTGTGTAGGTCATAACAAACTGTGGAAAATTCTTAAAGAGACTGGAATACCAGACCAACTTACCTATGTCCTGAGAAATCTGTATGCAGGTCAAGAAGCAACAGTTAGAATCAGACATGGAACAATAGACTAGTTCCAAATTGGGAAAGGAGTATGTCAAGGCTGTATATTGTCACCCTGCTTATTTAACTTATATGCAGAGTACATCATGCAAAATGCTGGGCTAGGTGAAGCACAAGCTGGAATCAAGATTGCCAAGAGAAATATCAATAACCTCAGATACACAGATAACACCTTCCTTATGGCAGAAAGTGAAGAGGAACTAAAGAGCCTCTTGAAAGAGAAAGAGGAGAGCGAAAAAGCTGGCTTAAAACTCAACATTCTAAAAATGAAGAACATGGCATCCAATCCCATCACTTCATGGCAAATAGATGGGGAAACAATGGGAACAGTGACAGACTTTATGTTTTTGGGCTCCAAAATCACTGCAGATGCTGACTGCAGTCATAAAATTAAAAGATGCTTGCTCCTTGGAAGAAAAGCTATGACCAACCTAGACAGCATATTAAAAGTAGAGATATTTGCCAACAAAGGTCTGTCTAATCAAAGCTACTGGTTTTCCAATAGTCATGTATGTATGTAACAGCTGGACTATAAAGAAAGCTGAGCACCGAAGAATTGATGCTTTTGAACTGTGGTGTCGGAGAAGACTCTTGAGTCCCTTGGACTGCAAGGAGATCCAACCAGTCCATCCTAAAGGAAATCAGTCCTGAATAATCATTGGAAGGACTGATACTGAAGCTGAAACTGCAATACTTTGGCCACGTGATGCGAAGAACTGACTCATTTGAAAAGACCCTGATGCTGGGAAAGATTGAAGGCAGGAGGAGAAAGGGATGACAGAGGATGAGATGGTTGGACGGCATCATCGTCTCAATGGACATGAGTTTGAACAAGCTGCGGGAGATAGTGAAGGAGAGGGAAGCCTGGCGTGCTACAGTCCATGGGGTTGCAAACAGTCAGACATGACTGAGGGACTGAACAACAGCAACAACATATCTATCTATATAAATCTATCTCCCCAAATTGAATTTATTATTATTTATGAATTAAGCTTAAATTTCACATCAACTCCACTACTCAAGACTACATCAAATAAAATAGAAAATCTGATAAATTCTTCAATATATTCATTATAATAGGCCAAAGAATTTTGTATAGAAGAATCTAAATTATAGGTATAATTGACCTATTTCTAAAATAGAAACTCTCCACTAAATTAGCTTGACAGCAAATATATATATTTCATGTACAAGTTTTTACAAACTTACCTGCTTAAAGCACGTGTAACGGCCTTTTTCATATATTGACTAGATAGTATCAAAGCACTCTTATCACTTGGAAATGTCTTCTACAAATGAGTCTTAGTGAAAGAAAGGGCCTCTCCTCCTGCTTCTAAAATTCAAGTGAACGGACATAGTTCTTGGTTATATAAACTTAGGTTTGGTCAGCTGGCCTGGATTTGGATCTTGGGTAAATGAAGCAGATATGAGGATATTTGGGCATTACTCAGAGTAGCAGGAGTAGAGATGAGACTCCAAAGGAGATGACAGATGTCCATGAAAATGGTATCCTTACCTGCAGAATGACCTTACCTGTGTGCTTGGCTATCTATTGGCTGCATTTTCTGTTGCATTTCCTGTATTGATGTCATCCTGTTCTCCAGGTTTTCCATTATTCTGAGAGTTATTCAAGAGTATATGAATTCCTTTTCTGCTCAAACTAGCCAATCTGTTTCTGTTGTTTGCAACCAAGACTGATAGACTATGACATGTGACTATACTGGTATCACAGACATGAAATATTGAGACTCCTTAAAATAAAGTTTTATTTACATTTGAAAAATGTTTTTCAGTTTTTCTGAAAGCCTGAAATTAAAAGAGTTAAATTCACAGGCCTTTGGGGATTTTTTTCAAACATCACCAAAATCTTATTCCTGACAATTATAGAAGATCTGACTCTTTATTTTACTGTGAATATTTACAAAGTGGTAACATATTCAAATTCAGATTTTATTTTATTACTAAGCAATTTCTTATGAGAATTCACTATTAACTCTCCAAGTCACAGAGTAATGGATGTTTTATCTCTTTCATTATGTGTGATGAAATAGTCATATTTTCTTCAGAAAACAGTGTAATACCCAAAATCTATTATAGATGAATGTCAATTAAACTTTTAAAGAAATAAGAGAAATGACAATTGCAAAATACAAAATAGAAAACTTTATTTGCCTCACTGTATTTAGTAATTATAACTGTGGAAACTGAAGTCATAGTGCAAAGAAAAGGCATTGGTCATGTAGATCTGGGCAGCAGTAAGTACACACACACACACACACACACACACACACAAAGTCTTTCCTTGGGAACATTTCCCTATTATTTTTCAGAACAGAAAATACATTGTTAATTTTTCTCTCTCTCTCCCTCCTTCCTCCCTTGCTTCTTCCCTCTGTCTTTCTCTTCCTCCTCTTTTCCCTCTTTTTTTTCTTCTCCTTCTTTCTCTTTTCAAATTTAAGGTGAGATTGACTTCCTAGAGAAAGCATTAGAGAAACAGAGACCTTTTGCTCCAGTTTGGTGGTTGTCTTCTAAACATCCAGATTAACTCTATCAGTTAATTCCTTTTAAAAATCTCTTCAAAGGTTATGTAATCTCACTTTCTTGTAGAATGAATGCCTGAAAGATGGGAGTCATGTGAACATTTTGAGTTATCTGACAAAAATTAAATAAATGTCTTATTCTAATATAAGTTGATTTTTAACATATCCATAACCAACAGATGCTAGATTCTTGAAATGACACTAGCCTGAGATACTAGCTGAGTACCTTAATGTAAAAATGGAGGTCATTATATAAATTCTTGTGTTACTTGGTGAAAGATATATTTCACATATTAAACCATAAAGGTTTTATTAATATATTATTACAATTGAATTATGAGAAAATAGAAATTTGTGAACATACATGCAAGTTTGTCTATGAATTGGAAATACACATTTCCAGGAAAAAAATTATTCCAAGTTGAAAAAATAAACCCAGTCTTTCTCCTTGTCAACATTTAAAATTATTAGATAGTAAGACTTTTGAAAGCATAATAAACTAGTTACATAGTATCAACAGGAAATATGTATTTCCAAAAATAAATTTTATTCCAAAAAAGATCTGTTTTTCTCTATATCAGCAATTAAAGCAGGTGCCACCTTCTGATTAATTAAATCACAAGATGTTACTTATGCGAAAATCTTAGCAAATGAAACTTAAACAGAAACTGTTGGCTGCACTGTTGTCATTTCTTCTTCGTTTTTTGAATTATCCAGGACACCACATGGCTGGCTTGGAAGCTTATTTTCCAGATCACTGACAACAATGTGATTTTGTGTTTGTATGTGTGAGTATGTGCTTTGTTTTGCAAGACATCAGCTTGAAGCAGTTTCAAATCTCTGGCAACAATTTCTTAAGGAGTATGTCATAAATGAGCTATTGACCACATTTTTTGCCAGGTCACTTGTCAAATGTGTAGTAGGGAGATGTCAAGTTTTAGGGCAACTGCAACCTACATTTATGAAACTACTTAGAAAACAATGTAAGAGTTCTATGGATTCTATTAGGTGCAATCAAGAAAATTGCTCTTTTCATTAGCATATTCCAGTCTGTAAAGAATATTGCTTAAGTCCTTTTTCTAAAATAAGGTCCCAAAATTTTCTCAGGAAATTCCATGTGCTTGGAGTATTTGCTTAAGCACAATTCAAACCTGCAGGAAGTATGCTGCGTTTAGTGTAAAGTTAACTTTTTTTGAATGTAAAAAAGTCAAAATTAATGAAGAAACTAACAAATTCAAAGTTCCACTGAGGAACATCATGATGCTTTTAGCAATTCACTTGAAATGAAGGAGGAAAACCACCTCCTTTAGCATTTTAAAGCTTTGAAAGCCTAATGAACCATGTTACCTCCTGTAGCTTCTACCAAACCAAAATTTGCAAGGTCTAGGTTCATTAGCTGTAAGTGGAAGCAGACCATTCAGTTCATCAATGATGTCTTGCAATGTTTTCAACATTACTGTTGTATTTGGTTGAAGAGATATTTCCATCTTAACTCTTACTTCATTCTCCTTATTTTTCATAAAATTTCCTGTTATTCCAAGAATTAAATGCTCCTCCCTCCAAATGATAAAAAACTTCTTATAACAAGTGTTCAAAATATATTCATTTTTCAACAAGGCAGATTATTGAAGAATGTCATCCTTGTTATATTTTAATTGTTTATATCTCCTTCTATATGTCTCAAACTGTTGTGTATTGGTTTGTGATAAAGGAAAAAAATGAGTAATTAGAATATAAAAAATGTAAAATATTAGATATAGATAATGTGGTTTTGTCTGAATCATTACAATAGAGGTTATATTATCAAACCTTAAAATATTGGCAGTTCATTTAATTCATGTGCTTTTTAAGACTTTTGTATCTCATTATTTTAGGGGAAAAGCTGTGAGCATGAAAAACCCAGGCACTACTTAGCAAACACCCTTGCAGTTTACCAGGTTCTGATGCTAAGGGGACTCCACTTTTCACTGCATTTGAACAATTTTCCAAGTTGGTAGCTCAAATGGTAAAGAATATGCCTGTGAGGAAGGAGACGAGGGTTTGATCCCTGGGTTGGGAAGTTTCTCTGGAGGAGGGCATGGCAATCCACTCTAGTATTCTTGCCTGGAGAATCCCATGGACAGAGAGGCCTGGCAGGCTACAGTCCATGGGGTCTCAAAGAGTCAGACACGACTGAGTGACTAACACAATGATAGCAAGGCAAAGTATATCTTGTCAACCAACACATAAATAAGTTCTGTTGGTTAAGATTACAACTTAATTCTTCTCTTTACTCTGGAAGAATCCAGTTTTGCCTCTATAAATGTATTAATTTCAATATTCTTGATCTGTAAATGTTCCTGTTCTTTGGATTGTCCTTTTATCTGGTTGTAACGTTTTGAAAGTGATAGTTGCTCAGTCATGTCTGACTCTTTGCAACCCCATGGACTATAGCCTGTCAGGTTCCTCTGTCCATGCCATTCTCCAGGCAAGAATACTGGAGTAGGTTGCATTCCCTTCTCCACATTGTCCTGACCCAGGGATGGAACCCAGATTTCATGCATCCTTCATTAATGAATTGATGTGTTCATTTTACATATATGTGAAAGCTTTGCTTTCTATTTTTTCAGACTAGAGTGACATTTACAGAATTTGCATTATATTTCTATTTTGACAACAAAATACAAGTGTATTCCTTAGGTTGTATATAGTTTAATTTCTAAAATTAGAATCTTTCTCTCATTCTCCTGCCCCAGCACAAACAGATGTGCATATAATTAGTATTTTGGCATAAATTGGCTCAAACAACATCGCTTAAGATTAAAATCAGTATTCTATTGTGTATTTAAAAAAATGTGTGTATATATTCTACTCACCATTTCTCTAAGAATTCTGTTGATTGCAGATGCCTGAGGAATAGTCAGTGGGTTATTCAAAACTTGGTAGGCTTTTGAAAAATAAAAAAGATACATATGCTTATGACAAGAGCCTCCATTTGGTGTGATGGGCCTAATATTACCAAGGGCTGTGTGTCCAAAGACAGTTGCACACCCAAATTTTAGATGAGATGTATAATGTGATTCATCTTTAAACCACATAACCTCTGGAGGCTTTGGAAAATAAAGGGATGGCATTAAAGAGAAAAAAATATCTACATGTAAACAAAGTTACTTGTATATAAATATAAATGTACATATATTTGTTTGTAAAGCTAGTAATGTGGTCATATTTATTTCTAAGGAGGCTCACGGACATTGAAACAAATTGGGAGTATTCTGCATTGCACATTTGGTTCAAATCTGCCACTTAGTAGAAGCATAACCTTCAGCAAGTAACTTAAAATCTCTGAATCTTGTTTCATCATCAATGAGAAAATAATAATGTTTTAAAGTGCATTTAATGTCTGCTAAAGTACTTTGCCATGGTAAAATTCAAAATAGAGATAGCTGTGACACTTCAGGAGTAATTCTAGCTGACACTTCTGTCTCTGAGGTGAGCAGAAATGAGTAGAATTCTTAGACTGAAGGCCGTGGGAGGGTCATGATAGTCTTAGGAGAACTGTGGGAGGAGATTTTAGGCAGAAAACTGAAAACTATTCCTTCTTTCTTCCTTTCCAGGAAGAATGCACAGTATTCAATTCATTCATTTGCCAGTTGTTGTTGTTTTCTTTTTCTGCTATACATGTCAATTTCTAAAATTTTTCCATAAATCTGGGATTATTAGGAAAAGTGCATATGAGTATGAAGGTGTATGCTTCTTGGGAAGTTCAGAGTGAGTACACTGACATGCTGGTGTTTGAGTCAAATTACATTATCTTGAATGAATTATTCTCGGATTTTTCTCTTAAAATTTTTAAATTTCTGCCTGCCAGGCAAAAGTAAGTAATTATCTTCCAAGTAGCTGGATGTCATTTTGAAGTATCTGTGTTTTGACCTCTGATATTCAGAGAAAAAAATAGTTCTGCTTCACATGCTAGCTTTTAGAGTCTGAGACTTAATACTTATGTTTCCATGTGATTGTTTGCAAAATAGAAATTATAAAGGGAGAAATAATGAGCCAGAGGGAAAATAAGATGTTTATTTGTGCATGTTTTTGGTTTTGAAAAGGGAAAGAGATTTGGTAGATATGGTTTTCCCAGAATGGCATTGACACCCATACTTCAAAATAGCTTAATGCATCAAGTGTAAATCTTTTTCACAGTTTGTTATTTTACCTACCACATTGTTCCCTTTTATTTGGATGTTGAGTATAAATGGACAGATTTGGAAAAGAGAAATTAAATCATTCATTTGGAGTGGCCCTCGTTTTACACAAATGTTACAGCTGTTACAAACTATGGGCTTTCAGTCAAATCACATTTTGTTTGGAAAGCAAGGTATTTTTATTGAAATCATATCTGAATGCCTTGAAATGGAATATATACTCCTTGTTTTATACCCAGCGATCTCATGAAATTGTACTCTCTGCCTAACTTCTATAGGCATTTCCATTTTCAGATGTTTAGTTTGTAAAACCAACAAGATTTCATCATCAGTCTCTGTTGCTGACCGTGATGCATTTTAGGAGGTTAAAGTTCTAAATAATTGATAATAAAATCTTTCCAGAAAATTTCTTCTTCAGGCTAGATGTAGTTCAGCTTGTTAGACCTTTGGGGAATCATTAACAGAGGGAAAGGCTACAAAGTGGATCATTTTTTTTTTTTTTTTTGACAAGTGCTTGGGCCTGGTGCACTGGGAAGACCCAGAGGGATCAGGTAAAGAGGGAGGTGGGAGGGGGGGATCGGGATGGGGAATACATGTAAATCCATGGCTGATTCATGTCAATGTATGACAAAAACCACTACAATATTGTAAAGTAATTAGCTTCCAACTAATAAAAATAAATGAAAAAAAAACACAAAGTGGATCATTTTTAAATTGTAGCATCTAACATTTTCATCTTGTGTTGCTTTGGAGTATCTGAAAGATGTGAGTATGGTACAGTGGAAGCAACAGAAAATGAAGAAGGGAATTGCAGAAATATGTTTACTATTTCTTCCCTTTTCCCTCAAATTAGTAGAATGTTCAAATGAGTCAAGTACATATTTTAATTGATAAACTGACTTTATATTCACCTATTGGAAACAGTACAACATATTTTACATCAGATTATGAAATATGGATGTTTTACTAAAAGACAGGAAGGGCTTGTTCCAGTCTTTAAAGTAAATACATATTCAAAGGATCTTAAGGCATACCATTTATTCATATTCATATCTATTGAAATACTGTACATCCACATACTTCAATAAATAGTTAAAAACCTGACCTCTTTTTAAATCATTTCTGAATTTCAAAAAACAATTTTTATTGAAAAGATTAAATAGATAACTTTCGGCTGTGTCACAAAGCTAAGCACAATGGATAAATTAACAGTTATTCAGTAAATTTAATCAATATAGATAATTGGCTTTGATAAATTTCTCAGAGTTTTCTGAGTTCACACACTGGGGTATTTATATATATTGTCCTGAATTATCTGGTAATTTTCTCAGTTCTCCAGTCTACTTTCTAGATATAGCTTAAATGTTATGATGAAGCATTAATTTTTCAGCTAAGTTTGAATTCCCCAACAGTGGCTTTAAGTTTGATATTCTCTCTCTCTCTCTCAAATCTTGTGTGTCCCCGCCATAACACAATACTGTAGTTTGGGCAGTACTTTCATTATACAATTGCTGCATAATAGTAAATTAATGGTGTAACAGGACTTATGTTTCAAATGGGATCATTGTAAATAAAACATAATTACACCAGTTGCAGTTAAAAGAATGCAAGTGAATTAAGTCGACTACCCTAATATTCTGGCTCTTCGCTCCCTCCCATCCTCTCCTTTCTTCTTCCCTCCTTCCTTCTTTTCCTTTCTTGCTTTTTTCTTTTCCCTTTACTTCTTTCCCCTTTCAGTCTTTTTTCTTTCTTTCTGCTCTACTTTCTCAACTGCTCTTTTTCTTTTTTCTTTCTTTGAAAAAAATTCAGGGGCAACAAAAATAGTCCCACAAATCGAACCTGTAGAAATATAATGCTGAAACGAATAGCTAGAAAAATTGTTATAGATCAAAAGATAAATCAGTTTCATAAAACTGCTATTTTGAAATTGCAACAATCTTGCACAATCAGGACTGATAAAATGGAGTAATCAGACATTTCAAATGTCCATAAATGTAAAATCATCTACTTGAACATTATATGCAATACATTCACACAAAAAAGCAAATACTGTAGCCTTATTTGAACAATATTGAACTCATAAATACTCATGATTTCACTCTGTCCAGGGGCCTAACAACTAGGAATGCTGCTTGATACAGAAAAACATAGTGAATACCTCCTCTATTTAAAAATGTCACTCAAGAAAATCTCTTCTAACATAAAGGCAAATACATATAGCTACTGTGCTATGACTGTACTTCGGTCACATTCTATGGGAAAAACACCAGACTCCACAAATTCGGAATCATGACAACACTTTGAACTAATTATTTGGTTCATCCATAGTTTATACCTCAATTTACCTCACATTTACCCTACAAACCTTACAAAGAGGAGGTATTTTTACTCTAGGAAAGCGATCACTGTATAATATGCATTCTTGATCTGTTTCTTTCTCCCAAACAATGATACTGATGGTTAACACCTCTGTGGTAGCACCACTATTTCTAGTAAGTAGATTATTATGGAGTGTGCCACTTTAAAGCTGCAATACACACAAAAAGTATTTTGTAGTGTACTCACCAGTTCCACAAAAAGATTTTGAAAAGCAAATCAATAATAATCAAAGTTAAAATGTCATATGTGGTTTTTGTAAAAACCTTTCTTAGTGTATCAGTCAAAATAACATAATAAATTATTACAGTAAAGTTAATAGCATTATGCCATATAATTGCCATTTTGTGGAAATGTTGTATATATATGCCTCCTCATTTAGGATTCACATTTCTAATTAAAATAGATTTATGGTGTACTTTGGGACAAAATTTTACTTACATTTTACTTATCTACATTAGATATCTTAAATGTATACAACCTCTGTGAAATATCTTGTTTCTAACTATATTAGCAGGTATTGTTATAACTTGCAAAAGGGAACTATTTGCAAAAATTCCTCTAGGGATAGTAAAATTGGTAATTTTATTGAACTTGCAAATGGCTTTCAAGGCTATAGTCTGTCTTTAGTAAAGAGTAAAACCATCAAACTATTCTTGTAATATAATACTTGTAGAATAACAGCATTTTCCTTCAAAAATGTAGTTTCCATTCTTTGTGATAGAAATAATTTAATATCCATGATAATTTAGCAATTAATTTATTTTAAGACATTCTTCATCACTGATGGCTTGTCTTCATTTGAACACATCTTACATATATCATGTAAAAAATAAAGCGTGATAATTTTTTTTTCCATTTTAGCTTTGCTTGTTTAAGCAGACATGGCTATAGAGAAAGATTTAACCACAGAATTAGTTATTTCAGGGATTGATCTGCTGCATACTAGGATCAAATATTTGTTATAATATATTTTGGAGCATTTTTGTACAACATGTATGCCAAACTATCAACTGAGTAATGTTTTCAGCTGGAAAATATGCAAAATGCTCCTGTCCACAGGAACACTATATCTAGCATACCAACTTATTTGCCACAGAATCGAATTAATTTTGAATGCTTACCGTCTCATTTAATGTTAGGTAATTGGACTTTGTGTCCTTTCTGACAAACCACCTTAAAAATTTTGGCCTGTAATAGTGAAAGGAAAAGATGCTGTATTGCCAGAAAATTTTGGATGGACTGTGCTATCATTCTAAAGAGAATTATTTCCCAAAGTGGATCTAACACTTAGCTACAACTAAAGAAATCATATGGTGAATTTACCTGTACTATATTTGTTAAATTGTTTTCATCACAAAGCTGAGCTATCATGGGGCAAAATTCTCAAAACCTATTGGTAATGAGGGAAGAGATTTTTACAATTTGATAGCTCCTTTGTTATTTAGAGACAGGATATAGTTAGTATTAACTTTATCATTGTGGTTTATTTTTGCTTTCAAGCTGTAGAATTTGGCAAAAACATTTTATTAGTTGGAGATGAAGAGAAAATTATTTTATGAAGGCACACCCATGCTGAACTTACAGGAAAGAGAAGCAGAGCTGCACAGCCATTTATATTACAAGGATCATTCCTGAAACCTGAATATCATGCGAGCAGAAAAATCTAGATATGTTATATTTTGAAGAAGTGATCTGAAGGCAATATTATTTGCTTTTTTATCAAAAAAGAAAAAAAAAATGCATCTTTGTAAATGTAGGTTGACTCTTATTGAAACAGGGAAATGAATGCTTGTATTGCAGCCTTAAAGAATCACATATTCACTGCAATATTCGTTTTTTTGTAAACTACAGCCTGCAACCTAGCAGACCATGACTGAATGCTTTTGAAAAGTTGTAGATTACAAACATGAAATCACAATTAATATCCTCTAAAAGTAATTTCAGAGCTTTCACGTCTTAAAAAAAGGACAATGTGTACTGCTTCACAAGGTAATGTAGCTAATCAAAAAAAGAGTAGAATTAAAGTATTTACATAATGAGCAATTCTACAGAAGGCGATCATCCCCGTGTAAGCACTGCTGATTATATCCCACGCTGCTTTTAACAAACTGTACCAGATTGGATCCAGCCATCAGCACTTTCAGAGAATCCTTAAAAGCCTTTTATGGGTCTTTATATTTATTGTAGAATGGCATTCTTCAGGTGGAATAAGCTGGTGAAAGAGGACAGTGTCAACACAAGGTACCAGCAGGAGAAAAGAACGTCAGCGCTCCCGGTAATTCCATACTGGGCTGTACTTGGAGCTGGAAAGAAACGGAGAAGAATAAATCAAAATCTAATTTGTGTCTTTCAAGAGCTTAACAATAATCAAAGAGCAGCTGGGTGTTCTGGGAAAAAACTCTCACTGGAGTCAGATTTTAGATTCACATCTGGTTCTGCGGTATGACAATGTGTGGCCTATTCGACTGACCTCTCTGATCTTCAAGATCAGAACGAAAGAACAAGAACAACATAGAAATAATATAATCCACCTGGCAGGACTGCAGTGAGAATTTGAGATGAAGCACACGCAGCACATTGCATTAGACTGGACATAAGTACTCAGCAAATATCAGCTAACATGATTTCTCTGATATGCATTGGAACTATTTCTCATAGTGGACAATATTCATTTATGTATATATTTATTTTTATTGAGATATAGTTGAACCATAGCAGTGTGTAAGTCTAAGGTGTACAACAGTGTGGATTTGATACACTTGTATATTGCAAATGATCACCACCAGTAGCTGACACTTCTATCATGTCACGTAATTGTCATTTTTGGGACTTCTCTGGTGGTCTAGTGGTTAAGAATCCACCTTCCAGTGCAGGAAATATGGATTTGATCCCTGGTCCAGGAAGACCCCATACGCCACAGGACAGCTAAGCCCATGAGCCACAGCTACTGACTCCGTTCTCTGGAGCTCTTGAGCCGCAACTAGCGAAGCCCAGGCGCCCTAGAGCCTGCGCTCCACGGCAAGAGGAGCCACCGCAATGAGAAGCCCACTCAGAGCGACAGGAAAGGAGCCCCGTTCACCCAACTAGAGGAAGCCTATGCACAGCTAAGACCCATGAAGCCAAAAATAAACAAGTAAACAAAATCTTTTTAAAGTACTATCATAAAAATAAAGAATACTGTTACAAAAAAATGGTCATTTTGTGGGAACAATTTAGATCTAGCCTCTTAGCAACTTTGAAGGTTATAGCACAGTATTATTGTCCACAGTCACTATGTTGTACATTAGATCTACAGAACTTATTTGTCTACTGACTGTAAGTTTATACCCTTATACAACAATCTCTGCAATTTCCCCAGCTTCCAGACTCTGGCAACACTAGTCTACTCTGTGCTTTTACAAGTTCTGCTTGCTTTATTGGATTCCACATCTAAGTGATAGTATGTATATATATACATGTATATATATATATATATACATGTATACATACATATATACATATGTGTGTGTATATACATATATATACATATACACATATATATGTGTGTATATATATATATATATACATATATGGTTTGGTTTAGTCACTAAGTCATGTCCAACTCTTGCGAGCCCATGGACTGTACCTGCTAGGCTTCTCTGTTCCTAGGATTTTCCAGGCAAGAATACTGGAGTGTATTGCCATTTCCTTCTCCAGGGGATTTTCCCAACCCAGAGATTGAACCTGGGTCTCCTGCACTGCACGCATATTTTTTAGTGATTGAGATACCAGGGATAGGCATACATATATAAAAATATATATATATATATAACATATATATAAATACATACACACACACACATATTTGTGGGTCTTTTTTATTGCCCAGATGCTATACTAAATGCTGAAAAAACAAAGAGATTTTCTCTTCCAAGATCTTTTTTTTTTTTTTTTTTTTGTGAGGAAAGATATCAAACAATTATAATACAATCTTAGGAATATTAGAATGGCATGGGCAAACTGCAGTGACACAGAAAACTGTGTATTTAAAATTGCCTAGGCAAGGGGAAGATGATTTAACAGATAGTTTTACCAAAGGGAACCATCATCTGAGTAGAGAAAACAATATATTCAAAGGCATGAGGAAAGGCAAGATCACAGCATGTATTCTAGTCTCTAAAAGTAGATTAGTGTTGCTGGACTGTGAAGTTTGAGGCCTGGAGTGGAGAAAATTGAAACGGAACTCTAGGCAGATAGAATGAACTTGACTGGATTGAAAAAAAATGTTTAGCTTTTTATATTGAAGGAGAGTTTGAAGAATTTGGAGCTGTTGCATTGTATGACTATATTTATACATCGCAAAGATCACAATCTTATACAGAGAAACTCCTGTGGGTACCTGGCTAACAGTTATGTTGAATTTTCACTGAGAGATTGCACCTAGTTATTCACCAAGCTTGGGATACTGTGGGAGTCTACTAAATGGATTCCACTTTGTTTCACAAGAGGACGGTTGCCTCTTTGAATGTGAATTATGTTGTGTTCCAGAAACTGAATGTCTCAGGCATGTTCAGCTATGCTTGAGACTTATTCTCATTTACCATGAGAATAATAACAGTAATAATAAAGCAACTCCACTGACGTATTTTTAACTACCTCTTCTTAATGAAACCTGGATTTCAAGTACTGTTTTCTAGTAGGAAATGAATAATGTAATGAAAAAATATTGTTTCACCCTCAAATTCAAATCTGGAAGCTCTTTTAGTCACACTGAGTTTGAATTGCCAGCAGCTAGTTTTTAATGGAACTTTCACCAATGCCTATATTTTCATGTTACAAGAAGAAGAAATTGTGTTTATAACTCTAAGAAATTAAAGGAGATAGAAGATGCCTTGACCCCTGCCAGTGGGGAGTTTTCTTAAAAATACAATTGTTGATTCCATGTAAGTGAGATTCAAGGGCTAAAACGGCTACACTTTAGTAAACATGTAGCAAAATCAACTATTTGATGTTTCTCTTTGCATCATAAATGAGTTTTAAACAATGAGAAGATGATGAAGAAAATAAGTCTATTGTTGAACAGAGAGCTTTTCAAGTTTTGATATGTAAGAAGTCTAATTTAAAACCATGAAACTACTTAAATTATTTTCTCTTATTCAGGACTTAGAATGACATTTTATTTTTTAAAACATAAATAAATATTTAATTGGCCTGTTACCTTCTCAGTGACATCTATTTCATAGTTATTGTTGCTGTTTTTAGCAATCTTGAGTGCAATAAAACCAGTATAATAATAAAGGACTAATAATTAGCAAAGCACATAAAATGATATCATAAATAAGAAACAGATCTTAAAAGCCAAGCACGCAAAGATAATATTTTCATTATCATGACAAATTAAACAGTACATTAATTGAGTAGAGTAAAAAGAACTCTCAAAACTCCTTATTCAACCCTTAAAATGCATTTTGGGGCAATCTTTCCTGAATCCCCTCTCCTTTTTCAACAAGCTGAACAGATTACCCTGTTGTGTTATGAGGTCACAATACATATTCCTTTTAATAAAACTATCATATTGCATTACAGATATTTATGTGCATATCTATTTCTTTCACCAGACTATAAACTCTCCTAGGGCATGTTTTGTTTATCTTACTATTTCCATATACAAAGTCTGGTAAGTTCTGGTACACAGTGGGTACTCAAGAAATATCTATTGAATGAACAATTCAATTAAATAAATAAATAGATAGGTTAGAGTCTTCCCTGATAGCTCAGTTGGTAAAGAATCTGCTTGCAATGGAGGAGACCCTGGTTCGATTCCTGGGTTGGGAAAATCCACTAGAGAAGGGGTAAGCTACCCACTCCAATATTCTTGGGCTTCCCTTGTGGCTCAGCTGGTAAAGAATCCACCTGCAATGTGGGAGACCTGGGTTCGATCCCTGGGTCGGGAAGATCCCCTGGAGAAGGGAAAGGCTAACCTTTCCAGTATTCTGGTCTGGAGAATTCCATGGGTCACAAAGAGTCAGACGCAATTGAGTGATTTTTCACTTTCACTTTCAAAAGGAATATATGTCTCTTCTACAAAATAAAATCTTTTTTTTTTTGTGAAGCAAGAAAGCCACTTGTCTATAAGTTAGAGGATTTACCATATACTTTCTTCCATTCAGCAAATATTTATTGAACTAGGTACTAAGAACTGTATTAAGTACTGGAAACACAACATATAATAATGTGGGTAAGGTGGCACAGTGCTAAATATCTGCCTGCCAATGCAGGAAACACAGCAGATGCATATTTGATCCCTGAGTCAGGAAGATCCCCTGGAGTAGTAAATGACAACCCATTCCAATATTCTAGCCTGGAGAATCCCATGGACAGAAGAGCCTGGGGGTGGGGGGGGCTCTAATCCATGAGGTCATGTAGAGTTGGACTTGACTGATTACTCATGTACACGTACATATGATTCTTTTATTACTCAATTTCATATATCTCCAAATATACTCTTTTTTATCATATACCTTGCATGTGTGTGTGCTCAGTCAATTCCGTTTAACTCTTTGTGACCCCATGGACTGGAGCCCACCAGGCTCCTCTGTTCATGGGGATCTCTAGGCAGGAAAAAGCTGGCTTACAGCTCAACTTTCAAAAAATGAAGATCATGGCATCTAGTCCCATCACTACATGGCGAATAGATGGGAAAACAATGGAAACAGTGACAGACTTTATTTTCTTTGGCTTCAAAATCACTGCAGATAGTGACTGTAGCCATGAAATTAAAAGACACTTGCTCCTTGGAAGAAAAGCTATGACAAACTTAGACAGCATTTTGAAAAGTGGAGACATCACTTTGGCAGCCAAGGTCCATAAAGTCAAAGCCACCGGTTTTCCAGGAGTCATGTACGGATGTGAGAGCTAGACCATAAAGAAGGCTGAGTGCCAAAGAAATGATGCTTTTGAACTGTGGTGCTGGAGAAGACTCTTGAGAGTCCCTTGGACTCTAAGGAGATCAAATCAGTCAATCCTTAAGGAAATCAACCCTGAATATTCACTGAAAGGACTGATGCTGAAGCTGAAGCTCCAGTACTTTGGCCACCCAATGCGAAAAGCCCATTCATTGGAAAAGACCCTGATGCTGGGAAAGATTGAAGGCAGGAGGAGAAGGGGACGACAGAGGACAAGATGGTTGGATGGCATTACAGACTCAATGGATGTGAGTTTCAGCAAGCTCCAGGAGACACTAAAGAACAGGGAAGCCTGGCGAGCTATAGTCCATGGGGTTGCAAAGAGTCGGACAGGATTGAACAACTGAACAGCAACAAGGGAGATAGATCATGAGGTAGATGATAGGGGAAAATCACGTATCAAACAAACTTTGTAGCATCATCCTCTTGCAGCAAAAGACAGAGAGTATAGATGAACCTGGGTCCCCAGATATGGTCTTGAATTTAGAGACATCCATCTTTGCTCTGTGATGGTCAGATCTGCTGTATGTTTCCTGCCATCTTTTTAGTTGCCTTTGAATATCATACTGCTACCCATCCTAAGAAACATTAGGAGGGGAATGGCATGTGATCACAGGTGTAGTTGGACTATAGTGAGAGTTTGTTTTCCTTCTGAGTGATATGAGAATCCACAACACAGTTACATGCACATGGACTAACTGAGATTTTAAAAGATACCCTTGACTGTTCTGTGGACAGTAGACTGTACCAGCATAAGCAAGAGTAGGAACCTAATGTTAGTCCCAGACCTTCACGGGTTTCCAATTACTGTTGAGAAAAGCCAAAGCTGTGTAGCTCAGTATTCAGGGATGTCTGATATTGGTTCCAGTCAACTTATCCAGACTCATATACACTCAGCTTCAGGCACATGAGATATTTTTCTAAACAGTCTTCCCTGTCATTTGCACATACTATATCCTTAAACCTAAAAGGCCTTACTTCCTATTCTCCTTAGCCACTTATCAAAGTCCTATTCTTTTGTAAAGATGTAAACTAAACCTCCCCCATAAAGCCCACCTAATCTAATAACAATTTTTAATCTTCTACCTGATTTCATAACTACTTCCTTTTTTACTTATGTGTGTGCTCAGTCACTTCAGTTGTGTCTGACTCTTTGCAACCCTATGGACTAGAGCCCACCAGGCTCCTCCATCCATGGGATTCTCCAAGCAAGAATATTGGAGTGGGTTGTCATTCCCTTCTACAGGGGATCTTCCTGACCCAGGGATCGAACTCGCTTCTCTTATTTCTGCTGCAATGGCAGATGTGTTTCTTTACCTCTAGCACCACCTGGGAAGCCCTTTACGACAAAGGGGAATGTTCCATAATTTCATTATGCTTATAGACCAGTAGAAGAGAAAGATACACATATATTTCTACATATATATAATTTATTTTATAATAAAGATATGTGTATCTTTCTCTTTTGGACTATAAGCATGATGAAATTATGGAACATTCCTTCTTGTCATGTGTGCATTTTTATCTTATAGCAAATGTGTTTAAAAGGTGTATATTGAATTGAACATGGGGAAATATTCTTAAAAATATGATTTACCTAATTTAATACAATTTTGATAAAATACCCTATTTTAATAGTTGTTGCTATGATGTCTTACTTTTAAGGCAAAGTGTAGAAGGAAGAAACTCTTCTGTTTTTCTCCTTTACCTGTTTAATTGTCTTTGATTTCAAGGAGAAGAATAAGGAAAGAAGATAGTTAAATCAAGAAAGGAAAGAGAAAGACAAGGGAAGCAAAAGGAAGAAGAAAAAAGGGTGAAGTTTTAAAATAAAGAGAGAGAATGAGAATACACAGCCCTTGAACAATGTGTTTGATGCTTTCAAGTTTGCCATTTTATTTAAGCAAAAGAAGAGAAAGAAGGAATGAAATGGGGTACATCAAGGATGCTACTTTGGTGTCATTTAATAATCAAAATTTAAAACAAACAATAAAAAAGACTTCCCACTTTCTTAGTAAAGCTAAAGACATTCTAGTTTTAAAATATAATGCACATAATACATGGACTGTATATCCAGAGAGCTTTGGTTCAAAGTCTAGCTCCACCTCTTTCTAACTAGAGTAACTTGGGCATGTTTCTTAGCTGTGGTTAGTTTAGCATCCTCATTAGAAAATAAGGATTGGTATTGATAGTATCTCAAAAGTGAAGATTAAATGTGTTGATACACTTAAAACATCCACTACAATATCTAACACAGGTTAAACACTCCCTCAAGTATTATCTAAGCACTATTAAGTTGCTCATTCATTTAGCAAGTTGAGCATGTGCTATGTGTGACATATTCTCTGAATTAATGAACAAAACAGAAGTGGCTCCTGTCCCCGTAGAACTTTCTCTTTAGCTTGAGTTGTTTTCCATGGAATAAGGCTGTTTTTCTTCATTCCTCACATATACTTGGTTAAATCAATGTTTCTCTGGTCTTACAAAGCTGTCCTCCATTTTATCTTACAAAAATATTTATTTTCTTTATTATCTTGACTACTCTCAGAGGACTTGGATGCCAATTACTGCAAGATAATTGGCTGTTTCTTCTCTTAGCAGGCTCCTTGAAGGCAGAGAGTATGACCCTTTTCCATTTCTTCTTTTCCTCTATCTTTTCTCAAGAGTAACAGTGTGGCACATGTCCTTGGGAGTGGTTTCATGGCTCATCTAATGCCAAGCTTGTGACAGAAGGGCTTTGAGGCATGAAGCAGAGTGTGCGGGCTATGTGGAGGGTCCATGCCTTTGGGATTTCTCCCAGTTGCCAACAGGAAGATCCAATCTGGGCTTTAATACATATCTTACATCTTGTCTAATTATGATTATCACTCCCAATTACTTACAGCTGCTGCATATTATTTTCAGTCTTGGCAGTTTTCCCTTGTATTGCTCCAGTTTTTATTTTTAGGCAAAAGCAAATGTAACTGTGAAATATTTAGTTTGGTATAATACCAATTACTTGCCTAGGCAATTTCCTTAAATTACTGAAGCTTTAACTAAACTAACTTTGAGTCATATTTTTAAGATTCTTGTTGCAATCTTAGGTAGAGTTATTTAGCTACGTTAACTTTGCTTCCATAAGAAAAATCTGGCCTCAAATTGCATTTTACTGAAACCTTATACTTTAATGGAAAATGAATGATTTACACCTAAATTAGATTTTAAATAAAAGAGAGTGATTCAAAAGAGTGCATATTAGTTTACTGAGAAATTATGCAACACTGATTCAGTCTAAATGTAGTGCAACTCCGTTTCATACTGTGGGAGTAGTTTGCTTGAAAGATAGTTTAATCTTTTCTTTAGCAATATCCACCCCTTAACACCATCAGCAGGTGTCAGGGATAACATATCAGAAGCTCAGATCACACCAACATTTTTTACACCTGCCTAAATACTGGGTGGCGATTTGGGGATGAGAGGAGCACTGAGATATGCTTTACAACCGGATGTACAACTTTTGATTACAGTGTCTGGATGAATCAGACAAGTCTCAGCATCAGTGACATCATCTAATTATTCCTTTCTGAGCTATTTCTCTCTTAAGCCCACACCCTAAGAGAGGATGCATTGCTTTAAAGACACAGCACAAACATGTCTTATCAGGAACCATGCCTTATCTCACACCTATGGAACAGCTGTTTCTGTGTGGGGGAGGGCTTTGTTTGTGTCGTTACAGCGTGTTCCCGTACTGGGACCCTCCAAAATCTTCCTCCCTTAGGCTTGAGTAAAGCTTGAGAAGCATAGCTGTCATGCAGCAGGGCTACCAATGTAGAGATTTTCAGATGTTTTTACTCAACACACCTTTTTGTGCCATACACTGTTTCCTGAACTACAGAGAAATAAACATAGCATAATGCACTTTTCAAGCAGCTCTCAATCCTGCAGAGTAAGGCTTAATTTGTGAGTTCTTACCACATGTTCTCTGATGGCTCAGACAGTGAAGAATCCATCTGCAGTGCAGCAGACCCAGTTCCATCCCTGGGTCTGGAAGATCCCCTGGCAAAAGGGAATGGCTACCCACTCCAGTACTCTTGCCTGGAGAATTCCATGGACAGAGAAGCCTGGTGGGCCATAGTGCATGGGGTTGTAAAGAATCAGACATGACTAACACTTTTCACTTTCACTTCACCGTAGCTATAGCTCCACTCAGAGGAGAGAAAGATTTGGATAACTGACTTTGGATTCCTGTCAGTCAGCCTTTTTTATTTTCTTTAGAAGGAATCAGGCGAACAAGGGTACATTGGTGCACTTTTTTTCAAATAAGAGACCTAAGGTTATAGAAAATCTGTATTTACATACATATCCTAATTGAGCTTCCCTCTAGTCAAGGCTATGGTTTTTCCAGTGGTCATGTATGGATGTGGACTGTGAAGAAAGCTGAGCACAGAAGAATTGATGCTTTTGAACTGTGGTGATGGAGAAGACTCTTGAGAGTCCCTTGGACTGCAAGGAGATCCAACCAATCCTTTAGATCTCTCTAAAGGAGATCAGTCCTGGGTGTTCATTGGAAGGGCTGATGCTGAAGCTGAAACTCCAATACTTTGGCCACCTCATGCGAAGACTTGACTCATTGGAAAAAATCCTGATGCTGGGAGGGATTGAGGGCAGGAGGAGGAGGGGATGACAGAGAATGAGATGGCTGGATGGCATCACCGACTAGATGGACATGAGTTTGAGTAAACTCCGGGAGTTAGTGATGGACAGGGAGGCCTGGTGTGCTGCGATTCATGGGGCCGCAAAGAGTTGGACACGACTGAGCGACTGAACTGACTGACTGACTGAGTAGGAACTGAACTTCCCTTGTAGCTCAGTTGGTGAAGAATCTTCCAGCAATGCCGGAGACCTGGGTTTGATTCCTGAGCTAGGTAGAGCTCCTGCAGAGGAAAATGGCACCCCACTCCAGTATTCTTGCCTGGAGAAACCCATGGACAGAGGAGCCTGGTGGGCTACAGTCCAAGGGGTCCCAAGAGTTGGATATAACTTAGCAACTAAACCACCACCTAACATTTAATTTTCTTTTACTTTTTCACTTGGTTAAAAATCAAATGCCTACCTTCAGGAAATTCTGACTTTTTTTTTTTTTAACACAAACCAAGCTTTCACAAGTGTGAAAATATAAAATAATTATTTTCACAAAAACTATTTCCATTTTGTGTTGTAAACAATGAGCAGAATGGCTAGAGAAATCACCCAGTTCTTTTCTTTTTTCTGACTCGTGGAATTTTCCTGCCAGCTTGTTCTTAGCAACTACTAAGCTATTTCTCTGGCAAACCACCATTCTTGAATCCATTTTTGCTTACTAAATAGCAATTTTACCAAAGTCCACAGTATACAATCCTGTTTACTCAGCCTCAACCTGCATTAGTAATTTTAAATATATGTTTGTCTCTGTATTACCTATATTCAGAAATCTGCCTATTTGTAGATACAGTCTTTTTTTCTGCAAATAGACAGATGAAACTCTCCATTTGGGTGAAAGAGACTAAGTAACCACCCAAATATAAATAAATTCTGTCCCCGTTTTTCTGTCCTTCATAGTCATTGAAAATATTTTCAGCCTGTATTGTTCATCATTATCTTCTAACTATGTTAGATATTTTCATTTTTAGCAAATCATCAGTGATGTACCTGAATCTAAAGTAGCTCCATTTTAAAGTCTGTTGCCAATAGAGGTAATTCTGTATAACCTGAAATGGTTCTTTGAACTTGGTCAAAGTCCAGTTGTTTATTCCACCTTGGTTTGCAAATGGGTTTCTTTATTGTCGTTACATAGTCTCTGTGTGTGTGGGAGTGTGTATATGTATTTTAAAATCTGGTTTTGTTGTGTAAAATACATATGTAAACATAAAATACAAGCTGCCTTGACTCTAGAGTTTAGTTTGGCCCTTTAAAGCATCATTTAGCTGCAGAAAGAAGGTTTTACAGAAATAAAAATAGAAACCCAGCTGTGTTCTTAAGGTCACTAATAGTCACTACCATCAGCTGTATCATCAGTGTGACATTGCTAGTGTGGTAAAAAATGGGTGAAATTGCAAACTGGTAAACATTTTCACAAACTGAAGGAGTTTGTAAGACCAAATATGTGTGGCTATGTGGGTGTGAAATTATTTAAGCTTTTATGTGTTTAAACTTGAAGATTTAATGATCGAATTATCTTGTTTATTAAATTTTTTTCACCTTTTCTGTTAGGAAGCTTATCCTAAATGGCTTCTTTTCTATTATTCTGTAACATGCTTCTTTCAACAGTCAGGATAAAGAATTTCATAAGGTTAGATTACTTTTTCCATTTTTTGGAATCTTCCATGTACCTTCCACTTTTTCTTAGCTTTTCAAATGCAATAAAGACCAGTGATTATCTGGATGTGTAGTTCTGATTTACTTAAATTGTTCCACTTGTTATGCTCCAGATTGACTTTCAGTTATTCTCAATGATTCTCTAATCATTGCCAGTATATTTTGGCTACTTAAAAAACCTTAATAAAATCCAAATGCCTCTGTATGAAACTCAAAAGCCTCTGTAAACTTTCCCAAAGCTACCTTTCCAGTCCTATTGCTGGCTGCTCTCTGACATGAGAGGCACAGTAGGCAGGAAGGTTCTTTATTCGCAGGATGTTGCCCAGGCCTTTGCTTCATTTGCAGATTTGTTCACACTCTGCCTTCATCTGGGATGGGCTTTTGCACCTCTATATGTTGAAATAGTACCCATCTTCCAGTGTGCATCTCAAATGCATTTGGCTTACAAAGTTAGAATCTGTTGGAACTCTAGGGAATACTGGGGATCATTTATTTAGTGCAAACGTTCACTTCCATAGATGAAGAGGAGAGGCTGGTAAAGATTGAATGATGTGCTTAAGTTAGAGGCAAAAATAAGACTAGAATTCAAGTATGCTGAATCTCTGTGCTTCCATTTTTGTGGTATTATTGAATTGCTGAATTACTACCTAACTCTAGCTGGAATTCATCTGCTAATTCCTCTTTTCTCTCATAGCCATTTGTTTTTACTTATACTTTATCACACTTGTGTTCATCTCCTTAAACAGAGACCAAGTTTCTTAAAAACAGTGGTAATACTTAATTTACTTTTTATTATTCCTTGGATTTGATTAAGTGATTGGCACTGTCAAAATATTTATTAAGAGAACTATAGATAAATAATTTTAATTTCTGCAGCTTAATAAGGTTTTACTATAAAGCTCAAGAGCACTATAGGGAAGGTGATATCATCAAGCAATAATGCAGGATTTGGAAACATTGGCTAACATCATAAAGAAAGGTTGGTTCTAGTTTAGAGAAATGAAGAATCATGTATTCTTTGATGTCTTTGAAGACATCATACCGTAAACATACATAAATACACACACATGCACATGCACACACACACAAACTCCAAGAGAACTATTAAAGAATCCCTCTTGTGACTTTTACTTGAATTTCTTAGTAAAGAAATGGAGAACATATTTGTAACCATCAAGCACATGAACTAGTGTTAGCACCTCTGTGCCTCAGTTTTCCCCAGCTGAACAGAGTGGATAAAAGTATCTTCCTTATAGTGTTGCCAACTAGGTAAAGTACTTAACTAGTACAAATTTAACTGTTCATTAAATGGTAGCTTTTAAGATGCATTAGTATTTATACAAGACATACCAATGTAAGCCCCTACCTTGGCCCAAGAAGAAATAACTAGTTGTTGGAAGGAGGTCATGTGTACCTCAAAGTCCTGTACATTTGAAACAGTAACAATCACACCAACAATACGCTCCTTCTATAGCACCTCTAAGGGTACAGATCAGAGTATTCACTCAATATACAGACAATGCTTGAGTACCTATAAATACTTATTGAGTACTCTCACTGACTCAATGGACATGAGTTTGAGTACACTCCAGAAGTTGGTGATGCACAGGGAAGCCTGGTGTGCTGCTGTCCATGGGGTCACAGAGAGTTGGACGTGACTGAGCGACTGAACTGACTGAACTGAGCACTTACTAGGCCCAGTGTATTGTTCTGTGTGTTGGGTCACAAACTTCATATATAATTCCTCACAATCTGCTAAGTAGATCACAATACTCTGAACTAACTGTACCCTTGAACCCCTTGGGCTGCAATCCTTCTACTTGGCATCACCTTCTTCCACTTCCTCGCAGTTTTCCAGCCTCTGTTTGACACAACTTTCCTTCTCTTTAAGAACCCAGTTCCAGGGTTGCCTCTGTGATAATGTACTTGACCTTTTAACCATGACTTGATTCCTCTCTTGAGACCTCTAAAATTCAAACTCCTCTTTCCCGATCTTGCTCACAGATTTGCCTCATCACCTAGACTGGGTTCCTAAAGGACAAGGATCATGTTTTGTTCATCTTTCTTTACTTCTTTTTGTTTTTCCTTCCACAGTGGCTAACAGTGACCTCACCTAATAAGGACTTAATAAATAATTGTTCTTTTTATCTCCACATGGCATAAATTTGCAGTATATTTGTTTCACTCACCTTTTGTGTCTTGCCTTACATATTCTTATTACCTTTTACTTTAGCTGGTGATATGCAGATGATCCCACCCTAATGGCAGAAGGCCAAGAAGAACTAAAAAGCCCCTTACTGAAGGTGAGAGAGGTGAAAGAAATAGCTGGCTTAAAAGTCAACATTCATTTTACTCATTCCATACATCTCCCCCCACCCTCCTTCCCTGCCTTTTGTGTCCATCAGTTTGTTCTCTACGTCTGTTTATCCACTGCTGCCCTGAAATTAAATTCATCCATACCATTTTTAGATTCCATATATAGGCATCAGTATCAGTTCAGTTCAGTTCAGTCACTCAGTTGTGTCTGACTCTTTGTGACCCCATGAATCGCAGCACGCCAGGCCTCCCTGTCCATCACCAACTCCTGGAGTTTACTCAAACTCATGTCCATCAAGTCGGTGATGCCATCCAGCCATCTCATCCTCTGTCGTCCCTTCTCCTCCTGCCCCCAGTCCCTTCCAGCATCAGGGTCTTTTCCAATGAGTCAACTCTTCTCATGAGGTGCCATGTACTGGAGTTTCAGCTCCAGCATCAGTCTTCCAATGAACACCCAGGACTGATCTCCTTTAGGATCTCCTTGCAGTCCAAGGGACTCTCAAGACTGCATCAGTATAAGATATTTATATTTCTATTTCTGATTTCACTCTATATAATAGGCTCTAGGTTCTTATTGATGTATGACAGAAAACCACAAAATTCTGTAAGGCAATTATCCTTCAAATAAAAAAAATAAAGAAAAAGTCAACATTAAAAAAACTAATATCATGGCATCTGGTCCCATAACTTCATGGCAAATGGATGGGGAAAAAATGGAAACAGTGGCAGATTTTTATTTTCTTAGGCTCTAAAATCACTGAAGATGGTGACTGCAGTCGTTGTGCTGCAGCTGTGAAATTAAAAGACACTTGCTCTTTGGAAGAAAAGCTACAATAAACCTAGACAGTGTATTAAAAAGCAGAGACATCACTTTGCCAACAAAGGTCCGTATAGTTAAAGCTATTGTTTTTCCAGTAGTCATGTATTGATGTGAGAGTTAGACCATAAAAAAAGCTAAGAACTGAAGAACAGATGCTTTTGAGCTGTGGTGCTGGAGAAGACTCTTGATAGTCTTTTGAACAGCAAGGAAATCAAACCAGGCAATCCTAAGGGAAATGAGTCCATAATATTCATTGGAAAGACTGATGCTGAAGCTGAAGCTCCGATACTTTGGTCACCAGATGCAAAGAGCCGATTCGTTGGAAAATACGCTGATGCTGGGAACGACTGATGGCAGGAGGAGAAGGGGACGACAAAGGCTGAGATGTTTGGATGGCAGCACTGACTCAATGGCCACGAGACTGAGCAAACTCTGGGAGACAGTGAAAGACAGGGAAGCCTAGTGTGTTGCAGTCCATGGGGTCGCAAAGAGTCGAATACAACTTAGCGACTTAGCGACAACAGTCCTGGCATAATCACTTAAAGTCATCTGCTCATTTTGCCCGCCCCCAGACAAAGATAACGCTCTTCTGTGAAGAAGAGGAGAGTAAGTTCTGTACAACGTACTAATACTAATATTCCCCCACAGTGCATGGTGCTTTGCACGTGGTAGATATGCAATAAATTAATTTTGGATAAATAAGTTGATTGAAAGTAATAATTATCCTATCTCATTGCTTCCACTTTTCTTAGCTCCTGGTAGTTCAGCTGCACCACTTTTATAAGGTTGGCAATAATTTTATTATTAGGCACATATCCTGAATAATGAAAAAATAGTCTTAAAATCTTAATTAAGTCTGATTTTTTTTCTCATAGATTTTATCCTAAGAATATTATACCCACTGTTTTTTACACTACCATCATTTTGGTTTCTGCTACACTGGCAACAATGCCTAATGAAAGTTCTGTCTCCCATTGTATTTCTTAAATATTTTAAAGCACTTATGGTATTTATATTTTTGACTTCAACTATTAACTATTCCTCTACCTACAACATCAAAATGCTCTTTTCTCGAGTTTCCAGCTTGTCTTACATTTTCTGCCTAAGGTGATCCAAGTTCTAAAATGGAAAAATGGGATGTATACAATTTCTATGGAAGGAAATTAAGAACAGACTCACAAAAATCACATGCTAGGGAATTCTAGTCCAATGGATGGTCCACCAAAGGATGAACAAAAAAAAGAAGAATACATTTGCATCGTGATTCAGCAATGAACATATACTGCAAACTGAATTCATACTGATTTTAAAGAATGATTAGTAATTTTCTTTCTCAAAATAAAGAAAATATGCTGATCATAATTTCTCTGGACTCTAATCAAGATTTTTTTTAAAGGGTGGGAATCTTTTCCAACTATTACATCAGAAAACCTCACCTCTGCCTCACTTTTTAGACATTGCAAATTTAGCCACTTACTATTTGAAAGGATTTTTGATTGAAATTGAAATAAGGCTTCCTGGAACTGTATAGATAAATTTTGCAGGCTATTAGGTGATAAGTTTATATCCACAGTTCCTTTGACCACAAACAACTAGTTGAAGTCTTGTTATTTCTTAAAACAAAGCCTTTACTTAAGAGATTCTTCAAATTTAGGAGTATTTTCAATTATCCTTAACCTAAATATATACACTTAAATCTCAAACTGGAAAATTAATCTTAGATATGTCAGAAGATGAATAATTTAGGAATAACTAACTTTTAGAACAGTAATCATATTATTTATTCAACAAATGCTTATTTAGCACCTCCTCTGTGATAGTCATTGTGCTCAGTTGTTGAATATACAAAGATGAACAAGATTTAATCCTAGGCTCTGAGGAATTTAAAGTCAAGTAGAAACAAAATATTCTATTCTAAAAGAAAAAGGATAATTTTCACCAAATCAGATGTTATTAGAATCCCAGGGTTAAAAGAACTTATGGACTTTATTAGCTTTTTTCAGCGTGTAATCAAATCAGAAAATCCAGGTACAGAAAGACATTTTAGGGTTATGCCACTTTAAAGCCAGAAGAATCTGAGGCCTAGAGAGCTACACAGAGAATTAACACAAGTCTCTAGATACTGAGTTAGGTGTCCTTTCCAGAACATTGCACTGCCCACATTTATTTATTTAGTATCTTGTTTCAGGCTTTTATAACTCTCACTTGATTATTAATATTGAATGTATCAAATACAACCTTAAAATGTTTCTAAATAAAATATGATAAAATAATTTTATAGTCTAGTAAATTATACAACAGTTACACAGCACTTTAGTTATGTCAACCAATAAGATACAGAATGAGTTTGTTCTACATATGTGTTAACAATGATACAATTATTTTGAAATATTGTTTGATATAATTTCCAAGATCTGTAGTCAACATATGCTTTATTTGCATCTCTCATTCTGTGCTCAACTTAGACTTCTTTTTTTCATCCATCAAGTGTGTGAAGTTCATAGTATTTCTTTTCTGCTTTTTTCTTTTGCCTTGAATTAACGTATTTTATTGGCAAAAACAAATCACTTGGCCAAATCTAACTTCAAAGTGGGTGCAGTCTTCCCAAGCTCTCAGAAGAAAGATAATCAAAATATTTGACTATCAAAATATTCAAAATATTCGATAATCAAAATATTTCCTAATGATTACAGCAGTGCCCCCTTACGGACAACAAGTATTTGGTTCATTTTTCTTATCCCATGCTAAATATTCCAACTCTTCCTATAAACTGTTATTAGTTAAAAGTGATAAATTTCCCAAGCATCCTTCTTTTTTACCTCAGTTTTACTGAGAAATAATTGATATATATCACTGTATACATTTAACATATACAGCATGATGGTTTGATTTACATATATTGTAAAATTATCACTATATGTTTCAGCAAACATCCATCTTCTCATACAGATACAATAAAAAGAAAAGAATAAAAGAATCAATGGGGAAAAAAAAAGCAAACCTTTTCTTTATAATGAGAACTATTAGGATTGACTCTCAACCACTTTCATATATAGCATACAGTAGAATTAGCTACAGTCATCATGTTGTACATTATACCCCTAGCACTTATTTATCTTATAACTGACCACCCTTTTCTAATTCCTCTTTTCCACACTTTCTGCCTCTGGCAACCAGAAGACTAAGGTCTCTTTTTTTTTTTAAGATTCCACATATAAGTGAGATCATAGTGTTTAGTGACTTATTTCACTTAGCATAATGCCTCCAAGGTCCATCCATGTTGTCACAAATGATAAGATTTACTCATTTTTAAAGTTTGAATGGTGTTTTATATGTATGAATATACACCACAACTTCTTTATTTGAACACTTAGATTGTCCCCATGTCTTGGCTGTTGTAAATGATGCTGCTGTGAACATGGGGATGTAGATATCTTTTTGATTTAGTGTTCTCATTACTTTGGATTTATTCCTAGAAGTGGAATTGCTGGGTCATATGGTCATTCTATTTTTAAGTTTTGAGGATCTTCCACCGTGACTGTTACCAATTTACAATCTCACTAACAGTTTACAAGGATTTCCTTTTCTCCACATCCACGCTGCTGCTGCTGCTAAGTCACTTCAGTCGTGTCCGACTCTGTGCGACCCCATAGACGGCAGCCCACCAGGCTCCCCCATCCCTGGGGTTCTCCAGGCAAGAACACTGGAGTGGGTTGCCATTTCCTTCTCCAATGAATGAAAGTGAAAAGTGAAAGTGAAGTCGCTCAGTCATGTCCAACTCTTCACAACCCTGTGGACCACAGCCTACCAGGCTCCTCCATCCATGGGATTTTCCTGGCAAGAGTGCTGGAGTGGGGTGCCATTGCCTTCACCACATCCATGCTAGCATCTGTTATCTCATCTTGTTGATGATGGTCCACCAGGTATAAGGAGATATATCATTGTGGTTCAAATTTACATTTCTCTGATGACTAGTGACATTGAGCATTTTTCATGTACTTCTTGGCCTTTCAAATATCTTCTTTGGAGAAATGTCTTTTCATTTCCTTTTTAAAGTGGATTATTTATGAGGTATGCACCACTATTATCATACTGAAGAATCTAACTCTTATATATTTACCATTACCAGCGAGATTTACATTAACTTTTTGTGTTTTTATGATGTTAATTAATGTTCTTTTATTTCCACTCAAAGAATTCCCTTTAGCATTTCTAGTGAAATAGGTTTAGTGGTAATAAACTCTCTCAGGTTTTGCTTGTTCAGAAAAGTCTTTATCCCTCCTTCATTTATGGAGGACAGCTTCACTGGGTACAGATTTCTTGGCTGATGGTTATTTTCTTTCAATATTTTGAATATGTCATCTCAGTCTCTCCTGGTCTGAAAGTTTCTAAGATATCTGCCAATAATGTTATCCCACAATATTTTATATAATTTCTTTTCCCTTCTATATAATTTCTCTCTTCCCTCTTAATTCTCTTAAAGTCTTTACATTGTCTTTGACTTCTGAAAATTTAATTATACTTAGTGAGCTCAATTTGGGTTCAACATATTAATATTTGGGATACTTTAGGCTTCATGGATCTGGGTCCATTTTTCTTTCCAGGTTTGAGAACTTTGCAGCCATCATTGCTTTAAGTATACATTCCTGTCCCTTTCTCTTTCTCTTCTCTTTCTGGATTTCCCATAATGTGAATATTGTTTCTTTTCACTGTGTCTCATAATTCCTGTAGGCTTCCTTCACTATTTTTTCATTCTTTTCCTTCTTTTTCTCCTTTGAATAATTAATTTCCAATGTCCTATCCCTTAGGCTGCTGATTCTTCCTCTGCCTGGTTGGGTCTACTTTTGACACTTTATATTGAATTCTTCAGTTCAGCTATTTCATCTTTCAACTCTAAGATATCTATTTTTATGTTTGTTTTGATATTTCCTTGTCAAACTTATTTTGTTTATGCATTATTTTTCTAATTTTGTTCTGCTTTCTGTCTGTGTTTTCTTACAGTTCACTTAACTCCCCTAAGGATTATTCTGAATCCCAAATTGTTTGGAGCTTTATTAGTTGCTTTTAGTGTTGTCATATTTAGCTGGATTTTTCATGATTCTTGATTTCTTACATTAGTATCTGTGAATCTGAGTAATGGAGTTACTCCACACTTTACAGATTTGTTTTGGAAGAGACAGTTTTTTTTTACCAATCAGCTTTTCTGGGTTTCTAGATATGTCTGCTGGTAATGTCTTTGAACAGGTGGGTTCTGCTTTTTGGGTTTATTTTGGGTGAGACAACACTTTGAACTTTGAGGATGGGGGTTGTGGAGTATACCACTGGTTGGGAACATAAGGATAGGATTGCTGGCTTGGTCCCCTACCCAAGAGATGCTGTAGGATGGGCTATGAGGTTGCCTGACTAGATGGTCAGAAGTGGGTACTATATTTAGTAATAGATGGGGCTTTGAATTAGCTCTTCTGTCCTGACTAGTACAACGTGTGGTTTGGGGGGCCTGAATCAGGATTGAGTGTACACTGATTTCCCTGGGCAGTGAGGCCACGTGTTTTGCTCTGCATATGGGGGAAGGCATGGGTTGTGTGATCTGTTCAAGTGTCACTGTACAGAGGGATTCTATGTATAGTTGGGTGGACTCTGTAGCTTTGGATTCTGTGTGGACTCTGTGCTCTGGTTAGCTTCTCTAGTCAGGCAGATGGAAAGCTGTCTTCGGTGATGAGCAGGTTATAAGTTATATTTCCTGCCAAGCTCAGCAGGAAAAGCAGTTCTAAAAGAGTAAGCTCTTTGTTGTCTTAACTCGAGCTGAGCTGGCCCCCACCCCCAAGTTCCCTGGTTGGTCAGGGCCACTGGCTTTGCTCTGCAAACTGCTGGCTCTGTCTGCCGTTTTCTTGGCTTGAACACTGCCAGGCTACACAGTTTTTAGGTGTTTTCGCCAGCCCTTCTGGTCAGGGATAGCCAAATGTCTTGATTCATCAGATTCTCAAAGATACACATAAAATCAGAAAATTATTCAGAACATCTTTGTATAAAATGTAGGGTTTTGGTTTGTTTTTTCAAACGAAAGACCAACTTCAGTTTCTTATTTGTTTTGGAGTCAGGACTAGGAGACTTGAAAAACTGAAAAGGGGTTAAAGTAACAGTAGATTACTAGAGAGTAAAACTTCATTTAAAAATGGTTAATGTGTTAATTTTATTTTATTGCAATAACATTTCTCCACCTTCCTAGTATACCAATAGTTAAAGAGTAATTACTAAAGAAATCAGAAAGACACATTTTAAAAATGCCTGTGTTCTAATATACACTTTCCATTTCACACTAAATATAATTATGATCACAATTAAAGAGAAAATTTAGCATCATTCTAATGGTCAAAATGAATTTCTAAAATTCCCTGTAAGTTTATGTGTAGGATTTAAACAAAGCAACCATAAAGTCATTTCCTTTCCTGTGTGTATTTAGAAACATGTCTTATTAGAATAGAGTTTGGGCTACATAATTGCACTTGGGTGTATTTTTTTAACCTTAAAATGAAAAAGACAGATGATTAGTTTATCCATCAAAAAGAGAAAAGATATTAAATGTTAATCTCTCATTGTTACACTTTTTCCTGAAGATAAAGAGATATAAAAAGAACACAATAATCACTGTGCATGTTCCTCCTAATCTTACCAGAATCTCCTCCTATATTAAACTATTTCTTGTCTATCCTATTTAAACTGTTCTGATATGCTTCACATTTGACCAAGATGATGCTTTGTTAATGTTTAAGCATTATGGCAGCTACCAGCTTAAAAAGTAATAGAGCAGCTTTTCCCACATGTGTGAATCAGGAACAAGAAACTCACCAACAATACAAATAGAGTTTTTCATTAAGCAGCATGACTGTTTATTACAGCGCAACAATAATAAAATTTTTGGATTTCAATTTAACATTGAAAACAAATCCCAATTCCCCCATCTCTTTGATGCAGCTGGCTGCACTATGCATAATGTCTGATATACAATGGTGGTGTCTATTGTTACAGAACTGGCTTATTTGTGTATTGAAAGCTTCATTCAAATTTGTATGGTTAAGAATGTTCAATGAAATGCACAAATTGGCTAGTTCAATATCTCTCAATTTGTCATAACGGGTTTTATGTGAGTGTTTTCCTTCCTTACAACAACCATAATGCCCTTTTTATTTCATTGGGAACAAGGTGACAGTTCCTGTGAAATTTCACAGTCCGATGCTAGAAACAGGGCCCTGGGTCAAGCTCAAAGTCACTTAAAGGAGTATGAAAACCATCTCAGACTAGATCTGGGCTTAGCAGCTATAGGAAAAAAAAAAAACCCACAGGAAGTTTTACTATGTTGTTTTCTGACAATGAAATGAAATATAACATGGACCTACTATGAAAAGGGTTTTGAAAATGAAAGGGAGTGATTGGGAAGATGCAAGATAGCATTGGAAAAGATACTGAAGCTTAAGCAATGTTGGGGGAAGGAGTCATCCATCTAGGGAGACCCCATGATTGAAAACATCAGAATAAAGACAAACATACTCTGTTTGGAGTTCTGAAATACATCTCTTCCTATTGGAAATTTTGAGTCCCTTTCTATCCCTAGGTATGTTCACTAAATTATACAGATCTAGTAATTCCAATTATCCTTTGAATATCCATCCTAAAATGCATTTTACATTGTTGAATTGCATTTCATTTTTAAGTTACAGAAATCTTGAGTCTGTAAATATGGTTTGAACTGTAGGTCACTGATTCATTTAGAAATATATTCAAAAAGCTATTTTAAAATAAGGGAAATGACTAAACCCTAGAAGAAAAAAGTTGAATGTCACTATTTAAGTGCTGATTAGAGACATGTTTAATTGCATGATGTTCATTTGAAGATATTACCTTTTCATCACTTCACTGGTAGGTAGAGATCATTGGTCCTTTTCCAGCTGGTTACACATGATGCTGGAAAACCTAGACTCTTCTATTTGACATAGGTAACTAACTATTTTAATTCTTGAGGTGATGTATTTCCAGTGTTAATTACAGACCAGATGAACAATTGCATTATAATTATCAAACATTTGAGCCAGGCATGTAAAGAACTGCCCAGGGTATTAACTTTTAAAAAATATTTTTTCACTTCATTTACTTTTCTTGCTAAATAATTATGACCCTTCCTTTTCTTTTGCAAAGTAAATTGCTTTTACAAAATTTTTAGTATAAACAATTAAGACCTTCAATAAAATACTGAAGTACTGTGAACTTCAATTTGCTGTCTGTAGGATGGGGTTATTAATATCCATGGGTCATTGTGAATGTTAGAGGAGATAACTCCTTGTCATATGTAAATCAGTTTATAAAAGCAATTTTGTTCCAGGGCATAATTCTCAGATGTTGATAATTGGGTCTTTAAAGGAAAGAAATCCCTCTTAAATAGGTTGTCATTTGTTAAACAAAGAATCGGACACGACTGAGTGACTGAACTGAACTGAACTGAAAGAAAGAATGGTATGTCTTTAGGTGACCAACCAACTCAATTCTGGCCATAAGCTGAATTGAAATGCCCCTAAACTAATTTATCCAGGTAAAATAACATTCTTTTCACTTGGAGGCTCAGTTTTATCTATTAGTAATTGATGTGATAAGAGATCTGACTTCTACAAGGGTCTTTTATCATTTATTCATGCATACATTTATGATTCATTTAGGAAATATTTGTTTAGTATCCATTTTGCACAGAACTGCCTGGGTGTCACAGGTACCCCCCAGTCGTCCAAGATTCCCATCCTCTGGGTGATCAAACACTAATCTTGATACTTCTGTGAAAGGACTTTTGCAGATGTAATTAAAGTCTCAAGTTGGTTGACCAAGTTGGTTGGAGATGATCTGAGTGAGCCTAACCTAGTCTCATGCAGCAGAAAGGAAGTCAGAGACTAAAATCTTGAGGGGGATTTGACTTGCTATTGCTGGCTTGAGGATGGAGGGGCCCATGTGTTAAGAAATACAAGTGATCTTTAGAAGCAGAGGGTAGCCTTTTTCCAACAGCCAACAAGGAAATGAGAACTCAGGCATAAAGTCACAAGGAACTGGATTTTGACAACAACCTGAATAAACCTGAAAGTGGATTTTTCCCTGAAGCGTTATAGACACATTGTTTTCAGCCTGTTGAGATTATACATAGGGAACCCAGTTGAGCCATATTATAGTACAGTAGTATAGAACACAACTGTAAGCGAATACATTTATGTTGCTTTTTTAAAAACCACTACATGGTCACCTTATCTTCGACAAAGGAGGCAAGGATATACAATGGAAAAAAGATAACCTCTTTAACAAGTGGTGCTGGGAAAACTGGTCAACCACCTGTAAAAGAATGAAACTAGAACACTTTCTAACACCATACACAAAAATAAATGGATTAAAGATCTAAATGTAAGACCAGAAACTATCAAACTCCTAGAGGAGAACATAGCCAAAACACTCCGACATAAATCACAGCAGGATCCTCTATGACCCACATCCCAGAATTTTAGAAATAAAAGCAAAAATAAACAAATGGGACCTAATGAAACTTAAAAGCTTTTGCACAACAAAGGAAACTATAAGCAAGGTGAAAAGACAGCCCTCAGATTGGGAGAAAATAATAGCAAACAAAGCAACAGACAAAGGATTAATCTCAAAAATATACAAGCAACTCCTCCAGCTCAACTCCAGAAAAATAAATGACCCAATCAAAAAATGGGCCAAAGAACTCAACAGACATTTCTCCAAGGAAGACATACAGATGGCTAACAAACACATAAAAAGATGCTCAACATCACTCATTATCAGAGAAATGCAAATCAAAACCACAATGAGGTACCATTACACGCCAGTCAGGATGGCTGCTATCCAAAAGTCTACAAGCAATAAATGCTGGAGAGGGTGTGGAGAAAAGGGAACCCTCTTACACTGTTGGTGGGAATGCAAATTAGTACAGCCACTATGGAAAACAGTGTGGAGATTTCTTAAAAAGCTGGAAATAGAACTGCCATATGACCCAGCAATCCCACTGCTGGGCATACACACCAAGGAAACCAGATCTGAAAGAGACACGTGCACCCCAATGTTCATCGCAGCACTGTTTATAATAGCCAGGACATGGAAGCAACCCAGATGCCCATCAGCAGACGAATGGATGAGGAAGCTGTGGTACATATACACCATGGAATACTACTCAGCCATTAAAAAGAATTCATTTGAATCAGTTCTAATGAGATGGATGAAACTGGAGCCCATTATACAGAGCGAAGTAAGCCAGAAAGATAAAGACCATTACAGTATACTAACACATATATATGGACTTTAGAAAGATGGTAACGATAACCCTATATGCAAAACAGAAAAAGAGACTCAGATGTATAGAACAGACTTGTGGACTCTGGGAGAAGGCGAGGGTGGGATGTTTCAAGAGAACAGCATTGAAACATGTATATTATCTAGGGTGAAACAGATCACCAGCCCAGGTTGGATACATGAGACAAGTGCTCGGGCCTGGTGCACTGGGAAGACCCAGAGGGATCGGGTGGAGAGGGAGGTGGGAGGGGGGACTGGGATGGGGAATACATGTAAATCCATGGCTAATTCATTTCAATGTATGACAAAAACTACTGTAATGATGTAAAGTAATTAGCCTCCAACTAATAAAAATAAATGGAAAAAAAAAAAACCCACTACATACATGAAGATGAAGGAAAAGTGGAAACAGTGGCAGATTTTATATTGTTCGGTTCCAAAATCACTGTGGATGGTAACTGCAGCCACAAAATTAAAAAACTCTTGCTTCCTTGAAAAAAAAATCTATGACAAACATAGACAGCATAATAAAAAACAGAGATATCACTTTGTCAACAAAGGTCCATCTAGTCAAAGCTATGGTTTTTCTAGTAGTCATGTATGGATGTGAGAGTTGGACCATAAAGAAAGCTGAGCACTGAAGAATTGATGCTTTTGAACTGTGATGCTGGAGAAGACTCTTGAATGTCCTTTGAATAGCAAGGAGATCAAACCAGTCAATCCTAAAGGAAATCAACTCTGAATATTCACTGGATGGACTGATGGTGAAGCTGAAGCTCCAATACTTTGTCCACCTGATCAGAAGAGTCGACTCATTGGAAAAGGCCCTGATGCTGGGAAAGATTGAAGGTGAAAGGAGAAGGGCAGCAGAGGGTGAGATGGTTGGACGGCATCATCGACTCAATGGACATGAGTTTGAGCAAACTCTGGGAGAGGGTGAAGGTCAGGGAAGCCTGGTGTGCTGCAGTCCATGGAGGCGCAGAGTTGGATATGACTTGTGACTGAACAACAGCAATATACATGACAATTGTTGTATAACAAGAGAAAAAGATAGCAATCATTGATCTCCTTACATACTGTGACATATCACATAAACTACTGAAAGCAATGCAAGGGTTAATTAAAGAGGCAAAAACTGAAAAACCGAAAGATATGTCAAGGTGAAATGACTGAGCATTAAATAAGCGGCACATATATTAAGTGCTCTTAGTTCCAAGGAGAGTGTTTCACAGTCGCATGGAATGTTTTGAATTCTTCCTGGAGCAGGGTGCACAAAAAGCATGGAAGTTTTGGTTGGGAAGAATTTCTCTTACAATTTCCAATAAATCTCTCTTTGGATCTATTTGTCTATCTTTCATTCAAGTTTTTGTTTAGATGACATTCTATAATCCGATGTCTGTTCATGTTTCCTACAAAGCTTTCCTCACCTTTGCAAATGATAAAAACAAAGCCTCCAATCAGAGACTCCAGGGGTCAGTACTATTCCATTGAGTTGAAAGGAAATAATCATGAGTCACTTATAAATCCAAGATTACTCCAATTCCATGCTGAGCCCTGAATGAGATAATATGCACATATATGCAATCTCTATCCAGAGTGCAGCAAGAAAGCTTGACCAGAAGCCCTGGATGCACTCCCCCATACTTTTAAAATATAAAATGCCTTAATCTGAACACTTATCAGTGAATAACTAATCCTAGTAAACACATAACCATGCTCATTTTTTAACTCCTTTGTGGTCAAATAATGAATACAGATGATACAGAAAACAGACACCATGGCAAATTTGGACAAATAGAATTTAGAGACAGTGACAGCTTAGTCAAGCATAATGCTCACAAAACATAAAATAAAAATCAGGACAAAAAAAACCATCAAATATTCCCCAGAGGCTTATGATTTCATGACAGAGTCTGCCTCTAGAGTTCTTTGGCTTAATGTGTAGAAGATAAAGAATAGAGTCCTGGGTTCATCTTATCTCCCCAAGGTTGCAACCTAATTGTGTTTCCAGTTGGGGGAAAGGTGCACATACACATTCTCATAAAAAAACAAACAAACATTTTTTTACATACTAAAAGTAAAGTCAACATACTTTTTTACTTGTACCATCTCTCCATTTAAACTGCTATTTGCTGCTTATCATGCATGAATAGAAGAATATATAGAATGAAGAAAGGGCGGATTTTTGTTGTTCCTGTCATGCAAAGTTCCAGCAAATAAGTTGCACAGAGGAAAGAATAAATGTAGAAATAACCTAAATCTTTTTATGTAGATGAGGAGGAAAAACAGCCTCTTTTAGAATTGCTTCTTTAGATTATAATAGCAATTTATGTTAAAAGTCACTATGACAAATCGGCCCATAATTTATTTTAAGAAGTCAAACTAGCAAGATCAAGTGTACTGTAGGTGGTATTTCATCTTACCATATTAAAACAGTCTTGCCAAATGTAAAAGATAATCTCAACTGCTGTGTTCTGTAAGCAAGCAGAAAATTATGTAAATCTGATTTCCTTACTATGCATTTGCTATCTCTTTAAAGCTTACTAAATCATATCCAGATTTGTAAACACAAAAGCACTGGATCCAAGATACATTTGCTTGTCAAACACTCAGAGTGAAAAAAGGTATTTTGCAGGGTGTAATTGAAAAATTCCTATCTATTTTCAAGAGCTAACAAATCAACGGTTGTGTGAGATTAAAAAAAAAATACAAAACATCACCTCTTAACTTATTATGGGCTTAATTGCTTCCTCATAATGGAGTGTGACAATGTGATTGCAATAAAAATAGCACCTGCTTTGAAAATCCCATATCAAAGAGGTGCCAGCGAGGAGCAGGAAGCCCACATAGCAGCCATGTTCTTCTTCATCTACTCCTTAGTTTGTTCTGCTTATCTGTCTCCTTTAAGCCTATTTAGACTCACTGCCTGAATAACAGATGTTTATTCTGTTAGCACCCTTAAAATGTCTGCGCCTAGATGCTCAGGATTGAGATTTCAAAGACACAGAAGTACATGCAACTAGTTGGGTCCAAACTCAGAGACTGTCCTTATAGTCACAGAAGCCCCTGCGCGGCCAGTCTGCTCTCTGTGTGAGAGAAGTCAAAGACGTGAGCCAGACTGCACAAGCATCTTGTGTCAATAACCCTGCCAAAAAAATGGACTGTTCTCATTCTTCAATCGATCTAAAGAAGAAAAATCTTTGATATTAAGGTTAATGGGTTAAGTTCATTCCTATTATGGATTTACATTTATTTGCACTAACATAGCTTAATCTTTTCATAAATACATATCAAATCCTATATTCTTTCACTGGTAATTTCTTACTTTGTGTTTAGAGCAAGGGAAGAAATTCTTTACATTTTCTATGACAAGCTGACCCAGGACTAGGTCAATAGTTGCTAAGTTGCTTCCAACTGTTGCGACCCCAGGGGCTGTGGCCTACCAGGCTCCTCTCTTCATGGGATTTCCCAGGTGAGAAATACTAGAGTTGCATTGCCGTTTCCTTCTCTAGGGGATCTTCCTGACCCAGGGACCAAACCTGTCTCTCCTGCATTTCAGGCAGATTCTTTGCCATACTGGGCCACCAGGGAAGCCCTCAGTAGGTTTAAAGACATTTAAATTACTAGCTATGATTCACTCAGTAGAAATGCATAGTATTCCATGCATTCTTTAAAAATGAGAATAATAAAAACAAACTCCATTTCCTGGAATACAGTAGATAGTTTAATGTTTGTTGAGTAATTCAGTAAGCAAACAAAGATAAACTGTGGTTCTATATTAATGAATTGTGTCAACTGTAAAATAAATTAATACTCCATTCTAACTGCAACACTCTAGAATTTTAAGTGATAGACATTCAATGATGTCAAGAGATTAAAGAAGTGTTTTGTACTTTTGTATGGTATAAGCCATACAAAGAGAATGGCTAACAAAGACAGTAGGATAGATAATAGTAAGAGATATGCTTAAAGGGAATTATGCAGCCATATATAACACACAGATAGACTGACAACGGGCTTTCTTGTGACTCAGCTGATAAAGATTCCACCTGCAATGCAGGAGACCTGGGTTTGGTCCCTGGGTTGGGAAGATCCCCTGGAGACCTGGAGATGGGAAAGGTGACCCACTCCAGCATTCTGGCCTAGAGAATTCCATGGACTATATAGTCCATGGGGTCACAAAGAGTCAGACATAACTGAGCAACACAAACACACCTCATATATACCAATGACTTAGAGACACACGTAGACACTTATTGAAAGGTCGAAGGGACATGGAGAAATATTGTTATGAGTAGAGAGGGGATAGCTACAGCATATATGTTTATAGGCTAATGCTCTGAAAGACTGCAAGTGCCCTCTTGTATATTCACAGCTTAAGATGTGAATGGCAACACCAGCTTTTGGTGCTTGCCCTTTTGGCTAGATGACATTAAACTAGGTGCATGATAAACCTGCAAGCTGAAGGTTTTCACACCTGCTGTAAAGGCAGTCTGTGTTCAGTCCCACCCTAAATAACATAGGTGCAGTAACAGTGTTCAAACCAAAGCTTCACAGAAATAAGACTTGCCTTTATCCATAAAACAGCTGTCAGAGTAAGGCACTGAATGGCTTTAATAATTTCAAATGCTGAGGCCATATTGTCAGTGAAATGCACAGCTAAAGGAGAAGGAATAATTTGCATAGTTGGGTATCTCTGGGACTTAGAAGAAAATAATACCTACTATGTTTAAATATTGTTCTAAAAATGTCACAGATATAAAATTATTTAATCTTCCCAATAGTTTATATTTTTCCCATTTCCTAGATAGGGAAGACTGATCCACATAAGCATTGGAGATCTGTTTTAACTTAGTGTGTGTAATTTTTAAGATCTTTGCTCTTCACCGTTTTACTCACTGCCCCTCAGATATATAAGCCCAAAATATAAAAGTTAAAAATTTCAGAGTAAGATTTGCCACTAAAAATGAGCAAACAAAACTACCTTCAGAGTTTTTTTAAGAAAAAAAAAAAGAGGATACTTAAAAATCTTTGTCACATACGTGCAGTAAAGCCTTTTTAAGACTTCTCTTTACATATCAGTATGAAGTAAGGAAAAACCTTGGTATGATCAACACATAATTTTTTGGTTCTATGATTCAGAGGTAACATCTGGGTAGTTTTAGAATTTTTTTCACAAACTGCATTGACTAGAATGATTGATATTGGCAAGCGTAGCCACGCTATTTCCAATGAACTTAGATTCACGGAACAATCTATGTCTAAAGAAGGAAAAAACTACCACCCAATATTTAAATGAATTATTTTCCAAGTCAGGAATATACATCACTATGTACCATAGCAGTTTTTATTGTTAAGGTAAATTTAAGACCAAAAAAAGAACTTGAATACATGCAAAGTCTAAATTGCATTTCATTTTCAATTCAAATGCTCAGTGGATTGCATCCTTATCCTTATGACAATGAAATCCTTATCAGTAAAAGATGGGCTGAGTAAAACCTCTTTTTGTTAGTCACTTGAGCCAAATCATGCAGAGCCTTGGCCTCCGAGACAATCTGTCTACAAAGCCATCCATGGGAGGTTTTCTCCATCTGTTAGGTCCACTGCGCTGTGCATGCCATTTTGCTCTCACTTTGGGGGTTCTCTGGCCATTCCCTGACCTATCCATACTTCATTATCCTTCAGCCACACAAATGGTGGCAACTGTAACATCTTAATAGGGATGACATACTAAGGTATGGTTGAAAAGCCTTTCTATTTAAAACACACAAACACACACCGTTTTGTAGTGCTTAAAACTTTCCCAAAATATTCTTCCCATGGAAACTTTGTCTTTTCTTTCAGCTCAAAGTGATTCTGTAAGAGAAATATTGAAGAGACTTACAGAGGCTGAGATTGTTGGATGGCATCACTGACTCAATGGACATGAGTTTGAGTAAACTCTAGGAGGTGGCGATGGACAGGGAGGCCTGGTGTGCTGCAGTCCATGGGGTCGCAAAGAGTCGGACACGACTGAGTGACTGAATTGAACTGAACTGAACTGAACTGAACCGATTTTGTTCTCAAGTGGAAAGGTCCTCGTGGGTTGCCCTTGCTTATTTATTAAGGATTCACTGAGAGAATAATTTATACTTAACTATTCCACGAAATGTGTTGCATGCTTACAAGGTTCAAGGCCCTTTGCCAGCCCTGATTTTGGTCTCTCTTCAGGGAATGCTAATTGCCTGGAAGGGCAGGTAAAGCAAAGGCACAAGTAAATGTGATACAAGTGCCAAATCTCACCTCTCCTGCACTTCAGGGCCACTGTTTATGACCAGTACTGCAATATCAAAGGGAGACGGTGGCTTCTGTTCCACTTGGGCAACTCATTTCTGAACAATGAAATTTTCCTCTCAATCTTTAGCCATTGGAGCTTCTGATGCATTATTCAAGGTCTTCCCAGGTGGCACTAGTGGTAAAGAACCTGACTGCCAATGCAGATTAGATGTAAGAGACGTGGTTTTGATCCCTGGTTGGGAAGATCCCCTGGAGGAGGGCATGGCAACCCACTCCAGTAGTTCTGCCTCGAGAATCTCATGGGAGGAGCCTGGAGGACTATAGTCCATAGGGTTGAACAGAGTCAGACTGAAGCAACTTAGCATGCATGGATGCATGCCTGATTCAAAGATATTTTCTTTCTGTTTTTGACTCTTTGGTCTCATTTGGACCTCAGCTCCTTTCCTAACCTGGCTCCTTCTCCTGGGTTTTGCCTTAATAACTTCTTCTACAGCTCTCTGCTCTTTGATCTTGGGTCTCAGCTGGGTGCCTTTTTTTCTTGTTGATATTTAAAATGAAATTTCATGTTTTAGATTTTTTTTCAATGGAATTGAAGTTTGCAGTTAAAGTAGACATGCTGCATTTTCACTTTAAAACTTTTAGATTATCCAGATATGCCAAAGTTTGTAGCACAGAATTGCTTATAAAACATCTAAATTTTAACTCAGTAACACAGAAAGTATATAAATCACACATTTTAATAAATTTTCATGAGTGGTGTATTTTGTACCTTTCTTATAACTGTGAGTCTTCATATAAGAATAAAAATAGGATCACTTTTTTTTTTTTTTTTTGGTAATCAGGCAATAGGTACATATTCCCTGAATTGTTTGCATGATGTCACTTCAGTTGTGTCTGACTCTTTGCAACTCTATCAACTGTAGCCTGCCAGGTTCCTCTGTCCATGGAATTTCCAGGCAACAATACTGCAATGGGTGGCCATTTCCTTCTCCAGGGATCTCTCCGACCCAGGGAGTGAACCCACATGTCTTATATCTCCTGCTTTGGAAGATGGGTTCTTTACCATTGATTTACCTGGCATTGTTTAGATGTACTCAAAACCCACAGATACTGATTTCAAAGAAAATAAAATGTATCTGAAAACATGATGCAGCTATAAATCATGAATGGAGAAGGAAATGGCAACCCACTCCAGTATTCTTGCCTAGAGAATCTCCTGGACAGAGGAGCCTGGTGGGCTGCCCTCTATGGGGTCGCATAGAGTTGGACACGATTGCAGCGACTTAGCAACAGCATAAATCATGAATCCAGTTTATTTAATGTTAAAGCACACAAAAATTCAGTTTGCATAAACTGAACAGTGGCTATAAGCTTCCATTTTTTTTTAACCGAAACATGCACTAATAGAAGAAGAAATGAAAAATGTCTACCCAAGACCCTGCTATAGAACATTGGTGGTCAAGCTTACTCATTAATTCTAATATTTCATCCAGTGACTATAAAATGCCAGCTCTAAAACCAGGCTTGCAGTTAGCCTGTATGGATTAGAAAACTCTCTTGTCTTTTAAATCTTTCAAAGTTTTCTTGAGGTTAAAATCAAATCAGGCATTCTTTTTTACCTAACAACTCATATTACACCATATCAGAAATAATTTTAGGGCTGAAGGCTAATTTGAAGCCCTAAAAACAGAGTTAATTATTTTGAATTGTACTCAGAAAAAATAAAACAGCCTATAGAAATTCCATACTTCTGTTTTGGAGGTATTTTATCTGAAGGGAAGAGGATCGATATTTCTTCTCTTTCACTCATTCACCCATTTATCCAATTAATCATCCATCCATTCATTCATCCTTTCATTCAGCAGACATTTGTTAATTACCTACAATTATTCCAGTACAACTTAAGCACTAGGGATTCAGCAGTGAACAAACAAGTTTCTTGCTGTCAGGGAACTTACATGTGGGTAGGGAAAGAGAGAACAATTGTCAGATGGTGGTTACAAGTGTTAAGAAGATAGGATAAGGGAATAGAAAGTGAATGGAAGGGAAGGGTGATATTTTATGTATGACCAGGAATTTGGAGATTTTGGACCAGAAATTTGAATAAAGTAACAATATGGGCCATTAAAATATTTGAGGGAAAATTGTATTAAACAGAGGGACCAATTAGCCCTAATGCCCCAAGGTAGGCACATACTTGGTGTTTTTTAAAACAGCAGTGTCAGAATGGCTGGAGCACAGTAGGAGAGTCCAGTGAGGGGGTGACTGCAAGAGATAAGGTTATAGAACTAGGAAAAATATTAAACAGGGAACTTTGGATTTTATTTTTAGTGAGATAGGAAACTATTACAGGATTGACCAGAGGAGTGACAAGTTTTCAATATATCACTCAGGCTCTTTGTGGGAGAGAGTAGATTGAGATGAGGCAATGTGGGAAGCTAGAGAGATGTATTAGGAGTCCATAGTAATAGTCCAAGTGAGGCATATGTTTTAGCAGTTGCTTTTAAGAAATCTTCAAAGTGGACAGCAATCACTGTGCCTCACACTGCCCCAAATCTTCTCTGTGTAATAAAGAAATATGGCTCCTGGCACCCAGGGTGCATGGCAGACAGAGAGATTGTCTTTCTCTGCAAGCTTAAACACTTCTTGTTACTGGTAATAATCATGGCAGGTCTCCATATTCCAAACAACTTCATAGGCAAATAGAGACCACTGAAAATATGTTTTAGTAAAAAATATTTTTAGTGAAATATCTTTTTAAAAATTGAAGTCATATTGAGGTTGTTGAATCAGTAATGAGACAATAATAATAATAATAATTATAATAATAATCAGTAATGAGACAATAAGTTAGAAATAAGTCCTGTTTCAATGACTGGTCAAAGAATCAGACTGCAATGTGATAGACCTGGATTCTATCCCTGGGGTGAGAAGATCTCCTGCAGAAGGGAAAGTCTACCCACTCCAGTGTTCTGGCCTGGAGAATGGCATGGATTGTATAGTCCATGGGGTTGCAAAGAGTCGGACATGACTGAGCGAGTTTTACTTTCACTTTTCAGGAAAGTATATAGAGACAGAAAGAATGGAGTTTGCTTAGGGCTGAGAAGGATGGGAGGTATGTATAGGAGGGTGATAGCTAGAGGTACAGGGTTTCTATTATGAGTGCTAAAGATGTTCTAAAATTGATTCTGGTGATAGGTGCACAACTCTGTGGACACATTCAGTTGGCTCTTGCACAATATGGGTTTGAATTGCACGGGTGAGCTTATACACAGATTTTTTTCAATCAGTACTGTATGACATGTGGTTGGTTGACTCTGGATGCAGAGCCAGGGATTCAAAGGACCAATTATAAATTTATATTCAAATTTTTATTTGAGTGGGGATTTGCTGCCCTAATCCCTACATTGTTTAAGGACCAACTACACTAAAAACATAAAATTGTTTATTCAACATAGGTGAATTGTATGCTATGAGTTATATCTTAATACAATTGTTGTCCAAAAGATGATGATGTCTGATGGACAGTTGTCTGATGGACAACTGATGGAGTCTCATCTATATAAAACAATGGATACATAATTCATGTTAATTTTTTTTAAGCTAATGTATCAGTGAGTTAAGAAATTAAAGTGATTTTGTGCTAAATTTCTTGAGAATGTTTACAAACTATCTGTCCACTTTGCATTTGGGAATGGTTATGCTCATCTATGTATTTTATATTCTCTTTTAGGGAAAATTGGGGAGAAGGACAAGTCAGACTGAACATGAACTCTTTGGAAAGAAAAAAGTATCATTAACCATTAGTTGACTACCATTTATCATTAGGCTTCCCAGGTGGCACAGTGCTAAAGAATCCTCCTGTCAGTGCAAGAGACACAGGATTCAATCCCTGGGTCAGGAAGATCCCCTGGAGCAGGAAATGGCAACTTACTCCAGTATTCTTGCCTGAGAAATTCTATGGAGAGAGGAGCCTGGTGGGCAGGCTATAGTCCATGGGGCTGCAAAGAGTTGGACTGAGTAGGCACATACTGTATACATACATACATACTGTATTTATCAGTAATTAACTGCCTCAAGGAAATTAACTGCCTGAATTTGAGTTTGTGTTAGATATGCCTAGAAGGTTTGTCTGAGGTATCCTTAGTGCTCATGGTAAATTTCAGGCAAGGAGTGCTCTCCAAGTCAGGCATTGAGAAAGAGAAGTAGGATTTTTTTTTAAGTCAGGAAAGGCGATCTATAATGAACACATACTTCCTGAAGCAACACTGCCTTTCAGAGGCTTCTTAAGAATTCTCACTATTGGCAATAAACTTTTATCTAGAGATACTTTCTCACAGGACCAGCATGATCTGATGGACCTGGTTCTTTCATCTATTTCTATTACCAAAAGCTGCCAATCCATGGTTCAAACCAGCTGCCTACCAAATTATGTCTGTTGAGAGTTTCAACAGTAATATTGTAAGATCAATCTAGATAAGCTGTTTGGATAGATTTGAGTATGCATAAATACAGTTTATAAGCCCCGAGTCAAAGGCTGCTGAGCTGAGTGGTGTACAAATGAAAAAATAACAGGTGTTCTTAGACCTGTTATTATGCTTAAGTTTTGTACCAAGAATTACTGGATCTAATGCAGAGGTAATTAGAACTGCTTCTTTGAAAAGTACATCTGTACTTACATCCCAACTCCTAGAATATTTCCCTATTGTGAAGCATTTCTATCAGATTATAATGATACTTCAAATGTAAAGAATCCTAGCACCCTTTGTGGTGCTGAAAAATTACTTTGCATATTAATAAACTCTCTAAACAGACATAATTACTTTCTTATCCCGAGGAAAAGGAGGCTGAAGAACTACTTGTAGGGAAATAAACTAAAGGGTTTGTTGTTGTTTTGTTTCATGTTGAAAAAGTACCTAGGCACAATAGTATTTTGTACTGGTTTGGAGCAACTGACAAAACATGGCCCTGGATTAGGGTGCTATGATGAATTGGTTTCAATCCAAGCTCATAATTCTAATTGCCAATGGAGCCTAGACATCTTGTATAGACTGTCACAGTGAAATGGGGCCAGGTACTCTTGAGAGAGCATCTTGTCCCCCTGGATGCTATTATGGCTGGAACCTGAATATGCTGATGCGGAATATGGGCAGGTGTCCCTGGCTAGTGATGATGCATGGAAACCTGGGCTGTTTTTGTTATGCCCACAGAAGAGGAGGCTGGAGAGGCAGGAACACACGTGGATAGGTGCTTACTTATGTGTCTAGCTAGACTATGTTTCTTTTTGTTCTTGCCCTAACCAGCAAATAGCTAGATGTTCACTATTCATAGCCTCAAATTCACACTAAAAGTAAAGTTCCCCTACAGACTTTCTCAAGTGAACAAATCCCCAATTTCCATTTTCTGGAAACTTTACTCCTGATTCCATTTTCTATCACTGCTTTTATTCTTCTCCAAATCACTTCAATTAATCATGTCTTTCAAGGACTATACAGGGCTGTAATTGATTTTGAGTAGGGCTCTGTATATTAGAAGATCAGCTCATTTTACAGAAGCAAAAAATTGAGAAAGGGTGGTAGGAAAAGTAACTTTGGAGGAAGGAGCGGACGTGTAAAGTATGACTATAATTTATTGGTTGGGCTTTGAGGACTTGAATGGAATTTCATGATGTTACCTTTTCTCTCAATAAATTTTAAAATCCGCTTAATACTCCACTCAACACAGATGCCATATGCTTACCTTACCAACCTTCATTAAAGGTCCTAAATAGGATGCTGACTGAGAGAGTCTTACTTTTTCTTGTATAGATGTCCTCAGCACCTCTGTTCATTCCTTAGGAAATTTAGTGTTTCCTGCATTGTTCTGTTCCCTGGTTTGTTAGCCTGTTGGGGATTGGGGTCATGTGTCGTCTATCACTGTTTCACCTACACTACCCACCACCTTGTCATATCCTAGTAGGTACTAAATATTTTTGAGTGACTGAGTGCCAAAATATATTGCACCTTATTCTACAAATAAATTAATACATTTTGTTAGCTGATAAACACAACTGCTGATTTACTATGGAGTGAGAAATACTGAATTATCAGTAAATTCTCATGAGCATTACTGGTCCTGGTGTAATTCTGGACTAATTGCCAACAACCAGAACCTGTGATTAAGCAATAAAGTGGTTGCTATTTAATATGACTCTATTTGGATTAGAGATCTATTTCTAAAATATATTTATTTCCATTACACAAAAATATAGCTGGTCTCTGATATATTAAAAAAAATCTATAAAAATTTCATGTTGAGATCAATTCTTACTACTTTTTAAAAATGCAATTGTTGCAAGACTCTTAGATAAGGGTACTAATGAATCCTTTAGACCCTTACCACTTCAGGGTGGTTTGGGTACCGATAGTAATCAGCATGACCTGGAGTTGCTAGGAAGGTGGATCTCAAATCTTACTGTGTCTGAATTTGACTGGCCCTACAATCTCAATCAGCCTAGCTGATGCAGGTAAGCAGCTTAGTGAGGTTTTGAATATTAGTGCTTCCATATGAGCAGAATCATGGAAACATACTGGTCACCTGGAAACCTACTGGTCACCTATCTTCTGAAATGGGATAAAGCAGTCAGTTAAGAGATAAGCATTTATAGTGTGCTCATTATGTGGAGAGGTTTAGGTGAGGCTCTTCAGGGCATCACTAATGAATGCTTCTTGGAAGACATGTTTCCAGGTACCTCTAGTCAAATATAGGAGACATAGGTCCAAAATCATTATCATACACATGAGGTCATAATATACTTTTTCCTGGCAAAATGCGCAGCACTGTCTGGAACTATGGTCAACCACATGACTGATGTGCTGTGTGATCAACAGTTATTCAGAAGTGATGTGAGGATAAGAGCTATTTTGAAATCAGTGTGGCAAAGGACAGAAAAGCATCAGAATAAGGACACACAATCATATAAATTTACACATAGTCTGGTGTGGTGATTGTATTACTGGCCCCAGTTCTTTAGCCTTCCCAGTACCTATACCCTTTGCCATGTACTTTTCAGAGCCTCCCACTGTGGGTAGTATGTACTGCTGTCTCTCATGACTTTGGTTCAGCTATGAGACTTTAGTCAATGACCTGAGAGAAATGACAATGTGTCAGTTCTGACTCTCAGCATCAAAAAGAACTTAGTGAACTCTGATGAGCACAAGTGCATGAACTGAGGCTGGGGAGATGAGCAGAGGTCAGAGCAATAGTAATAGAACTGGATTTTACTTTTAGTGATCACAGTTCTTTTTTTTTTTTTTTTTTTAAGGATTCCCATTCTGCTCAGTAGCATAGGTATCTGAATGCATATTAGTACCTGTACTAGATTTTTAGCTCCTTGAAGATGAGAATCTATATTATCTATTATTGAATACTTCCATGGAAGCACAAGGTATTTGGTAAATATGCCAAGAATTGTTACATGTGTTAATAAATTACCAAGAACACAAACATAGACAAGCATTTACATAAAAGACAATCCAATCAGAGAGGAAAAATACTGCAAAATTACAAAAGACTGTTTTATCCTGCCCAAATCTTTTGTACTTTCTGATCCTTGAAGATGGGAATCTAAATTATACAACACTGTAGATTCTCCATACTTAGCACATGATTGACATTTGGTAAATATGTCAAATGGTAACCAAAATGAGTACATGTATGTCAGTATTTTTAAAAATTGCTGACTATTATATCCTATAAAAGAAACTGAATCATTAAAAACTATAGGTGTTCATTTACCATGTTAGGAAACACATTTCCATTATTTACCTTGAAAAAAATCACTTGTATACAAATGCATTAGCAAATATTAATAGTAATTCCTCTTGTTATATGAACACTCAAATATGAAATATTTGAAAATACTGTTTGAAATCACTTTTATTAAAAAACTGGATATTACATGCTTCTTTTTATCTTCTCTAAGCAACATGGGAAAAATTTGTTGTTATTAAAAAGTTAAGACATTTTGACCTCATATGGTACAACCATAGCAGCCTTTTAAAATTGCAGGGGTAGTAAACCAGGGTAATGGGAATTAGCCATAGTTAGAAAAGCTTGAGACAAAAAGGTGAGGCAGTTCCAAGACAACACCAAGAATCCTTCTCCTGGTCATTGTTTTGGTAGAAAGTTATAACTGACTCCTACCTTTTGTCAGAAACAGTTGAGGGTTACTGTGAACAGTTATCTTCTTACATGTTAAAGGGTCTGAGCTTTCAGAGAAAATCCTATGTTCCTTTTCCCTGCCTATGTTCTGGACCCTACTGTTCTCAGGTTAACCTGTCCTCTGTACACTCAAGGCTCAGTCAGCATGGGAGATGGGACAGAGGGCGGAACTGACGACTTCCGCCACTAGGTGGATATTTGTTTGCCTTGAACTTCCTGGTTGGATCTAGGGACAGGGTCCTGAAAGCGGGCAATTTTACTTTCTGTGTCCTTTCTTTACAGCTCTGTAAATTCCTAAGAGTTATTTAATTATGCATCCAATATTTACTGGGTGTTTATTCACCCTTGAAATTCCTTTGTAAGCCTCTTCTCTATGAGAAAGACTTCACCAATCACACGAGATCTCAGAGATCCTTTCTTCCCCACAACTGTCCCAGCCTTTATTTCCTGTATTACTTATTTGGTACTTAAAAAGGCAGTGCCTTCAAAGGCCTTCTATTTTAAGTTAATATTAAAACCTTTCATTAGATCCACTTTTGTTAATTATATCTATCCAATTGAAATGTTTCTGAGGGGCAGAGACAGTTTCTCATCTATCTTTGTGTGCCCACAGCACTTAATGCAAAATAGCCATCAGAGTACATTTGTTGATCAAATGCTTGAATGAATAAATGAATGAATGAGAGGCTTCATGAGCATCATTCATTAATTTTTTTCATTAAATTTTATAGTGCCTGTTCTTGTGAAGCTTGTATTCTAATTGGAAAAAGTTCATTTTCTGTTTTCCTTGGAAATATTTCATCTAATTCTAATGATATTTTTGTCATTGTTGAGAAACATACATTAGTTTATTTTTTTCCAGTGGACTTAGTAATGCTTATTTGATGTTTACAGTTTATAGAAGATGGTAATCTATAGCCAATACTTGATCAACTGATGTACACAGTTTCTAGATTTTTTCATTAGCACTTTCAACTGTTTTGGAGGATAAAAATGAATAATTTCAATTTCTGTTGTAAAGAATTGTTGTTGTAAAGTTGATAGAGAGATGAGAAGCCTAGCCTTATTGATTTATGAGTCCTTGAGCATCACCTGGGAACATTTATGCATTTGATTCTTGAGTCAATAATTATCAGTAACTTGAGAATGTTGTATTATATTTAAAGATTCTCAACATCAGGTGTGGAATATAACATCTTATTCTTTCTCTTGTGTTATTACTAGGTTTAATTATAGGAACCTCAACCCCCCAAATCAAAAGTTTTCAACTTCTTACACATTTCAGGATATGGAGATTGCTATAATCAGAGAATGTGAGGACAAATTTCCTATCATTTCTAGGCTTACTTTTCAAAGGTTCTGCTGTACAATTTACTTAATAGTTGCAACTACTCGACTCTGCCGATAGAACTCAAATACTTTAATAGACAACATAAAAATCAATGAGTATGCCTATGTTCCAATAAAATTTTAATTTTACATGATTTTCAAGTGTCATGGGACTTTTGCTTTTTAAAAACCATTTAAAAATCTAAAAACCCTTTTTGGCTTAATGACCATACAAAAACACGTGATGGGTAGCCTGGCTGCCTATTTGTTCATTTACATGTTATCTGTGGCTACTTTTGAGCTACAACGGCAGCAGAATTGAATATTTTTAAGAGAGACCATAAGACCCACAAGCCAAAACTCTTCACTATCTGGCCCTTCAAAAAAAGTTTGTGGTTCCTGGTTTAGACAGTCATATGTTTTCATCAAAAAGCAATGTGCATTCAAATGATATGCTGTGTAAAGTACAATATAAAACACTCTTTTTGCTCAAAAGGAACAAACATCATAACTCAGTAATATTTATGAACTCAAAAAATATGTCTTGAGCAGCTACCATGTGCTGAATACTATTTTAAGCATCAGAAATAGTACAATTGAGACAGGAAATGAAGAGAATCTCTGCCCTTTGTGGAGCCTACATTTTTGCACTGTACACATATAATGCATAAATGTAACGTACAGGTAAAATGATTCTTACAAACACTCTGCTTTCTGAGAAAAATTGGAAATGATAGTAGCAGTATGAGCATCCCCCTTATAAGGTTATCCAGGCTGGATGCTACCAGCCTGCCCATTCAAACTCTAGCTGGGGTTAGTGACTTATCATGAGGAAAAGCTAAAACCTTGTCTTCTCAGAAACTACAATACATCAAGGAGAAAGTACAAACATAAAGTTAAGACACAGGTTAAATATATATATTTTTTAATTGGCTTAAACTATCAAACCATCTTAAAGCAAATATTGTAGACAATGGGATGATACAATTAGAGAAATTTGGAATTCTCTATGGAACTCTGGTTCCAAATTGGGAAAGGAGTATGTCAAGGTGGTATATTATCACCTTGCTTATTTAACTTACATGCAGAGTAAATCATGTGAAATGCAGGCTAGATGAATCATGGGCTAGAATCAAGATTACTGGGACATATAGAAACAGCCTCAGATATGCAGATGATACCACTCTGATGGAAGAAAGAGAAGGGGGACTAAAAAGCCTCTTGATGAAGGTGAAAGAGGAGAATGGAAAAAGCTGTCTTAAAACTCAACATTCAAAAGCTAAGATCATGGCATCTGGTCCTATCACTTCATAGCAAGTAGAAGGGGAAAAAGTGGAAGGAGTGACAGATTTTATTTTCTTGGGCTCCAAAATCACTGTGAATGGTGACTGCAGCCATAAAATTAAAAGACACTTGCTCCTTGGAAAGAAAGCTATGACAAACTGAGGCAGCATGTTAAAAAGCAGAGACATCACTTTGCTGACAATGGTCCATATAAGTCAAAGCTATGGTTTTGACAGTAGTCATGTATAGATGTAAGAGTTGGACCATAATGGAGGCTTAGCACCCAAGAACTGATATTTTCAAACTGTGGTGCTGGAGAAGACCCTTGAGTGTCCCTTGGACTGCAAATAAATCAAACCAGTCAATCCTAAAGGAAATCAATCCTGCATATTCACTGGAAAGGCTGATGCTAAAGCTAAAACTCCAATACTTTGGCCACCTGATGTGAAGAGCCAACTCATTAGAAAAACTCTGATGCTGGGAAAGATTGAAGGCAAAAGAAGAGGGCAGCAGAGGATGAGATGGTTAGATAGCATCACCAACTCAATGGACATGAATTTGAGCAAACTCCAGGAGATAGTGAAAGACAGGGAAACCTGGCATGCTGCAGCCCATGGGGTTGCTTGCAAAGAGTCAGACACGACTTTAGCGACTGAACAACAGTAAAATGGAACCCTGGAAATAAAGATCTCTACATATTGTTGCATTTGAAGTTAGTTGCATTAGTTAGAGATAAAGACATCTGTAACATTAGTTAGAGATAAAGACATCTCTAAAGTTATGTCTTTAGAGAAGGAGGTTGGATGTATCATAAAAAAACTGAACTAGAAATGATGACTGGACACAGGGTAAATGATCTGCTTGGGGTCTGACACAACGACTCCTGAGTGTTCTGACTTTAGAAAAGTTCTCAAAACAAGAAACTTCAATCTAAACTTAGGAAGTTTGAGAGGAATTCAATTTATGATACTGGGAAAAGAAGACCTGGAAAATGTATATGGCTTTGTAGAAAAACAGAAAACCCCAATATGCTTATTCTCATGTTCTCTCATGTGGCTGACTTCTTGAAGCGGATCTGTGGGAGAACAAATAGGCAAGTCTGATGTTGCAGTCATGGTTATGTGACTTTCTGGACATATGTCCCAAGGACACTGGAATGAAATTTCTATTCGATGTGATTCTGTGGTGCAAATCCTCTGTCATTGAACTTCCTAGATTTCTATTGTAAGAATTGGAAAGGGATGATAAAAGAAGAAAATAGGCCATATCAATCTTTATCTTCAAATTGTCTCATATTTCTACATTGCTTGTTAGATTATCCTTTGTAAGGTCTTATCAAAGTAGCACTAAAAGGAACACTATTATTGTTTTAAAATAGCCAAGACCAATCAGAATATCAAATGTGAATCATGTTATTGTAAAGAGTTGTAAGTATAGAAGTCTTTATGTGACCTTTAGGGCTTCTATGACCACATTAGAGGATATTTTTCTCTTTATCAAGCCATTGCTGTCTCATTTCAGATGAACTCATTGGAAATCATTCCACAGAAAACCGTGAGGAAGAGGAAATAGGAGCCATTTCAAATCAGTTGTGTATCAAATAGATTTGTTTAGTTTGTTTTGAGACAAATGTCTCAGGAAAACAGAGCTGGGGAGGTTTTCTGTTGTTTTAGAATGAAAAAGCTATATTTTCTTAAATGTCATCAAATAGAGAGTTGTTTCACCAAATCAGGAGACAAGCCTGTACAACGTGCCCATGATTTTGAGAAAGTAAAATGAATTATTTTTGACAAGATTGACTTTTAAGAATTGCACACAATATTATTAAGAAGGGGACATAATCCAAAACTGACATGGTTTACATGAATTATGTCACTATGACCAATTTAAGAGACTACAAATTTAGTTGACATACTTAGATTTTAATTAATGATGACAATATTAGGCTTTTGTATGTTCATAATGGAATCTGGTGATTCATATTCCTTTATACTCTCAATATAAACTTATAATTGAAATAGATCAGAAATTTGCATAAACTGTAACTGTGTAGTGTGAGAAATTTTCACAAAGGAAATATATCTATTCATTTCATCCAGATCAGAATGCACTCCTGAGGCTACCCTGTTCCCCTTATAGTAACTGAGCACTGTGTTGATTTCCTACTGTGGCAATATTTTAACTTTAAATAAGTGGAATCAAACAATATATACTCTTTTGTGTCTGATATTTTCATTCAGTATTGTGTTTGTAACAATCATGATGTTGTGTGTAGCTGCAGTTCACTTATTCTCATTGCTCATCTTATATATCCATTCTACTGTATAAATATATCACAACATTTATTCTGCTGATGGACATTTGTGTTGTTTCTAGCTTTTGGCTGTTATGAATAATACAACTTTGCACATTCTTATATATAACTTTTGGTGAACATATGTCTTCATTTCTGTAGGTATACCTAGATATGGAATTGCTAGGTCATAGGGTAGTAATATGTTTAGCTTAGTTGATTTTGTCTAACAGTTTTCCCAAATGCCTGTCTGTCCCATTTTACACTCTAATCCAAGGGTCTAAAAATGCAGTTTGATCCTAGCCAACCACTGTATTTTTTGTCTTTTTCATTTTAGTCATCTTGATGGGTCTGGAGAGGTTTTAAATTGTGAGTTTAATTTACATTTGCCTGATGACTAATGCCATTGAAATTTTTTTTATGCATTTATTGACTATTTGGATATGTTCTTTTGTGCATATTCATATTTTTAAACCCGTTTCTTTATTTCATAGACTGCCTTAATCTTAGTGTTTATAGGAACTTTTGATATTTTCAAGATATAAGTCCTTTCTTGGATATGTGTATTATAAATACCTTCTACAAAACTCTAGTTTGCCATTTTACTTTTTCTGATTGTCTTGCATCATATTTGAACAGAGATATTGTCACTTTTTAACATTATCTTCAGTTATTATTTTTCTTTTACTCCCTTATAATAAAAGACACTGTATATCTGAGTTTTATGAAGCCCTGGATAGAAAGATCTATTTAATCAACAGCTTCAAGCTTTGTCTGTATTACAAAATCCCATTTAGGAATTTTGTCCCAAAGGTATAATTTAAAAAATCAGGCTGTAAATATGTTTACCTTTTTGATCATCAAATTAATTTCATCCTAGTGTTTAGTTTGAAATTAATTATGTTCATATTTAAAATATGATCTTTTTCTATTCTAAATATAAATAAATGTTCAAAAAGACTTGAAGATCATTGAAAATTAAAGTTATGCCAGTCTATTGGTTTTATGACTATGGATATCTCCTACTCAGTCTTTCTATGTTATAACCTCTTCAGCCACTATATGTGACTCCTCGAAGCCTGTTATATTTTGTACTATCGTCCTGACTAATGTCCCTGCAGAGCCTGTTCCACTTCTATCTACCCTTTTACCTATTTCCAGAGATATCTTTATACATGTACATTGACATAAAACACTTCTTGGGTCAAAACACTGTATAAAATTCAAGCCCCTTGGTCCAGCACATGAGATCGTGAATAAGACAGTCTGTCTCTTCTCCAGTCACCTGTCTTTACATACAGTTCCTTGAACAGCCACAGGATAGCACCCTTCTGCACTTAGAATGACTGTGTGGTGCTTAGTCACTTGCTTGCCTGGAGACTGCACTGGTGAAGAATCCCACCTGCAATGAAGGAGACCTGGTTTCAATCCCTGGTTTGGGAAGATCCCCTGGGGAAGGGAAAGGCTACCTATTCCAGTATTCTGGCCTGGAGAATTCCATGGACTGTAGCCTACTAGGCTCCTCTGTCCATGGGGATTTTCCAAGTAAGAACACTGGAGTGGGTTGTCATGCCCTCCTCCAGGGGATCTTCCCAGCACAGGGATCCCGCCCAGGTCTCTCGCATTGCAGGTGGATTCTTTACCGTCTGAGTCAACAGGGACGAATGAATTTACCCCTGTTTTTTTTTATACCTGCCAGACTCTGATTCTTTCAACCTCTGTCCCAGTACGTCTGAAAAGCCTTTCCCTGATCTTCCTAAACATAACTGTGCTCCTCAAATGTTTGAATATAATCCATACTTATCTTTCTGCCTATACAATCTTTTTTCTTCCGCAGAAACTGGGAAGTTTCAGGCAGAGACAAATATCTTACTCATTTTTGTGTCCATAGTGCCTAGAATGGGCCTAATAAAGTGTCCTGTATAAATTTATTGAGTAAATAAATTTACCATTCTTTCCTGTAAATTTCTTTTCCTTTCCAAAATACTTCAAGAATATCAATAAAATTATATCCCAGAAATTATATCTCCTACAATAAGGAATAATTAAAAAGTAAAGAATACAGTTACATACTTGGCTTCCCTGATAGCTTAGTTGGTAAAGAATCTGCCTGCAATGCAGGAGACCCTGGTTCAATTCCTGGTAGGGAAGATCCCCTAGAGAAGGGATTGGCTATCCACTCCAGTATTCTTGGGCTTCTCTTGTGGCTCAGCTGGTAAAGGATCCACCTGCAATGCAGGAGACCTAAGTTCGATCTCTGGGTTGGGAAGATCCCCTGGAGAAGGGAAAGGCTACCCACTCCAGTGTTCTGTCCTGGAGAATTCCATGGACTGTGCAGTCCTTGGGGTCGCAAAGAGTTGGACAGGACTGAGCCACTTTCACTTTCACTGGAAGAAGAAAGTCTTGAATAAGTTTGCATTTTTGATACTTTCACTGAGCTGAATGATAACCTTATGGTAAAGAATAAAATAACCCAAAAAAGAACAGCATAAACTTTTTTCTTTTGTTCACTTAGCCAAGAGAAGCCTTGTTTACTATTTATTGAAAGTTATTTATAAATGTTAGTATTTGGTTAGTGTTGAAAGATAAGTGTTGAAAGGATAAAAGTGAGGGTTAACAGAGTTTGGAAGAAAGAGATGGCTTACAGTACCTCCTGAGGAAAAAAAGGCATTATTCCTTGTGCCCTGTCAGATAAGGGAGGTCCTTGGTAAGAAGTGGCTGAGAGAGATTAGAGAAGCTGATATAACATTCCAGAAGCAGCTAACTCTGAGACCAGCTGGTAGCGCAAGGTCTCCCAGTGGATGCAGGGCAGGCTTACAACAAACACAGTCTGACAAAAACACAAAGAAGGTTAAGGCACTCCCCAACTTAGATATTATTTATACAATTGGCTCCAACTGTACCACAGTAAACTTTCTAAATTACACCAGGAAGAGTTTTCTGGAATCTTTGATTACAGTGACAACTGCATAATACAAAGATATAGGATAAAAATCTCATTACCTCCCATTTTCTCCATTCAAGAGGCTTATAATGTGGTTTGAGGCTATGTCTTTGTCAAATTTATTTGAGTTGTCAAAGAGAATGTGAGATTGTCACAGAGATAGTCTGAAAGTATAATGCTCTCATACTTAGTCTGCGTACTATTCATGGGCAGATGTCATGTTATAATCCACATCACAAGAGATGTAGATGTTAGATACTTCATACAATCAGTAGCTCTTCTCAACTCTACAAACCCTAATCTGATCACAGCAGAATTCACTATTGCTATATCAAGACTGGGAGAGGTATGAAAAAGAATTAATTCAAAAATTTAATCATCCATGTGGACATTTCACTGTTTCACTGTGTAAGCTAGCCTGATGAGGAATTGCTAATGTCAATTAGTCTGACACTATTTACATTGACTAAACTATATTCAGTGGTAATATGTTTAAAGGTGTGAGCAATCATTATTATGGAAAAATAAAGTAAACCTTCATTCAAGGCTGTTACTTGCATTTACTGATTTTTTAAATCTGAGCATCAAAACCACGTCTGAATTTTTTAACTTGGGAGACAGGCCTTGTTGGTAGTATTAATTTCAAGTTAGGCTCTATGCAATAACAGAATTATTACTCAATTTTAAGGATTAAATTTAAGAGCTAAGTTTTAAGTTCAACTACTAAAGTATGGGCTATCATCACTCGATTAGCAGCTTCAAGTTTATAGCACAACTCCATGTTCATTATATCACCTAATTCTCACAAGTTTTTAGGCAAGCATTATTATTTCTCCTACTTTACAGATGGTGGAATTGAGGCTGAGCAAGAGCCACTAATGTGCTCAAGATGAGAGTCATTCAGTGGACTCAAGACTCAAGCTCGTATCTCTGAACTCCATCAGCCCCATTACTGAACACAGTTGTCTCAGCCTGGACTGTCTTTTTGCTTTGCATTTTGTTGATTAATATAAACGTGGAATGTAATTGTTTTTAAATGAATAAATTTATATTTGCTGTTTATTTTCAAATTTTTTAGGAACTCATTGGAATTTTATATACATTATTATTTTTTACCAGCAAGATATCTTTCTGTCATGAATTCAGAGCATAGCAAAATCTATGGCATATCAAGGTAGGATGTGATATATTATTTAAATCATAAATATTGTGCATCAGTGGTCCTCAACATTTAAGGCACAAGGGATGGGTTTTGTAAAAGACAATTTTTCCACAGACTGTGGTAGGAGGATGGTTTTGGGATGATTCAACTGCATTACATTTATTGTGCACTTTATTTCTATTATTATTACACTGTGATAATGTGGTAATGTGAGCAATGGGGAGCAACTGTAAATATAGATGAAGCTTCTTTTGCTCACCCACCACTCACATCCTGCTCTGCAGTCTGGTTCCTAACAGGCCATGGACTGGTACCAGTCTGTGGCCCAGGGTTTGGGGACCCCTGCTGTACATAGCCAAAATATGAGAAACATTTTCTCAAGAGAGATTATTAATATATAATTCTAAAAGTCGATTTAATATGAGTAATGATTATCTTTGGTTGTTGAAAATATCAGGGACTCTTTTATGTTTCTCTATTATCTAGATAATCTCTAATGTCTATGTAATATGTATAGTATTAATAAAATATATGTTTTAAAAGAAAGCGTGTGACTTCTGCATGGTCTTCGATAAGTTTTAAATCTTTGACCTGATCTAACCTCTAGTGTAATGGCCTTCAGAGAAAAATCCAATTCTCATCTCCTCTTCTCCAAATCAGGAGTTACCGTTCATTTCTTAGTCAGTTATACCAACTGAGTATTTGGAAGATGCCCCCTCAAACACTAAAGTAATTCAGATCTCCCTCAGGTAGGTCAGATTTCCTTGATCAAGATGGGACTTAAATAGCGGAAGTTCTTAAATTGTTCTAGAACTCTTCTAACAAAAGTCTGAGTTTCTTTTCTTTAGGCAAGTGTACAGGGGAAAAAAATGATCTCCAAAGAGAACCATTTGACAACCTTACTATTGATCTTGAGGCCAACACTACGCAGATAGAATAGCCAGTGTTCTGTTACTGTCCTTACGCAGACCGTGTGAAAACTATGCTACTAGGTTAATAGAAGCAATCATTTAAAGTTCCTTTGAAAAGGGATATTTTAAATCTGATTATGACCATTAAAAGATTCAACAGTCCTATTCTATATTCTAGTACATAATGTTGAAAAACAGATGAGTCCTAAGTGTGATTTTATTTTTAAACATGCAATCTTCACTAGACTGTGAATTCTTTCAGGGAAGGGTCCATATCTCATATACATTTCCACCCACACCCTTTCCCCCAGCATCAGTAGGGACTCAAAATTATCAGTTGAATAAGGTGAATATTAATTGCATTTGAATATCATAAGACAGTCTTCCATATTATACTGCAAATTATTGTAATTTTACTGTGGAGCAAAATAGTAGTCCCTGATCCCTGACCTGCCTCTTGAGAAACCTGTATGCAGGTCAGGAAGCAACAGTTAGAACTGGACATGGAACAGCAGACTGGTGCCAAATAGGAAAAGGAGTACGTCAAGGCTGTATATTGTCACCCTGCTTATTTAACTTATATGCAGAGTACACCATGTGAAACACTGGGCTGGAAGAAGCACAAGCTGGAATCAAGATTGCTGGGAGAAATATCAATAACCTCAGATATGCAGATGACACTACCCTTATGGCAGAGAGTGAAGAGAAACTAAAAAGCCTCTTGATGAAAGTGAAAGAGGAGAGTGAAAAAGTTGGCTTAAAGCTTAACATTCAGAAAACTAAGATCATGGCATCTGGTCCCATCACCTCATGGGAAATAGATGGGGAGACAGTGGAAACAGTGTCAGACTTTATTTTTTTGGGCTCCAAAATCACTGCAGATGGTGATTGCAGCCATGAAAGTAAAAGACGATTACTCCTTGGAAGGAAAGTTATGACCAACCTACATAGCATATTAAAAAGCCGAGACATTACTTTGCCAACAAAGGTCCATCTGGTCAAGGCTATGGTTTTTCCAGTGGTCATGTATGGATGTGAGACTTGGACTGTGAAGAAAGCTGAGCACCGAAAAATTGATGCTTTTGAACTGTGGTGTTCGAGAAGACTCTTGAGAGTCCCTTGGACTGCAAGGAGATCCAACCAGTCTATCCTAAAGGAGACAAGTCCTGGGTGTTCATTGGAAGAAATGATGCTGAAGCTGAAGCTCCAATACTTTGGCCATCTCATGCAAAGAGTTGACTCATTGGAAAAGACCCTGATGCTGGGAGGGATTGGGGGGCAGAAGGAGAAGGGGACGACAGAGGATGAGATGGCTGGTTGGCATCACCAACTCGATGGGCATGAGTTTGAGTAAACTCCGGGAGTTGGTGATGGACAGGGAGGCCTGGCATGCTGCGATTCATGGGGTCGCAAAGAGTCGGACACGACTGAGCGACTGAACTGAACTGATACCTGACGAATTGTTCTAGTTTATAAACCAATCCCAATATACACACACATTCACACACACAAAGGCTCATGATTAGCATGAAACTCTTTTTATTTTATTCTTTTAAGTACATATTCAATTGGCTTATTTTCACACCATTAGATTTTCCTAGTGCAGAGATGCAAAGATAATCCTCAGTGAAGTCACTACACATGATACTCCACGACATGTCTTTATCTTTTACTTCAACAAGCATTTTTGTTAAAGTAGCAATCCACATTGCTATAAGGTTTGAAAATAATTTCATTTATAACTAAAATATGACATTTCTCAGTTAATGGTCCAGATAGAAGCAGGGATTTCCACAGGGGCAAGATAAAATAATTGTCACTAGACATACTCAGAGTAGGAGAAAATATTTTTTAAAGGCATGATTCATTGGGGAAACATGGTCTTGTGTTATCATTAAATCCATGCCCCTGTCTCACAGTTGTTTAGGGTTCACAACTGTCCCTTCAGTACTGATTTTGAAGCCCATTTTGACTGACATACCCCCATGCCTTTTTCATGGCCATCAGATCACATTAACACTGCCTACCATTTATCAAATTATGAAGCTTCAGAGAAATGAAGGTAGTTATTAGTGAGAAAAACTGGCATCTATTCATTTAAAATAACTAAGAAAACTGCATAAAAAGTGATTGCAGGAAATATACAACAAATAATAGTGCTAGTTCCAACAGTGCCACTTGTACTAACAACCTTTATAAAAATACCTATAGCAGATTTATTTCAGTAGCATAAACACTGAAGATCCTTTGACTTCCAAGAAGATGAAATAATATGTAGGTCATGAATACATAAGTTTTATTTCTATAACCGAAAGTATTTCACCACTTCAAGAAGTATTTATGAGACAAATTACTGGAATAGTACAGAATTAAATTTGGTTTTATATAGCATCTTTCATACCTCAAGTATCTCAATAGCTTTTTGAAAGTACAGAAATGCAGTGACGATTGGAAACTGAAGAAGCCATTATGCATTTAAGGGCAGATGATATAGGCTTGGATTCAGAGACGTGCTTTATGGATTCAGGGAACAGGATATTCTTCCACTCATTATTTATAAGTTCTGTGTCATCTTTATGTTTTACCTGAACTACAACCAAGGACATGCAGTGGGGCTTTAGTGCAATAGCTCCTTTAATCATAAAGTAAACTGTCCCTAGGTTGTAGGGACAGGGTTGCATATAATATTATATAGCTTTTATTATAAGACTTGAATTTCTCAAACCACTGACCCTCTAATGAGTAAGCACCCTGACATAGAATACTCTGTAAAATGCCATCCGATCTCCAGGATATAAATAAACTTAGATTTAATTTCATAGGAAGATGATAGGGACTGGATCAAATTTTTATTCCAAGATGGTGAAGAAATGGAAAAGTTGGAGACAAATTGGTTTTTCATATGGTGGAATTCAACTTATACCAGGCTGGAGAAAGGTCTGAAAAAAAAAAAAAAAAAAAAAAAACCAACACCTGCAGCTTTTTCAATAAGACGTGGGGAAAAGAAATATAAACAAGTGTTATTGCCCTTCATGATATTTTATGTGGCAGAACAGTTTGTAACTGGAAAGTATTGTTCATGTCAAAGAGAAATTCCCAGGGAAATGAAAAGCTAATAAGGATCAGCATGAAATCTGGAATTGTTCTAAGCAGATTTTTCACTGACAGAGAACATTACTAAATGGAGTGAGCCCCACACTCAGCAATGAAAAGGTTAGAAATCAGAATTGTTCACAGAAGAAATAACCTCTGCCCTTTTCCTTTACTCTAAATTAAGCCACAATTATGCTACAAATGTTAGTTTCACATTTACCCCCAAAAACTGGTGGCCGACTGCCCCACTATTTTGCTTTTTCCTCCCCCCTTCTCTTCAGCCTTAATTCATGAGTTCACTTCTTTACATTTTAACTTAAATCTTATTCTGTCGACTTGATTTCTCCATTTCTCAAGGATATTCATAGTCTTAATTTATTCCTGACCACTTTTAACAGCAACATTTTCCTCCATTAGTATCAAACGACATACTACACATAATTTTCGCTAACTTTGAGAATTCCTGTGCATTTTTGTATTTAAGAAAGCCTTACTAGAAAGGATTTCCTGCTTTCCTTTTCTTTAGAACTTTTGATACTGTGGCTACTGTCATTAATTCTGGATTTGACTTCCTTTCTTCTATTTGATTCAGCTCCTTGTCTCATTATTTGATGGGAAGAGTCTTCAACATCTATAATATCTTCCAAATAGATACTTTTCAAGGTATAATTTCTACTCTCTGACATTTTCTCATGTTTTGACATTTGCTTACATCACTTCTTTGAAACACTTTAATTTTTTGCATATGGGTCCTTTACCATTTACCCAAATATCCAGCTTTCCCTCTGGAATCTCTTTTATTTACCTTCCACTCCTACAGTTCAGTTCAGTTCAGTTCAATTCAGTCGTTCAATCATGTCCAGTTCTTTGCAACCCCATGAACCACAGCACACCAGGCCTCCCTGTCCATCATCAACTCCCGGAGTCCACCCAAACCCATGTCCATTGAGTCAGTGATGTCATCCAACCATCTCATCCTCTGTCGTCCCCTTCTCCTCCTGCCCTCAATATTTCCCAGCATCAGGGTCTTTTCCAATGAGTCAGCTCTTCACATCAGGTGGCCAAAGTACTGGAGTTTCAGTTTCAACATCAGTCCTATCAATGAACATTCAGGACTGATCTCCTTTAGGATGGACTGGTTGGATCTCCTTGCAGTCCAAGGGACTCTCAAGAGTCTTCTCCAACACCACAGTTCAAAAGCATCAATTCTTCTGTGTTCAGCTTTCTTTATAGTCCAACTCTCACAGTATGGATCCCAAAACTCTAATCTGGGTAGAAATCACTCAAGAGGAGTATTGAAAAAGAGAAAGAGCATAACATTTATGATCAGAAGACCTAGCTTCAGGTTTTGGCTCTGCCACTTACTGTGCAAGCTTGAATAAATCACTCCTCTCTATTTTCTTATCTAGAAGATGAAGGTACTCATACCATCTGCTCTTCTTATACCCAAGAGTGAACTGGGGGATCAAAGGTGATAAAAAATGCAGTGAGGCTCTGTAAACCACTGCAATGCACACTGGATGTGTCATCTTGTTCAGTATCCTCTCAGGGCATCACCCCTATCCTCTCATAGCTTGTGGTTTTAGTAGGGATGGCTCTTGTCTCCTTCAGCCATGCTTAAGAGTAGGCATGCTTCCAGGTTTGGCCAATCAGATCACAGGCTAATTGCATTAGGTATAGGCACAGATGCAAGTTTAGGGGTAGGCACAGATACAATTGAAGCTCCAATACTTTGACCATCTGATGTAAATAGCCAGTTCATCGGAAAAGACCCTGATGCTGGGAAAGATTGAGGGCAGGAGGAGAAGGATGAGATGGTTGGACGGCATCACCAACTTTGAGTTTAAGCATCACTTGAGTTTAAGCAAACTCCAAGAGATAGTGAAGGACAGGGAAGCCTAGCATGCTACAGCCTATGGGGTCACAAAGAGTCAGACAGGACTTAGTGACTGAACAACAGCACCAACAGAGGCAAGTGAGGCAGTAAGACTATCTGCCAAAAACTTATTATAAATATCAAATAATAGTTGGGAGTGACTTATTGAGTGAGTCCAATGATGGCATTCTGAAGTAGCTATCCATTATTTTGTATGATGTAGATTCCATGAACTGTTTTCCATCTTATCGCAAAGACAAGTTTTTCAGTATTTCCTACAAGTCCAGAAGAAACACAGTGTTCATCCCAAAGAATCAACAGTGCTGAGACTGAGAATCTCTGCCCGAGAGCCTAGTATATATTTCTTCGTCTATAATACATCTTTTCTTTCACTACTGAGTTTCTCAGTAAATATTAATTGAAAGACTAAATGACTGAATAAATACACATGGGTGAACAGATGGAAAGCTAATATCATTGAGAGCTTGTTCAAGTTCATCCAGTTAGCTTTTAACAAAGGTGGTACTTGAGTTAAGATCTTCTATCAAGCTGGTGCTTTTATTTGCATTTTCTTTGTTATCTTTTCACATCTCTAAATAATAGTTCTTAATTTATGACTTGTCATTGTCAAATCATAGACTTATTTTCTTATTTTTTTTAATTTTCTGTGACTCATAAACCCACAAACATGAAACCCAAAGACGTATATATAGTATGTGTATGCTTCTCTGATTGATAATGAAGTATTTTGTGTTGCTCCACAGAAATGCTGTTTGGTTCAGAATTTCAAAATACAGAAATTCCTCAATTTACAATGGAATTATGTTCTGGTAAACCCGTCATAATCTGAAAACATTGTAAATTGAAAATGCATCCATTACATCTAACCTATAGAACATCATAGCTTAGCCTAACCTATTTTAAATATGCTTAGAACACTTACATTAGCCTGTGGTTAGGCAAAATCATCTAACATAAAGTCTATTTTGTAGTAAAACATTGAATATCTCATATAATTTGTCAAACACAGCACCAAAAGTGAAAAATAGGATGGCTGTATGGATACAGAATGGTTGTTAATTGTATTGGTTGTTTACCTTTGTGATGGTGTGACTGACTGTGGGTTGTGGCTCAGTGCCACTGCCCAGCATCATGAGAGAGTGTGTACTGCATATCCTGAGCCCAGGAAAAATCAAAAGTCAGAATTTGAAGTATGGTTTCTATTGAACGCATATCCCTTTTGCACCATTGTAAAATCAGTGAAATCTTTCAATCGAACCATTGTGTAAGTCAAGGATTGAATGTATGGAGAAAGTTTCCTTAGCTATAAGAAGCACTTTTTCAACAGACATGTACCTTTTTAATTCTTAGAAAATGGCGCTAAAAAATCATCATGCAGTGTAGCCAAAAATAAAAATTGGAGTCAAATTAGAAGACTTCTAAGATCTCTTAGACATTTAAAAATATGGTTAAATGCTTATTCAAGTATGGTACAGAAAGATGAATCTTGAGGAACTCTTGGAAAAATCTGAGCACAAAAGAGAATCATGGCTAGGTTTGAGTAAGGGTGCTTAGTATACAGAAGGCTCTGACTGGCGGCCCTGTTTTGTTGAGAGTGCAGGTAGAGGGCATGTTTTCCAGCATCATGAGGCACCCACGGATGTGCTCCAATGATGAGGGCCTTGGCTGCTTTGGAAGATGGTGAAAGTGTTAATTCCTTAGTTGTGTCAGACTCTGTGACTCCATGGACTGTAGCCCACCAGGCTCCTCTGTCCATGGTATTCACCAGGCAAAAATACTAGAGTGAGTAGCCATTCCCTTCTCCAGGGAATCTTCCCCATCCAGGGATCTAACCCAGGTCTCTTGCATTGCAGACAGATTCTTTACTATCTGAGCCAAGGTGGTGAATGTGCCTTAATCATTTATTTTTTCCCACAATGGCTGGCTCATGGCAAGTCTTTCTAACATGTTTGTTGGATAGTTCCTAGACTGCTATTACACAAAAGAGCCAAACTTTGAAAGGAATGAGACTTATAGTACTGAGGAATGTGGTAAAAAATGTGGTAACATGTTCGTTGGTGCTGGTTGTAGTTAGTATATTATAAGAGATCTGTGGAGAATCTCAGAATTTCCTTTGCCTCTGAAGGTCTTTTGTTCTGGCAATCTCCTCAGAACTAGGTAAAGAAGGATCTTTGGTCACTCTATCTTGCTTCCCTGATTGGTTTTTACTGGCAGCACTAAGATCTTCTTCTGGTTTCTAAGAATTCTTATACCTCTCACTTCCTTTCTCTCTCTTCATACAGTCACTAAGTCCTGGGATTCTGCATTCACGAAGCCTCACAAATACATTTTCCCTCCTTCCATTCTCTTGTTCTAAGTCCTCCTGTCTTTTCCCCACTGCCTGGATGCCAGAACAATATCTGTAATGTACCACCCCATCACACCACTCCTTTGCTCATGGGCTTTCAATGATGCTTCAGTGCCCAAAAGATGAAGCTAAGATCCAAGGAACAGGGTCAGCCTCAAACTTCAATTTCCAGTATTTGGTTCTCAGTTTTTCTGTAATGTGAACTCTGGTACACAATAGTGTACACTCACGACACCCAAATTCACTTTTAATTTTTTCAGTCATTTGTCACATGTTTATAGTCCCTGTAAGATCCAGAGATTGTACTAGGTCCTAGGGAAAACAGACAGGGGCTCTATTCTTACATAGATTGTTGTCTAGCAAGTTTTTTTTTAAGTTGCAGATTTAGTGAAAGAATTGGCATTTTATACATGCATACTTGGATCTGACTTTATATATACTGTTTTCTTTACTCTTCATACAACTATGTGAAAAAGGACCTTATTATTTTTCCTATTTAATAACAAATGTAACTAAGGCTAACTAAAAAAGCTACATCACTACTCAAAATCACACAAAGCACATATATACATATTTTATCTTATGTCTGTCTTACTGCAAGCTCATGTCTTTTTCCTTGTACCAAATTGCTACTCTGAGGAGCTTATTTTTCATCCCTAGATGTTGTAAGACTTTTGCCTAAGCTGGATGCAAATCCAACTGGTCCACTAAAGTACAGATTAATATCTGTCTACTTTATAATGTCTTCCCTGAGAGTCATGTAGTTGGACTCTCAACTCCCATAAACTCTTATTATCTGTATCAGACCTTTGCCATTAGATTAAAGATTGTCTTGCTTCAATCTAAATCTAGACATGGTGTAGGCTGTTAGTGACCAGCACTGAGCTGTTTATTTTACAATAGCCTCTATAGTGCTTACATACCATAGCAGGTTTTTATTAAATATATTTTTGATTGTCAAACTGCCTTGTCATGTTCTACATAATTTAACTCAGATTGTCACTTTTCTGCCCAATTTTGATATGGCTTTAACCATACCAGTATGCCATAAGTATCTTGAAAGTGTGGCTATATCTTTATGAACTTTGGTGAACTCAGTTCCTATCATGGTCTAGTAGGCATGACACAGAATAGGTATTCCTTAAACGGATGAATGACTGAATTAGGGGCTCTGACGTCCCTGGTAATAAGGGACATATTTTCTAGGTCGTTCTCCAAATATTAATCAAATGCAACTTTGACATGAACTTATATTGGATCCAGAACTTGGTCATTTGTTAGCTAAATGACTTTAACTTTTTCTTCAAAGGCTCTCATGCCTCAGTATCTCCCAGTTCCCATCAGTCCCATATATCTCTGACAAAGTTATCTCTCCTCTGCCTCGTGGATCATGTCATCCCATTTCTCAAAACTCTCCCCTGACACACAAAACTGGACCAAGTTACAAACTGCAAGCTTCAAGTTCTTTATCAGTTCTGGCTATTTTTTTTCTTGTATTGTTTATCTCTTTTCATTGCTTTAGGCATCTTCTTCTTTTAAGTAAAAATTAAATTCTCCCCCTTCCATCTTTTAGTTGATATTTTGCTATTATTCCAACTTTCTGATACCTTTCTTCAAATTACAGCCATTTTTAATTTTAAAAGATGACCTCTGAGTTTTTCTCTTCCATAAGTCTTCTCTGACCCTCCTCTAAGAAAAGAAAAAAAAGTCCCTCTTTATATACCAAGTTCACTTCTCAGATCATTCACTAATATGAGATTAGAGTGATCTTATGCCTCAATTTTCTTTTTTTCTTATATGAAGCTGTATAGTGAAATTTTATAGCTCCAATTTATGTCACTTTCTCACTCCATATATTTCAGAGTTTCTGCTGTCCATCAAATTGTGCTGGCATTTAAAGCCTCTGATGAGCTAGTCCTAATTGACCCAATATCATACCAGCCATGCTACTATCCTGGAAAAGTTTTCTTACCTCTATTTCTTTGCTCTTAATAAATCCTTTTTCCAAGAATTCTTCCTTTGCCTCATGTCTGCATATCCAAATCCTGCCAATCCAACAACACACAGGCCAAACCCTTTCATGGGGCTTACCCTAACCACTTCCAGTTAGATGCCCCCCACCCAACCCAAGCACTGAACTGACTCCCCACTAAACTTATTTCTTTGTACAATTTATCATATTCTGTATTGCATATGAATTACTCATGCATGTGTCTTTTTCTACATGCTCCCATGCCTATAACGTGCATACTATTCTCAGGTAGTAACTTCCTTATCCTTTGGACATCGGTTTAATCATCACTTTCTCATAATCCTGAAATCTGAACAGGACAAATACCAGAATTAGTCATTAATAGCACTGTGTGCTTGTTCTTGGCACTTGTCACTGTTGAAATTTACTCTCAATTGTATGATTGTTTCATTAATGTCTGCTTCTCCCTTTGCATAAAACAATAAAACATAAAGCAATATATCTTTTGCCCTGTTAATATGTATACTTTGAACCAGGTACAGTATTTAGGTTGTAGCAGTGATTTAATTAGTATTAGTTGACTAAACGAATAAGGGACACATCTTTTATTTCAGGCTGAGATGATGTTTCCTAGAAAGAATAATATATTAAAGTGATTTTTCTATTGAGCAATACCTACAACATTTCTGAGTTGGGCAGCGTCATTGAATGGACCAAACACAAGCACTGGAACTAGACTGCTTCAGTTCTTTTAAATATCATTCGTGGGACCATTGGCAGCAAGGATTGGGCTAAGGTAGGACCAGAGTCAGGGCATAGAATTTAAGTATGTCCTCACATCTCAGAGAGTAAACTGTTGTTGTTTTGTTGCTAATTCGTGTCCAACTCTTTCGTGATCCTATAGACTGCAGCCTGCCACACTCCTCTGTCCGTGAGATTTCAAAGGCGAGACTACAGGTGTGGGTTGCCATTTCCTTCTCTAGGGGGTCTCCCCAAGCCATGTCTCCTGCGTTGGTAGGCAAGTTCTTTACCATTAGTGCCACCCTGGTGGATAGGACTTCTCAGGAGATATTAGCTTTATTACCCACTGTTACCAAGTCTAAAGCAGATCTGAGGTGGAGAGCATAGGGTAGGTTTGGATGGCTTGAAGGGAATATGTTGAAGTTACCTGGAGAAAGAAGTCAAAAGGCACTTCAGATAGTTGGAAGAAATATATAGACACCAGGCATAAGGGAAAGAGGGGCAGAAAAATGCCAGAGACAAACTTATTTGCTTACTTCACAATTTGTATACTAACAGTAAAAAAAAAAAATTTGGTGTTCTGTTTTTTTGCTTAATTCTAGGTGTATAATTTTTCAACACTTGTTCCACATCGTTGCCAAATAATTTTATTTTTTCTTGAGGCTGACTGGTATCTGATCCTGAAGTAAACCTATCTTGACTTTCTCATGGATGATGAACTTTCCACTCAGGGCTTTCTTGTCTTGCTGATAGAAAAACTGCTGCTTTATTTTCAATCAATGGGTGTTCATCTGATGTTATTTATTTACAATATCAAGGGTAAAACATCTTAGTGTATAAAAATGTAATCATTATTCTCAAAAAAGGGCAGCTATTCAAAGTCTGACTAAATTAATAAAAATATCATATATTTTTTCTGCCAGTCTATCATGTCACAAAGTTCCCCCCCACCAGAATCATGCCTAATGCATACTTTTTAAAAGAAAGATCACTTCTAAATGATTGCTCTTAAGATTTGCATAATTAGCTAAACTAAATTAACATCCTGAACCTGGTCATGATTGCCAAACGTGAAGGCCTTACTTCCATTTTTGTTGAAGAACTTTGAATTAATTTATTCTCTTATAAAACTTGTATGCATAATCAGTTTCTAATTTGAATAAGCACACTGGCCCACAAAATTCTGCAAATTACTCTAATAAGTTCTCCTGGTATTTCTCACAGAAGGCTGAACAAATGTTGATAGAGGGACACACTGTTTGCTTATGACTAATCTTCCCATCTGATATAAAAATGTCACAAATGAATTTCAGACACATATCCAATGTCAAATATCCATAAGATGGTCCAGGAAAGAGGTAATCTTCATTTAGGACTGATGAAAGAAGATGGGTTTTTAGCGTGAGAGAAACAGATTATTGGGGTACAGAATGGGGAGAGCATAGAAGTGTGGAGGGAGTGTTGAAGGAGGATTTACATTCAGAAATACTTAAAGATACTGGGGGGATATATAGAGATACTGAGGGTACGGGAAAATTATGGAGCTTGGGATGGACATACACACACTGCTGTATTTAGAATGGATAACCAACAAGGACTCACTCTACAGCACAGGCAACTCTGCTCAGTGTTATGTGGGGATTTTTTTTTTTTCCATTTATTTTTATTAGTTGGAGGCTAATTACTTTACATCATTACAGTAGTTTTTGTCATACATTGAAATGAATTAGCCATGGATTTACATGTATTCCCCATCCCAGTCCCCCCTCCCACCTCCCTCTCCACCCGATCCCTCTGGGTCTTCCCAGTGCACCAGGCCCGGGCACTTGTCTCATGCACCCAACCTGGGCTGGTGATCTGTTTCACCCTAGATAATATACATGAGGGAGAATGAATACATGTACATGTATGGCTGAATCCCTTTGCTATCCACCTGAAACTATCACAACATTGTTAATCAGCTATACTCCAATACAAAATAAAAAGTTTAAGAGAAATATAAAGATATTATTGAGTCAGCTGAGGCAATGCCATCTTCTCTATAAATGTCCTGTAATAAGCATTATTATAAAGACTTTATATAACTTATCTCATTTAGTCTCCATAGGCCCATTAGCCTGTGAGAAATAGGATCTTAAAGAGGTCAAATAACACCCCAAGTTGCCACAGTGTCAGAGCAAGTGGCAGGATGTGCTTTGAAACCTGGGTTGTCTCATTACTGATCTTAGCCACCAAATCATACATAGTTTGACTACATTAAACTATTTTTTTTAAACTAGCTGTATGAGAACAGTTAGCACTATTAGAGTAATAATTGCATATAAGAACTTTAAATAAAATCCATTTGTAAGTGAAATCATTGACGTAATCTAATGCATTGCAGAATGGGATGGGAATACTCAGTGCTATTAATCTGAAACCTGTAACTGTTTCTTAAATCAGAATGGCCTAAATTTGTAGTTAGGTATTCCTTTTATCCTTCTTTCAGGATAGGACAACTCTTTTTAAGATCAAGTAAAGATTCAATAGCTGGTATTTGAGAAATTCAACATAACACTTTCAGAAGAAGAGCCTTTCATGAAGTGTGCCAGTTAGAGAACAATGGAGATGCAAAGAGAAAAATCTAGCACTAATAGTTGCTTTTAAGGTAATTCTTTTTTGTAGTGCAAAGCAGGTCTTAGAAAGCAGGGCCTTGCCCAGCAGGACAGCCCCCTACCCGTCTGGTGACTGTGAGCACTGGGCCCAACATAGAAAAGTGGAAAGTGAAACTGAAGTCGCTCAGTCACGTCAACTCTTCTGTGGCCCCATGTACTATAGCCTACCAGGCTCCTCCGTCCATGGGATTTTCCAGGCAAAAATACTGGAGTGGGTTGCCATTTCCTTCTCCAGGAGATCTTCCTGACCCAGGGATTGAACCTGGGTCACCCACATTGTAGGCAGACACTTTACCTTCTGAACCATCAGGGAAGTCCTAAACATAGAAGATACTTCAAATAATTTTTACCATGGAAGTGTAGTGAGAGAGGCTTTTGTATTAAAAGCCAGAGATTACACTCACATTATAGTTAGACGAAACATTAAGCCATGATGAAGACCATAACCCAACAATTCTTTCCTCAGAGAATACAAGGAGCGCTTTTCATCTTTTGGACACAATTTATTTAAGAACAATCAGCTAGTTGATGAACAAAATTTCATTTATCATTGCTAGTCTCAAAAGTCCATTCATGACGGCAAAATTGAGATTTACAAAAATATGTGCACACGTACTTGTTGTTTGTATGCAATAAGTGTGTGTGTGTTTATAGTAGCATTAGATAAAATGTAAGTAATATATAAGGAAGTCAGAGGGAAACGCCATGGTAAGAAAATAAGATGAAGTTGAATATATGCATGCTGTGAGGATTTGTGTGCTTCATTTGTCCTTTTACTTAATACACAGCTATTGAGTGTCTCTTATGTACTTAACACTCTTCTAGACATTAGGAAATTTGCAGTGAACAATGAAGATAAGAAAATCTGCCCTCATGTAAATTACAGTGTAGGTTAGATGGGAGTGAGAAGGATGGATAAACATAATACCTCTGTAAATTATACACATTATATGTCAAAAGTTGACAAAAGCTATGGAGCAAACTGAAGCAGTGGAAAGGAGACTGGGGAATGATGGGAGAGGGGCATGCCATTTTAAAAGAGTGGTATTTTAGTGGTTAGGGAGATAACACTATTTTCTTGTTCATCTTCTCCCAGGAACATGCTAGGACTTCCCCACACCAGTGAATTTTGACATGATCATGTCACCCACTTTGTCCAATAAAATATGAACAGAAATTGTGCATTGTATTTGGACAGAAATCTTTTTAAAAAGTTCATGATTCTCCAAGTTTTCTTCCTCCTGCTCTATTAATCACTGACTTGTTGGTAGAGGTTCCTGAATCCAAGGGTAAGAAGACAGGAAGCAGTGCCCTCTGGTAACGATGATGTTCATGAAATGTGAGCAAGAAACAGTCAGACTTGATGGTTATTTGTCATGGAACTATTACCACCCATCTGAGATGCACAGGTGGTCAGAGTCAATTTTAAATAGTTGCTAGAAACAGGCTGGGCTTGCTTGCCTGGTGGCTCAGATGGTAAAGAATCTGCCTGCAAAGCAGGAGACCTAGGTTTGATCCCTGGGTTGGGAAGATCCCCTCGAGAAGGGCATGGCAACCCACTCTAGTATTCTTGCCTGGAGAATCCCCACGGACTCTGGCAGGCTATAGGCCATGGAGTCCTAAAGAGTTGGACACAACTGAGCAACCAAGCACAGAACCAGGCTGCCAAGTTGTTATCCAGACTACCAGCAGGCAATGTTAAATGATGGGGTTTAGCAGGGGTCCATAAATCCTGCTAAACCAAATCTGATCTGCCGCCTGTTTTGTAAGACTTTGGAGTTAAGAATAATTTTGGCATTTTGTAAGTAGTTTTAAAAACATCAAAAGATACATTCTATTTTGTGAACCATAAAATATATAGAATTTGTATTTTAGTGTCAATAAATAAAATTTTGTTGGAACACAGACATACTCATTCATAATGCATCGTTTATGGCTGCTTTCCTGTCATAACTGCAGGGTTGAGTAGCTGTGATAGGGCTGAATACTTGAGCTGAGATTGAAAATCCTAAAATATTACTGGACTCTTTACAGAAAGTCTTTGCTGAACCTTATAACATCACATGGCTCATATTATTGCTCAGAAAATGTAGACTGCTCTTCCCGGGCATGAGACTCCTAATGCATGAAACTTTTTCTAAAGATTCTTTTACAGAATATGAGAAACACAGTCAACAAATTCACTAGGAGAGTTACTTATCTGCATTTCTTTTCGTAGTGAAAGTAAACTCATAGTTCATTAAAAGCAATTCTACATTGAGATGAAATGAGGTAGCTACATATTTTGTACAAGGCTCTGTGCTAGACTCTTGGCCTAACCCTGACAGAATTTATAATCTAATTAGAGAGAAAAGGCCCCAAAGAATACTGAAACTAAATAGATGGAACTATACTAGATGAATTGTAAAGCCAGGAATCCAAGGGAGAATTGATCACTCAGAAGTGGTGCATGTCTTTATGCAGAAAGTCAGAGTTAGACTCCTCTTTCCTGGGCTGCTGTTGCTTTTAAACCCCCATCGGCTTTCAAGACATCTGCAAAGGCTCTATGTAGTTAATAAAAGTAGATTAGAGTCAAGTTTTCATCTTCTGTAAACAGCTTGCTTATCTAGTCTCTTCATAAAAGAAATAAAACAAAGCAAAGTGAAATAGAATCTCCTATCAAAGTTGACCTAGTATTGTATCATCAAGTCAGGGTTGCAAAACTACCACATGTTATTATTACCAGATCACATATGACTAGTACAACATATTATTCTGATTGTGTTTAAGTATGCCTCACAATGATTTAAGGAATTTGACAAATTTGTTGGATTAGGAAAGACTGCAATGGCTATGGTAAGTTTAAAAAGGAGAGCAAAATAAACTAAAAATAAAGATTACTAAAGAATATGCACCAAATGAAAGGGTTAAGGAAAAGATAAAATCCAGTGAATGATGCCTAATCAAATTATAGCTTTATCCTCATTAGTGCCATCCCCATTTTGATTTAACACTGCTGAATTAACTAAACCAATATATTTTTTAAAAGCTGTCAGAAATGGAAAATGAAAGATTAAGTTTTTATTTTAGAGCTTTCTTCATAGTAGAGTGCAGAAAATGAAGGGCACTTCTGTGAACTGATTTGTCTGGAAAAATACACTTTACAGAATCAAGTAACAGCATCCTACCTCAATCTTGTGTGTACTGTTAACTAGACAGAGCAATTCACAGTGCATGGTCTTGGCGTTGAGGAAAGTCTATATGATGGGATCTAATATAAAATAATAACAAATGAAACATGATATCTAATGGCTGAAGCACCAACAAAGGTAGAAGTATACAGCTCTGTAGGAGAAAATGGAGCTTGGCTGTTGATTCACTCTGCAGAAAACCCATGTCAACCCGAAATTCAAGACAAAGCACTTCAGATCCTTCCTTCATTGAGAAAGGACCATTCTGGGAAAGCTTGTATGCCATTTGAAGCACAGAATTTGTACCATTTATTTCAGTAAAGATCTCAAATTCCTGCACCTCTTGCAATGTGACTGCAAATATTGTACATATAATGGAAAAAGAGAATGAAAAAAAACTTTGATGAGAAGAGTAGCAATAAAAACAAAGTATTTTTTGAGTTTTACTCTGGGCCAGTCACTGCAATAGTTTCTGAAGAAACAGCAATGAATAGGACAGGCTCTAACCTCATGGAGCTTTCAGTTCTTCCTGGGTGGCTACTGACACCGTCTCTAAGTTATCTGTTTAATCGTTTTCGGAACAGAATGGAGCATAAAACTGGTCCCCTGTGTTTGTGGTCAATATTGAAGCAGTTATGATCTGGGTACTGTACCTACTTTAGTCTTCTGTATCTCATTTTAACAAGTAAATGCGCCGATTTACAGAAAAGGCATGATAATCTTTTTGAAAACAATGATGGTACTAGGGTCACAGCCTTTTTAAAACTGAATATTCATAAACTCATTAAGTTATATACAGGACTCAACTTTGAACAAAGATCCTACTCATTTCATTACTAGTTCCTTCAAGTCCAGCTTTCTTACTTGTGGGAGGGAGAGTTGCATCAGTGGATAAGTAAGCTGGGGTTGTACACTAAAGAGAATATCTACTTAATGGAGATACATTGGAGGCCTCTGCTCACATTAATGGCATGACTGGAGCTGTGTTTTAGGCCAAATAAATGACCACAGGGCACAGAATGGTTTGGAATAGAAAGAGAGCTATATTAGGAAATTATTCATCATTCATGTGGCAAATAATAGGTACTTGAATGAGGGTGTGTATACAAAGGATATTAAGGAAAAAACTATTATCATGACCCACTTTACCAAACTGATATTAGAGATAAGCATTTCATGTGTTGTCTAATGGTTAATAGTACAGCCTCTAGAGATGGACAGGTTCATGTGCTATTCCTACTTGCTCCACTTCTTAGCTGTATGACCACTTAAGCTCTTTGAATTCCAACCTCTTCATATCCAAAATGGTGATAACAATATGTAAGTAACAGGGGCACCGAATAGAGATATGATGACTTGTGTGAAACAGTTAATGGTGCTTAGCACACAGTATGAAGCCTTAGTAAAAGAAGTAATAGTTTTAGTAACAGTACTACTAAAATGCTTATTGCTGCATATAATCAATGTTCAGAATTTAAAGCATATGTTTACTCTTTCTAGTTCATTCATTCAACAGACATTTCTTGACCACTGACTTTATGTCAGACCCTTCCTTCTCTGGTCCCTGGGGACACATTTACTTAACCAAAACACCCCCAAATTCCTATCCTTTTGGAGCTTACATCCCAGTGGGAGCAGATAGATTATAGAACAGAAACATTATAAATAATTAACTTATAAATATAATATGGTATGTGTACTATGAAAACAATAGAGCATGATAAGTGAGACAGAGTGTTCTAGAAAGTGTAGCCAATCTATATACCCGGCCAGAGTTGACCCCAGTGAGCAGGTAGTAATTAAAGAAAGATTTGAAAGGCAAGAGGGAAAGAGTTACGTGATGTCATGATGTCTGGGAGAATAATGTCACAAGTAGAGGGAATGTAAGTCCTGAAGTGGGGCTGTCTGATGTGTAATAAGGACAGCAAGGAAGCTGGTGTACACGGAGCAGAGTAAGCCAAGCGAACTGGCTGGGAGATCACCTATGGAGATAACTGTGTGGTGAGAGCCCACAGCAGCCCAGGGCCACGTTTCCACCACTGCTTACTAAAGCTGAATGAGGAGAGTCCAAATCAAGTCTGTGGAGTACTGTAAAGATTCAGATAACCCTCCACCCAAGATTGTTCAACTCTTGGTGCAAACTGCGGGTTGTTGCTCTTAAGCCAGCTCTTAAACCTGGGAAGCTCTCTCTTATAACTTTAACAGATTTTTATTTTATAGCTCAGAAGTCAGATAGTCCTTGTTCATTATCAACGTTTATGTGGCAATGCTACAAAATATGTATTCATAAAGTATTACTTATAAAATTAATAAATAAAAAGAAAATAGATAAAATTGATCTTTGTCTTCTCAGAAGTTATACATTTTGGCACAAAGCTTGAGACTGAATTGTTTCACTAGGTTATTATTGCTATTGTTATTTGTTCAGTCGCTGAGTCATGTCTGACTCTTTGCGACCCCATGGACTATAGCCCACCAGGCTCTTCTGTCCATGGGATTCTCTAGGCAAAAACATTGGAGTGGGTTGCCATTTTCTTCTCCAGGGGATCTTCCCAACCTAGGGACTGAACCTGGGTCTCCCACATTGCAGGCAGATTCTTTACCGACTGAGCCACCAGGGAAGCCCCTTCACTAGGTTAGTAAGTTAAATTTAGGACTAAAATATGAATGAATCCTGAGGTGCAAGAGAACTATTTAAGGTACAAGAGAAGTACACTTGAGGTCTGTTAGTTTGCTAAAGAAGGCGTCATGGTATAAAAATGGAAAGCAAGGTAATAAATGAATACCCAGAGCATAATCTGCATTGCACTTGTTTTCTGTCATTTGTGGTTGTATTTTAGAGTCAAATTTCAATAATGCTTTGGTAATGGTATGCTAAAGGATGCCTTCATTTTTCACTGTCATATTTTAGAAAGTAAGAGGTTTCTAATATGAAAGGAAATTTTAAATAGTGAACTAATTATTTTAATTTGATATAATTTTTCTCATTTGCATTTTTGACAATTATTTATGACTACTATAGATAATTAGGGGTTGTGTATTTTTAAAAATACTGTAAACAGCATTACAGACATTAGCTGAACCATTAATTACAACAGAGTCTGAAACACTTTATACTTTTGACCTTTTATAAAATATTCTGTTTGAAAAAAAATGCTTGTCAAAATTATAGTTATCTGTCCAATAGATATCTGGCATTGTAAACAAACGCTTGACTTACATATAGCATGGTAAATCTAAGTATTTGGTAACCATCGATAGCTATCCTCATAAATCACACTTCACTAGTTTTGCAAATTTGAAAAGGAGTCATATAGTACACTGTAAATAATAAGTTGTTATTACCTTCTAGTGAAAATCCTGTGCTTTTCAGCATGTTTAACTATCACTCCTCTTCATGTATCTAAGGATGAAAAACTTAGTTTCTTGTTCCACAGATGAGAACACAAAATAAATTCCACATATACAAATAGATAATCATTTGCTTTTTCTTTATAATCAAATTAAATGATTTGGGTGGGAAAATGGTGTGTGTGTGTGTGTGTATATATATATATATATATATAAAATAAGATGACAATTTTGATGTTTCATTGATTGTTTCTATTTATTATGTTAGCTTAGACCATGGACTATGTCTAACCCTTACTATTAATGCACTTTCTTTTCCATAGATGAGTCTTCCATGTTTGATGAATCCATTAATGTTAAAAGTCTTACTCCCAAAATTGAGCAAACACATTTCCTAAGACTTTATCAATCTTGCCATGGAAGAGATGAGCAAAAAGCTGACTTGAATTGATAAAAAGTATCCCAAATCATTAGCTAATAATGATGGAGCCTTTAAAGTACAGAATCTCTGGAGAAAGGAACTGACTTGCCTTATATGAATCATATTTTTATCTGCATTTCAATACTGCTTAAATATGTACTTCATTACAGGGCACAACTGAAATAGAAGGGCACCTGCTAAGTCAGAGCCATAAAACAGATCTACAGCCTGCTGGCATGTGAAATTTCTCTAATTTATATTTTTTATGAAACTACCCTCACATTATGTGGTTGGCAGCATAAATAATAAAGCATGTTACTTAAGCAATTTTACATTTACTGTATTAGTAAGTAAATGCAATGGCCACCCTTATTCTCAAACAATAAAAACTATCCAGCCTTTTCATGAAAGATGATTGCAATTTCCATTGGCCTGTATATGCAATAAAAAACCATAACTCATCAAAATTTTAGCTATTTTCTCTTAAGATAGAAGAGTATTTTGCTTGAACATTGAACGTGATATTAAATATTCATGAAATGAGTAGAGTTAAAGTCCTAAGTAAAACTCAAATTCTTTTCAACTAGATTGGAATTCTTTTTTGAACCAGGTAAAAACTGCCACTGACCTGAAGAACTGTTCAAAAACACCATAAAGAGATTGTATAATATGTTCAAAGTGTTATAGTTATTTGGGATTGATTTTTCTGAAAAGCCTATTCCTCCTCTGAAATTGATTCATGATAACAGCCTCCATTTGGGTCAAACAGTATTTAACCGCTTGTAAATTTTAATTAAATGATTTGTCACTTTGAACACATAGTTTGTCATCTTGCAACTAAACGATGTGTCTTTATCAGAAAATGACTCAGGGGGAAGACATTCATCTAATATGTCACTTGGACACCCATTAAGATAATTTGGTTGTTGCATGGGGATAAAGTTGAAGATTTGTAAAATAGAGTGCACCAGTTTTAGTAAGCAGGATCACATTGTAAACTATGAAAAAAACATAATTTGCTCTGTAATTAAATTCTAATAAGTACTTTATTCTTGGTCATTTTTCATTAGCAGATGTTTAAATTTCTGAGAAGAGAAAATTCTCCAGTTGAATCTAGTATCTACAGCAAAATACAGGCTGCAAATGAAAAGCAATAAGCTGAATTAGAATTATCTGGGGGAAAAAGTACTTTCATCAGAAGCATTTACATCTCTGTGGACCCATCTGAGACCTCATCTAAAGCTTGGATAATATGGTCACAGACAGCCTGGGACAGAGTGAAAGGGACGACTGAGGTATTATTGAGGAAATAGCAGAGGTCATGAAATCTTAAGCTAAAGAAGTCTATATTTGGTAGAAAGGAAGGTATTAAAATATATTAATTTTTGTGTCCAAAAGTTATTAAAAAGTTAGCATGTGTATATTTGAGTGCTAAAGTTGAGTATGTGAGGGTCACCAATCCCTGCATATTATAGTGCTCTCAGTCTTTTTCACACTGATTCAGTGGTGACTATATGTTGTTAATAATACCCAACAAGGAACAGATATGTCTGTCAAAATTACAAAGTATGTTCATACATAAATTTATTTTAAAAATGAAAAGTCAAGTTTTTATAGACTCTCGGAAAGTCCTGAAGGGTATAATGATATCACAAGCTTGTATGAAATAAAGAGAAATGGACTTTACATGGAATATCTTTTTCCAACTAAAGTCTAAGTTCCTTGAAGTCAAAGACCAAGTATTAAATGTCCATATTTCCCATCAGGATCTACACAGTCCATGGAATTCTCCAGGCCAGAATACAGGAGTGAGTAGCTGTTCTCTTCTCCAGGGGATCTTCCCAACCCAGGGATCAAACCCAGGTCTCCTACACTGCGGGTGGATTCTTTACCAGCTGAGCCACCAGGAAAGCCCAAGAATACTGGAGTGGGCAGCCTACCCCTTCTCCAGGGGATCTTCCCAAACCAGGAATCAAACTGGAGTCTCCTGCATTGCAGGTGGACTCTTTACCAACCGAGCTACCAAGGAAGCCCATATGCTCACAGTGTATCAAAATCATCTGGGAACTTTTAAAAAACCTGCTGTCTAGACCCTATAAATGCATTTTCCATAAGTGGAACTTCCTTTGTTTTGGAGCATGGGACAAAGCATTGGTATTTTTATTTTCTAATGTTTAGCCAGGGTTAAGAAGCAGTGGTTGAGCAGCAGTGCTCAAGTAATGTGTAATGAATGGAACTATCCTCATAAAAGATTGAGAAAGGTCTGTTTCTGTTAGTAGAATTAGTGATCTCATAATCGTGTACATTTAAAATTTAGCACCATCGTGAATTTCTCTCTCTTCCTAACATCCTTTAATCTTTCCTCATCCCACCACTATCAACACACTCAACTGTTTTTTCCTCTTTGATTTCCTTTTTCTCTCTCCTCATTTTGCTTCAGATATTCAGGCACATTACTATTTGCTATAACAAAAGAATTTCTCCAGCTAATGCTGTTTTCTGTCTCTCACATATCTTTTCATTCTATTCATAAATGTTAGGTAAATCTTTATAATTACAACTCTCATCATTATGGACTTCTCTGGTAACTCAGTTGGTAAAGAATCTACCTGCAATGCAGGAGACCCCGGTTCTATTCCTGGGTCGGGAAGATCCACTGGAAAAGGGATAGGCTACCCACTCCAGTTTTCTTGGGCTTCCCTTGTGGTTCAGCTGGTAAAGAGTCTGCCTGCAATGCAGGAGATCTGGGTTCAATCCCTGGGTTGGGAAGATTGCCTGGAGAAGGGAAAGGCTAACCACTCGAGTATTCTGGCCTAGAGAATTCCATGGATGTCCATGGGGTTGCAAAGAGTCAGACATGACTGAGTGACTTTCACTTTCACTATTTTCTCATCATTATGCCACTGTTCAAGAACCTCTGATAGCTCCAGCTGAAACCATCAAACCTTACATAGTTTACTAGTTATAATAATGTCATCTTACTATTCCATTGTCCTTATATAGCAAAGATTCTTGACCAATACATAAATGAAATTTTTTGCTCATGATAGTGACTGTCTGGGAATCTTCAACTCTTCAATAAAAAGTATCAATAGTTTATACCCTAAGACTTCTTGAACTCCTCATCTCAAAACCCTCACAGTTCTTTCCTAGCTATGCTCACCAGTCCTAAACTACCATACTGTGATCCTTATACAATCCTAACCAAATCCTACATGGAATGACCTACCTTAGAACAAATGTCAAGTGCTCAGTAAAATTTGACTCTCCCCCTCCCACCCCACACACTACCAATTTCATGAAATAGCTTCCTCAGTTACCTAGATGAGGCAACAAACTCAACAAACTTAGTCTTTTATCAGAACATTGTGTTAGTGACATTTGGGAAGCCAGGGCCTGATAATTCCTCAGTCCCAGCAGAACAGTGTCCCAGCATTCCTTCTCAGCCGGGCATTCCAGACCTTGAAGAAATAAACCCCAGCTATCTTTCTGACCTTATATCTTACTGCTCTTTTACCTTCTTTATGTTCCAGACCATGTGGGCAAACATGTACTCTCTGCAAACATCATAACCCTTCTTCATGTCTGACTCTTTGTGACTCTATGGACTATAGCCTGCCAGGCTCCTCTGTTCATGAGATTTCCGAGTCTAGAATACTGGGGTGGGTAGCCATTTCCTTCCCCAGCGGATCTTCCTGACCCAGGGATGGAATCTGTGTCTCCTGCATTGGCAGGCAAATTCTTTACCATTGCACTGGGAAGCCATGACCGTTCTCATTACCTGCTATTCCTTGATACCAAAAATCCTCCCTCAGTTTAGTTTTCACTAGAACTTTTGTGGAAAACTTACAATAGTTAAACAATTAGGATTAGATAATCTCTACGGTTGCTTTAGTCTGTACCAACAGAAATATAAGGAGTGAAAGACAGAAGGGGCACTGGCTATTAGAATGGAATGACTTTGATTAATGATAAGATGTCTATGACATTATCACCTGACAAGCTACTATTTTTCCCCAAATTTATAGATATTTACAAATTTGAGCTTGCACTTTACCTTTCCCTCTACTGTTTGTTGGTGAATTTGCCTAAATATAGCCTCTGTATCTCAACATATAATCTTCTTGATTCTTTACCCTTGAAGATTCTGATTGTGGTATGAGAGATGAAATCCAACTCATCTAGTAAGCTGTGTATTTCATAAAGATGTATTGATTCTTTCTTAGTTTTCCAAGATATTTTACAGATTTGAAAATTGAAAGCAAGTCGATTTATCTGCAGCCCTATTATCTTCCTAAGTCATAGAACCTAAATAATCTATAGAAGTTCCCTTGGTTTCTATTTATTTAGAAAGTATAGGGCACCAGAAACCTTTCCTTATATTGTATGGGAGGTGGTGGTAGAAAAAAAGTGACTTTTGTTCCACTCTGAATCATGAAAAAAGAATATATTTATATTTTCCAAGTGAGAATTCAGACCCAGGTATCACTTAAACATTCTATTCAAAAAAAGAAGAAATTATAAAATGAAAAAAGTTAGAAATGAAATAAAAGTGTAAATGTGGAAAACATATTCAGGTTTTGAAGTGAAAAATTAAAACAAAGACTAAAATTGTGGTGCGCTTTATTTGGGACAGTGGGAACAGAGAAAACAGATGAGATCTTTCCAGAATTAAATAAATATATGTGTACCAAGACTGAAAGTGCCTGTTGAGCACCTGACAAGATAAATGAAATTAAATACATTCCCAGACACTGTATAACATTATAATGAACCTGTAAAGGACAATAATAAGGAGCCTATCTTAAAAGTTACAGAAATAGAAGATAGATACCTACAAAGGAGCAACAGTTACACTGACAACAAGTTTCTCATTAGCAAACTAGTAGATGTCAGAAGATAATGAATGACAGCTTCAAAGAACTGAAGGTAAAACCAAACTTAAACACAAAAAGCCCATCGACTCAGAATTAGACACCCCGTAAAACAACCAGGAGAAAAAGGGTTAATACTAGGCCTGCAAATCTCTCATTCTCTACTGGGGACCTGGTTGAGTGTGGAAAGTTGGAAGTGAGTGAGCTTCAATTTTTGTCCTTCCTTATGAATGTGCTAATGAACTTGATTAGACCTCTCAGCAGGATGACAATGGTGTTTATTACAGGTAGGGACATCATGGGCTCAGTGGACATGAGTTTGAGCAACCGGAAGATGGTGAAGGACAGGGAAGGCTGGTGGGCTGCAGTCAATGGGGTCACAGAGTCAGACACGACTGAGTGACTGAACCACAGATAGGGAGTCTTTACTTAGTGTTTTTTATAGGATGTACTTGGAATAACTAGATTGCTTATTGTAAATGAACCTGGGCTTTATGGATTTATGGAGCACAACTTGCTGGAGAATAGGGGGAGTCATCTAAGTTTTCCTCTATTTGTATAATTATTAGGGTATAAAACAAAGTACTCCAAATCCGTAATGGATTCTTTTGAGAACAATTTTGCATATATTGCGCAACACTATTCTATCTGAAATGAAAACATATCCTGAAATAGAGAAAGGAACATTTTTGGTAACTGAGTAAGTTGGTTTTGAGTTCCTATAAGAAATGAATGTTTTGCCTGAGCCTATTGCTTGCCCATGTCCTTTGAATCATTAATAAAATACAGTGCTGGGTAAGAGCTATATAATGTGTATGAATGTTCTTTGACAATTCAACCCCATGGGTGAACACAGCTATCATTCAAAAATCCTTAACAAATTTTCAAGCATACCCAGGGTAAGAAAGCTTGCTACCCACAGACTCACACTGAAAGAACAAAATAATGTACTTTAGCAAAAAGACAAGTTAACTGAGAAGGATGGATGGTGTGAAAGAATAGTGGCAAACATAGAAAGTGGGATATTTTAGTCAAGTTAACTGTTGAGAATGAGAACATAATAAAACTAGTTAGTATATGTTCATGCATGTGTGTGTGTATGTGTTTGTGTGATTAAATGGCAAAATAAAAATTAAAAACTGCACTAGGAAGACTGTGTGTATGTTGGGATGAGAGAAGAGACTAAACCATACTATTTCTTGTCTCACTTGGGAAAAAATTACTGAATAAATTTGAGCAAATTAGAAAGGCTTAACTCAGCATATTAAAATGTAAGAGGAATCACTAAAAGAATGGAAATATGATATACAAATGTATAACTTCCAACTCAACAGAGAAAAAATGTAAAAAAAAAAAAAAAGAGGTCACATAAGGAGAAAGAAAGAACATGTAAAATTTAGAAAAACAAATTTCCCCAAATGTATTTTGTATGGGTTCATAAAAATATAGTTGGCAAAAATACCCCACATCAGTCATAATGGCCATCATCAAAAAGTCTACGAACAATAAACGGTAGAAAGGGTAAGGAGCAAAGGGACCTCTCTTGCATTGCTGGTGGGAATGTAAATTAATACAGTCACTATGGAAGATGGTATGGAGATTCCTTTAAAAACTAGGAATAAAACCACCACATGACCCAGCAATCCCACTACTAGGCACATACCCTGAAGAAACCAAAATTGAAAAAGACACATGTACTCCAATATTCATTGCAGAACTATTTATAATAGCTTGAACATGGGAGCAATCTAGATGTCCATCAACAGATGAATGGATAAAGAAGCTGTGGTACATATATACAATGGAATACTGCTCAGTCATAAAAAGGAATACACTTGAGTCAGTTCTAATGAGGTGATGAACCTAGAGCCTATTATACAGAGTGAAGTAAGTAAGAAGGAGAAATAAAAATATCGTATACTGACACATGCATGTGGAATCTAGAAAGAGGGTACTGATGGATTTATTTTCAGGACAGCAGTAGAGACATAGACATAGAGAACAGATATATGGACATGGAGTAGGGGGAGGAACGAGAGGGTGAGTTGTATGGAGAGTAACATGGAAACCTACATTACCGTATGTAAAATAGACAGCCAATGGGAATTTGCTGTATGGCTCAGGAAACTCAAACAGGGGCCCTGGGACAATCTAGAAGGGTGGGGTGGGGAGGGAGATGGGAAGGAGATTTGAGAAGGAGGGGACATGGGTGTACCTGTGGCTGACTCTTGTAGATGTTTAACAGAACAACAAAAATTCTGCAATTCTCCTCCAATTAAAAAATAAATTAAGTGGCAAAACAAAAAAAAATACAGTTGATAAAGGTACATCCTAAACTCAGGATGAGGGGAGTGCAGGAGAATAGGACAAAGTGAACTTCAAATCTACCACATAAAGAGATCTGAAGCAAATAACAGTAAGCATTAGCTTTATTAAGCCTGATTGGTGTGAACATGGATTTTTATATTAATCCCTATACTTTTATGAATAATTAATGATTTCTGTTTTTAAATAATGAAAGTATATTACTTTTAACTATGGCTACTAATCATTTCATAAATGTGATCTGAAACTCATTGAGTAGATAGGCTCTTCTTCAAAGTGGTTAAGAGAAAGTTTGAAAAATATTCTAAATTTGTGTTATCAAACAAAGCTTTTCCAACTAGGGAATATGAAGAACTCATTACAATCAATCTGAGATTTTTGTGACAAGCATAATATGTACTTGCTATATTTGTATACTAACAATGTGTAATTTTGTGTATCATTTTTGGGTATATAATAAATATTCTAAATGATATTTCCTCATACACACTATTGCTCAAAATTATAGAAGTTAAAACAATGGCAACAAACACTATAGCATTACTTTAGTATGTCTGAGTACAACTTTAAAATTTAGATGTAACATTAGAGATTTCAATTATTTGCTTTAGCAGGAGTAAAACATTCTTAACAACATCTTATTTAAAAAATACTATTATTCTTAATTGGGTCTGAAAAATAAATCTTAGTCTAAAATGTAAAATACAAGATGTTATAACCAAACTCAATTAACCATTTACATACTCCCTTCCTTTCTGATAAACATTTGATATTATCTAATTTATTCAATGTATATTTTAATAATTTAGCATTACATTTTATTCCCATATCGTTTTCCTCTAGAGACTATAATATCTTCAATTATTCTTTATTTCCTTCATGTTCACTTGTTCAAGTATTTAGGCTTTAATTTATGAGATTCCATTCAGAATCTCATAGTAATATGCATTTGGTGTTCATAAAACCTGATTTCTCCTTTGAGAATTTTCTTGGAGTTTGGAGCTCTGCTTTTCTCAAGTTCTCTTTAAAATATATTTTTCTTTAAAGAATATTTAAACATCTCAGATATGTCTCACACTTTATATAATTTCTTATAATTTCTTTCTTTTATCAACCTGGTCTACTTAGAGAAAATGTGAATTACTTGTTTTGTTTATATTTGAATGGCAGGGGAAAAAAGGAGAAAGACCAAACTGGTATTTGATAGCATTAATAGATTGTGGAGTCCATTCTTGTCTCCTCTCTCTTTCCTAAACTGAATTGTAGTTCATGAAAAAGTAAATAAACAAACAAAAAAAAAAACAAACAAAACTATAACCAGTCATATTTTTATTAGGTATGTGGTTAAGGAATTTAACCTCACCCAACAAAAGATCTGTCCTTTGCTTCTGGCTTCTGAGAAGAACCTTCAGTCCCTTGGATTGGCATGCCTGATAGGAAGCTCTTTGGCTGGGGGTCTTGGAGTAGCCAGATAGTAACAAAGTGGCATGAAAGCTTTGAAATCAAAATGCAACTTAGGGTGGGGGCTTTGTTTCACATCTTCTGAAGGGCTGGATCCCTAATGTGGGCAGTGAACTGTGTCTACATGATGGAGTTCTATGAAAGGCTTTGGACACCAAGAGCTGGGTAAGTTTCCCTGGTTGACGATACCCAGTGCATATTGTCGTAAATCAATACCAGGAAAGTAACTCGGTCTTGATTGCATGGGGAGAGGACAATAGAAGGTCCATGTTTGAAACTTTACTTGGACTCTGCCCTATGGTTTTCCCTTGACTGATTTTAATGTGTATCTTTTAGCTGTAACGAACAGTAATCACGAGTACAACAGCTTTCAGTGAGTTTTGTGAGCCCTTCTAGTGAATCATTAACATTAACACTAAGGGTGGTTTTGGGAACCCACTGAACTAATAATAGGTAAAATATTAACACATATTCTCACATGCAATTATAGCACTCTTTCATCGTGGTATGTCAATAATGAATAAGTATTGTTGAGTGTCATTTTGCTATTTACACTGAGAAGACTACTCTCCATGAGTCAGTTTTAACACTAACCAAAGCTATTGGTGAGCATTTCTTATATTAACAAATCGCTTAACCTATGCAGTTTTAAAGCTTTTTTTTTTTTTAAAGGCTGCCTTGCTTGCTATTGATAATACGAGGTAACTGGCAGATATTTCCAAGACTGCTGTGGTGTGTGTTTTAGCAGCAAATTTTGTTGACTTTCACTGAAAATCCATCCTTAGGGCAGAAAATTTGGCAGATGCTTTTGTTCAGCAGGTTTCTTGACAACCGCATATGAAAAGCTATTTTTTGCCTTTCACAGGGTCTGGTCAAAGGCTGAGGTTTGCTTTTGGTGACATTACGTTAATTGTCTCCCTAGAGGCTGCCAGAACGCTGAAGGCAAGTTAGCATTTCCTGCCTCCTGACTCCTCTGAGTCCATGCTTCTTGCCTACTCACTGCACTGTTTATGCCTGCAGCATGGCTGGCTGCCACCTCCCTGGCTTGCTGGGATTTCCTCTTTCACCCTTTCTTATGCCTGTCTACTGAATTTATGGGAGAAACTGCCCAGTTGCTTTAGCCTAGTTAGCTGCAGTTGATGTAAGATGGGCAGGGCAGTGGTTTTAGGGAGAATCAGGCTTAGTAGGAAGTGAAGACCTTGCTTGAAACTCCATGACCCTTCTGCTTGAGGCATTTTGTTTTCCTTTAGTAGATTCCAGTGCTTTGGTGCTTTGTTATACTTATTTTCAGTACACATTTTGGGTTTTGATCTCATTTGTCTCACTGAGAGACTGAAGAGATATCCCCCAAATCAGACAACAATATTTCACTTTGGGAAGTGGTTTTAATTTTTACGCACAAGGTTAAAGATCAAAACATCTAGGGAGCCCGAGGGCATGAGGATTTTTTATTTTATTTTTTTAAATCACAATGATCTTGTACTTTTCTTGAATCATTTTTATCAGTGTTTTCTCTTCAAATAAGTAGAGGACTGTCTCTGTTGAACTGGGGTGTTTTATCATAGGTTCCTCACAAGAAAAACCTATGCTTTTATTTTTGTCTCACTTTACTTTGTTCTCTAGGAGTTTACCTCTCTCATACTATTGATTTTTTTATTTTTTTGCTATTAAAAAGCACTCACTGTAGCAAATTCAAGACGCGTGTATGTGTGTGTGTGCATGTGTGTGTACATACACATATGTGTGTGTGTGTGTGTGTATATATATGGCATAAAAATGCTCTGACCCTTCTAAAGAAAGTAAAGGCTGAGCGTATTATTTTCCTAAATAAAGTCCTTCAAAATTCCCAATAGCAAGGGAAAAAATCTCAAATTACTTAGCATGGCATTTAAAGTATCTCATGATCCGATCTCATGAAGAATAGTTCACAAAGATTATTTGTGAATACACTGACACTGTTCACTCTCATATAAAACACTTCTAGTGGTAAATGGATTGAGACCTTAAAAAGGATTTAATTGCCTTCGCAGTATCTATCTCTTTCTCCTTGTCCATAGTAAGTTGATATTTATTGGGAAATTGTACTCTTCTTCCAATCTCGGTTTGGATAGGATTAATCTCTCATTTGACTTAATATGTCAGCATATCTTATTCCTCTGGACATAGTAAATGGTTAATGAACCACTTTGGGTCACAGAGTGAAAGCAGTTCCCAGAATACACGATTTAGGAACAACCAGAAGAAATCACTTTTTTTTGCCCCCCTATTTTGTTTGTTTTTTTTTTTTTTGGTATTATGTGACAATGGGAAGTCTGTAACTTGTGTATCATTTTGCTACTATAGAGAGAATTAGAGTTGCTGGTTGTTAGTGGAGATGTCTGATGATGAAGCTGATATCATGAATGATATAGAGACAAAAGGGAAAATAAATTCTCAGTGATACTTAATGAGCAGCCAGATCAGATCTTCCCTGAAGCCAACCCTCTTATAATTTTTCAAGCTTTATTGTAATATAAGTGATATATAACATTGTGCGAGTTTAAGGTGTAGAGTATATTGATCTGATACACTTACATGTTGCAAAATGATTACCACCATAAATCAAACATTATCTGAAGCTAGTCTCATTTATCAATTCAGTTATATGAATCAGTATATTTTTTTCATTAAGCCATTTTAGATTTTTTTGTGACACTGAAATACAGCAATTCAGTCCTAAAAACCAATGTTCAAAACATATAAAATGTGAAATCTAATGGTAAAAATTTCTTTTTTTAAAATATATTTTCAATGGTAAAAATTTCTTTTTTTAAAATATATTTTCCCATGTAAACTAGGTAGAAAAGATTGTTTCACTTACTATTATAAAAATAATCTAGATCAAGGAAACTGACTGGGCTTTTCGAGTTTCCAAATCTTAACCCTACTTATCCTAGGGGCTGATTAGCTGTGCTGGTGGTTGAATCTGCTCTAATGACTTTCATTATGCTTTGTCAGTGGTCCTGGATTAGCTTCCTACTGTCTTTTTCTTGCCTACTCTTTTCACCTGCTGCATCTCTCTTACTCACTTATGCACTACAGCAATACTCTGACATGGGATGGAAAAACCAATCAGAAAAACAGCATCCCGTTTTAGCTGATTGGATGTAATCCAGATAAACTCACTATCCAGTAGAATTAATCAGTAAAAAAATAAGTCATTATAAAAGTATGTCTCACTTGCTTGTTTCCTCTTCCAGACAGGCTAAATATTTAATAGAAATCCAGGTGTTATTTACTCACTTTTATTAGGTCCTTTTGACACCCAATCCTACCTTGTGATGCTATGCTATAGAAGAAAACTTTGCTTCTGGGAAACTATTTTCATACCAATCCCAGTTCAATTGAGTTATGACTTAAAAACCTTTAGTTATAGGTAGTAGATAAATTTTAAACTACTTGAATTCTCTGAAAGAATCAGAAACTCTGACTGGTAAGGGATCTTTTTTCCCTGCCAGTATACAATCAATATTATCATTGGTGTTGTTATCTACAGTGGTGTTGCTGCTTAAAGTATCCCAATATCTCTGTGATTGCTTGCATGTAAATAAACTACAGGCTTCCCTGAAGGCTCAGATCATAAAGAGTCTACCTGCAATTGCAGGAGATCTGGGTTCAATCCCTGTGTTGGGAAGATTCTTTGGAGAAAAAAATGGCAATTCATTCCAGTATTCTTGCCTGGAGAATTCCACGGACAAGAAGCCTGGCAGGCTACAGTCAGTCCTTGGCATCACAAAGAGTTGGACATGACTGAGTGACTAAAACACACAAATAAACTACAATACACAATTGTTTAGCATGCTTTGACTATCTACACTTCCTTTATATGGTTTATTTAAAAAATAGTACTTGGCTATGAAATTTTCAAGGACAGCTCACGTAACATTTTCATGATTTTGAAACAGTGAAAATTAGATAATTAGAATGGCTGAAAAAGTGAAGTTAATAGACTACAGTTTAGTCAATGCATATAACTACAGTGGCCATATACCCTAACTCCTATTATTAATAATAGTGTTTGTGTGTGTGTGTGTGTTAGTTGCTCAGTTGTGTCTGACTCTTTGCGGCCCCATGGACTGTAGCCCACCAGTTTCCTCTGTCCATGGGATTTCCCAGGCAAGAATACTGGATGGCTTGCCATATCCTGCTCCATTTAACAATAATAGTATTAATATTAATAACATACCTACTGAGTGTTTACTAGGATTTCTCAGGTAGCTCAGTGGTAAAGAATCTGCCTGCCAATTCAGGAGACATGACTTTGATCCTTGGGTCAGGAAGAGCCCCTGGAATAGGAAATGGCAACCTACACCAGTATTCTTGCCTGGGAAATCCCATGGACAGAGGAGCCAGGCAGGCTACCATACGTGGGGTCAGAAAGAGTCAGACAGAGCTGAGTGATTGAGCAAACATGCAAACTGTGTTTACCAAGTCAGGCATTGTTCTGAGTTCTACATAGGGAATGATTCACTTAAACACCAAAGCAATTCTGTTATTCACAATATTACTTTGGCAATATTACAAATGGAAATATTACCCATTTTACAGATGAAAAAAAACTGAGGCCACAGAGGTTAAGTAACATGTATAAGGTTTTAAGATAATCAGTATTAAAACTGCAAATCCTCATCTCTTTTACTTTATGCTGTTCTTCCCTTCCTCTCTTTTTTCTTTTTCCTTCTCTCTCTCTTCCTCTCTCTTTCTTAAATAGCATGTATTACCTTCTAATAAACTATAAAATTTACTTATATATTTTTTGTCTTCCTCTGCTAGAAGGGGAGCTCCATGAGGCCATGGAATCTGTTTGTTTACTGCTGTACCCCAGACTTGGAACAGTGATGGCACACAGCAGATGAGCAATGCATATTTGCTGAATGAATGAAGCCATAGCACTAGCATTAAAATACAGGGTGTACACATCAGAGTCCTTGTCTTTATCCACAACATTATGCTGCCTCAGAAGATAAAATAATAACATATGAATCCTGGCTACATCAGGAACTGTGTTTAGCATATTATATCTCAATCTCTCATTCTCTCAAAGAACCCTTAAAAGTAGGAATACTTATTCTTAGTTTAGAATTAATGAAACAAGATCTCAGAGAGTCAAATAACTGACCTAAAAGTCCTATGACTAATAAAGACTGGAGCTTAAGTCTGATTTGCTTTTTTTTTTTTAACTTCTTTTAGGCTTCTTCTGTTAAACTCTAATTTTTTATTTTATATAATAACAATAACTAATGCTTATTAAGAGATAAGCATTATTAAAACTGTTTTGCATGCTTATTTCATGTAATAAATATCATTTCATAACTCCATGAGGTAGACTTTATTATTAAACCTTCATCAAGTAAAGAAATGGATGTAGCATTTGTGTGAGGTCAAAAGCTGGTGAATGAGGAAAGCATTTCAGAAAGTCCCAAACCAGGCCACCATATTCTTCCAATAGAAGTTGCCCCCAGAAACTGGTGCAGGGTGTGCCCAGTCAGGGCTCAGTCACTTGAAAAAAATGGGATAAAATATGTGATGAATTTAGCATCTATAGACAAATACTTTTGCAAACTGTAATCCTTTCTCTTTACTATAATCATGCTCCATGCAATGATATTTTTGGAACTAAATCATTTGGATAATTGTAACTCTTTTTTGCTTTTGTACACATATATTCAGTATATGTAGATGCCACTTTGTTTTTGCCTTTCCAAAATGTCAAAAATTTAAAAATGAATTGTATCTGCCAAGTATCAGAATAAAATAAACCTTTTGAGTTGACTGGTGTTCCTTGGCATGTAATCTTATATGAATAGTCTGTAGATATTCAGATATTTCTACCAGTGAACATTTTAGTAAACCATCTTTCCGCTTCAGAAGCTATTAATTTTACTTTCTATGTCTGTGAGTCTGCTTCTGACTTCACACTGTACTACAAAGCTAGAGTGATCAAAACAGTGTGGTACTGAGGAAAAAAAATCAGAAATATAGACCAATGGAATCAGATAGAAAACCCAGAAATAAACTTATGCCCATGGCCAATTAACCTATGACAAAGGAGGCAAGACTATGCAATGGTGGAAAGATGGTCTCCTTAAGAAATAGTGTGGAGAAAAAAGGACAGCTAAATTAGAATATAAAAGCCTCTTGATGAAAGTGAAAGAAGAGAGTGAAAAAGTTGGCTTAAAGCTCAACATTCAGAAAACTAAGATCATGGCATCTGGTCCCATCACTTCATGGGAAATAGATGGGGAAACAGTGGAAACAGTGGCTGACTTTATTTTTGGGGCTCCAAAATCACTGCAGATGGTGATTGTAGCCATGAAATTAAAAGACACTTATTCCTTGGAAGGGAAGTTATGACCAACCTAGACAGCATATTAAAAAGCAGAGACATTACTTTGCCAACAAAGGTCCATCTAGTCAAAGCAATGGTTTTTCCAGTGGTCATGTATGGATGTGAGACTTGGACTGTGAAGACAGATGGGCATTGAAAAATTGATGCTTTTGAACTGTGGTGTTGGAAGACTCTTGAGAGTCCCTTGGACTGCAAGGAGATGCAACCAGTCCATCCTAAAGGAGATCAGTCCTGGGTGTTCATTGGAAGGACTGACACTAAACCTGAAACTCCAGTACTTTGGCCACCTCATGCGAAGAGTTGACTCATTGGAAAAGACCTTGATGCTGGGAGGGATTGGGGGCAGGAGGAGAAGGGGACGACAGAGGATGAGATGGCTGGATGGCATTACCGACTCTATGGGCATGAGTTTGAGTAAACTCCAGGAGTTGGTGATGGACAGGGAGGCCTGGCGTGCTGCAATTCATGGGGTCGCAAAGAGTCAGATACGACTGAGCGACTGAAATGAACTGAACTGAAATTAGAACATTCTCTAATACCATACACAAAAATAGATTAAAGGTCTAAATGCAAGACTGTATATTATAAAACCCTAAGAGGAAAACAGGCAGGACACTCTTTGACATGTATCATAGAAAGTTCTTTTTGGATCTGTCTCCTGGACTAAAGGAAATAAAAGCAAAAATAAACAAATGGGACCTAATTAAACTTAAAAGCTTTTGAACAGCACAAGAAACCATAGAACAAAAAGATAACCTATGGAATGGGAGAAAATACCTGGAAATAATGAAACCGACAATGGGTTAATCTCCAAAATACAGAAATAACTCATATACAGCTCAATATAAAAAAACAAACAACCTAACCAAAAATAGGCAGAAGAAAACGTATAGATGGACAAAGGGCCCATAAAAAGACATTCAACATTGCTAATTGTAAGAGAAATGAAAATAAAAACTACAGTGATATATCACCTCACACTAGTCAGAATTACCATCATCAAAAAGTCTACAAATAATAAATATTGGAGAGGGTGTGAAGAAAAGGGAACCCCCCTGCACTGTTGATGGGAATGTAAATTGGTACAACCACAATGGATAACAGTAAGGAGTTTCCTTAAAAAACTAAAAATAGAGCTACCATATGATACTGCAATCTTACTTCTGGACATATATCTGGAGAAAAACATAATTCTAAAAGATACATGTGCCCCAATATTCATAACAGTACTATTTACAATAAAGATATGGAAGCAGTCTAAATGTCCATGTACAGATGAATGGATAAAAAAGATGTGGTAAATATATACAATGAAATTATTACTCAGCCATAAAAAGAATGAAATAATGTAATTTTCAACAACATGCATGGATCTAGAGATTGGACAATGTGAAGTATGTCAGAGAAGGACATATCGTATGATATCACTTATATGTGGAATCTGAAAAAATGATGGAAATGGACATGTTGATTGTATGTTCTTTTTAAATAAAACTTCTTTGTAAACTTTATTGGTAAGAGATGATATAAAATCTTAGGTACTGATTTTCTTGATCCTCCTTTCCCCATTTTTTTCCTCCTAAGTATTTATTTGAGACACTGCTTTTATAAATATAAAATTTTATTTAAACTGTTTGCATCTTTTATTTCATTCACTTGTCAGGTGAGGTATGGTCTTTAGTCATGTTGTGGGTAAAGTTATATTCATGCCTTTGGTTGAAAATTTATTAATTTGCCTTTTATTCCTCTCCTTTATTTTCTGAACTTTGTCTCACTCTTCCTGTACCTTATTTTCTGGATACTTGCCTAATTGTCAAGACCAGAAGCTTAATTTCTGTAGCAAATTATAAACCACTGAGCATCAGAACTAATGTTTCATCTCATTTCCAGCACTAGGTCTGTTGATACTGATGAAACACTGGATCAACAGCAATGAAGATTAAACCCCCGCTTATTTTCTAAAGCGCCATCAGCTCTTCATACTGATACCTCTATACACTAAATAGCCAAAAGACAGAAACAAAACCCACACCACAAATAGCTGTTCATCTTCATTGTTGCCAAAGTGGAAACACATTAATATTAAACAACTAGTTTAGGAAACAGTAGGAAGAAGGTATTTTGGGTTGAGTCACTGAGAAACATCTTGCAAATACAGAATTTTTTTTTTAACATGAGAGGAAAAAAAGCACCTGTCACAGCTCATTTTTTTTTTTGTTAAACAAAATGAAGAAAAAAAACGTTAGGTGGTGGGAAACAGTGAAGAAATATATTTACTTAACTCACAAAGTCTCTTATGATTAAAAAAATCTTTGTACTTGTCAAGAAAATAACCACTATTTTAAACAAACTCCACTATCAAATGTTGTGGCTGAGAAATTTTTATGTTCTGCCTTTTCATTTAACATTTTCATTTCTTCAGTTTTCATTGGAATTGGTGTCAGTAGAGGTTTTTGAGATTACATATTATGAGATAAAAATGTTTTCATCTCTATCATTTTCAAGCCACAAATTGCAAGCCTCTAAACCGGACACAATAAGTAGAAGCTGTGTTTATCAAGATTTTCTCACTACTTACACCACATCTGTGCTTCCCTGAGTCCTTCTGGGCGTAACTGTTATTAATTCATTGATTCATGTAGGCATTAATTCAACAATAATTGTCAGCTAATAATTGACTAGATGCCATCTGCTCTAGATACTGAGCATAAAGTTGTGGGGGGAAAAGCACTGCTGTGATGAAATTTACATTCTAGTTGAGGAGGGAGAAGGCAATTAAAGAATGCAAAAATTATTTAATATAAGTGAGTAAAGAAATAAATTAATCAGGGAAGGGAACCTGAGAGTGGTAGGGTGGGATGCAATTAGAAAGAGGGTGGTCAGGGTAACTTTTCAGGGTAGGGCACCTGGTGGTTCAGACGGTAAGGAATGTGCATGCAATGCATGAGCCCCAGGTTTGATCTCTGGGTTGGGGTGATCCCCCGGAGAAGGGAATGGTTACCCACTCCAGTATTCTTGCCTGGAGAATTCCATGGACAGAGGAGCCTGGACGGCTACAGTCCACGAGGTTGCAATGAGTCGGAGACAACTGAGTGACTAACACTTTCACTTTCAACATTAACTTTTTAGGGCAGGGTACACCAAGTGGGTGAGCAAAAACCTGAAGTCAGCGAGAGGTCACGTGGATATCTGGAAGAAGAGCATTCTAGGTAAGGAAGAGCCAGTTAAAGCCATGAGATAGAGTCTGCCTGGCATGGATGCTCTAGCACTAGCACAGAGCCCAGTCTGGCTCAAAAACATTGACCAAAGGAGGAAGAATTAGGAAGTGAAGTCAGAGTAACGGCAGAGTGTCAAATCATGTAGGGTTATGTTACAGGGTTTTGAGCTTTTATTCCAAGTGCAAGAGACACCTATGGACAATTTTGAGAAAAAAAAATGAGATGACATGATTTATCATTTAAATGTTGGCATTAAACCTTACTCTCTAGAGATGACTGGACTCCAATGAGGCATTTATTTGTGTATACACATATGTAGATCTATGTATATGAATGTATCAAACCTTTAAGGCAGGCATGGCTCATAGGCTTTATCTTCAGTGCCAAATCTCATCTACTGGTAATGGCTGCCAGGTGTGCTATGATAAGAAAGAGTCTAAGACCACGTTCATGCTCAGAAGGAAGGAGTCCCGTGATTGTGAGAGGAGACAGGGGAGTTTGATGTATGGTATGTTCCATCTCTGTTCAAAGGCAATTGTCATTAGTGGATTTTAAATAGCTGACACTCTTTCTTTTGGTTTAAAACACATAAGTGAAAGTACTCAGCATTTTAATAGTAATTTCCACAAAAGCAGTATCTAAAGAGGTCTTTAAATGGCACTTTCACTAAGAATTTCCTTCACCTAGATTTCTATTCCTTAGAACTAAAGAGCAAAAATATATAGGTCATTTTCTATGCTCTGATAAAAAACTGGTATGCTCTTGAGGAGTATAAACTTGAAAACCATATGGGATTTTAAGATAAACTGATCAACCATTTTCATATTCTTCTTAATAGGACTTGAATTTTGAGCCTTGACTGAGAACTAGCTTTGCTGACATCAACCCTCCATTCTATTTCAGCTTTTCAGCTAGGCTTTATGTACACCAATTTTCATGGCATTTTGAGCAATCTTAAAGTACTCCATTTGGACACATGGATAAAATACCAGCTAGATGCTACCTTCTAATATTATTGGGATACTTTTCCCCTTCACATAATGTTATATTTTTCATCCTCAGGGTCAACTAACTTTATTTATTGCTACTCCCTGTAACCATTAAATATATAAGAATCTCCATATGCATCTGTATAAAATAAAGCTTTGAAATTATTTCTTCAAAATAGAGATCATTTGCATTTAGCAGGCAGTGCAAATTTATCTTTCTGTATAATTCTGCTACATCTTAAAAAGGCAATATCATAAATGAGATTATCCCTTCAGAAAGCAATTCCAGGCTAAAATAAATCAAGATATGGAAACCATACAAATGGCCTTTAATATATTGGATATTACCAGAAAGTGTGTGCAACTCAAATGTTCTAAGACAACAATTTATTGCTGAATTCTCAACATAGGTTTTTCTTTAAAAAATATATTATTAGTCTCTGTCCAATAGTACTAATAATCTCTCATCTTTTCATAGCCAGGCAAATCAGCACAGCATTGTGCAAATTTAAATCTCTATCCTCTTTACAAGGATGGAGAAACTGAGGCCTAAAGAAGATGACTGATACTCCAAACGATACAATGAACAGCAAAGACAAGAAACTACATCCAACTAAGAACTCTTTTCATGATAGTACACTGAACTGAGCCAAACTTTTCTTACATGAAACTCTCTCCAACTTACAGGAGAAATCAAACAAAACACAATAAACTTTTAATATTTGGAGGTGACAACTGGACTTTTTTTTTTTTTACCAGTGTAAAGATTGTACAGAGTGTTTTCTAACAGGAGATATAAAAATTACTAATTAAATAACTGCCCAAGATTGAGATTATTCCTGTGAGATGCTGCTGCTGCTGCTGTCACTTCAGTCATGTCCAACTCTGTGCGACCCCATAGATGATGGCACACCAGGCTCCTCCGTCCTTGGGATTCTCCAGGCAAGAGTACTGGAGTGGGTTGCCATTTCCTTCTCCACAAACATAGCCTACTAGGCACAAAGCAGGTTTTTCCCTGTTAGTCTCTGGAATCCTTCTATTGCTAATTCAGCTTCTACTTTAGAAAGTTGGTTTTTAATGGAATCTCTTTCTTACGTTGTGTGAGTCTCACATAGACATTTCAGAGCTCAGGGTCTTTTTTTTTTTTTTTTTTCCTGAATGTAAACCAAGTAAAAGTTGGAGATAAAAAACATGTATGCTAATTTATGTAAGGTATTTAGCACAGTTCCTGGCAACACTAACAAGTCAATAAATGCCATTAATAATATTAACGATTCTTGGCCTTTCCTCATAGTTCGATTGGTAAAGAATCCACCTGCAATGCAGGAGACCCTGGTTCGATTCCTGGGTCGGGAAGGTCCCCTGGAGAAGGGAAAGGATACTGACTCCAATATTCTGCCCTGGAGAATTCCGTGGATTGCATAGTCCATGGACTTGCAAAGAGTTGGACACAACTGAGCAACCTTCACTTTAAATTGTAATTAACAATGCTATTATTCCTCTTTTTATTATGTAAAATTGTATAGTCTCTTATATCTTTAGATGTTTTTACCCCATGATGCTCTATGCAACAGTCTTGAGATATCGGTCAGGTAAAAGACTATTTTGACTTGATTGTCCAAAACAGCAAGGTAATTTAGGAGTTAGAAAGGCATTTGAGACTTCTACTCCATAAAGAGACAGAAAAATGAAGAAGAAACAGTAAGGAGACATTTTTGCACCTCTTATGTGGTTGAAAAATGAAAGATCTATCTTAAAAGCATCCAGTCTTTCCTTTATAAGACCACATCACATTTTCAGGAATTAATCCCTAGGAAACTTTGTGAGAGCCCAGCAGAGCAGAATCTGGAATGTTCTTGATGAAATAGTCCTACATTGTAATACTTTGTCTAATGCCACGATAGCTTCTGAAGATTTACACCCTTCTTGAGAAGGGAATGGCAACCCACTCCAGTACTCTTGCCTGGAAAATACCACTGACGGAGAAGCCTGTAGGCTTCCATGGGGTTGCAAAGAGTCTACTGAGAACTTCACTTTCACTTTTTACTTACTAAGGGCTTCCCTGATAGCTCCGTTGGTAAAGAATCCGCCTGCAATGCGGAAGGCCCCGGTTCTGATTCCTGGGTCAGGAAGATCCACTGGAGAAGGGAGCTACCCACTCCAGTATTCCTGGGCTTCCTTGGTGGCTCAGCAGGTAAAGAAACCATCGCAATGCTGGTGCCCTGGGTTCAGTCTCTGGATTGGGAAGGTCCCCTGGAGAAGGGATAGGCTACCCACTCCAGTATTCTGGCCTGGAGAATTCCACGGACTGTACACAAAGAGTGGGACACGACTGAGCCAATCTCACTTCACTTTTCACTTACTAAGGGACTACTTTCTTTCCTCATATCCTCACTGCTGTCTTCCAGGCTGATGGTTTTATTTTTTCAGCTGATGGTTTTAGTATAATTTCTGTAGCTGCTCAAAAGTTCTCTCCTGATGTTTATTTTCTTCTCTGAACCCTTTTAGGTTGCAGCCTTTCTGATTATGTTATTCCCAGAGTTTCATGCCTTTTGCACATTGTTATTTTAAATTCCACAAGTCACTTACTTGCTTGTAATCCAGGTCTTTCAAATCCTTTCGAGTTTGCACACTCTGTTCCATAGTATTTGCCCTTATTTTTGTAACATTAGCCAAACTGACTAATATAAAAGCTGCCCAGATGGTTCAAAGTGAAAATAATGAGCTAGTTGAGAAGTAAATAATACTTAAAAATAACAAAGTTTTGCTCAAAAACTTTGTTGATGCTGTAAGTAGTTAGTTGATATCCTAGCATCCAGCAAAACAAATAAACAAAAATATAATATTTTGATAAAAATTAGCAAAAAGCAAATGAAATTTTCCTTGAAATTTAAGGGGTTATATTTCCTTATTAATTTTCTTTACAGTGTAATAAATTTGCAGCAATCAAATTCTATTTGAAATACACATTTTCTAAAAACATGCTAATAACATGGTAAATAGAACAGATTAGCTTACTTGGTATTTTTTCCCAACAACCTTCTGATGTGTTTTCTTGTACTGTAGAAGCTGGAAAGCTAAAAATGACATTCTCTGACTCTGTTGAAATTAGGTCTTAAGACATGATTTATATTCCAATAATCAAATGTATATGTTCAAGACTTAAATTCAGAACTAATTTAACAGATGGGGAGGAAGCAGGATGTGAATCCCTTTTGCTCCTGAGAAACTCAATAGGAATGATGTGGTTCTGGAGTTTACAGTGCTAGCTACTCCCAGCTGACCTCAAAATTCTAATTAAGGCAGGATTTTTTCCAGAGGCAATAGTTTTGTGATGGACTCGCTGAATTCTCCAGCTTCCTGACCTTTGCTAGTGTGGTAGTTTCCTTGGTGGAAAGGTATACAATGTTCTGGCAGCCAATCCTGGAGGCCAGCCTAGAGCCTATTACTGCAGCCCTCTCAATCTTGTCAACCTAATTCCCTGTAAAAGTCACTTTCAGCTGATGAGTCTAGAGTGCTTTTTATAATAGAACTCTCAGTTATTCAAATCTGAGTTCTTGAAATTAGGATTTGAAGTATTGAATGTTCTTGAATTTTCTCCAGAGTTACCATTTCATTCCTTAAGAGTCCACTTGTTTTCCTAACACTGACATAACTTTCTACTTACACTGTCATTCACTAACTCACAGAAACAGATTCTTTATCAATTATTGGCTGAATTAACTCAAAATTTTTATTTTTTTGGCCACTATGTACCATGACTACTTCTATCCCTTCTTCTATTATGAATGGATTTCCCCTGAATTTAAACAAAAAACCATTCAGATAATCCATCCTAAATTCCTATCTTTGTTTCTTATAACCAGAAAGATTATATCATTAAACAATATTTAAAATTACAGAGTGTTTTCAACCACAAAAATCATGACTGCTTCCATGTTCAGTTGCTCAGTCATGTCCGACTCGTTGTGACGCTATGGACTGTAGCCTGTTAAGCTCCTTTGTCCATGGGATTCTCCAGGTTAGAATACTGGAGTGGGTTGCCATGCCCTCCTCCAGGGGATCTTCCCATCCCAGGCACTGAATTTGGTCTGCTGTGTCTTTTGCGTTGTAGGTGGATTCTTTATCGCTGAGCCACCGGGAAACCCCACAAAGATCATAGTGTATAATAATAATTTAAAAAATAGGTTGTAAAATTTGTAGATAAGCGTCTCTAGATGTGAAAGCTGGCTCCACCATTTTACTTACTATTAGTGAGACTTGAGAATAATTATTCAACTTTTTTGAGTTTGTTTCCTGAGATTAAAATGTTTCATAGAGTCCTTACAAAGATTAAATGAGAAACATATGCACATGAACATAGCATATGTTTTTCCTATTGAAGAATTACTACTTCTCCACTGTATGTAGATTTGTTTATAGAAGTATTCAAGATAACTAGGTTCTACAATATAAGCCAAAGGAGGTATTTCCTTTGTCTGTCTCAGGCTACGTAAGGAATGGGTCTAGTGACCTAAGTTCAGTGAATCAGGAGCTCCTTCTGAGATTTTAAATCCCCCAGGGAAGCTGGAGGTTATTAAAAAGATCAAGGTAGTAGCAGTGCAGCCCTGCCCAGATAGTTTCATGCTGAGTTTCTAATTTCCTAATTCTTGGCTTTCAAGCATTTTGCGCTCCTGGTCTATTCTCAGGCCTGTTTGCCCAGTCTCTTGCTGATGCTGTTAGCTTGTAAAATATCTGTTCAGTAAATTACCTTTTATTTAAGTTTGTCATAGTTCATTTCTGTTGTTTCCTATAAAAAATACTGATTGAGAGAGCATTAATTTTCTTTTCCGTAAAAGATGAAACTAAGTCACAGAATAATTGTGTTACTAATCCAAGGTCACAAAGCTAATGAGTAGTAAAACTATAATTAAAAACAGTCTTTCAGAATGCAAAACTCTAGTAAAAGCTGTTTTTCTGCTTAAACAGAGCTGTCTTACTAAATCTGAATTTGTCTAACTGGTTTTATTTCCCTGGAGTATACCCAGGATGCTCTCATTAAAGCCAATTTGAGTTACTTTAAAATAGGAAAGCAGAAAACAAAAGCCCATAAAGTTGTAAAGGAGGAAGATTTCCTATATTGCTTTCAATTCATCATATATTGGCACCAAAATATGATAAAGCTTAAATGATTGCACTTGCTGGAGAGAAAAAAAAAAAAAAAAGCTCTTCACCTTCAAATAAAGCAATAACCTTATGTTAATCCATGATTTAAACTGAATCACATTATCACTTAGGTACTAATCTATATAACCCACTTAAAATGTATGACACCTGCTATGCATTGTTGTTTATATTATAATCTTAGAAATGTCAGTGTGATTGTCTGTTACAAATACTGATAAATTTCTTGTTTTTAAATAATGACATATTATTTTCTAAATGATTCTTTTGTAGAACTTGTATTTTGTTTACACCAAAATTGTATGATATCCAAATAAAGATGACAATGGCTATTATGTATCTGTTTCAATTTTAAAGTACAAATTTAGAACATTTGCTACCAACTTAACTGAAACTGAAATTTCATTATTCTTATTAAAATAGTGTTCATGACAGTAGGATACAATGAGCATGACCAGTGACATTCTTCAAAAAAACAAAACAAAAACAATGAGATGCATAGTGTGACCTAGATGAACATTGTTTCTCCAACTTTTCATTGATCTATAAAACAGAGTTTATAGATATGTGATGTAACTCTCCATTAGACTCAACCAGTCTAGGTAATGTAATTTATAATTCCCCTTGTGTGTGACTGGTTTAGGAAGGGACTTGTGACAGCTCTGACAATGACTGAATCAGCAATGACATGTGAAGGGAAGACAGTCATGGGATTTGGAGGAATATTTCCCCAGTGATGAAAGGAAACACAGAAGAAGCAATGTCTCCTTTTCTTCCTTTGGACATGGACATGTTTGCATGGAAAGCTTGTAATTGCAGCAGCCAACCTGTGATGATAAGGGCCATTAATCCCAACACAGAACAGAATTAACGGAAAGAGCAGACTCCTCGAGTCACTGAACTAACTAACTCTAGAGTTGCTTTTTTGTTATATGAAATAATATTTCTTCACTGTTTAAGGAACTTTAACTTGGCATTTTCTTTTACGTACAGCCCAAAGAATCTTAACCAAATGTATAGCAAGTATTTCATGGACGATCTCAGCACACTGACTGGCTCAAAGCAAGTGTTCAACTATTATTCCTTAAATAAAAAATGAATACAAGGAGGTTAATGTTATCTAGTACTTAAAGACGTGAGGAAACTTTAATAAATCCATTATTTTTGGGGGGGTTACAGATAATAATAGTGACTACAAGGAAATAATGGATATAAAGTAAGTAGTATGATGGGGAAGAAGACAAGAAGAAGCATATTTTAGAACCTCTAGTGACCACCTTGGGCTTCCCTGGTGGCTCAGAGTTTAAAGCATCTGCCTCCAATGCAGGAGACCCCAGTTTGATCGATCCCTGGGTTGGGAAGATCCCCTGGAGAAGGAAATGGTAACCCACTCCAGTACTCTTGCCTGGAGAATCCCATGGACGGAGGAGCCTGGTAGGCTACAGTCCACGGGGTTGCGAAGAGTCAGACACGACTGAAAGACTTCACTTAGTGACCACCTCAGGGCTTGACCCTTTTCTCTTGAAGTAAAAACATGAACTCACAGAAGAGTGTTTTTTTCTCACCCTCTGTCCTAGTGTGGATGTCATTCAATATGTTCATGGCAAAAATCAACCCTCCACATTTCTAGCCTATAGGCACCATACTAGCAAATTTTCATTCCCAAAGGGCTATAGTTTCAGAATGGGGGGTGGGGGGGGAGGATGGCCACCAAATGTATAAAATATAAAACAAAACAGAAGAATGTACTTACTGATTTTTCCTTCTATTAGCATTCTAGGAGAGAGACACTTGTCTCTTGAAGACTTGTTTAGTTTGTATTTAGAGAAAACACAAACTAAAAAGCAAGAAAGAGTTTCAGATGAGGAAGGGAGAGAGAAATTGTGTGCCTCTGAAAGTGTCCCTGAGGCATTTTCCTTCTAATGAATGTTCTAAACCATTTACAATAGTGTCAGTACCTCTGGAAAATGATCAATTAAACCTTTATTGAAAAAACACAAAGTCTTTTCTCCATCCTCATTATCAAGACCTCATAATCAGCCAAGCCTTTGATTTTAAAAGTTTCAAGTATCCATAACAATGCAGGGCCCTGATCTTTCTCCTGTTTCTCCAACTCCTTGACTCCTAAATCAGCAATTTTCCCTTCTTTTCTCTAAACAGTATTCTTTTGCCACTTTTTTCCCCATATGCACTTACAGTTTGTACACTTAATTTAATACCAAAATATTTACTGGAAATGAGCAAGACCCAAAACTGATTTTGTAAAATAAGAGAATATATGAAGCTTTGACCCCATTTTTGAAAATCTCAGAATCAACTTTAGGACACAGATACTTAAATAGTTCAAATATCAAACATACTGTGACAAATGCCATAACAAAATCTTAAAGCAACAAAAATAGAAGTCACTGGCCTCCTACTGTAGTCTAAATGTAAAGTGCCTCACTATGTTTAAGAAAGAATTCACCATCTTTCTTATAAAAATTGTTCTCCATTGTGATGACTGTTTCTACTAGCAGTTTCACAGTTAGGCTCATCACTCATGCTTGAAAGATGGATATTCTTTGCATTTTTCTCATAATCATGCTCCCCGTCTAGCTCTTCACCACATTCTGTTCATTTCTCTTTTGAAGTGTATCTTTTATCCTTCTGTCCTATGGTCATTACTGCCTCCCTAGTCCAAAATTGGATCACTCTATACCTATATTCCTGAAATTTCCTAGTAGATGTCTATGGACCAGATCCAGGCCTTCCCTCTTCTAAACTATTCTGTGTATTTCAAAGAACCACAGAATTCAAAAATAAAAAGACACACTAACATCCAATGCAAAAACCTCTACAAATTAATTTAGAAATATAGATGAAGAGCCATCTACTTCCTTAATAGTTACTGATGCAAACATAATTCCTGGAAATATTTATCATTTAATTTATATACTATTTTAATTGACAAATAAATGTTCTTTATATTGCTAGGTCTATACCGTCTTTGCTTTATTTTTCTCCCTTCTATCCTAGTTTTGCTTACTTGTAATATAAAACTCTATTGGCTGTTGAAGAAAGCTGCTTTGTCTCTTTAAGTCCTATTTTTGGAAAATTTATAGATACACACTGTTCCCGTAATTGGGCTTGATATAAATTTTAGGCGTCACCATTTTGATTATTCTCCTGTTTGTAGTTTATAATTGTCAGCATTATTTAAAATGGGGGCGGGATCCAGAAATAAAGAGACTACTTTGGAATTTCTTTATATAGAGTTTTAGTCATTCTACTTATCTCACCAATTCAAGAATTTTAAAGATCTCCAGTTCTTATTTCTTCAAAGCACAGCTACTCAGATCTACTTAACTTTTGAGGCCATTCAGAATCTGTGTCCTCTTTCTAGCCCAACAAATCCATCTTTATTTTTCTACAAAACATCTCCTGCTTTAGCTAAACTGGGATGCTCAAGTTAGCATTCCCTTTCATTCACTTTTGCTTGAAGTGACTTTTCTCCTCTCTACTCATCTTAATCTTCTCTTTCGTTTGAAACTCAGTTCCAACTCTGTAGTGTGAAATCTGGAATCACACAAAGAGAAGTTTGGACTCTGCCTTTGGGTCCTGGGAGGAGATCTCAGGCCTCTGGAATGCCCTGCCTGATAGAAGTATCTTTGTTTGCCTGAGGGCTTTGGCCACCACCAGATAATCTAGAAACATGATGTATGACCTGGACTTTGCGGCCACATTTTTTCAGTTCTGACCTCTGGAAAAACTGATGATTAAGTGTGGCTTGACCTTTGTGAGGGACTGGAGACCAAAAGTTAGTCAACGTGGGCAGGGTGTAGTTAAGTCCTAATAAAAGCTCACTTGACCAACACTCAAGAGAGCTTCCCTAGTTGACAATACTCTGTGTGTGTCCTTGCACATCATGGCCAGAAGAGGTAAAACCATCTGTGACTCTGCAAAGAGAAGATGTCCAGAAACTGTATTTGGATCCCTCCTAGATTCTGCCCTATGTATTTCTTATTTTGGCTGATTTTCTGTATACTGTCTCTGTATTAACCATAAGCCTAATAGCTTTCAATGAGTACTTGAGTCTCTCCAGTGCATTATCATACCCAAGGATGAAGGTGGGGATCCTTGAATTCATAGCCAGCTGGTTTGAAGCGAAGGTGGTCTTGGGGATCCACAAACTTATGGCTTATGTCTGAAGTGAGGGCAGTCTTGCTGGGACTGTTTCCTCAAACTTTACAGCTGGTTAAACTCATTGCACAGATCCACTTCTTTCTTGAAGCATCCTCTAAGTCCAGTCTCCCTCACTGATACCCTATTCTTCTAATTATCTACAGTAGTATATACTGAGTATCATTGTTAGTTAGGTAATAAGTAGATATGATAATCAAAGGTTTGGATTTGGGGAACCAATAAAATTTAGTAATCCAGTAATTTCAAAAATAAGGGGGAAGTACAAGAAGGGAAGAAAAAACTATATATATAATGCTATGTAAAGGTGAAAGAAAAATAAGAGGGTAGTGATGCCGGCAAGATGATATTAGCATTTTCCTAAGGAACAATTGCAATAAAGAAACAGTTCAACAGTTTTATTAACATTTAATGAGCACATGGTAGACACTGAAAATGTGCCACCAACTCTCCAATAATGAACACCTGATAAAAATAACTGATAATATGAAAGTAACTGATAATTATTCCAACATTTTGTTTTTTGATAGATAATTATTCTAGATGCTGCCTCTGGCTGGTAGTTTACTCCTTTATTATAATTTTTCTTATTTCCTTTTCCTATGTAAGATGTCAGTGGTCAATGAGGGGTTCCTGTCCAGTTTAACAGAAAGGGACAATTCTAAGTGATATATCATATTCCAAGATAGACAGAAAGAGTAGTGATGAATGACATATAAATAAAGCAATATGGAAATAGGGCATCAGAAACCAGAAGGAATAGTGGATTAAAGGGCCAGAAATGGGCTCCACTGGCATCTGCAATTAGTTTGGGAATGGTAGTCATGGAAACTTAGAAAAGTCCTGAAATCAGAAATGATGCTGAGTTGCTTCTTGGTTTGAGTACAACAGTGGGTAGTGAAAGAGGGGGTAGAAAGAATGAAGATACTTATTGCCTAGAAGTGTGATATCCTTTCTTTGTGTAACACATCTTTCTTTCCTGGTTTTACTTTTACTTCTTTGAGAACTGTAAGGGGGACAGAATTCACATTTCCTTGGGCTGGGATTATGACAGACTGTATTCTTTTATTTTCATCCCAATATAATGCCTTTCAGAGAGAAAAACATCTCAAATAGGCATCCTGGAGGGTCCTGAAGGACCCTAAATTGGGACAATTCTGTAAAAACAGAATGTTTGATTATCTGCTCGTTCTGTTCAAATAACACTACAGGTCCTGGCTGAGCTAGGGAGATATGCAGTAGATCAGTAACAAGGCAAGAATTCATTATTTACCTGCTAGAGTCCGATGATAACCTACCAACAGAATAAATGTGTAAATCCCTACTTTATAAGCAGTCATCACATTCCACTAGACCCTTTTCTAGATAGTTAAACCACCTGCAACTTTGCTAACATCTACCCTCTATACTGGAAAATTGATCAATCAAAACAAGGCATTCAATTTCGATGTGCTTAATTTGGTTTCTATTTGAAGCATTAGCTTTTATGAATTAGATAAGCAGAGCCCAGTGTGTCCAGTTTCAGAATACTATCTAACTCCAAATACTAGAAAGAATTGGGGGAAAAGCTTATTAATGTTGACATTTCCAATAAGAAATGCATATTTACTTGAAGTGATGTTAGCTAATACTTTACATACTGGGTTGGTAAATATTAATCAATTGGCAGATGGTGCTATTCTTGGGTAAAGAGAAACCATTCTTTCTGGATGAAAGAGACACATTTATTCAGTAAATGACATATATCTTTATTATATTCTTTATTCATATAGTTTTCTGAAATAATACCATATGCTATTATAAATAAATATGGGAATATCAAGGCTTACCCTGCAGACTGTTTGAAATATATATTTCTCCTTTCAGAAGAAAAACTTATGCTTATTTCATAGTTTAAATTTTTTCAAAATATGCTTTTCTTAAGACAATTTGAGAACCTTTTTGAAACTGAGGGCTTTTAATTTCTTTATTGAGATCAGATGAATAAGTTACTTTCACTTAATCAAGGTAAATGATTCCCCAAGCTAGAACTGGTTTGTTGTTTCTCTAAATTTTGGTGGTTTAAGAACTCATAGTTTGTTTTGTTTTAAATATATAATCTCCACTGTTTTAAGAAGCTAGATAGAAAAGATGAAGAAAAATACATAATTGTAAAATAGACAGATGTAAATACATTCCTCTTACAGAAAGATGAACATAGATCAAACAAAATACCTCAGGTAAAATAAAACACTGTTTTCTATGAATAGAATATCCTTTTCCATTTGTTAATATCTGTTTCTTTCAGAATAGAATGTTAAATTGTATAATTTCTATGTTTCATTCAGAATAGGAGCTGAGATAGAATTCATCTCATATCTTTTTATATTACAGAAATAAATATATGCTGAATTAACACTTATGAGTTAATAGCCTCCATGGCCCCTAATACAGTATTAAAAGCTCAGATGAGTTTATTAATAAATATTGAAGTGAATATTGTTTCTATAATTCTGATCTTGGGCCTAATAAAATGTACAAACAGAACAACAGGGACTGTCTCACAGCTGAGAGGTAATGGTCATCTCGTATCCCATTTCCTGGGAATCGTTTAGCAGTTCTCTGCATGTGTCATGATGAAGTTCATTGCACTCAAAATCACAGCAATGTAAAACATGTCTTTGTCTCTCTCAAACACTTCCTTTCGGGTTAGGATATATCCTGCAGTAAGATACCGTGATGGACTAGTTGACTTCCCAAGGTCTTTTAATCTATGAAGTGAAAATTAATATCCTTTCATCAGACAAGGCTGGTATCCAATTATCAGTGGAGCAGGTGCTGTGCTTTTCTGCTGGGTATAAAGAAAAGGGATGCATACATCATGCTTCAAGAGGTGTACCAATATAAGCAGGATATTGACACCACTGTGCTGCTATCCTGAAGGTAAACTGCTCGAGTGTGCAGCAACCTCCTACCGTCCCTCCAAATATCAAAAATGGAAAGCACAGCTATGAAAGGTCCAGGTTTGGCTCTCTTCATCAGTATATTATGGGAATGTAACTCATACAGCTGCTCTGGGTACCTGCTGTCTGCCAGATCCCCTTGCTTCCGTTACTTCTGCCCACTGGGTATAGCCAGTCATTTCCAAAAGGTAATTTGCAGTCGATTATCCAATCTGCCAAACCCAATCAATGTGCATACTCATGACCACTCATAAGATTATTTGCCTTAATCATGGGAGACCTCGAGGTGATTACTCCACCACAGGGAATATATTCAGTGGAGATAGTCATGGGGGTGCCCACTATCCAGCTGCCTGCCAGGTCTCTTGACTTCCATTATTTTCAAATTTTGGATGCAGCCAGTTCTAGCCAAAGTCACTTCAAAGGCAAATCCATTTGCTATCAGTAAGAAACCCTCCATTGACTACTGACTTTTGAGGCAGGAGGATAAGTACAAAGACCTTGAGGACACGTCAGGATTCAGGCTTTTTTGTTTTCTCTCTCTTTCTCTTTTTTAAAATTAGTGTTAGTTTTCAGCAAGAGTTTACTCTATGTAGCAAAATAAAATTTCCTTAACAGAATAGTCTTCTAAAAATCAAGCCTTTTGTTGGAATTTATTGGATTTGTGCTACCTTTCCATATGTTTAAATCAGTTTGACTTCTTTTTTTGTACTCATAAAATTATTTTTAAAAAGTGAACTGGATCATCATATTTCAACACATACACAGGGATTTTGACTTATAGACCTTGGAGTATATAATCACTTAGTACAGAGAAGGCAAAGATTTATCATGTGTGTTACTATTCTCCTTTGTCACTTCACACATTATTATATATGTGTAATATAATGTGTATATAATATAATGTATATATTCACACACACACCTATGGCACTATCATAGACATTAAGAATGGAACAGAAAACAAACAAGACAACGTTCCTGCCTTCATGATGCATGCTTATATTCTAGTGGGGACAGAAACATTGGTTCCCTTATCCAGCCTTATTTCTTCTTGAGTCTGACAGAACCATGGCATCCTTCCCAACACTTGCTCCAGATGGTTACTACCAATCAGTGAGAATACCCAGGCAGAAAGAGACCTAGTAGTCATCTCTATCTAGTGCAGTGATAGAGAAAAAGTTCAACCACAAGACAAAATTTACACTTCTTTACACGGAAACACCTGAACCAAAATATTTAAGCCATAATGAATGATAAATCAACATATGGGCTACTGATTATTTAACCAAAACTTCTTCTCAACACTAAATTTTACTAAACTGCTGAATAATGTGATTCTATTTATTGACTTAAACTTCAATTTTACAAATATAAAGTGCTTATTTGTTAACAGATTGTAATAAATAACAGAGAAATGTTCATGAACCAAAAAAAAAATACAATATAATGCCAAAACAGTCAATTGTACAAAAAGAAATTTGTACAAATTGTACAAAAAAGAAATTGCACAATTTCTTCTGTACATATAAATATATTTCAGAAAAATTGATCTGTGATTAACTTTTAACTTACCATGTCACAGATTAATATGGCTACAGCTGTATTATATATATTATTTTCAATGACATATTAGTGACTTTTTAAAGTTGTTATTCAAGTATAGTTGGTTTATAATGTTGTGTTAGTTTTAGGTGTACAGCAAAGTGGTTCAGTTATACATATACATATATTCATTCTTTTTCAGGTTCTTTTCCCATATTAGCTATTACAGAATATTGAGGAGAGTTCCCTGTGCTATACAAGATGTCCTTGTTGATTATCTATTTCATATATAGCAGTGAAAATGAAAGTGATAGTCACTAAGTCATGTCTGACTCTTGGCGACCCCACGGACTGTAGCCTGCCAGGTTCCCCAGTCCATGTATGTTAATCCCAAATTCCTAATTTATCCCTGATAATTCAATGAATAAAATAAACTTTAACCTTATGATGAAGTAAATATTTTCAACAAGATAATGTATTTGCCATCAACTCATGGCAAATAGATGGGGAAACAGTGGAAACAGTGGCTGACTTTATTTTTCTGGGCTCCAAAATCACTGTAGATGGTGACTGCAGCCATGAAATTAAAAGACACTTACTCCTTGGAAAGAAAGTTATGACCAACCTAGACAGCATATTGAAAAGCAGAGACATTACTTTGACAACAAAGGTCAGTCTGGTCAAGGCTATGGTTTTTCCAGTGGTCATGTATGGATGTGAGAGTTGGACTATAAAGAAAGCTGAGGGCTCAAGTATTGATGCTTTGAACTGAGGTGTTGGAGAAGACTCTTGAGAGTCCCTTGGACTGCAAGCAGATCCAACCAGTCCATCCTAAAGGAAATCAGTCCTGAATATTCATTGGAAGGATTAATGCTGAAGCTGAAACTCCAATACTTTGGCCACCTGATGCGAAATGCTGACTCATTTGAAAAGACCCTGATGCTGGGAAGGATTGAGGGCAGGAAGAGAAGGGAACGGCAGATTATGAGATGATTGGATGGCATCACTGACTCAATGGACATGGGTTTGTGTGGACTCCGGGAGTTGGTGACGGACAGGGAGGCCTCGCATGCAGTGGTTCATGGGGTCGCAAAGAGTCGGACACAACTGAGTGACTGAACTGAGCTGAACGTAATCTGAGGTCTAAATGATACCACTGTCTAGAAGATTGCTGCAGATCTCAACTGCAAGTTTTCTGGGTTGTCAAATAGATTTGCTCTGAATTGAGAAATATTAAACCTAGGTTTTATCACTCAACTCTGCTTCTAATATCTGCATGACACCAAACAAGTCATTCAGTCTGAGAAATCTTACCTTATCTATCTATAAAATGGAAATTAGGTGATCTCTATGGGCCCTTTACAACGGAAAAAAACAATGCTTCTGTGTTAATATGTCTACTTCTTGGTAATATGTCAAAAAATGCCAGAATATACAACATGAGATTGAAAAGACAACATTCACAAAAATCTAAATAGTAAAAAACATCATGAAACATAAGTAGAGAAGAGGAAAAAATATATAGGGACCATTTATATATCTGCCCTCTATAGATTTAATAACAGCTATTGTAAATTGCACAAAACCCTTTGTTAGAATAAAACACATTAATTACTTACTTATATGTTAAACTTAAATATAAATCAGTATCTTTCCACATGTACGAAGTTCTATCAACTTGTTTTTCCCACTTTCAGAGGGCAAAATACATTGAAATAATCAACAAAAAAGTAAACGTGATTCTATTTGAATTTCAGGGGTTTTTGTTTGTAAATTTGAAAACATAATTAGATATGACCTATGGTTATTCAATCAGAAGCCAAATCTTTTGGAAAAGAAAGATACACTTGGACCTGAAGGTTGTAAGGTTGCGTGTACACATAATTCTCTCAAGCCTTGACATGTCTCCTTAGGCACAGTTTTAGTCAGTAAAACTCTCTTGGCCTGAAACAAGGTTACAATGCTCTCCAAATCTAGGGCTCACTCCTGGGATTGGCTTGATGACTTTGCCTATCCATGCTACAAAGAACTTTTGGAGTGTGACTTGGGAAGAGGCAGTAAAATGAAGACAAGACATTCTGCGCAGACACCTTAACTGCACTCCATAGCACATTCAGCCTAATAAACTATGCAAAGCTAGGTGACTGGCTAATACAAAAGGAAGAGTAACATTCTATGCTTAAGTGAGGTTAGGAAATCCTGAATTAAACAATTTACTAGGTTTGTTCATAGCAGGCTTCCCCACCCCTGCCCCGAGTATCTCTAGTGTGTTTAATATATAACCCAAATCTTCAAGACAGTGACCTAGTACTCAGAATCTCCAAATCTATTTGGTCAATAGAAACATTTTGTCTCAAAATATGTTCGAAGACTAGTATTTGTGGCCAAGTATATAAATTTCCTTCTATCTTCAAAAGCCTTTGTTTTACTGTTACACATCACAGGCATTGCATTTAATTGTTCATCAGAGGCTCAACTAAACAAAGTGGAAAGAATTTAGTTTTCAAGAGCCCTGAGACTTCCACAGAAGTTCCACAGAGTTGAAGCATTATTTTTACTTACTGATTCTATGTAGATCCCTGTCAGGATATTTTAAAATAAATCATGCTTCTCTGGGTGTGTTGAGATAAGCTGAATCAAAGAGATATCCTTTTGCTAATGTTCCCATGGTCACAAAATATCAGCATATGTGTTTTCACCAAGATGATTAGTGAAAGACACACAGAGCCAATATTAAATATAACTTATATGAACAGACTTGTAGTGTAAATAAACACATAGTAAGGCATATCTTTCTCCTTTTTCATGCAAACTTAAGTTGGACAAGTTCTATATGAGCACTTTAGAAAAAAGAAACCTCAAAGAATACATCCATTTTAGAGTTTTATATTTTAGTACATACAGTATAATTACATGCTGTAGAATGGGTGGGTAACTTATAAATTGAATTTTTCAGATTTTCTCTCAAAATAGAAATATTTCTTCCATTTTGTAGAATCAAATGTTACATCTTAAAAATAACTGTCAATTATATGAAAATAAATATTTTCTGATAAGAAATGTCTTCTGTTGGGAATATTAAATGTAAAAATAGTTCTTACTGCCCCCTTCATATTTTTTAAGTAAAGCAATATAAAAGTATTTAACATGATGCTTTACTAAAAAATCCGACTGCAATGCAGGAGACCCTGGTTTGATTCCTGGGTCGGGAAGATCCCCTGGAGAAGGGACAGGCTACCCACTCCAGTATTTGGGCTTCCCTTGTGGCTCAGCTGGTAAAGAATCCACCCACAATGCGGGAGACCTGGGTTTGATCCCTGGGTTGAAAAGATCCCCTGGAGAAGGGAAAGGTTACTCACTCCAGTATTCTGGTCTAGAGAATTACATAAACTATTTAGTCCATGAGGTACCAAGGAGTTGGATAAAACAGTGTGACTTTCATTCACTTTCTTTCTTTTATTAAAAAAAAGTAAAAATAAAAACATATTATTTGTAACAGCTGGACTGTATTTAAAGAAAAATAATCTCTACTTTTTAGTGTCTATTTTTGCATTCTTTTTAATGGTATTCAGCTGAATGCAGTATATGCAAGGACTGAACAGCAGTGACAGGAAATTTGTATTTTGTTTGCTCAGAGAAAAACTATTAAGTATTAAGCCAAATGATACTTGGAAACAAATACTAACAGAAATGTTAAAATTGTGTACATAAAATATGTTACAGGGATAAAACACAAAAGGAGCTATGGTTACTAAAAAACTGACAGTTTTGTTGTATATATAGCATGGATAAGAAATACCACAAATACATAGCAAACTAATAGATATGACATTAATTTCTCCTGAAAGGAGAAATATTTATTAGTTGCATTATCTTATAAGTAGACTTCATATAATAACTCAAAATATTAAAGTCTGGGATTTTGTGTGTGTGTGTGTAAACTGAGCATGTTTAGTTCACTAGTTTGTTAACTATATTTTCATACCTATTTTCTGTCTGACTGATGCAGAAATCTGTTCCCATCTCTACCTCTCAAAAAGTGAGCTTATAAGGAAAAGTACCCAGAGTGGTTTTTATCTTGGCGAATCAGCCATTACTTAGAGTCTGGTTTTTAGTTTTTTAAGACCAGAGATCTATTTTTTCTATATTCTCTGTTAGAATTGGGTGAAGGAAACTTGCTGCATAAATTTAGAAGAAGCTGAAGAATATATGCCATCTAAATGTATATTAAAAACTGTGTTTGATCTGATCTTTCTCCTGAAAGCAAACCAACATTACCACTGATATTTGCCTTTATTAAGAACATTAGAGTTTATATATTTTTTATAAAAATATCTCAAAGCCCTAATAGGGATATATTTTAATCTTAATTTTATAGAAGAAACTGAGGCTCAGAGAAATTATGATCACACAGGTAGTAAATCACAAAGTCAAATTCAAACTGAGGTCTTAGCTTATTTTGATACAGTGTTTCCTGAGATATGTATGAATTCCTTTTAAAGCAGTAATATGATCTTGTGGACCTGAGACCATGTGCATAGATCTGGAATTTTTAAAGCTTGCTCATTATTAACTGTAAACAGAATGTATCTTGCAACATATTTTGATGATTATTATTAGGAAAAGGAAAGGATAATCATTAAAAAAAGAAAGATAAAATTTCAGAATTCTCATAGAATTTGTGAGCCGTTAACAGCATGGGTGAGAATCTCAGCTGAGAAACTGGTGTATTTTTAAGATCACAGGATTTGAGTCAGATAAAGCCTGACAACAAATGGCTTGCTCACTTATTAACTCTTCCAACTTCAGTTTCTTCTGTAACTTGGGATGAAAATATACACTCTTAGGGTTGTCATGAAGGTTATCTGAGAAAATATATTTAAAATTATTTAATACAGTGTCCCCCACAGTGTAAATGCTTAATAAATGATAATGACTGTGGTTTGGATTTTCACCTCACTGCTGTCCCCACTAAGTTATGCTGAACTTCTTCCTGGTTATCATGATGTTCCTCATCAAATTCAACCCCAGGAGTCCATTGTTCTCTATGAGGTAAAGCCAGGTGCATTTGTCTGCCAGAAACAACAACGAACTCTTCTGTACAAGACTTAGATGGACAATAAAGGGTTTTGTTTCAATGATTCCCTTGGAAGCCTACCAATCCCTACCCTACTTTCTTTAATTAGACAGGTTAGGATCTACAAACTGTTTTTAAGACAGCCAAAGGCCTATAACCCTTCTTTGTTGTAGGTAATGTTTAATCCTTTGCTCTTTACTCTTGGAAGGCAGGCATATTTCTAAGTTTTTGAAGTAGCACTTAATTTTGGTTTCTGTGTACTACTTACTACGAAAAATATCTGGATGAAAAATATGTAAAGTCCACTAATCCACAGCTCCTATCTGGTGTTACAGGTATGGCTGAGACAGGGAAAGGCAACAGGAAAAGTGCAAAGGGAGAAAATGGAAAAGTGATGTGAGATCTACCTTAAGAAGGTAAAAGGTATCCTACTTTTATCTACTCTAAGGAGCTTTCTGTCACTCCATCCCAATCCAGCAGGCTTTGAAAGGGTCATTTCTCTCTAGTTAAATGAGCCCAGTGGAAATTTTTACATTTGCATGCACAAGACCCATGGTTATGCAATTTGCCAGAGTGATGGACAAGTTAGATGGACTTGCCAGTCTTGGGAATTTCAATTAGTAGCCTGATCATATGAGAATTTGTAGAACTGCTTTCTTTCACTTGAGATTAGTTTCAGGGCTTCTGACCTGGGCCAGAGACTTATGTCTGAGCTGAATATTCCTCATTCTAAATTCCTGGATTCAGTGCAGATATTTCAGAATAAACTATATTCACAAAAGTGCTAAAAAAAAAAAAAGAAAAAGTGCTATGCATGCACCTGACTGGGAAATAGTCAATTTAACTAAGCTCATAAAGAACACTAAGGCAATTTCACAGTTGATTTAGATCTAAAAGATCATAAAAGATCATAAACCTTTTATACACTTTCTACAGGAAAGTCATCGAATTTAAGAGTTGGTAGCAAACTTTAAGATCATCCAGCCAGTCACTCCATTTTACAGTCTATATTCCCAGGAGAAAGGAAGTGCCTTGAGGACAAGAACCACAACTGTGAAGTAAGCCAGAAAGATAAAGACCATTACAGTATACTAACACATATATATGGACTTTAGAAAGATGGTAACGATAACCCTATATGCAAAACAGAAAAAGAGACTCAGATGTATGGAACAGACTTGTGGACTCTGGGAGAAGGAGAGGGTGGGATGTTTCAGGAGAACAGCATTGAAACATGTATATTATCTAGGGTGAAACGGATAACCAGCTCAGGTTGGGGACATGAGACAAGTGCTCGGGCCTGGTGCACTGGGAAGACCCAGAGGGATCGGGTGGAGAGGGAGGTGGGAGGGGGGAATGGGATGGGGAATACATGTAAATCCATGGCTAATTCATATCAATGTATAACAAAAACTACTGTAATGTAAAGTAATTAGCCTCCAACTAATAAAAATTAAAAAAAAAAAAAAAATAACATTACAAAAAAAAAAAAAAAAAAAAAGAACCACAACTTATTAATCAATATTTTGAATGAGTTGAGACACACCTAAAATCCTAAACTAGAGAAGAACTTGATTTCAGGTTGTTCTTTTTTTTTTTTTTTTGATAACTAACAATGTCCTAATCACTGTGTAATTTTGCCTATTTCTTAGTCTCAAACAAATGAAATATTGAATGCAAATAGATAGTGTGATATAGTGTGCTTCATTAACCAAGCTATATTTTTCATTTTTCAATTGGCAGTGGGTATGGACAACAATTTTGTATGCTGCTATTAAGTCTGTAGAAGCAACCTTTGTTCAAGGGGTTAGCACAAATCACACTCTGTTTAATATTACTGTAGGAGACAAGAAGATGATAAAAAATGTCAACAAAAATCAGTAGTACATGAAAAGGACACCTGTGAGTCTTCAGTGGCGACTATAGCAGAGATGCCACCTAGTGATACATTCTTCTGGCTCTAAAAAACACACATTCGTTAGCATGAAGAATGAGATTTGTGTATGTTTCAGGTCACCTTTAAATACATTATAGTACAAAATGCCTATTCATAATTATCTCTGCTCTGTCAAATGCAGAAGATAAATAGAGTAATGCTCTTCAAGAAAACAAAAAAAATGTGTAAGATGTTTATACAAAGCTTTCTGCTCCTCATGCATGCATATATCCTCATAAATAAATAAATAAATCCCATACACAGAATTATTAACACATAACATGATGAAAAGGATAGTAGACTTTCGTGTCTTCACTATTATGTTTTAGTATTATCGCCTAAGATTATTATTGTTTTTAATTTATCACACTGTGTGAAAGTCGCTCAGTCATGTCCAACTCTTTTTGACTCCATGGACTGTAGTCCATGGAATTCTCTAGGCCAGAATACTGGAGTGGGCAACATTTCCCTTCTCCAGGCGATCTTCCCAACCCAGGGATCAAACCCAGGTCTCCCACATTTGCAAGAGGATTCTTTACCAGCTGAGTCACAAGGGAAGCCCATCACATTGTGTAGCATATGACAGATACTTGATAAAGGGCTCTGAATAAGTTAATGAATTAATGAATAGAAAACTAAATGAGCCTTAAATAAGGAATTTCAAGAGAGACATTACCTTGGAAAATTGTATAGGAAAGATTATCCTATCTAGATGACCAGGAGTAAGACATATATCTATCTGGATAGGGTATAGTCTCATTTTGAAATCTGAGAGAAATCTGCAAACCAAAGATCTCTGGTGATTCAAGTTGAGGAGAGTAGCAGAAGAAGAAGTAAAACCAGAGACAGGACATAAAAAGGGCAATAAATGAAATATGAGGATAGCTAAGATGTACCCTGATTTCTTCTTGGCAGCGGAAATAATTTCTAATAAAATATTCTTATTCAAGATTTGGGTCTAGTCAAATTACTGTTATGAATTGTAAAGTGGCTATGTAAGAAAGTGGCTTCCTTTCTCTATATCTCTTCTCTCTCCCTCTCTTTCACACACACACACAATGCTTTTTTAAAGTCATGTCATTAGCAAAAGCACAGGCTCTTATGTTTACATGTATGGTTGCCTAACAATTGTAATGTCCTGCTGAACTGATTGGTGCTACTCTGGTAAAAAAACTCTGGACCATAAAGAAAGCGGAGTGCTGAAGAACTGATGCCTTTGAACTGTGATGCTGGAGAAGACTCCTGAGAGTCCCTTGCACAGCAAAGAGATCAAACCAGTCAATCTTAAGGGAAATCAACCCTGAAAATTTGTTGGAGGGACTGATGCTCAAGCTGAAACTCTTGTATTTTAGTTATCTGATGAGAACAGCTGACTCATTGGAAAAGTCCCTGATTCTGGGAAAGACTGAGGGCAGAAGGAGAAGAGGGCCACAGGGGATGAGATGGATGGATGACATCACTGATTTAATGAACATGAAGTTGGGCAAACTTTGGGAGATGGGAAGGACAGAGAGGCCTGGCGTGCTTTAGTCCATGGGGTTGCAAAGAGTCAGACATGTCTGGGCAACTGAATAATACAACAACAGCACTCTGATAGAATTAAAAGCAATAAGTAAAAGCAATGAAATTTCAGAATTGGAAAGATTTTGATTGCCCAATTGCATGATCAGAGGTAGAGAGTCCTATTACATTCATGAAACAGTTAGTGGTATTTTGAAAAACATTAACATTACCTCTATTCCAAATCCATAAGCCATAAGATGTGATATGAAAGAATGGCATTTATTTTGTTTGTCTGTTTGTTTAGATGAGCAAAAGACAGTTGGAATATTTCAGGAAGGAAACTAATTGATGTATTACTTGAAAAAAATGCCCAAACAGGGGCTCAACCTATAATGGCTCAGATTTGGGATCATTATCAAGGAGCCAATCAGCAGATAACTAGGCTTGTTAGATGGTTGTGACAATGGGGTGGGGGCATAAGTAAAAATATTAAGATTATGTAGGAAAATGCCTTACAAAAAATACTGAATTTTGGGGTCTTTGGGTAAATTATTTAACTTCCCTGAATTTCAAACTCCTTACCTGTAAAATGTTAATATAAATAATTCACATATCACAAGATTATTCTGAGAAGTAGATGCTTGTTGAAAATACATTTTAAAGTTGTAATTCACTTTGAAATATGAGTTATATTTATCACCATCTTCAAACAAGCACAAAACAGCGTTGTCTATTTGCAAAGTCTTTATTTAGGCTAATTAAGGTAAATAATGGAGAAAAGATCCAAAATCAAATGCTATAGCTGATTTGGTGATTAGGCAGAGGCCTGGCATCTGGATTCCTAGATTACTGATTTATGTGCCAATAGAAACACTCTTTTGCCTAATCATATTCATTCAATGTGCATAGCTAATTTTGAAATTTGCACCATTAGACATAAATTATTTAGGATTAAACAGGCAGCTCCTTTTAAAATACAAATAGGAAGGTGCATACTGAAGTTGTCATTAAGACTGTCACACCAGCATGCACTGGTTTAACAGACATACTAATAATAACTGGCTGAAATTTGTTCATTTCAGGCTACAGGCATTGTCCTAGATTCTTAATAGAGTGAGATGCTCTGGGCTAGGAGGCCCAATGGAGGATACAGGTGTTCTACAGGAGCTAAGGGGCTTCCCTGGTGGCTCAGTAGTAAAGAACCCTCCTGTCAATGCAGGGACGTGGGTTGGATCCCTGGATCATGAAGATCCCCTGGAGAATGGAATGGCTACCCACTCCAATGTTCTTGCCTTGGAGAATCCCATGGTCAGAGGAGCCTGGCAGGCTATAATCCATGAGGCCACCAATGAGTTGAACACTATTTGGTGACAAACAACAACAGGAGTCAAACAGGCAGTAAGGTAAGTGCTGTTTCTCCAAAGGTGATAGAGAAAATCAGAAATTAGAGAGTATACCTTCCAAGCAATTTTACCGTATTCTGCTAAGTGCAAAATCTCCATTAAAACAGTTGTTGTTTTTTCCTTTTCAGTTTCCTTTTAGTATTTCAGAATTAAAGTCATCTTAAAATATATGCATTCATACTTTGGAAGACCTACAGACAAACATTTGCTTGTTGGCGTTTATAGAATTTTGCATCCAAGAACAAAGGAATTGTTTCCTACATGTATTATTGAGAGACTAATCACTTACTGAACCAAAAGTCATTAACTCCAATTGTTTCAAGATTTACTAGTATTTTCGATTCTTTCCTGTATAGATTCTTTCTCTAATTGACCAGAGAGTCAGTTGGGATTTATCTCTGATGTTAAGATCTTTTAGACTTCTTTTTTGAGTGTGTATGTATATGTACAATATCAGTTCATTAGTTTCATAAAATAATTATAATGATGTTGACAATAATGTGGTCTGACAAATATAATCTTAATAGATACTTTTATCTCTTCTATAAAGAAATAGTTTATTAAAAACTTTTAATATAAAAATCAGTGTTCAAATAATTTTCAAAAATTCAATATTCAAAAAAATTTCAAAAACTCATTACCTGAATATTGGAAAAATCCAAGGAGGTTGGCAGTTTCTGAGGAAAAATATTAGATGCAGAAAAAAGGAGTTATTTGATCATCTGATGTGGGAGGTATAATAATGACCTTCCTCTGATGACTGTGGACTTCTCTAGTGGCTTAGTGGTAAAGAATGGTAAAGAATCCATCTGCCATTGCAGGAGACATGAGGTCGATCCCTGGGTCAGGAACATCCCCTGGAGAAGGAAATGGCAACCCACTATAGTATTCTTGTCTGGGAAATCCCATGGACAGAGGAGCCTGGCAAGTTATAGTCCATGAGGTCACAAAGAGTTGGACACAATATAGGGATTAAACAACAACAGCAATAATGATGACTACATTGTAATTTCTGGAACCTATGAAGTTATTACATTCATGGAAAAGGAGAATTAAGAAGGCAGATGGGATTATGGTTGCGAATCAACTGACTTTAAAATAGGGAGATTATTCTGGTTTATCTGAGTAGGTTCAGTGTAATTGTGGGAGTCCTTAAATGGCAACCCACTCCAGTATTCTTGCCTGGAGAATACCATGGACGGAGGAGCCTGGTGGGCTACAGTTCACGGGGTCTCAATAAGTCAGACACGACTGAGTGACTTCAGTTTCACTTTATATGTGAAAGAGTGAGGCAGAAGTGTCAGTGTTACAGTGATGTAATATGAGAAACTTGAATGGCCATTGTTGTCTTTGAAGATAGAAGAGGAACATAAGCAATGGTACATGGTCTCTAGAAGCTGGAAAAGGCAATAAAACAATTCTCCCATAAAGTGTCCAGACTACAATCCTGCTGATATTTTGATTTTAGCTATGTGTCTGCTCAGTCATGTCCGACTCTTTGCAACTCCATGGACTGTATCCCTCCATGCTCCTCTGTCCATGGTATTCTCCAGGCGAGAATACTGTAGTGGGTTTTCATTTCCTTCTCCAGAAGATCGTCCCAACCCAGGGATCAAACCTGCATCTCGAGTCTCCTGTGTCTCCTGCATTGGCAAGTGGATTATTTACCACCATGCCACCTGGGAAGCTTCATTTCAAAGTTCTGACCTCCAGAACTATAATATATTTGTGTTGTTTTAAGCTCTTATGTTTGTGATAATTTGTTAAAGCACCAGCAGGAAACTATTATGCTTTGGAAATTACTCATTTATTCATCCAACAATCACAAAGCTTCTAATTGTAAGACACTGCCGTATTCATGTCGGAGAAGGCAATGGCACCCCACTCCAGTACTCTTGCCTGGAAAACCCCAGGGATGGAGGAACCTGGTAGGCTGCAGTCCATGGGGTCGCTAAGAGTCGCACATGACTGAGCGACTTCACTTTCACTTTTCACTTTCCTGCATTGGAGAAGGAAATGGCAACCCACTCCAGTGTTCTTGCCTGGAGAATCCCAGGGACGGCGGAGCCTGGTGGGCTACTGTCTATGGGGTCACACAGAGTTGGACAGACTGAAGTGACTTAGCAGCAGCAGCTATATTCATGTAACCAGGGTTTGGCCAGTAGTGGGGCCTTTGTGGGCTTCTGTTTTCTTTCTTTCCACTGGTAAACAGGAGGGACTAAATGAAGAACAGATTTTCCCTTTTTTACAGGAATATTGTGAGGAAATTCTACTTTTCATCAGTGTTTGGTTTTCTCCATTTTTTTAGCATATATTATGGGAACTCTCTCCTAATATAAATCTGGGGTCTACACTAGACTTGGAATAATTCATGCCTATTCCTTCTGAGATTTAAAATATAAATATAACTCTCAATTCTTCTAAGCATCCATCTTGCTATAATCTTTCTTGCATAGACTCACCGATTCATGGACACATTCATGCAATAAATTTTACTGCTCCAGTTACTCAGATACTGTAGGTAAAAAGATTAAGCAAACAAACAAAAGCTGGTCTCCTTCTGTAAAGGTTCTCGTGACCCATAAGTATGAGAGACACATCTCTCCAAATATAATGCAAAGCATTAAGTGCTTTTATGATTATGATAAAACTCCCTAAGTTTTTATAAGTACAATGTACTAATATGTACTTTGCAAATACTAAACAGGAACTCATATTCATAAGTCTACATTATTTTATGTATATAAAGTAGAAGTGGTTATCATCAGTAATCTTAATATTTGGCTCTGTATCCATTGTTTGATTTAAATACTTGTTATTAGTACATGAGGTGTTTGACTTTGTGGTATTGATTTGTATGCTTAGTGGTGCTTTAATTTGAACCCAGAAGTAAAAGAACCAATAACCTAAAATGACATTTTGAGACAGAACTGAATATATATTAAGGAAGAAAAGGTTGAATAAATAGAGCAGAAAGTGGAGAACACCCTACTCTCTTCATCTTTAAAAAGAAGAGCATCATATTCTAAATTGCATCATAGATTTTCTGCTATAGTTTTATCTGGAAATTAATCAACTAATTATGAATAATTATAATTAATATCTGAATTCATTACATTCAGGCATATTAATTGCAATTTGAAATTTATTCTGAACTATCTTAAATTCCTTACACGCTCACAATCAGAGAATAATGAAAGCTTGATTGTTTTAAATTAGAAAAAAAACCTCATAAACCTTAAAATAAATTTTCAAATAATAGCACAAGTTTGAGAGTTATCTTGCAGGAACTCATCCTCTGCTTGTAGAGACGTCTTTGTACCCAGCCATTTTCCTAAGAGATGGCACCAAACTTGTAACTAGGGACTGTGCTTTCATACACTTTGCTTGATGCATCCTCACCTCCATTCTTACTTTCCTACTTTCACAGAATTATATTTGCAAAATACCCAGTGATATCACTCTGACTTAAAACATTGAATCCTTTCCCAAGCAAGATAGAGTCCAAACCATTTGGTATGATATTTGGGGTTTTTTCATTATCTTGGCTGGTGTCTCCACCATCTGTATAAGACATCTGTATGCCTTTGCTTGACCATCTCCTTGCCCTCCAAGTCTAAGCAGTAACCAAACCTTGATAAATTTTCCTTCTAAGCAACTTTTGACTAGATTGCATTCTTTCTTTGTTATCACAGTTGTCCTCTACCAGGCTCTCACATCTCTCCCCTGATGCTATACAATAACATTTCCTGATGCCAGTTTTGCTCATATCAATTCATCCTTCCCCCTAACTCTCGGAGTTACTAGGAAGTCTAGCAAACTGCCTCATGTCTTAGGTCAAAGAGACCAAAATTCCTGTCTACATCCCAAGTCCCATTATACTCTCTGCTGCTCAATTTGCTCTCCAGAAATTACCGGGAATCTCTCTCGAAGACACTGTGCTGTTTTAGACATGCGTCTCTTCCTCGGCCCAAGCTGAGCTCTCTGTCTAGAATGGCTTTCAACTTTGCCTCTCTGTTAAAACTAGCAGAAAGCCTTTTCTGACTTCCTTAGGCAGGAACAGAGTTTCCATAGTCCTTTGCACATATATCTGTTAGGGTACACACTGTGTAATGTTAATTTCTTCTTCTTTCCTGTCTCTCTCATTATTTTGAATGTGAGATTCTTGACAGACAAGCAGTGGGATGATCCATTTTGCATCTCTAATACATAGTAAGGTATCTGACACATTCAGGTGCTCTATTACCGTTTTCCGGGGAATTGACAGAAACTTCACAAGCTGGTTTACTTTTCCAATTTCTGCCAGTATCTTCGCTTTTCTTAGCCCTCTGGATCACACGTAATTTTGTTGTCCATCCATCCATGGGTAGTCAGATATATGCTATTTTTTAGGCATTGAGATTTTTAAAGTTTTCTATTTAGTACATAGATGGATAAATTACCCACTCTTTTCTATCATATAATTACTTGATTTTTGAGTATTTTCACCCATCTCTATTCCTGAATGTATTTTACTGAAGCACATTACTATTATTATACTTATGATACTCTATAACCAGTTGGGATACATATAGATTTCTAAACATTCACTCTTTCATCCATTTCATGAGGAAAGATAAGCCCAGAAAGGTGGACATTTTTATTTTCTATCGTATAACTGGATGATGCAATTTAAAACTGGTTTAATATCCTTTCTCAATTACCATAAGAAGTGGTACCATAAAAAGTATTTTTAGGAACCTTTAATATCTGTAGACTGCTACAAGAGAGTGAGCTTGGGCAGTAAATTACAGTTGACATTAAAATTTTAGTTTTAATTTTACTATCTATTCTTTAGATAAGTTAAAAAATGTAAAATTACATATGACCTGATGTAAACCAAAAGGTGTTATAAAGTTAGTGATGAAAAAAATCTCCTAACTTTTGTGTGTAATTTTTGGTTCATATGTTTTGTTGACTGTTTTGGTTCAATATTTTCATTGAAACAATTTGGCATACATGGAAATCTGCTAAGTACCAGGCACAGTAGTAGATTATAAAGATATAGAAATCAAATGAGATTTTACCCTCACTTTTCTACATTTTCTTTTCTACACTATTCTATCCCCGTTCTTTAGCAGCCATGCCTAATCTATGAAGATTCTATTTATATGTATAATAATTTCCTTCAGGTAAAATTGTCTGCTTGCTTCTATAGACAGAGATTATGGACTATATTATCTTAGATAATGATTAGTTACACTTGTGCCTATCTCCTTAATAGATTACAAGCCCCTTTAAGAGAATAACCTTATGCTCCCAGCATTCAGTGTATGATACAGTTGTTGCTCAACAAACATTTGTTCAATGATGAGTAATATCCTTCAGAGGAAGACAGGAAATAGGCTTCCTGGAATAAACTGAATAAAAAGCATTTTTGTTTTAAAACACCCAGGATGACAACAAAGTGAAAAATTATTTGCAAAGTAGATATTAGGAATTATTCCATCTAAAGTAGAATTTCTTTATATAATACAGTATCTTCTGGTGAATTTAATTGATTCTATGTACAAAGTCTACATTCTGCTTTTCAAAAAAAAATTCTGTTGTTTAAAGTGAGACACACATAGTTGATCATCAAATATTCGGTATTTTAATTTTGGTTTTTGTCATGTACTTGCTGAGTGATCTTGAGTAAAACAATCATCTTGTTTCAGAAATGGAACTAGGCTTGCATAGACTTAAAAATGATCTTAAAATGCTGACAAATACAGTAGACAGCTTTAAACAGTGACGTTTTAATCAAGTGCAACTGAAGGGTCAGAATTGACTTTTTGCTTGTCTCTAGATATGGAAAAATCATATTTTTAAAAGACACTTTCATTTGTCTAGAGATTTATGAATAAAGCCATTTACTATGAAATACAATGGTATGGACTTAAAATTAATTTACAAAACAATTTTAATTGATGACTTCTAAAGATTATTTCTAGGGACAAAGGATAAATGTTAGTTGGGACATCTTTAATGCATTAACAAACCCCAAATTCTGTCTATAGACTAAAAAATGTTGGCAGAATTAACTTTGTGTGTGTGTGTGTGTGTGTGTGTGTGTGTGTGTGTGTCTAAGTGAAGCCAAATAAATGGTGGTTTGGTTGGACTTTTCATTTTTGGAATAATCACTTTGATGCTGTGTGCTTGTGTCCTAAGTTGCTTCAGTCATGTCCAACTCTTTGCAACCCTGTGGGCCATAGCCCACCAGGCTCCCCTGTCCGTGGGGTTCTGCAAGCAAGATTATTGGAGTGGTGGACATGCTTTCCTCCAGGGGATCTGCCCTATGTTCTACAGGTAGTTAAAACCTAGGAGTATAAAACCTAGATTTTGTGAATTTGATTCTAGGAAAGGAATTTCAGCCTTGATTTGTTGGGCTCAAGGTTACAATAGAGCTCACTTGTGTAATGTTCTCAGACAGACTTCACTAGCAAACCAATAGAAAATTTTAAGTATATTATTTGTCTTATTCAAAGTAGATAGACTTCAGCCTTAATCTCATTTCCATCCTTTAAGAAAAAAAGTCAAATATCAATATTAAAATACTATTATTAAATTACCAGCCCAGATTGGGTGCATGAGACAGGTGCTCGGGCCTGGTGCACTGGGAAGACCCAGAGGGATCGGGTGGGGAGGGAGGTGGGAGGGGGGACTGGGATGGGGAATACATGTAAATCCATGGCTGATTCATTTCAATGTATGACAAAAACTACTGTAATGATGTAAAGTAATTAGCCTATTAAAAAAAAAAAATAAAAAAAAATAAAATGAAAAAAAATAAATTAAATAAAATATTATTATTAAATTAATAGTATTATATTAAAATATTAAAAGTGATCACAAAATGTAATTTAAAAAAACTGCATGGAAATGGTTAAATTGCTTTGATAGGGCACAGTAGTTATTGGTCTAATGGTTGTCGTTCAGTCACTAAGTCCTGTCTGACTCTTTGCAAACCCATGGACTACAGCACACCAGACCTCCCTGTCCCTCACTATCTCTTAGAGTTTGCTCAAAGGTAGGCATTTTTAAACTTGATGGCCATTACTTAGAATAACATAGGATCCAGCACAGCAATTTCAATAAAGATAATATGTTTTCAAATTTACTGTTTATCTCATTCATCACAAAACGTCCCTTACCTTTCAAACTTAGAGACTCTGAGAGTGATCAAAGAAGAGTTTTCTTTTGTTCTTATTACTTACTATATTTCATGGCCTTTTCTTGAATAATGATGTTAATAATTCAATTTTCATTCCTTTCAATTGAAACAGATTCTGACTTGTCAAGAATATATAAAAATATAAATTATGACTTCAAGACCTTCATTTCTTTAGAACTTATGGGTATAAATGATATAAATCCACTTTATCCAATAATTTTCAATGTGTCTAGTATTGTCATAACTATATCCACTTTATCTTTCCTTTAACTCTCTGTCAGTAATATTACAAAATATGAAATCTGTCTGGACTTATTTAACATTCTCTTTTTCCACTTACGTAGAAACAATAAATGGACTAGTTTGAAAAAATCTACTATTTCTTATCTTTGTGAGATTTCACGTACTATTTTTACTTGGATAATGTGTTTTTAAAGCTTTGCTTTAAATGACTGGGACTTTTAACAGTTTGGTGATATTCACAGGGTAAATTATTTTCCCATCTAGCTTTAGTGATCTTTTGCTTAGAGTTATATATTGTCAAATTTTTCATCTTCTTTTTTTTTTGTACCTTTCAGAACAGACTGCACATACATTTAAAAGGTTTTGTTTATCATTTATACCACTCTTTAAGTCTTGCTATAACCACATGTTCAAATCCCTGACTAACTAAACTGTTCTCTGGAGGCCTTTAGCCAATTACAAATAATGAAAGATGAGTTTTTTTGAAAGTTGTACTTGTTTCTCTACCCTTCAATTCAATTCAATGTGTATTTAATATTCTTTCTGCAATAATATTTATAATATTCTTTTAAAAAGCTTATGTTATCTTCTTCAAAGGTTTCAGTGCTAAGGAATTCAATTTTAAACTATTTTTCATGTATTCATGATTTTGGAACATTGAATCCTAGCAATGAATAGACCAATTTGGGGTCAATGGACATTTAACCATTTGAATGACTGCTGCTTCAGGCATTCTATAAGCAGTGCAAATAAGTATAAGGTCTCAGAGTATTTGAGACTAGTAAAGTAGTGCTCAAAATTCTCCAAGCCAGGCTTCAGCAATACGTGAACCGAGAACTTACAGATGTTCAAGCTGGTTTTAGAAAAGGCAGAGGAACCAGAGATCAAATTGCCTACATCCACTGGATCATCAAAAAAGCAAGAGAGTTCCAGAAAAACATCTATTTCTGCTTTATTGACTATGTCAAAGCCTTTAACTGTGTGGATCACAATAAACTGTGGAAAATTCTGAAAGGGATGGGAATACCAGACCACCTGACCTGCCCCTTGAGAAACCTGTATGCAGGTCAGGAAGCAATAGTTAGAACTGGACATGGAACAACAGACTGGTTCCAAATAGGAAAAGGAGTACATCAAGGCTGTATATTGTCACCCTGCTTATTTAACTTATATGCAGAGTACATCATGAGAAATGCTGGGCTGGAAGAAGCACAAGCTGGAATCAAGATTGCCAGGAGAAATATCAATAACCTCAGATATGCAGATGACACCACCCTTATGGCAGAAAGCGAAGAGGAACTAAAAAGCCTCTTGATGAAAGTGAAAGAGGAGAGTGAAAGAGTTGGCTTAAAGCTTAACATTCAGAAAACTAAGATCATGGCATCTGGTCCCATCACCTCATGGGAAATAGATGGGGAGACAGTGGAGACAGTTGAAACAGTGTCAGACTTTATTTTTTTGGGCTCAAAAATCACTGCAGATGGTGACTGCAGCCATGAAATTAAAAGATGCTTACTCCATGGAAGGAAAGTTATGACCAACCTAGATAGCATATTAAAAAGCAGAGACATTACTTTGCCAACAGAGGTCCGTCTGGTCAAGGCTATGGTTTTTCCAGTGGTCATGTATGGATGTGATTTGGACTGTGAAGAAAGCTAAGCGCCAAAAAATTGATGCTTTTGAACTATGGTGTTGGAGAAGACTCTTGAGAGTCCCTTGGACTGCAAGGAGATCCAACCAGTCCATCCTAAAGGAGATCAGTCCTGGGTGTTCACTGGAAGGACTGATGCTGAAGCTGAAGCTGAAGCTGAAACTCCAGTACTTTGGCCACCTCATGTGAAGAGTTGACTCATTGGAAAAGACCCTGATGCTGGGAGGGACTAGGAGCAGGAGGAGAAGGGGACGACAGAGGATGAGATGGCTGGATGGCATCACCGACTCGATGGACATGAGTTTGCGTAAACTCCGGGAGTTGATGATGGACAGGGAGGCCTGGCGTGCTGTGATTCATGGGGTCACAGAGCCAAACACGACTGAGTGACTGAACTGAACTGAACTGAATCTATCAATGTGTATTTATGCTATAATATGTATATTTTATATGCATATATGCTATACACACACACACACACACACACACACACACACACACACATATATATATAAACATATTTCCTCAAAATTTACTCAATTTTCATAATAGCTCCATGTGGTGGGTAATAGTATTACCCTAACCCATCCCATTTACAAATGAAAAATCTGAGGCAGAGGGAGGTTAAGTAACCTGATTACATTTATATTGCTGAAAGGTAGCAGAGCTAGGGTTCAAACCTAGGCAGTTGGTTCCGAAGTGTTGTTCTTAGCTGTTATGCTCCTCACTGTTTGAAGAAATATGAATCTTTGTAGAGGTAACAGTGATTTTTTTGTTTGCTTTATGATGTGAAGTTTTTGTAAGATTTCCTACTATTGAAAGGTACTTTCTTTCAATGATTTCTTGATACAGATGGCCCACTGAAAAAGAGTATTTTTATACTTATCTTCAATAAAACTTTCTCCGAAACCACAAAGTTAGTGAATACTATGAAATGAATGCCACCAGACACCACTTCTTAAACTACTTTGCATTCTACTCTTTTTTATTTGAATAGATAAGAAAGGTAATATATCCTTCTAATGTATGAAGTCTTTATTCAATAATTCAGGCAATGCCTAGGAAGGAAAATAAGTCCTTATCTAATCTCCACTTCAGTCATCTAGGTGATATAGCAACACAGAAATAATTTAATATCCTCTTTAAAATTGATTGAGAAAAAAAGATCAAAAATTTACTAATAAGATTAATAACTCTAAGTTCTCATATGAACCTAAGATTATGTAACTCTGTGAAGCCCATAAGTATTCATAGCAATCAGACTTAGTGAGTTTTTATGTTAAGAGAAAAATCATATTCAAATCACTGAGAGTTCTAATTATATTATCATGACCCTCAAACTTAGGAGGCTGTTAACTCTATCTGTAAAATGAAAAAATGTTATTAATCATATAACTTAAACCTTGTATGGATCTACTATAAAATAATTTAAAGTAGACTACTCAAGTAAGGTTCAGTTTGGGAGGTTATAAAAATCTATTTTATAATTTGAACAGAAAGTGTTATATTATGAGATTCTTTAAATACATAATCATAGACTTGCTAGAAATTGTTTCATTTGGGGGGTGGGGGTAATTTATAATCATCTAAAGTAATTTTAAGCATTTTTTGATTGATTACAATTTGAGAAAGAATTTTTTTTTTTTTAAATTTCTAAAACACTCAGTTTCTCAGATCAGCAAATCCTGTTTTAGACTAAAATTTAGAGCCATTTCTGGAATGAGAGGAGAAACAACTATTTAACCAACTTATACCTCTTTATGGATCGGCAGCATCAACAAATCCTTTAACTCAGCAGTTACAAGAAATCCCTATGAACTTTTCAAAGTTAAATAACTTTAGCAATTCCAATTTTTTCTTTAAATAGCCAGCAGCCAACATTCAAAATGAACTGCTAAATTCCTATATAACAAGATAAAGTTTGTTTCTCATATCAATAGCTTTTATCTTGATTTCATGTCACCCAGAAATGTTCTCAGCTGAAAGCAATGCTTAAAAACACATTTATAACAATAGTCTATCTTTTCAGACTATTTGTGGTTGAATTGGGAACTATCTGAAAATTAAAGACAACTGAAATAAGTCCTTGGACTTGACAGTTTCAAGAGACCAAATCTTCCACTATAATATTCCAAGAGTGAAAGTATGTTTTCCCCAGCTATTGTTTCCCTCAGAGGCACTAAACATTGTTCTGTTTCATAATGATTTTATAATAATGAAATACCAGACCAAAGTAAATAGTTTCTTAATAGCTATTTCTTACTTGGAAAGCCTTGTAAGCTCTCTATAGCTCTGTTTGCAAAGACATCACAGAAGCTAATCACCTTGTAACTATTCCACAATGTGACACAGATTTACTGCACAAGCCCTAAAGAATAAAGTAAAAGATGTTAGCCTCAAATCAGGGTCAGATCACAAATCCAAAGGGAGGACAAACCACAGATAGACGAGGACAAGTAACAGACATTAGAGCAGTGCCGCAAGCATCCGCCCATATTCAACTCAGTTTATTTCTATGACAATGCAGAGGTCTTGTTTAATGGAGAAAGTACCCAGACATACTTTGTGAATGTATGTGGATACTGACCTGGACTTGTGACAGGACTAGAGGTAGTAGGCTCAATAATTTCTACAAAAAGGGAAAAGGAAAGAAAAGAAAAACATTTTGTGTGTTATTCACAAAGAAGACAAACACTCATGAGACAATCAACAGTCATGCAACATATACACAGGTGGTCTTTTATTTGAAGACTTCCCTGACCATGGAAACCATTAAACAAAATCCAGTCTCTGAGGGATACACAGCACCTCATCACTGTCTTTGATCTTTCATTTTGAGCCAACATTTAGGAGTCATTCTCACATTCTAATCTATAGCATCTAGTTTTACTGTGATAAGGTTAAGAGCCTGTGCTCAGAGTTCTGAAGCAAAAGTTTTCAAGGCTTCCTTCTGGAAAAATAGCAAAACTTACATGGAGAATGCCTTCTTCTGAGAGAGCTGATGCCAGCTCCTACAATCATTCAATCATGTGTTTCTTCTTAATATGTACTAAAATTAAATCATAGGTAAATCTCAGATATTCTCAAAATGCCTTTTTGAAGTAAAGCTGATATTTTACAAGCATATCTATAGAATTTGGCTACTTGGAGAACCTGCTATGTCCGTCTGTGTAAAAAAACAAACCAAACACATACACACATACCACATACATATACACAAACATGTACATGTTTTGAATGACCTAAAATATATTTGCAAGTCTAAAAGACATTGCTGGCTATAGTGTACACATAATTAAAGGGCAACTTTGTCTTTGATGTATAAATATAATTTTCCAGTAACTAACAAATAATAAACACCATGTCATATATATTTATGGCATATATTTAAATCATGGCTTTTTTTTTTTTTTTTTTTTGCCATTCCATGCTGCTAGTAGGGTGTTAGTTCCCTGACCAGGGATTGAATCCAGGCCTTTGGCAGTGAGAATGCAGAGTCCTAACCACTGAACATCTAGGGAATTCCCTAAATCAGGTATGTATTTTTATTTAAGATTTACATTTTAACTTATCTTTTAATAGGATTGCTATTTTTCAAGTGTTAAACGATAGTCCCTGAAAAATTCCATGGACAGAGGAACCTGGTGGGCTACAGTTCATAGAGTTGAAAAGATTCATATACAACTGAGTGACTGAGCCTACATAAAAATAACAGTAGTCATTCAAATAGCATCACTGACCATCCTAAAGAATATGAACAATTTTTCATGAGCTGGTTTGAGTAATAAAGCTTCAGTTTAGCAAGCATTATGAAATGGAGCTTCTAAAAAACATTTCTGAGTGTCAATTATTTGGGAGGCAAAGTCCGTGTCCTAATCTACAAAGTTGATTCTCTGAAGAGAGACATTCTCAAGCGGCCAAATAGCAGATGTTGTTGTTATTATTATGTGCCTACTCTTTGCAACTCTGTGGACTGCAGTATTCCAGGCCACCCTGTCCCTCATTATCTCTCAGAGTTTGCCCAAGTTCATGTCAGTGATGCTATCCAACCATCTTATCCTCTGATGTCCTATTCTCTTTTTCCCTTCAATCTTTCTCAGCCTCAGGGGCTTTTCCAATAAGTTGGCTCTTTGGTTCACATCAGGTGGCCAAAGTATTGGAGCTTCAGCTTCAGCATCAGTCCTTCTAATGAGTATTCAGAGTTGATTTCTGTTAGGATTGACTGGGTTATCACCTTGCTATCCGAGGGACTCTTGAGTCTTCTCCAGCACCACAATTAGTCAGATAACAAGTTACAATTAAAAATTCAACAGTCTAGCCATCCATCTGGCCATGCGATTTGGTATTGCTGAGAAGTGGAAACTTACTAAGGCAGCTCTGCATAACCTTACCTAAAAATGTAGAAGTTTTTCTATTTTCCTTTTTCAAGGACAGCAGTTAATATTTCAATTCCTTCCATGTGTTAAGCAATATTCTAGGAGCTGGGATTACAGTGGCTAATTAAACAGTTAAAAATGCCTGGTCTCATAGAGCCTATGGGTTGTATAATGTAGGGCTTTGAAATATTCAAGTATTCAATCCTATGTCAAAATTCAGTTAATTATAGAACATTAAAATTTGAAATACAAAATCATAGAGAACTACTGCTCTCTTTTAGAAACTATTCTTTTGTTAGGCTGGCATAAACCCCACAAATATTTTTATGCTCTTTTACTTTTAAATTTGAAAAAAAAAACCTCTTTCAAAAGTAATGAAAACTTACTTTAAACTTAGTTTAATGCTATATATTAAATCTCATTAATATATGCTAGGACTGTGTATGAAAATAAAAGGATTTTATAATCAAAAGAAATGAAAGTAAAGAATGACTTGAAAGGTAAAAGCTTAATCGGAATATTTATTCATGGGAAAACTAAATGCAGTAGGACAGTGAACAGAGTTTTCTACATTCAGTAATTTGGACATTTGAACTTCAATTTCTTCAACTGTTTGGCCTCCAGTGTTTTGAATTTCTAATGCTGATTTGAGAGTTCATTGAAAAAGATGGCGTGGCATGCAACTACAACTTCATTTCAGTGCAAGAATGGTAGAAACAAATAGCTATCCCATTGAACCAAGCTCTTCATTGTGCTTGCTTATGTAAAGCAAAATTGCTTATGTAAAGCCACATTGTCTCATAGAAAGGGCTTTTAAAAGAATACAGGAATTTAGTGCATGAAAAATTATGTTGCACACAGGATCCACTTCATAATTTTAGTTTCACAGTCAAAGCAAGCTATTTTTTCCCCACATAAGCAAGGATATAGTAGAATCCCTCCCGAGGTAATTTTATGTAAAACAAGAATTGGGACTAGAGAAGTTGGTTAGTTGGAGATTCAGATTATAAAAAGCCAGAGGTCACACAAGGGCATGAAGGGAGAAACCATGGTGAGTAAAGTCAAAGCACCCAGACTGGAAAAAGCTGTTGCTGAGGGTTGTGGGCAATGAATGAATCTCAGCTAGACTCCTTGACCTTGTTACAGTCGGGTGAGTTAAACAGGATCAGGTAAAACTGGGATCAGATCTCAAACCTGTTAATATTCAGCTGCATGATGGTGAGCAAGTTAATGAACCTTTCCAATCCCCCAGTGTCCTCATTTATTGAATTTATGTAATAGCTCCTACTTTGTAGGTATATTGGTAGGATTAAAGATATTTTATACAAACAACCAAGTGAGAGTGAGTAGCAGCAGTAGTTTTTGTTATTAATTATAGAAGTGAAAGGAAAAATTAGTATTTAAATCAATGAAGAAAAAATAAAGAGTATTGGGATTTGGGGAGAATTTAACTTTACCAAGTAGAAGGAAAGATGGCAGAACATCATGAATAATTGAAACTATATAGATAACAAAATTCCACCAGAACATGGGCATTAATTTTTTTCCAATTTAAAGGTTTATATACTATGCTGCAGGGTAATTATTTAGGAGTCACACTGACTCCTGGAACATAACTACAGAATATAAAGCACTTTTAACAGTTTTAACTTAGGTAAGAATAGAAATTTATAGATCAAGATCTTATAATTTTTGTGAAAGACAAATGCACTTTAATTTTTAAATGGGACCTTTGTCCCAAATTGTAGGCATATATTATTAACATAAATTTTAAAATTTCCCCCTTATAACTTCAAACAAATTAGAATCATAATATTTTATTACCAGACCCAAGGATTGAACCTGAGTCTCCTATGTTGCAGGTCAGCTCTTTACCATCTGAGCTAGCAGGGAAGTTCCCTTAGAAAATATAGTCTGGGTAATAGTTGAAGCTGACTAGATCTGAATCTGCTATAAATTGTATTATATTCTTTAAATATCAATTCAATTTATTTTTAAATTTATTTATTTTAATTGGAGGCTAATTACTTTACAATATTGTGGTGGTTTTTGCCATACATTCACACGAATCAGCCATATCAATTCAATTTTTTATAACCTACTTTTTACCAGCTCTTATAACAATGTAATTATTATTAGTAATTATTATATAAGAATAGTTATATTGTTATAATTATAATAATACAATAATTATTAATATTATTACAATACTTGGCCACCTGATATGAAGAGCTGACTCATTAGAAAGGACACTGGTGCTGGGAAAGACTGAGGCAAAAGGAGAAGACGGTGGCAGAGGATGAGATGATTAGATAGCATCACTGTCTCAATGGATGTGAATTTGAGCTAACTGAAGGAGATAGTGGAGGACAGAGGAGTCTGGCGTGCTGCAGTCCATGGGGTCACAAAGAGTCAGACATGACTTAGTGACTGAACAACAACAAAAATTATTATATTAGTTACACTTGATGACATATATGGAACTCATTATATACCAGGTACAGGCCCCTATATGAGCTCATTTCCTTCTCCTAACAATGCTGTAAGTTACATACTATTATTAATTCCCTTTCTATAAATGAGATAACGGAACACAGAGAGGTTGACTATCTTGCTGGTAATCTCAGCCAATCAGGAGTAGTGACAGGAGAGATGCAATGCTAGAATATCTTAGCATTTCTTACCTTCCAGAATAAATAAACTTCCCAGTTTTATTATGTCTATCATTACCTCAATGGGATATTCTACGCAACTGGATAATCTTACAACTCTTCACCGATACTAGCGTTCTCAATATTATAGTCTTTCTATTTTAGGTACCCAATAAATGAGTGACTTCTGCAACCAAAAATGAAAGAGAGACAAATTTAATGTTAATTTCTAGAGGCTTCTATAATAGAGGACTTTGCATAGAGAAAAGGGTTTATAACGCATGATTTTCCAATCTTGTTCTCATATTCCAAGCCCATACCAAATATAGTTGTTTGCGTCTGTATAAACTTTGATGCCATAGGAGGACAATTCTCCAAATAGCTTAGAGGAGGTTATCATAACTAGATTACACAATCAAATAAGAATCTTGAACTTGTAAACTCCCGCTCTGCCAGCACAGTAGTTTGACCAGAGACTGCTTAGCTTTCAAGAACTTTGGTTATTTTTATAAGGATCACATTTGAGCTGTTGTTCTGTTGTCTTAGTAATCAACTTGTAAGCCGTGAAATATTCTTCAGGAGGCGCCGAGTGGGCTCTCCTGATGAACAACAGTAAGGTTTTCAGTGCGACTTTCTTATGTGTCTCATTATGTGGAGAATCAGAGTGAGCGCTCCAGGGTTAATGACAGAATATATCATCCTGGGCAATTGCATTTCCTGTAGGGAATGGTCTCAGCAAAGAGATGATTTTAATTGTACATAAAACAGAGGTGAAGAGAAGTTCACAAGACAGACATTTTCAACAGTTATGTGGAAAAATGAGGTGTCATGTAAAACAAGATTTTACTACGTTAGTAAATGTGATTTTGGCCATGACAGGAGAAAATGCTGTTATATTAAAACAATGTATTGAGGACATAGAGTGGTGTTATAAGAAGGAGCCATTTGTAATGACCCTTTCTATAGACCCCATTAATTACTGTTTTACAACTCTGCATGCACAATATATTAGAATTATCCAATATCAAACCCCTTCATTCATATGTATTTTGGAAGGTCATATTTGGTTTGGGGGTTGTTATTTTATCTTTTTGTTATTATACAGCCCTGATGTGTATGAGTTATGTTTCAGACTGTTTAGTGATAACGTGCTTGTGTGCTGAGACAAGGCAGAAATTAATCTTTTTGGTTGTCATGGTTTCATTTGAAAGCTCTGACTCCCAATCATTGTGGAGTGGAAGTAATGTCATTTCCACAGTAGAAATGAAGAAGATGCTGCCCTGAACCAGAGTTAATGCTGATGGGAGCCACAGAAGACAGACTGTGACCTAGCTGGACATTGAAGTCAGGAAAGGCAACCCTTCTCTTTTACCTTTATGGAAAGGCCCATAAAGAGTATGTCAGGCCTCTTAGGGCACTGGAATACCAGAGACTCTGTGCAAAGAGGTCAATTTAGATATTACACTTTTGCCTCCAGGAAAGAATGCCTGACAACTGTTCTGGTTGTCTGAAGACAGGTTCCATCCAATCTGCCAAACTTAGGTGTGTGATTCTAACCCAAGCTCTGACTTTTTACTTTTTTGATATATAATTAAGAAGTTATAATATTGGTTCATATACTTCCCTGAGTTATTTTGGTTCCCATTATATGGTGGTCATTTAAAAGGTGTTTTAGCACAGTGGTTGATAACAGAGGTTCTGGGGGAAGCCTACCTAGGACCAAATCTTGAATCCAATATTTAAAATGCTATTCCCCCTCAGTAAGTTTGCACATTTAATAAAATGGAGATAACAATAGTGTCTACCATTTAATACTATAGTGAGGGTAAATTTTAGAGATAATCCATACAAATCACTTAACATAGTGACTGCTGGGAAAACAAGTAATTGTGGATCTCTAACAGTTAATCTATTTTTTAAATGAAACAATGGTAAATGACCTTTGAAACCATTAGTGCACTATCAATACTTTATATTATTATAAGTGACTATCATATAATTTAACCTTAAAAGTATTTTTCCCTGAAGAAAATCACATCTTTTAATTAAAAAAAATTTAAAGTATTTTCAAATGCTTATAAGGGAAAGCCTACATGTTAACATTAGCTGCACTCAACTACCAAGAATTCTTTGTAAGTTTACAAAGGCACACCATTATTCAGCACTTTTTTTTTTTTCATTTTTTTTCTGAGAGGAAGCTTGTGCCTAGTGGAAGGAATTTGCTACATGCAGCTATTGTTTGCAGACATTTGAGTGTGTATGTGTGTGTGGCAAAGCAAAGGAATTTACAGAGATGTAAAAATTAGAGGGTGGCAGTAAGTATCTCTGCATGTGTGTCTACCTCTGGGATCCATTTGAAAACAAAGTCCTATGTGCAAAATGAAACAAACAAAAACAAACCCATGTCTGTTAATCATCCTGGCAAATGTCCTGAGGCAGTAGAAATGTTGCTATACTTAACCTTGGTTAAAACTACCTCTTTGAATATAAAAATATCCTCTCAGTCTACCTAAAGCCAGTTCTGATATGAGTGAGGAAAATGTTTTCTGTAGTAACAAAGGGACATTAACAACAAATGGTGCGTTCCCGTGCTTAAAAATATTAATACAATCACTTTCTAGAAATACAGTTGCTCCAACATCTTTCTCTAGTGGATGAGGTTTTGAGAGGAGAATTTTGGAAAAATTTTGGCCCATGCTTTGGTTTACTATGGATTGACATGGTTGTTCCAGAATTCTTCCAATAAATCACCAGATTTTAGTAATTGTAACTTTGACTCCAAAGGCCAATGAAAAACAGCATTAGTGAATATTTCATACAGTACTCTGATGTAACTTTCATCTTTATGTAGATAATCTTTAAAAAGAATCTGATGAGAGTGTGGTGTTATTCCTGAAGCATACCTTTCAATATCACAGAAGAATAAATGTCTCAGCTTTCAGCAAACACACTTGGTTTTCTCTCTCTTTCAAATCAGAATAAAAATCAAAACAAAAAGGAAATATAGAGAAGGATACAACAAGGATCCAAAAGAGGAGTATTAACCACTGATATATTTATAAAAGTCCACCGTATTGATATTGAACAAGGAAAAGCAGGACCTAGACACCTGGTAATTAATACTTGGACTATTCATTGTCTTAAACCTACAAAATCCCTATTACTTTCAAGAACTGAATTGCAACCTGTGTGCTTTTTCCAATTCCCCCCCCATATATGACTGGGCAGAGGAATGGCTTTTAGTGACTGCCTTTAGATTTTTGTTGGCACAGGGCTCCCCAAGGAGTTGGCGAATTTGCAGATGCTTTGTCATACCCATCTCATTGCATTAGTACATCACTCACCAGTGTGACACGTTGTATCTAAATGGTAGCTTGATGAATTGAAATCAGCACTATTACTAAAATAGCCATGTAAAGCATGCCTTTCATATGACTGGAGTCATAGAGAAATGAACTCAAATCTCCACCGCATACTAGCTACAAGATCTTTCACAAGTTAAAGATTATGGGTAAGATGGGTTTTTCATGTTGAATAACTAAGACAAGATGCTTAACAAATCATAGTAGGGCAAAACTGAGCTTTGTATCCTTCTCTCCAATCGAGGGCAAAAATTTCTGATATCATAGAAATAAGATCTTAATCTCCAGTTATTCTTAGACTCTATTTAATACATGTGAACAACCAAGTCATAAAGAAAAATTGAAAAGTAGTAATTAAAAGGCAGCTTGAGGATGCTGGTAAATGTCCTTCAAGTGCTGGCTCCACCAAAGACATGTTAAATGAGTCCACCTGTTGGCCAGTGTGAAATGGCCTACAATTGCAAACTCCTTGACAAAGAAGGATGTGATGGGATACTTCTCACAGGCAGTAAAGTGAGTTCACACTTGCATCCAGCTTCTATGAGCCAGGTGAGTTGAAGGACAGCTTCAACATGAAACAGGAGGAACAGAATAGGCTGGCAGAATAGAAGTTACCACGGCCCTCCCAACACTCTGTTTGAATCCATGTGGCAACAATACAGCTTTTTGGGATACCAGTGCTAGCAGAAAGCCAGGCCTGCCAAGGAGCAGCTATGCTATTGGCTCAGCTTCGGAAAAATACAAAAGGCCAAGGGTAGAGCTTTGAGAGGTGACTACAGAGGCTTTCTTAGAGAAGAGCTGCCTGATACTGCTGCACTGACAAATCAGGTTATTATGAAGTTATTCATATCTTTTCAACACAAATTTTGAGGATATTCTATTTTTCAGACATTATGCTATGTGTGTTGATACAGTGGTGAATAAGACAAAGTCCCTTCTCTGGAAACTATATTGCAAGCAAGACTGGCAATAAATAAAAACAATAAAATAATTACATATTTTACAGTGTGCTAACAACCCTGGTGCTGGGAGGGATTGGGGCCAGGAGGAGCAGGGGACGACAGAGGATGAGATGGTTGGATGGCATCACCGACTCGATGCACATGAGTTTGAGTAAACTCTGGGAGTTGGTGATAGACAGGGAGGCCTGGCGTGCTGTGATTCATGGGGTTGCAAAGAGTCGGACATGACTGAGCAACTAAATTGACTGAACAACCCTGGAAAATAAATACAGGGTACTTCAGGAGCAGGTAGCAGGGGAATCTATCTTGTAACTATGATATCCACTTAGGGAAAACCTCCCTGAGATCCAATACACTAAACTTTAGTGTCCGTATTTGAATGATGTACTTGTTCAGGTGGGTGACAGACAGCAGAAGGAGATGTCACATGGGTTCATTGCTGGTGTGTCTGCTACCATCAATTTTAGCTACAGCATAGTCTGTGTTGGGCAGTGCTCTTGAGAATATGAGATGCTGAGAGGACATGACATGCTGTGCCTTTGAGTAGCAAGGTCCCAAGTAAATGATTCCACTTAGAAGCAAAGGACGTTACAGCCTGAAGAGACCTTAGAGGCTGTTCTGATCCCTCCTGTTCATCTAACAGATGGGGAAAATGAGGTCCAGACCGAAACAGCAAGTATATAACAGCAATGGAATTAGAGGCTCAGTGCTTTTACTCCCAATCCAGTGATAATGACGAACACAGAAACCTTCACAGGGCTCTACTCAGCAACATTAGTCTAAAAATGAAAAATCAAAAGGAGTCAAGTCTCTTTAGTAATGTGCCAGGCTAGGTGGTATCATACTTTCACTTCTGTCATTAAAATTTGGTCCTGATCATTCCACGTGGCAAGGAGAACAAGCAACTGAAGATCAAGGACCCATAACAATTTTACTTTGTGTGAAAGTCTGACCCAACAAATGCCAGAGCACATTTAACTTTGGAAAAATTTTCCTTTCTGTCTTAAATTGACTTGAAAAAGTGCAAATGCATACAGCAGATTTCCTCTGATTCACAATGAGGTTTGTGTCAATAAACCATGACAAATAAAATGATGAAGATATAATAAATAAAACAATGCATTTTTAATTACACTTCATCTATTGAAAACATCAAAGCTTAGCACTGCCTACCTTAAATATGCTCAGAACACTTAAACTAGCTAACAGTTGCGCGAAACCGTCTAACACAAAGCATATTTTATAATAAAGCATTGAACATCTTATGTAATTTAGTAAATACTGTACTGAAAGTGAAAAGCAGAATGGTCATTTGAGCATGGAATTCGTGTAAGGGTAATAGTTGTTTACCCATGTGACTGTTGCACTGACTGGAAACTGATTTGTTGTCACTGTTCAACATCATACTACACTACATACCACAAATTGCTAGTCCTGGAAAAGATCAAAATTTAAAATGTAAAGTACAGTTTCTACTAAACATGTTTTACTTTTGCACCTTTATAAAGTAAAAAAATTAGGACAAATCATTAGAAGTTTGGGACTGTGTGTATGTGTATATATAATAGAGTATATGGTGTATATACATGTGTATGTATATATATATACACACACACATATAAAGTACATATATATGTATGCAAACACAAGTTAAGCTATTAAAATTTTATTAGGCTTTCAGCCTTGTATGGAGTCAAAGCAGTTGTTTCAGCATTACTTTTGCTCACCATAGCTGTATGTGAGAAAGAGAGTTATAAAGGGAAACTGTCAGAAAACAACATTTTCTATATGTTGCCTGGCCAAATTAAATAACCTCTCATCTTTCCCCAAACTTGTAGGCTCTCCTTTCCCTTTCTGTTCACTAAATGTTCCTACCACTTGCTGAAATAGTATATATTTTAAGTGACTATTTCATGTTCATTTGTATAAATTATTTGAATAGTGTATTTTTGCCAAATTAACATACCTTTGCATCAAAAGTGCCTAGAGGCAATGGATAAGAAGAAAAGAAAATTTGTGCTGGAAGTTGGGAAACCTGAGTTCAGATAGTGTCATTTCCTAGTGCAGTAATTTTGGAAATGTCATAATTTGTTTGAACTTCATTTCATCACTTAGAAAAATGAGGAAAGTATCTCATAGTGGTAACATTGAGCAAATTACCTTTTTTAGGCTTCAGTTTACTAGCCATGAAATTAAAAGACACTTGCTCCTTGGAAGAAAAGTTATGACCAACCTAGACAGCATATTAAAAAACAGAGACATTACTTTGCCAACAAAGGCCCATCTAGTCAAAGCAATGGTTTTTCCAGTAGTAATGTCTGGATGTGAGAGTTGGACTATAAAGAAAGCTGAGCACTGAATAATTGATGCCTTTGAACTGTGGGGTTGGAGAAGACTCTTGGGAGTCCCTTGGACTGCAAGGAGATCCAACCAGTCCATCCTAAAGGAGATCAGTCCTGGGTGTTCATTGCAAGGACAGATGTTGAAGCTGAAACTCTAATACTTTGGCCACCTGATGCAAAGAGCTGACTCATTTGAAAGACCCTGATGCTGGGAAAGATTGAAGGTGGGAGGAGAGGGGGACGACAGAGGATGAGATGGTTGGATGGCATCACCGACTCAATGGACATGAGTTTGAGTAAACTCCAGGAGTTGGAGATAGACAGGGAAGCCTGGCGTGCCGCAGTCCATGAGGTCGCAAAGAGTTGGACACAACTGAGCGACTGAATTGAACTGAACTATCCAGCTATAAAATGGGGGAAAAAACACTTGCCTTATAAGACAACAGTGAAAATTAAGCAATTTCTGTAAGGATGTTAGCATAGTTCCTGGTATGTAATAGAGATAAAAAAGTTAGTAATTATTATTAACATGACGTAAATAGACTACATACACATTCTTTTTACATATTATCATTATGATTCTCGTCTATTTAATGACAGACCAGGATAGAAGATTGTTGGAGAGGTGGGTAGGAAGCAGTCTGAGTAGTTGTGCTTGGTAGTAGCAAGTAGTTTATAATTCTATTGAGATTCAATTTACTTTATAGGAATACAGCAAAGTATAATGAAAAGAAAGTAGAGTTGGGAATCTGTCCTGGCTCTGTGATGAACTCTGAAGCCCTGGGCAACTTATCTAAGCTCTGTAGGACTATTTCTTTAATCACAATGTTTAGCATAGAGCCGAGAGAGAGAGAGAGAGAGAGAGAGAACATGTCAGTTGCCACAATGTTAGTTGGGATCAGAACCGAGATGAAAAGTCAGTGTTCCTGACTGCCAGGTAAGCTCTCCTGCTTTACCAACTGATTGGCTGCTGATTCCATCTGAAGCATTTCACTCATTCGTTCATGCTCAAAGATTTTTAATTATTGTTAATTAATAATAGCATATAACACAGCATAGCCAAATGCTATGCTAGATGTCAGAGACACAACAGTGTGCAGAGAGAGACAGTATCTCTGTCTTGACAAAGCCTAGTCTATTATAAGAGGGAGGAATGGTTTGTGGAGTGGGTGTCTCATGCTGAATTTACAGAGCCTGGACTGAGCATAAAACCACAGATCAGGATCTGTTTGTCTGCCTCTGACCAGTCCATAGAAGGAACAAGGGGTATTTTGTTTTTATCAGAAAGAGGCATACTACATATGTCCCTCTGTTTTTTTAATAGGAGTTTCTCTTTGAGTTCTGTTGGCTTCCTTGGCAACGGCCAAAAAGATTTGTGGGAAAATAATCTCTCCTGAACTGTCCAAGCTTAGAAGTGATTAGACTGCTTTGAAAGTTAATGCCCTTTGTTGATTTCAAAGTTTCATATATTCCTTTAAATCTCTCTCTCTTTTTTTTTTTTTTTGGATAGTCCACTGCCTTCCGTATCTCTTTCTGTCTCTCTATCTATATATCTATCTCTATATATCTTACTGTATTTTTTTAATTAAAAAATTTCTTTTAGCCATGCTGTGTGGCATGAGGGATCTTTGTTCTCTGGCCAGAGATTGAACCTGTACCCATTGCATTCTAAGCTTGGAGTCTTAACCACTGGAAATCCCTCTTCCACCATATTCTTGCCTTAACTTTTTTGCCTTTGTCTTTTAACTGTATGTGGGCTGTGACACTTTTGTAGAAATGATTCATCTTGCGATAAATCTCCCCAAATTTCCATTTCCTATAGAGTTGATGAGCTACATGAAGCAGGAAGCCCTGGCAGCTGCCTTTATAGGAAGAACCAACCTTGTTGAGAGAAACTTAGGACACTTACAAAGAAGTGAAGCATAATTTGACAGTTGACAAGGATGGAATCTCTCTCTACAACTCCTCCCTTGTATATACTTCTGCATTTTAGATCCGAATTAACTTTGTGATTTTGGCATCACTTGCTTCATTCTTCCCTGTAGATTAGCAATCTGACTACAATAAGTCCCTACATAAGAACGAGTTCTGTTCTGAGAGCACGTTCGTAAGTACAATTTGTTTCTGAATCCAACAGAGTTAGCCTACGTACCCAACTAACACAAATGGCTATGTAGTTCTTTCCTGTAATAGGTTTATAATACTTTTCACAAAAATAATACACAAAAGCAAACACAAAATATAAACATTTTTAATCTTATAGTACAATACCTTGAAAAGTACAGTAGTACAGTACAATAGCTGGCATCGAGAAGCTGGCATCGAGTGAAGAGGCAAGAAGAGTTATTGCCTGGAGGATGGAGAGGAGATGGGAGATGGTGGAGATGAAGCATCATCAGTAATAGGAGTTGGAGGTTAAAGCTGCACTTTTACTCACATCTGACATTGATGGAAGGCATGTTTGCATCTTTGAAAGTTTGCCACTTGAAGGTTCATATGTAGGGAACTTACTGCATCCATGATAGAATTCAACTCAAAGATATTATGATATTAAGGATTAAATGGCTATATCTGTGAAGAGGAATCTGGTCTGATAAGCATATAAGAGGTATACTACCAAAAGGAAATGTAATCTTATATTTACGATATCAAAAAATTTTAACACAGCAGCTCTAAGTCACTAGAGTCCCTACCAAATTATTTAACCTGGTTTAGTTGTCATAGTATAATGATGAACAATTCTCATTCACTAAATAAAGGATAAAATAAGATTTTGACCATGAAGAATCAAATCACTTGATATTTTTGTTAATTAATTCATCTATCTATTCCAAAGCTAAATACCTACTATGTGTGATATATTATGCATTGAGGATACAAAGATAATTAAGACACACACTTTCAACTGGGGCAAAATAATTAAAATAAAATTGATATAACATAAACATAAAATGTAAATTGTCACCAAATAAAAAGGTCAAATGTGTTTTCAAAGGTTGTGATTTTAGAAGCATATATGTATTGATTACATGCCAGGCAATAGTCTAGATGCTTTAAACATGTAAATCCTTTTATTCATCCCAATAATCCAGAGAGGTGGATACCATTATAATCCCCATTACTAAAGAGAAGGAAATGATGCCTAGATAAATTGAGTCACCTGTCTAAGGTGACACAGAAAGTACGTGGCCTAGCTAAAAACCAGAGTGTCTGGACTCACTAGAGCCTGAGCACTTAGCAGTTAAGCCTCAGAAGATATTACAGTTCACAGATGCTGTTGGTTAAAGAGTAGCTTTCCAGACTTAAGGAACACCTGTAATTTGCGTTAAGATCTACATCACCAACTCTCAGTTTTCTATATAAAGAAATGCCCTATTTGTTGGTGTCTCTGTAAATCATTTCAAGCTAAGGGCTAATAGGACTACAAATTTAGATGGATCAGAATGAAGTGAAAAACTAGAGTGAAGTTGGCAAGTTGGTTTGACACACAAATCACTTTTAAAATTGTCTGTATTTTATTTTTTTTTAAAATTTCTATTATGGCCAATAACTGCGTCTACGGCTTCCTTTCCTTCTGGAATGTTTTGATGTTTTGGATGCTTTTATACAGCTAAAGTAAGAGGTGGAAAATCTTTTATGAATAGCTCCTATTCTTCTAATTTAAGTTTCTTTGTTTGAATCTTTCTCTTACTGACAATTCAATGCAACAGTCCTTTTCCTTGTCTGATACTGTCCATCTAATTTATTCATTTGTCAAGAGACAGAGACAATAGATCGGGAAGTATTTGTTTGTGGATAATTAATTGGAAATGAGGGCACAAGTATTTTGCAATTTAGCAAAATAACTGGAGTGGAAAGACGATGGACTGTTTCTGCCACTCACAGTCTATTCTTGTCTCTTTCCTATTTGGGAAAAGGCATTCCAAAAACTGGACTATTAGTTCTGCAGCTTTAATATCTCCTGCAGAAGAATCAAAGCAAGAATGGTCCACCATAGAAAGAGAAGATAAAGTGAAAGATATTTAGAGATGTACAAAAAATTTTAAAGTAAACACAAGAGACTAATGTATAGGATATTCTGCATCAGTGTGATCCAAACAGAAGTGTAGACTGCATGCACATCTTAGACTGCTAGTCCAGCAGGAGAAAGGAGAGGAGCGATGAAGAGAACTGCTTTGCTAGTCCTGCTACAGCCATGGCACCTGTGATGGCCAACCTTCAAGATGACTCCCAATGACCCTGATCTTGATACTCACACATCTGTACCAGAGCTGGTGTGTTTGACCAATAGCCTGAGGCAGAAGTGATAGTATGTCACTTTGCTCTAGATCAAAAAAGCCAACACAACTTCTGTCTTGAGTGCTTCACCCACTGCCCACCTTTCTGACTAATAGCTTGGGAAAAGGCCTGCTACAAGCAGCTAAAAAAGGCCATGTGGAAGTGACTGAGGTCTCCTACCAACAACACTCTGAATGCTCTTGAAAAAACAATCCTCTAGACTCATCAAACCTCAGATGACTACAACCTCAGTTGTCACCTGGACTGCTCCCTCATGAAAGACCTAAGCTAGAACCAGCTAGCTAAACCACTCCTGGAATTCTGATCTACAGACACTAAGATAATAAAAGTTTGTTGTTTTAAGCCAATAAGTTAGAGATAATTTATCACATAGCAAAAAGCACCAGAACAGTCCCATCAGCTCTCTTCTTGACATGGGGCCAGTTCTGCTGCCTCGTGAGCCTTTCCAGAGCTGGTGCATATCTGAGAAGGCACAGACCTGCTTCTCAGGGCATAACACTTCTCCGAGCCACTTTCACACTAAGTTCACTCCATGCAGCCATCCAATGCAAGGGTTTGTAAAAATGGATTTCCTAGGGGTCGCGCCCCCAAGGTCAAAACTGTGCCCTCCATGTTTACCAGCTTTCAGAAAAGAGAAGACAAAATTCTGTCAGGCGTTGGACTCCAATCTGGATTTGACTTCAGCTTCTTGTCACTGTTTCAAAGACATCTTACATTCTTGGATATTCTTGACGTTTGAATCATGTGTCAAGATGTTGTTGATTCTGGTGATGGCAAAGTTTCATCTCATATGCATAGCAGATTGTTAAAACATGCCGAGGCTGTGGTGCTCCTTTCCATTCTGCTGCTCCCAATTTTATTGTCACTTCGGAAATAAACTACAACATATAAAGGAGCACTGAGCAGGCGGCTTTAGGAGCCCTGGGGTAGAGCTAAAAGCAGCTCCCTTGATTTTATGTCTGAGCCATCTGGTGCTTACATCAGCTCCCACTTGTTTTCAAATATATATTATTTGCGACTTTGTGGAGCTGAATAACATGAGCCCCTTTGGTAGAGCAAATATTGTCAACGTACAGCGATTTAAATAAAAGAAGGAGTTAGTCATTTCATATGAGTCTGTGTGGAGAGAAGTTGATAGCTTCCCCATACAAAGAATAAGAGAATTTTTATACAAGAGAAATGTCTAGAACAGCCGCCTCCTAAACACCAGGAAAATAGACTAAGCATTTTCAGAGAAACCGTCTGTGTCTTGAGTGAAGGCTTGCATTTATCGAGTGTTTGTTTTATCTGAGACATTGTGCTAAATACTACAAATGCTTCATCTAATCTAGAATAAATTAGGCAGTGCTGCGGTAATAAGTAATTTTAAAATCTCAAGGAATTAGAATAATATTTATTGCTTTGCTACATGCATATCTATATTTCCCTCAGAGATCAGGATAACTGTCATGTTATTTTACTGCTTGGAAAGAACAAATGTTCTCCTTGGTCAGCTTGAGAGGGAAAGAGAACATAGTTTTGGTTCTTCTCTGATTTGATATATAAGCCCCACATATGGTTGCTCAAAATCTCATTGGTTGAAACAAATCACATAATCTTGCCTAAATATTCCCCATGCCTAGAAGTAGAACAGAATCAAATCTAGGTTCCTCTGCTAGAATATTCCTGCTAAAATATTTCTTTTAACAGACACTGCATATGTGCAGAAACCAGGACACAGAGGTAAAGTGATTTTTCATGGCCATTTACCTAACAAGTGGTTTGGGCCTATTAAAACTAAAAGTTCATGCTCTTGAGTACTATATATGGAGAAGAGAATTCCTGACTTACAACAACACTAATTGAAGGGAGGTGGATGGTCATAATGCATCTATTCTATCTGCATAATATTCTTTCATGGATTCTTTCAGATAGTTATTCTGTATCCCCTAAGTGAATGAGAATAGGGATCATCTCAGAATTTGACCACCACTGAAAGCTCAAGTTCCTAGTGTAGTGCCAGGCACATAGCAAGTGTTCAGTAAATTTTGGTTGAAATCTATCAAACGGATGTCTTATTTGTGACATGAATTACATAGTACCATATAAACCAGAATCCAGAAAGGACACTTGATTCTGTTTTAGGAATGATAAGGAAGTTTCTAATGATCTACATTTCCTTCCTTATTTATATAGTAACATAGTAAGTCTAAAGTATATTATAAATTGCCCACTCCTCCATAAATTTAGCAGCATTGTAGGATAATCCCTTCTACTGTCAAAGGTCAAATGGTAGAGTGGTCAGTTAGTCTTTGAGGTTTTTTTTTTTTGGCTTCTCCATCCTTTATCACCAACCATATGTTATCTGGAGCTCTCAAGTTTAGCATATATTCACTTATCCACTTATGATCATTTTCAAATTCTCTTCATTGCCATATTACCTTTTGAATCTTTCACAGATTTTTTTTCTTCATCACTCATGCTACTCCATAAATGGCAAAGTTGAAACTCTCTGGTTCTTGTTGTGTTATGTCCTTAAGACCTTCTTCTCCTAGGTCCCGGAGTTTCCATTTCCTAGAAACACCATTACCTCAAGAGACCTCTCCAGGTTCTAACTCACACCTGCTCCACAGGATCCTGAAGGTGACACTTATTTTTGCCTCTAACCCATTTTTTCTCTGTCTACTGTTGTGGGCCTGACTTTTCTTGAATTCAGCCCTTCGTGCAGGAACACTGTGACCACAGGTATAAAACATCCACATGAGATGTATCCTGAGATACATGGCTCCCAAATTCTTACTTCCTTTGCAAAACATTGCATATTCATGGTCAATTACTCCTCTAGCTCCTGAGAATACAGCCTAGACTAGTATTCACAGGATATCTCCTGACATCCACTTTCAGCTCTTTATCCAAATCACTTAGTAGGAGAGACTAGACCATACTTTTCCATGGATGAGAAAAGCTACTTGTAGTATTGAGAGTAACAATCAGCTTGTGGGCAAAGATTTAGGGAAATTGTTCCCTTTCTAGCATCTTGAAATATAATACCTGGGCAAGCTATGAAGTCAGCCCTACCTACATAATCACCATTTTAAGTGTATAATACATCTCTCTGAATGTAACTTAGAACACCTATATCATGGACATTATGTTGTTGCAGACGCCAGTATTATAAAAGAAATTTACTATACCATAGCATGGGACTCTACATTTTACATCCTGAAGGAGAATTTTTATAGATATTATTTATAAGTACTTAATGAAATAACATTGCAAACTCCATATGGATTGCCAATGGAATTTCTCCTACCTTAAAACAAATGTGTAAGCATTACTCTTTTATCATATGCAAGCTTTATTCTTTCACAGTCAGGAAGATCCCCTATAGAAGATCATGGCAACCCACTCCAATATTCTTGCCTGGAGAATCCTAAGGACAGAGGAGCCTGGCAGGCTATGGGCATAGGGTCTCAAAGAGTTGGACATGACTTAGCATGCATTCTTTCACAGTGATTTTCTTAAAAAAATGTAAACCTTGAAATTTCTGAAAATAAACCAGACTTCATTACAGATAATAATGAAGGAAAAATCAGTTGTGATTTTATTTATTTGAAGGAATTTTAATCATCTGCTCTATTTCCAGATAAATGAGAACAAGAACTTAAGAGATAAATTGCATACGAGACCACTTGCATAGTTGAGTATTTCAAAGGTATATGCAGACTGCCATACACAGATACACACAAACTTAAGTTCACAGTATATAAGTATGTACAAAAAGAATATTCAGATATACTATTGTATAATATATTTAAAAAAAGGACTAGAAATCAAGAGGTCTGAAATCTTATCCTTTCCTGTGCTTACTCATGTTTAAAATTCTAGACAAATCCCATTTTTTACTGGGCTATAGAATGAAAAATTTAAATCAGGGCAAAGAACAAGTATGTGAGTTTCCATGCTCCCACAATACTAGTCACCACTTAGTGATCAGGGCATTCATTTCTGCTGGCCAGAAAGGCAGTCTCAAAATCCTTTTCGGTACTAGGCTCCAGGCAGTTCCTCCAACTGACTTGAATTTACACCAGATACAAAGTTCATTGGTCATCTGGTCAAATGACCTTAAAGCTTCCTTTTGTAGCTAATTTTTAAAAGTGTATTTTCTTTCATTCCTAAAGGATTTGCAGCCTGAAAAGAACTCATTTACATTCACGTGTAAAATAAGTGCAAAAATAAGTGCACTTATTTTTGCAAAATAAGTGCAAAAAGTATGAAAATTTCTGTACCTTTAATCACAGATATATATACTTTTTCCCCCCTTTTCCTCTTCTCCTTTTTATCCTTTTTTCTTCTTCTCAATTCCCTTCCTTCTTCTCTTCTCCCTTCCTCCTCCTCCCGGTTTCCATCTCCTTCTTCTTAAATTACATTGAATATAAATAGGCAAAAATAGATTTTGTTTATATTCTCCAGAAAATTTCACAACCGAAACTTTCCAATTCCTTTACAACATAGAAAATCGGCATTGTCAGGAAAAGATGTTTCTTTGTACTTGACCTAAATACAGAGACATATACTATATTTCTATTCTTAACATTTTATGACACAGATTTCATTTATTTACATTCTATATTTTCTGCAAAAGAATAAAGTTAGCTTGTAAAATATACATATACTTACGCAATTTCCTACTTTTTTCTTTTTTCCATATTATTAAATTTCCACTGAGAATGCACCATCCAGAAATGATATTACATTTTGAACTACAATCCTCCCATAGAACACCTTTCCTAACAGTGTATATCATTGCATCTTATATTTTATACTTATCCTCTTTTTAAGTGACCAGTCTCATCTGTACATTTTCCTATGTCCTTAAATAATGAGGCTACTTCCAGAATTTCAGAATTAGTAATTAATTGCCTAGCCTGGAATCCATCTGATATCAAAGTATTAGTGCCTGAATTAATTTTCAACTTATAACTGTTTTCATTTACACCTACTTCCTTGGTAGTTATTTAAGGCAATTTCATCTTCAGTCTGTGGCTTGTATGTTAATGTACTTCATTTTAATGAACCCACTTTAAGCTGTAGAAGTAGGCCAGACACTATCAGCATGTGTCATTAGAGCAGAAATCTGACTCATAGATAAGCCTTTCAGATGAAAAGGTTTAAAAGCAATGGTACAATGGAGATATTTTTAAGTCATAGCTGAGATGTAAGTCATCTGAAATATATTGCTGTAACAGTTTCTATCCTTTTCTAGGAATACAGACAAGGATTCAAGTCTGTTTGTGCATAATTTTTGAAATTTTTACCTGAGACTTTGGTTGTACACAAAGCCAACATGCAAAAAAAAAAAAAAAGAAGAAAGTTAATAGCTGATGGTTTTCAAAATAACTTACGTTGTTATGTTATTGAGCTCAAATTGAGTATGTAGATACATCCCAGTGTCTTTATATTATTAACATATTCCTAATAATTACATTTAATTAGGTACAGAATTCCTGTCCTTATTTATTATATTTCCTTTGGTTAGTATCAAATATCTTCATCATAGAACATTTAAAAGATTTAAAAGTAATATTTAATTGTAAATTTGGCTTGCAGAAAAGGACTTATATTGCAACAATCAAATCAGATCCTAAATGAAGATTCATTGCTTTAATGAATACTTTTGCGAATAAAAATAATTTTGTTGTTTGACTTTCATCTTAAAGCCTTTCAGAAAAACTGGGCCTTAATGAAGTATAAATGAGACAGACGTCAATCAAGAGCTAACTGTGGGTCATATTATTTTGCTAATTAGACAATATTAAGTTGCTAATTAGAGACAATTTTTTTAAATGAAATACTAATATAAAAATCAAACAATCTTATTACTCTTAGTATACTTCGACTAGCAGAGGCTATTTATCTTCAGCTTCCAAGATACAGAGTTTCTTTTTTAAGGAAGAATGAGTCACTTAGTTGTTCAAAGGTGAAGAGTTTGCAGCCAGAAAATCATCTGTTACGTTGGGAATTTTCACTCTCTGCATCCTATTATTGCTCCCAAGTTCCAAGAAATTCAGGATAGGGTATTAAATCTCTATTCTGGGACAGTACTTTTTCACAGAGCCCTACTCTCTTCTTTTTCCTGGTAAAAAGATTTAGACAACCTACAAGAAAACCTTGAGGCTGAATTTCTTAATTATCTTAATTAGGGGATCACTTTGAGCATCAAGCTCCTGAATTTTTTCTCCTCTGGATTTCATTAGCCAGGTTACAGAACCAAAGATGCCCTGCATGTAGAGCCTGCTAGAAGGTTGAAATGAGAGCAGTTCGGGTATTTAAAGAGGAAGTTTCAGTGCAACAAACCCAGGAAATCAAGATCTCTCCTACTTTCTTCTTTTTCCTGGTAAAAAGATTTAGACAACCTACAAGAAAACCTTGAGGCTGAATTATCTTAATTAGGGGATCACTTTGATCATCAAGCTCCTGAATTTTTTCTCCTCTGGATTTCATTAGCCCAGGTTACAGAACCAAAGGTGCCCTGCATGTAGAGCCTGCTAGAAGGTTGAAATGAGAGCAGTTCGGGTATTTAAAGAGGAAGTTTCAGTGCAACAAACCCAGGAAATCAAGATCTCTAAGCTCAAGATCTTTTCAGTTATCACCAGTGAAAAACAAGTACCCCAAAGTACTCAACAGTTTTACTTTTCTCCATCCCTCCTGTAAGGACAACTCTGTCAAAGGATTCGTTTTCTTCTGATGGATGGGGAGCAGCCACTTGGAGCTGAATTTGAGAAGGCATTACTAGCCTTGGAAGTAATGAATTGAGAAGCTGTGGTTATAGCTGCTCTGATCTCCTCTTAGTCCCAAATTACAGATCATGTATATTTTACATCGTATCCCAGTTTAAATAGCTAGTCATTCTCAGATGTCTCTAAGCAAATAGGTATTTCTTACATGCCAATCATGACTGATTGGTAGTGGGTATTTGGAGGCTGCAATTAGCTAAGTAGCAAAAAAGATCAAGGCTGATTAGCAATGTCTGCCAGGGGAGAGAAGAGGAAAGATGTCTGGGTGTCATGTTACCCTCCCTGCCTTAGACAGAGAAAGAGAATTTTCTTTCTGAGTCTTGGTTCATAATGTTATCTGAAACATAAGCATAGTATTTTTAGAATGTCTGTGTGTATGTGTAGTCAGTCATTTCCCACCCTTTGCGACCCCCTGGATTATAGCCCCCAGGCTCCTGTCCGTAGGATGATACAGACAAGAATCTTGGAGTGAGTTGCCATTTCCCTCTTCAGGGGATCTTCCCAACCCAAGGATCCAACTCCATCCCCTGTGGCCTATGCATTGGCAGGCAGATTCTTCACCACTGAGCCACCCGGGAAGCCCTGGAGAATGTTTACTATTTGCAAAAGATATATAGCTAACGGTGTTGTATATATGTTCACTGCCTAAAGGAAGGAGAAAATTAACCTGCTACTCTAAATAGTGACCAGGAATGAAAATTTGATGACTCCAGCTAAGTATACACAAAACACAGAAACAGCCAGTCAATGTTCAAAGTTTAATATTTTGTCAAATTCTATTTCTTTCATAGGTTATTTAAGAAAGTGAAGTTAGCAAAGATTCATTGAAAGGAGATAAATATTCTTCAGTAAGACTGTTTGCACTTGTCTTTGAACAGATAAAAATCTCTTCTAGTGTTCCTTTGTTGCTCTTTGTAACCCTGTGGATGGGAAATATCTTCAAGTGTCCTTCACCCTCACTGGCGTATTAATAACACATAGGTTTGAGGAAAAGATCCTTGAGAAATTCTTCCAAGTTTCTGTTTAGGTTCCTATCTGATAATATTCTTAAATATCAGCCTGTATATTTAGTAAAAGGTATTTTCTATAGTGTTATATAATGAATATAGATCATCTTATACTTGATATAACTAGATTATAAAAGATGGTACAAAGTCCTGAATTTGACATACCTATCTAGATAATACTTAAAAAAAATTATTGGAGCATAGTTGCTTTACAGTGTTGTGTTATTTTCTGCTGCAAACAGAAAAACAAAGCAAATAAGCTATATATATACATATACATATTTCCCCTATTTTTTGAATTTCCTTCTCATTGAAGTCACCACAGAACATTGAATAGAGTTCCCTGTGCTATACAGTAAGTTCTCATTAGTTCTCTATTTTATACATAGTACTATATATATTTGTCAATCCCAATTCACCTCGCCCCCTCCTCCCCTCTTGGCATCTATACGTCTGTTTGCTGCTGCTGCTAAGTCGCTTCAGCCGTGTCCGACTCCATGCGACCCCATAGACGGCAGCCCACCAGGCTCCCCCGTCCCTGGGATTCTCCAGGCAAGAACACTGGAGTGGGTTGCCATTGCCTTCTCTGATACATTGTTCTCGAGAAAATATTATTTAATGTACTATAAGCTATCAGTTGCTAAACCTCTTCTCTTTAAATGAAAATAAAATAGTTTTTAGGTGAATTCTGAGAGCCAGATTCATTGAAACTTAATGCACAATAGCAGTCTCTACATGGCACTGAAAACCGGGGTTTCCCTGATAGATTTTAGCATTTGAAGCATGGAACTCATATTTCCATGTAATATGTCTGAAATTCTTATATGTCTGAGACAATGTACTTATTATCCAGTCAAAAGATTGGCTAGACAGAAAGTGGGAAGCATGTGCTGAAGACAGAGGTGCCCATAGCTCTACCAGTGAATGGAAACAAATTTCTTTACTATGTGAAAAATTGAGACACTATGACCATTATGTCAAATTAAATTTCCTGGCTTACTCGGCAATTTCAGAAGCATTTATCATGATAATGTATGAATCTCGTTGCACATATTGTCTTGGATATATATGCAATTCTAAGAAAAAGAATCTATGTACAACAAGTTACTGTTCTATCCTCTCGGTGACAATGTCTTGAAATGAATTTTTATATATTTTCTACTTACACACACAAGTTAATAAACACATAATCATACGCACACAACTCCACTCAGGGAAGGTGAAACCGAAAGGAAAAGAGAGGGAAACTCATATTCCCAAAGTGCAAACCATGGAGGGGAGGAGTATATATTCTGTTTTGAAGTGACACATAAATATTCAATTAACCTATTTCTCCTGTCTTTTTAATGATTACATATGGTGACAAATCTTCCTAATAAGAAGGGTCACAGAACAACAGATGTGTAAAATAGAGAACTGAAAGTATCTCAACAGATGTATAATTTTTATTTTGCATGAACTGATTAGGAATGTGGAAAGCACATTCGGCAAGGGATGAGAAACCCTTAAATTAGGAAGGCTGTGAGTTGGAATGGCTTTAGAAATATTTTATAGTTGGATTTGAAGAATTCAGAAAAGACTTTCCTCCACTACAGGCACCCACATACTATAAAGCCTAATAGCTTACAGTTAAAAAATTAGTCCCTTAAGGAAGGTATAGTTTATCTTTCACATATCTTTATGGAAAATGCAAATACCTTTGGGAAGGCTTATCTGAGCAACAACCACCTAGAGAATGGCACAAAATAACTGGGTGAGGTAGGAAAGCAGGAGAGTAAATCCTGGGTTGGTATTGGTGAGAGCTTGGAATTGCTGATTATTGAGTATGGTAAAGCTTGGGAAACTTGATTCTATTGCAGATAAATGCTGGCTGGAGGTGATATGGAGAGAGGGAATGGCAGGTTGAAAATGCTCTGAAAATTACATCAGAAAATAAATTAATGTGAGGAAGAAAGCAGATACTAACAAAATATTTCTAGTGTTTCTAATTGCTTAATTCCATTGGATAAATTAGTTTATCATTTTTAATAAGGCAAAGTCTTTATTTTGACATAATTTTTTAACTTTTAATTTTAGATGTATAGAGGGTCATAGACAGTCCCCATATACTTTTCACCTATCTGCCTCTTAAAATTAAAATCTTATGCAATTATCAGACAGTTATTAAATATCAATTATAAATAATAAAATTATCAATCAATTCTGTTCATTTTCTCAGTCATGTCTGACTCTCTGTGACCAAATGGACTGCAGCATGCCAGGCTTCCCTGTCCATCACCAACTCTGGGAGCCTGCTCAAAATCATGTCCATCGAGTTGGTGATGCCATCCAACCATCTCATCCTCTGTCTTCCCCTTCTCCTCCCACCTTCAATCTTTCCCAGCATCAGGGTCTTTTCAAATGAATCATTTCTTTGCAACAGGTGTCCAAAATACTACAGTTTCAGCTTCAGCATCAGTCCTTCCAAAGAATATTCAGGACTGATTTCCTTTAGCATTGCCTGGTTTGATCTCCTTGCAGTCCAAGGGATTCTCAAGAGTCTTCTCTGACATCACAGTTCAAAAGCATCAATTCTTCAGTGCTCAGCTTTCTTTATAGTCCAACTCTCACATCATACATGATTACTGAAAAACCATAGCTTTGACTAGATGGACCTTTGCCAGCAAAGTAATGTCCCTGCTTTCTAATATGTTGTCTAGGTTGACCATAACTTTTCTTCCAAGGAGCAAGCATCTTTCACTTTCATGGCTGCAGTCACCATCTTCAGCGACTTTGGAACCCAGGAAAATAAAGTCTCTCACTGTTTCCATTGTTTCCCCACCTATCTGCTATGAAGTGATGGAACCAGATGCCGTGATCTTTGTCTTTCGAATGTTGAGTTTTAAGCTAAATTTTTCACTCTCCTCTTTCACTTTCATCAAGAAGCTCTTTAGGTCTTCTTCTCTTTCTACAATAAGGGTGGTGTCATCTGCATATCTGAGGTTATTGATATTTCTCCTGGCAATCTTGATTCCAGCTTGGGCTTCATCTAGCCCAGCACTGAAAATGTACCCTGCATGTAAGTTAATAAGCGGGGTGACAATATACAACCTATATGTACACCTTTCCAGATTTGGAACAAGTCTGTTGTTCCATGTCCAGTTCTAACTGTTGCTTCCTGATCTGCATACAGATTTCTCAGGAGACAGGTCAGGTGGTCTGGTATTCCCATCTCTTTAAGAAGTTTCCAGAGTTTGTTGTGATCCACACAGTCAAAGGCTTTGGTGTAGTCAATAAAGCAGAAGTAGATGTTTTCCTGGAACTCTCTTGCTTTTTCAATGATCCAGCAAGTGTTGGCAGTTTGATCTCTGGTTCCTCTGCCTTTTCTAAATCCAGCTTGGACATCTGGAAGTTCATGGTTTACGTACTGTTGATGCCTGGCTTGGAGATTTTGTAGGAAGTAGGAAGTCAAGAAATATCTGGAGTAACAGGCAAATTTGGCCTTGGAGTACAGAATGTCCTTGTGCAGCAGGACAAAGGATAAAAGAATTTTGTCAAGAGAATACCCTGATCATAGCAAACACACTCTTCCAACAACACAAGAGAAGACTCTACACATGGACATCACCAGATGATCAATGTCAACATCAGAATGATTATATTCTTTGCAGCCAAAGATGGAGAAGCGCTATATAGTCAGCAAAAATAATGACTGGGAGCTGACTGTGACTCAGATCATGAACTCCTTACTGCAAAATTCAGATTTAAATTGAAGAAAGTATGGAACATCACTAGACTATTCAGGTCTAAATCAAATGCCTTACAATTATACGGTGGAAGTGACAGATTCAAGGGATTCGATATGATGGACAGAGTGCCTGAAGAACTGTGGATGGAGGTTTGTGACAATGCACAGGAGGCAGTGATCAAGACCATCCCCAAGAAGAAGAAATGCAAAAAGGTAAAATGGTTGTCTGAGGAGGCTTTACAAATAGCTGTGAAAAGAAGAGAAGCAAAAGGCAAAGGAGAAAAGGAAAGATATTCCCATTTGAATGCAGAGTTCCAAAGAATAGCAGGAAGAGATAAGAAAGCCTTCCTCAGTGATCAATGCAAAGAATAGAGGAAAACAATAGAATGGGAAAGACTAGAGATCTCTTCAAGAAAATTAGAGATACCAAGGGAATATTTCATGCAATGTTGGGCCCAATATAGGAGGAAATGGTATCGACTCAACAGAAGCAGAAAATATTAAGAAAAGATGTCAAGAATACACAGAACTATACAAAAAAAAACTTCATGACCCAGATAACCACGATGGTGTGATCACTCACCTAGAGACAGACATTCTGGAATACATAGTCAAGTGGGCCTTAGGAAGCATCACTTCAAACAAAGCTAGTGGAGGAGATGGAATTCCAGTTGACCTATTTCAAATCCTAAAAGATAATGCTGTGAAAGTGCTGTATTCAACATGCCAACAAATTTGGAAAGCTCAGCAGTGGCCACAGGACTGGAAAAGGTCAGTTTTCATTCGAATCCCAAAGAAAGGCCATGCCAAAGAATGCTCAAAGTACTGCATAATTGCACTCATCTCACATGCTAGCAAAGTAATGCTCAAAATTCTCTAAGCATGCTTCAACAGTACATGAACCATGAACTTCCAGATGTTCAAGCTGGATTTAGAAAAGGCAGAGGAACCAGAGAACAAATTGACAAAATTTGCTGGATCATCAAAAATCGAGAGAGTTCCAGAAAAACATCTATTTCTGCTTTATTGACTACACCAAAGTCTTTGGCTGTGTGGATCACAACAAACTCTGGAAACTTCTTAAAGAGATGGGAACACTGGACCACCTGACCTGCCTCCTGAGATGTCTGTATGCAAGTCAAGAAGCAACAGTTAGAACTGGACATGAAACAACAGACTGGTTCCATATCGGGAAAGGAGTATGCCAATGCTGTATTTGTCACCCTGCTTATTTAATTTATATGCAGAGTACATCATGCACAATGCTGGGCTGATGAACCACAAGCTAGAATCAAGATTGTGTGGAGAAATATCAATAACCTCAGAAATGTAGATGACACCACACTTATGGCAGAAAGTGAAGAAGAACTAAAGAGTCTCTTGATGAAACTGAAAGAGGAAAGTTAAAAAGTTGGCTTAAAACTCAGCATTCATCAAACAAAGATCATAGCATCTGGTCCCATCACTTCATAGCAAATAGATGGGGAAACAATGGAAACAGTGAGAGATTTTGTTTTCCTGGGCTCCAAAATCACTGCAGATGATGATTGAAGCCATGAAATTAAAAGACGCTTGCTCCTTGGAAGAAAAGTTATGATTAACCTGGACAGCATATTAGAAAGCAGGGACATTACTTTGCAAACAACAGTCTGTCTAGTCAAAGCTATGGTTTTTCCAGTAGTTATGTATGGATGTGAGAGCTGGAATATAAAGAAAGCTGAGTGCTGAATAATTGATGCTTTTGAACTGTGGTGTTGGGAGAAGACTCTTGACAGTCCCTTGGACTGCAAGGAGATCCAATTAGACCATCCTAAAGGAAATCAGTCCTGAATATTCTTTGGAAGGACTGATGCTAAAGGTGAAACTCCAATACTTTGGCCACCTGATGTGAAGAACTGACTCATTCGTAAAGACCCTTATGCTGGGCAAGATTGAAGGTGAGAGGAGAAGGGGATGACAGAGGATGAGATGGTTGGATGCCATCACCGACTCGATGGACATGAGTTTGAGTAAGCTCCAGGAGTTGGTGATTTACAGGTAAACCTGGCATGCTGCAGTCTGTAGGGTAGCAATTAGGCAGATTCGACAAAGCAACTGAATTGAACTAAACCAAACTTGCTAGTATGTGAGATGAGTGCAACTGTATGGTAGTTTGAACATTCTTTGGCATTACCTTTCTTTGGGATTGGAATGAAAACTGACTTTTTCCAGTCCTGTGGCCATTGCTGAATTTTCCAAATTAGCTGGCATATTGAGTGCAGCACGTTGACAGCATCATCTTTTAAGATTTGACATAGCTAAACTGGAATTCCATCACCTCCACTAGCTTTGTTCATAGTGATACTATGAACAAAATTATCAATACTTATATATGAACAATGGTATAATATCATTGAGTAAACTATAGATTATATTCAGATTCTCCCAGTTTTTCCACTAATATCCTTTTCTACTACAAGATCCAATCCAGGGTACCCTATTGCATTTTCTTCTCTTGTCTCTTTAGCCTCCTCCAGTCTGCGATATGCATTTGGTTTTTTTTTTTTTTTTGTATCTTTATTCTCAGACTTACTGATTGATATGTTTTGCAGGATGTTCATCAATTTAGATTTATATATTTGGGGCAGAATATCACAGAACTGATATGCCCTTCTTTTCCTATCATATCGGGGGAGTATTTTATCAATGTCTTCTTACTAGTTAACTATAGTTGTTTGACATGACAGTTTCTATGATGTTTCTCCAGTGTAAAGTTACTATTTTTCCTTTTTCTACTCCATTCTTTTGCTGTAAGTCACTCCAAGGATGGAACCCAGGTCTTCCTCATAACAGGCAGATTCTTTTCCATCTGAGCTACCAGGGATTCCCTTGTAGCAAAGGGGAAAAGAATTAAACTCTACTTCTAGAGGGGGGAGTATCAAAGAATTTGTGGACATATGTTAAAATCACCACAGTAATTGGTAGGAAATATTTTGAGGATATGTAGATATCTTCTTTTTTAAAATTTCCCATTATTTTAACATCCATAGACCATACCAGCAACAATTACTACTATGGTGCTCTGACAGTGGTGTTATATTTCTCTCATTCTTAAATTTATGAATTAGAATTCTTCTGTAAGGGAGGATTACTCCTTCCCCTTCATTTATGTATTAAATCATTTATTTTATCAGTATGAATAATGGATACTAATTTTATTCTTTTAGTTATAGCTCAGTACTATCAACATTAATTTTGTAGCTCAGAATTATTCCAGTTTTTGTTGTTATTCAACATCACTCATCTTTTTTAAAAAATTCACTTCCTTATATCTTGGCATCAAAAAATGTTCCAGGCTCACCTTGCATTTTACCTGCCCAGTCCTAGAATCAGCCATTTATCCAAGGATGCCTGCTCTCTTTTATTGGAGAATGGTATTAGGAACCTAGATCTGGGTGCTATCAATACATGTGCTTGCCACTAATGTGGTATCACTGCTCTAGGCATCTCAGAAGGCAGTACTAGGGGATATATATCTATATTTCTTTCTATATTTCTGTGTGTATTAAAATCAAAATAAGTTCATATTGGTATCTCCAACTCCAATAAACTACCATAGTTAATTCTAGCATTTTGTTTTTGCTTATTTGCAATTCCTTTCTTAGATAATGTGAAAGCTGACTCTAGTCTAATATATTTACTTACTTGTTCAACCCTAGTATATATGTAATATTAGTTTTAGAATTCCTAACCATAATCTCATGAGAAATAAATTTACCAGCTTGAGTACAGTTCATTTTTATCTTTAGCCTGACAGTATCAAATCAAAAGATAATTTTATGAAATTCCTCAGATCAGCTCCTTTCCTCCTCACGTGTTTCAGTGTGGTTATATGATTCATTTGTTACACAGTTAGATTCATTTGTCATAGTCTGTGTTCTATCTTGGGTTTTCTCAACATCCTGTTTGATTTTCTAAATTTGCATTCAATAAGTTCACTTTTTATGGTATATAGTTTTATGGGCTTTGACAAAAACACAGTCATATATCCGCTATCCCTATACCATGCAGAATAGTTCCATCATCATAAAAGTTCCCAGCGAAGTATTCTGAAACCAACAAAAAAATAACACATCAAGTTTTTTATCAAATTCCTAGGATATGTATTTGAAGTTCTTGCCAGGTTGAACTGTTATTGGCTCTGGATAGACCCCACTGTTTGCAGTGAATTTATTACTCAGGAAACACCATCAAATGTGTACACATTTCCATGCTACCATCTTCTATCCCCAAAACAGTACATATTATCATCCTGGCAAAAAAACTTCAGGAATTCCAAATGTTAAGTGTGTGTGTATGTGTGTGTGTGTGTGTGTGTGTGTGTATGTATATGTATGTATATGTATATATGTGTGTATGTGTGTATATTAATGTATATATATACACATATATATACATATATGTCTTTAAAGATTCCCAAGTTCTGTTTAAACCTGCATTTTCAACCTTGGATTCTACCACTCCCTCTTTGCCAACTCTTTGCAACCTCATGGACTGTGGCCTTCCAGACTCCTCTGTCCATGGAATTAACCAGGCAAGAATACTGGAGTGGGTTGTCACTCAGTGGTATTATATTAAGTGGTCTCAAAGTGTTGTCTGGAGACCAATGTATCACTTTCATTTGAAGTTCAGTGTTCACAGTTAACAACTACAGTTATTGTAGAAAGTTATTGTCTTAGTACAAAGAAGATGCAGTGATGATGAAGAGGATAGTGATAATAACTATATTTGGAATCCTTATTTATAAAGAATTTTGTGTGCATATTTGCAAAAGAACTTTTACATGCACTTTTATAAAGAACTTTCATATGTAATTTACAGTGATCCTGAGAGATATTAAGGGAACCTATTATTATAATATTCACTTAAAGGGGAGGCAATTGAGTCTCAGAGATTATCTCCAGGCTAAATAGCTGAGAAACAGCAGAACTAGGACTTAAACCCAGATCTTCTTTTTCAAATTTCTTTCCCTTCCCATTATCTATGTTGAAACCCTTCACTGCTATCAGTAAGAAGTAATAAAATTAACATTCCCTATACATGATTTTAATATGTTCCAGGCATTGTATACTTTTCCACCATAGAGCTAATCTAATTTACTGTTGTTCTTTCAATTCTGTAAGGTAAATACTACCAGATGAGAACACTAGGACTTTGAGAAGCAGAACAATTTTCCCAGAGTCACCCATCAGTTATCAATCCCGAGTTGTTTGAGCACAAATTCCAGCTTTTGTCCACTAGACTACATTGGATTTCTGTTGCGGTGATTAGAAGTACTTTTAGCTCTCAGACCCAACATTTTGTGTCTCACATAGGACAAGCCAAGACTCTAATAGCTGCTAATCTGAGGATGGATTTGATGCTATATAAAAGAGTGAGCTAGATATTCATTCTCTTCTCTGAAGTAGGAAAGATTCTCCTGACTTTTGCCTTCTAGTCTGATAAAGCCTGGACCTAAGGGGAAAATTCTCAATAGCTTTAAAAAAGAGTGTAGTTTTTGCTAACTGGATAGAACTGAGTTTGAGTCAGGCTCCACTTTACACTAGCTGAATGGAGTTAGACAAGTTATTTAATATCTCTGAAACTCAATGTTATGGTTTGTAAAATAGAGAAACTATGTTATTATGCTGTAGTAAGGCATAAATAACACACCATCCATTAAGTCCCTAACACAGGCTGTCCATCGTCAAAGTCAGCTGTGAGAGCAGGCAACTCAATTTCACTAAGCCCTTTTTTGACAGCCCCCCTTTCTTCATAGTCAGTAAAGTGGTTGAACGAATGTAAGAAGTTTCCCATGAACCCAATTAAAACAAACTTCTGACACAGGTCAATGCTTGTGTTAATTTTGATTCAGCATTTATATTCTAGTCATTCCTACAGCCAGTATGACTATACATCCTGGTTTACCTGGGACAATCCTTAGATAATATTTAGTAGGAACATTTTTACTCTAAAAAGTTTTCCAAATTAGATGATAAACCATATGGTCACATTACTTAAAAGGGTTTTTTTTTTTGTTGTTGTTGTTTTTAATTCTATACTCACCAGTTCCAATGTCATTTACTCTCTGGGGATAAACAAAAGAGACTTTCTTAACTGAATAAAATTATGTGCTCAATTGAATTTATAAAATACCAACCTTGAGTCAAATTTGAGTGATAACTCTAAACATTTAGTTTAATGAAAATAGCTATTAAAAACAAACAGTCATTTGATAAAATGTTTAGGATCCCAAATTTTGATATTGCTATTTCTCCAACTTTTGTGTCCAAATAGCTAAAGGCAACTATAAATCCTGAAAGCACAGATCATCAGGGTACTGTATGGCCAATCACGTGGAGTTCTAGAGTTTTCAGAACAGATGGCTTAGGTGTCATTTTAGTATCTGTTCTGCCTACATCAAAATGAGGGGAAAAAGTGACAAAGTATTCTTTTTATGTCTTTCTTTCATGAATATGCATAAATATAGAATTCATGAATCACTGAGACGTAGGAGACTGTTAAATTGCATTTTTGCTTGAGTTTAAAAAAACATATGATTAACCATACTTTTGACTCTGAGTAATTACACTTCCTTATTTAGAGGTCATTTTTTTGAATCTGTTCCACTACTGGCTTGTGGGCTGAAGTGAAATGAAGGCATAAAGTTACATTAATGATGAATTATTAAAGCTCTTTTTATTCCCTTGTGACTAAAACGCTTTCTAGTTACAATGTAGGTGCCAAAGGTTTGATTCAGATTATCATGATTAAATCACATAGATTATCTGGCAAAATAATATTAATAAAATACAATAATTTTTAAATAATTATAATAATCATCATAACAAACTTTCTCATAGATCTTAGTCTGCTTTATCTGTTGTTATGTTGACATCCATTAGAAAGAATGAATTTTCTATAGAATACAGAGCAATCTTATTTCCTTCTTTTAAAATACTGCATATAAATCTTTAGATTTACCTTGCTATTTTTCTTGGTTCTAGATCAAGGATAGTAAATATATTACAGCACTTACAATTATACCCATTACATACATAAGAATATTAATAGTCTGTTTTTTATTTTCCCATACACACCTCACAGTCATTTTCCTCTCAAGAGTTCAAGACAGACACTCCTAAGTAAGCAGCAAAAGAATCCACGTGAAATATAAACACCTTCCCTAGTATACTAGTATAGATTTCCTGAGACACAAGGCAGAATGTGACCTTCGAGTTCTTATCTTTGAAAATTTCTGTAGATAATTATATGATTATTTTGCTCACTTTTTGTTCTGTAGTTGAGGGGTTTCATTCTTCTTCCCTTTAAATTACTTGTATAGGTTTCATGGCACTGATCTGGTCATCTTTTGCTTTTTCATCTTATGCTGTGCTAACAATCTTAAAATCTCAGTGACTCTGACAAGAAGATTTATTTCTTCTCCCTGTGATTTGTTGACTGTAAGTCAATGGCAACTCGAATCCCTCTCCATGTGTCTTTTTCATCTTAGTGCCAGGTTCAAGGAAGAGCTCTCACTTGGCTCATGACCTACTCATGGCAGAAGGCCTGGATAGAACTAGTAATAGTATCTGGGGCTTCTGTGCATACAAGGGGTACACAAATTCTGCTATTTCATTGGCCAAGGCAAGTCACATAACCATTTGATATCAATGGGAGGGAAACTTGCACATCATTTAGAAATGGTAGAGATGTGTAATCCTATTGTCAGGTGGGAAGAGAATATTTGTAAAAAAAAAAAAAAATCAGAATCTCTTGCAGGCATATATTTCTTTGTTTGCTGTTTATTTTTAAAGAGCTATTGCTCTATCAACATATTGGGACAGGAAGAAATAGGACTGCCTTCAATTTAAGTGCAGTAAGAGAAGATTCCAAGTTTCTTGCTGACTCTGGGAGAAACTTAATCTCCTGGAAAGACATATCTATGGCTTTAGCCTAAGAGCTGGCAAATAACTTGATCAGTATATGAACCCAAGTTATGGTTGATTTTTCCCTCAATGTTTTTATGCTGCTTTGCATCTGGACTCTATGAGCTAGATCAAAGAAAGCCCACAGAGCATTTTTTGCAGAATAATGTCCTAAATGCCCACGTAATTTTAATTACAGACCCAGCTTAAATGGATAATTTAAAATATGCTCCAATCACACAGAAGGAGAGTAAATTATCTTCTATTATTTACTGAAAGAGCTAGAAAGTCAAGTAAATGGCTGCTAGGCCTTTTGCTATCACTTGGAGAAATAGAAAAAATTAAAAAATTGTAAAACCACAAGCCTGGAAAAGCATGAGAGTTTTTTGTTGCTGTTACATTTTTTTAACAGGGGGAGTTTGAAACAAGCAGAGGCAAAGAATTTTACTGAGAACACTTGTCTTTCCAGTGTAAAGGAGAGAGACGACTTTAATCAATAATTTTTAGCATTTGAGAGCTGGCAGCAGTGGCTGAAAGATGGACGGAAAGGATCACAGAGCTGAGTGAAAGTTTGGGGAACTTGTCCCAGCAGGTTGACATGAGACGACTTGAAAATGATACACTGCTGGTTTCCTTTGTCCTGACTATAGGTGACAGATAGCTTTGATACAAAACAGGCATACTGATCAGAAAAAAACAAAACTCAAAACAACCAAAACCAACCTTCCAATCTATCATTTCAAAGTAAATAAGTACTTATTCTTGCAGGGGAAAGATGAAGGGCAAAGGCACTCTGTATTTATTAAAAATCTGTACCCGTGTTACTCAAAGTTTTGGTGTTATCTGGGAGCTTTTAGAAATGTAGAATTTTAGGCCCCAGCTTAGACCGACTGAGTTAGAATCTACATTTTATCAAGATTCCCAGGTGATTTGCATGAACTTGAAAGTTCAAGAAGAACTGCCTTAGGATGACTGGCTCCTTGCTAGGGCCTGTATGTACATCATCCAACACAATCGTCAAACAGCCATAACCTTTGTTTCCAAAATTTAAGAATTAGTGAACTTGGTATCAGGTCTCATAAATTCTACAAAATTGTATGGGCACACTCAGTAGCTCAGTTGTATCTGACTCTTTTTGACTCCATAGACTGTAACCCGCCAGGCTCCTCTGTCCATGGAATTCTCCAGACAAGAATAGTGGAGTGGGTTGCCATTTCCCTCTCCAGGGATCTTCCCAACCCAAGGGTTGAACCTGCATTGTGTGCATCTCCTGGGGCTTTCCAGGGGCTCAGCGGCAAAGAATCTACCTGCCAATGCAGGAGATGCAAGTTTGATCCCTGGGTGGGGAAGATCACTTGGAGAAGGAAATGGCAACCCATTCCTATATTCTTGCCTGGGAATTTCCATGAATTGAGAACCCTGGCAGGCTACAGTTTATGGGGCTGCAAAAAAGCCGGACAGGACTTAGCGACTAAACAATAACAGTAACAAAGCCATATACACAATAACTAATGAATCCACCAGTTTTTATTTCCCCCTATGTCATCTTCATTTGCTTTCATTTTTTTTCCTCTGACAACAGAGAAAAAGAAAAGTTCTGTTTCTTTAACACTTCAATTTTCTACAATTCAAAACCCAGTACCCCCTCTATTTATCTTCCTGTCCTCCCTTAGTGCTACAGGTAAAAAGATGTACTCTAGACACTGAAGGGAAAAAAAAATGAAAAATTTAATCAAATTTCTCTTTTGCAGTAAAATTTTATGAATAACTATGCTTTTTTGATTCCAGAACCAATAATTTTTATAAAACAGCCAAGGCAACAAATAATGTGTGGATATGTTAGGCTGTTTGTAACTATGTCCCACAAGAATAAAACTGGAACTCGCAGATCATATAATCATTGTCTGATAGCTAGAAAGGCATTTAGAGATAATCTTATCCCACAACCTGAAACCTTAAGGTGACTTTCCAAGCTCTCCTACTGCAGGGCTCTGGTTAAAATCTAGATCCTCTGATTCTCACTGTGGGGTTCATCCATTTCTACTATATAGTATTTATTACCTGTAAGCATATACTAAAAGTACCTGTCAATTAGAAATCATTAGAGAATCAAATAAATCTTGCATAGTATTTTCAGGTGAAGAACCAATACTGAGATTCTCTCCTTGTGCCAGCTAACAGTCCATTTATTGAGAAGCAACCAGGTAGAATAAAATACTAGTAAAAAAACCAGTCCCTGATGACTCCTGGGAGGAAGCCATGCTCCCACTGCTTCGAGCCTTTGTGTGAATTCCAGCCAGAAACAGGGCTGGATTAGATTCCCACTGAGATACTACTTGATTTAATCCTTGGTTTGGGGTTGCCAGAGAAGGCATATTCAAAAGAAAAGGAAAAAAATATTAAACAGCTGGAGTTTGCGTGCTAGTGCATGCTTCTATGTATACATATAATAGGATAAGCCTAACTAAGATTTTTATGATTCAAGCCATTTCTTATCACAGACTTCTCTCAGCTCTTAGCGGTTTTCAGTAATAAGCTATTTGCTTAGCAAGGAAAATAAGTATTTCTCCCTGTGATTGCCAATGTGGTATTGGTCTCTGTGCAGAGCATATTTCCTCATCAAGAACTTAGGTCCTCCAAATAGGACAGAGCAACAAGTATTGGCATTCAGACAAGGAACATGCCGAGAGCGCCAGTTGACTATTCAGTTTCATCACCAGGTACTAGAGAGAAAAAAGAGACAGCACATAAGCTTCAGGGAAGCTTATGATGGCAGATGAATATGATGGATGAAGTAGAAGTTGAAGATACTGAAAAAGGCAGAATACTACTAGGGGCCACGACAGGGCAGATTAGCTGGAGAAGAGGGGTTCTTGGCAACACTTTGGGTGTTGTCAAAGAATGGTTATGGGGGATGGATAGAAAGGGGTTTAGGAAATGTCAGGAAAGTGGACTCTGGAGACCACAGTAAAGGGCAAGTTTAGAGGGACCAGGAAAACATCTTCACCTGCCTTCTCGCCAGTGAAGAGCCCTGCCTTCAAAATACCTGCAACCCAGTCAGAAGCCAGGTAATCTCCAGTCCTGCCTGCAGAAGGGAAACCCACTTTGTCTTTCCTAAGACTCATCAGTCTACTGCACAACAAGACTGATCCCAGATGGAGCAAGAGATGTCTATATCCCTTCTTGACTCTTTTTACCCCTGTAGGTACCACATCACCATATTGCAGGCCATCTGGAAAGATCATAGTAGCCATGGACTCAACCTCCTATATTTGATGTTATGGGAGGTGGAATGTACAGTCATGATCTCACTGGGTTAAGGAAATGTTTAGTGATGCCTTGTTGTTAATATCCTAAAATTATGGTTTAGCCCACAACTTTCTCTTTTAAATCAGATTTATAATTATAAATGTAAAATAATCAATCTACTATTACATAAAACCTTTTTAACTGATACTGACACAGAAGTAGATCATACAGTACATGAACAAAGGATTAAGCATTAGGGGTCTAGAAAATGCTTTCTGATTCCTTGAGGACAATATGAGACTAAAATAAAGAAAGGAAAAGTGTCTCATTTTTGTTTAGAGAAGTGCTGACCGATCAACATTATTTTCTTTGCTTTTTATTGTGTTTTCTTCACCCTATTGTCCCTACTTCTGTTATATTCCCAAACTAACAACTTGAGATAAATTTTATCAGGTATTGCAGAGTTCTGTGCAGTTTCAAAATGTATTTCTTATTTAGATTTTGCTATGAATGTAGTAGCTGAGTATTAGAAAAATGACTTGAGGTAAGATTGCTCTAAAAATATATTTCCCAGAAAAGACAGAAATGATACAGGAATTGATAAGCATTTGCTATTACCTATACTTTAACCCAATCATCTGTGATTTTTTAAAATAGTTACTTATGTTTTCAGTAGTGATTGTTTATATGTAGCTGCTTTTCTGCTTTCTTGATGCTCAGAATAAAATTCAGGTGAACTGCAACTGCTCCACCACCGCTTGATTTTCACACAATGGAGACACACAGGAATTCACAGTTTTCTGTGCTATTCATTCTAGATTTCATATTATAATTGATGTCTGTCACTGTTCACTGACAGTAAAGTATATCAGCATATGCAGTGTACATTAATTCAAAGATTCACCAAATGATAGCATTTCCGTCCCATCCATTCAATCACACTGTGTATCAAGAGAAAAGGCACTTTAAAAAATTATTTTTAATTAGAGGATAATTACTTTACAATATTGTGATGGCTTCTGCCATACATCAACATGAATCGGCCAGGCGTTTTTGTTTATTGTCAGTTAGATTACTGATTTCTTTGATTGCTTTAGAGAAATCATCTTATTAACCTGTTTATGAAGTGAGCAGATTAGAAGCCTCTTCAGGTTTCCTTGACAGGGAATATGCATTCTACAGCTGAGACTTCAAATCCCTCAGTATGCTGAGCTCTACTGGAGAATAATTTCTGCTAAATGTTTAGCCTTTATACCACTGATTCTATTCTTTTACCCATAAATGATTTTCTAGAACCCAAGGAGAAAACTAGGAGAGCAGGAACAAGGCTGGGCTTTCAGGAGTCCCTGAGGAGTTTAGAATCATTCACATATTCCAGATGAGCAAATTTAGAAATAAATAATTTGTTCATTGTTAGTCAAATACTTATTGAGGTTACTGAGTGATGAATCCAGTGCTGGAAATAAGCTTTCCAATGGTATATTAAAAACATGTAAGTAGGAATGTGAATGAACACCCCAAAATAAAAGTGTAAAAATATGGTTTTATGTATGTGTGAGTGTATACACATATACATAGTATGTTATATATATAGAGAGAGAGCATGTATTATATATCCATATATGTGCACACATCTATATATGTGTACATGTACTATATTTTAGAATTACATTCATATGTGTGTATGTGTTTGTGCATATATATGTACATTTTATATATATGTACACACATAATGTTTCTTAGAGGCAAGAGGAGTTTGTTATCTCTTGTCAAAGATACTGTATACATTTTAGGATTTGAGATAAATAACTAAATTACTTCACAGAAGAAAGGAACTAAGAAAGAAAAATTAATTGGTGGTGAAAGGAGGGGCTGAAAGAAAAAAAGGAAAGGAGAAAGAGAGAATGTTAGCCAGTACAGCTTGGAAGAAGGAAGGAAAAAAAAAAATTATATTTGAGTAATTAGCATGTAGTTTAGTGCATTTCAGAGAGAAATACAGAGATTTATTACTGTTTTTGTTGGAATGAATAATTTGATAACTTTCCCACATTCTTAAGACAATTTTCAACAATGATCTAGATGATCATTTCAAGGTTTTTAAAGTCATAATTATTTATTTAAATTCAAAACAAGATAACCCAGTTTTATTGGGGTTGCACATGGTTCCTGCCCTCTCTAGTGTAGAGTTGCGATAACAAGTATCTGGTGTTCAGATTTTATTTGGGTTACTTTGAGAGAGAACTGCAGTGTACACGTTGGCCAAAGTAGACAGAAAGCATCATTCCATGTGAAGTCTTCGAGGAATTTTCTTCCCAGATGAGCTATAAACTGGTGACTTGAACCTGTTTCATGTGACCCTCAAATAGTTCAGACACACGTGTTTCTCACCAATGTGGTCCTTCCATCCTCCCTGTTCTTGCTTAAGCACAGGCTGTTTCTTCTCCAGCAGTGGTGGTTACAGTGTAGCAACTAATTTTTACAAAGCAAGGTTTCAGCTTCATAACTGCTACTAATTATTTCTGTGACTCTGGACTATTTACTTAATCTCCTCATGCCTTAGTTTTCTGAAAAACTGGGAAAGAAAAAGTTCCTATGCAAGAAAGTTTTAAGGATCAGATAAAGTGTTTTTAAGCATTTACTATCATTTGGATAATGCTATGTTCTGTTGTTTTTCATAATCTGTAGACATACATAGGAGCTTTCCAAGGGCAGACATGTTTTAAAGAGACTGGAAGAGAACATTTTAGTAGTTTTTCTGTCTTTTAAAACAAGAAGCTGCTTCTAATTTGTTATTATTATAGGTTTAAACAATTTTTTTTTTTTTTTTTTTGGCTGTGCTGTGTGGCATACAGGACTGTGCTTCCCTGACAAGGGAGGGAATCTGTGCCTCCTGCAGTGGGACGCCCAGAGTCTTAATCACTTGTCTGTCTGGAAAGTCTTTTGGGTTGGATTTTTAATGCAAGATCTTTTCTTTGACAAGTGGCACATAGCTACATTTGTATCTCAGTGCTACTGATACTCTCACAGAACTTGCTGTTTATTCTCCCTGCCTAAGACTATGCATAACTCATTGGGGGTTTAAATATACCTTTTTTTCCTACTAGCTTTTATACATTAACCTGAGTAATGTATGGGTCAGTATGGTTTTACAAGTAATAAAATAACCAACATTTACAAATTGGAAAGTGACATAAACTACTACCCAGTAGTTATCTTTCAGGTAACAGATACTGTATGAAATCTTTGTATTGTAAATACTTTTCTTACTTGTAAATGCATATGTTCAGTTGTCAAATTATTTTATGTTGCACAGTAAAATTTTTCTTTAATAGGACATATAAACTTTGTTTATGCTGGGTACTTATTATTACTACTTTAAAAAAGTTTTGAATATGACTGTATTTCATATATCTTTTTCTTTTTAATGCATAAAGGCATAATGATTAAATTTTATAGAACAAATCATTGTACTCCCAAGGGAAACCTAGCTAACATGTTCATAAGATTTAATAAATTGAAAGACTCGAGTTAATAAAGCATTTCCTTTATAGCTAATGGCTTAGTCCAAAGTTTTTGTCATTGTTGTAATAGTTGTTGTGCTTGTGTGGTTTTTGTTTACTGTTTCATGTTCACGGAAAAAGACAGTTTCCTGATGTCTATTTGATTCCTGGTATGTTAGCTAATTGCCAGATTAAACTGATGATGTGTCAAGAAATAAAATAAGTTTTCATTTTGAACCTTGAATTAAACAAACTATTAATGACTGAAGAGTTCATATACCATGTGAAAATTCCTATTAGAAGTGGGATATGTTTTAGCCTAAAATAGCATTTTACTATTAGTTCCTTTTTGTTCATGAATATATTTTGGGACTGACTTATCTAGAGTTTTCTGAAAGTCAAGATGGATAAACTGCCATGTGTTTAGTTACTTCACAAAGCATGTTTAGGAAAGATGCCATCACATTATTTAATCAATATGACTATTCTCATAATTCCCTGGAGCACAAATACATCTATTGTTAATCAGAGTCTGAGTCAGCATCATGAATTTACCATTTTAAAAAATAAATAGCTGTTTTCTATGCGATTAACCAAATTGATTTTGTTATGATTTAGGTCAAACACAATAATTGACCAAAACATGCAAGACTAATAGCAACCAAAACAATAAAAATATTTCAAAATCTGAAATTTGAGATGATTATACACAAAGCTGATACTTTCAAAGTACACTTCTTAGAACATTCATTTTTCAAAAGTCAAGGGCATGAAACGGCTACAAACTAAGATGCCTTGCCTCTTATTGCTGTTTAGTCACTAAGTCATGTCTGACTCCTTTGTGACCCCATGGACTGAAGCAACTGAGCTTGGCACGCCATGGATCCCAGCCCACCAGGCTCCTCTGTCCATGGGATTTCCCAGGATTTCCTAATAGGGAATACTGGAATGGGTTGCCATTTCCTTCTCCACGGGATCTTTGCGACCCAGGACTGAACCCGAGTCTCCTGCTTGGCAGGCAGATTCTTTACCACTGAGCCACCTTGGAACCCTATGCCTCGCCTACATCGTAGCTAATTTTTGTTCGATCTCCAATACAAACCTGGAGTGGGGCAGGGGTGAGAGACAACTTTTGTACTGCAAATCAATACCATATTTAGTCCACATTTTGGAGCTTTTTAATTTTTCAAATTAATGCTGAGCATCAGCTTTTGTCCCTATATTAGAACACTGATGATTCCGGGTTTATATAGGCTTTATATAGCTGTTGAGATTTGTTCTTTAGAATTTACAACTCTAACAAGCCATCTAAACATTTGTGACCTCTCTGATCTCATTCCTTATTCTTAATCACAACTGCTAAAAGTGCCCGTTAGGCTTGTGACTTACAGCAAGTTTAAACAAAGGCAGAAAGAAGGCTGTTGAGGTTCTGGGAAATTTTAATTGCTCCTAGGGAAGAGAATAAGTACACAACAGTAATACAAGGCTCTGTTCAGACCAAGACCACTTCACCATCATTGCTTTTTCAAAGGGCTTCTTTGTCTGAGGAGAGCACAAGCTCATAACACACAATTATCTTCAGGATTCTGAACAGGAGATAATATGCTAAATACCAGTACCCTGCACATTAATTCCTTTCTCACTATCAAGAAAAGCAAAGCATCTGGTGCTGCTAATTGCTGGGCATTTTATACCACTGCAAACTCTTGCTTAAGCATTGATTGCAGCATAGGCACCAGGCATGTACACTTGAGGTCCAGAGGCTCTCTGTAGCAGACATATATGTTCATTTAAATACATCTATGTGCTCAAGTTTATTTCACAAATGTGTAAGTATATTATTAACTGACTGGGGGTCATTGCTATGGAAACAGCACCAGTGAATAAATGCCAGACTGTATCTCTCATTGTGCTAGATCCAAATACATGAATAGACATGGCACCTTGCTTCTGGTTCGTTATATCTTCAAAGGGACCCCTAGAAGGGTAATCAATGAAAACTCGAAAAAGGATGACCATTTAGATTGGTTTAATAATATTATCTTAAAAGCAATTTTTAGTTCCTGGATGAGTAGCAAAGAAAGTAGCCCTGGAGAAAATTAGGACTAAAGGAAACTTCCAGAGACTAAGTTCTCATAGCCGAAAAGGGTCTTACAGACAATCCTCATTTGCTGGAAGCATCTCCTTCCCACATAGAAAGTCACAGAGTGGCTCTACCTCTTGTTTAGGAAATTTGTGGGTTTCCTTAAATGGGTACGAGGTATTGTGTGTTAAGAATATAAGCAGTATGAGGTTGAAATTAGGAAGTTTACAAAACCAGCAAAAAGATGTATAAGGAATAAAATATGAGTTTATCTTTGTATGTCACCTCAGAGGGCAATAAAGAGAGTGCTATCTAGAAATAAACAGCTATCTCTGTGGAAGTGAGACCCAAGTAGATTGTGATTACATGAATGGACAGACCTCAAACATCTGGGTGCTCATGCTCCACATCTCCTGAGGGCAATCTGAAATGTTAAAAGATTTAGTCAAGGCTTCTGCAGCTATCTCCTCCAGTCAAATATATCCAGAGGTGTGAGATGCATTATTAAATCAGAAAACTTGTTGGCCCAATCTGTTTGTATCTGCCTCGTCTGCATCTGCCCTATGCCTCACTGTCTCTCCTGGGTAAAGGGGTAAGAGTCACAGCAAAGAGCAAAATCTCCGCACACGGGCCTGAGCCTACTTTCACTTTAGGTATCTTCATGATGGACTTCCGGGTTAAAAGGTCAGCTACAATAATCAGAGGAAACTACTTAGTTTATTGAAACTTTTAAAACTAAATATGTTCATTTAATTTCATTACATTTCATGAATGAGGAGAATGAATTTCACAGACATGGGATAACTCGCTCAAAGTCACAAATCAAGGAAGTAGCTAACCCAGGAAAAGAAGCAACCTTTTCTAAATCCCAGGCTGGATTTCTGATTTGGACTTTAAGATCTGATTTTGTTGGGGCAGCAATGGGTTGAACTAAAAAACAAACTGTATTTTCCAGGTTTCCTTATATGTAGAGTGGTTATGCAAAGAAGCACATGTAGAACTTCCAAAAAATTTCCTCAAAAGATAGCAGATTCAGCCATCCTATTCCCTTCCCTTCTTACTTGGAACATAGTTGTGCTGCTGGAGTGATATCTGTCTTCTTGTGCAAATGAGATAACAAGAATATGCCAGGGAGAGGTAGAAGGATGATAGTTTGGTCCCTGTTTAGTGCCAACATCATGGGCTAGTTTACTTAACTCTAGACTTTCAGTCACACAAGCAAAACAAGCCGACGACACTATTTGTCAGGCATCTCTTGCTTGCAATTTAACTTAAAATTAAACTTAATCCCATACATACATGTGCTCACATAACACACTAATTAAAGTTTCTGAGTCTAAGGCATGATACTATGAATGCATGTCATCTTAAGTTAGGATTCTGACTACTACTATACAAATTATGCCTAACAGAGTAGGCATATTCCATTATACAATTAATCCTATCCTTGAGGCAATGTTTGTAGAGAGAATCAGGTGATGTGGCTTCTGATCTGGGATATGCCATCAACTCTCAGGGAAACGCTGGACTCATTATTGGGCATCAATTTCCCTAACCCAAATATTAGGGGTTAGATAAAATAATAAGATGATCTTTTTAGGACTCTTACAGCCTTTATAGCTAGGATTCAACAACCAAATAGTTTCCCTTCCCCTTGTCTTAATCAATCTGTGGTTCCATTTTAAGGAAACTATAAGTTAAGTGGACTTTTGTGAACCTATCTGGGAAATAGTCTTTCTTACCTTGGGAATTTATACATACTGTTTCACCTGAAGTCTTCTAGTCTCCTTTTTGCCTCATTCTTCAGACTACATAGAAATTTATTCAGAAAGTCATGCTGATCCTTAAGTATCATATGTGTCTGATAACATGTTTATATCCATCACAGATGATATGTTTCTTGAAGATTGGGGCTGTGTCTACCTTACTGCCATTGTATCCCAGCAATTAATGCACAACAGGCACAGAGTAGATATTTAACAATGAAAAGGTGAATAAATATTGTTTCTGTAGAAAAAGGATATTTGGATTTTTATAAAGTAGGCTAATAAGCAGTACTTTCCAATTAACCATGGTATATTTGGGTGTAGAGACAGTTTGGCTATAGTGTTTATGATGTACATATACAAAAGATTGAAAGATTTTCATAGAACCAGGTTGTAGATAAATTTGCTAAGTATATACAGGTTCTGCCTGGATTAGTCTTAGGCTTTTATAGGAATATTACACAATATCTGATGTGGTTGAACTGAGGTAGGACAACTCATGCATGTGGCTTACAATGGCAACTTTCCTAAAAGAAAATAATTTTTTTTTATTTGAGAGTATTTGTTTATTCTTACAAGGTCCCTAAATAATCTGATGCAGAAATAAGCAATAAGATAACTGTCTGGACTTGGACTGAATTGCCTGGGCTATGCTTCCATCTCACCTGCAGAACTGAAAATAAGGGAAATCAGGTTGCCCTTTGAGAGTTAAATTATGAAAGGAACAGATCAGAACAGGTATATGCAAAATTACCTTTTTAAGACAAAAAGATTATGCAGTAAATAGAACTTGACAAAAACCTGATTGAACATATTAACACATCTAAACAAAAAATGTATTACTCTAAAGGGAAGGAAGTAGAGATGTAGGATTTGCTCAGTCCTGCCTAGGCAAAGGAAAGTCACAGAGGTCAACTGAGATTGGAGGTTGGGGGAAGGGTTTGGAGATGGATGGGATGTCTGTACCGCTCAGAGAAAAGGGAGCAGAGTTGTTGAACTTCATGCATATTTTCTCCCATTGGTAAAATTGCCATTTTTTGTGAGATGAATGAAGCAATGTTGATTTTAGACTAATGCCATTTATGGTTTGATTTATTTATCTCCCCTTGTTCTGATTCTATGCTCAGCAAACAACCTGCTGATGGTGATTTACTGTCCTGTGTCGGTCTGGCTACAGGGAGAGACTGGTTGATATTACAGACTTTAAGTATTTTGTGTTCTCAGACAGTGGTTCCTCATGAAGAATTAATAGAATAACTTCTGATTATGATGTGATTTTTATTTTTTTTTTAAATGGAGGGTAATTGCTTTACATGTTTTGTTGGTTTCTGCCATACAACAAGGTGAATCAGCCCTAATCTCCTCCATTCCGAGCCTCCCTCCCCCTTCCCATCCCACCCCTGTGGGTGCTACCTGTGTCATATAGCAGCTTCCCACTAGTTATCCATTTTACACATTGACAATGTATATATGTCAAAGTTACTATCTCATTTCATCCTATCATCTCTTTCCTCCACTGTGTCCACAAGTCTGTTCTCTACATCTGCACTTCCATTCCTTCCCTGAAAATAGGTTCATTAGTACTATTTTTCTAGATTCCACATATATGTGTTAATATGTGATATTTGTCTTTTTATTTCCGACTTCAATCTGTGTAAAATAGGTCCGAGTTTCATCTACCTTATTACAGCTGACTCAAATTCATTCTTTTCTATGACTGAGTAATATTCCATTGTATATACATATCATATCTTTATCCATTCATCTGTTGATGGACATGATATGACTTCTAATGTAGCTTCATTTTAGGAACAAAGTAAGTTGATCATGCTGATATGAACATTGCAATCCCAGTCAAACTCTTTTGTAAATTTATGAACCAGGGTTCAGGGGTCTGCTCAGAATATGTGTCATGGTCTCCTATACTTTTTTAGTGAGTCCCTCACAGTCTACTAAATCTTAGGCAGTGAATTAGAAAGACTCTCTACACCTTCAAAATAGAAGTCTAGGATTTAGATTATGGTGAACTAAATAAGCCATTCTCAGATCTAACCGGACATCCTCTGGAGCTTGTGACTTAATGATATGTGGTCCATGGACTAGTAGCTTTAACATCTCTGGAAACTTGAAGAAATTCAGAACCTCAGCCTCTTCTCTAGAATCACTGAATCAGTCTGCATTTTACCAAAGTCCTCAGTATATCTGTGTGCACAATACAATTTAAGAAGTGCTACTTTCAAGGATACATCCACCATTTTAATCTGTTTCTAGAGGTTACTGGGAGACATTCCTTCGGGGGTATTTCCCATTACCACGTGGTTTTTATTGAGAATGGCAAGGATGTAAGGCCACAGTAAAGGATAAAGAATAAGCACTCTTTATTCAGGCCACTTCTTGTAGGATGAGGTAATGTCTCATTCTGAGCAGGCTTGTTTACTAGCAACTGTAAAACACTTGGTTCCTGAAGCTCAGTGTTCTTGTCTTTAAACAGAGGCCACAGCGTGTACTAGCATCCATGTAGGTCATCCATGTTGCTCCTCTGGGAATTTGTGGCTCAGAGAATGAATGCAAGCATGCTGACTCTCTGTCTACTGTTTTTGCTGCAAGGAATAAAGTCTTACATCTCTGACCCAGGAGTCTTGTGTCTTCTGCCAGCATCCATGATACTGTGGCAAGTTAAAATTAGCTTATAAGTAGAGTAAAATTGCAGACCCTTCACAGTTGATGACACAGATTTCTCTGACCACTCCCTGACCCCCATTTTTTCAGCACAGTTGCAAAAACGTGAAGTGCTAAGAGAACTGAATTCTTATCCAAGTTCTACTAGTAACTAGGTATGGTTACTAGTTATGCCAAAGAATAGTTATTACCTCCCCTCTCTAGAATGATTTCTTCATGAATAAAATAAAGGGGGGGGGGCAGATAAAGTAGTTGATGATAGTTTGTAGATCATTAGTTCCTCAGAACAGGGTCCACATCATAATCTTTTTTGTGATCAATATCCGCAGTAAGAATCAACACATTTCTTTGATGTTGATGATATTGATAAATATATGCTCTATTTTGGCCACAAGGACTTGAGAAATGGTTTTCTCTCTTAACTTCATTAAATTCACTTCATTGTATTTTTAGTGTTTTCATTGTAAGTTCAGTCTATTTTCCTTACCCACTCTGTAATTCTACATTAAGGGTGGTGTCCATGTTCTGTGCACACATGGTGCCTAACTTAGCAAAGATAATTGATTTTTTACTGGAATGAAAATATATGAATTGTTTAGATTCAGCTTAATGTTGATAATTTTCAGGTCCCTATTCATTTGGGTTGATGACTTCTTTTGAAATGATGACCTCTTTTGGAGAACAACCATATGTTCAACATATAATATGAAATTCTTCTGAGTCTAAACCCGTAAATATGGTGATCTCCAAGGAATAGACAATAATAGGAAAATTAAGAAAGCTAACATAGATTGCCTGCACTACCCCCAACTTCAGAGCCCTGTACTCAGCATAGTGCTAATTGGTCTACAGAGATGGAGGGGATACATTTATGCTAAGGGAGGAGCTGGTTGTATACACAATTTAAACTGATGGAGAGGCTGGTAACATATCCTCCAACATTGAAAAGCCAATCACTTCTGTCTCCAATTAAAACTGTAAAGAAGTAGTTGCAAGGTATCAGCCTCAACAGAAAAGAAGGCAGTGCTCTATCATGGGAAATCTGTGAACTCTGAGGGGACAGACAACCTCACAATGGTATTGTCTTTCCAACTAAATCCAGTATTTCAGATCTCCTTGATGCAAATGCTGTTTGACAGAGAGAACAAAGACGATAGTAAATAAAAGCTTGATGCCATCAGTATTCAAAACTCTTTTTTACCAAAAACATTTTTTATGGTAGATAACGAAATACGCTAGGCTGGAAGTCTAAATTTTTGAGCTGATTGTTTTGCTGAAGAAGCCACAAACCTGGTCTACTACTATAGTTTTTAACTCTTAAAGTGAGTTCTCTATCCTCAGTCTGCATCAGCTAGTCAGCCTGTGGAAAGGAAGTCTGGTTTCTTTTAACTAGCAGCATCAGATCATTGCTACAGATAAGTGACTGCCGTGGCCTTCCCTTCATCCTCTTCTCAGAAAGAGTATTATTACAGTGTTCTAGTTTACATGCCATATTGGACTTGTGTGTGTCAGAAAACATTTGTTTTAAGCTCAAGGTTGTCTGACCATGTCATGTCACATTCAGTCTGACAGAGAGGACCATGTATCATTAAGAGATCCTAGACCTCAGCTGGAGTCAGCATACCATGGAAGACTCTTCTTCTACCTTTAATATTAGTAGATGTAGGAAGAAGGGCATGATTGGATATTTGGGTCACAAAGAGATTGATGCTGGTAAAAACTGCTAGTTGTCCCTCATTATCCATTGTATCTTTTTCCTATAAGAAAAGAAAAATATTTTTTTTGGGGGGGAGGGGGCAGAACATTCAGTTGTTACTAACAAAGAATACTATACTAAATGAAATAAGCCAGACAGAAACAAACAAACCAAAAAATGATATAATCCTACGTATATGTGGAATTGAAAAAATAAAAAAAAACCCATAGAAGCAGAGAGTAGAATGGAGGTTACTAAGGGCAGGGAGGTGGGGGAACATAGGAAGATGCTGGCCAAAGGGTACAAAGTCATATTTATATAAGGTGAATGTCCAGAGATCTACTGCACAGCATGATGACTGTGGTTAATAATCCTGTGTCAAACACTGAAAACTTGCTGAGAGTAGATTTCAGGTTCTCTCCTCACACAAACAAAAAATGGTTACTATGTGAGATAAAGATCTAATAATTTAGATTGTAGTAATCATTTACTATATATATATAAATAATCATTTTATATACTTTATATATTTTCTTATTAAAAATGTAAAAAAAAAAACCACCACTTTTACATCCAAAAACACGTAAGCAGTGTGCACAGACTTGGGGAAGCATTTATAAATTAAAAGAGGGAGTTCTTCTCCTTTCCTCTATCCCTCCTACCGCCTGAAGTACCAATGTGATGCTGTGAATTGGAAGGGTTACCTCACACCACCAATAACTTGGGAATGGATGCTATGAAGCAGAACAAGCAAGGAGTCTATGTCCTGGATATTATGATGCTATTCTAATCCTGGACTGTCTATTGCAGGCTTCCATGTGAGAGAGAAATAAAATAGTATTTTAAGTCATTATTTTAGGTTTTGTCACTCACAACTGTTTCTAATTCTAACCAGCACAGATGCTTTAGAAAAATAATCTAGCAAGTTATTTACAGATTTAAAAATTTTGTGTTAGTTCTTTACAAGTTTCATGGGATTTTAATACTAACGGACCAAAATTGATGCTAGATTTTAGACTATTACCCTTATGATGGAAGGTTTCAACATAATTTTAGGGTGAAGTAGAGGGTAGATAAAACAATTTGCTTTTGTTTTCAGACCTTTGTTTTAGGCATTTCAATTTCAAAGGTTATTTTAAATAACAAGTGTCAGGATTTTACTGCTTTAAAGGATCACCTATGACTTTTGGCATGGCTATGCAGCCTATGGCATGGCTCCAACCATCAACAAGCTATCAATAATACTAGAGAAACAACTAAGCACCTGTGAAGTAACAAACATAAACAAGACCTAACTGCCTGCCTGTATGATGGTCCTTTAGAATGGGTAAGCTATAAACAATACACACAATGATGATCATGAAGAAATCAATATTAGGTGATTTTTACTCTAGCTCTATTACACACACATACAAACACACATGTGTTGCTATAAGAGTTATTTTCATACATTACAATAGATTCCAATTTTTTGTTTGTTTTTCATCTAGGTGGTAATTAGCCCAGTTTCCAGCCTGAAAGTATTCTCCATCAAAGTTGCCACTTTCCTGCACTTTCCTCTATCAAAAGCAACAGTAACAACAAAAATATAATGTAGTGTTTTTTTTTTTAAAACTGTTAAAAGTTACACCCATCTCTCATTGTGGAGAAGGCAATGGCACCCCACTCCAGTACTCTTGCCTGGAAAATCCCATGGACAGAGGAGCCTGGTGGGCTGCAGTCTATGGGGTCGCTAAGAGTCGGACATGACTGAGCAACTTCACTTTCACTTTTCACTTTCATTCATTGGAGAAGGAAATGGCAACCCACTCCAGGGTTCTTGCCTGGAGAATCCCAGGGAGGGCGGAGCCTGGTGGGCTGCCATCTATGGGGTCGCACAGGGTCGGACACAACTAAAGCGACTTAGCAGCAGCAACAGCATCTCACATTGAGTTTGACTGCTGTAAATGAGGAAAGATAGTAAAGTTGACATTCGTATTTGAAGATAATGATTCTGAATCACCATCAGCAGAATATATGCTTGAAGCTATTCTACTTTTTCCAGTGGCTTGATACTGAGTCTCTAAAAGCCATCATTATCTTACCTAGACATAGCTCTGCATTACTTTTTGCCTTTCCTCATTCTCTAATCGAGCTTAGATACTAAATCTGATCTCATACCAGCCATACTGACAAAAGATGCTATACTTCTGTCTTAACATGCTTCTTTCTCCATATCTTTACCCTCTAGCTATGAGGAGAGTGTGGGATACACAGGCATTTATATTTACCTGCTGATTAATAGTGGGGCTGGATTTGGGCTGAACTACACCAGGTTCTGAGTGCTGAAAAGTGATGCTTTTGAACTGTGGTGTTGGAGAAGACTCTTGAGATACAACTGCAAGGAGATCCAACCAGTCCATCCTAAAGCAGATCAGTCCTGGGTGCTCATTGGAAGGACTGATGCTGAAGCTGAAACTCCAGTACTTTGGCCACCTCATGTGAAGAGTTGATTCATTGGAAAAGACCCCGATGCTCGGAGGGATTGGGGGCAGGAGGAGAAGGGGACGACAGAGGATGAGATGGCTGGATGGCATCACCGACTCTATGGACATGAGTTTGAGTAAACTCCAGGAGTTGGTGATGGACTGGGAGGCCTGGCATGCTGCAATTCATGGGGTTGCAAAGAGTCAGACACGACTGAGCGACTGAACCGAACTGAAACAAGATGGTAAACTGGGACTAGAGATATAGGTTATTAAAAAGTAAAGCAAAACCAAACCAAACATGTAAGGAAAAGCAAATGCAAGTTATCCCAGAGGGCCTAACTCTTCTTTGTGTGGGACTGGAGAAAGTACAAACTATGCCAAATATTTCACGGAATAGAACAGACATCACTAAATCTGTAAAACTATCTTTATGAGCCTTTTTTCAGGACATGGAAATAATTTTTATTGTTTAGCTGTTAGCTGTTACCATGACATTACTAGTCAAGTGATTCTGCAATCAGAAGACAGGGTGTTATAAATGTATATAGAAAAGTTGTCTATGGGTTACTTCAGGGGCGAGAGTATTTAAATTTATCACAGTATTCAATGATAAAGGTTTTGCTCCAAAATAACTTTGGAGAGTTTTTTTTGCAACATCCTGTATAACTGGAACGAAAAAGAGTTTAGACTGAACAATTATAGTATGCATTATTGAATAGGTTAAGAGTGTACTAGAAAAAAGAAAGGTTAGAGAAGTATGTATTAGAAAAAGGTTAAACATCTCATTAAATGGTTCTGTACTAATTATTTTACTATTTGATCAGCATAATAGATCAACAGAGTGAAGTAATTTCTCTTCCTTTAAATAAATTGGCACATTTTATATTATGATTTTCTAGAAACATATGAGGAAGTGATAAATAAGCAGTATACATGTCTGAGGAGTGCCAAAAGTGGCAGAGGGATTGATAGTCAGACCAAACATTGTCTTTATCCTAGCAACTGAGGTGGTTTCACAGGCATCATGAGATATCTTAAGAACCAAAGTATCACTATATTCCAGTTAATACATATTAAATAATTTAAATAAATAAATTATTCTAAATAAAAAATTAAATTTTTATTTTAAATAATAAATAAATATTATTTAGTATTTATATTATTATTATTTAGTATTTATATTACTCACATTTTAAAAGCTATCAGAAGAAAATGAAAAAATGTTTTTGGTTGATGACACTTTTATGACAGACTAAAGTAGGTAGTCTTAGCTTACAAGGCCATTCACAAGTTAGCATCCATCTTTCTTTCTATCCTCATGTCTGTCTACTTTACCTCTAATTATCCTCTGTGCTCCAGTCATATGGGATTTCTTTTATTCATTCCTATTTATCATTCTCTCTCTTACCTCTAGAGACTGACCATACTGTTTGGTAATTGTTTGTGTCCCTAACTCCCCTTCAAAAAGAGCAGTCTTCAGAAGGTTAAGAATCAATAGGAGTCTTGCTAGCTCACCTTTGTATTTCCAATCAGCACAGGAAGATTAGGCATTTAGCTGGCCAATAGATTAATAAATGAATAAACAGTCAAGCTTTAAAATTATGGCATTACTGGTTAATCTTCTATCCCAAAGTATGTAGCTTACAAACTATAGTGTGTGTGTGCGTTAGTTGCTCGGTCATGTCTGACTCTTTGCAACACCATGGACTGTAGCCCTCCAGGTTCCTCCATCTATGGGGTTTTCCAAACAAGAATACTGGAGTGGGTTTCCATTTCCTTCTCCAGGGGATCTTCCCAACCCAAGGATCTTGATTTAAATAGGTATCAGTGAGGAAACAAACACAAAAAAATAAGATTTTTTTTCTTTTTCTCTTTAGTTGGAGTGCTGATAATGGAAGGGAATTGATTCCACCTACTTCAAAGCAACTTAAAATATGTACTCTTCCTCCCCTGACTCTGGCCAGATTGGAGGAGAGGTAACATTGGATCTGGAACCTATTGTGCTGTTAACACAAGACACTGAAACTTTTTATGACAGGGTAATATATTTTTTCCCTCTGGCTTCACAGGATTAAAACATTATAAGATAAGCATTTCCTGAGAACTCACAACTTTGGATTAAAACGTTGCTTAAATACTAGTGTGGGATAAGAAAAATGCATAGTGACAGAGTCCCTTTTAAGAGGAGATGCATTACTACATTGTGGCAAATGTAAACAAGAAATGCTGCATGTGTGGATATAGACATACATGCATGAGCTTGTCATAGACAGAATCCCATTGTATCAGGGTCACTATATGGATTTGGAGATTCTGAATCAAATAATTGCCCCTTCACTGTAAAGTTGAGGAAGTTACAGATACAATGAGGGGGGGGCTGAAGTAAAATAGGAGGAAAAGGAGGGCAATTAATGTAAGAATCCCTATCATGGACCAAGTGCTTTACACATATCTTATTTAATACAAGAAAGAGGAATCTCTCAATATCTTTTGGCTATTGGTTCCAGGACTCCTCACAGATACCAAAAGCCACAGATGCTCAAGTCCCTAATAGAAAATACTATAGTACTTGTGTATGAGGCTTCCCTGGTAGCTCAGCCGTAAAGAATCTGCCTGCCAATTCAAGAGATTCAGGTTTGATCCTTGGGTCAGGAAGATCATCTGGAGAAGGAAATGGCAACCCACTCCAGTATCCTTGCCTGGGAAATCCCATGGACAGAGGAGCCTGGTGGACTACAGCCCATGGAGTCTCAAAGAGCTGGACATGACTTAACAACTAAATAAGTAATTGGATATAATCTACATACAACTTCCTGTATACTTTAAATCATCTCTGAAGCACTTGCAATACCTAACACAATGTAAATATTATGCAAACAGTTGCTGGTAGCATGACAAATTCAAGTTTTGCTTTTTTGGAACTTTCTGGAATTAAAAAAAAAAACACAAACTTTCAATTCATGGTTGGTTGAGTCCATGGATATAGAACCCATAAATATGGATGGCTGATAGTACTTCCTCCTCCATATAAGCAAGGTATAACTAACTTCATTTTGCAGGGTTAAACTGAAGATCAGAGAGCTTATGTAACTTGCCTAGAATAACACTATTTGCATATGGAGAAGCCAAGTTTTCCTTTATGTCCACTGAGGGAGATAGTGGCGCACTGAAACTGCCTTCTATCAGGTCATGAGAGTCAACTGTTATTTTTGAAAGACTTTTGCCAGCAGTTTATTAAACATGGAATTGTTATTATATCAAAAACAGATGTAATAACTACTGAAAACATTATTTCAAAAGAATTTTAGTACAGTTTTACTATTATCTATGATTTTAAGGTTTTTACCTTATATCTCTAATATAAAAACATTACATCATAAGTGTCATTCTGTAGATACTTTTTCCAACCCTGTATTCAGTAACATCCCTTGGTACCTTAAAATCTGCCATAATGAGACCAATGACACCATGGAAATTTGTCTAGTGATCCAAATTAGGGTTTGAGTTAATTTTTGTTATTGATGGTCCAGACTTAAGAAAAATGATGGGTAAATGTTAAAGGACATTTAACATTAAAATGTATGTCATGTCTGTAGCTACTAAGTTGTAAATAGTGCAAAAAATATTAACAGAATTTTCTTTTAGGATTCAAAAATTATTACCTATTTTAACAAATGAGTTACTTTTACTGTATTATCATAAATAAAAATACCAACCCATTTCTATGTCAGAATAATACTTAGAATGTTATAATAATACAGCTCCATTTGTTAGATCATGATTAAATTGCAGCCATAGGCTGGCTACATATATGAGATTTTGGCAAAAAAAATGAAAGCATTCTATGAGAAGAAATTGATTATATGGAATTTATGATAAAATGCATTCTATAATTTACTACTATTTGTAAATTTTGTGATGCAAATTCATTTCAGCTATCAATGTAGCACGAAATATATAAATAGTGAAGCCACCAAAGTATTATGCAATAAGCCTGAATTGAAACATGGGGAAGTTTTTGCAAGGTAACAAATGAAATCTATTGTATAATTATAAGTATGTAAAATAAATACATAAAGATAAGAAGGTTTATGTAGAACTAAAAGGAGTTTTGTGAGTAGGGGAGATGATATACAACTTGTATACAGTACAAAGAGGTAGATGTGAGAAACAGAAATGCATAACAAAAGTCTGTTACGCCCTAGAAGAATATCTGTAATGTTTCTTAATTCCAATCATGAATATTTTAGAAAGGAAGGGTAGGAGGTGATGTCACAAAATACAATCTTATGAAGAAGGCTCCTTTGCTACCACCGCAGTAAACAAGTTTGTTTTTTAATTTCTGCTCCTAGAATTATAAAACGCAATGTAATATTTCCCTTTCTCCAATAGCAGATTATTATATCACCTTATTTTTTCCTCATTAATTTCCACTTCCCCTAAATTTTAGCACACATACTGGTGAGTTTAGTACAAAATGTCATCTTTTCAAAGTCAGTAGAAACTCCTTGGGAAAAGCAAAGTTTCTCCAAATCAAAACAAACATAAAAACAAATAAAATATCCTTTGGGTGGTTCATTTTGTGACTAAGAATATTTTTAAAAATATGCCTGTCTTTTCCCAGGAATGTATGAGAAAATCTTCCTGTAAATTTCAAGCACGACCAAGTTGCTTCCCAAATTGGCCATTTGCACTCCAGGGCTAGAGCTGAAAGTGCACAGAATTGCCTGAGTAATTCGATTGCAGGCAGAATCGATGCGAGTGTGAATGCTGGCCTGGTCAAAGGTTGGCCCTTAGGCTGCAACTTAAATCAATTTGGGGTAAGCCAAGTTTGATTACATTTTCGGTGATGAAGCTTTCAAAAGCAATTTTGAGCTTGCCTATTCAGAGGCTGTTTGGTTCTATCTTGAACCTATATTTCTGATTAGAGAAACATCTATCTATCTACCTATCTGCTCTGGAGATGATTAAGTTCCAAAGTTGAGGAACAATGAGAAAAAAGAAAGAGGAAAAAAAGAGGGAATGATTCAGAGACTAAACAAAAACAGCAGATGAGAGCCTATCACTAATAATATATGAATCAGTAGTGGTTTATTTTATTTGTTTAAAAATTTATATGAGACTAAGAGGGAGAAAGACTCAGGGAGCTTTCTAACAGGAAAAATAATTATATATGGGAGATTATTATGATAATGATATGTGACAGTCTAATATTTTGCCTTATGAGAATTATTCTTTCAGGTGCTGCTGGCAGGAGGAATGTGGGGAAAACAGAGGTGGTTTGAAGTATGTAGCTAAATGGGTGTAAGAAAGGATGTCAAATATGGACTCCAACAGTCAATGTGCTAGCTTGAGAGAAACAAACCCTTTCAATTTATCATTTTCCAGCCGAGTCACGCCTGCATAGTTGTTGTGCAACCATAGCTTATGCAACTCTCCCTAAAAACGTGTTTACTCAATTAAATAGTTTGATTATAGATCTTATCAACATTGGGTAAGCATGCTGTTACACCATAAACTATAGTGCTCCAAGAAGTTATGATTTCTTTTTTTTTTAGAAAATATAAATTTCCCCACAGATATGACCACTTATTCTTAAAACATAGGCTATTATCCTGCCAGTGTTAGGAAAATATGTTGCTACATCTTGTTTTATGAAGTATTTTAGAAAACTTATAATTCCTCCTAAGTGGACTGAGTGGTGATTCTAATGGTTCTTTGACAAGAATTATGATCTGCCTCACTAATTATGCTGTTCCACATATGCACTAACTGGATTGATTTAAAAAATAAAATTGGAAAAAAAAATTCTACCTATTGAAAATATCTGGCCATGCCAGAAATGAAATAACATTTGCATACCAGGCAGTCTTGGTTGATTTATTCAAATCTTACTTAAATATATACTGGGCAGATACTTAATTTGTGTCTTGGGAGAGAAATCCCAATTGAATAATATTTATAAGGAAGGAAATCTAGCCTATGCTGAATAGACACATTCAATGAGGACATGTGATTTCCAGTCCCTTCTTTGGCAGTTTTATGGCTATTAAAACAGAATTTATAGTTCTTTAGAGAAAGGGTGGCCCATTGAAATATCATTGCTTGCACAATTAATTCTTCTCTTTTTTTCCTTTATCTGGAGCATCAAAACAAAACCAAAAAAAAGCTAATTTCACTTTCCTTTTCTTTTTGGTGACTCTATTAATTATGCTTCACATTGCCTGAGGAGAAATGATAAGTTTCATAATAATAGCACTAGGTACCTCATAATTACCATTTTCTTCACACCTATCCCTGGATCTTATATTTGGGGCCCCATTTACAGTTTTCAGATAGAGAAATCACAGGCCAGAAGTGGAGGTGGGAGAGCAGCTCAGACCGGTACCACTTCATGTGCTCAAACCATTAGATCAGCCTTCAAATCTAGTCACAGCTTCAGGGAAAACAAGGCATGCTTGGAAAATATTCTCTAAGACACTTCTTAGAAATAATAGGAGAGGAAATCTCTCACAGGACCTCTGTCAGAGAAAGACTAGCAAAGGCTTTACTGAAGGTGGGGCTGCTAATATATTTTCTTTAGGCTGGAAATGTTGGCATGTTCTCATTTTTACAAAGTCTTAATAGCGACAACTCCCATATATACACAGGGTCACATTTTGACCTAAGTTGTTATAGGGTTAGAGCTTTGTGAAATAAAATAGCAAGCAAGGAGGTCTAGTCTCATGCCTTTTCACAGGTTATTGGCCAACAGAATTGAAACTGTGAACATAAAGGAAATTTCCCTGGAGAGTGAAATTCTTTGTACAGATGACAAAATAATTAGACCAGCAGTGCCATTAGCTAAACTTTATGGAAACTCACCAAAGAGCAAAGCACATTAAAGTACAATTTTTTTCTGTCAATAAAAAATAATTTCAAATTCAATGACAAAAAATTGTAGAGAAGGGAAAAATACTGTATTTCTACTTCAAGAAGTAAGCACAACTGTTTTTAACAACAATCCATAAATACTTCTTTTTAAAAACATATAGATTTCTTAGAATCTTAAAGCATTACAGATGAAAGAGAATTTAGAGATCAGATATTCTATTTCCCCATCTTTAAATGATGAAGCTGAGGCCAGAGAATTAAGTGTTTTGCCTAAGAACCCGTCCAAGTAAGGGCCAGACCCTAAATTCTCTGCCTCTTAGGCTAGAGCTCCTAATAAAAATTTGTGGTTACATTTGAAACACTTTTTGATCTTTTTGGTACCTAATTTCCACAAGCCTGCTACATTTCAAGGCTGATCACTGACAGCAAATACCAAAGCTCCCTTCACATTTTGGTGTTTACTGACCCTTTGTCAGCCATAGGGAAGTATATGATATTTCAGTAGCTTGAGGAGGCAGCTGTCAAACTGCCTCTTAACCTGAGAGGAACAAATCGGTAGAGTAATTTTGTACAACCCTCTCTATCAACCTGATCACTTTTTTTTTATATCATTACAAATGAACACTTATATGCATGGCTGATTTAATTAATAATTCTAATAAAAAAGATGCTATCATAGCAATATACATAGCACATTAATAAATTAATAATAAAAAAAAAACTAGTGAAGTGCTTAGATATCCAGTGAGATCAAGTTACAGAGTTATTGAGGTTATATAGATCCAAACTTCTATAGGTTTACTTTTCAATGTTTGTATTATATATAACCGAGAGGAAAGAAAAGCAAATTAGCATTTAATGACCACTGGCTCTGGATTAGGTTCTGTATACACCATTTTACATATCCTATCTCAATAAATCATCCCAATAACCCTATAAGAAAAAGTCATTTTCCCTATTTTATAGGTGAGACAACTGAGGTTTAAAGACAGAGTTTGAGAGAACGGTCCAACATCCTGCATGGAGGATTCTGGTTTCAACTTAGATCTGTTTGATTCCAAAGTTTTTGGTAGATGGCCTAGTGAGTGGAAAGAACATGAGCACAAGAGTAGAAAAAAGTAAGTTGTAGACCTCCTGTGACAACATACGACTTTGGGTTCTCAGCCACCTTCTTTGGGGCCCAGTTCACTCACATACGAAGTAAAAGGACTAAGTAGACCGGAAGTTTTCAAACCTAATTTTCTTAATTTCTACACCTTTTTGGACAGGCCTCTGGGTTACTGAGAAGTGTAATATGAAAGAAAAGAAAAAGATTTTGGAAAGATTTTTCAGATTTATCTCCAAATCAACTAAATGAATTCCAATTTTGTCTCTGTAATATATTACACTCCAGTATTCCTGCCTGAAGAATCCCCGTGGACAGAGGAGCCTGGCAGACTGCAGTCGAAGCGGTCACAAATAGCCAGGCACAACTGAGCAATTAAGCATACACATATATTAATCGTTTGCATAAGGTTTTAGTTTGGGAAAGGAAAGAGTCCATTGCTTTAAAAAGTTTGAAAAGTTGACTAGCTAATAACCTCAGCTCTGTTAGCATCTGTATTTGGTTCTCATTAGCAGCAGTTTGGGGTTTCCCTGATAGCTCAGTGGTAAAGAATCCACCTGCAATGCAGGAGACCCTGGTTCGATTCCTGGGTTTGGAAGATCCCCTGGGGAAGGGATAGGCTACACACTCCAGTATTCTTGGGCTTCCCTGGTGGCTCAAATGGTAAAGAATCTGCCTACAATGTGGGAGACCTGGGTTCGATCCCTGGGTAGAGAAGATCCCCTGAAGGAGGGCATGTCAGCCCACTCCAATATTCTTACCTGGAGAATTTCCATGGACAGAGGAGCCTGCTGGGCTACAGTCTATGGGGTCACAAAGAGTCAGACATGACTGAGTGACTAAGCACAGCACAGTGAGTCATTTCCTAGGTAGGTTGATAAGAAGTCTAGGGGTCCCCAAGGAGAGAGGTCTGGAATACTCAAGGAGGAAGAAAGGACAAACTTTACTTTTTTTCTTTCTACATTCCTTAGGATTATAAAACAATGATGTATCCTGCCTGAGGACAGTCTCTGGGTTAAACCTTCTGGCTAATCCTGTTATTTTAAAATGTAAATTATGGGAGTAAGTCTGGTCTTTACAAGGATTATATAACAATAAGGTATCCTGCCTGAGGACAGTCTCTGGATTAAACCTTCTGGCTAATCCTGTTATCTTAAAATGTAAATTATGGGAGTAGGTCTGGTGGGGTCTTTACAACCTCCAGACATTCTTTGGATTCATTGGAGAGTATAAAACTCCATTGCTAACACTAGCAAGGGGGTACTCTTTCTACCCCTTCTGATGCTTATGTCAGAAGCTTTCTGTATCTCTTTTATACTTTAATAAAACTTTATCACACAAAAGCTCTGAGCAGTCAGTCAAGCCTTGTCTCTGGCCCCAGATTGAATTCTTCTTCTCTGGAGGCCAAGAATCCCAGCGTCTTTTCGTGGGTTCAGCAACAACCTTTCAACAGCACAAGCAATTGGAGGAACTGGCTCACCACAGCATCCAATGGTTGCTGTAACTACTTCAGTTAGTTAATATACATTTCACTTTGTCCAAACTGTCCATGATACATTGGTGCATGCCCAAAGGTCTTTGATATTTAGCACTCTCCAAAATCATCTGGCATTCTCAAATATGCTCAAGGATATTTTGAACAGGCCAAAGGTCAAGGAACTTTTACTGTTGACTGACAGTTTTGTGGATGTTCTGTACAGGATCAAATGTCCTATAAGCCTTCACAGTGTAGGATACCATCGTTCAAGTGTGGCGATCAATGTCCATTTTGTGTCTAAGCTTCTTGAGAATACACAGGATACAGGTATAAGATAAGAAAGCCTTCCTCAGTGATCAGTGCAAAGAAATAAGAGGAAGACAACAGAATGGGAATGACTAGAGATCTCTTCAAGAATATGAGAGATACCAAGGGAACATATCATGCAAAGACGGGCACAATAAAGAACAGAAATGGTATGGACCTAACAGAAGCAGAAGATATTAAGAAGAGGTGGCAAAACTACACAGAACTATGCAAAAAGATCTTCACAACCCAGAAAATCACGATGGTGTGATCACTCACCGAGAGCCAGACATCATGGAATGTGAAGTCAAGTGGGCCTTATGAAGCATCACTACGAACAAAGCTAGTGGAGGTGATGGAATTCCAGTTGAGCTATTTCAAATCTTAAAAGATGATGCTATGAAAGTGCTGCACTTAATATGTCAACAAATTTGGAAAACTCAGCAGTAGCCACAGAACTGGAAAAGGTTAGTTTTCATTCTAATCCAAAAGAAAAGCAATGCCAAAGAATGCTCCAACTATCGCATAATCACAATCATCTCACACGTTAGCAAAGTAATGCTCAAAATTCTCCAAGCCAGGCTTCAACAGTATGTGAACCGGGAACTTCCAGATGCTCAACCTAGATTTAGAAAAGGCGGAGGAAAAAGAGATCAAACTGCCAAGGTCCACTGGATCATCAAAAAAGCAAAAGAGTTCCAGAAAAACTTCTGCACCTGCTTTATTGACTATGCCAAAGCCTTTTACTGTGTAGATCACAACAAACTGTGGAAGCTTCTTAAAGAGGTGGGAATACCAGACCACCTGACCTGCCTCCTGAGGAATCTGTATGCAGGTCAATAAGCAGCAGTTAGAACTGGACATGGAAGAACAGACTGGTTCCAAATTGGGAAAGGTGTACGTCAAGGCTATATATTGTCACTCTGCTTATTTAACTTATATGGAGGGTACATAATTGAAATGCCAGGCTGGATGAAGTACAAGCTGGAATCAAGATTGCTGGGAGAAATCTCAATAATCTCAGATATGCAAATGACACCACCCTTATGGCAGAAAGTGAAGAAGAACTAAAGAGCCTCTTGATGAAAGTGAAAGAGGAGAGTGAAAAAGTTGGCTTAAAACTCAACATTCAGAAAATGAAATCATGGCATCCAGTCCCATCACCTCATGGCAAAGAGATGGGGAAACAATGGAAACAGTGACAGATTTTATCTTTTTAGGCTCCAAAATCACTGCAGGTGGTGACTGCAGACATGCAATTAAAAGACGCTTACTCCTTGGAAGAAAAGCTATGACCAACCTAGACAGCATATTAAAAAGCAGAGACATTATTTTGCCAACAAAAGTCCATCTAGTCAAAGCTATGGTTTTTCCAGTAGTCATGTAGAGATGTGAGTTGGACTATAAAGAACGCTGAGTGCTGAAGATTGATGCTTTTGAACTGTGGTGTTGGAGAAAACTCTTGAGAGTCCCTTGGACTGCAAGGAGATCCAATCTGTCAATCCTAAAGGAAATCAGTCCTGAATATTCTTTGGAAGGGCTGATGCTAAAAGTGAAACTCCAATACTTTGGCCACCCGATGCGAAGAACTGACTCATTTTGAAAAGACTCTAATGATGGGAAAGAGTGAAGGTGGGAGGAGAAGGGGATGACAGAGGATGAAATGGTTGGATGGCATCACCAACTCCATAGACATATATTTGAGTAAGCTCCAGGAGTCGGTGATGGACAGGGAAGCCTGGTGTGCTGCAGTCCATGGGGTTGCAAAGAGTCAGACATGACTGAGCGACTGAATTGAACTGAAAGGTATAAGATCAGGGAGCATAAATTCCTCTGGCTTCACTCATACTCTGTTTCGTTGAATTTGTATATATCCACTACTTGTATGATGATTATGATTGCATGTATATTTCACCTTGGTTGAGTTTCATCTAATAGGCCAATTTAGCTATATCAGAATCTATCTATATCCTCAAGCCTAATTTTTTGTCAAATACTTATTACTAGAGCATCCAGGAAAGGGTTGCTATTAACATCATAAAGCTGTGAGGATAAAGCAAGTTGACTCACATAGCATGTTATCTTTAATAACCACGAAGTCTAAATTTATTACTGCCTCTTTCAACCAAAATGAAAACCCTATCTCTTTTATGTTTCAGGAGGGGAGATCAATTTCAATATAAAATATGAATCATTCAGATTTGTGGGTTTACCGTTCACATGGAACCAAGGTTCATTATAACAGGCACAAGTAACAGCTCATACAGTTTCTTAGTGGCATGTGGGGACATTTGAAGCAAGCAGAGAGCTGAAATATTACTTACAAGGGCACAGCTGGTTCCATATTCAACAAATCAGTCAAAAAATAAAGTTTGCCTACATCAGTCAGATCTAAACAGGGAAAACCTCTTATGCTACACACATTCTTACTTTCTCCAATAGTCTCTCCCATTTTCCCTTTGGATAACAGTTACTGACTTTTTTTATTATTTCAAAGAGGAGGTATCATCAAATTAAATAGACTTGGAAGTAATGGTCTCTAAAATGAGAGATTTTTCAGAAAGTTAAAAAGTACTTGATTGTAAAAGTATTTAAAATTGGACTTGGTTATTGTCTCCACAGGGTTGCTAAGAGAGGGAAAGACAGTTTGGGTGACTCCTTTGAATATCTGATGTGTAATATTTCAGAGGCAATAACTTTGTTATCTGAATAAATGCATGTACATGTACATGCGTGCATCCACGGCCCTCCCCTCTCCCACACATGCATACAATTAAGGAAGGAGAGGTCTCTATAGCAACATTAGAACCTATATTCTGCAAAATATTTGACACCACACTTTAAGAAACATAGTAAAAAGTGGTTTGGCAATCATACGTTGTAACAAAATTTATTTTTATCTGAGACTGTAAGAGAAGATTTTGTTAATATTAAAGGTTGAGTTGTTCCAAACATTTTCACATATCAGGTCTCATGTGAAGACTATTAAACCAAAGCTATGTAAATGTTGGACTATAAAGAAAGCCAAATGCCAAAGAATTGATGCTTTTGAACTGTGGTGTTGGAGAAGACTCTTGAGAGTCCCTTGGACTGCAAGGAGATCAAACCAGTCCATCCTAAAGGAAATCAATACTGAATATTCACTGGAAGGACTGATGCTGAAGCTGAAACTCTAATACTTTGGCCACCTGATGCGAAGAGCTGACTCATTTGAAAAGATCATGATGCTGGGAAAGATTGAGGGCAGGAGGAGAAGGGGACAACAGAGGATGAGATGGTTGGTTGGCATCACTGACTCAATGGACATGGGTTTGGGTAGACTCCAGCAGGTGGTGATGGATAGGGAGGCCTGGCGTGCTGTGGTTCATGGGGTTGCAAAGAGTCAGACATGACTGAGCAACTGAACTGATGTAAATATGAAGCACATTGCTTATATAGATGTCTTCCTTCTTAACTATCTTTCCTTATTTCCCTTTAGATTGTGAGTCTTTTAATACATGTCCTATAATCAAAGCAGGAAACAAAGTATATACATGTTCTACTTATGAAAATGACTTTTATTGGTTACAAGATTACTAATCCAATGATAATGTACATTTGATAAATTAGACCCATAGATGGCAGGATGGGACCATCGTGTTCATATTCTTTAAGGAGCAGACCTAGAGGAAGCATCTCCTTTAGTTGTTCATGTTCAGTGAGCAAAACATACACACACACACACACACAATTAAAAGTAATAATAAAATCCCCATAATTCTGAATCCCCAACTTTTTACTTAATAAGGAATTTTGCTGTGAATAGTTGACATGCTGTCATCCATCATTAAGTTTGTTGAAACACTGTTCCCTGAGGCTGATCTACAGTGATCTGCAGAATATTCTCTTTTTCACTCTCACACTCTTTCTGTCTCTTTCCCTACCTCTCTCTCACAAAGACTTTTTATAATGCAGGCATATTTCAGAAACTTCTGGACAGGTAATCTAGAGAATGAGGGATTCATTGTATACTAGCTCTCCTATAGTTTTTTCACTATAAATTTTACTTTCCTCTTACTTGAGGAAATATTTACTCTCCACCTGAAGTAATTCTACTGATGAAATTACTGACATCTCAGCTTAAAATTACAGCTCCTCTTACAACTACAGTCTAGAGCCTATAGGCCACGGTAAGCTAAAGAATTTAAGTTGACTTCATATTAAATCAAAGCTGTTCATTGCTTCTTGGGGACCAAAGAAAGATGTGAGAAAAGAGGCCAAGAAAATAGAATGAGGGAAGCTTGAAAAAAAGCAAGAAGCTTGTTGAGTATCATTCACCAAAGACTGGGTTGCTGAATATTTGCAGGTCGGGGAGTTGTTGATATACACCGGACTGCTGGGCCTATTGATCAGAATAAAATCTCACAACAGGCCAGCTGCTGAGGCATTAAGGCAGAGAGATCATCAGCTACAGTGGGCCAGAGAAAATCTGAAAATCTGTGTTCTTCCTTTCAGAGCCTAGCCTATAGAAACAGTAGTTTATTGCACGTGCTTTTACTCATCTTTTCACTCTATGTGGCCTTTATGTGAAATTTTATTTACTCCCATACTGGAAACTACCATGTCCAGGCTGGTACTTCCAAATCATGTCTCTATTCTAGACTTAAGTACAGCTACCCACTGGACATTGCCTCCAACTGACTATGTCTAAAATTAAACACATTTCTCTCTTTCAATATTCACCTTCTCCCCCAATATAAAAGGGTTAATCCTCCTCTTACATTCTAGCCTGGTTAATGATACCCACAGTAAACTTAGGGAGTTATCTAGATTTTCACAATTCCATTCCTATTGCCTTCAGGTTTGGTCATTAACTCCTCTGTCCTAATTATCTCTGTCATCCCTGTAACTCTTTTTGTGCAATTATCTTCTTGTATAAGTCTAATACTTAGGTTTAGCCCTCCACATTGTCTAAGAAAGTATTTCAGAAATTAAATGTTTATGTCCATCCTTTAATACAGTAATTCAATGGCTCTCCAAAACTAGAAGGATAAAGTCCAAACGCACCTTCAGGCCCTTTCTGTCCTAAGTCTACCACCTTGTCCAGCCTCATCTCTCAACGCTCTCTTTTTCCTTTTACTCTAACCATAGTAAACTACTACTGTTTCTTCAGATGTATCAGATTGTTTCACGCTGCTATGCCTTTACCTGAGCTGTTCCATACAGGGGTAGTTTTCTCCCTCCCATTCTCACACCCAGGCTCAAGCCAATCACATCCTTGTCTCAAGGGTTTTCTCTATAAATTGCCCTGAGTCATTAAGACTGAGTGTCTCCTTCTTTCATTTGTGACACTGCACATTGTGCTCATGATTGTTGTTGAATGAACTCTACAAAGTTCTGCCTCTGAAAATATGACAGTGGTGGATAAAATAACATTTTGAAGTTGTAACTTAGTTGTAATTCATACAGCGATATTACCTACTCTAGATGACAGTCCTTTCATGGTCCTCAAAACAGATTAAGAGCCTCTTCTCTGCCCTTGTGCTCTACTGTCGAGTCTACTGCACTAGTTAGCTGCTTCTGTACCTCTCCTCTTATTCATCTCAGGACTCTCTGAGGATGAAGTTCGCATTCTATGAATACTTTTCTTTCTAACATCTAGCACAGTGCTTCATATATTGTGGGAAGTCTATATATTTGATGGATGACTATTGCTACTGAAAAAATGTCAGAGTCTCATAATAGAACAATTGCTTTACTTCTGTCTTTATGCTTTAAATCTAGATGTCCGAACTTCTATGCTGCAAACATCATATTTAATCTAGAATTAGTCCTACAAAGTCTGGTTCACATACTGAGCAAGGGATGAAGTTAAGTTATAGCCAGAGTTGAGACATTATATCAAATTTGTGTGCCTTCTCCCTTGATTGCCAATGACAACTTACTACCTAACCCCTCAGTAAAGTACTGGTCAATCAGTCATCAAATAAGCTCAGCCATCTATATATATAGTTTTTGAAAGCAATTGAACTGAGTGTTCTTGGGGGGTGTGATATAATAACAAGGGCTAACATATATTACATGTATCATCCCATTTTATTTTTATCCTGAAGTGGGAGTTGTCTCGGAGTCATGCACAGATGTGAGAGTTGGACCATAAAGAAGGCTAAGTGCCAAAGAATTGATGCTTTTGAACTGTGGTGCTGGAGAAGACTCTTGAGAGTCCTTGGACAGCAAGGAGATCAAACCAGTCAATCCTAAAGGAAATCAACCCTGAATACTCATTGGAAGGAGTGATGCCAAAGCTGAAGTTCCAGTACTTTGGCCACCTCATGCAGAGTCAACTCATTGGAAAATACCCTGATGCTGGGGAAGATTGAAGGCAGAAGGAGAAGAGGGCAACAGAGGATAAGATGATTGGATGGCATCACTGATTCAGTGGATGTGAACTTGGGCAAACTCTGGGAGATGGTGAGGAACAGAGGAACAGATGGCATGCTGCAGTCCTTGGGGTCATAAGGAGTGGACATGACTTGGTGACTGAACAACAACAATGAAGTGGGAGCTATTATTGCCCTAACTTTACAAATGAATTAACTGAAGCTTTGGCATTTACTCAGGGCTTCCCTGGTGGCTTAGATGGTAAAGTGTCTGCCTGCAATGCAGGAGACCCGTGTTTGATCCCTGAGTCAGGAAGATCCCCTGGAGAAGGAAATGGCAACCCACTCCAGCATTCTTCGCTGGAAAATCCCATGGTTGGAGGAGCCTGATAGGTTACAGTCCATGGGGTCTCAAAGAGTCGGACACGACTAAGCAACCGCTTTCACTTCACTTTCACTTTGGTATTTACTCAAGATCATATAACTATATGTGATGAAACTGTGGTTCAAATTATGACCTGCTTGACTCCTATTATGTGTGAAACATAGACACACAAACATTTACACACAAAAAAGTGCTACATTCCTTTTTGGTGGTCTTAGTTATAGCAAGACTCTAAGGCTACATTCCTTTTTGGTGGTCTTAGTTATGTTGACTTTTCCTTCTTGATGACCTGGAAAATGTAGGTTATTACACATAAGAAGTAGATTTTAATAGAATCAGGATTTATTCTAAATAGTTTTGGATAGGGACCTGATTCTCAGTGACTCAATATAGTGTTTGCTATGCATAAGCACTATGAAGGGAAACTCACATTTTTATTAACTCTCTTTGAGCATATTAATATTCATGGATACAAATCATAATAATATGAATTTCTCTATTCATGGCTTGTTCCATATATCATTTTTACACAAATGGCAGGTTCTTTGGAGTCTAATTCCTTTCTCCTAGATTGGAAGATGAGCACTTTGGTTTTATACACTCCCTTGACTATAAGAAGGGCTGATATTCAATAACAGATTTAAAAAAAAAATTAACAGGTCATGGGCCCAATATTAGATCAGCTTAGGACCAACCACTTATCTTGGATCAGTTTAGAGGTTGAAGGCTCTTCCATCCACTGACCTTGTGAAGCTACGACAGGAATTATTATCAAGGAACAACCAGCTTCACATGAACTTTAAAAAAGCTGTCTTTGTCTACATAGTTTGAAGATTCATAGTGTCTGTGTTGGAGAACTGTACCATTCCAAGGAGTTTTAAAATCCCGTAAAAATGTGTGTTCAAATGTCTCTGAGTCTTATTTTTAAAAACATTTCTGCCAAACATTAACTTCATTCATCTTTCATAAACTTAAATTTTAAATCTGGTGTATATTGACCACTTCTAACCATTTGTTAAAAATAGTTTGTATATATTCAAAAATAGCACCCTAAATTACTACAATTTGTTAAAAAAAAAAAAAGCTAAGAAAGGCAAACATGTTACATGTAGAGGTTTATCTTTCAACAATATGTTGCAAATGATACAATTTATCTCCATACTGGTTTTATGTATATCACAATGAGAGACAGTGAAACATAGAAGTTAAAACCTGGGACTCTGAAACCAGACTGTTGATCAGGTTTCTGCTTTGTCACTTATTAGCCATTTGACTTTGACCAAGCTTTTAATATCCCCTCATTTTAATTTATTCATCTGTAAGAAGAGAATTTTAGAATTTACCTTTTTGGTAGTGTGAGAATTAAAAGAACAAATTCATATAAAGATATTGGAACAAATTCATTTAAAGATATTGTCTGATTTACAGTAAGCTCACAATAAGTATTACCATCACTGTAATATTCCTTTATATAGCTGGAGATTATAATACACATTATACAGCTAAATCTCAGTCCATTCATTTATTAATTGTCTATTCAATCACTGTTTAATTCACTAATAAGTTGTCTATATGAGTATCAGACATAGTTTAATATTGTCTATGAAATATTAGACACTGTGCTTAGTGATACTGTTCATGGGGTTCTCAAAGCAAGAATACTGAAGTGGTTTGCCATTCCCTTCTCCAGTGGATGACATATGAGAAGGCAAAATGATAGGATACTGAAAGAGGAACTCCCCAGGTCAGTATGTACCCAATATGCTACTGGAGATCAGTGGAGAAATAACTCCAGAAAGAATGAAGGGATGGAGCCAAAGCAAAAACAATTCCCAGTTGTGGATGTGACTGGTGATAGAAGCAAGGTCCGATGCTGTAAAGAGCAATATTGATAGGAACCTGGAATGTTAGGTCCATGAATCAAGGCAAATTGGAAGTGGTCAAACAGGAGATGGCAAGAGTGATGTCGACATTCTAGGAATTAGCAAACTAAAATGGACTGGAATGGGTGAATTTAACTCAGATGACCATTATATGTACTACTGTCGGCAGGAATCCCTTAGAAGAAATGGAGTAGCCATCATAGTCAACAAAAGAGTCCAAAATGCAGTACTTGGATGCAATTTCAAAAACAACAGAATGATCTCTGTTCGTTTCCAAGGCAAACCATTCAATATCACGGTAATCCAAGCCTATGCCCCAACTAGTAACACTGAAGAAGCAGAAGTTGAACGGTTCTATGAAGACCTACAAGACCGTTTAGAACTAACACCCCCAAAAAATGTCCTTTTCATTATAGGGGACTGGAATGCAAAAGTAGGAAGTCAAGAAACACCTGGAGTAACAGGCAAATTTGGCCTTGGAGTACAGAATGAAGCAGGGCAATGCTGATAGAGTTCTGCCAAGAGAACACACTGGTCATAGCAAACACCCTCTTCCAGCAACACAAGAGAAGACTCTACACATGGACATCACCAAATGGTCAACACCAGAATCAGATTGATTATATTCTTTGTAGCCAGAGATGGAGAAACTCTATACAATCATCAGTAACAAGACCAGGAGCTGACTATGGCTCAGATCATGAACTCCTTATTGCCAAATTCAGACTTAAATTGAAGAAAGTAGGGAAAACCACTAGACCATTCAGGTATGACCTAAATCAAATCCCTTATGACTACACAGTGGAAGTGAAAAATAGATTTAAGGGACTAGATCTGATACACAGAGAGCCTGATGAATATGGACGGAGATTTGTGACATCGTACAGGAGACAGGGATCAAGACCATCCCCATGGAAAAGAAATGTAAAAAGGCAAAATGGTTTTCTGAGGAGGGCTTACAAATAGCTGTGAAAAGAAGAGAAGTGAAAAGCAAAGGAGAAAAGGAAAGATATTCCCATTTGAATACAGAGTTCCAAAGAATAGCCAGGAGAAATAAGAAAGCCTTCCTCAGCGATCAATGCAAAGAAATAGAAGAAAACAACAGAATGGGAAAGACTAGAGATCTCTTCAAGAAAATTAGAGATATCAAGGGAACATTTCAGGCAAAGATGGGTTTGATAAAGGACAGAAATGGTATGGACCTAACAGAAGCAGAAGATATTAAGAAGAGGTGGCAAGAATACACAGAAGAACTGTACAAAAAAGATCTTCATGACCCAGATGATCACAGTGGTGTGATTACTCACCTAGAGCCAGACACCCTGGAATGTGAAGTCAAGTGGGCCTTAGAAAGCATCACTATGAACAAAGCTAGTGGAGGTGATGGAATTCCAGTTGAGCTATTTCAAATCCTGAAAGATGATGCTGTGAAAGTGCTGCACTCAATATGCCAGCAAATTTGGAAAACTCAGCAGTGGCCACAGGACTGGAAAAGATCAGTTTTCATTCCGATCCCTAAGAAAGGCAATCACAAAGAATGCTCAAACTACCATACAATTGCACTCATCTCACACGCTAGTAAAGTAATGCTCAAAATTCTCCAAGCCAGGCTTCAGCAATACGTGTACCATGAACTTCCAGATGTTCAAGCTGGTTTTAGAAAAGGCAGAGGAACCAGAGATCAAATTGCCAATATCTCCTGGATCATCATAAAAGCAAGAGAGTTCCAGAAAAACATCTATTTCTGCTTTACTGACTACGCCAAAGCCTTTGACTGTGTGGATCACAATAAACTGTGGAAAATTCTGAAAGGGATGGGTGTACCAGACCACCTGACCTGCCTCTTGAGAAGCCTGTATTCAGGTCAGGAAGCAACAGTTAGAACTGGACATGGAACAACAGACTGGTTCCAAATAGGAAAAGGAGTACATCAAGCCTGTATATTGTCACCCTGCTTATTTTACTTATATGCAGAGTATATCATGAGAAATGCTGGTCTGGATGAGGCACAAGCTGGAATCAAGCTTGCCAGGAGAAATATCAATAACCTCAGATATGCAGGTGACACCACCCTTATGGCAGAAAGTGAAGAGGAACTAAGGAGCCTCTTGATGAAAGTGAAAGAGGAGAGTGAAAAAGTTGGCTTAAAGCTCAACATTTAGAAAACTAAGATCATGGCATGTGGTCCCATCACCTCATGGGAAACAGATGGGGAGACAGTGGAAACAGTGTCAGACTATTTTTTTGTGCTCCAATATCACTGCAGATGGTGATTGCAGCCATGAAATTAAGAGATGCTTGCTCCTTGGAAGGAAAGTTATGACCAACTTAGACAGCATATTAAAAAGCAGACATTACTTTGCCAACAAAGTTCCATCTGGTTAAGGCTATGGTTTTTCCAGTGGTCATGTATGGATGTGAGAGTTGGACTGTGAAGAAAGCTGAGCACCGAAAAATTGATGTTCTTGAACTGTGGTATTGGAGAAGACTCTTGAGAGTCCCTTGGACTGCAAGGGGATCCAACCAGTCCATCCTAAAGGAGATCAGTCCTGGGTGTTCATTGGAGGGACTGATGCTGAAGCTGAAACTCCAGTACTCTGGCTACCTCATGCGAAGAGTTGACTCATTGGAAAAGTCCCCGATGCTGGGAGGGATTGGGGGCAGGAGGAGAAAGGGACGACATAGGATGAGATGGCTCGATGGCATCACCGACTCAATCTGCATGAGTTTGAGTAAACTCCGGGGGTTGGGGATGGACAGGGAGGCCTGGCGTGCTGTGATTCACGGGGTGGCAAAGAGTCGGATATGACTGAGCAACTGAACTAACTGAACTGTGCTTAGTGATATGGGAGAATTAATCAGATATTGATTCTGTCTTCTCAACAAACATAATTTGGTAGAGAGATACAAACCATACAAAAATAATTATTGTAAAAAATAGAAACTCTTAGTGCAATAAGAGTTTCAGGTGAGGTCACACAAGAGTTTTGAATATACAGACATTTCTTCAAACTTCTAGGGGTATGTTCAAAATTATAGACAAAATTTGCATACTATGTCTTTCTTAATGAATTTCAATCAAATTATTCTAGTTATCCTTAGCACTTCTATACACAGAAAGTCAGCAACAAAGGAAGATCATCAGAGTCCATTCTGAAGATACCATGTTTAGAAGCCTTTTCAGCAGTGCATTATATCCTGTTGACTGTGCTAAGGTTGCCAGAGTAAAACAAACAAATAAATGACATTTGTTTCCAATTTGTTACATTCATTAATGCTTCAGTTTTGAAAATCAGAGTGTGGTTTAGAAATTTAAGTAGCAAAAATTAATGTGTTATTAAGCCTTCAATTTTTCTTTACTTGGTTTAATTCATTTACTCTTTCAGGTTTCTGAATATTTAAACAATTTAAAATATTAATAACATTACAAAAGAAGTATCAATATTTACATTAACTTGGAATTCACACCGCTCTATAATATTTGCAATGTTATTATTCATAATTACACTAAGTACATAATCTTCATGGAAGAAACTTAAGCAAGTATATTATACTTTGACTATTTTGTGGCAAGCAATGCTTTTCTTTCAGAGTGGGAGGTACTAAGAAATATTTTATAATATTAAACTGAAATAATAAATGATGTGATGTTTTAAAAGTGTATATAGGACAAATCATCTTAAATTATTATTTTCTATTAACAACCAACTGATATATTTTATTTAACAATGGAGATTCTTAAATCTTGGTAATTCAGAGTTCATAAATCATGAAACTTGTTATTTAATATTTTTAAGTAGTAGGAGTATTATATATCCCATTCCTCATTTCTTCAAAATAGAAATAATCATGTCTGTGATGAACTCATAATATTTGCCTTTTTCAGAGATAGCTTACTATCAAAGGATGACAGCATACATATACATATGTCAGGCTACCATGAAAACATAAACTATCAAAGATAAAAATGGTTTAGATAACTGTACAACTAAAAAGACAGCATATTCTCTGGAGTCTTCTTTGAACATTTTGAGTAAAATTCCACTTCAAAATCAGGAATATTCTATGGTTATAACAACTCTTAAAAAACGGCTTCTAAAAAGTACTAAAACTAATTGAAAACGTTAAAATATAATGCTCTCCTTTCCCCTAATCCTTGTGTTTGGTCTTCTTTTTTTTTTCATTTCTGGTCCTTAGGAACTAAGATACATTAGAACTGAAGTACCTATTTAAGTAAAACCTCAAGTTCTTTTTCAAAATACAGTTTTGAGTAAAAACATTACATATATGGATAAAATATTTTGTCCATCATCATTTACTCACTATTATATCATTTACTCACTATTATACCTTGGTCATGGTGAAATTCTATTTCAAAATATCTAGAGAAAGTCAATCAAGAGTAAATTCAATCCAGATTAATCTATGCTTAAATAAAACACATTTTTGAAAGCAAAGCAAAACAAAAACTAAATTCCATCAACCAGCCATCATCAGTCAGAAGACATCTTTAGGGATCCTATTATTTATGTAACATTCTCCTTCTCTCAGATCGAAAATATTTTTCTAAGCACATATGTAATTCCATAGGGATTATCAAATTCTCCAACATCCAGGTTATTTGGGGGCCAAATTTCCTCTGTGTAAGGAACATGTCACATCAGGCTGAGCTCCTAGACAGGAGCCAAAAGGCCCTGGGAGCACTTTGGTAATTCTGCGTTACTTACGGTTGAGAGGCAGGCTCGCGTTGGTTGTGCCTAGCTTGTTGACAGCCACACAAGTATAGTTGCCGAAGTGCTCCTGTGTTACATTGGTAACAGTAAGGATGGATCTTGTGCTAAAATTTTGAATGATAATTCCTTGTTGGCCATTGAAGAGCCTAAAAGACAAAATAAACTCTAGGTAAATATGCGTTGTGAATACCATTTTCATTTTTATCTTAGATGGGGTTGTCATGGCAACCCATGGACAGTTTTGCCCATGCTGCTGTTAGCATATAGCATGATGATAGTGTAATTATATTTTCCTTACAGTAGTGGATGCCGGGGAAGGGAAACTGTATGACAGTGGCAGACTCTTCCTGTGGGATTATCTGTGCTGTATAACAAACCAGACTTAGATACCCACATGTCCTGCTCATACATTGATTTGCATTTTAGAAAATGAAACACATTACAGCAATGTCATCTCAACTGTTACAGCCAAGGAAAAATAAAAGGGATTGAATATTAAAAATTAAATAAACGCAAACTCCTAATTTCTAAAAAGTTGACTAGAATATGTCTGTGTACTAAGTTGCTTCAGTTGTCTCTGACTCTCTGCCATCCTATGACTGTAGCCCACCAAGCTCCTCTGTCCATAGGATTCTCCAGAGAAGAATACTGGAGTGGATTGTCACGCCCTCCGCCGGGGAATCTTCCTGACTGAGGAATCGAACCCAAGTCTCTCATGTTTCCTGCATCTGCAGGGGTCGGTTCTTTAACACTAGCGCCACCTGGTGAGGCCTAGGCTATTTCAAATGATAATTTTAGATAACTTTCATGAAAGTTAATCCTATAGTTGTGGTAGGATGGTTCTGAGTCCAGACTCAACACTTTACTGCTACTTTGTAGGTACAACCCAAATAGATGACTTGCTAAATCTACAAAGAGAAAAAAAAAGCTAAATATAATATTGAGGGTAATATTTAAAGTTGAGTCCTATCTTTGGTTGGTTTCCCAGGAGGCTCAGTGGGAAAGAATCTGCTTTCCAAACAGAAGAGGCCGGTTCAAACCCTGGGTCAGGAAGATCCCTTGGAGAAGGAAATAACAACCCACTCCAGTATTCTTGCCTAGACAAATCCTGTGGACAAAGGAGCCTGGCAGGCTACAGCCCATGGGGTCACACAGTCGGACATGACTTAGTGATTAGGCAGCAGCAGCAGCAGCCTATCTGTGCCACATTTTAGTAATGTGCCTAATAAAGTCCTTTAACCTTTCTAGACCTCAATATAGGATTCAGTCTTACCTGATTCCACCCTGAATGCTCAACTTTCCTTTTCCACACTTACCAGTAGAGGCTTTCAGATAGGCTGGCATAGTTCTACCATTTTCAATGCTTCACATGATTGCTTCTGCTTCACTCTTTTCCTGAATCTTTCTCCAGTGGTCACCATTCCCTTTTATCTCTCACAGCCAGATCTCTCCATCCTCATGTAAGCTTGATCTATGTCCTATCTCTCCTACTCTACTGCATGACTTTCCTCTCTCTGTATCTCTTTCTCTTACTGTGCGTATCACTCCAAATTGTTGTAGAATTTATAAAATCAAAACCAAAATATTGCATTGTTCTCTTTAGCAGTTTCTATAATTCTACCCAAATAAACTGAATTGCTTTAAATTTCTCAAAAGGCAAGGCCATACGGACATACTTTATGTTTGAATTGTACATAGCACGTAATAGTGGTATCTTAGGTGAATAATACATAGTTCATAAGTCAATAGGGCTTCCCTGGTGGTTAAGATGGTAAAGCATCTGCCTGCAATGCAGGAGACCTGGGTTTGATTCCTGGGTTGGGAAGATCCCCTGGAGGAGGGAATGGCAAACCACTCCAGTATTCTTGCCAGGAGAACTCCACAGACAGAGGAGGCTGGTGGGCTATATAGACCATAGGGTTGCAAAGTGTTGGACATGACTGTGACTAACACTCTCACGTATGTCAATGAAGGTTGAATAACATCCCCACAACACAGGGATCACTAAGTCCCCTTCAGTGGCCCCTGTAAGAATGTTTCTCTCTAAATATGAAATCTGCTATAATGAGAAGCCAACCAAATAATAACTTCTCCCTAAATATGAAATTTGCTATAATGAGAAGCCAACCAAATAATAACTTCTCCCTAACTAACCCCAAAATTTATTGTGAAAGAAAGTGCTAATCATAACATGGGCTACAGAAACTCTTAGCTCAAACGGTTTGTTAATTTTTCTTCTTTAATGTGTTCAAGTTTTAGTATTAAGTATTTCTTTAATCACAAAGATGCTAATAATTGACATTCCCCTGAGAGTTTAGGTTGAACTCCTTTGCATTATGTTATGTGACTTGCATCTGAATTTAGATAAAATATACTGTAGTTAAATGAAGATTAAAATAAGCAACCATGCTTGATTAATCTGGGAATTACTTACATTTCCTGTCATAGCTGAATTTGGCTTATCCAAAACCCAAATTTTAATCAGATTAATAAAATTTTTAGTTTAATAAGTATTGAAAAAATTTCAATTGACCTATAAACCTAATGACCTCCAATTCTGACACAAGAAAATATGGCATAAAATATCTAGGACATGGAAATTTTAAACATCTATATCATGGGGCTTCCCTAGTAGCTCAGTTGGTAAAGAATCCGCCTGCAATGCAGGTGACCTTGGTTTGATTCCTGGGTTGGGAAGTTCCACTGGAGAAGGGATCGGCTACCCACTCCAGTATTCTTGGACTTCCCTGGTGGCTTAGCTGGTAAAGAATCTGCCTGCAATGTGAGAGACTTGGGTTCGATCCCTGGGTTGGGAAGACCCCCTGGAGAAGGGAAATACCCACTCAAGTATTCCGGCTGGAGAATTCCATGGACTGTATAGTCCATGGAGTCGCAAAGAGTTGGACACAACTGAGCAACTTTACTGAGACTGATACTTCTCAGTATAGTATCATATTGCAAATCTATCAATATTTATGATAAAATCCTACAGTGATTCTTACATATTTTTCTGCATCACACCAGTAAATTTACTTTTAGACAATAGTATATGGTATGTATAAAAATCCACAGTTTCATTGTCCTTCGTTATAGCAGATTTCAAGCTTTAGCATGATGGCTTAAATCAAATTGTGTGTGCATGCTCAGTCATGTTCAACAACTTGCGGGCCTATGAACTGTAGCCTACCAGGCTCCTCTGTCTATAGGATTCACCACGCAAGGAACTGTAGTGGTTGCCAGTTCCTCCTGGAGGGGATCTTCCTGACCCAGGGACTGAAACCACCTCTCCCATATCTTCCGCACTGGCAGGTGGAGTCTCACAGCTGAACCACCCACGGTTAGGCAAGCCCATGTCTGATAGTTTCCCTGGTGGATCAGCAGTAAAGAATCCGCCTGCCAACGTAGGAGATACAGGTTTGATCCCTGGATCAAGGAAGAGCCCCTGGAAGAAATGGCAACCCACTCCAGTATTCTTGCCTGGGAAATCCCAAGGACAGAAGAGCCTGGAAGGCTACGGTCCTTGGGGTCACAAAAGAGTCAGACATGACTTAGAGACTAAACAACATCAAAATGATAAACACCAATACAGTATACTAAAGCATATATATGGAATTTGGAAAGATGGTAACGATAACCCTATATGCAAGACAGAAAAAGAGACACAGATGTATAGAACAGACTTTTGGACTCTATGGGAGAAGGCGAGGGTGGGATGATCTGAGAGAACAGCATCAAAACAGGTATATTATCAAGTGTGAAACAGATCACCAGTCCAGGTTGGATGCATGAGACAAGTGCTCGGGGCTGGTACACTGGGAAGACCCAGAGGAATGGGATGGGGAGGGAGATGGGAGGGATGGGGAACACATGTAAATCCATGTAAATCCATGGCTGATCCGTGTCAATGTATGGCAAAAACCACTACAATATTGTAAAGTAATTAGCCTCCAACTAATAAAAATAATTGGGGGGAAAAATGCTATGGCTGCATCCTCCAGAGGACTCAGCAACTCCTTAGACTACTAACTCCCTTTTGTGTCCCATCTACCAAAACCAAGACTCATTTTGCTACTGAAGAATTGAGAAGAGATTTGTTTCATTTGTCAGAGTCTTGATTTGGCTAGACTCTGGAGAGAAAATCCCAAGGGGGTATACTCCGTTACTTCATGGCACTGTTTGCTTATGTTCCTTATGGCTGTTCTTCTGAGCTGGGTTCCAACTCTCTGCCCTTTGATATATCTGAAGGCAAAGCCCCAGATGTTGCTAAACCATGCAGTGAATCCACACTCTCTATGTGCAGACCCATTTTTGACCCCTAGCCAGCAGTGTTATGTGCATTCTTAAACAGAGTGGCACATTAGTGGCACTTTAGCAGTAGCAGCTCCTTCTGCTCTGATCAGCCTGGCAGGTGATTATGGCCAATAAAAAAGAAAAGCATCTTCCCTGGGGGGATTTTCTTCCCCAAGAGGAAGCTATCTCTGAGATAACTGGAAAAGTCCAAAGCTTACTTTCTTCTATACCGGGGAGTTTTAGAAGTACTGACTGCTCACGCATCATTGAAGAACCTGTCTTTGCCTGGTATATGACTGGGGAACTCTTTCCAAAGCTGACCTGGAGGGAGAGTGACTTCTGAGATGGGATATATCTCTGGAGCGTGTATTTCTATGATTTTCCTACAGTTATCTGGAGATAGTAGTAGAGAAAGCTTTCTCAGCTATTTAAATCAATTCTAAAAATTACTATACAAATGAGTTTTATGCTGGGTGATTAGGGTCTAAGCTGAACAACACATTATTACTGAAGCTTTTTCAAAAAGAATCATATATATTCATATACATATATGAATATATCAGTTATTATTATTAATACTTATTATTAATAGATACAAAAAAAATGAACTATGCCTAGAAGTCCCATCACAAGTAACCCTAATGTAATTTCACTGCTTGACTGAAAATAAATAAGAAAAGAGATCTTTATGATGAGTTTTTTAATGAAACAGGCTTCTTCTAATATGTTTAAATATAATTATATTTTCTAGAAAGTCATTCTTTTTATATTAAACATACATTTGACAAATTGAATTGCTGTTCTGTGTTTAAAAAAAAAAAAACCTTAGTTGGCTTCAAGCATGTGCCATGAGCCTGTTCACAGGATGATCCTGGACCCACTGGATTTTTCATATTTATTCTAGATTTGTTTGAATCCAGACTTCTTTATTTGCATCAGTGATATGAAATCTGAAAGTGGCAACTCAAGAAATAGTTCACAACACAACTTGCAGTGAAACCAGAGAACAAAAAAAAACTATAATATTGCCTTTTCAGGAGTTCATTCTCTTTTCCTAGATACTTAACCCTTTCAAGTTCTAAGAGAATGGTTCTTATACTTAGCTTATAAAATGAGAGGTGTTTTATTATAATCCCTCCACTCAAAAACAAAAAAACCAAACTCTACTATGTTAGGAATTAAATATGACATTCCTTAGCATATGGTGCCTGCTTAGAAATGCCTGAACATTTTTTTTTTTTTTTTTGCATTTTTACTATTCGTTGGGCCCTGTGGATATAAGATTCTTCTACTACTGTGGACTCTGAGTTCCTCTACCCTCTGCTACCTCTAGGAGTTTGTTCCAAACCACTATGATCTGCATCCCCCCACCGCCAAATTCATATATTGAAATCCTAAGTCCCAAAGACAATGGTATTAGTAAGTGGGTCTTTGGGAGGAACTTAAAAGTGGTGAAGGTAGAACCTTCATGGTTGAGATCAGTACTTCATAAAAGAGATTTCAGAGATATCCCTACCTGTTTCTGCCATGTGAAAATGCAATGAGAAGTCTGACACCCAGAAAGGGATCCTCACCCAATCATGCTGGCACCCTGATCTTGGACTCTCAGCCTCCAGCACTGTGAGATAAATTTCTTTGGTTTATAAGCTACCCAGTCTGTGGTATCTTGTTGTCGCAGCTCAAATGGACTAAGACACATACCAAGGACCACTGCCCTCCTTCTTCTTTCTTCTGTCTTTTGTTAATATCTCATATATCTGTGAACTGAAGGCTATTTGCTTTGCCAGCAGATTCTGGGCTCCCCTCAGAGTTCAGTTGGTAAGAGTCTGCCTGCAATACAGGAAACTCCAGCTTGATTCCTGGGTTGGGAAGAGCCCTTAGAAAAGGGAAAGGTTACCCACTCCAGCATGCCAGCCTGGAGAATTCCATGGACTGTATAGTCCACAGGTTCAGACACAACTAAGCAACGCTCATTTCACTTCACTTCACTTCTGCCAACTCATAACTGACACAGCCTGACCAATTAACTAGTTATGAATTAGAACAGTTCTTCATATTTTCAGTGTCAGTCAGAAGCAGCACATGGAAAGCATATTAACAACTATGGTACTTCTCTACGTTAGCAAACTTTATAATAATAACCTCTCTTAAACAGTATCTATCTGGGATAGCCAGAAGAACCCAGAGCAATATCACAACAGCAAAACTGGCCATCTAGCCATTAGCACTGATTGTTAAAGTTGCAAAAATAAATGGGACAACTAAACTGGACCTCATTCATTTAAAATATAAATCCAGCCTCACTACAAATTTTGGGACTATAATTTTTATTTGCCTTTCCGGTCAGGAATAACAATAGATATTTCTAGAGAAGCAAGCTTTTGTTGAGAAAGATTAAAGGCAGGAGGAGAAGGGGATGACAGATGATGAGATGGTTGGATGGCATCACTGACTCAATGGACATGAGTTTGAGTAAGTAAACTCTGAAAGTTGGTGATGGACAGGGAGATCTGGCATGTTGTGGTCCAAGGGGTAGAAAAGAGTTGGACATGACTGAGCAAATGAACTGAACTTAACTGAAGCTTTCAGGTGCAAGTAGTCACAGGAAAACTCCATTGTTAGTATAGGAACCATATATGAGTGTGTCAGATAACAACAATTTAATTATTAAAATAACTTGCAAAAAAATAAAAAAACAACTTTCAATAGGAATGGGAGAGGTGTTCTTAAATGATAATAGATCTTTTATTAGACTAGAAATACAAAAGAATATGATAATAATATGACTTCCTTGGTGGCTCAGATGGTAAAGAATCTTCCTGCAATGCGGGAGACCTGGGTTCGATTCCTGGGTTGGGAAGATCCCTTGGAGAAGGGCATGGATACCCCCTCTATTATTCTTGCCTGGAGAATTCCATGGACGTAGGAGCCTGGCTTGCTATAGTCCATGGGGTCATAAAGAGTCAGACACGACTGAGTGACTATACACACACATGCATACACACACACACACACACACACACACACACACACTGATAATAATATATCAAGTTATACAACTGGATAAGATGAATACAGGCTTACTAACTGGTATTTGGGTGATAGCATAGGAAATATGGAAGGTGGTAGGGGAAAATAAGCAGCCCTGGTATCATAAGAGTTATATTTACAAAGAAAAGGAACATTACTTCCAGAAATTGAGTTCAGGCTTGTGGAGTTCCAAGTCATAGTATGAACTAAAAGTACAGTTCAAAAAAAGAGCTTCAGGGAAAGTCACGGGTGATGGTAAACACTCTGATATGGTATTAGTGGAAATAAAAGTTTAATTTTGTCATCAAGTGACTATTAAATATCTCCTATGCTTGAGGCACTGATTTAGGAACCAAAGAGAAATAGACAAATATAATACTAGTAGCATATAAAGGGTTTTAGCTACATCTGAAAATCTGAAAATGACACTGAGATGGCATATGGGTCCTTGTACAACACATCTTATAATGACACCTTCAATGTTAAAGTTTCAGCTTAAAAATGTATATCTGCCTCTGAATTCATGACTATTTCTGTCTTTTCAGTGTGAGCAGGAATGGTTTATGAATGTGGAAAATAATAGCCATTCTCAACACATTTATGACAGAAGTTATTCTAAGAAACTTCAACATTATACAAAAACTTTTAGTGTTAAGAGTGTGGGAAACTGACATTTAGGCATTTTCAAAGGTATGATCAACAAATCTTCATAGTCATCCTATGAGGTAAGCATTATTTTTGCAGATGACAAAAAAGAACAATTTAGAAAAAAATAAATAATTTTATTTTCCACCATTTGATAAGTGAAAGTGAAAGTTGCTCAGTCACGTCTGACTCTTTGCGACCCCATGGACTATACAGTCCATGGAATTCTCTAGGCCAGAATCCTGGATTGGGTAGCCTTTCCCTTCTCTAGGGGATCTTCCCAACCCAAGGATCAAACCCAGGTCTACCTAATTGCAGGCAGATTCTTTACCAGCTGAGCCATAAAGGAAGTCCAAGAATACTGGAGTGGGTAGCCTATCCCTTCTCCAGTAGATCTTCCTGACCCAGGAATTGAACCTGGGTCTCCTGCATTGCAGGCAGATTCTTTACCAACTGAGCTATCAGGGAAGCCCAGTTGATAAGTTGTAGAACCAAAATTAAAATCTCGGTCTTCTGAATATTGGTATCCTCCAAAAGTAGCAACTGATATTTTGAAACCACCAATGGAAATCAGGATATTGTATTTGAATTTGGAGAGACAAGTCAGAAATCATGGGTTGTTGAAGGAAATCAAGTTAGAGCAAGGAATAAAACTAATGGTGCTAAATAACCAAGTTTTCATGTGGCATTCATACCAAGAAAGCCAGGTTCAATCCACGAGGTGAAACAAGTGGGACAGACAGTCAAACAAAAATGTAGGGTTTGGTTCAGATAGCTGTCCGGTGATTTCTCTGGCAGTTCAGATAAGCTAAAGGCCTCTTAACTATCTATTATGGGCTTAATTATGCACAGCAATGCCACGCCTTACATCAGGTGTCTTTGGCCTCCAGTGGAGTCAGCCTTTCAGGCTACTCAAGGTCCCAAGATGAGAAGCATGAAATCTGCTTTCACCTCCTCAGGTCACCTTCCTTCACACACACATACCTCTTGAGTATCAATTATTGCTTGTTTTTTTTTCCCCCTAGCTTCACTAAATATTTGGGTGGTAGTAAATCTCTCCCCATAGTGTACATGCATGCTGTGCCAAGACTGACAGAAAAAAAAAAAAAAAAAAAAAAACAGAATCTAGAAGATTAACAAGAAAGCAATATATTTAAGCCCAGAATTGTCTCTAAAGTCTGAATTTTAGTGATGCTCTGAAGTTACTGTGTTCTCTCTGACTTGATCAAATCATCATCATAACATCAAATACATCTCTTTGTAAGTTATATATCTGTGTGGCTTTTGATTGTGTTCCACATTCCCCATTAGAGTATAATTCCATTCAGGCAAGGATCCTGGCTGGTTTTGTTATTCATCATATTCTAAGTATGTAACAGAGCATTGGGCATTTAATAATTATACAGTAAGTGTGTGCTTTGACTGAGTGAATTATGTTTTTACATTTTTTAGTGCTTAGGTTTTCATCTATGAAATGGGGAAAATGAAGCCAATTTCAAAGTGTTAATAAAAGAATATTTTTAAACATACAAAATGCAATATTATACACATATATACACATATATATCAAACACAGTAAGTACTGGATATATGATAGGTGTCATTATTGTTCAATGATAGAGTCTGTTTCTTAGAACAGATACATCTCCTCTCAGATGGCAGAAAAATATTAAATATTGAGCACACAGGAAATTATTTTTAAAGAAAAGACCTAGGAGAGTGACTGAAAGGATCATGGCATCATGATTTCAAGATATGCCAAACTCAGTATCAATTATATGCACATTAACAACCTCATCTAGGCTTTTCACAGATGTGCAGGGTAGATAAAAAAAAGTAAAAAGAGGGAGGAGAGGAACTGCTAGAAACCAGAGAGACATGAAAATTTATGTGAACATGCTACTATAGCAACCTATTGGTTTACTGTATTGTTTGGCACTCAAGGCTCAAAAACAATGTATCATTTATTCCCAGGAACAGACTGGAGGATATCATGCATCACTGTCTTAGCCCCAAGGGGTTTCTATCTTTAGTTGCATGTTTGAATAAATTAATATTATTATAATATATTAGGACATTTTAATGATTTTAGACTTTATTAGGCTATTTAAAATGTATGTTTTGTTTATTTCATCAATTTTAATGAAATTAATAATTTTAGATCAGAGACCTTTGGGCTGCCTTACTTGTGACAGTTTGATTTGCACAGGAATGATATCGCCTTTTAACCCTATACCAAATAAACAAAGGCTACAGTGCAGATGTCAATATTTCCCTGATTGCAGTGAGTCTTGTATCCCTGACAGCCTGGCCTGTGTCTAGATTTCTCTTTTCTGCTTCAACTGCTTTTCTAATATCAACGTGCTTATGATTTTAATGTCAAATTTCATCCTACAATATACCAACAAAACCACTTTGCAGAGACCGAGTTGACAAGAAGAAATCCTGGGAAATCAGAATTGAGCAACAGAAACTAGCTTCCTTTCTATAATCACACATTGGGTTTACAGTGTTCCACACTCTAAGGTGATGATACATTTCTATGAATAGTCTCTTATCAATTTGAAGATGTATCAAGACTAGAATGGCTCTATTTTATCATTATGAAAAGGCCACAACTCATTCTCACAACAGAGTTTGTTACAAACACCCTGTTAGATGTTGCGAGCATGATGGTTAACACACCAGAACTCTTACTCCCTGGTAGATTATATTAGGAGGAGAGATGGGAAAGTAAAAAGGTTGAGAATGCTTTAAAAGAGTATTTCAAGGAGGCTTCCTGGGTGACTCACTGGTGCTGAATCCACCCGCCAGTGCAGGAGACACAGGTTCAAACTCTGATCCAGGAAGACCCCGCATGCCGCAGAGCAACGAAGTCTGTGTACCATGACTCTTGAGCCTTGTTCTCGAGCCCAGGACTGCAGTTCCTGAGCCCACATGCTGTAGCTACCGAAGCCTGCACATCCTAAAGCCCATGTTCTGCAACAAAATAAGCCACTGCAATGAGCAACCTGTGCATCACAACTAGAGGGTAACCTCGACTCACCTCAACTAGAGAAAGCCCGGGCAACAAAAAGACACAGAACAGCCAAAAATAAATAAATAAATAAATAATGAATTCTGTAAGAGTTTTTGAAAAAGTACTTTGATAGAGGTGAGCAAATGGGAGTACATCTGGAGAGTTTCCTCTTTTAGCACAAAAGTCTCAGGGCAGTTTTCTGAGAGAAGGTGACATCTGAGTTAAGACAAAGGGCTAGTGGAAGGCAGAGGTACCTGTCAAAGGTAGCCGGGGTGTGTGTGTGTGTGTGTGTGTGTGTGTGTGTGTTTGAGGGGCTTATAAGCAGAACAGTCAACATATGAAGAGGCTTGAAAGACAGAGATCATATCACAGTTTGGTAACTGATTATTTCAGGATGGATAAACCGCTATTTTGAGACAGCAGAATGGCCAGATTCACAGCCAGACAGGTCAACAGCGGCTCCAACGTGAAGGCCTCCCAGGCATGCTGTACTCTTAGGACTTTATTCCAGGGGCAGTCAGGAATCACTGAAGGATTCCAGGACAGAGTGATAAGGCCAAGTGTTTACTTTGGAAATATCACTATGCATTTTAAGAACACAACCAAAACCCTGCTTGCTTGTGGACCGTGTATCCAGTATTAACACCTGCATTCAGTATGCCTCCCAAGCAAACTTGGCACTCAGAATTCTTCCAAATCTCTTTTCCTGTGTTCCTATTGCTACTGCTAAGTCACTTCAGTCGTGTCCAACTCTGTGTGACCCCGTCCCTGAGATTCTCCAGCAAGAACACTGGAGTGGGTTGCCATTTCCTTCTCCAATGCATAAAAGTGAAAAGTGAAAGTGAAGTCGCTCAGTCATGTCTGACTCTTAGCGACCCCATGGACTGCAGCCTACCAGGCTCCTCCATCCATGGGATTTTCCAGGCAAGAGTACTGGAGTGGGGTGCCATTGCCTTCTCCGTTCCTGTGTTCCTAATCTCAGCTAATAACTTAGCATTCAACTTTGCTATTGAGACAGAAAACTTGGAATTAGCTTCAAATTGTCCTTTTCTTGTATCTAATCAGACACTGAAATACACAAATACTACATTTTTTCTCTCTTGCTTTTAAACTGCACAACCAATACCCCAGTTTAAACCATATTTTATATCTTTCCCATCCATTCTTCCCAACTGATTCCAGAAATGTTTTGTGATGATGAATAGTAGATCATTTTACTACTCTTGAAAAGGCCCCAAATGGCTTATGGAATCAAGCCCAAATGTCTTATGATATTTAAGATCCCTCAAGTCTTGCCCTAAGGGTCCTTTCTAAACCCACCTTCTATTACATACCCCAGATTTCACATCCTGTATCCTGAGGCATAACAAACTCTCCACACAATGCTCATATGAATTGACGGTATTCTTTCCTTGCTTATGATTATTTTCAACTCCTTGCAATATTTGGAAATTCTAGTCATTCTTTGTTTTCCAGCACAAAAACTACCTTCCCCACCCTCTGGAAGCATTTGTTAATGCTCTGATTTGAGTTGAATTGACCGTTGATGTGCACTTTTAAGGAACTGACTTAGGATTCTCTTAGGATTTTCTTGGTACTTACTTCATTTTGGTGATTTTTACGACAGGTCACAAATTGCAAGTCAGGAGATGCAAACTAGAGTTAGTCCACTTTCAACCTTGTTTGAGTGGCCCAAAGTTTTCAATATGCCTTATGTCTTACCCAGACATGTGCTCTCCAGATCCCAATATTTGTTTCAGATGTTTACCCTTTATCAACTTGGTCTTGAATGACTAAGTCATCACAGGGGCGATGAAGTTGTATTGATAAGACTTTGGTTGTAAAAAGGAGTGAAATATCATCAGAATGAAATTAATATACTAATAAAAATAAGCAAACACATAATAATGAGATAATATTAGAAATTCAAGTTCTTTCAATGCGGGGACTTATTCCTTTTTCAGATTTCACAAATTACCTCACAGATAAGTGCCTGATGCAACGAAAGAAAATCTCAGGTAGGCAGAGAAGATCATTTTTAATGTGGGGTGGTAATGAGATTTATGGCCTGTCTAGATGATCCAGTACCCTTCTAAATCAAAATATGTAATGACTTACTCGTAGTAACAGCCTTGCAAATGAGAGGACAAGGCGGGTGATGGGCAGGGTGTGTGTGTGTGTGTGTGTGTGTGTGTGTGTGTCTGGAGAATTATAATTCTAGACCCCTCTGAATAATCAAATTGTGGTATAAAATCTAGAAGAGGGATATCTTGACATGAAAGTCAGGAAATTAGGGGGGTGGTTGTTTTGATTTTAAGGTCACTTTATTGAGGTATAATCGATGTATATAAAATTCTACATATTTTATATATACTACTCAATGAGTTTGGATAACCTCAATATAAAGTGAAACCATCAATATAAAGGCCATAAATATATTCATCAACCTCCCAAGTTTTCCTTGAAATTAGATTTTTACTTCCCATTCTTTAATTCCCTTTGCAAGTCATTTTACCTTTATGAGATTGTATTTTTCTTAGGTATAATCTAGTTAGAATTATGCAAGGAATGAGTAACATAATATGCAGTGATTATATAATATGTGATGTAAGACTTCAAACAGCATATAGGATAAAAGTTGCATGCCATTAAAACTGCTCTTGCATGTGCGTTCAGTCGCTCAGCTGTGTCCAACTCTCTGTGACCCCATGGACTGTAGCCCTCCAGGTTCCTCTGTCCATGGAATTCTAAGGCAAGAATGGGTTGCCACTGACAATTCCATAAACTTCCTTATTTTAAATTAACACACTTCACAAGAGTTTCCAAAATGGAAGGCAAGCCCTTCAGGGTGAGTACAGTGATCTCTTAGAGTATGAGAAAAAGATAATAAAATGTCCATTTAAGCTTCATTTATACCTCATCTCCTAAATTTTATCTGTTTTAGCTCAGTTAATATATGCAATACACTAGTTCAGAAATGCATGTACATAATTTAAAAATAAGTATGCATATTTTGGTAATTTTGCCAAGTTTTAAATTTCATTTATAGGGATATGTATTCTAAAACAGTTGTGAAATACGTTTTACATCATTCTCTATTGTTAAGCACTGGATGAAATAGTTGGTTTTTGTTTTAGAACCATGTTATATTATATACACATTTTCCACCTGAAAATCTCCCTGAGAATAGAGAGATACTCACACTATCAGAGGAAATAGAAATGAAGACTGATCAAAGGAGTAGCAGGAATATGTCTCCCACTGCATGTCTTTCTGAAACATATATTGAGTGGAGTAGGAGTCCATGCCATTTAAATTGTTACTATTATATATTTATCTCTTTCTTTTACTTTTTCTGCCTCTCAAATAGCACCCAAAGCTTAAAGAGTTGATTCTCTCAGAAGTGAAATGCAAAAATGTCCTTCTTTTGCTAAATTACCATATATCAAAATGCTTTGAAATTCATGAAAGTGAAAGTGAAAAGTGATGTCGCTCAGTCGTGTCTGCCTCTTTGCGACCCCATGGACTGTAGCCTACCAGGCTCCTCCCTCCATGGGATTCTCCAGGCAAGAATACTGGAGTGGGTTGCTATTTCCTTCTCCAGGGGATCTTCCTGACTCAGGGATCAAACCCAAGTCTCCTGCATTGCAGGCAGATTCTTTAACCTCTGAGCCACTGGGGAAGTCCTTGAAAATCATAGTGTTATACAAATGTGATGTATGTATTCATAACTTTGACACACACAAATTACATGAAAAACAGCAAAGAAAAAAAGGATCAATGAAGACACAGAGAAATATTTTATCTCACTTTTCTGGTTCCCTTGAAAATAAAAGAAAGGAAGAAGACCCTCCTTCTTATATTCCTTCATCAAAATGAATAACTCAAATGAAATTTTTGGCCTGTCTAGATGATCCAGTAGTAAGTAATCTAGAATAGGAAAAAGGAGAGGAATCCTTTTCCTCTTCATTATGATTTCTCAAGTTCACCTCACCTCTGTAAAGCCAACAGTAAAAAAAAAAAAAATCATCATTCCCTAAAGTGAAAACCTTACCTGATTGAAAAAGGTCATCATACTTCTGTGTAATGTGAACCCGGCACACTCCACCTGGCTGATTTTAGGCATTTTCCTATCCATTAAGTGGTAAGTGAATACACTGTGTAACATGTGCATGCATGTTTTATGCACATAGATAATAAATCCTTTAAAACAGGCAATAAGGTACTGCTCATCATATTCCCTTTGAAGTAGTGGTGTGAACTGAACAAATTACAGGATTCTGAAGTGAGAGGTATGCTGACATGGATATTTGTAGTAAAGAATGGCAAAAATTCATAGACTAAATTTGATATCCATTGCTTCAAAAGTCAAAATATTATAAGTTCTCATCATCAAATATATTCAATTGTAGTTACACATTTGCTATTTAACAGATATATTGATCATTTTAGTTTTTTACTGCATATTTGTTTTCCATTCAGGGATGAAATTTTTATTTATCTTATTTGTAACTTTTGTATCACTATCTTAAATTATGATAGATTATTAGGAAAGAAACCTTGTTGAGAATAAAGAATTCTAAAAAGCATGGCTACATGGGACATTGCTTAAAAATAGGCAGTGAATAAAGCATGCATCATTCTAAAACATTGGAGCAGTTAAACTTTTCATACAAAATAAGAAGTCAAATCTTTCTAAATTGCAGGCCTGGATTTAAGGATGGCTAAAAATCAATAGGAGGTAATCCAAATAAGTAAACAAATAACAAAATTCTTATGTAAGTCAAGATGGTATTATCATCTCCACAAAATGATATAAAATCTGTTTTTGTAATACTTATTTAAATTTTAGGCTATTAAAATTTAGTTTATGTTTTTAGTCTTAATCCTAAGTGAATGTACTATTCTCAAGCCATAGATTAACTTAATTTCATATCATCAAAAACATTATTTGCTTAACTTAAAGTGTCCTTTCACTATAGATAAGGAGTGTATTTCTTCTTATCAATCTTCTCTGCAAAAACCACCACAATAATGCAAAGTAATTAGCCTCCAACTATAATAAATTAGTTTAAAAAAAGTTTAAATTTTTAGTTCTATGTATAATCAAAGTCTAAACTCTAGTTCTCCCAACAGTTAATGTATTTATACATAGAGTAAAATTTAGCCTACTAAAATTGTTCCTGCCAGGTATGCTGAAAGTGACTATAGTGTTAAAAAAATGACCATTTTATGTGCGCTAAGTCACTTCAGTCATGTCCAACTCTTTGAGACCCAATGTACTGTAACCCTCCAGGCTCCTATGTCTATGGGAGTCTCTAGGCAAGAATACTGGAATGAGTTGCTGGGCCCTCCTGCAGTGGATCTTAGCAACTCAGGGATCAAATCCACATCCTTTATGTCTCCTGCATTAGCAGGTAGGTTCCTTACCACTAGCACCACTTGGGAAGCCTGGACTACTTTATACAAAGAAATAATATCTTCATAACAAATATATAACTTTAGTCATTGCTATAATGCTTACCTAAACAGTGCAATAAACTAAAGGTCAAATGGCTAATATTTCCAATGTATAAACAACTACATCATTCATAAGGGAGACAGTGTAACAGACATCTTTGAAGATGGCATCTGATGGTTCTCACCTCTTAATAGTTATGTTCCCCTGTAATCTCTCCCTCTTTGAATAGGGTCACCTTTTATAACCAATAATATATTGCAGAAATGACAGAGACTTCTCAGACTAGGTCATGAACAGCTTCTATGATGTTCTCTTGAATCACTAGTTCTAGGGAAAGTCAACTGTCTTGTTATAAAGATGTCAAGCAGCCCTATTTAGAGATCTATGTAGTGATTAACAGACACCTTCTGTTAGTAATGGTTGCTTCCCTGGTGGCTCAGTGGTAAAGAATTCACTTGCCAAGGCAGGAGACTTGGGTTTGATCCCCAGGTTGGGAAGATTCCCTGGAGAAGGAAATGACAACCATTCCATTATTCTTGCTTGAGAAATCCCATGAACAGAGGAATCTTGTGGGCTGCAGTCCATGGGGTTGCGAGAGAGTTGGACAAGACAATGACTAAACAACCTGTCAATAACAGGCACCAGTTTGTGGGGCGTGGGAATGAGCTGTCTTAGAAGCTGATCCTCCAGCCCTAGTCAGGCCTTCAGAGGATCAGCACCAGGTGACATTTGACGGGAACCAGGTGAGGGACCCTGAGCCATACCCCACTAACTGCTCCTGGATTCCTGACCCAGACATACTGAGAGAACAAAAGCTTCCTGTTTGAAGTTGCTAAATTTTGGGTTGTTACTTAGCAACAGAAAACTAATAAGGGCAATGTAAACAAAGGACAGAACATAGGTTGAGAGGCTGACAAGTGTAAAATGTGTCCTGACAGCATCTTTTATGTGAGTGCTCTTAGACAAGTTAAGTTTCTTACATTTCAATTTCATCATCAGTAAACTGAAGATAACAAATCATACCTCACAGAGGTCTGAAGAATAAATGAGATATAATTTTAAGGTCCTGGGAAGTAATGTATCCTTGATAATGTTTCTTCCTTGTCTTTAAATTGTGCTTAATTTTGCAGAGTCTTTTTTTTTTTTTTTTTTTTAAGTTTTCAAGCAGAGTATTCTCAGTGCACAGAAGAAGATTTTACAGGATGTGGTACAACTATAGGCAAAGATAAGATTAGAGATGATCAGGTATTTCCTCCTATTTTTTGTGTTTATTTGCTCATATTTATCTGAATGAAAATCTGGCTTTGAAAATCTTGACCTAAGCAAGATGAATTGTTATAAATATCTCTTAAAGTACATGGGCTTTTCAGGTGGTGCCAGGGGTAGAGAATCCATGTGCCTATGCAGGAGCTGCCAGAGACACAAGTTGGATTCCTGGGACAGGAAGATCCCCTAGAGTAGGAAATGCAACCTACCCCAGTATTCTTGCCTGGAAAATTCCATGGACAGAGGAACCTGGTGGGCTATGGGTAGCAGAGAGTTGGGCACAGCTGAGCACGTACACACAAAAGTATATGAAGAGAGTAAGTTATTTCTGAATATTTTTCTGTAAGCCTCAAGTATAAAAGGAAATAAAACTAAGAAAATAAAACTTCTCCAGATCTTGTAAAAACTCTGCTCTGTTCCAAGAGAGTCTCTGACAGCCTCATGCTCCTGTTAACAACCTTGAGGTCAAGAAAACAACCTGAAAACATGCTGTATATGTTTCTTTTCTGTCTAGTTATCTTGACTCCATTATTTCTGTGTCTTTGACTAAACCAGTTGAGAAAGTATAAGCGAGTGTTTCTATGTGCAGTCTTATTTTGCTAACTGATAAGTTACCTGAAATGCCTTTATCCTGGCATTTAACATTGACATTTCAAATTATTTCTGATAGATCCTGAGGTCCCATGACCATACCATGTGTCACAGTATAGAGGTTAATTCCATGAACTCCGTCTGAATATTTGCAAGACTTCTTGGGTTCAAATTCCAGCTCTGTCATTAACTATAGACTTGTGCAAAGTACTTATAAATACACTGTGCTTTGATTTCTCTTCAGAAAAAGTAAGAATAAAAATATTATCTTTCTTATAGGTTTGTTGTGAAAATAAAATGGGTTAATGTTAAACAGCAAGCACTTATCACATAGGTAGCTTTTCATTTTGATAAAATAAATATTTAAAATATCCTGGACCCTGAAGGTAGCATGGTAGATGCACTTAGTGAGTGTAACAACAATCATTCAACAAGCAGAAGTTTTCTTTCTCTCACTTCCTAAATATATTCAAACTTGCTTTTTTGTAATTTTGAGAAGATAGATTTATATATTCTAGTGGTATTTGAGAATTTGGATATTTCTTCAAATACAGCTCTAACAAATGATAAATGTATACTTCATTCTTACATAAAATATGTATTTGCCTTTGAAAGTGCATTTGATTTCACAGCTGCTAGATTTTTTTCTGTGAATGAGTATAGTAGGGAAGGGCTCTGATTGGGGAGAATTAATCAACCTCTTTTAGCAGTGGTTCTAAACTCCTTTGAAATGTTATAGTCCATCTCTGCACTTGGGGAAAAAAAAACAAACACTGAAGCCACGACTGCAGACACCACTTGGCTCTTTTCTGCCTTTGGTATAGGCCAGGCAAGTGGGGTGAGGATTGTTGTAGTCTTTTTGACAATGGTCACTGAATTTAGGAAAGTGGAAGATAGAGATATAGCACACATGCAAAAAATAGTAGAAATAAAATGGACTTTAACAAAGGGGTTCTCACTTGTGCTACTAAGAATAATCCTGTTCATTAACCTTTCAGAAAGGCATGACACAGTTTCAAAAGTGAATTTGAAAGATATGTAAAATAATTTAAGCCACTTTTTTTAAAGTGTGCTTTGTGGAGAACCAGGGATGGGGGAAGGAGTTACAAGGACATCCTAATGGAAGGGGAGCTCTGAGTAGATAGAACTGAGACTCCATTCACCCCTACTTTCACAGATATTACTTAGTGGGCTTTCAAATAGGATTATATTTGAACAAAGGGTTTCAGAATTTTCAAAGGATTGAGAACCATGCTTCTAGATGTTTACTGATCATCACAAACTGAAAACTTCTTAACCTGGAAATCTGAGGAAGGCTATATTGCCAAATATATAATCTTGTAGGGTTGGGATGAGGGTGACCACAGATGAGTTTATCTAATTTTAGGTATATAAAAATATAGGGGAGCTTCCAAAAGCCACCAAGATTTCAAATGAATAAAAACATTAATTAATTAGCAAAAAGAATTAGAAATTAAGTAGCCCAACTTGTAGAAGAGGTTGCATATAAAATAACTGCAAAAAAAATTTTGGGTGAATCCACTATCAGTTATCCAAAACAAATGAGATAGTTATGGGGATACCTTTTATTGTTTTATTGTTAAGGCTGATGTTAAAGGAGAATATCTCTCATAAAACCTCTTTTGATTACAGTTTAAGAAACAAAGTACCTACTCATGTCACATCCATTTTCATCCATTGTGGCAACATCTAAGTTCTTATGTGATTTCACCTGTTTTCTGTTCAGACACTTAGCTGTAATTAGTCATGAGACATGACACTTAATAAACCCTATATGTTTATGTTGAACAGTATGGGACTGCCAATATTTAGCCTTTTTGACTGAAAAAAAAAGTGTAAATTTCATATGGTCCAAGCTAACATTTTCTAGAATACATTCCCTCCTTAATTTTGAAGCCATTTTATATATATATATAAAATAGATGATATCCTCTCCTCTGTATTACATCTTCCATTTAATCCACAGGGGTCCCATTCTTCTTTGTTGGCTTGATAAGAACAGGTGAAGAGGTCTGAATGAGCCCACTGGTTGAAAGTAAAGAGAAAGTCCTTAAGTCCTGTCTTCTCTTGTTCAACAGCTCTTGCTAAGGCTTTCAGAAGCCCCTCAAGGGGACAATCACATACAGCTGATGTTAGAGTAGCCCTAAAATTCCCTTTGTTAGTCCTTCAACCATGCAATTTATCCCTCTACAGTCCCTTTAGTGACAGAATACCTGAAATGCCATATTCTGTAAAAACAAAATGTTAAAGTGTCTTGAGGGAGAGGGAGGCAGGTAAAAGGGTTAGGCTGATCAAGGAAGCCAGGCAGAGTCAGCAGCTCTGATTGCTTTTGGAGTGCTCTCATGGAAGCTGGGCCCAAGTCCTTTAAGAGCTGGTTTATTTCCCAAGTAAACATGGTTTCCAGAAAGAGCAATGGTGTGCTGGCTCCGAAGGGAGGGGAAGAAATGAAAGGCATCAGTGATGGGGAATTTGCTGGCATTTCTGAGATCATATAAACCAAAGTGGACATTTCTTCTGGATGCTATTAGCTACTCATCCCTCCCACATGGGCCTCTTCATGCCCCAGAGAAGGCTGCTAAGAATCATTCAATCCAGGTAAAGGAACTGTTTAAAGTAAATATCTGAAACACAAACCCATTAGCTCAAAGTGCTTGAAACAGAGTAATAATCACAAAGTCCTTACTTCTTCTCCCCTTTGTACCACTCAAAGGCCGGAGGCGGCACGCCCGCACCTTCGCATCTTATCAATCCGCTGCGTCCGGGGGCCACGGTGCCAGATTTAATTTCCTGAATTGTAGGAGCAACTGAAAAAGAAACAAAGAAAGAAAGAAACTGGCGGGTTAGTTAAAATAATCTTCAACAGAAATATAGCACACATATTTTTATTCCTTCTATATTCAAAGCAATCTTATGCCTGATAGACCAATGCATCACATTTTCAGTGTTTTATGCTTCTCATATGAGACCAGTTATTTTCAGCTTCATTTTTCACGTTGGACAAATAGACAAATGTTCCTAGGGAGTGCAGAGTAAATGCAATACATTTTGGCCTTGCTTCCTATTGGAAAAATGGCATTGTTGAGGGGAACACTTCATCTGTACTCCAGTCAAACTACACTTTAATAATAGCTCTCATTCCCTGAGTGACGGCTGGGAGCCAGTCATGGTGGCTCCGTGCTTTATGTTCATGATTTCCTCACAGTAATGCTCTAAGCTAAACGGTATTATCCTCATTTTGCAAATGTGAGAACTGAAACTCAGAGAGGTTAAATAATTTGTCTGAGGTCACACAGCTACTTAGCTGCAGAGTTTGGATTTCATGTCAGGCATGTTGACTCAAAGTCTGAGCTCTTCCTATTCTATGTTTTTCCTTACGCCCTATCATGTTAGTGCTTTTTTAAAATGTGTTTCCTTCTACCTGGAATGCTATTCTTCCCCATTTCCACAGATTCAAGGCCCAAATTTTGGGGTCACCATCTCCTTACTCTTCCTTGTTGCTCTGGCAGGAAATAGCTCTCCTTTGTTCAGAATAATTTCTCTAAATCTCTCATAACATACACTTTTTGTCTTGTAATGATGGATACATCAGGCTTCCTTGTCAGCTGCCTAAAGGCAGGATAAATCCCTGATTTATCTCTGCTTATTCAGAGGTCAAAGCACAGTGTCTGGCACAAAATGATGCTTAAAAATATTCATTGTAGCATAGGAGAAGGGAATGGCTACTCACTCCAGTATTCTTGCCTGGAGAATTCCATGGTCAGAGGAGCCTGGCAGACTTACAGTCCATGGGGTCACAAAGAGACAGACACGACTGAGGGACTAACATATACATATGTGTATATATGTTTGTGTGTATGTGTGTATATGTAGATATGCACATATATATTGGCTTTATTTTTCTGTGAGAACCCTGAATAATAAATAGAGCCAAAGGATGGAAGATTAGATGGGAACTTGAGGGCAATTTTAAGGACTTGGTTTCTACTCTGAATGAGATGGTGAACTACTACACAGTGGGGACATAATCTGGCTTTTCTTTTAAAAGTACCACATCACTCAGGCTGCTTGAGAAAAGATTATCATGAGGCCAGGACGAAAGCTGCTACAGTAAGTAAGGCACGTGATGTTTGCAGCTCAGACTACGGTGGTAGCACCTGAGGTAGCGGAAAGTTACTGGCTTTGAGGTATGTTGTGAAGTTGGAGCCAACAGAACTTTTTGAGAGATGTAAAAAAAAATGAGGGTGATTTTGTTTGGCTTAGGTAGAAAGTTAGAAATACCCATTGACTGAGATGGGGTTCAAAAGTTAAGTAGATGAGTTTAGGAGTTGTACCCATAAGCCATTTTATTTAAAATATTTTCACTGCCTTTAAAATTCTCCTATTTTTAAATCCTCCTAAATCTGCTTACTCTTTTTTACTCCCCCATTACTGGCAATCACTAATGTTTTAATTTTATTAATAGTTTTTCCTATTTCAGAATGTTATGTAGTTGGGGTCATATAACATGTGTCATATGTTTCATATTGGCTTGATATTGGCTTCTTTCACTTAGTAATATGTTTTTTTTAAGTTTATTTAAGTTTCTATATTCAAAGCAATCTTATGCCTGATAGACCAATGCATCACATTTTCAGTGTTTTATGCTTTCATTTCATTTTAGCGCTGAATAATATTTCACTATCTGTATGTACCGCAGTTTACTTATCCATCCACCTGCTAAAGAATTTCTTGGTTGCTTTAAGCATTGGCAATTACATGGAAAGCCACTAAACATCCATTTTTCTGTGTGGATGTAAGTTTTTGACTCCTTTGGGTAAATACCAAGAGGTACAATTGCTAGATTATAGGATAAGAGTATGTTTAGTTTTGTAAGAAACTTACAAACTGCCTTCCAAAGTTTGTATGTATGAAAATACCAACTATGTATGAAAATTCCTGTTGTTCCATTTTCTCATCAGCATTTGGAGTTAGTGTTTCAGATTTTGTTCATTCTAATAGGTTTGTAATGGTATCTCTATTTTAATTTGCATTTTACTAATGACATAATGTGAAGTGTATTTTCATGTGCTTGTTTGTCAATGTAACAGGAACCTGGAATATGCAAATACTAATTCATTCAGACAAAAGACTTGACTAAGTGTGCACCTTGAATATATTTTAAGTTTCTTTAGAAAGCAATAAAAAGGTACAGAGTTTAATGATTTTTCAATATGTAGTGAATATAAAAACTGTAAACACTCTTCCAACAGAACATTGCCTTTCCTTTTAAAAATACCTGAGCAGATTAATCATTTTCTGTTAAGGGTGACTCTTTACTTTGAATTTATAGCCCCTCTATTTCTCTGTGGTATTTTTAATTTTAATAGTAGTCTCAATTAGAAAGATATTTGCAAACAAATATTTTTATAGATGTTTTGCTAATAACTTGGTGAAAAATTATTTTGAGAAGTATGAATAAGAAAATGAAAGAATATACATAAGCACATTTATATATACATAAATACAAACACATACATACTCTCTAATTCAACATAAAGAACCATTTAATAAGTTTTAACTTTTTTAGGTAAAGATGCACATCCCCCCCTTATCAGGCAATAACAATACAAAAGATATCTACAAATAAAAACTCACTTATTGTCAATTATTATGACACTGTTTTGCTTGTAAGAGATATAGGTAAGATTATATTTTCACTCTGTTCTCACAGACTTTCATGTATTTCTCTCTCTGTCACACTATGAGGCCATAATCTTTTATGATATCCAACTATTATTGAAGATGAAATAACATATGCAACAGGAGATTCATCACAAGTTTCTATTGAAAACCTAGCTAGTTTAATTACTCTCTTGTCTGTCAAGGGGGCCATGACTCATTACAAACAAAACCATGAAATCCAGAACATGGCCTGAAAACCCAGGCGTAATGAACCTAAATAAAAATCTAATTTGTCATTAAAAGCCTTTTATGCAGTACAGTGTACATATGGTTCAACATTTGGTAAACATACAAGTTAAAGGGACACAATCATGTTGTCTAGAGGGTTCACGGGTGCTGAAATGGACACTGAAAAACAGAAAGATACTAATATGACATATGGAAGCCTAGATAAAGAATGAAACAGGAATTAATACTGTGAGTAAGAAAAGGTCCTCAGAGTGTTTTATGTGTTAGAGAATTAAAGGGCCATGGGGTGTAAGTAATCAATATGGAAAGGACAGTATCAAATACATTTCATTTTGAGGCTAAAATTATAAGCTTGAACTTGAAAACTGTACTGATTTTTCTTTGGGACATGAATGAACCATTATGCATGTTATTCTGCCTTTTTTGAAAATGACTGTACAAGAGGAAATAGATCCATCCCTTTATTTATTCTTCATTCCTTCATCAAATCAACAGGTACTTTTTATTGAAGACTACATTAATAAAAAACATAACATCCCTGGTCTCATAAGACTAAGATTCTTGAGTTTGTATGTATGCATACATGTACACAAATGTGTAAGCAGTAAATAAATAAACAGTAAGGGAGTGATACAAACTAAGATGGAAATTGAGCAAGATGAAAGAAAAAAGAATGCAAGGTGGGTTATTTTATGTAGTGGAGTTACAGAGCTACTTATTGATAAAGCAAATAATTTGAGCAGAGAATTAAAGGATGTGAGGAAAGAAATCATGTGGTTTTCTATAGAAAATTATTAAAATAAAAGAAGAAAACTCAAAGACCCCGAGGGGAAATCACCAAGGTAAAAACATGCTTAACAGGTTTGAGGAGCAGCAAAACAGTCAATGTGACTTGAGCAGATTAAGTGAGCAGAAGAATCCAGAAGAGAAGGTTGGATAGGCAGCTGGAACTCAAATTCGGAGGGTCTGGTAGCTGATGGTAAAGCCTTTGAATCTTATTCTAAGAAGATGAGGTTGTGGAGATTTTGAGCAGATGTATGACATGAGTTGATTAACATTTTATACAGATTTTTGGCCACTGTGTAGAACATGGTCTGCATAGAGGCAGGACAGGAAACTGGCAGAATGGCTAGAAGCCTGTTGTAGTAATCTTTAGGATGATGAGAAAATCATTGGCCAAGCTATAGAAAATGCAGGAATTGAGAGAAAATTTAATTAAATAGATCATTGGTCACATTGGACTTGAGTCAACTCATTTTATTTAACTGGCAGTGAGAAGACATGTTTAGTGAAATTCCAAGTTTACACCATTCTGAATCCTATTGCTTTGTATAAATAAGAGTTCTGTGGCCACTGAAATGTCTAATCAAACCTAATAGTTTTCTTTCCTAGAGAATATCTCAGAGACTGTGATGCTCATGTATTCCTTGTGAATCTCACAGTATGGAGCTTTTCCAAATTTATGAGACCACAGAATTACAGAGCATTTTATACTGAGTTCTTGAGGGCCAACTATTTTGTGGGGCATATTCTGAATATTTTGGACCGTTGGAGAAGTATATGTCTAAGGTCTATTCCACATCCTCTGTTATGTGATACATGACTTTTCAAGTCAACAGTCATCACTGCTTTAACTTCTGCGCATGCTCATGAGCTATAAGGTACTAATGAGTTTTATGTATTTATTTGCATCAGAAGGATATGGCCATTTTTTTTTGCCAGAAATATATACCTCACAACAATTATGGTTAATTACATCTTTAACTGGAGCTATAACAGTGAATGTTATGTGTGCTGGGTAAAGTTGTACAAAGCACTCAGTTTCCCCTGAAATGTTCCATGTTTTAGGAAATCATCTTGGGCTCTTCCTAGAAAAGACAATCAAATGATAAAACCTGAGCAGTTGCTCCCAGAACTTCTTTCTTTCCCCATCACACCGTTTTGTTCTGTGAATTTTGGTCCTGGAATAGAAGTAGGAGTAGGAGTGTAAACATGTGCATATACAAGCATTTTTATTTCTGGAACTGTTTTTTTTTTTTTTTTCTTTCTATGGAGATCTTTTTGTTGTTGTTGCTGTTCTAGTCAAATGTAACTTTTAATTACACCACAGCGGCAAAGAAGGGGATTACTTGGATTCCTCGAATTCATGAGTACAGTGGCATCCTCTGGAACAGACTGATTCCTTTGCAATTCTGAAATTAGGCATCCTACCCTTGTATCAAATTGTATATGGCTATAAATTGAGGCAATTGTATAGTGAACAAAAAAGTCAGTTTCAGATGAATGTCATTAGACAAATGCAGGGAACAGCAAAGAACAGATGTTCAGGAAGACCAGCAGTGAAAGGGTCAAGAAGGGATATTGAACACCTGTGTGATTAGATGCTCATAGAAAAGGAGTCTTCCCTTCTCATTTACTCAGTGGGATATTTCCTGTCATTGTTTAGCCAGTCATTTCAGGATGAAGATAATTAAAGGTTCTTTACCCAAAACTCCAGGCTGTGCAGGTGCAAGCAACGGAACCTCTGCACTTGGCACCCAACAAGCCTAATCAAGATTCAGGCTTTCTTAGTTACATGACAATAGCCACAAAGACCTTCTTCCTCTCTTGCCATACTGATTGGGAAGTTTGGTTTTGTACAAAGTCTTATTATAAAAAATGAGTGAATCAGAGAGTTACTTTAATAGCCTTAGTGAAGTGAGTTAGCTACAGTGAAACTTTAGAACTTCAAAGGCGTTTGATCACCACCCTGCCTCCTCAAAATGATGGACAATGATAAAGGTGCCATGATAAATAATTAAAACAATAAAGAAGAGCGAGGGATAGTAATAAGAAGTAAATCATGAAGAAATCCATCCCAGAGAAGCTACATAGGAAAACACTGTGGTAAATAAGTGTGTTGATTTTGCTCTAGATCCTGAACTTTGTCAACTACACTATGGCAAACTTGGTCAAATGGACAGTTTCTGAGAAAAATAAACTAAGGTTTCTAGCATCTACCAGAGAACACATGATGTAAAAGATGTGCTTGCTCAATATACGACTGCTACAAATGAGGATGATGATAGTTGAAGACTTTCTTTCCTGAAGATAAGATGCAACTCAGGGTAGGAAACATTTCCATAGATCTCACAGAAATGGATCAAAGGTCAATAAACCCTTTCAATGAAGTACATGTGTCCTTATTTCAATGAGTAATTTGATTTTAAAGAAAGCTAAGAACTCCATGTTATTACTAAGAGAAAATTTTTAAATATTTATCTAATTGGACTTTTAAAAAACCAAAATACTGTAATATAGACATAGTCTTCATGACTCATGGCATAAAGAATTTTCACATTGAATTACACCTCTGGTAAGCTCTCATAGAGAATGAAAATAATCCAATGTGTAAGGTGTTTCCTGCTTCCTCAGGACCTTAAGCATTTACACAGTGGCAACATACTGTACTATTAATAAAAAGGCCCACTTTGTATTCATAAAAGACACCACTTTTTGTCAAGCAAAAATTGTTCTAATATTCACCAACTGAGTTAGTTAACCCTTCTAAACTCCAATTTTTGCATCTGAAAAGTAAATAGTGCCTACCTCATAGGATTGCTGTATAGGCAACATAAAACACTCCATGGAACATGCTTATAATGCTCTGTGCTGAGTTGGAAGTCAATAAAACCTGTCTATTATTAAACAGGAATTATTGCAAATGAATAGGGTATCACAGCTGTATTCCCTTTAAGAGCACAGAATTGTGATAAATCAGATATGGATAGAAAGGAAACTGAGTTTTCCTTTTTTGAAAATCATTGTCTTGGCACAGCAAGCATGTGATTAATTCAAAGATAAACTTGTACATCAAGGTTACTCTCCAGAAGTCCATCAACATCTTGCTTTTTGTTTATTTATCTATTTATTTTTTACTGTAGTTGTTGTTGCTGCTGCTGCTGAGTCGCTTCAGTCGTGTCCGACTCTGTGCAACCCCATAGAGGGCAGCCCATCGGGCTCCGATGTCCCTGGGATTCTCCAGGCAAGAACACTGGAGTGGGTTGCCATTTCCTTCTCCCAAGGGCAAATTCTTTGTTAACATATTTATAGTAGACATAGTCTCCTGTCTCACTGACCAAGAAGTAAGAGGCTTGATTCAACAATGTGACAGAACATCAAAAGTGCATGGAACACATAGGTGTCACTTCTAGAAAGATGTGCAATTGTGGAGGTATGTTATGTGTTAGGGCATATACAAGATCAATATACTAATTCAGTTAAGCAAATGATGAGATCATTGTCTCTTTCAAAAGAATTACAATGATAATAATTTTCCATGTAAACTAAATTTCAGTATTTAATATTCATTATGACAATGTACTAAGCTGTGATCTCTAATTCCCTTATGTTCACACAGATGTGTAAAAAGTAAAATATTTTATTTAAAAATTCAGAACTAAGATACATAACTATATATTAAGTCAGATTTAAGGGGCATTGGTGAAGGTCAAGAACTGGTCCCCTACACTCCCCCCAAAAATCTGTGCATTGTTTGAAATTACAACATAAGAGATTATTTTTCTAAGCTCAAGATTTAACTCTATTATAACATTTAATCATTTTAAGGCTGTTAAATATACTTAGTTTTTCATTAGTCACATATATTGTGGTGTGAATGATCTGATATAGTGTTGATTATGAATGTGCATCTGTGAGAAGCCATTTAAGGATGGACAGTATGTTATTTGTGACTCATGAAGAAGTAGATAAAAGAACAGGAAAGAAAGGGTTATATAATGAGGAGTTTGCTCGTGATTAGGCAGAATTCATTCATATCATGCTTTGGCAAGGGTCAGCACTACTGAAATTACAGCTTGAAGTAGCTCTCCCCTTGTAGTCAGCAATGCTCACTCCAGTGATGCATCCACTGTAAAATATGTCTGAGATTTATTGGGCCACCAGCTGTATCAATAGGAATTAAATGGTTCACTGTTTTCCTAGCTGTTCACCAAACTTTCTCTCTTTAGACTTTATTCATGATTTGCTCTCTTCTCTGTTGTCAGTAATGGTGAATTATAGCTGTATGTGATTGATTTGGGTACACTGAACAAGTCTGCAAGAATTGTGAAGTGGGATTCTCCAAAGGCATCTTGATTCTTAGCACATATGATCTTGTAACAAAAGTTGCCCATCAGTGCAAATGTTCAAATTCTTAAACATTTGAATATGTTCTTTACATATTGAAGCTATTATAAGTTTGCTGCTGCTGCTGCTAAGTTGCTTCAGTCAACTGATACAAAAATTACTTTTTAGTGAACCCCTCCAAAGAAAGATTAGAATAATTGAGATGATTTCTTTAGATTACCTATAAAATATGAAAATATCCCAGGCATTATTTTTCTGATGGGGAACTTTTTCTGGTTGTATTAATCAGTTAAAATAAGTTGTTTATATTTCAATTATGCTTATTGTGATGCTTTAAGTCATGGTACACTTTTAAAGATTAATATTGATCTGTCAAAATTTGAATAAGGTAAACATATACAAATTTAACATTTTTGCAATCAATCAATATAAAATAAACAATAGCAATAAAGATATAATCTGTAATAGATGGGGATAACATTGATGGAATCTTTCCATAGGCTAATTTTTACTCTGTTGATATTTCTCTCTGGCCTAAGGGCCAGCTTCCTCTGAAAGTACCTTAGTTGACTGAATGGTTTATTATTTCTTCTTGTTTCTGTGGCCTTCAATAATCTTAAAATAGCACATTTAAAAAGTTGATTAAAATTCAGTTATTAAAATTGTTTAATTCTGAGAAATGAATAATTCATATTGCTAATATATTCTAAGGAATTACTTTCCAAACACACTCTCTTAGAGGGAACGAAAAGAAAACCTTTGAGTAGCTAGAAAAAAAGGGAAGGGATTAAAGAAAAAGTGTTAAGATTTACATTACAGAAATCTAGTTGTAAACGACCAGTTTTCCCTGCCTACTGCCCTCAAATGCATGAAGTCTAGCAAGACTATAGGAAATATGTTAAATTAATGACATTTTCTACACCTATAGGCACAGATTCTCTAGTAAGAAGGTGAACATTAAACTGAATTGCTTCTACCTTTCCATTTACCTTGAGGTGTCAATCAGCTGTACTCTCAGACCTATATCCTGGAAGCTGTCCTGTTATAGTATTTCTACATGGTTCAAAGAGCAAACCAACAGAAGTCATACCTATGAAATGGACATGCTTTATCCAGACTTGCCATGGACTTTGAACAAGGAGGACAAAAATCTAGCAAGAAGTGATACTAGTTTTAGAATTGAGAGGTAATTTTTCTTCCTATCTGAAAAACACTGTCTTGGACACTTCTATTTATGGATAATGAAAGCTAAATCAGAGCAAACACAGTAGGTAGCTAAGACCAAAAGAAAAAGGAGACATGAAGTGGGAGAGACATTTCACTACAAATATTGTGTCTTAAAGATACTGAAAGATGTGGGAAGGAGGGATGGTAGAAAAACTGTAATTCTAAGAAACAATAGCAAAGGTTTATTTGAGACTAAGAATGTTTTAAAAGGGGGAAAAAAATCATCCTTCCTGAAATGATTAAATAAAATGTGGTTTGAGAATGCTCTGTTTAACAGCAAAAGCAATTTGACAACTGATGGGTTTGTCAAGAAAGGAGAAGTCTGACTAACAAATAAATTCCATGTCAGCACAACACCAGCACATGAATAAATTATTAGCGAAATATTTAGGCTCTTTCCTCTTCTGCTCAGAAATAAAAATAAATATGTGCAGCTGATACCATCCTTATAATCTCAATCTTATTTAGTGCCCCTTAAGTCAAAATCACTAGATTCCTCGCTCTTTACTGCTCTCATCCTGCAAAACTTATCTATGCATTTGATGAACAGTTACTATTACCAGTTCATCAACGTCATTACAAAACATTTCCAAGTCTTGAGAGACTCAATAATATTGTAAGTTCTTCCTTTAAGAAGCATTTTATCACTCTCACTGAAGAACTATGGATGGAGGTTCATAATATTGTACAGGAGGCAGTGATCAAAACCATCCCCAAGAAAAGGAAATGTAAAAAGGCAATATGGTTGCCTGAGGATTCCTTAAAAATAGCTGAGAAAAGAGAAGCAAAAGGCAAAGGAGAAAAGGAAAGATATATCCATCTAAATGCAGAGTTCCAAAGAATAGCAAGAAGACATAAGAAAGCCTTCCTCAGTGATCAATGCAAAGAAATGGAGGAAAACAATAGAATAGAAAAGACTAGAGATCTCTTCAAGAAAATTAGAGATACCAAGGGAATATTTCATGCAAAGATTGGCTCAATAAAGGACAGAAACGGTATGGACCTAACAGAAGCAGAAGATATTAAGAAAAGGTAGCAAGAATACACAGAACTATACAAAAAAGATCTTAATGACCCAGAAAACCATGATGGTTTGAACACTCAGACCCAGACATCCTGGGTGAAGTCAAGTGGGCCTTAGGAGGTACCACTACAAACAAAGCAAGTGGAAATGGTGGAATTCCAGCTGAGCTATTTCAAATTCTAAAAGATGATGCTGTTAAACTGATGGACTCAATATGCCAGCAAATTTGGAAAACTCAGCAGTGGCCACAGGACTGGAAAAGTTAGTTTTTATTCCAATCCCAAAGAAAAGCAAAGCCAAAGAATGTTCAACTACCACACAACTGCACTCATCTCACACACTAGCAAACTAATGCTAAAAATTCTCTGAGCTAGGCTTCAATGGTATGTGAACCAAGAACTCCCAGATGTTCAAGTTAGTTTTAGAAAAGGTAGAGGAACCAGAGAACCAATTGCCAACATCCCTTGGATCATTGAAAAAGCAAGAGAATTCCAGAAGAACATCTACTTCTGCTTCCTTGACTACACTAAAGCCTTTGACAGTGTGGATCACAACAAACTGTGGAAAATTCTTAAAGAGATGGGAATACCAGATCACCTTACCTGCCTCCTGATAAACCTGTATTCAGGTCAAGAAGCAACAGTTAGAACTGGACATGGAACAACAGACTGGTTCCAAATTGGGAGAGGAGTACATCAAGGATGTATATTGTCACCCTGCTTATTTAGCATATATGCAGAGTACATCATGCAAAATGACAGGCTGGATGAAGCACAAGCTGGAATCAAGCTTGCTGGGAGAAATATCAATAACCTCAGATATGCAGATGACACCACCCTTATGGGAGAAAGCAAAGAGGAACTAAGAGCCTTTTGATGAAAGTGAAAGAGGAGAGTGAAAAAAATTGGCTTAAAACTCAACAATCAGAAGACTTAGATCATGGCATCCAGTCCCCTCATTTCATGGCAAATAGATAGGGAAGCATGGGAAACAGTGACAGACTTTATTTTCTCAGGCTCCGAAATCATTGCAGATGGTGACTGCAGCCATGAAATTAAAAGATGCTTGCTCCTTGGAAAAACTATGACCAACCTAGACAGCATATTAAAAAGCAGAGGTATTATTTTGCAGACAAAGGCCTGTATAGTCTAAGCTATGGTTTTTCAAGTAGTCATGTATGGATGTGAGAGTTGGACTATAAAGAAAGCTTAGCACTGAAGAACTGATGCTTTTAACTGTGGTGTTGGACTGCAAGGAGATCAAACCAATAAATCATAAAGGAAATTAACCCTGAATATTTATTGGGAGGACTGATGCTGAAGCTGAAGCTCCAATACTTTGACCACCTGATGGGAAGAATTGACTCATTAGAAAAGATCCTGATGCTTGGAAAGATAGAAGGCAGGAAGAGAAGGGGACGATGGAAGATGAGAGGTTGGACTGCATCACGGACTGGATGGACATGAGTTTGAGAAAGTTCCAGGAACCAGTGATGGACAGGGAAGCCTGGTGTGCTGCAGTCCATAGGGTTGCAAAGAGTCGGACACGACTGAGTGACTGAACTGATTACTCTTCACCATCCCATAACTATTAATATCACAGTTAACATCACACTACTACAAGCTAAGTTTGTTGTTGTTCCAGAATCGTGTCCAACTCTTTTTGACCCAGTGGATTGCAGCCTACCAGGCTCCTCTCTTTGTGAGATTTCCTAGGCAAAAATATGGGAGTGGATTGCCATTTCCTTCTTCAGAGGATCTTCCCAACTCAGGGATTGAATCTGAGTCTCCTGCTTTGGCAGGCAGATTCTTTACCGCTGATCCACCAGGGAGGCCAACAACCTAAGTTTACCTCTTGCTTAATATACTGCAGGTATCCCAGTTGGCCCCATTTCTGCCCTTGCTCTTCCATAGGCCATTATCTATATAACATGTTTTTTTTGTCACTTTATCCTTAATTAGAGGGGCTTCCCACATGGTGTGAGTGGTAAAGAACCCACCTGCCAATGCAGGAGACATAAGATACATGGGTTTGGTGCCTGGGTCAGGAAGATCCCCTGGAGGAGGGTATGGCAACCCACTCCAATTTTTTGCCTGGAAAATTCTATGGACAGAGGAGCCTGGTGGGCTACAGTGCATAAAGTCACAGAGAGTCAGACATGACTGAAGTGACTTAGAATGAAGGCACTCATAATTATTTAGATGAATATTCATATATATATACATAATGTATACTATATTAATGATCAGTTCAGTTCAGTTCAGTCGCTCAGTCGTGTCCAACTCTTTGTGACCCCATGAATTGCAGCATGCCAGGCCTCCCTGCCCATCACCAACTCCTGGAGTTTACTCAAATTCATGTCCATCGAGTCAGTGATGCCATCCAGCCATCTATATAATAATAAATTCATGTTGGATATATTTATTATATATTGTATATAAATATATTACATTTATTTATATGTAATCAAATTTAATATACTCCTTAGAGTTTTAAATATGATTTGGAACGAAGTATCTGAAATTAAATGGTTAACTTTAGCATTTTATTTATATATATTATATAATATCACATGTAGCATTATATGTGGAGTTCCCAGGTGGTTCAGTGGTAAAGAATCTGCCTGCAATGTAGGAGCTGCAGAATCCATCCCTGGATCAGGAAGATCCCCTGAAGGATGGCATGGCAATCCACTTTAGTATTTTTGCCTGGAGAATCCCAAGGACAGAGGAGCCTGGTGGTCCACAGTTCATGGGGTTACGATGAGTTGGACACAACTGGAGCAACTTAGCACACATGTAGCACTGTAACTCTATAGAATACTATATAATTCAGCATTAAAATACTATGTACCTGGAAAGCATAGCTCTAGAAAAAATTCAAGCAGTATTTGTCTATGGCTTTCATCAATATATGGGATTCGGAAAGCATTCACAGATAGCCTATAGTCTCAAGCCATGTTTCAGTTTCTATTGCCACAATAATACTGTGTAACAAATCACTATTTTATCTTGGTGACATATAATAGTCAACATCTATTTCTCACGTGTTTACTCTGTCATATCGGTAATACCCATTAGTCAAAACAGTCACGTGGTCAAGCACATCGTCAATAGGTCTGGGAAATATTATTGTATCTACATTTGGATTGGGATGGAAGTCAACTTTGCCAAGGAACAATCTAGACTTTTGTAGGTGGAATTTTCTTTTCTTTTTGGCTGTGCTGCATGGCTTATGGGATCTTAGTTCCCCCTCCATCACACTGGGGGCTCTCCACTGTGAAAGTCTTAACCACTGGACTGCCAGGGAATTCTGAAGGATTTTCTACAGCCATCTGTGCTAAACGTTTCTTCCATTCTGAAGCCAAAGTGAGTTCTATGGGTCTGCCTTGAATAGGAAAGTTTGTTTTATCTGAAGCATCCAAAACAAATCATAGATTTGAGAGCAAGCTAGTATGAAGGATATCTGACTGAGGATTTATCATAGAGAACAGAGGTACCACGGAAACCAAGAGAATGGTAAATGCTGCACAAACCAAGCACTGTGGAAAGGTAGCTTGTCAGCAAGGTGTTATTAAAACACCCTGCAAAGGCTGAGGAGGACTCACCTTAGGAAGACTCCCCATTTCTTCAGTCACTACAAATGCAATGCATTTGAAAAAAGTGGGAGGTTTTTCTATTTTCATGTATCATCTATTGACTTAATATTTCTTCTTGAGTTATTGTCTGTTCTCTTAATCATTTATTTATTCCACGCTATTGGTCTTGATGAAAGTGAAAGAGGAGAGTGAAAAAGTTGGCTTAAAGCTCAACATTCAGAAAACTAAGATCATGGCATCTGGTCCCATCACCTCATAGGAAATAGATGGGAAGACAGTGGAAACAGTGTCAGACTTTATTTTTGGGGGCTCCAAAATCACTGCAGATGGTGACTGCAGCCATGAAATTAAAAGACGCTTACTCTTTGGAAGGAACATTATGACCAACCTAGATAGCATATTAAAAAGCAGAGACGTTACTTTGCCAACAAAGGTCCATCTGGTCAAGGCTATGGTTTTTCCACTGGTCAAGTATGGATGTGAGAGTTGGACTGTGAAGAAAGCTGAGCACCGAAAAATTGATGCTTTTGAACTGTGGTGTTGGAGAAGACTCTTGAGAGTCCCTTGGACTGCAAGGAGATCCAACCAGTCCATCCTAAAGGAGATCAGTCCTGGGTATTCATTGGAAGGACTGATGCTGAAGCTGAAACTCCAATACTTTGGCCACCTCATGCGGAGAGTTGACTCTTTGGAACAGACCCTGATGCTGGGAGGGATTGGGGGCAGGAGGAGGAGGGGCTGACAGAGGATGAGATGGCTGGATGGCATCACCAACTCAATGGGCATGAGTTTGAGTAAACTCCGGGAGTTGGTGATGGACAGGGAGGCCTGGTGTGCTGCGATTCATAGAGTCGCAAAGAGTCAGACACTACTGAGCGACTGAACTGAACAGATTGGTCAAGAATGGGCTTCCCAGGTGGTTCAGTGGTAAAAGGATCCACCTACCAATGCAGGAGACACCAGTTCAGTCCCTGGGGTGGGAAGATCCCCTGGAGAAGGGAATGACACCCCTCTGCATTATTCTTGCCTGGGAAGTTCAATGGACAGAGGAGCCTGCCGGGTTACAGACCATGGGACTGCAAAGAGTCGGACACGACTGAGCACAGCACACTGGTCAAGAACAGATTAAAGTGATTCTTGCCTTAGAGAAGCTCAGGGCTCCAGTGGAATTAAAAGTGTCCAATAATGTGTCATACTCTTCTGTGTTTCTTTAAGCCCAGTGTAGAGGACATAGTGGACACTTTAAAAATGCTGATTGAATAAATGAATGTGATGCATGATACCTTCTATAAAACACTATAATTCTATAATTTTGCTATAATTTACCCTCCAGTCTTTTTCAATGCAATACAGTTAACTCCAATGAATTAGATTCAGTGTTAATGGGTTTATTATGTTCATGCAATATATAAATGATACTTAAGTACATTTATGTTGTATTGGCAAATATTGACATTAGCACCATTTATTAACAATGTATACTTCTTTTATGAGTTTTTTTAAAGTTATATTTGAAGGATAATTGCTTTAGAGTATTGTATTGTTTATACTTCTTAAGGAATTTTTTAAATAAAGTATTTAGTTGAGTCAGGATGTGAAAATAACAGAATTTGGGGCATATTTCATCTAAAATGTAATCTAAAGCTAAAAATGTATCTGAAAAAGTTACATGTTTTAGAAATACAGGGCTGTATGTTGGTCAAATAAATGGTTATGTTTGCCAAGGAAATAAGTGTTTATTTTGACTAGAAATCTTTGTTGTTAGTTGATCTGAAATTGCAGGATATGATATAAACTAGAAAGGTGATCTGTATATACTTGGAATATTAGAAGCAATTTATGTGTTTATATATAAAAGAAGAAGAAACAATGTGAGAAGCAATATGCTGTTTCTGTTATCATTTTGGTTAAATGCTTGTTTTAGGATTTCTGCCTGAATTTGATTTCACCATCATATTTTAATAAATGGAAATTCATAGTAGGAGGTGGGTATGACTATAATGTAAAAAGAGTAAAGATGTGTCAAGACAATGCTTCCCATTGGGTCTGTTATCTTCGCCTCTTTTCAGTGTGGTCCACTGTGTGCCCCATGACATAACAGTCCATTACGGTTTTATGTCCTCCTTACTGAAGCAGTCCTATGAGGTGGTCTACTAATAGCATCAAATAACTATTTCAGTGTGGTTTTTTGCATATATTTATACGTGTGTACTAGCTCTGTTTCCTCCAAAATGGAAATAAGCCTGTTTTTGGTAACTAAACCAAATGTTTCCAGAGTGTGTTTTAAATGCATTATTCATAAAAACCAAAAATGGTAAACAATGTACAGACTATACTGGCATTCATTTAGCTATAGAAAATATGCGAAACACTAGGTAGAACAGGTTTTGTCTTCTTACATTTTAATGAGCTTTGGGATTTTCATGCATATTAGTTATGTTGCCCTAATTACTCATTATAATTCTAATGTGCATTTTATATTTAATTACAATGCTTATAAAGATTTGGTATGGACAGTAAATCATTATAACTAGCATGTGCATAATGATTATGAACTGAATTTATTAACTTTTATACCAGCACTCAGTGTTGGTAACTTTCAGTTTCACCTTGGTGATTAACCACATTGTCTGATTAAACAAATATTTGTGTGGAATTAATTGTAAATGTCAAAACCAGTGTCTACTCTTTTGCCTTTTGCCAATTTTCATCAAATTTTATTTTTAGCTTCTTCTGTAGCTAGACAAGCTAATTTCAAAATATTACTGTATTACTAATTTTCTTAATTATTTAAAAGGCTACAAACTTGTTGAGACATTTCAACAGGAAGCTCAATGTCAGATGATTACAGATTTTCTGCTAGGGTAGGTAAAGTTAAGTGGTTTTCTTAGATGTTAGATTATTTATATCCTAAGTATAAAGGGATACAATTAAAAAATTATATCTTAATAAGAATAGCTGGCTTTTATCAACAAGCATTTCTCTTCCCATTTTACACAATGCATTTCCACAAGTCAGTGTTAACTTTTTGCCAAATAACTGAGAATTAGAATGGAAAAAAAAAATTTCTCTTAAAATTTGTATTCACTTATGGGGAAAAAAGAATAACTAGAAGTTGAATGTGAATTAGACAATAAGTTTGTCAGATGAGGTCTTTAATTATTTTAATCCAGATAGTCTTATTACTGACCCAGGTAATATTTATCTTCAGTGAACAAAGGAGGGTACAAAAGACAAAGATAATTTAGGATCCTAGCTTATGTTTAGTTACTAGTTATGGGATGGTAGGCAAATATGGCAAAATTTAAAAATTTTAATCCCCACCTGTGTAATACAGGTGTGGTACCATCTATCATACCTCAAAGACTTTTTATAGCAATTCAAAGAGACACTGTATACAAGGAATGAAGATAAAGAAAGCCTGGCATATAATGTATAGCTGAAAATGTGAGGTGCTTTCACACAAATACTATTGCCATCCTTATTCAAAGTAGTTTTTTATTTTTCAGAGCAATTTAAGCAGCTAACATACATCTTATGCAAATCCTCTAGTATGATCTATGACTTACCAATCAATGGGATATGTGCACACATACACATATAATTATGTATCCATATATGTATTACATATTTATTTGTTTATTAAAGGTACAGGATATATGTATATATTTGCATAAATGTTTTATTAAAAACCACTAACTTGCCATTAGTTGATCACTGAGGAGATATATATATATAATCTTCTATACCGTTCCATTGTTTACCATATACTTGAGCTCCTAGTTCAATTTTTGTCTTACTCTGATGAAAACCATCATCAATAGACTTGTATGAGACTTATTTATGCATGCTATTCGATTATTTTGTTGAATTTCTATGATATGAGTATCATAGCTTTAATAGTAAAGCCATTATATTTAACTATTACATTACTTTGTGTAAATTCTATTATAAAATTATGTATAAATATATACAAATATATATATGCATATATATATATAGCTGTATAGTGAGCGACAGTGACTGCAGGCTGCAGTCCACGGGTTCACAAAGAGACATGACTTAGCAACTGATCAACAACAAAATAGTAATATGGCATATTATTATTATAGAATCACTATCAAAATAGTAATACAATTAGCTAATAATGCTATACTTTGTGGCATAACTGCATAAATCATTTAAATTATTTCTACCAAGATAAAATTCTAAAAATTTTTTTGAAATTTAATGTGCAAAATTATACAATGTTTGTGGTGATTTATAGATACATATATATATACACAGATTTATATATATATATACACAGATTTATAGATACACGCCACCCTTATGGCAGAAAGTGAAGAAGAACTAAAGAGTCTCTTGATGAAAGCGAAAGAGGAGAGTGAAAAAGTTGGTTTAAAACTCAACATTTAGAAAACTAAGATCATGGCATCTGATCCCATCAATTCATGGGAAATAGATGGGGAAACAATGGAAACAGTGACAGACTTTATTTTTTTGGGCTCCAAAATCACTGCAGATGGTGACTGCAGCCATGAAATTAAAAGATGCTTGCTCCTTGGAAGAAAAGCTATGACCAACCTAGATAGCATATTAAAAAGCAGAGATATTACTTTGTCGACAAAGGTCCTTCTAGTCAAAGCTATGGTTTTTCCAGTAGTCGTGTATGGATGCGAGAGTTGGGACATTAAAGAAAGCTGAGCACTGAAGAATTGATGCTTTTGAACTGTGGTGTTGGAGAAGACTCTTGAGAGTCCCTTGGACTGCAAGGAGATTCAATCAGTCCATCCTAAAGAAAATCAATCCTGAATATTCACTGGAAGGACTGATGCTGAAGCTGAAACTCCAATACTTTGGCTACCTAATGCAAAGAACCAACCCATTGGAAAAGACCCTGATACTGGGAAAGATTGAAAGCAGGAGGAGAAGGGGATGACAGAGGATGAGATGATTGGATAGCATCACTGACTTGATGGACATGAGTTTGAGTAGGTTCCAGGAGTTGATGATGGGCAGGGAAACCGGTGTGCTGCAGTCCATGGGGTTGCAAAGAGTCAGACATGACTGACTGAACTGAACTGTGGTGATTTATATACAGCAGTATAAGAGTAAATTAAAATATTATTGTTTGTTTACCCATTTCTTTGTCCATCCATGCATTTGATCCAACATGTCCAATCCTACTATTGTCATGACGGAACAGTCTGTACTTTTTCCATACTTGGAGCTCCCTGTTATCAAAAATGCTCAGGAAGTCTTTGTCATCTCTTCAGTAATTAACTAGTACCATCTCCTGACAGTCATGGAGCTTATGTTTACACTTTTTAACTTTCAGTGAGTGATTTCAAAGGCCTGTTATTTATACTGGTGGTAAATTTCCTGTTGGTGCAAAATTAAATCTTGTTTGATTATATTGTGGGTAGGGTGGACTGAGTGAGTGAGCGAGTGAAAGTCACTCAGTTGTATTTGACTCTTTGCGAACCCATGGACTATAGAGTCCATGGAAATCTCCAGGCCAGAATACTGGAGTAGGCAGCCTATCCCTCCTCCAGTGGATCTTCCTGACCCAGGAATCGAGCCAGGGCCTCCTGCATCACAGGTGGATCCTCCACCTGCTGAGCTATCGGGAAGACCCGGGTGGCCTGGGGAAGTCTGAATCTAAAAATATGAAAAGTGGCTGTTCACTTTAGTAGTCAAGGGCTAAACTACAATAGTTTCCACAAAAATGGATAGTCCTGAGGGAAGAAATTAACTGAATTTGAGAGCTGTACAGAAAGATTCATTTTCATGGAAAGCCAAGAATATAGGAAGGGTTTTAATTTACCATATTTGGCTTCTCTCAACACCCTTGCTCACTCCCACCCAAAGAAGGAATGCCTGGTGTTTGCAAGTATAGGTAAGGAATGGCCATGTACAAAATTGACCATTTCTTTCTCTTTAGTCTGGGATTACTAATTCTCAGCAGGACATAAGCATTATGCTCAGTGACTCCATGGAGGAGTTTTAAAAAAGCAGGCAGCCCACATTGGGCAGCCTGTGGTTTTCTAGTTTTGTCTATAATTGGTAGATAAGTTCACTCTTCATGAGTATTACAGTCTGGTGCACTGCACTGGAATCCTCAAGAGACAGACAAGGAGAAGGGTTTAAGGAACAAAATTAGCATTCAGAAATAGAGTTTTTTGGAGGGCCCAGGTTTGGAATGGAGTTACAGGTACTCTGTGGTTTATTTTTATAGTCCTGTGACTGTCTTTTCACAGCTATTTGTAAGGCCTCCTCAGACAACCATTTTGGTTTTTTGCATTTTTTTTTCCCTTGGGGATGGTCTTAATCCCTGTCTACTGTACAATGTCACAGACCTCCGTCCATAGTTCATCAGGCACTCTGTCTATCAGATCTAGCCCCTTAAATCTATTTCTCACTTCCACTGTATAGTCATACGGGATTTGATTTAGGTCATACTTGAATGGTCTAGTGGTTTCCCCCACTTTCTTCAATTTGAGTCTGAATTTGACAATAAGGAGTTCATGATCTGAGCCATAGTCAGCTCCCGGTCTTGTTATTGATGACTGTATAGAGTTTCTCCATCTCTGGCTGCAAAGAATATAATCAATCTGATTCTGGTGTTGACCATCTGGTGATGTCCATGTGTAGAGTCTTCTCTTGTGTTGCTGGAAGAGGGTGTTTGCGATGACCAGTGTGTTCTCTTAGCAGAACTCTATTAGCATTTGCCCTGCTTCATTCAGTACTCCAAGGCCAAATTTGCCTGTTACTCCAGGTGTTTCTTAACTTCCTACTTTTGCATTCCAGTCCCCTATAATGAAAAAGACATCTTAGACATCTTTTTGGGGTGTTAGTTCTAGGTCTTGTAGGTATTCATAGAACCATTCAACTTCAGCTTCTTCAGTGTTACTGGTCAGGGCATACACTTGGATTACTGTGATACTGAACGGTTTGCCTTGGAAATGAACAGAGATAATTCTATCATTTTTGAGATTGCATCCAAGTACTGCATTTCAGACTCTTTTGTTGACTATGATGGCTACTCCATTTCTTCTAAGGGAATCCTGCCCACAGTAGTAGATATAATGGTCATCTGAGTTAAATTCACCCATTCCAGTCCATCTTAGCTCACTGATTCCTAGAATGTTGATGTTCACTCTTGCCATCTCTTTCTTTTTTGGGGCTCCAAATACACTGCAGATGGTGACTGAAGCCATGAAATTAAAAGATGCTTACTCCTTGGAAGGAAAGTTATGACTAACATAGACAACATATTAAAAAGCAAAGACAATACTTTGCCAACAAAGGTCTGTCTAGTCAAAGTTATGGTTTTTCCAGTAGTCATGTATGGATGTGAGAGTTGGACTATAAAGAAAGCTGAGCACCAAAGAATTTATGCTTTTGAACTGTGGTGTTGGAGAAGGCTCTTGAGAGTCCCTTGGACTGCAAGGAGATCCAACCAGTCCACCCTAAAAGAGACCAGTCCTGGGTGTTCTCTGGAAGGACAGATGTTGAAGCTGAAATTTTAATACTTTGGCCACCTGATGTGAAGAGCTGACTCATGTGAAAAGACCCTAATGCTGGGAAAGATTGACGCAGGAGGAAAAGGGGATGACAGAGGATGAGTTGGTGGGATGACATCACCAACTCAATGGACATGGGTTTGGGTAGACTCTGGCAGTTGTTGATGGACAGGGAGGCCTGGAGCGCTGTGGTTCATGGGGTCACAAAGGGTCGGACACGACTGAGCAACTGAACTGAACTGAACTGTCTTTGAACTGCTCTGACCAAAAATGCAGCTTTAATTCTTAGATGTGAGCCACATAGAATTTTCACATTAGCTTGTGGGTGTTTGTCCTGGATCTTTGTCCTGGGAAAATGACTTTTATGATATAGGTGATCAGAAAAACTAACAGGAGTGGCCTGAGCAAGCACACGGGCCATGCCCGATCTTAAGCAAAGAACAGGTGGGCCCAGTGAGTGGTCTCAACAAAACTCGGGAACAATAAGCCAGGCCAAATATGGCAAACGTAAGCAGCATGAGGGTGCCTTGCGGGCACCAGCCAAGCTGGCTTTAATGTGTAGGCTGCGAAAGCTTTACTTGGAACTCTACAGGCACACATAGTCTGGTAATGCAGATGCGGTGGGAATCATCCACATTTCTATTGTGTTTCTCAGCCAGGGCTGTAGGATGAAAGCCCAGAACCTTTTAACAGCACAGATCGTGAGCTTCCAAATAGGTAGAAACTGCTAGTTCAAATGCAGTTTGGTTTCTCTTTTATGATGTGAATTTGTATCAGGACTCAGAGAAGATTCTGAACAGATTAACCTTAGAAACATGAGGTTTGTCCAAAGGCTCTGAAGAGTCATGTCTCATCACTGTGGTGCCAAGTTTGGTCTAGACTTACTAATGAAACAAGCTCAGGAAATAGCTTTTGATTCCTAAATTGTGACTTTATTTGCAGAAGAGCCTTTGATTTTATTAATAAATAAAAAAAGATTAAGGACCCTTATTATAAGGAGAACATTCCATCTTCTTGGATGGTGGTAAAGAAACAATTCAATAATATTGCTGCAGATTCAAACAATAAAAAAGGCAGTTTTTAAACCACCTGGGCAGAAATAAGGAATCAGGTTTGTTCAGAAACTTTGGGAAGAAATGGTAAGATATAAAACATTTGTTTCAGTCATGACTGAGGTGCAATGGATAAATTAAAACAGAAAAAAAGAATCCAGACTAATTCAATCGCATAAAAGAGAGAAGCTACCAGTAAACAGTTGAAATCTTAGCAGCAGTCCAGATAGATATTAAGGAGAACATGGCATATTAAAAACCTGAAGATGGTGATATATAGGGGAAAAAAGAATATGAGTTTCAACTATATAGGTTTCAACTGCTTCCAATCTGGGTATCTGAACAGGGAAAAATGCATTAGTTACTTACTAGTTCAAAACAAAACAAGCAACCCTATCCCCCACCAAAAAGAAAACATGAAAATGAAACAAGCTATGGCTTTGGCTGCAGGGTGAATCTAATTTTGGAGGAGAGACAGAGGATGAGAGAGAAGTGTCAGGAACACATTGTAGCAATCAAGATGGAGGTACAAAAGTGGAATAACAGTAACAGAGATGCAAGACAAGGAAGGATTCGGGAGAATTATTTAAGAGGCAAAATGAATAGGGCTGGTTATAGGTTGAATATGAGGGAGAGAAAGATGGGGATGTTAAAAATTACTCTCAGGTTTTTGGCTAGCACAACTGGATGGATGATCATGGCAGTGGAAAATAATGTAGCAGTTGATGATAGAAGGTGGCTGTGAATCCTAATTCAATCTGGGAATATACTATTCTGGGATACATTCTTGAGACATATAAGAGTTAATATCAAATGAAGAGATAGGTAGAAATATCTAGAGTCCAGAGGAGAAGGCTAGCCCAGATTATGAATGAGTCACCTACACAAAGGTATTAACTGATGTCATAGGTAGCCATGAGACTGAGCATTGAGAGATTAAAAAAAAAAAAAAATCTGGTGTCTCCTATATTGTTATTATGCACTACAAGATTCCCTCATGTTGTCTAAATCATGCTGCTCATGTGGTATCTTGATTACCAATAAATATTAAGTTTTTGCCCCAGGAGAAATAACATTGCACAAAAGCAGAGAATGTTAAAAAAAAAAAAAAAAAAAGCAAGCACTCAAAGACAAACTAATGCAAAGATAAAATAATTGGTATCTCAAAAGTGTTCTTAATCTTTCTCAGGTATACACAACAATCTGCATTATAAAATAGAGATACACTTTTCATACCTTTTAAATATTTTCTGAATAGAAATACTTAGAGTGGTAGTATTAGGGAAAATCTAGGAATAAATATTTTGTTGAAAATGCAACAAGTTCTGAGAAAGAATATTGTTGACCTTGTCAAATGATAAAGTAAATAATAGAAGGAATAAAAATTTCAAGACATAAAGAAAATAATTTCTACGTCTGTTTTCAGGGAAATTAATCATCTAAAAGTTTTCTTTTAATACATGTATTTCATACCCTCTTAGTCTTTGTTAAATCATTTCACTTTTAAGTCCTTTCATTTTTATTATCAAAATGGTGGAAATATTTCTTTGAAAGACAATGATAATTAAGCTTCCATGTAATGAGTAAAACTATGAAAGATTAGCATTACTATCAGGGTGAGATTTATCATGGAATGGTAGATTGAGAATTAGTACTGAAACTTTACCATCAAAAACAGGCTTCTCCATTTTGAGGGAAGATTTCATAAGACCCTGTCAGATTCCAGTGTTTTCTAAGACACATTTTTAAACAATTTTTTCCTGACATACATTGTATATTTGTATTCAATTTTATAGAATACCTGTACTATTTTGAGTTGACTAAACCATTTGACATTTTTAAAAGATTTGTGAAATACTTTTTATAAATGAATGTTATTCAATGGAAACTTTAGTAACCACCATAAAATATGTGTGTTCCATTTAGCAAAAGCTAGATGATATTTATAAATGTGCTTGGAGCTCATTAGAGAAATCTTTCCCCATCAGCCCAAGACTACTATTTCTATAACAGTAGTCTAGTTCTTTGAAGTCAGGAAAAGGACTGGAGCTAATGCAGATCCTTACAAGTCTTTATGTGGGGAACAGGACTAGGGTGAATAAGGAAAAATGTATTGTATGAAATGTATGGTGTGAAAAGCACCAACAGATTTGTTCTATGTCTCCTTTCTTATTACAGATAGGGAAAAAAATCAGGTTTAACAATGTTTCCCATAGCCATAATACAGTGTACGAAACTCCACACAAACTGTTGATGTGAACTGCTTTGATAGACTTTGATTGGCCTCCTATTATATGCATGTCTAAACAATCCAAATATACCAGGATATTATTAAGTACCATTGAGCTTCAAGTTTTCTTAGAAACAAATATTTATTGAATAACCTATATGTCCTATAACTTCAGGGCGTTTACTGATGAATAAAATACATTTCTTTCATGTCAAAGATTTACACTTTCCCTATTGTTTGATTATTTGCCAAATTATATATGGTCACATAAAAGTAAAATCCTAATAGAAAATCAAAGGAGTACTTAGTTTAATCGAGAGGGACTTTAGAGTAAATATCTTTAGGTATGTAAATTGGTATTATGTAATTTGATTTCTATGCATAGCAAGGTAGTGACAATAGAAAAGAAGTCTAAATGTTCACTACTTATAAAAATTATGTAATATATATATAACTTTTATATGCTATGTAATTATAGTCATAATAAAGGTAGAAGAGAAAAGCAGTCCAACTGATGTTACTATAGTTAATTTACGAAGTATATCTTACTCTAGTAGAACTAGGAGAATAAAAGAAGGAAAAGAAAGGGAAGAAGGTGGACAGGATAACAGGAAAGAGAAAGAAAAGGAAGATGCATCTGAGTAATAGGTTTGGTAGAGACGTGCAGAGCTCACTTAACCCATGTTACTGTCTCAAGGCATCATAAATCCAATCTCTCCTCATTTACAGAGTCCCTAGCCAAATACTAATCATAAAAAATGAATATAAATTAAGCATATGCTATATGTCAGAAACAGCAAATTCCTTAAAGACCCTCTTCTTTAAGAACCATGTATGTCTGGTGCTATTTTTATCATAAGATGAAAAAGCTGAAGTTAGAGACAAGTTACCATTCCAAGTTCACTTAGCTGACAAATTAGACTTGAATCCAGATCAGTCTCACTTAGAAATTCTCATTATACAGATAAACATAGATTATTCCACATGCAGTTTGGTCTGTTTAACTAATTTCAGCATGAGAGAATACTCTTTTCATCTCAACTAACTAACATACTACCTCTTCTTTGAAGCCCAACTAAATCCTTCCAGACGGACTTTCTCCATCCTTCTGGTGTGTTATTCTCTAATCGATCACTTGAGACCTGTTAGCATGGCAGACAGTATAATACTGAAATAGTTTTCAATTCTGTATGAGTCTTTGAGCCATGTTCTCTAACTCTGATAATACTGTTAACTCACTGGTTAAATGGGAATAAAACCTTCCTCTGAGAACGTTGTAAAAATTAGATCATGAAAATAAAGCACTTAACAAGTGTCACATTCAAAAAAGGAATTTAAAAACAAGAATTTCCATCTGATGCTTGATTCTCCAAGTAGGACATGAGCTACATGGTGATAAGAACACAGCCATTCTTTATATCCTCAAAATTAACCAAAGAATTCAACACATCTGAGCAGAGAAAGTTAAAATTTGTCCCCATGAAGACAAGGTACATGACAAAAGCTATCATGGATTGAGTATTTATTCTATGCCATGAACTATTCTTAATGAAGGTGAAAGAAGAGAGTGAAATAGTTGGCTTAAAACCCAACATTCAAAAAACTAAGATCATGGCATCCAGTCTCCTTACCTGATGGCAAATAGATGGGGAAACAATGGAAACAATGACAGACTTTCTTTCCTTGGGCTTCAAAAACACTGCAGATGGTGACTACAGCCACGAAATAAAGAGACACATGCTCCTTGGAAGAAAAGCTATGACAAATCTAGACAGTATATTAAAAACCAGAGACATTACTTTACCAACAAATGTCCTTATAGTCTAAACTATGGTTTTTCCAGTAGTCATATGTGGATGTGAGAGCTGGACCATAAAGAAAGCTGAGTGCCAAAGAATTGATGTTTTTGAACTGTGATGTTGGAGAAGACTCTTGAGAGTCCTTTGGACTGCAAGCAGATCAAACCAGTTAATCTTAAAGGAAATCAATCCTGAACATTAATTGGAAGGACTGATGCTGAAACTGAAGCTCCAATACTTTGGCCACCTGAAGCAAAGAACTGACTCATTAGAAAAGACCCTGATGCTGGGAAAGATTGAAGGCAGAAGAAGGGGATGACGGAGGATGAAATGGTTTGATGGCATCCAGTCCATCCAGTGACTGGATGAACATGAGATTGAGCAAGCTTTCGGAGTTGGTGATGCACAGGGAAGCCTGGCATGCTTTAGTCCATGGGGTTGCAAAGAGTTGGACACAACTGAGGGACTGAACTGAACTGAGGAAGTAATTCTAAGCACTTTTCATGTGCTAACTCATTTAATTTTCACAATGATTCTAGAAGTATTCTTATGATTTACATTTCACAATGGTATCTGGGATCGAACACTTAAGCTCTACTGTCTTGCTGATGATAAACCTTTGCATTTACCCTTCCTATTCTTAGAAAGTGCCATTATTAGCATACTGTGGCTTTTCCCATGCTTCACACATGGCCATAATCCTAGCTGTTACTACTTTCTGGATTCTTTAAGAATCTCTTATTTCCATACATTCAGAATCTTTTAATGAATGATATCTAAGTGTCTACTGAGGGAAATGACTTAGCTGTACACATATTCATTTCACCTGGTACAAGGGGAAGGAATAAAGTAAAGACACAATTGAGGATCAATCTCTTCCCCAAACTGACACCCTCACACAAGTGCTGAAGCATCTGTGCCAAAGAAAAGGCACCTTTACTTTCTCAGCCATGTGCGCCAGTGCTCAGAGTACTACAGGAGAAAATGGACAAGCACACCATCTTTGCAAAGAAGGTGTCTGTTTACTTGATGATGAGTATATGTGCAGGGGAGGGCTTCTTAGGTGGAGTCCATGGTAAAGAATACATCTGCCAATACAGGAGACATAAGAGATGCATGTTCAATCCCTGGGTGATGAAGATTCCTTGGAGGAGGGCATGGCAACCCACTCTACTATTCTCGTCTGGAAAATCCCATGGACAGAGGCGTGTGGCCGGCTAAGGTCCATAGGGTTGCAAAGAGTCAGAAATGACTGCAGCGACTTGACACACACATGCATATACATGCAGGGGAAAAGAAACAGGGTTCAAAGCATGTTCTCTATGCCCAGTTACAGGCTTTGTCAGCTAAGTGAGTTTATGCTTTACAATTTTCATCAGCAATAAAAATTTGCGATTACTGAGCATTTTCACAATTCTTTAAGGTGAAGAATTGGTTTAATAAAGACCTTTTTCAAAACAAAGTTTCATGTTCTTATTTCTTTTATTATTGTTCTTGCTGAAGACATCTTGTCAATATTTTCTCAGTGTCAATGTTTCTGGTGGTGTGTGGGTTAGAGTGCATGGTGGTCTGGCAGTGTGGTAGAAGAGTGGTGTGTGTGTGTATGTGTGTGTGTGTGTGTGTGTAGGCAATTGGACACTATTGTATTAAAATTGTTTTTCTCAGAAAAAATACAGCACTGCTGATGAAGGGAGAAATCAGAATCACCAACCATTACTCACTTGTGTTTGGGCTCCAGGCCTAAGAAGCATGTGTCCTAACACACTTGAGGACCAGAGGCAGCATGGGTGGAGGATACATTTCATCTAGTGTCTTCATGATGTATTAGTAGAGGAGTGGAGGAATGGGATGGGAGAACACAGAACCAATCAGACTACCCAAGGAGAAAAATCAGGTCACTCATCTTAACCCACGTTTCCTCATCTCAGTCCTAAATTTGCTACTCTTTCTACAAACAAACATCCATGGTTAAGGCAGAACTGCACTGTTCCTTTTCTGGAAATCTCAATTCCAAACTTATAATTACCTGCCCTCACAAGTCATATTTTCTTTATCACAATTATGGGCCTACTATGTGGCCTTTATTATAGTTCTCTAAGAGCAAGCAATGTTTGTAATGGAAGTGAACTTCTGTTCAGTCGAAAGTTTCCAGTGCAAGAGCAGATCATGTGTTAAATGCAGTTCAATGTGGGATTCTCTCTTGGCTGACTTGTGGCACTGCTATCACAATGAGAGTGAAAACCTTGGCTGTGGAGAGAGCTGTGTGGTATGCAGAATTTGGCTCTGAAGTGACTGTAACCTTCCTAGAACATAGAGCTCCTTTGAAACTGAAATAAAGCTCTTGGCTTCAAAAGATACACTGCAGAGGAGATGTCTTGGAGTGTCAAAATGAATTATTCCCCTTTACACCCTTCCCCATTCACCCCTAGTGATTCAAGCCAGGAAAACAACATAAATGGAGTATCCTGGCTCCTATTATGGTAGGAAGTTATTTTCTTAACAAAAGTGACAGAACATGATAAGTAGTTGCTAAATTTTCAGTCTTTGGAATTGAATATTCTCACCAATCTAAATTTCTCCCAGGGAGTCAATCACTTGAAAAATAAACTTCTTCATTAATGATTTATTATTAGAGAATATTATTTCGAGAACTGAATATATAAGAGTTTACATATTCAACCTCAGGTTGAAAAATTAAGAAGTCATTTACTATTTACTAAAAATTAAAAGAGCTTCTGATTACTACACAATGTCTAGTCACTCTAACTTGGAGTGGCCATATATCTGCTTTATTAATGGACTGAAAGAAATGGGTGAAAACAGATATTATTATCATTTCTTTTTACATTAGCAATACTTAAGAGAACTACATACATAGTTAAAAGCTCCATGGATACTTAGGGGATGAATGGTGGATGACTCCTTACCATTGGACAATTAACCAAAACTTCTTAAACAAAGATATTCCCTCAAAATCTTTGTAGAAAACCAGCTGCTAATTCTGCTGGTGTTGATTTTGCAGAATTCACACAACAAAGTATGTAAATCCTCTAACTCAGATTGTGTTTCTGAGGACACTGCTCGTTATGACTGTATAATAAATGGGATGGCACAAGTCACCATTAGCACAGAACAGATTGTTTGGGGAGCAAAGACAGCAGCTGTCACAGCTTGACAGCTTTCTTGTTAGTGAATCAGCTTTACTGACAGCCTATTTGATTGAAAACCACTGTTCACTGACAGTGTGTTATAGCTGATATACATATGTATCTCATGAAAAATGAGACAGTTGCTGAATACCCATGAAAGGTTGAGAAGCTACAGCTCTATGAACCATATTAAAAAAGAATGAATTTCCTCTAAAGCAGGTCTATCAGTATATGAAAACATTTTGCTTATGGAAAAGCAGATACCAATAAAAGAGCATGTGAAAGCATAACAGGTGACCCAGCAGAAGGTTTCCTATGCATTGTTTAAATCAGTCTTCCTGTCATAGCAATTTTATTTGCAACCAAATGAGGCCAATGGGAAAACACACCTTGGGAAGACACATACTCATTCCACTTCTGAAGTCTTATGACTGTCACAGAAAAATGTTGGGGGTCGGGGGTGTCCCTGCTAAGGTTTGAACTCGAGGTAGAAGAACCATGAATGGAGCAGGGATGACATCAGTAAGCAGAACCAGTCATCTATAATGCAGGCAAGTGTGGGGTGTGCTACTGAGCACAGGCTTGACAATATGTTTCAATGCTGAGAAGTCTCTGTTTCAGCCATGCAGGGCCTCTGCATGAGTAGAAATATGGAGATAAGAATAGTTCAGGTATTCTGGGGTTACTTGAAATGTGACAAGAATGACATCTTCCTGGAACACGAAGCACCAGATTCACTCATTTGGACTTTTCTGTGAGATTCACTGATTTATGTTCCCCAAGCTCTTACTGAGAATGATCCATATGCTTGGGGCCTTAGGTAGTATGGTGAGTTAATACATTTACCTGGGAGCTTGGTCCAAGTTCCCATTTGTCATCATCACATAATTTGGCAGAGTTGCTGGCCTCTATACAAATGAAAGACAGGATCAGAATAACCAACATGCCTGAGGGTCAGGGGAACAGCGCAGCTACACTCAGACATTGACTGGGGTAGGCTGGCAGGGCTGTGCCTCTCACTACTGGCAAACCCCACTGCTCTAGGTACAAGTGCTGTTAACGATGAGTGGAATCATGGCTGAAAAATAACTGCTTGAGTCAATGGTCAAGCGTTTAAACCATGAAATAAAGATAAATCATAAAACTGATCATGTTTAAAAAAGAAGGAGCAGTTCAGTTCAGTCGCTCAGTCATGTTCAACTCTTTGCGACCCCATGAATCACAGCACGCCAGGTCTCCCTGTCCATCACCAACTCCCGGAGTCCACCCAAAACCATGTCCACTGAGTTGGTGATGCCATTCAACCATCTCATCCTCTGTCGTCCCCTTCTCCTCCTGCCTTCAGTCTTTCCCAGCATCAGGGTCTTTTCAAATGAGTCAGCTCTTCACATCAGGTGGCCAAAGTATTGGAGTTTCAGCTTCAACATCAGTCCTTGCAATGAACACCTAAGACTGATCTCCTTTAGGATGGGGTATAATTTGGTTAGTGTGAGAAAGAAAGAGAAGGGAGAGAGGGAGAAAAAACAGAGGGAAAAGGAGCCTTCCCTGGCATTCCAGTGATTACGACTCTACACTTTCAAAGCAAGGGGCCATGAGTTCAATTCTGACTGGGGAAATAAAAACCCACATGCTTCAGAGCATGGCCAAAAAGGGAAAAAAGAAATAAAAAAAAAAAAGAATGACAAACATAATAAAATCCTTTTTAAATGGTAGTGAGTCACAAAGCAATTAGGGAATCGGGTTTTTTGTTATTGTTTTGTTTAATTTGCCCCTTAATTCAACCATTCCCTAGATACATTAGAACCAATGAAATATACTGTTCTTGCTTGAGTATTTAGCATGTGGTAGGAAATCTATAAATGGTTATTATAGCTTAACATAGGCAATATATAAATATCTGTTCTATAAAAGATGACTGTGTTTCTCCCCCATCTCTTTTTATATTTCTTTTTCTGAGAGCCCATGGCAGCAAGAGTCCTAAATGGATAGAGTCACTGTTTTATCCAGGATTAGACTTGGGAGGAGCATTGGGATTTTAAGGCGGGGCTAAAAATATATTTATAAATGTAAATATAAAACACCAAATTCATATTGATTGTATTCTTTGCAGCCAAAGATGGAGAAGCTCTATACAGTCAGCAAAAACAAGACCGGGAGCTGACTGTGGCTCAGATCATAAACTCCTTATTGCCAAATTCAGACTTAAGCTGAAGAAAGTTTAGGAAAACCACTAGACCATTCAGGTGTGACCTAAATCAAACCCCTTATGAATACACAGTGGAAGTGATAAATAGATTTAAGGGACTAGATCTGATAGGCAGAGAGCCTGATGAACTATGGACAGAGGTTCGTGACATTGTACAGGAGACAGGGATCAAGACCATCCCCATGGAAAAGAAATGCAAAAAGGCAAAACGGTGGTCTGAGGAGGCCTTACAAATAGCTGTGAAAAGAAGAGAAGCAAAAGGCAAAGGAGAAAAGGAAAGATATTCCCATTTCAATACAGAGTTTCAAAGAATAGCCACGAGAGATACGAAAGCCTTCCTCAGCGATCAATGCAAAGAAATAGAGGAAAAGAACGGAATGGGAAAGACTAGAGATCTCTTCAAGAAAATTAGAGATATCAAGGGAACATTTCATGCAAAAATAGGCTCAATAAAGGACAGAAATGGTATGGACCTAAGAGAAGCAGAAGATATTAAAAAGAGGTGGCAAGAATACACAGAAGAACTATACAAAAAAGATCTTCATGACCCAGATGATCACAATGGTGTGATTACTCACCTAGAGCCAGACATTCTGGAATGTGAAGTCAAGTGGGCGTTAGAAAGCATCACTATGAACAAAGCTAGTGGAGGTGATGGAATTCCAGTTGAGCTATTTCAAATCCTGAAAGATGATGCTGTGAAAGTGCTGCACTCAATATGCCAGCAAATTTGGAAAACTCAGCATCAGGGTCTCTTCAAATGAGTCAGCTCTTCACATCAGGTGGCCAATGTATTGGAGTTTCAGCTTCAATTCCAGTTTTCATTCCAATCCCTGGAATTGGACTGGAAAAGGTCAGTTTTCATTCCAATCCCTAAGAAAGGCAATCCCAAAGAATGCTCAAACTACTGCATAATTGCACTCATCTTGAATGCCCAAAATTTTCCAAACCAGGCTTCAGCAATATGTGAACCATGAACTTTCAGATGTTTCTGCTGGTTTTAGAAAAGACAGAGGAACCAGAGATCAAATTGCCAATATCCATTGGATCATCGAAAAAGCAAGAGAGTTCCAGAAAAAAAATCTATTTCTGCTTTATTGACTACGCCAAAGCCTTCGACTATGTGGATCACAATTAACTGTGGAAAATTCTGAAGGAGATGGGAATACCAGACCACCTGACCTGCCTCTTGAGAATCCTGTATTCAGGTCAGGAAGCAACAGTTAGAACTGGACATGGAACAACAGACTTGTTCCAAATAGGAAAAGGAGTACGTCAAGGCTGTATATTGTCACCCTGCTTATTTAACTTATGTGCAGAGTATATCATGAGAAATGCTGGGCTGGAAGTAGCACGAGCTGGAATCAAGCTTGCCGGGAGAAATATCAATAACCTCATATATGCAGATGACATCACCCTTATGGCAGAAAGTGAAGAGGAACTAAAAAGCCTCTTGATGAAAGTGAAAGAGGAAAGTGAAACAGTTGACTTAAAGCTCAACATTCAGAAAACTAAGATCATGGCATCTGGCCCATCACCTCATGGGAAATAGATGGGAAGACAGTGGAAACAGTGTCAGACTTTATTTTTGGCTCCAATATCACTGCAGATGGTGATTGCAGCCATGAAATTAAGAGATGCTTGCTCCTTGGAAGGAAAGTTATGACCAACTTAGACAGCATATTAAAAAGCAGAGACATTACTTTGCCAACAAAGGTCTGTCTGGTCAAGGCTATGGTTTTTCCAGTGGTCATGTATGGATGTGAGATTTGGACTGTGAAGAAAGCTGAGCGCCGAAAAATTGATGCTTTTGAACTCTGGTGTTGGAGAAGACTTGAGAGTCCCTTGGACTGCAAGGAAATCCAACCAGTCCATCCTGAAGGAGATAAATCCTAGGTGTTCATTGGAAGGACTGATGCTGAAGCTGAAACTCCAATACTTTGGCCACCTGATGGGAAGAGTTGACTCACTGGAAAAGACCCTGATACTGGGAGGGATTGGGGAGCAGGAGGAGAAGGGGACGACAGAGGATGAGATGGTTGGATGGCATCACCAACTTGACAGACATGAGTTTGAGTAAACTCCGGGAGTTTGTGATGGACAGGGAGGCTCGGCGTGCTGCGATTCGTGGGGTCGCAAAGAGTGGGACACGACTGAGCGACTGAACTGAACTGATGGAAAAATATATTCTGAAGTGAATAAGAAAGTAAAAAATAAAGAGGGAACACAAAAGAGACAAGACAAAGGAGTAAAACCGTGAAAACTTGGTATTATAAACCCCTTCAAATGGAAACAGTTGCTATTCTCTTTCCGGCAACCAGATCAGCCTAAAGAAGTACGCAGCTTTTTCTTTAGTAAAATACAAGGTGGTGTGAAACACACATACTTCCAAATATTTGCCCTTGCCTTCCCCTACCTGACCTGCAGTTCCTCCATTTCTCTCCATGTCAGCATTTTCAATAAGTCTATAGAATAAAACTGCCAAGGTACTTCTGAGCCAGAAGAGACTTTATGTTTCAGATCACATGTCTTTTGTGTGATGACAGTGGTGTTGGTGGTATAGTGATTGTAGGAGTAACTTAGGCTAGAAAAAAAAAATGGACCATTGGGAAACTGGTGGTTAAATTTGGGACTTTATTGCAAGCAGCAAAGGTTGCACTGTATGCGTATTTCATTGACTTTTCAATTGTATGGGGCTAAACCTCCTTGATAAAATATATCATCCTGTTATGTTATCTCTAAATTCTTAAGACTCTACTCTTAGGAAGCAGGAGAAGTCGAGGAGAGAATCAATATTTAGGAAAGAAAAGGGAGAATATTGTTCTTCTTAAACCGCTGCTACTCCAATCATGATCCAAGCACCAATGTACATGCATGTGGGTGGTTGCTGCAATTTGTAAAATCTAAGCTTCTTCAAATTCTGGCTCAGAAATATTGTAATTTTCCTAAATCTGATCCAGACTCATTTAGTGGTAAATAGAATGCCTTCAGGACTGGTATTTGATATGATTTGGAATCATAAACAGTCAGTAGAAATCATTAATTAGCTTTCTTCATGGATTTTGCAAAAACTGAATCAAATTTAAATGAACAATAAACAATTGATGACAGATTTTATTACTTACAGAAATTATAATATGTTTCCTGTGGAAAAACATTAATCTGCCACAGGGAAGCGAGCACAGAGTAATGGAGCATTCTTTTCTTGCCCAGTTTAGAGCTTCTTCTATGTGGCAGAAGCATAGAGCTCCATCTCTGTGACAATGGCAGAGATCCTAACAGCCCGAGGAAGCTCCATTTTACCACTGGGAACAAAAGCCAAAACCACTACAACGGCCCTCATCCTCTCATATGTCCACCCTGTGACTCTCTGTCTTCTAGTCTGTGACTGATCTCATTTCTCTCCAGCTGTCCTGGTCCTCAGGCTTCCAGATTTTCACTGGGGCTGGCATGCTCTTCCCTTCATACCTACCTGGCCCACCTTCCTTCAAGTTCCTGCTCAAATGTCAGTTTCTCAATGAGGCCTACATGAAAAGTACCATCAAAAACATAATTCCCAACCCTCAATCTCCCTTTGCCTTTTCTACTTTTAAATTTTTTTTCAGAATGGTATTATTTTCTAATACATAATTTACCTTTGTCATTTTTCTGTTAAAGTCAATTGCTTGTTGTTTGTCTTCTGCTAAAGTGAAAGTTTCATGAAGCCAGGTTCTACTGTATCTACTTTTTAATCTCAAGACTCTAAGACACTGCCTGACATGTAATCAGTGTTGAATACATAGCTGTTGAATAAATAGGTGTGAATTCTTGAGGAAGGTTCTTGAAATATATGCCTTAGTTTCTACATCTTTTAAATGGAAATGCTATCTAATGTGGTGAGGATTAAGTGGGAGAGGTATCAAAGTGTTTATCATAAAGATTGCTACAACACTTCTAAAACATAACATCCTTATTATTAACATGAAAAGGATCTCGTACATCCTCTTGTGTTATTTCCAGTACAAGTGACCCCTTTCCTGGGGCTTATTCTGGTGTGTGTTCAGATACTGTAAAAGAGGAATTCTGAAGTATGCTAGAAAGAACTAATTTTTCCCCTTTACGCAACTTTCCTCTTTAGTCATTTTCCCACTGGCTTTTCCTACCAGCTGCTCTCACACCATTTATACATTTACACAATTCTATATCTCATGCAATTTTGCTACCTTACAGGCTATATTAAGACATCTTTTGATGCATCCTACCCCTCAAACCCGAATTAGGAACCGACCCATGTAGTAAGCCAGGTTTGCAGCCCGCCCTTTCAGCATTGCTTTTTTTGTTTCCAGCAGAAATCTTAGATTATGTTCCAGTTTGGGGTTATTTTTAGAGAATCCACACATTTTCTGACTTTTGAAAAATGCAAGCACTCAGAGTGCTTTGCACACAGTATGCATGGAATACACATCTTTTGAACAGTAGATAAATCAAACTCTCTGGCATATTTTGAGTATAACATCTCAATATACTAAATATTCAGGACAGCAGTGTCTCCTCAAAAACTTTAATCCTGGAATGCAGAAAGAAATATAAACACTTAATAATAGTGTCACCTACTGAGTTTTATTTACATCAGTATACGTATACATTTTATATACATCAGTATAAAACTATACATTTTAGGAATATGACATATTCTTGAATTAGGTGGCTTTTCTCATTCCCAAAGCAGCAGTCTATAGTAGTCCCTTAATACTTACTTTTATAATTGTGACAAATGGGTGAAATAAATCATTACCTTAGGATGTTTTATGTCTTTTAAATATTCAAAAGCACCATTTTTGAAGCCCATGGTTAAGATTTAATTTCTTTTAGAGGAAATGACTAAGCTGAAGTGTCTGGACGTTTGAAGAATAGACCGGAAGTAAGAGGCTAACATTTATCTCTACATTGTCTGGAGTTCTTTGTCAAATTAGATAGAACAGGAAAAATGGGTATTAAATTTCAATCAGTGTTAATCAGCAGACACACTCTGGGCTGGTGAAAAGTTGAGTAATGATTGGGAAGTTCCATATTTAATCATTGGTTGGCTGCTTTGCCCTGCATAGGTCATGCACTCTTGGCAGGTATTTTTAGGTTATAACATTCTTAGGAAAGAAAACTTAGTTTTCAGAATGTTATCCTATTCCTCTAATACTGTTCCCCCTACCTTAGAGAAGTGTAATTAGCATTGACACTTTGTGCCCAAATATGCAGTATTTTGGTCAATGAATACTATAAATTCTTTAAACATCTTCAACTATGTGTGTGTTTACATATGTGTATCTATATATATATGATTGATATAAACTAATTTTTAAGAGGTGAAATAGGAGATAGGTCTCAGGATGAGCAGCTGCAGCCAGTGTCCTGCTGACATTTTGAGATGATTGACCAGAGAACCTAAAAAACTACCCCCATATAAGCAATCTAAGCCATTTCTATTGTGCATAAGTCACTCCTAGATCACCACATGTACTTTGCTTCTAACAAATGCTGTCTCTGCTTCACAATCTTGGCCTCTCTGCTGAATTCTTTCTTCAAGCAAGATAAGGACCAAGATCCTTCTCCTAAGTCATTCTACCTGGAATCAGAGGCATTTAATTGTCTTTTCTGTTATCTCCTAAGTGTTTAGTGGGCTTCCCAGGTAGCTCAGTGGTAAAAGAATCCGCCTGCCAAGCAGGAAACCCGGGGAGATCCCCTGGAGAAGGGAATGGCAACCCTCTCCAGTATTCTTGCCAGGATAATCCCATGGACAGAGGAGCCTGGCAGGCTACAGTCCACAGGGTCGCAAAGAGTCGGACACTACTAAACAACTGAATACACATGCACTCACACAAGTGTTAAGTGAATCCAAATTGGTAGATTGCTCTGAACTAGCATAGTGTCTCTTGGATCAGGAGCGTTTCCCCGGAATTTAACTCAAATACAACTCATCTGAACTCTCACTACTTAAGAAAATCTGCAAGAAATACCCAGAAATTAACTGATTTTTTTCTGAGAACTATAGAACGTGACAATTAAAACTGATCTTACATAGAACCTAACACATTGGGTTCATCCTGGCTCCTCCAAGTTAGAACACGTACCAGAGAACAAACCTAGTACCTTGTATGAGTACTAGGTATCTGAAAAATAGCTACTCTATACATGCTTAGAAATACATATATTATTTCAAATTAAAACATAACTAAGTCTGTTTCTCTTTGACTAGAGGTAAAAATCTAAGTCTCAGAGAGAAAATTGACCAGTGTGCTGCAGTCATGCTGAGTAGGATCTCCTGGGACTTTACAATAGAAATATAGAAAGAGTGTGAATGAAACTAAAAAAGAACAACTTTTAAACTATTGAATTAATGTTTCTAACTTAAAATATTGTCCCTCCAATATATTAATCTTTCTATTAATTATTATTACTAATTACTAATTCTACTAATTATTATTACTAATTATTATTATTATGATAAGCAACTAGTTAGCTATGGATATGGTATTTCACTTTAAGGAAAAAATAAACTTCACAGAACATAAAGAAAGTTGAGCACCAAAGAATTAATACTTTAGAATTATTGTGCTAGAGATGACTCCTGAGAGTCCCTTGGACAACATGGAGATCAAACCAGTCAATGCTAAAGGAAATCAACCATAAATATTCTTTGGAAGAATTGAAACTGAAGCTGAAGTTCCAATACTTTGGCCACCTGATGCAAAGAGCCAACTCATTGGAAAAGACCCTGATGCTGGGAAAGATTGAGGGCAAGAGGAGAACAGAGTGACAGAGCATGAGATGGTTGGATGGCATCATTGACTCAATGGGCATGCGTTTAAGCAAACTTCAGGAGATAGTGGACAGGGAAGCCTGGCGTGCTGCAGTCCTTGGGGTTGCAAAGAGTTAGGCATGACTTAATAGCTGGACAACAACAATCTTCATGTTTAGAATGTGTTGACTCTATTTATGTCATATTGCTTTATTTAAAAATATGTGCCAAAGGAATAAGCTTCTTACTCTGATAAAAGGGAAACCAACAATCTTCTATATTAAACCACATGTATTCAAGACTCTTTTGACTCAAGCCCAGTCATTCTGCATATGCTATATCCCAAGCCCCAAGTCTAAGTTATAGGAAAGTTTCTTTTCTCACCATTTTCTGTCTTTGGGAACAAGTTGGGTCTCCTAATTCATTTGGTGGGGTTTGTAAATGCTTACTGGCAGATATCATTATTTTCTATCTCAGGGACTGACCAAACTTGCCTTATAAAAAACATTCAGAAGTTTGATCAGCAAAAGTTTAGTGGAAGCTACAGATTTGCATTGGCCTCATCGTTGGTGTGGAAAGAGAGCCATATATTTTCCCAACATTCTTAATTATGTGATTATTGGTGAAGAGATAGTCATTTGCTCACAATAAACATTTGAGATCACGTATAAGTACATGGGTATGGAAGTTCCTCTGGAGAAGGAAATGGCAATCCACTCCAGTATTCTTGCCTGGGAAATCCTATGGACAGTGGAGCCTGGTTGGCTACAGTTCATAGGGTCACAAAAGAGTCAGACACAACTTAGCAACTAAAATCAATTAGTACTTTGGTTCTGTGCTAATAGATGAACTACCTATGAGCCATTTTCCTCTACTTTCTTCTCCCTCCTGACAAACTGCTGTGATCATCCAGCGACTCATGTGTGAGCTTTTGTCCATTTGTTAGTTTCCCTCCATTAGTGATATATTTATACTTAGTCCTCTGCACCTTCTTCTTTATTCTCCTTTACAGCTAAGTTACTACATGCAGTTATGGGTGACAGAGAACCAAGGAATAAGAAGTGAATGAATGATCTTAGCTTTATTAGCACAATACACTGACATATGGCTGTCACTTCATACCAACAAAAGTCAAACAGGTGGTTTGTGACAGTTTCTACACTTAAACTGTGCATATGAGCATGTTACTGATATGCCCTCATGGAAATCAAATTATGTCATAGCTACTTCCAATAGTACCCATAAAAGCATAAACAGCAAGGAAAATAGGTAAAATATATATGGGGAAAAGCAATGCAGGACACCTTCAATTTTAATGAAAAATAACATTTAATATACCCTACTCATTTTTCTTGAGCTAGAAAAATATATAGTCAACTAGCACTGTCCCCATTCACAGTTGTTTATAACTTTCTTAAAATAATGCTTTGGGAGCTAAAATATCTTATAAATCATCTTGACCAAGAAACAATTTTGTTCAGAAAATTTAATTTAAAACAAACGAACAAAAAAAGCCCAGCAGTTTCTGAATTACCTGACCACAGGGAAGAAGAAGCAATTTAACTATCTAAAAAATGTATATGAAGGGAAACACATTTTTGTTAATATTAGTATGGCTGAGAAAACAAAGAACTTGAGTGTCAGATATAGGCAGGTAAAATCTGGTAATTTTGAAAATGTTAAGAGTGTTCATGTTCATTTGATCCTGTCTTCTCATTTTGAAGATGAGGAAACTGAGTTTCAGAGAAGTTAAATGATTCATTCAAGGAACGAGCATAGAATTACAATTCTCTGCTTGATGATGTTTTCAGTCCTGTAAAATTGCTCAGAGAGCATTCGACTGGGAATGATGAGGCCCAAATTCTATTTCTGGCTTTTTGAACAAGATGATACCCTAAGCAAGGCACTTAACTGCTCAGTTCCCTCAGGCAGAAACTGCATAGTTGGGCTAGAACAACTCCAGAAGTCTCTTCCAACTCTGAAGAGCCATGATTCAATTACAGAAATTGCTAGATGGTTTCTCTTTCTTTTAGTTTGTTTTTCCATGAGCCTTTAATTGTGCCCTGACCCCAATTCTTCCTGTCGATTACTCATAGGGCTGGATATAGAAACTTTTACTTGTCTTTCCTACACTAGTTAAATGTGTTTTCTGATCATCTCAACTGAAATTGAGTATTTCTTTTCTCGTCCACAGTTTCTTAATTTTACCACTTTCCCTTTAGTTATTTGGGCTTTGATGGTGGCTCAGATGGTAGTTAATTAGATATATATATAAAGTCCAAGAAGCATGTGAGACATGTTCAATTCTACTTTTAATCAATGAAAATTAAAATTAGATGCTACACTTTACCCTATCCAATGTGAAATTTTTAGGAAATGGTAGCTGTATGTGCAGAAACACAAAATTTTCATATTCTGAGAGAATAATTGTAAACTGGTATGGCTTTTTCAGAAGGGAATTTGGCAACAAATATCAGAAGGTTAAAATGAATATCATATGACTGAAGAAATCCAATTAAAAGAATTTATCCTAAAGACATAAAAAACATGTACAAAAGAGCAGTGTACAGGGATTATCATCATAGCATTATTAAATTAGCAAATTAAAAACAACTTATAAAACAAAAAAACTCTTTAAAATTTTGGTACACCTATATAAGATCCATTCTTATCATTAAAAACATGTTCATAAAAATTGATTAATCACTTAGGAAAAGGATAAAACTTTAAAATGGGAAGGACACAAAATTATACATACAAAAATGTAGGGAAACATAAAATCCAAAAATTTAACAGTGATTGTTTTTAAATGAATATTCTTTCTCTCCTTATCCTCCTATTTGTAAAATTCAGAAAAGCCAGATATTTACATTTTCCCTGGAAGGGTTTCCTATCCTAGTCAGCTTGAACACAGTATGAATGCTACTTGAGAACTCAGAAGTCTGTGACTTCTCTCTTATGTCTCCTATAAGTGAGCTGAAGTGAACTTTTCTGACCTTCAATCTTCACATTTCTGAAATGATGTCATTGGAAAGGGTGATTTCTTTTATATTTCTAATATATATTTGTTCTATAAGTTCATTCAATACTCAACTTATGAACGTGAAAGGAAACATTAAACTCTTGTAAACAAAGCATGAAACGTAAATAAATATACATAAAAAGATACGATGAGGAGTTGGTGATAATAGAGAATATTTTATTCTTAAATCTGACACTTCAGAGTTTTAAATCTTCCAAAAAAAGTAAATGAATGGATGGATGGCAGAAAAAAAGCTTATTTCTCCCTTCCTCGCTTAGTGGTGGAAAAGTTCTAAATGATTGAATCAGCCCATATGGAAATGCTGGGCTGTTCAACAGAACTTTCAGTGACCCTCGTGGAGCAGGAGCTCTGATTGCCAGTTCCTCTCTGGTTTGAACTGGAAGCTACAGCTCACACTATTTATGGTGTAATGACTCCATACAGATGGGGAAATCAGATCAAGTGGAATCAGAACTTTGGGTTCTAATTAGATCCAGCTGTTCCATGGAAACTGAATCTCTAAGCCTTAAAACTAGTAAGCACAAGTTTCACATTTTAAAGAGCATTTTGAACCTGTGAAGATATAAATGCAGAAATAACAAATTTTGAAATCCTGACCATGTCTGTCTTATTATAAACAGATCTTGTATTTTTACTGCCATTAATGAGAACAGGTTGTTTTTCCTACTGTTTGCTTCTGGGAGTAGACACTACTTTTTTTTTTTTCACTTTTCAATATTTCAAGAAAAGTTTCTACCAATGGGGCTTTATTCTTTGAGTTGTATTGTTCTGACTTTTGATTAAAATAAATATAATGTAATTACACATTCATTAAAACAGAGTTGTGATTTTTGGTATAAAATGAAAATTAAAAAAAACAAATTTAGAAGTAAAAATATCAGCTATTCCCAACTCTATAGAGATTCTAATTTTGTTTTCTAATAACTTGAGACACCAGTTTTTTTAATATCTTTATTTTAGAGAATAGAATAACAATTAGATAACAAATGACTCTGTACTTTGAGGGAAATTGTAGCAGTGTTTTAATAATATATTCTTACCTCAATCTTAAAAATAATTTTCAGAAAGTAATAAACAAACCAAAACTCATAACTGTGTGGCAAAAATACCTTATTTTTTAACTGATGTACGCCACCTGTTAGAATATTGATTGCACCTGGTAAGAATTCAAAAATATTTCTTGAATGAATAAGGAAATTAAATTCAAATACATAATTATTTTTGATTAATGAATTAAATGTGAGATATAAATGTATTTATCATATCAAAGAATAAACATTGACCTACATGTGATTATTAAGCTTATACTAAGCTCCACTTTGGAGAAGGAAATGGCAGCCCACTCCAGTATGCTTGCCTGGGAAATCCCATGCACAGAGGAGCCTGGTGGGCTGCAGTCCATGAGATTGCAAAGAGTCAGACACAACTGTGAAACTAAACAACAGCAACAAAAGCTCTACTTGCTTTCAGAACGTTTGTAAAATGCAGTGGTAATAACAATGAATTTGGGGGAAAAATGATCTGAGTTCAATTCAGATCAGCATATTACTTGTATGACCTTGAGAAAGTTACCAAATCTTCTGAATCCACATTGCTTTTCTATAGTATATATCATAATACCCAACACACAGATTGCTTTGAGGTCTGAATAAGAAATAAGTAGATTCAATAAATGGTATCATATTAAGTTACTACTCATTTTACATGCCTATCAAATCTCTGCTTTTTTTCTTTACTCTCTTCCTTGGTTTTAACACTTACCATCTCCTCTAATTGAAATACAATTCATTCTATCCAGAAAGCTCAAATGTGTTTTCTCTATAAATTTTTTTCTGACTCCCCCAGTCAGATGGGACTTCTGTATCTTTGTCATAACATTTGTCACATTCTCTCCTGCACATTTTAAACTTGCAGATGAATCAGTATATCCTGTGCATTACTATATTTAATAACAATAGCAACAATAGTAACAGCAGTAATTAATATCAATTGAACATTTACTAGGTGCTGAGCACTGTGCTGAGTGTTTAAGTGTTTTATATTTTATCCTATTTAATCCTCACAATTTTATATAAGGTGCTATTATTATTTATTTCAACTTTCTGTGTTGAAGTTTCAGTTACCCAACAAAACCTGTAAATTCCCTGAGTGCACCTACTATATTCTAGGAATTATATCAAATGCTTTACACATGTTCTTTTGCTTAAAGAATGTACCTATTTTATGATGTAGGATTAATCCATATTTTGCAAATAGGGAAATTGATGCTCAAAAAAGTTAAATAACATACCCAAGATCACATAACCTGTAAATTAACAGTTAAGATTAAAAATTATGATATATCCAACTCTAAAACTCCATCCTTCTTTTACCCAACAAATAGCAGTCTTCTTTCTGCCAAATACACAATAAATACTTCTTTTGAAAAACTATTTCTTCTCACACATGTGATCACTCATTATTTTTATTATGTCATAACATAAAACTGTATCTTTCTTTATCCAGTGTTGGGAGTCTTTGGTAAAAAAAAAAAAACAAACAGAAAAATTGATTAGTCTTTTCAGTTTATAATCTGATGAAATGTTTTCAGGTAAATTTCACATTTTTCTCATTTTCTAATATAGGATTCAATAAACTATGGTCAAATCCCAGTCATCTGATTATGTTTATAAATAAAGTTTTATTGAAACATAGCATACCCATCTGTTTATATATTATCTGTGGCTGCTTGAACATTATAATATCAGAGTAGAATAGTTGTTGCAATAGAGACCATAGGATCCACATTGCTAAAAATATTTACTATTGCCCCATTGTAGAAAAGGTTTGCCAGTTCCTGTCCTATATCATCATGAGGTTTTATCTCACAGTCTTATCTTTAGCAAATTATTTCCTTCTCTATGAACTCAGTATTTTAAACCATTTTGGAAAAAGTAGACATTCATTATCTCATGACTCACTCCCCACCACCTCAAAGTAGATTTAAGGTCTTGGGGCCAAGTCTTAGAATTCAAAGTTCTGTCTTCAGTATTTCAAATGCAATGTATAACCAATATCAATGCTAAAAATAATTTTATTTCATCATTTTTTTCTGTTTTTAAAATCTTAAACATTTTTAAGCTCATAATTTATTGTAATCTCAATAAAGGCTAAAGAATAAAGAGAGAAAATGGTGACTTCCTATAGATATTGACAGTCTGTGAATCTGTAACTCTTAATTCTCCTTTTAAGCTGTAGTCTGATTCAACTATAACATTTGTTTGGATATTATGAAGGCATACTGTATACATATATTAATACATAGTTGGACTTTCCCTGTGGCTCAGCGGTTAACAATCCACCTGCAATGCAGGAGAGGCAGGAGATTTGGGTTCGATCCCTGGATCAGGAAGATTCCCTGGAAGAGGAAATGACAATCCATTCCAGTATCCCTGCCAGGAAAATCCATGGACAGAGGAGCCTGGCAGGCTACAGTCCATAGCATCACGAATAGCTGGACATGACATATATAGTAAATATGAATAACTTTAACATATTTCAGAAGAAACTAAAATTCATATGCAATAAATTTTGTTTTCTGAAACTAAACAATTACATTGAAACTTTAAACGTTTTCCATTTCAGAAATCCCTATCCAACTAGATGTACTATATAGAAACTCTTTTCCCACTTCATACCCTTTTCTGTATGCCTATTATTTTATAATAGATTGAAGCCTTTTATTTTTAATTTATTATGTATTTTCCATTTGATTGAACAGCCTTACCTGATTGCTATTTGTTATTGTACTGTAAGCTGTACTTACAGAATAAGTGATTTTATTAAAAGTAGGCATTTATCACTGAAAAGACAATGTCATCCCATGCCAAGAATGTTACTATTGCTTTCTTGATGATCCCAGCTGCTGCTTCTGCTGTTGCTGGCATGATCAGGTGCTATGCTATGATGTTACATTCTATTCATTATCATGACCATTTCAAGGTAGATATTAATATTTTAATTTGAGAGATGGCAAACTGCAGCTCTGAGATCTTTGGTAAATTGTCCAAGCTCTCAGCTAAAACATGGCAAAGTTACATTTAAAATCCATGGCTATAGGCTCCAAAATCTTATTTTTCTCCCATACATGACACCTCAAATAATCCCATTTGTTCCTGGACAGCAGCCATTATATAAATATGGCTATGTATTATTTAGCACTTAAATAAGATGAGCTATCAAGGCTTGAAAAGACATGGAGCAAACTTAAATACATATTGCTAAGTGAAGGAAGCCAGTCTGAAAAGACTACATATGGTATGATTTTGACTATAAGACATTCTGGATAAAGCAAAATTATGTCGAGTATAAAAAGATCAGTAGGTTTCAAGGGAAGGGGGAAAAGGGTGAATAAATGGAACATAGGGTATTTTTAAGGCAGTGAAACTATTCTATGTTATATTGTAAGTGTAGATACATGACATTACATATTTGTCAAAACCCACAATATGTACAATATCAAACTGTAGACCCTAATGTAAACTATAGATTTAGTTAGCGTTAATGTATCAATATCGGTTCAATTGAAACAAGAGTTCCACTAATGCAAGATGTTAATAATAGAGCAAATTAGTGGTTGGAGAGGTGGAGGAATATATGGGACTCTACGTTTTCTGCACAATTTCCTCAAAACTAACATTGACTCTAAAAAACAAATTCTAGGACTCCCAGTTTACAGTTCTGCATATAAGAATCCTGGAAGTATCTACTTGGTCCTAAAAATAAGTAAAAAGCTAAGCAAAGTGAAAAATCAAAAACTCTTCTTGGAACTTAAGAAAGGGGAGGATACAGAGCAAATCACAGCACACAATATTGTCAAGACAGGTGAATACAGGGAAATGTGGCTTAGGTGAGCAGAAACTGATCAGAGAACCCGTGTTGGAGAAAGAAAATCTGAACTGTAGTTGGTGAATTTCTGGAGGCTCCTCCATGGGGAAAGCTCTGAGGGAGAGGACTTAAAGGGACCTCTTTAGTATCATAAGATTTACCTCTAGCTGGTTACCAGATTTCCACAGTAAATGCCTCAGAAAAATGCCCGCAAGCTTCCAGCAAGGGAAGGGGAAAAGGAACCATTTTGAACTAGAGGATATACCAAGAGAATCTTTGAAATATAAAAAAAACAAGAGAACAAAGACTAAGAAAAACAAAACAGAATCTTGAGAAAAACTGAACAGAATATTCTGCCAGAATATTGTAATATCTTTGTTATAACTACAAAGATGTAACATATGCATAAAGGAAATAGAAAGAGAAAAAAAAGAAGGAAACAGACAAAATGAGTGATGCAATAATAATCAGACTTTCTCAAATGAATGTCAGGCACCAAACCACAGATCCAGGTAACTCAGAGAACACGAAGTATGATAAAAGCAAAGAAACAAAACAAAAACCCATATAAGCATATCATTTTCAAATTATAGAAGACAAAACATAAATAAAAATTCCTGAAAGAAGCCAAAGGGGAAAAAACACCTTACCTACAGAGGAATAAACACAAGAATTACAAGTGAATTATCCTAAGAAACCACACAAGCAAGAAGTGAGCAGAGTGAAATATTTAAAATGTTAAGAGAAAAAAAAAAAAGAAACCTAAAATTCTGTACTTTGTGAAATTATCCATCAAAAGTAAAGGAGAAATAGGAGCTTCCCTGCTTCCCTGGTAGTTCAATAGTTGGGACCTCAGCTTCCAATGCTGGGAATGCAGTTTTGATCTCTGGTTGGGGAGATAAGATCCAATATGCCTTGTGGACAAAAAAACAAACATAAAACAGAAGCAATATTTTAACAAATTCAATACAGACTTTAAAATAGTCCACATTTAAAAAAAAATCTTTAAAAAAAGTGAGAAATAAAAACTTTCCCAGACCAAAAAAAAGAAAAAAATAGAAGGAATCCAGAAAGACATTAACACAGGCGAGAAACTCAGATCTATAAAAGGAAAGAAAGAACACCAAAGAAGGAATAAGTGAAAATAAAATGAAAACTGATTTTTGTTTTATTTTATTCTTAAGTGAGCTAAGAGATACCAGTTTGTTCAAAAATATTGCAACAATGTACTTAATTATTTAAGCTTATATATTACATATGTGTGTGTATTTGTAAGTATGTATGATTTATATATAAGCAAAATGAATGCCAACAATGATACAAGGGATGGGAGAGAGGAATTATTATTTTGTTATTATAAGGCATTCACACTATCTGTGAAGTGACATGATTTTTTTTTAAAGTGGACTTGAATTAGTTGAAAATGTGTAGTGGACTTGAATTAGTTGAAAATGTGTATTGCAAGCTATAGAACAACCATTAAAAAAAAGTGAGAGAAAAGTGTAACTGAAGTGCTAAGGAAGGAATGAAAAAGGAATCACATAAAATGCTCAATTAAAACCACTAAAAGCAGAAAAGTAGAAGATAAAAATAAGAACAAAGAACAAGGGCAATAAATAGAAAATAACAACAAAATTGATAGATATTAATCCAACTATATATCAATGATCACCTTGAATGTCAATGGTCTAAATACACCAATTAAAAGAGATCATCAGAGTGGATCATGGAACATTGACTCTTACTACTAAGAGAAAGCCACATTAAATATAAAGGCAAATATAGATTAAAAGTAAATTAATGTAGACAAATACATCATTATCATTTGGCAAATATATCATTATATGTTTTGATCAGTGGCAACACTAACCAAAAGAAAGCAGAAGCAAGTGTATAAATTTAGGGAAAACTTCAAAGTAAAGAAAGTTATTAGGGATAAAGAAGGATATCACATAATGATAAAGGAATCAATTACCCAAGAATACATAACAATGTTTTTATGGTTGAGCCTTAAAATGAGACAAAGACAGATAGACCTGTAAGGAGAAATAGATGCATCCACTATTGTAGTTGGAAACTTCAACACTTCTCTCTCAGAAATGGACAGATCCAATAGGAAAACAAAAGACAATACTAATAGTTGAACTCAAGAATACTATCAATCAACTTCATATAACTGACAGCAGAATATCATCATGATACTATAAAATTCTTCATCTAACAACAGCAGAATTCAAAATTTCCTCAAGACCACATGAAAGATTTACCAGGATATAACACATTCTGTGGCATAAAATGAACCTTAACAAATTTAAGAAAACAGAAATCATACAATGTGCACTCTTATACTACACTGTAATTAAACTAGAAATCAATAATAGAAGTACAAGTGAATAATTTCCAAATAGATGGAGATTAAACAACACACTTCTAAATAATATACATGGGTCAAAATATTTCAAGAGAAATTTTAAAATATTTTGAAGTGGAAAAAAAATACAGCTTATCAAAATCTGTGGAATGCAGCAAAATCAGTATTTAAAGGAAATGCATAGCATTGAATGTATCTATTAGAAAAGAAGATCTAAAATCAATAACCTAGTCTCCATGCTAGGAAACAAGGAAAAGAAGAGCAAATTGAATCTAAAACAATCAGGATACAGAAAAAACAAGAATTATAGCAGAAATCAATGAAATTACAAATAGGAAAGCAGTAGAAAAAAAGCAATGGGACCAAAACTGGAGTTTTCAAAAATATCAATATCACCAATAAACCTCTAGTCAATCTAATAAAAAAGAACACATAAAATACTAATATCAGAAATCAAAGAGCTAATATCACCCTCTCGCCATAGAAATTTAAAGATAAAGGAATACTGTGTACAACTCTATGACTGTAAATTTGATAATCTAGAAATAGACCAGTTTCTTGAAAGACACAATCTGACAAAGCTTACATAGAAAGAAGTAAATAATCTGAATAGGCCTATATTTATTAAATCAATTGAATCTACAATTAGTTACATTCCAAAAGAGAATGCAATAGGCCCAAATGGTTTTACTGGTAAATTCTACCAAACATTTAAGGAATGAATTGTACTAATTATCTACAATCACTTTCAAAGAATGGAAGCAAAGGCAATACTTCCTAACTTATCTTATATGGCCCTAATATCCAAATCACAGGATAACTTTACAAGAAAAACTTTACAGACCAATACTTCTCATGAATGTTTGTATAAAAATCTTCCCCCAAAGCTAGTAATTTAAGTTAAAACATGTGTACAAAGAATTATACACCATAATCAAGCTGGATTTATCTAAGAAAAGCAAGACTGGCTCAACATTCAAAAATCAATTTATGTGATCCATGACATCAACAGATTGAATAAGAAAAGGGAAAGTGAAGTCGCCTGGTCGTGTCTGACTCTTAGCGACCCCATGGACTGCAGCCTACAAGGCTCCTCTGTCCGCGGGATTTTCCAGGCAATAGTACTGGAGTGGGGTGCCATTGCCTTCTCCCAAGAAAAATCATACAACGATACAAAAGAAGGAAAAAATGTGAACGCACTCAGGTTAAAAGTAAATAAATAAACTCTCAGTAAATGAGAAATAGAAGGGGAATTGCTTCAACTTGATAAATACTATCTACAAAAGTCCTACAGTTAACATCATGCTTCAATGTTGAGAAATTTGCAGTTTTTACACCAAGATCAGGCACAAGGCAAAATTGTTCTCTTGCAATACTCCTTTCATCATCACATTAGACTTCCTTGCCAATACAATAAAGCAAGTAAAGGAAATAAAAAGTATACAAGTTGGGAAGAAAGAAATCTTTCTTTCAAAGCTGATGATTATGTAGAAAATCCAAAGGAAACAAATAAGAGGTTGTTGGATATAATGTTAATATAGAAAAAGCAATTTTTTTCCTTTATACCAACAATGAACAAATAGAATTTGAAATTACAAACCCTATACCATTTACATTAGCACCTCCCCAAATGAAATACCTCAGTATAAATCTAATAAAATATGTACAAGATCTAGATGAGGAAAACTACAAAACTCTGATGAATAAACTCAAAGAACTAAATAAATGGAGAGATATTTCATATTCATGGATAGGAGGACTCAACACTAGAAAGATGTCAGATCTTTTCAACTTTATGAATTCAGTGTAATCCAATAAAAAAACAAACATGCTATTTTATGGATATCAACAATATGATTCTAAAATTTATATGAATAGGCCAATGACTCAGAATAGTCATTGTAATAGTGAAATACAAGAACAAAGTTGGAGGACTGATACTACCAGACTTTAAGACATAAGATGACAGTAGTCAATATAGTGGGTATTAGCTAAAGAATAAACAAATAGATCAATGGAACAGAGAGCCAATATTAGACCCCATAACTACAGTTCACTGATCTTTAACAAAGGTACAATGACAGAACAATGAGGCAAAGATAGTCTTTTCAACAAAGAGTACTAGAACAACTGGACATCTACATGCTGAAAAATGACATAGACCTTATACACTTTCCCAGCATCAGGGTCTTTCCAGTGAGTCAGTTCTTTGCATTGAGTGGCCAAAGTATTGGAGTTTCAGCCTCAGCATCAGACCTTCCAATGAATATTAAGGACTGATTTCCTTTAGGATTGACTGGTTTGATCTCCTAGCAGTCCACGGGACTCTCAAGAGTTTTCTCCAACATCACAGTTCAAGAGTCTTCTCCCCACTACAGTTCAAAAGCATCAATTCTTCAGCACTCAGCTTTCTTTATAGTCCAACTCTCACATCTATACATGACTACTAGAGAAACCATAGCTTTGACTAGATGGACCTTTGTGGCAAAGTAATGTCTCTGCTTTCATATAGTATGAAAAGTCTTCATACTGTATTATTTCAATGATATGTCATTTTGGAAAAGGCAAAACTATGGAGACAATATAGAAACATCAGTGGTTTCCAGGGGTATGAGTAGAGATGAATATATGCAACAGAGGATTTTTAGGACAGTGAAAATATTTGTATGATGCTATAATGATGGATATATGTTACACTTTTGTCCAAACCCACAGAATATATAACACCAAGAGTGAGCCCTAAGGTACATTATGGGGTATGGGTGATTATTATGTGTTAATGTAAAATTCATCCTTGGTAAAAAAAATGTTCTATTCTGGTGGGTAATGTTGATCCTGGGGAAGAAATTCATGTATTTCAGGCAGGGGTATATGAGAAATCTCTGTATCTCCCTCTCAGTTTTGTTGTAAACCTAAAATTTCTCTAAAATATAAAGTCCTTGGAAAAATAAAGTATACAAAAGAATAAAATAAATAAACCATAAATACAGTTATGACTTCACTCACAATTATCTCCACTCCTCTGCCCATTATCTGATTTTGAAAGAGCATACTGTTACCCTGAACATATTCAGTGGTGTGGAAAGACAGTGCCAGCTATGAGATAGGATGCAAGATTTATTGTAGGTTAATATCAAATAGGTCAAGTGATAGATAATTTCTGAACTCATTCCAACAGAAATGACAAGTGATACTTTTAAGGCAAGTAGATATATTCTAAGCATAAATAAAGTTTTGACATTATGAGGTGCTGATTTTCAATGAATACATAAATTTGGGAGGGGACTTTCTAACACATGAATTCAATAATAGAATACTAAGTATTTTCCCACTGAAAAAAAATTCAGTAGCTAAATGGTGATGAAGAAATACAGCACATTTTATACAGTGAGATTCAGTGCTGAAGTTACAGGAAAATTGCCCATCACAGCTGATCTATATACATTTAAATCTACATGTTTGTCAAATTAATTTTCAGCTCTGTTTCTGGCTACATTCAATTGAAACTCCTCCTATGGAGTCAAAACTACATACTTCTAATTCTGCTCAGAGGAGGATTTATTGGACTTGTGTTCATTTATTCAAGAAGCATTTATGAAGTATCTTCATTTCAGCAGAGTCCAGAACTAATTGCTGAAGCGGGAGGTTAAAAAGAAATTATAGTGATGTTCTAAATCATTAAGAGGCTTACAAAAAGTTGAAGAGCCATCTTAAGCAAGGGGAATGATAGCATGTTATGGCTCTGTGTATTGATGTATCTGATGTAGAAAAATGATCAGATCAAACGTATTAAACAGGCAGGAATTCCATGAAAATAATACCAGCTATAGTTCAAAGTCCTAAGATAGATTTCAAAGAATAGATTCCTTGACTGAGAATTGTAGAGTACCATTTACACAAATATATTTGCATCCAACCCCTTCATGGATCACAGAATTGTCATGGTGAAAGGGCTTGCATAACTCAATGAAACTATGAGCCATGCTGTGCAGAGCCACCCAACACGAGTGGGTCATAATGAAGAGTTCTGGCAAAACATGATCCACTGGAGGAACGAATGGCAAAACACTCCAGTATTGCTGTCATGAGAATCCCATGAACATGAACAGTATAGAAAGGTAAAAAATATGACACCAGAAGATGAGCCCCCCAGCTCAGATATACAGATATAAAATAAACATTTTGTACAGGTAACAAACAGAATAGTTGTATCACAAAGCAGTCATCTCAGTTACCAGGATGCATCTGGTTATATTCTGAGAGGAGGTTTTGACCTGAATTTTCCAAATAATTGCAACATGTCTCTCTAACTCACTTATTAACACACAAAATTGGTGACTCCATATTGGCCCCAAGGTCATGATATTTCAACATGGACGTCTAATAATGTTCACTTCAAAAAAAATAGCTGGGATTTGTTACATGGAATATAGAAAGATGGAAGAGTTTTGAGCAAGGAACCCCATGGGCCACTGTAGCTTGATAAAGGAGATCTGAAACAGCAGTCCACAAAGAATATCTTGAAATAGCTTTACACTCAGACAGTGAATCACAATAGTATAAAGAACTAGTGAATTCTTTAAAAGGCAAACAAAACCTCATGTTTCTTCACAGGAATCATCTCAGGGAATGGACTCGAACAATGGTTCAAAGTGATTTTATCTTGACCTTTGTAAAAACTGTAATAAGTGTTGGGAAAAAAGTCTGAAGATCAAGAATAAAATAGAATTTTTTGCTAAACATCTGTTCTTCAGCAAATCAAATACTCACATTACCTCAAAACATTACATTAATAAGCACTGATAACATTAATACATACACTGATTTATTTATTGTTTGAAACTACTATAAAACCAAGTCATAAGTCATAAAAGATGCCTGAAGTTCTGTTACTATATTTAGAAAGAAATATTCAGTTTTGCTCTCATGAGAAATGTCCAACACTGAAGAAACAAATTTAGAAACAAACAAATCTTTCAGGAAAGATGATTTTAATAATGGCAAAGATAAAAAAGGAAGGTGACATTAGGCCTTCTGGCAAGAGAAGGGAGCAGATAGCAACAAGTAAGGACACAAGCTTACAAAGAGAAGGCTGGAGACACTGGGTGTGAATTTTACATATGCCAGCCTTGATGGTGTGATGTTTCCTGTGGCTCCCCTCCTTTAGTAATAAATAATAAGGGGGAAGTTTGTTACAACAGACTATTTGGAATGCTTAACAAGTGCTTTCACAATAGAGGAAAGAATTATTGCTCTCAAAGTCTGTAGCTAGATTTAGAACTGGATTAATAACTATAACAGCAGAGCTGAAAACCTTATACTTTCTTGTGTAATATAACATTAACCCAGAAACAGATTCATTCACTTGTCCAATGTCCCAGGGCTAGACATTCTCTACTAAATGTCTAATCTTTTCAGTCACAATTCAACTGTCATTTTCTTCCATAGGCCCCTGCACAACCCTATCCAAAGCATAACTACTTCTTGCTTTATGCATCCATAATATCATATGTGCAGTCACACTGAACTGCAAGTTCTTTTTATATGTTTTACTTCATTTTAGAGGGTCAGCTCCTTGGAAGCAGGAAGTTTTCATCTATCATCAGACTCATGATATTTAGCATTGTGCTTGATGTATAGAGATTGCCCTACATTTAGGGTTTCTGTTTATTTTTTAAGGGAAAATATAAATTCTTAATTAAATGAACTACTTTCTGGTACCTACTTGCTTTATGATCTATTCATTAATTTGGCAATAATTATTATTTTACATGGGCAGGAATAAGTTACATTTCCTTCTTTTACTTTTTTTCTTTTTGCATCAAATAATTCTGAAACCTGCATTTTCAAGTCTCTGCCAAATATTTTTGTAAATGTGCCAGACTTTTCAGTCATTTAATATGGACCATGTTAAAGAGCTGCTGAATTGTTTATTACAGAAAATACTGGCTACTGCACTTCTATCTCATATATATATATATTTACTTTTTTGCTGGGCAGAACAATCTTAAGGATTCTGACTATATGTAGGGCTACTTAATACTTAAATAAAATACTAATAAACATTTTGAAAATAGAAAACAGTTTTCTACAAGGTTATACATTTATTTTATCCATTTTCAAAGAACTCTGGTAAGCTAAAAATCTTTAGAGAACTATGGGTTTATGGATACATTCTACTTGGGTAAGTTATATACTTGTCAGTTATTGTGAAAATATTGTAGGACCCAAAATTATTACTCAAGTGAATTATTCAGCAAAACCAAAATGTGAAGTAAGAAGTCTCACATCTGAAAGTTTAAATTATTATTTTGTATCACAACAGTACAGGTTATAAATCTTCCTTTTTATTTTTATTTTTTTAATAGAAGACTTGAACCAATCTGATGAGTAGCAGGTAGTGACTTCATAGAAATGTTACTGAGTCCAAGCTTGCTCTGCTCAACACACAACAGGTTAATGAATCTGAGAGACAAGCTGTTGAGGTAAGAAATATGACTGTGCTCTGAAAGCTGGCTCACTGAGAATATGGCAGACTAATGCCTCAAAGTAGCCATCTTGTCAGCGTCTGTATGCTAGGTTCTTTTACAGAACCAGAGAGAAGTAGTGAGGAACTAAAGTAAAAAGGCAGAATAGAGTGGGAGATATAGTACGGAAGTAAAGTAAAAAGGGTCTTCAATCTTGGAAAACATCTCCAGGAAAGGCGATTCTTTGGAAGGGACGTGTTAATCTCTTCTTTTTTGTAGTCATTCACAGGTGGGCAAGGTCAGATTATCTCCTTGTGAGCTAAACAAAGGCACTATAGTTTAACAGTTAGGCAGAGGGACAAGGTCCTCTGAGACAGGCCATTATGTATGACTACAATAACAAAAACAATGAAAAGCAAGTCAAAGAAACAGTTCCAACATAGAGTCAGAATTGGCTTCTCCTTGCTACGGAGAGATCACTGGACTGGTTTTGGAGGGCCTTTATTGGTGTTCAACTGTCTTACTTATGCTAGCACAAGTTCGTGAGCCTGTCAAAACACTGGAGTTTGGAGCACAGAAATGTTTATTCCAGAGTCATGTGAGGATACCAGTGACTCATGACCCACAACTCATGACCCACCGGTGACCAGTGACCCACAACTACCAGAAGGGTTTCAGGAAAGCAAAAGCCAGGTGAGGGAAGGGGATCCAGGTTTGTGACCATCTCATTGCACAATTCTCTGATCAACTGATGGCAAGGTAACAGGGTGGTGTGATTATCCACCAGCATTAACATTACCAGTCATGATAATGACACTATCATCCGTGTGATAATAGTGATAGGGTTGTTTGCTCAGTCCTGTCTGACTCTTTGCGACCCCATGAACTGTAGCCAGCCACACTCTTCTGTCCATGGAATTCTCAAGGCAAGAATACTAGAGTGGGTTGCCATTCCCTTCTTCAGGGGATCTCGCTGACTCACAGATCAAACCCGGCTCTCTTTCATTGCAGGCAGAGTCTTTACTTTGTGAGACACTTAGGCTCTATAAAACCTGGGCTTATTGATGCTCATGGTCATCAAGTAGTTAATATCTTCTATTTGGCAAGAGGTTTCAACATTTGTAAAACAAGTCAGAAAATATGCATCAAATGCTGTTATCTAGGTACTTTAGAGCTGAGCTAAAGCAGAAGATATGGGGGAAGGGCCTGTCCTGGGAAGGCCCTATAGGATGCTGCTCATTACTCTTACTGCCCATTTGACCCTATTCAAGTTCTTCACTTCTTGAAATCAGTTTATAAACAGCCAAAGAAAAAATTTAATCCTCAGCATTTTTGAGTAGGGCAACCATAAAAGGTGGGACAAAGTCACCCATCAAAGTGAACAAATGGGCTTAAAATCCAGTCTGTTCTCCAAAAACCAAACCATGAGTCCTAGAGTAGGCTTCATCCGTCCAGAGGAAAGAAGGTATTTTTCTTTTCAAAGTTTCCTTCTATATTCCCAATCTTGTACCATCAAGGCTACAACTGACCAGACAAAGAGCTCTTTTTTCTAATTGATTTATGTTGCCATATAGGCTAGGTAAAACCCAGCTTGTAAAAAAAAAAAAACAGAAACTGCAGCTATTGAATTCTACGCATAGGGAAAATACTACCAATTTTAAAGACTTCCAGGTTTTTGTTTTGAAATTGAAGAAAGTAGGGAAAATCACTAGACCATTCAGGTATGACCTAAATCAAATCCTTATGATTATAAAGTAGAAGTGACAAATAGATTCATGGGATTAGATCTCATAAACAGAGTGCCTGAAGAACTATGGGCAGAGGTTCATGACATTGTATAGGAGGCAGGGATCAAGACCATCCCCAAGAAAAAGAAAGGCAAAAAGGGAAAATAGTTGTCTGTGGAGGCCTTACAAATATCTGTGAATAGAAGAGAAGCAAAAGGCAAAGGAGAAAAGGAAAGATATAAGCATTTGAATGCAGAGTTCCAAAGAATAGCCAGGAGAGATAAGAAAGCCTTCCTCAGTGATCAGTGCAAAGAAATGGAGGACAATAATAGAATGGGAAAGACTAGAGATCTCCTCAAGAAAATTAGAGATACCAAGGGAATATTTCATGCAAAGATGGGTTCAATAAAGGACAGAAATGGTATGGACCTAACAGAAGCAGAAGATATTAAGAAGAGGTGGCAAGAATACACAGAAGAACTATACAAAAAAGATCTTCATGACCCAGATAATTACGATGGTGTGATCATGCACCTAGAGCCAGACATCCTGGAATGTGAAGTCAAGTGGGCCTTAGGAAGCATCACTTTGAACAAAGCCTGTGGATGTGATGGAATTCCAGTTGAGCTATTTCAAGTCCTGAAAGATGATGCTGTGAAAGTGCTGCAGTCAATATGCCAGCAAATTTGGAAAACTCAGCAGTAGCCACAGGACTGGAAAAGGTCAGTGTTCATTCCAAGCTCAAAGAAAGGCAATGCCAAAAAATGCACAAACTACTGCACAATTGCACTTATCTCACACACTAGTAAAGTAATGCTCAAAATTCTCCAAGCCAGGCTTCAACAGTATGTGAGCCATGAACTTCCAGATGTTCAAGCTGGTTTTAGAAAAGGCAGAGGAATCAGAGATCAAATTGCCAACATCAATTGGAGCATCAAAAAAGCAAGAGAGTTCCAGAAAAACATCTACTTCTGCTTTACTGAATATACCAAAGTTTTGTCTTGTATGCAGAGTGCATCATGAGAAATGCTGGGCTGGATGAAGCACAAGCTGGAATCAAGATTGCCAGGAGAAACATCAATCACCTTAGATATGCAGATGACACCACCCTATGGCAGAAAGCAAAGAACTAAAGAGCCTCTTGATGAAAATGAAAGAGGAGAGTGAAAATGTTGGCTTAAAACTCAACATTCAGAAAACTAAGATCACAGCATCCGGTCCCATCACTTCATGGCAAATATATGGGGAAACAGAGGAAACAGTGGCTGACTTTATTTTTTTGGGCTCCAAAATCACTGCAGATGGTGACTGTAGCCAAGAAATTAGAAGACACTTGCACCTTGGAAGAAATGTTATGACCAACCTAGACAGCATATTAAAAAGCAGAGACATTACTTTGCCACAAAGGTCCATCTAGGTAAAGCTATGTTTTTTCCAGTAGTCATGTATAGATGTGAGGGTTGAACTGTAAAGAAAGCTGAGCACTGAGGAATTGATGCTTTTTAACTTTGGTGTTGGAGAAGACTCTTGAGAGTCCCTTAGACTAAAGGAGAACCAACCAGTCCATTCTAAAGGAAATCAGTCCTGAATTCTTTGGAAGGACTGATTCTGAATCTAAAACTCCAATACTTTGGCCAACTGAAGTGAAGAATTGACTCACTAGAAAAGACCCTTATGCTGGGAAAGATTGAAGGCAGGAGGAGAAAGGGTCGACAGAGGATGAGATGGTTGGATGGCATCTGACTCAATGGACATGAGTTTGAGTAAACTCTGGGAGTTGGTGATGACAGGGAGGTCTGGCATGCTACAGTCCATGGAGTCCCAAGGAGTCAGACAGGACTGAGCCACTGAACTTTTTTTTTTTTTATAATGCATGTTATAGCAACTGGCCTTCCCAGGTGGCGCTAGTGGTAAACAATCCATCTTGCAATGCAGGAGATGCAAGAGATGAGAGTTTGATCCCTGGATCAGGAAGATCCTCTGGAGTAGGGAATGGCAATCTGCTTCAGTATCCTTGCCTGGAAAATTCCACAGACAGAGGAACCTGGCTGGCTACAGGGTCTGCAGAGTCAGACACAACTGAGTGACTGAGCACAACAACATAACAATGAGATCAACAAATCATGGACCAATTAATTATGCTATCAACTTACATCATATAATGTAAACAGTATTCTATACCTAGTGCAAACATTTTTTTTTCCATTCTGTAAACTGTTGAATGAATTTTACTAGACATAGTTATACAAAGGATAGATAAGTGAAAACATAATAGAAATTATTAACACTTATTGGCCATCTACCATACCACAACAAAGGCGTTCCTGGTGGCTCAGTTGGTAAAGAACCTGCCTGCAATGCAGGGGACCGTCTGCAATGCAAGAGACCCAGGTTTGGCCCCTGGGTGGTGAAGATCCCCTGGAGAAGGAAATGGCAACACACTGCAGTTTTCTTGCCTGGGAAATTCCATGGACAGAGGAGCCTGCTGGGTGATATACTGACAGTATACTGACTGGTCACTTCCATTTCAGAATGAATGAAAATGAAGCTGTAACACATGCTACCTTTTATTGTCAAAATAAGAGTCTATGTTATTTCACACTTGATAATATACATGTTTCGATACTGTTCTCTCAGATCATCCCACCCTCGCCTTCTCCCATAGAGTCCAAGAGTCTGTTCTATACATCTGTGTCTCTTTATCTGTCTTGCATATAGCGCTATTGTTACCATCTTTCTAAATTCCATATATATGCGTTAGTATACTGTATTGGTGTTTATCTTTCTGGCTTACTTCAGTCTGTATAATGGGCTCCAGTTTTATCCATCTCATTAGAACTGATTCAAATGTATTCTTTTTAATGGCCAAGTAATATTCTGTTGTGTATATGTACCATAGATTTCTTATCCATTCATCTGCTGATGGGCATCTAGGTTGCTTCCATGTCCTGGCTATTATAAACAGTGCTTCGATGAACGTTGGGGTACACCATGGCTGATTCATGTCAATGTATGGTAGAAACCATTACAATATTGTAAAGTAATTAGCCTCCAACTAATAAAAAATAAATGAAAAAAAAGAGTCTATGTTAGTTCGAGAACTCCAGTGCATTTTTCTCTTAATGTAAAGTTGACCTCTTTTTTTGTTTTTTTAACTTGCATTTGCCATGTTTCCTATTAACATTCAACATTTTCAAAAACTACTTCTTGTCTTAGATTCCCCCATCCACATTGTAAGTTTATTCTACGCAGAAAATTCTTTTCTTAAAATACAACACTTGGGTTTTGTCTGTTGAGTCAAAGCAAGTGGGATGAAAAAATACAGTCCTACTATATTAGCTGTTCTAGAAGTAGTTCTTTAATTAATTACCTCCATGATTGCCAGAAAGCTCACTTCTGAAATTGGCATATAATGTTTCTGAACTTGGAAAAGACAGATCCTATCCTTGTATTTGTTATTTCACTGCTTTCTACTTTAATCTTATTTTGTCTAATATTTTAATCTTCTTATATTTCCTTTTAATTTTATAGTTTGCTACTGCTCCCTTTTCTCATTGTTATATTATGATTTTATCAAGCTCTTCATATTTTCATATGTATATATGTTCATACAATATATCCCATACATATATATATATACATTGATAAAATATACCCCATTCCCATGGAAATTTAGAAGAGAAGAGAAATATATGCTTGCCAATTTGTTATTTTTCGCTAAAATAAATGATATAAATCAATTAAATTTGCTATTGAATATAATTTACAATGAGACTGTATGAGAATTCACTAATTTTCTTTTTCTCACTAACAATCCAAAACTTGCCTTGTGTTATTTGGCCTCTTAAGGGGAAAAAAAAAGATCATATCTCCCTGGCAAGGTTAAGGTATATTGTACAAAATATTTCTTTGTGTTTCTGACACTCTCTTTCGCTTGATCTGTTTAAGTTGATTATTGCAGCAGAATAACAACAGAATAGTAGCCTGCCATTTGGACTTACTTTATCTAGAAAAATGTAAGTTTCTAGGATAGATAACCTTTAATAAGAAGGTATAAACACACATATTCTCTCAAATCTTTCTTTTGAATGACTATCCAAACGTGGAAATGACTTAAATCCAGTAAGATCAGACTAAAGTAAAATAACTGTCAAAAGGTTAGGTCAACAAAAGAAAATTTAATAACAGCATATCAAATATTTTAAAAAGTTATCTGCAAAGTTAAATCATTCATGAAAATACATTAAGCACTTTAAAACAGGCAACTTTCAAGTGACAGACAGGGGATACTTAAGAAGTAAAAGTACAATCTTCTGTAATAATAAAACTAATTTCTCTAAAACTATAGTTTCCTTTACACATAATTTTCACTCATCTCGGCTATTTGGGGACAAAAATACATATGACTTTAGTTCAATTTTTAGGTTCAGTGTACTTCCTACTAACTTTAAATTATAGGGAACTAGCAGGGTTTCTGCAAACACAACAGAGGTATAAGTTAAACAGAGGGAAATGAGCAGGGCTACAATATTTCTACCAAGTCTGTGCTATATTCATACAATAAGCATGTGTTAAATCTTTCAATATGATAAATATGTTACAGATACAGGGATGCAACAAAAATTTTGGCTTTCAGGGACTCATATTAAACTTTGCTTGAACATTTATAGTGATATAGTACCCACTCACAGTACACAGTTTGTTCCAATGTTGGACAGCTCTAAATTTATAAAACAAAAAAACAAAAAAACCACACATTTTCCTTTAAATTGAACTCCATTGTTCTTCATTAAATACTCACCCATTAGTTCTGATTCTTTTTCTTGGAACTACACAGATGTTTATTCTTCTTGTCATTAAGTAGAACTTCATATATTTTGAGAGTAGTTATAGCTTTCTACATCTTTGTTACTCTGGACAGAATATTCCCAGTTATGTCAATTGCAGCTGATAGACCAGTTGCTCCAGACCACTGAACTTAGTTATCTTCTAAGGTATGCATTTTATTTTCTTTCAAAGTTCTTTGGGGTCCCTCATGCCTACAAGGTAGAGTCCAAATTCTAATACAGAGCTCATTCATTCCTTAAAGTATTAAACGTTTATTTGTCAAATTTTCTGTTGTACATTTGAGAATCAGTGGTAAACTAAAGAGCACCCCTGTCTTCAGGATGTTATCAGTTCAGTCACCAGTTTCATTTCATCTACTCTTTGTTCACATTAAACACTAACACTGTTCCTCAATGTCAATGCATGAATTAATGCCTCAGAGAACCTGATTACCTAAACCTCTCAGTCAATCAAGTACAATATTTACAATCTAGTTCTAAACAATGGTCTGACCTTTTGTATGATTTTTTTTAAAATAGTTAAAAGAATCTTTAGGATTTTGAAGACCATTCCTGACAATACTCATTTGCATTAGAGCATTGGTCTGAAACCTAGGGCTTGTTTATGGAAGCTACATACTAAGAGAGCCTTTTGAAGGGGCCTCTGTTTGTCTACCTTTGATTGCAAAGTGTGGAAAAGAAAATCCACCATGGAAATAGAATAGTCAGTTATTTTAGAAGCCAAAGCATAGGCACTCAATCAGCATTAAAAATGAAATGCAATAACATCCACTCTGGTTCTGTTACTGCAGACCTTTTATTTTGATTGGGGCACAGAATAGGGAGTGTTTATCTTTGGAAATGCCATTGAAGCCTTTCACAGCCATAAGCACTGCTTCCACTGTGAAATATTTCAACCCAAACTGCAATTTTGTTGGGATTTACTACAAATCCTTCATCTAGCAATATACCTACTCAGTAGTAAAAGCTCACTCTCCTTTTGTTCTGTAAATTTATGCCAAAGTATAGTTCTTGTTATTACTTTAGAGGTTTAACATACCAGAAAAAGTTCTACAGACAGGGTTGAAAAACTTTTGCATTTCACCATTTTTTATAGTGTAATTTTGAATCATTTTTAAGTTGCATTGTAAACCACATTCCAATCCAAGATTTATTTTGCTAGTGAAGCCATTCTATTATTTCCTAACTATCAGAGCCTACAGAAAAATGTCTCATGACCTCATATTTAACAAACAAATTTCTAGTATTCTGAAGGCAACTGTCCACAGGTTTTGACAAATATTTGGTAAGGTATCAACATTTCTAATATTATTACAATGTACTTTTCTATAGGGAAATATTAATTATTATGTCTGGTCATAAATGGAGGTCTATAAGGCAAATGAAACCAGAGCAGACTATGCAGAGAAGGCAGGGGGCTTCACCAATATTGTGTTCCCTAAAAGAAAAGATGAAAACCATATACTGAGTACATAGAATGTTACCAAATGCTGAAATCAAATAGCAGTGACAGAAAAAGCTGGTTTCCAAGACATGATAATGAATTAAGCTCTTTTATGTAGCTATGTAATAAAACTGAAGTCTGTGAAATACACATAAGTGAGAATGTGAATAATAATTGCAGAAACATGGTGCCAAATAGAAAAAATCAGTGGTGCAGTTTGATGACATGGTAGACAGAGCCCAGGATGGGGTCAGGAGATCTGGATTCTAGCTCAAATTTTATGCCTTGATGTCTTGTGGAGAGCTGTCAAAATGGGAAAATGCAGTACCAAAGAATTATTAGAAAGATCCTAAAGAAAATCTATCATTACATAATCTTGAGAGGAAGCCAGATAAGGTGTCTCAACAGTGTATTGCTGAATGAAAGTTTTACTAAAACTCATCCTTTACTTTTGAATCTGTTGTAGCAAAATGATGAAAGGTATAGCCTCCCATATAGGCTCCCCAAACAAACTGGGTTCAAATCCCTCTTTACACTCATTAGTTTTATGACTCTGGGCAAGCTGCTTAACCTCTCCTATAATTAATTTTCACATTTGTAAAATAAGCATCATTGTCAATTGCAAGGCTTAGAACAATATTTGACATGGTTTAGGCACTATATGTTTTCATTGTTATTGTGTTATCAATACAAATATCATTAATCTACATGGAAGTATAAATAGATTTTATATAATCCATCCGTTTATCCCCTTTTTCTTTTTTTGCTTAAGTATCCAAATTTTTTACTTTTTCTTTTTATTTATTTATTTTCAATATATGTTAGACACTAACAGTTAAAAATCACTATTTTAGTTGGTGCTAGCAAACTATTTCTTTGTGATAAGAAAACCTTGTTTTTCAATTGAAATATTGTTGATGTACAATATTATATGTTACAAGTGTACAATATACTGATTTATAATCTTTGAAGTTTATATTCCATTTAAAATTAAAATATTGGCTATATTCCCTGTGTTATACAATATTTCCTTGTAGCTTATTTTATTTTATATATGATAGTTTGGACTTCTTAAACCCACTACTCCTGTATTGCCCCTTCCTTCTTCCCTTAAGAAAATCTTTTCTAGTGTGTTTCATCTGGACATGTTTGAACAGCTATCAAGAGTATCACAGAAGTTCATTCAGCTGGTAAATTTCCCATTACTCTTTCTCTTCTTTCTCATGGGAGAAGAAAGCATCCTTATTTGATCAAAAAACACTGAAACTGTTTTACTCTCCTTTTATTAGAGAAAGATCCAAGTAATTAAAGCTTGCACAATCCCCAGAGTAGCAGTGGAACCAGCCATTGAAAACTAGTATGTTATTTTTTGTGACTCTTGGCTGACAGAAGAGAAAAGAGCCCAGTGCTCTTTAGTGCAATCAAGAGGGTGCAGGATTAAATATGCTAAAGTTAGGGCTCATTGTCAGATAGCTAGTCTTTTTTTAATTGATAGAATGTTTGCCTTTGAGAGTTAAATGTCATTAAAGAGGTTACCAGCTCTGGAAATAGCTGTTTCACATTCTCACTAATGGAAAATAAAACTTGACTAAGAGGTCTTATATTCTCTTTTTTCCATGGGGCCTAGAACCCATCATTTACCTAGATCCTGGAAACATGAGTCATCTGGAAGATGCCTGGAATTTCCTGCAGACTTAGGAAAAGGCCAAAAATAAGTATGCCTTGTTTAGAAGAGTCGGTGTTTTCCCAAGGAAAAGAGGAAAGTTTTCCAGAGAGGGAGACTTGTGATTATAGGTGTGCATATGAGGATGGAAAGCCAGGCCAGGAATGAACAGAATGTTTCTGAGAGCAGTCTGCTTTGATGAGACATTTTAGGTCACATATATTGTCTGTGTTGTTCTCATCTAACATAGCATTGCTGATTTTGGGTTTGCTTGTTCTATCAGTTATTTACTGAGAGAAGCTTGCTAAAATCCTCCAGATAATTGTGGATTTACCTATATTGCTTCTTAATTGCACTGTTTTTTTTTCTTTATATATTTAGGTGCTGTTATTAGTGCATGCAGATTTAAAATTTTGATATACATCTAGTGGTAAAAGCCTTTACTCTTGTGAAATGTTCTTTATTTCTAATAAGGCATTTTATTTTATTTATTAAAATTGTTAATTAATTAATTTGTGGTTGCATTGGGTTTTCGTGGCTGTGTGTGGGCTTTTGCCAGTTACGGTGCATGGGATTCTCATTGTAGTAGCTTCTCTTGCTGTGGAGATGGTCTCTAGGGTACTCCTGCTTCAGTAGCTGTGGCATGTGGGCTCTAGAACGCAGCCTCAGTTTAGTTGCCCTGTGGCACGTGGGTTCTTCCTGGACCAAGGACTGAACCCATGTTCTCTGCATTGGCAGGTAGATACTTAGCCCCTGGACCCCTAAGGAAGTCCAAGCCTTCTTATTTTCAAATTTGATTTGTTTTCCATCAGTAAGGTTACACAAGCTTCTCTTTTACATCATGTTTCTCAGTTTACTTTTTTATCATTTTGCATTCAATGCTAAAATCTTTATATTTAAGGCAAATCTAAACAATCTTAGTCTTTTAATCAAAGCATATATTGATTTACTTTTAAGGAAATATTTTAGTATATATCTACTGTCTTAATATTTGCTTTGTCTATTTAAGTCCCATTTTATCTTTTCTTTGTTCCTTTAGAGTATTTGTATTATTTTACTTTTCTTCTATCAAGTTTTTAGTTCAGGATATTTACTCTGTTTCTGGTGGCTTTTCTAGATACTAAAATATACAGCCTTGTATTGTTGCATTCTAATGTAAATGATTACTTTTATCATTTTTACCTAAAAACTAGAACTTATGGCACTTTAGGCTTATTAATCTGCCATCTTTTGTTGCCATTATGCATTTTAATTCTAGGCATTATTTTTAATATTCTAAAATATTATTAATATTTGTACCTTCAATATTCATTTCTATGTACTGTAAATTTACTCTTTCCATCCCTTCATGTATTTCTGTATTACCATCTCTGATCACTTTTCTTTTGTCTCTGAACTTTTTTTTTTAGATTTTTTTTTTTAAATGTTCAATTTTGAATAGCATTTTTTTGGTATACAATTCTAGTTTGGTTTTTGTCCAGCATTTACAGTTATTTGACTAAGATCACTTATATCCCATTGTTTTTTTTTAATTGAAAAATTATCTGTTAATCTTATTGATGCCCTTTTGAAGGTTATTAACTTTGTTTTTTTGGTCCCCCTGTCTTCAGAAATTTGTCTATGATGTTCTTAGCACAGAAGTTTTTGTATTAGCCACCCTTGTGGTTCATATTTTTTTCAAATTGTGATTTCACAATTTTCGTCAGTTTTGAAAAAAATCTTAGCAACTAATTTTATCAAATATTTCCTCTAGTCTGTTATTTCTGTCTTCTCATGAAATTACTATTATTCATGTATAAATGATATTACATCTACTGTGACTCAAATTCTTCTCTGCACCTCTGTCTTATTTCTCTCTGGGTTTGCTTTGAATATTTGCTATTATCTTCTAATACATCAATATTCTCTTCTTCTATGTTTGGCATGTTATTTAACCCATCTGTTGATTTCTTAATTTATCTTATCTTTAATTTTTAGAATTTCAACTTGATATTTTCCACTGATTAAATAAGCTGATAAGATTTTCCATCATTTCATCTATTGTTTTGAGATTATCCATCATAATTACCTTATAATCACTGTCTGCTACTTCAGCTTCTGGAATATTTGTGGGTCTATATTATCTCCTTTTATTTTAGTTTTAAGTTCTTTTAAACTTTATTTTTTATACTGGAGTATAGTTGGTTAACAATGTTGTGATAGTTTCAGGTGAACAGCAAAGGGACTCAGCCGTGTGTATACATGTATCCATTCTCCCTCAAACTCTGCTCCCATTCAAGCTGTCAAATAACATCAAGTATATTTCCCTGTGCTATACAGTAGAACCTTGTTGGTTATCCATTTAAAATATATGAATGAGTACATGTAATCCCCAAATCCCTTACTATTCCTTCCCCTCATTCTTCTCCCCTGGCAATTCTGTTATATATTTTTAATCTCTAGAGTTTTACTATCTGTACAATCTTTCATATGCTGTTTTCCTTGAATGCTTTACATTGTATGTTAAAAATTATGCAGACTTTAGATGTTATCTTCCTTGGGGGTGGGGAATCACCTTTGTCCTAGATAAAATAGGAAAGGGGACTGGTTGTACAATCAAATGTAACTGACCTCAGTTAGGTTTGGGTTGAGGTGTTTTAAAACCTCCATATGTCGCTAGTTGGCCCTCATTATACAGCTTTTTGTTCAGTTCCGTTCAGTCGCTCAGTCGTGCCTGACTCTTTGCGACCCCACGGACTGAAGCATGCCAGGCTTCCCTGTCCATCACCAATGGAGCCCTTTTGAAGTACAAGATAAAAGTTGGGGCACTTCCCAGGGCACTTCCTACTGATAGTTTTGAAATATCAAATCTTTCTCCTTAGTATAGATAGATTTGTGAAAAATTACACTCTTTTTTTTTTTTTTAAGGCCTCCTGTTTAGTTTCTTAAATTTTGGTCTTGTTCATCTTGGTGGTGATGGTTTAATCACTAAGTTGTGCCCAACTTTTGAGACCTATGGACTGTAGCCTGTCAGGCTTCTCTGTCAGTGGGATTTCTCAAGCAAGAATACTGGAGTGGGTAGCCATACCCTTCTCCAGGAGGTTTTCCCAACCCAGAGATTGACCCCAGGTCTCCTGCATTGCAGGCAGATTCTTTACTGCCTGAGTCCCCAGAGAAGCCCCTAATCCTTTAATACTGGTTTCCAAAGTTAGTCATCTTGCTGCTGGGAAAACTGGCGTTAATAAACCACAGTCATAATATTATAATTTGCTTAAATTAAGAATGCTTCAGGTAGAGATAAAATTTAAAAACTTATATTCATTAAAAAATTAACCAAGTCACATCTTTCTAACTTTTAGATAAATATAAAAGATATCCTGGAGTAATATTTTAAAAATGTGTTTCAAAAGATATTCATTCCTTGCTACATGTAAGTTCTATTAAGGAAGAGACCATGTCAATCTTGTTCACTTCTATGTATCCAGATCTTTGCACAGTGCTATATTGTAGGTGCTTAAGAATATTTGTTATATCCATAAATAAATGAAAGTGCAACACTGATGTCAATAATGCCAATCAGTGTTCTCTTCTTCACTATCTCTCAGAACATTTCAATGGGAAGTTGGCTGTGATTACCCAGTAGAGGGATAGAATATGTTTTGCCAAACACAGGTTTTAAAATAGTACATGTGGTAAGTACTTTGACAGAGGCTTATTATTATCACTTATTTTTAATACAGGCTTGTTCTTCAAGACAAAGCTAAACTGACACCAGAAAAACAAATCATTGGTATCAGTAAATTATATAATAAAACTATAGATCATTAATGAGCTAGAATGAGGGTATGCTAAATTGGAATTTTTATTGCTCATCACCACACAATTAATTGAATAGCAGGACATTGTGGGGGTTGAACCTAACAAATGCCACTTAGTAACTATGTCTACATAGGATGTCAAGGACATCAACTTATTAGCATACTAATGAATATCTTTGTAAAAAGTTAACCAGGCATGAGATGCAGACATGAGAATCTAAATACTTTAGCCTTTGTCCACATTTTAACAGTCAATATGTTTAATACCTTCACTGTGTCAGGTACTGAGAATATAAATACAACTTGGTTCCTGCCTTTATGGAGCTTATAATCTATTATGATGTATGGGCCTGTGCTTGCTCAGTTGTGTCTGATTCTTTACAATCCCATGGACTGAAACTTACCAGGCTCCTCTGTCTGTGGAATTTTCCAGGCATGAATACTGGAGTGGGTTGCTATTTCCTACTCCAGGGGACCTTCCCAACCCAAAGATCAAACATTTGTCTATTGTGTTTCTTACACTGAGAAGTGGATTCTTTACAACTGGTACCATTTGAGAAGCCTCATGATCTATTATGAAAGAAAGCTATATAAACAAATACACTAATAAAGCATTATAGGATGTAGGATAGTTCACTCATCTGTATCAGTCTCCTAAAAATTGGGAACATTCTTTTTCATAAGAGAAAACATTATTTCCTGTAAACACTGAAGATGAGCTATACGAGAAAGGTGGAAAGACTCAGTGTATTTATAGACTTAATATTTTGTTATAATTATAATGGTATAAAGCAGGTTTTACTTGACTTCTGACAATATGTGAAACAGCCAAATCAGTGCTTATAGTAATTGCACAGAGCCAATATCCACAAGCCCCACCCCCCCGCCCAAAAAAAAAAAGAAATGCAAGAAAGCAAGGTGGTTGTTGGAGGAGGCTGTACAAATAGCTGAGGAAAGAAGAGAAGCAGAAGGCAAGGGAAAATAAAGGAAAGACACATGCAACTGAATGCAGAATTCCAGAGAATAGCAAGGAGAGATAAGAAGGCCTTTCTTAAATGAACAATTCAAAGAAATAGAGGAAAACAACAGAGTGAGAAAGACTAGAGGCTTCTTCAAGAAAAATTGGAGATATCAAGGGAAATTTTCATGCAAGGATGGGCAAAATAAAGGAGAGAAACAGCAAGAACCTAACAGAAGCAGAAGAGATTAAGAGGTGGCAAGGATACACAGAAGAGTTATATATGAAAAGTCTTAATGACCCAGATAACCATGATAATGTAGTCAGTCACCTAGAGCCAGACATCCTGGAGTGTGAAGTCAAATGTGCCTTAGGAAGCCTTGCTACGAACAAAGCTAGTGGAAGTAACAGACTTCCATCTGAACTATTTCAAATCCTAAAAAATAATTATGTGAAAGTGCCACACTCAATATGTCAGCAAATTTGGAAAACTCAATAGTGGCATAGGACTGGAAATGGTCAGTTTTTCATTCCAATCCCAAAGAAGGTCAATGCCACACAGTGTTCAAACTACTGTACAGTTGTGCTTATTTCACAAGCTAGGAAGGTTTTACTCACAATCCTTCAAGCTAGGCTTCAGCAGTATATGAACCAAGAATTTCCAGATGTACAAGTCGGGTTTTGAAAAAGAGAGACGCCAGAGATCAAATTCCCAACATTCTTTGGATCATGGAGAAAGGAAGGAAGTTTCAGAAAAGCATCAGCCTCAGATTTATTCACTATGCTAAAGCCTTTGACTGTATACATCATAACAAACCATGGGAAATTCTTAAAGACATGGGTGTATGGGAGTATCAGATCATATTACCTGTCTCCTGAGAAACCTAATAGTGGGAAAAGGAGCAACAGTTAGAACGAGGCCTGGAATAACACACTAGTTCAAAATTGGGAAAAGGGTATGATAAAGATGTACATTGTCACCCTGTTTATTTAACTTCTATGAAAAGTATATCATGCAAAATACCAGGCTGGATGAATCACAGGCTGGAATCAAGATTTCTGGGAGAAATATTAACAACCTCAGATATGCAGATCATACCATGCTAATGGCAGAAAATGAAGAGGAACTAAAGAGCTACTTAATGAGGGAGAAAGAGGAGGGTAAGGAAGCTGGCTAAAAACTCAACATTCAGAAAACTAAGATCATGGCATCTGGACCCATCACTTCATAGCAAATAGATGGGGAAACAGTGGAAACAGTGACAGACTTTGTTTTTGGGCTCCAAAATCACTGTAGATGGTGACTCTAGCCATGAAATTAAAAGACACTTGTTCCTTGAAAGAAAAGTTATGACCAACCTAGACAGCATATTAAAAAGCGGAGACATTACTTTGTCAGCAAAAGTCCATCTAGTCAAAGCTATGGTTTTTCCAGTAGTCATGTATTTATGTGAGAGTTGGACTATAAAAGCTGAGCACTGAAGAACTGATGCTTTTGAACTGTGGTGTTGGAGAATACTCTTAACAGTCCCTTGGACTATAAGGAGATCCAACCAGTCCATCCTAAAGGAAATCAGTCCTGAATATTCACTGGAAGGACTGATGCTGAAGCTGAAACGCCAGTACTTTGGCTGCCTGATGTGAAGAACTGACTCATTTGAAAAAACCCTGATACTGGGAAAGATTGAAGGCAGGAGGAGAAGGGGACGGCAGAGGATGAGATGGTTGGATGGCATCACTGACTCAATGGACATGGGTTTGGGTAGACTCCAGGAGTTGGTGATGGACAGGGAGGCCTGATGTGCTGCAGTCCGTGGCGTTGCAACAAGTCAGACATGACTGAGTGACTGAACTGAACTGAAAGTGTTAGGAACACATTTTTTGCACCTTACCTGTTATCATTTATATTATTAAATATTAATATCAATGTTATATTGGTCTCAGAATGCCATTGTTGGTACTTAATATGAAAAAACAATCTCTTAACATTTTCTCTCTTAACACCAAAAAAGGAAGTTTTGGAAAATGTATTTGTTTCTCAAAAAGCATATGCTTATAAGAAATAGCATCATTTGTTTCTTCTATTTTCAAATGTATGGAGATCTAGACAAGCCCTTCAATGTTGTTAATAAAGAATGTTTCCAGAGATTATCTAGATGTATAACTTCTTTTCACCTGTTGGAAGCATCCATATAAAATTGACATTCACTACTATTTTAAATAGGTTGAAATCCTGAAACTACTGCATTCTCTAATTTTTCTTCTTCAGAAAGATCTTGAAAATTACAAATGATCATTAGATCAATATATCAAATGAATAGTATAATCTCTAATCAGGATATGTTGGTACTTTTTACACATTTATTATTGAATTCAGTTGAAGGTATTTTTCCAGTTACTCTACTCAACTTTTATTTATCTAAGATGATTAAGTATTTCTCTTCTCATACTGTGCATATTATATATTGTTTTGTATATCTAATGAGTCTATACAATGAATCTTTGTATAATTTCATTGGCTCAACTGATCTGCAGATTCTAGAGGCTATAAATGGAGGGCATACACAGAGAGACACATATAAATACACTGATTGCTATAATTTATAGTGTGTATTGTTCAAACTAGCCTGATCAATGAGTTCAAGAGTAGGAATTATAATGATAATCATGAAATGAAAACTAACTTACTGTATAGATAAGATTGCCTTAAATGAACCAAACATATACACATGGTTCTTTCCATTACATTCTTCAGTGTAATTCAAATGTAAATTTACCAGGTCTTCTCTGATCATGCTACACATGATTTCTCTCAGTCACTCTCCTTCATTCTTATCTTATCTAATGCTTACCTTTTTCTTTTTCTTCATAGCACTTATCATCACCTGCCATACTATATGTATGTTTTCATTCAAGAGGATGTAAGGACTTAAAACTTGTCAGTTTTTATCTTTAGTGACAACAGCAGTACTTGTAACATTCTAACATTAAGTACCATTTAAAAATTGAATATAGGCCAGTTATCTTATATGTAATACACAGCATTCTGAGATACAATATTCAAAGTATGTACAGTTAAAAATGGGAAACTCAGTTAAGTAATTCTTTAGGTACAGAGTTAGGTATCTTTTAACTCAGGTGTGTGAAACCAGACCTATCACCTATTCTGCATATGCATCTTCTGGATTCCACAGGTACCCAGGAGTCCCTTCACAGAAACATCCATGACATTTGAGAACAGTAGAGAGAATAATTCCCATTCACCACCAATGCAGCAACTAAAGATTATTCACAGCTGGTAAGAAAAATAAATATCCTATAACCTCCTTATCACATTTTCTGTAAGCTCCAAGTTCCAATGAGGTACAGTCAATGCAAATATAGGAACTGCACAATGAAATGATTGCTTTATGACAAGGGAAAAAAAAAAAAAACAAGGGAGGGAGAGTGACCCTCCATGAAGTAGGGGATTTCTTTTCTGTCAGTACTTTTTTCTAATCCTCGCTGAGTGCTTTGCTTGGTACAAGTCTCCCAGCCAGTGGTATCTACTGCCTTGCTAACCACAATTTCCTTTTAATGCAACCAAAAGGGTACATCACAGGACTTTTATGATTATTCCTTTCTTACAAAATACAGCTATCTGATAAAACAGATGAAAAGGTAAAATAATTCTACTCACTATGTCCCCCTTGTAAATCATGAAAGGAAGAAAGGGAGAAAATAGACTTAAAAGAATTCTGAGGAAAAGAGAATATTCCTAGAAAACAGCTGTTAGAATGTAAATTATAAATGTCATGACTGGCAAGTACCAAGCACATTACAATTATAAAGCTCACTTTGCAGATTTTCACTGCAGAGAGTGTAAATAGCAGTTCAAACTTAGGCTCTTCAATCAGAAAGATCACACTCCCCATTACGCAGTGTATGATCATGTGTGAGTCTTAAACTCTGAGAACATCATCTCCTTCATTTGTAAAATGGAGATAGTAATATCGACTCCCTTAGACTGTTATAAAGATTAAATGAGATAATATAAGTAAATGCTCAGCTCAGGGCTGGTACATTGTCAGTCCTTCATAATGGCAGTCATTATTCTGCCCCATGTGTTTGTAGGGCAGCCCTCTGTTTCAATTTCTATCCTCCATAATTCACTGATGGTGACAGGAGCCATTTGTTCCCACAATCTGGTCCCGGATAGGATAAAATCGTAACTCACCACCACCCAGGCAGCATTATCTTTACTGCATGCTTTTTAATGATTAACAATCAATTACAATATCATCCTTTAAATCCAATCCATAGCACTGTCAAATGATTATGTACTATAATTAAATTAATGATATTGAACTTTAATTTTAGTTGCATGGCTGCTTTTATTTGATGTCTGCTGTACTCTCATTGAGTGAACACTGGGTTCTGGTGTGAAGTTATCATATTTATTTTACAGCCAGAAAAGAGCAAACCCTTTAATTTAAAAAGATAACTGCAAATAGATATATTTCCACATGAGCCCATTTGGAGTTACGCATTTGCTATTCATTAATTTAGGATTTGACAATTTAACATAAATTAAAATAAAAGCCTGTTTCACGGAGCATGTGTCTCATTCCTCACTGTCTCAGCATGACCACGCTGATTCTAGCATTTAGTAATGTCCTTAAACATAATTTACAAATGAAGAAGTAAGTGGAACTGGAGTAATGCATATATAACTTGCAGCATAGCTTCCTATGACATTAAAATCTTGTTAATCTGAGACTCAAGTTGTGAAGGAAGAATCAAAGTTATCAAGCATAAATCAGCATTTGCCTTATAAAATGTAATACAAAAATGCTAATAAGATTTACTGGTAACAGGAAATTGGATTATAACTTATCTATTTAAGTCAATTTGAAAATCGGCCTCAAAACTAGTGTCCTGATATGGACTGAGCATCAGATTCTATTACATTTCTTTTTCTCAAAGATACACAGTGCAGATACACAGTGATAGATTTATAAAACACAGTAATAAAAGGAAAAGAATGAGCACACCTCTCAAACAATTTATGCAAACAAGTAATACAAAATGTATGCATTATTACATTCATACTATGAGGAAAGAAAGGGAACTGGCTGTTTATGTCTATTTAGAGGTAATCAAAAGGGGATAGAGGTAATTTAAACCACATACTTTTCTTATGTGTATTTGGAACACTGAGAAGCTATGATATATGGCAAAATTAATATTCATATTAAAAGCTATTCTCTTTACTATATTACATTGAAGCTTAGCACCTATTTCATTAGTCAGTTACAGAGTGTGGTAAGAATCTGATTTATTTTAAAGCAAAATTGGTATAATGCAAGAACTAATGAAGTGCTTATTCAAAATTTATCTAAAATGCTTAACTTCGGACACATTCTAAGTGACTCATCATCAACAAATTTAGTAATATTCCCTTACAAACTGCTTGTAAAGTCTGCCAGAGCAAGTCTAGTGAAACACCCATAATAAATAATTCAATTGCATATGAATATTCATTGGAAGGACTGATGCTTGAAGCTGAAACTCCAATATTTTGGCCACCTGATGCGAAGAGATGACTCATTTGAAAACTCTGATGCTGGGAAAGATTGAGAGCAGGAGGAGAAGGGGATGACAGAGGATGAGATGGTTGGATGGCACCACCAACTCAATGGACATGGGTTTGGTTGAACTCTGGGAGTTGCTGATGGACAGGGAGGCCTGGCGTGCTGTGGTTCATGGGGTCGCAAAGAGTTGGACATGACTGAGTGACTGAACTGGAATAAGACTCATGTGTGAAAACTTCCTTCCATTTTGAACAGGCCATCAAGAATGTGCCATTTTTGTCTTCGTTATTAAACATTTCATTCAAAAGTTATTTATTGGGTGTCAGGCACAGCAATAGGACAGAACAGAATTCAGCCCTCTAGTAGGAGAGCAGAAAAGGAAGTCTTCAAGATGGTAAGGTCAAACACTCAGAGTTAAGAAACCATGGTGAATTCAGGAAACTGTAGGTACCTCTGAATGGTTGGGAAATCATACTTTAATAAGAAAAATAAGTAATGGAGAATCTGGAAGGATACTGAGCAAACAGGCAGTTTGCCACATCAATGGACTAACAGGAAAGTCACAGAAGATTTTAAACAGGATAGTGAGAGTATGTGATTTGTGTCTTGTAAAGATTACTCTGAATGTTACACACAGGAGCTTGGAAATCAAACAGACTTGGATTTGAATTTCTGTTGTAATCTTTGCCTATTACTTTGTTTCTGGTATCTCTAATCTATTTGATGCTCTATTTATCTTTCCTTCCATCCACATCATAACGTCTAAATTATAATGATGCTATATTCCCAATTTTTTCTTCTTTAGAACTGTCTTGAGTTTTCTTGTCTTCTTGCTCCTCCATGTCAGTTCTAGAATGTTTTCCAAGTTTAAAAAATCTGTTAGGATCTTGATTTAATTTATAAATTAATCTGTAAACAATTAACATGTTCAATATATTTACAATATTGAGTTTTCAGATAAAAATATACAACATACTTCTCTATTCAAGTTTCTTAAATTCATCTTAATAAAGTTTTCAGTTTTTTCCATAAAGGTTTACATCCTATCTACTATATATATATATTTATATACACTTACAATATGAAATAAATTCATAAAAATAAATACAGTTTCTGATTGTAGGTAGATTATTCAGTATCACTGCTGAAATCTATTATTATTTAAATAATTTTAATGTAGATTATTTTGGCTTACAATATAAACATGGTATCATTCACAAATAAAAATAGTTTTTTTTTTTAAGCTCTTACATCTTTTTTTCTTTGTCTTTTTGTACTGCTAGTGTAAGAACCTATACTAAAATGTTGAGTATGGGTGCTAATTGTCAAGTCTTTTTCCTGATCTGAGATGGAAAGCATAAAATTTCTCAATATTAAGTAAGATGCTTCAGGTAGAAATTTTGTACATGTCTCATATCAGGCTAACTAAGCCTTCTTCTCTTCATAGTGTACTAATACTGTGTATAATAAATATATGCTGAATTTTATAATTTTTCTTGAATATACTAAAATTATCTTATTACCATGTTTCCCATATATTTCAATAATACTAAAAAAGTTATTAGTCATTGTTTTTGTATTGACTATTGTCTACTTCCTCAATTCTCTGTAACATGTCCTTATGCAATTATACTTTATATCTTTTAGACATCCATATAATATTCTTTATATCATTTTCTTAAATTCTATCTTTTCATATATCAGAATAATATTCCCTATAATTTCTCCAGAACATTTGTTTTCCAATTCATCAATTCTCTCTTTAGCTACAGCTAACCCATTTTTCTGGTTGTGATTTTTTTTCATTTTGTTTATTCTAATTTTCATATCTGTAAGTTTTTTTAAGATTTTCATTCACAATTGCATGTTCTTTATTGATGTTCAAACTTCATTCTTATTTAAATTTATATTTCTTAAATTCAGTATCAGAAGTTTTTGTGAGTTTACTCTTCCTTTCTGTTTTGTTGATTTTCATTCATAGCTCATTGTTTCCCTGCAAGTTATGTCATTTTTGGCTCTGAGATTTTCATTTTAATTGGTACTTTCCCTATAGAAACTTTTCAAGGACTAGAATGAAATTGCACAATTTCCTGAGACAATTTTTGTTTTTGTGTTTAATTTTAGTTTCCCATTTTTGTTTTTTGAGAGCTTTCTATGGACTCCACTTATTTTGGATCAGAGTAAATTCAATTATCCATTTTTAGTGTAAAACAACCCTGAATACTTATTGGAAGGACTGATGTTAAAGCTGAAGTTCAATGCTTTGGCCACCTGATAAGAAGAATCGACACATTGGAAAAGATCCTAATGCTGGGAAAGATTGAGAGCAGGAGGAGAGGGGGGCAACAGAAGATCAGATGGTTGGATGGCATCACCGACCGATGGACATGAATTTCAGCAAACTACAGGAGTAGGTGAAGGGCAGAAAAGCCTGGTGTGCTGCAGTCCATGGCGTTGCAAAGGGTCAGGCATGGCTTACAGACTGAACAACAACAAAATGCATTTATGGAAGAGGGGTGTTATTAATGCGAGTTTCTGTGCCAAAAAAGACCCAGTTTTTGTGTTGAGTCTCTTAACATTGGCAAGTTAAAACCAGATTCCACACCTCCAGGGAGCAGCTGGTCAGGGCTCCTTGCCTGATGGAACAGTGTTTTGTGGTACTTTCAGGCTTCCAATTTGTGTTTCTTATATTAACTCAAGTTTTGCTATGCTAAAAAAGGCATATTGTAATGTTCATATAGTTTCCTTTTAAGAGTACAATTAATCATATTAGCTATTATAATTAATGTTTTCAATTGGTTTTCTTTTTTTGTGTGTGAGAATTCACATGTTAATGTCATGGATTTCTCCTCATTTTATAAAGTGTGGAAGAGATTTGCATTCATACTTCCTGCATTTATTTTTATTGGGGTTTACTTGTAGCCTTTGACAACATTACTTATGTTTCTTGGAGTATTAAAATTGAATAATTAAGTGTTTTTATTTTCTTTGATATATGTAAGCTAACATTTTCCATGCTCCCTATGTGTGTCCCCTGCTTGTCCAACCATGCTGCTCTCCATTCTTCCATTTACCTCAATGTCTCTGTCAATGTTTGTAATTTAAAGAGTAAAATTTGAGCTTCAAATGCCAACCTTTTGGGTTCAATTTCTTTATTTACACAATATAGATTTAAATACAAAATTTTTTTGGAGGAATTTATGAAATCTTGCTTATACCAAGTATTTGGAGTTATATCTAAACTTAGCTAGTTTCAAAAACTATTGCCAGTAATTTGATTCTATTGGTTTTCTATCATTAAACCACTAATGTTAATCTGGCAATTGCAAACTAGACAGGTCTGTGGAGGGCATATATGCTGAGATCTTGCTTAGTAATAATACCTTCCTGCTGTTATCACACATTAATGATTGGTCCTCACATAACAACATACTATGAACATTGTTCTATTAGCAGTAGTTATTTAGTATTGAGATGAGAAATTTGAAGATAGTTTAAGTTTTTTTTAACTTTTCTGTAGGAATGAGTTTTTAAAGAAGACTAAATCATTTTATATTTCATATGATTGAAAAAAGACTTTTAATGGGATAGATCTTGGAATGTGGGCTATATAAATTTGCATTCTCAGTGCTGCTTTTAATTCTTAAATTGTTTCAATTATTTGTTTGAATATTGCTTCTTTAGATGTTCTTATCTCATCCTAGAAACACATATAATTGTTAACTTATATACAGAGTCTTCCAAATCATTCATCTTCTCTTTTATATTTTTTATTTATTTTCATTTTCATCTATATTTTGGAAAACTTTATCTTTCAGTTTTACCACTGATGCAGCCATCCCTAAATAATATACTGTTTTGCTTAATTATTTTTGAACTTTATATCAACAACTTAATGTTATACATATTTTCTATTTTAAACTTATTATTATAATTTTAGATACATTCAGACTGATTCATGTAGATATACTTATTTTCACTTCTGTATAGATGTCTGTTATATCTCAATTTAGTGTTGATAAACATTTGGGTTTTTAAAATTTGTTGCTACTATAAAAAATTCTCTACAAATATTCTTATACATATTGTCTGGTTTATTTGTGCACCTATGCAGAAAACATATCTCAGAGAGAAATTAGCAGGGCTCAGAGTATGCACATGTTTGACTTCACCAGGTAATGTAAAATTGCTTCCCAAAGCAATTATTATTTCAATTTATAGTTTCCTCAACAGTACTCAAGAGTTCCTTTAGTGTTATACTGTTACAAAACATGATATTTTAAGATTTATATTGCTGCTAATTTGTTTATATGGAATAAGTGATTATGATTTTAATTTGCATTTCCATTTTAATAAAAATAAGCTCGCATAATCACACATCTCTATGTATTTACAATCCACTAGACTTTCAACTTCTGTGAAATGCCTATCTTGTATCTTTTTATATTATAAGTTTTTTGGCTCTTTTCCAATATATGCTCTTTATAAATTTTCTGTATATCTAATCTTTGTTGGCTTTATGTATTTCAAAACCTTCCTCAGTTGGTGGCTTTTCTTATTGTTCTCTTTCACAAAGAGTATTAATTTTAATGTGATATATGTAATTGTCCTCTTAGTTTTTATCTTCCTGTTTAGTTTAAGGATGCTGTCCCTACCAAGGTCCAGAAAACAGTCTCTTACATTGTCTTTTAGAGGTTTTTAATGATTTGCCTTTCACAACTACATCCTCAATTTATCTGAAAGTGATTTTATGTGGTGAAGTAAAGTTTCACTTCCTTTTGTCTTTTATTTATGAAAAGTAATTGTTCCAAATTATTTATTAATGATTTGTTTTTACCTTACTGATATACAAAATCTTCTTTTTGATATATCAGGATTCTATATATGCATGGATCTATTTTGGGGCTCCCTGTTCTGCCATAGTTATATATTTGTCAACCACTGCACTAACGTCTCACTTCTAACTTATCATGTAGTTATATAATACATTTTGACATCGAGTAGTGTATATTCCCAATTTGGTTTTTTCTTTTGATGTTTCTTATACTATCAATATACATTTCAGAAATAGTTTGTCAAATTTAATGAAGAAAATGTTAAATTTTTTCACTTGATTGCTAATGAATCTCTATTTTGAGAGTAACAACATCTCTAAATATCCCTGGGTATGTTATATCTTTCCATTTAAATAATTCTTTTTTAATCTATTTAAATAATATATTGTATATATTATTATCACTCAGTTGTATCCAACTCTTTGTGACCCCATGGACTATGCAGTCCAAGGAATTCTCTAGGCCAGAATACTGGAGTGGGTAGCCTTTCCCTTCCCCTGGGGATCATCCCAACCCGGGGATAGAACCCAGGTCTCCCGCATTGCAGGCAGATTCTTAACCAGCTGAGCCACAAGGGAAGCCCATTGTATATATAGATATGTGCATATATCCATATATATGTGTGTATATACACATATATGCTTAATACATTTATATTTTGTTGATATTCTAAATATTATTATTTTTCTCAATTGGATTTGCTTTTTTGCTGAAACATAACAATATACTTTAATTTTGTATATTGATTTTATATCTAGTAATCATGACAAACTTTTATTCTATTAATTTAACTATAAATTCTCCTGGTTTTTGTACATGGATAATCACATCATCTTGGAATAATGGCAGTTTTACTTCTCCATTTTCAAATAATTTTACTCCTAATTTTTTCTTGCTCTTATTATCCTGGCTTGGCTAGGAAAAATAATGAAAGGAATCATTCTTGTCTAAGTGGATTTTAAAGGAAATGTGTTTACATTTCATTCATGTGCATGATACTTGGGTTTTCCTGGTGGCTTGGATGATAAAGAATCAGCCAGCAATGCAGGAGACCTGGGTTTGATCCCTGGGTTGGGAAGATCCCATGGTTGTGTTGGGAGAATGGGGAATACTGGCTACCTACTCCAGTATTCTTGCCCTGAGAATTCCATGAACATAGAAGGCTGGTGTACTAGAGTCCACTTGCTATAGCTTTTTGTTGATGTATTCAGCTCAGTTCAGTTGAATCGCTCAGTCGTGTCTGACTCTTTGCAACCCCATGGATGACTTCCCTGTCCATTGACAATTCCCGGAGCTTGTTCAAACTCATTGAGTCAGTGATACCATTCAACCATCTAATATTCTGTTGCACCCTTCTCCTCCTACCTTCAATCTTTCCCAGCATCAGGGTCTTTTCCAATGAATCAGCTCTTTACATCAGGTGGCCAAAGTATTGTAGGCTCAGCTTCAGCATCAGTCCTTCCAATGAATATTCAGAGTTGATTACCTTTAGGATTGACTGCTTTCATCTCCTTGCTGTCCAAGCCATTCCAGTCTTCTCCAGCACCACAGCTCAGAAGCATCAATTCTTCACTGCTCAGCCCTCTTTATGGTCCAACCCTCACAGCCATACATGACTACTGGAAAAACTATGGCTTTGACTACATGGAACTTTGTCAGCAGAATGATGCCTCTGCTTTTTAGTGTGCTGTCTAGTTTTGTCATAGCTTTTCTTCCAGGGAGCAAGCTTTTAATTTTGTGGCTGTAGTCACCATCCACAGTGATTTTTAACCCAAGGTACTAAAATCTGCCAGTTTTCACACTGCCGTATCTATTTGCCATGAAGTGATAGTACTGGATGCCATCACTCAAGTTTTTTTTTTTTTTTAGTATTGAGTTTTAAGCCAGCTTTATTGCCTTCTTCTTTCAGCCTCATCAAGAGGCTCTTTAGTTCCTCTTCACTTTCTGCCATTAGAGTGGTGTCATCTGCATATCTGAGGTTGCCGCTATTTCTCCCTGCAATTTTGATTCTAGTTTATGAGTCATCCAGCCCAGCATTTCACATGAGGTACTCCGCATATAAGTTAAATATGCTGGCAGACAATATACAACTTTGACATACTCCTTTCCCAATTTTGAACCAGTTCTTTTTTCTATGAACAGTTCTAACTGTTGCTTCTTGATCTGCATGTAGATTTCTCAGGAGGCAGATAAGGTGATCTAGTATTACTATCTCTTTATGAATTTTCTGCAGTTTGTTGTGATCCACACAAAGGCTTCAGCATAGTCAGTAAAACAGAATTAAATGTTCTTCTGGACCTCCCTTGCTTTTTCTATGATCAAACAGATGTTTGCAATTTGATCTCTAGTGCCTTTTCTAAATCCAGCTTGTACATCTAGAAGTTCTCGGTTCCTATGTTGCCGAAGCCTAGGTTGAAGGATTTTGAACATAACCTTACTAGAATGTGATGTGATCACAAGTGTTAAGGTAGTTTAAACACTCTTTAGCATTGCCTTTCTTTGGGATTGAAATGAAAACTGACCTTTTCCCAAATTTTGGCCACTGCTGAGCTTTCCAAATTTGCTGACATAGTGAGTGGAGCACTTTCACAGCATCATCTTTTAGGGTTTTAAATCTTCCAACTGGAATTCTATTACTTGCATTTTATTTTATTGTTTGTTTCTCTGCTGATGACTTGCTTTCTCATTGTGCCCTATATTTTTGATTGAAAACTCATGTTAAACAGACCTTATGAAAAAATTTTTAGCTTTGTATTTAAAATACGTTCTACAGAGTGCATCAGTTTTTCTTCTGTCAGACACCTAAGGGGCCATCTCCATAGAACCACTTTAAACTGAATTTTCTACTTAGCACATCTTAGACTTTACAGGGAATATGAAAGTAGTCCTAAATCTAGAAGGGGGAACCTTGCAATTGGGAATTCCTAGAGAATAATTTGCTTTCCTATGGCCACCTGTCCCTCACCCCATCTCCCTGTATCAAGACAGGGATTGGCATAGAACAGTGAGTTTTTTGTTCTGTTTCATCTGAGTATGTTACCCACTCATTGCCTCACATTTATGGAAGAGGGATGTTATTAATGTGAGTTTCTGTGCCAAAAAAGACACAGTTTTTGTGTTGAGTCTCTTAACATCGGCAAGTTAAAACCAGATTCCACACCCCCAGGGAGAAGCTGGTCAGGGCTCCTTGCCTGATGGAATAGTATTTTGTGGTACTTTCAGGCTTTAATTTGTGTTTGTTATATTGACTCAAGCTTTGCTATGATAAAAAAGGCATATTGTAATGTTCATATAGTTCCTTGTAATTTCTTATGTTCAGTACTGGGAGGGGTTTTTCTCTGTATCTAGTATAATTTTGATGGTAGGAAATAACAGGTCACCAGCTTTCATGAGCTTTCTCTGCATCACAATTGGTCATTTTTCTAATGTACCTTATTGGTGTTTTTCCTCTCCTTTCATCTCAGCCTATTTTCTATGGTTTGTGATGTTATTTTGTGGAGGAAATACCTTATTTCATATGAAGTATGTTTAGTAAGTTTTCAAACATTTTCTCCCTATTGCTATAGCCAATTTTTAAAAAAAACATATTCATTCAAGTTTTTTTTAAAGTGTGCTCTTTTTTTTTCTTATTTTGGAGCATATTTGTATATTTACAGTTCCTCTGAACACCCCATTTCTTACTGTGTAGAGTTCTGATTTGAACTGATGCTTCCTAGGACAGAGGTATGCAATGTAAATATCCCAACCCTGTCTCCCTGATTGGATGCATTTCTTAAGTCAATGTGTAGAACATGTCCTTGGTCAGAGCTAACATCTCCTGTCTTGTGTCTAGCAGGATTAATCAATTACAATTTAGAGGATCAACCTGAGTTCCTCTCCGACCTTTCATCCCTGAGAGTATAATACTTGGAAACTATGGAAAGCTACAGGCCCCGACACTGTCTGCTTTTAGTACTCATGTCATCGTTTTCTTCCTAAATACAAAATTTTAAATTCTGAAAACATAGCCCATAATGTGCAGTGGGCCAGTGGATGAAGGAAAGCAGGTTGAGAACAAGGGAATAATATTCTGACTACCTTCAAAACTGCAGCCATACACAGAGAGGAGAACTCCAGTTTTGGCTGGAAATTTCTGAGCCAGAGAGCAGAAGCTCAGGGAGGAAACTTAAGTTCTCTGGTTTCTTTCAAGATGGTATAGTTGTTTCTTCCATGAGGCAAAGTGAAGTATACCATTGTGTGTGTGTGTGTGTTTTCTAACTTTCTGAGCTTTATACTTTGTAGACATGCCTACTCAATACTGGCTTGGGCCAGAATTAAGTTTTAGAGGTTTTCCAACAGTTGTTCCATCTTCTATGCCTCCAAAAGTTCTATGCCTCCATATGTCAGGAAAGTTCATATCAGAGGTTGATGGCCAGATGCTATTTTGAATTTGGTTGTGTTTTCTGAGCAAAATCATATGAAGTCTCAAAGGCATGATATTTATAATTTTTTTTTTTGTACCATGACTGACAAAATTTGCAAATATAGATTCAGTAGGCTATGCCTCACTTTGTAGGAAGGAAAGATTCATTATCTGCTCACTCTTCTCAGGAATCTTTTAATCATTTCTTCTGGCTGTATTTTTAAAGAATTATATGAGGTAAAAATATTAGTCTGCACAGAAGACTTGAGCTCAAATCTTTGATGATACCAGTCAGAAGGGGCCAGTCTTTGTTTAGTCACTAAGTCATGTCTGACTGTTTTGTGACTCCCTAGACTACAGCCCTCCAGGCTCCTCTGTCCATTCCCAGACAAGAATCCTGGAGAAGCCATTACCTTCTCCAAGAAGAGGCTAAGCTATGATAACAAATAGACCCACATATGCAATAAGTCAGTGAAAAGGAAGGTTATTTCTCATTCACCTAATAATTCATAATGTTCCAGATCAATAAAAGGCTATTAGTGAAATGAGGTACGGGTATGTTTTGGTATAAAATCACTCAGAGGCTCAAGAAAATGATAGCTTTTTTCTTGCCAATCTTTAGCTCTCAAGATCACCCTGGTGGTTACTATTGCAACTAGCCAGGAAGGGTAACATGCATAGAACACCTGGGCAGTTGTAGGTCAGGCCTGGAAGTGACCCAGGTCATTTCTGCTCACTTTTCATTCACTGGAACTCAGTCACAGAGCCAGAACTAACCCTTAAACAAGTTAATCCCTGCAGTCCAAGATTGATGGGGGAGAAAGGTGGGCTGTTTCGGAAGAAGATAAAAATAGGCTTTGATAAACAACTTGAAATTTCTGCCCCATTGGACTATCTTGAAAATCCCATCAGGACATTGAATTCTTAGAGTTATGCAACTTGACTCCCCCAAAGCCACAGATGATCAGATTCAGCTCTTTTTGTTGGGCTGTGCAGAACAGTTCATGGGAGGCTTTAGCAAGGACTGCATCTGCATATGAATTGCACTGAGCTTCAAAGTCCTTTCAACATCCACAGAAAAAAATAGAACAGTTTGCAAAACCAATATGCTCACAAATGTGAAACAGCATTAACAAACGTAGCATTTGTGAACTTCAGCTAATTACTGGTACACTTCCTCCATCCTGTCATGTAAATGTACACTAGCTGCTTGAACCAAATGCAGAAACTCTTTGAACATCTGCTCTAGGCTACAGAATGCTGATTTGTTTAGGATAGGTCAAAGTACGATTTATTAAAGAAAAGAATTATATGCATTAAGCTAACATGTCTCACTGTATTATTTAAAAATATAGAAATATTATCCAAATCCCTAGCACTAATTCTGAAACAACTGGGGAGTGTGTATAAGATAGAAATTACCACCAAACTACTTTTTAAGTTTTCTTTTTAATAGTGTTAGGTTTTTTTTTCCCATTTATTTTTATTAGTTGGAGGCTAACTACTTTACAATATTGTAGTGGTTTTTGCCATACATTGACATAAATCAGCCATGGATTTACATGTGTTCCCCATCCTGAACCCCCCTCCCACCTCCCTCCTTATCCCATCCCTCTGGGTCATCCCAGTGCACCAGCCCTGAGCACTTGTCTCATGCATCCAACCTGGGCTGGTGATCTGTTTCACACTTGATAATATACATGTTTTGATGCTGTTCTCTCAGATCATCCCACCCTCGCCTTCACCCATAGAGTCCAAAAGTCTGTTCTGTACATCTGTGTCTCTTTTTCTGTCTTGCATATAGGGTTATTGTTACCATCTTTCTAAATTCCATATATATGTGTTAGTATACTGTATTGGTGTTTATCTTTCTGGCTTACTTCACTCTGTATAATGGGCTCCAGTTTTATCCATCTCATTAGAACTGATTCAAATGTATTCTTTTTAATGGCTGAGTAATATTCCATTGTGTATATGTACCACAGATTTCTTATGCTCCCAGAATATTGGAAATAAAAGCAAAAATAAACAAATGGGACCTAATTAAATTTAAAAGTTTTTGCCCAACAAAGGAGACTATACGCAAGGTGAAAAGATAGCCTTCAGAATGGGAGAAAATAATAGCAAATGAAGAAATAGACCAAGGATTAATCTCAAAAATATACAAGCAACTCTTGCAGCTCAATTCCAGAAAAATAAATGACCCAATCAAAAAATGGGTCAAAGATCTAAACAGACATTTCTCCAAAGAAGACATACAGATGGCTAACAAACACATGAAAAGATGCTCAACATCACTCATTATCAGAGAAATGCAAATCAAAACCACAATGAGGTACCATTACACGCCAGTCAGGATGGCTGCTATCCAAAAGTCTACAAGCAATAAATGCTGGAGAGCATGTGGAGAAAAGGGAACCCTCTTACACTGTTGGTGGGAATGTAAACTAGTACAGCCACTATGGAGAACAGTGTGGAGTTCTTTTTAAGTTTTTGATAAACTGAATGAACTATGATCTCACAGCAATAAGAATTGAATAGTGAATCTTAAACCTGGAACATGCAGAGTATTCTAAACAGAACTCTATCATCTTTCATTTTACCTATAAAAACTGTAACTGTTTCATGCCTCCTCACAATGGGCATTTTTGGGGGGGTTATTTTGGGTAGTTTTTGCATTTCTGTTACCTTTACTAGGTAGAGCAAGCAGACAGGTTGCTGAGACTTCATTACATTCGCTATTAAAATCTCTTCTTTCATACAATACGTGAACAAACTTATTTTGAGTGTAGTGTCATTCCCAAGGATTATTTATTGTGATTGCTTTATCTATTCACTGAGAATCTTAATAGTCTTGGTTCTTTATTTCAGTGACAGCCATTCTGACAGGTAGCACCTCTGCATATTCTGGTTATTCAAACCTTTTTCTCCTTGTCCACAGTGATCTTGCTTCCTTACCCTTCAGACGAGACTATATTTTTCAAAGTCTCTGGTGTTTACACAGTTTACTGAAAATAATTAAATTTTATTTTTGATTTACATGGAGGCAGGCTGGTATAATGAAATAGCCTCAGACCTAGAATCAGGATTTCAAGATTCCATTTCGAGTGGATCATTCCAACTCTATGACCTAATTTCAAAAGTTACCCAAGCATACATCCATAAGACAAAATAACGGGTTTATTTTACAATTACTATCTTGAATTTCATGTGTGCTTGTTTTATATTTATTTTATTTATGTATTAAACCTATAGACCTGTATCACCAGATAATATGTTAGATATTGAGATTAAAAATAATATAATAAACCTTTTTATGCCTTAACTTAGCTCAAAGTCTGAGTCTTTGGTATCCTGTGGACCGGTAGCTGCCAGGCTCCTCTGTCCATGGACTTCTCAAGGCAAGAATACTGGAGTGGATTGCTATGCCCTCCTCCAAGGGATCTTCCTGACCCAGGGATCAAACTTGTATCTCTTATGTCTCCTGTATCGGCAGGCGGGTTCTTTACCACTGCACCACCTGGGAAGCCCAACTTACCTCATCGTCTCCACTTAATAGTTGAGAAACTGACACACACACAGCTTGACGATTTGACCAAGCTTCATAGCAGCAGAGCCGGAATTCAAAGCCAGGGTGAGCAGCTGCACAGCCTGTCCCCGGAACCACTGTATACTGCCTTAAGCAAGAAAGAGGAGTCTCACTCTTTAAAGAGCTCACAGGCCACAGGTGAAAGCTAACATGTAAACCGTTAGGGTAATGTGATGCGTGCCATATAGTAACACTAATGCATACAATGTAGAAGCTCGTTTGCTTTGTGCTAGTCACACTGCTGTTTTAAGAGTATTATGACACAATCCTCAGAGCAAATCTTCAAAATGGGTATAACTATCCCCCATTTGTGTGTGTGTGTGTGTGTGTGTGTGTGTGTGTGTGTTTTTAATGTAAGAAAACTGAGTCTATGAGAGTTTGATTAATTTTCCCAGTACTGTATCGGTCTGAGCTGGGATTAGAAATCATATTTGCCTGATTTCACATCCTGTTTTTGTTACCATCTGTCACACTCCACTGCATACACAGCAACCCTAGTTTGAAATTCTCTGAAATTTATTTCTCTAATGTTGTTGTACTTATTCTTTCCATGAAATTACAATTTTAAAGAAATAAATAGGTTGCCCAAATTTGCCAACAATGCATGAAAGAACAAAATCATCATCCTTAATAACTGCTCAAAGAATTCACAAACCAAAACAACAGGATTATTTAGAATGGTTTTACACTGCAGTCAAAAAACTGCAAAGTCAAACAACTTTAAACCTTTGCTTCCTGTCTGCTGGCAGTTGAATCCATGCTGTTCCTAATAAATTTAGATACTTGTATCTGAGAAAGGAAAGTGAAAGTCATTCAGTCCTGTCTGACTTTGCGACCACATGGACTAGTTCTTGAGGCCAGATTACTGGAGTGGGTAGCTTTGTCCCTTCTCCAGTGGATCTTCCCAACCCAGGAATTGAACCAGGGTCTCCTGCATCACAGGAGGATTTTTTCACCTGACCTGACTCCTGAGAAATATCTATGCAGGAGAATCGGGAAAGGAGCACATTAATGCTGTATATTGTCACCCTGCTCATTTAACTCAAATGCAGAGTACATCATGAGAAACGCTGGACTGGAGGAAGCACAAGCTGGAATCAAGATTACTGGGAGAAATATTAGTAAACTGAGATATGCAGATGACACCACCCTTATGGCAGAAAGTGAAGAAGAACTAAAGAGCTTCTTGATGAAAATGAAAGAGGAGAATGACAACACTGGCTTAAAGCTCAACATTCAAAAAACTAAGATCATGACATCTGGCCCCATCACTTCATGGGAAATAGATGGAAAAATACGGAAACAGTGCCAGGCTTTATTTTGGGGGGGCTCCAAAATGACTGCCGATGGTGACTGTAGCCATGAAATTAAAAGACACTTGCTCCTTGAAAGAAAAATTATGGCCAACCTAGACAGCATATTAAGAAGCAGAGATTACTTCGCCAACAAAGGCCCATCTAATCAAAGCTATGGTTTTTCCAGTAGTCATGTATGGATGTGAGGGTTGGACTATAAAGAAAGCTAAGCACCAAAGAATTGGTGCTTTTGAACTGTGGTGTTGGAGAAGACTCTTGAGAGTCCCTTGGACTACAAGGAGATCAAACCAGTATATCCTAAAGGAAATCAGTCCTGAATATTCATTGGAAGGACTGATGCTGAAGCTAAAATTCCAATACTTTGGCCACCTGATGTGAAGAACTGACTCATTTGTAAAGATCCTGATGCTGGGAAAGATTGAAGGCGGGAGGAGAAGGGGACGACAGAGGATGAGATGGTTGGATGGCATCACTGACTCAATGGACATGAGCTTGAGTAAGCTCTGGGAGATGGTGATGGACAGGGAAGCCTGGCGTGCTGTAGTCCATGGGGTCGCAAAGAGTCAGACACGACTTAGCAACTAACTGAACTGAACACAAAGCATGCACACATGTGCAATAGCAGACACAGACAACTTAAGAACTCTTGTGAAGTTCAATTATGATGATACAGAAAAGATTCAAGAAGATTAATTCTGTGTTGCTCTCAAATGTTCAGTTACAAAGAATTCAGTTCCATTAATTATCTTGCTTGACATATATGCTTACTGAGAAAGTTTGCTGATAAAGTTGGACAGGTTTATAAGCTGGATGTTTGTGCAAGGTTTCAAGTTCCAAGATCAGTTTGAAAAATACACTCAGAAGAAGCCACCTTGCAATTCTCAGATTTTGACCCTTGGGCAGCTTACTAGAGCATGGATCTGGATAAGAACAATATTACAGAAGCATAAACACACACAAGTATGTGACATATATTAATATTTGGTATTTGTTTTTTTGACTTTACCACTTTTCTTCAGTTTGGCATGGAATCATTTTCAACCTAAAGCAATTTCAATCTGTTAGAAAGTGCTTTCTTACTGATAGTTGATGGTCAGTCTCTGACAGTCAACCTCTATTATATCTAATATTTGATATATATCTTTTTTTATAAAGGGATAAATGCTACTTTAGGAAGAACCAAAAACAAACACAACAGTGATTGTCATCGAGCATAAATGTTTGCTCATGTACTAAAGCAAGAAAATCATTTCATCTCTCACTTTTAGGAAAAAAACCAACTAGGAATAATAAAAAAAATTGGACATCTGGTCACTGAAGATGCATTTTGACTTTCTATGAACAACTGGGTCAATGATCACTCATAGACCCTTAGCACTAAAGACCCTTTCAAAACCTCAATAAAAGTATTGAAGAATAGATTAGAGTTAAATTGGGTAGCAGATGCATTAAGTAAAAATATCTTTGCACCCTAGTCATTAACTGAATTGTAAGTTTTAGATTTAAAACAAAGGACCAATTATGTTGCCCTCAATAGAAGAAATCATGTATTCCTTAGCTGTATGTTTAATAACACAGTTTTGCTTCAAATGAGGGATTATATTAACCATAGAATTAAATCTGTAATTGTTAAACCATGAAAGTCCCAAGGTGAAAATATTTAATTTGTAGATATTTATGTTGTTCGATTGAGAAAAATGCTTTATTTAAAAATATGTTTTCTGAGTGATTATCATATATTTCTAATATTCTGATTTCAATATCTATAGGGATTTTCCTTCAAATTTCTTAGCTCTTCACATCTCTCTTAGATGCAGTTGTTGTTCTCAGTGATATCATTTTAATTCTCTCCTTTGTCCTTGCCATGACAAAACAGAAGTCTTTCAAGTACAACCCATGTATGTAGGAAATAAAAATATTTAAATACTTCTTTAATATTCAGAAATATCTCTGAATAGTTTTATTATCTCGAAGTTATTCTTCTTTGATTGTGAAGCACTGGATCTATGTCTGCCTATGAAAATTCATGAACTTGCATTGAATCTGGCCCTGCTTCCTCTGCATTACCCACCCCACCCTTCTTTCTGTTTCCCTTTCTGGTCTCCTCCAGCTCATGGCAGTCTGACAGATCAAGCAGAGCCATGCTCCCTACTTCCTATAGGGTTAAGCAAATGCTTTTGCTTTTGTCAGGGAGACCACCCTTTCCTTTATTTACTTTTTTTGGAAAGAAAGAAAGTCTCATACTGTCATGTCTGACTCTTTGCAACACCATGGACTATGCAGTCCATGGAATTCTCTAGATCAGAACACTGGAGTGGGTAGCCTTTCCCTTTTCCATGGGATCTTCCCAACCCAGGGATCCTTTTTTTTTTTTTTTTTTTTTTTGTACCTTTTTTGAGTACCTGTCAAATTCAGTTTTATCCTTCAGACATCATCAAGGCCAAGGCCTCTTGGAAGCTTTCATTGATATCCAAAGGCATCTTTCTGGTAGCCTTGACTAGCACATTATGAATGGTTTATCAAAGCACTTGCCACAGTTTATTACAACTTCATGTTTCTTTGTCTTTATCCTCTCCTAGATACTGAACTGACTGAAGACTCATACCCCTGGCCCTAAGACCTTGATAGTGTCATAGTAAGCAATAAGTAAATAGGAAAATAAATACATAGATACATGTAGATTTACTAAAGTGCTTCATTACTCTATAAATGTCATATGTACTAGTACTTTATTTAGAAGAAAACAATATGTGTTTTTATGTCCTGAGTTGTTCCAGGTGTTAATTAGCTTATCAAGAAATTTAAAAAGAGCAGAGTAGCTTAAATTATAAGCCATGTGAAAGATCAAAAAAAGGGAAAGTTAAGGTAGGGGCACAAAATGGGACAGAAACAAAAGCTTAGGTGATAATTGTGAATACAAATAATGCTCATTTTTCTTCTGGTCCCATGATAGCTAGTATCATTGTCCAATTCCAACTCTGGATGCTGAGTTTTTCTCTCTATTTAAAGCATATAATTGTCACCTGCCATTTCTTATAGTTTTATACAGGACATGTATATCTAACTTGCCCAAAGTTTTGGAGAAAACTTTATGAACAGGCTAAGAATTTGGTCATTTCCTCAGAATCCTCTTCCTCTTCTTATCTCTCCCAGGTGGCCCCTCATTTCAGGCTTTGATACAATTGTACTAAGTTATACTAATTGGTACATTCTATTCCACATGTTTGGAGCTAGTTATATTGGAAGATAAAGTGCACATTTGCATAAATGAATATGTATCGGATGCAAAATAATGCACAAATATGTGCCTGTGATTTACTGGATAAAATCTTGTTCATAGTGCATTCAAAAATACCTTTACCATTTGACCACAGGAAGAATTACTGAATTCTATTTTAGTGGATATTATGTCATCAAAATAATTTCTGATTCCAAATACAATGATCAATATATAAATCTTACTGACATGAGTGAAAACTGAAATAATGTCCACATATCTTTTTACCTTACACTAGTTGACTCTCTATTTTTTCTGGTTAATTAATACCTTCTTTTATCCATGTCTTCTTCTTCTTAAAAATCAGGATAGTTAATAATTTTAATCTCATTGAACTTCAATTTTCTTATCTGTAAAAAATGGAATTAAGCTTTTTTTCTGGGTGAAAGCGCTATATAAATGGCAATCTATCTTTATTGAATCCACCTGAAAATTTTGGTTAAAAAAATGGTATCAGAAAAAAGTTAGTCTTATTGTCCCAGGAAAAATATAATTTTGGAACAAACCTAATATCTCTTTCCTGTTTTGTCTAATATAATAATGCACTTTGTTAATGCTAATCTTTAAAAGAGTTCACCCTTCAACTATAAACCTGGTGCTGCTCTATGTGACAGGAACATATCATTGTAGAAAGGAAAGGAAAATCCCTTATGACACAGAGCTTACATTCTAGAGTAAATTCATGTAAAGAGAGAGATATATTTTTTCAGTTGTTAACAGTAGGCCAGCCACTGTGATAGGTGCTGTATGTATATCGTATCATCTCATTTAATTTTTACCCAAAACTTGAAAATTATCTATTATTGCCCCAAATTTACAGAATTGGAAATTGAGACTCAGAAAGGTAAAGTGGTTTCCCAAGATCTCAAAGTTCAGTAAATTATATAACAAGGGTTCAAATAATTTATACCTGACTGTAAGGCCTGAATTTCTAAAAGTGTGTGTGTGTGTGTTAGTCACTCAGTAATATTTGACTCTTTTGGAACACTATGGACTGTAGCCTGCCAGGCTCCTCTGTGCATGGGATTTTTCCAGCAAGAATACTGGAGTGGATTGCCATTTCCTCCTCCAGAGGATCTTCCCCACTGAGGGGTCAAACAGGCCTCTCCCATGTTTCCTGCATTACAGGCAGATTCTTTACCTCTGAGTCACTGGGGAAGCTCTAAAAGAGTTACTCTTAATTGGAAAAGTACATACAAATAAAGTGGAGAATAAACAACTTGTCCAAGATCAGAGAACCCTGCCCTTTTTACCAGCAGTATTCATTTTGAAGGGCTGGGTTTTGCAGGATTTCCTGATTTCTAACACCTGAGATTCTGCTTCCCTATGGAGATCTTGATTAGTCTACGATATAATCTACATTTTCTAGATTCTAGATTTGACTTCCATGAATCAGCTTTACCTATTTTTTAGACCCTGGTTTCTCATTTCCTGTTTATTGAAATTTAATTGAATCCATGGGCTTTATGGATATTCATTTTTCCACTTTTAATTAACAATAAAAATTATGGAACTAGTATCCTCTAAGCCACTTCCAGGGTTGGGATGCAAATACAGATAAGACAGAGAATCTGTCCAAATTGAATCCACTAGCTTCCTTTGGCTTAGCTAATCGACTGGTTCACATTTTTTTCTTTCTTCTTATGTGTATGTGTATTAATCTCTTAAGATCTATTTATGATAAATGTCATGATTTCTTTTGAGTTTTTTTTTCAATTTGATGAGAAATATGCTTACATAGTTACATATTTTACATAGTTACATATGTAATACATATATTGTTGTTTAGTCACCAAGTTGTATCTGACTTTTTGCAATTCCATGGACTTTAGCCCACCACTCCCCTCTGTCTGTGGGATTTCCGAGGCAAGAATACTGGAGTGGGTTGCCAGTTCCTTCTCCAGGGTATGTTCTCAACCCAGGGATTGAACCCACATCTCCTGCATTGGCAGGTGGATTCTTTACCACTGAGCCACATGGGAAGTCCAAGACATAGAAGTATGTATATATATATTTCTTATCCAATTGTGTGTAGATGTGTGTATATACATACATAAGCAAATATAAAAAATGTACATATTCATATATTTATTATAGCTATAGTATATTGTAAATCATGAATATACTATATTCATATACAAATGGATAAAAGAATACACAGAGAAAAACAGGAGAATAATCATCTACAAAATCTTCCTACCCAGAAACAAAGTTTTGTATAAAATCTTACAAGTTTAATAAATAACTCAAAATGTAAGTAAATAAATTTATTCTTTAAATGTCTGTAAATAACTCAAAATAAATGTGCTTATTTGATCAACAAACTAGTCCAATCTATACAAAATAAGTTAAATATACTAATTATTTCATTAAAGTGTTGTTTAATCAATAGAAATCCACAGGAGAGTGCTATGGGTACAAAGTATGTGGCGAATATTATTTACTGTAGGTATAAGAAATATACATGTGCCTATATGTAATGAATGAGGCAGATGTATTACATAAACACTAACATATTACATATTTCTAAATTACAGGGAATATAAATCTCTTCCTCAAAGTGACTTCTGCATAACTGAATGTACTGGAACTTATGAAAATTTATTACATTTCATCTTGAACTTCATTTGGGAACAGGGACAAAGTTTCTCTTCAAGTTATTCACAAAGCTACTGCAATTTTATATGCACAATCAATATTGATTAATAACCATGAAAAGAGGGCTGCCTTGAACCTGGTATAATTCTATCTTCAGGGAATCTTCAGATTATCAGGGGACACGGAGTTTCATGCTGGCTACAGTGCACTGTGCTCAATTTTGGGCTTTGACAAACGGAAGTTTGTTCAGTAGGTTTTGGCTAATTTCCTTTGGGAAATCAGTAAAATCCATGGATGGTGCTCAGTTTCTGACTTCGAAAGGGGTGAATTCACAAAATTAATACTTTTCAAATTTCCTCAAAACCAGAAACATATACACTTACATTCACACACCTACATGGCTAGATATCACTGGTATACATGTGACACAATTATTCCAAATTAAGGCAAAACTTAGGGCATGACCAGAAATCTGACCAAACATGCATAAAATATTTATTCAAGAGATGTAAATTTAACTGATCAATCAGTATTCAGTTCTTCATGGCACATTTGAGAAAATGTTAGCTATCAAAGGTATAATTTGAGAAGCAACAGTAAACATTGTTTAAATCCATGTAAAAAGTCCTGTTTTTGAGTTCATTTTCTTAATATTTTTTAATATTATGTTGGTACCAATATTTCCACATATGATTATACTTCAACTGAAATCAGTTCTTATAAAACACAGTCTGTATTACAACTATAATAAACACATCCTTAACTTTTTTGTTTACTTTCCCCTTTTCTCCTTCTGATTTTCCTTCTCAAGTTAAAGTTGGTTAACAACGCTTTCTTTTCTGTTTTTAATGTCTGAAACCCTACAAAAGCCACTGAAACCCCCTTTTGAACTGATGGAATGTCTCAGGCTATGCTTCAAACTTTCCTCCTCCCATTTTGTGTTGGAAGACAATCTTCCAGGGGTCTCCTGCGTTTCTGCACATCTTGTGAGCAGAGGCCCTGACAGCTTTTGTTCCTGACAATCTTTTCAAGAATGTTTGTATAGCGAACAGTCTTGGAAGATAGAAGTGGTTCTCTCCATGAAGCAAAGGGCAGGTTTGTTTATGGTCCAGTATGATAAAGATAATTTCTCCCTCTGTGGCAAAGGCTGGTTTGCTTGCCGCCATTATATATGAAAAAAATTGAGTTTCTAAGCCCAAGGATACCTCAGCTATGACATAAACCTACTGTGTGTATAGATTTCTCTTAACCTTCATCATATCACCTTGCAGTAATTGGGACTTGGGGAACGGACGTAAGAAAATGACAATACCCTGGCTATTGCTATTTCTATGAGTAATAAATTGCCCTTTGTCTCTGTCTTCTGTCAGCATTTGTGAAATTGTGGCAGATCCCTTACAGTTCTTGACACCTGTCTCCCTAATTTCTGTCCTGCTTTATATAAGGATGCTTTTCTCCCCAGAAATCCTTCAGATGATAACTCATTGGTCGGTCTTTCTCTCAGTTCAATTTCTCTCCATATTTCTGCATCCTTTCCTGAACTGTTTCAGTCTAAAGAACCAACTTGTCCAGCATAAAAAACAAAAACAAGAATCAAATTAAATAATAAGTGACCATGAACTAAAGTCAGAGAGGTGAAAAGCATAGAAACAAAAGTGTGAACACACACAAGTGGATTATACATGGAGTATAGACCCATGTAGATCCAGTTGGTAGCTTGTTTTCAACTGTATCCCCATGGGAGACATCACTGTAGACAGACACTAATTCTAGGAGTTGAGAGTAGGCTGCATTGTCAGGCTGGGTGTCTGGCTTGTTTGACAGATTGACTCTGCTTCCTCTTTTCTTACGGCTCACTGCTAAAAGTATTACCTCATTTCAGTCTTATTTTTCACCTCTTTTCTCACTCCCCCCAACAATAAAATCTGTAGACCCATATTCAGATAAGCATGGCTAGTGATAAAATAATCAGAAATTTTTATTTGAGTGAATGATATTTATTAACTCTTATTTTAGAGAGTTCCAGAATGGTGAGCAGTAACTCACTGCAACAAGAGTCCTAAGATTCAATGGAAATTTATCACAAATGCATATTTTCAGGCCATATTCCCTAAAGATTTTGATTCAGTAGGCCTGGTAGGACACAGATTTTCCATTTCTAGTAACCTTTTGGGTGACTCTACTGAAGTTTGTCTCAGAATATTATATAAGAAACTCTGCTCTAGGAACTGCCTCCTTCTGGCATTGTGCACATTTGCTCAGTTGTTGTTCAGTCACTCAGTCATGTCCAACTCTTTGCCACTCCATGCCAGGCTTCTCTGTCCCTCACCCTCTCCCAGAGTTTGCTCAAACTCATGTCCATTGAGTAGGTGATGCTATTCAACCATCTCATTCTCTGTCATCCCCTTCTCTTGCGTTCAACCTTTCCCAGCATCAGGGTCTTTTTCAATGAGTCAATACCAAATGTATAGCTTAGCCACTGACAAATGTTAGTTGGTGGCAATAATTTGCCCTGGCAATATTCAACTACTGACTGTGTTTTGATAGATTCTTTTTGACCCATAAAATTGAGATTAAATATATGAAAAATGCTTAACGTTAGCATCTGGGGATGTATTTGGAAAAATTTCTTCTGATCTATGGTACAAATCTATGTATTCATTATTAACATTGGCTATATAGAGAAAGATTTATAAATGTGAGGGAAAAAATTGGAAGTTGTAGCTTGAAAACACTTCTAGTAAAAAACTATTATCCCCCAAATATTCAATTTGAATAAGTCAAACAATGTGGACAATTTTGAGAGAAAGACTAAGGGAGTATCTTTGAAAAGTAAAAACTATTGCAGTCACTACTGTTGAGATCATAATATATGAAATAAGCTATTAGTGAAAAAATGTCTGTCATCAGTGTTTTGAAATGCATTTAGAGAAAGGGTGTAACATAATGATATTGATTGTTCTGCAAGTATCACTTAATATTCTAAATTCCTAATAATGACATTCATATAAAAATTATTTCTTTTCATTTTCTCAATATTGCCCAAGCCAAATAGAATTAAATACTCAAATGATAGGAGTATCATAGTAACAGTTTTTCTCTTTAAGCATAAAACAGCACACTTCTGGAATTCCACACTTAAATTTAGTCAGAATACACGCCAAGTGAAACCCAGGAGAATGAAGACAACCCCATGAGTCTAGGATGCTTCAGAAATAAGGATACCACAGTTCAGGATTGGAATGATATTGAAAACATTGCCATCTACACATTAAATTGAATTATTGTAGGATTATTTGGGGCAATTGATGTTACTAAAACACTTCGATCAATATTCTAACAGGCAAACATTTGCACTGCCAATAGGTACTGTTTATCAGTAGACTTCCTCTTAAAAAATAGCAACATAAACTTCAGACAGTATTTTCCAGGTGTTTAATCTTCCCTTTGAAATTTTTTAATAAAAGGTGATGGGACTTACAGTTTACGACAATTTTCACTTTTTTCACATCTGGGAATGACACATCATTTTCTGCACTGCATTCATATTCTCCAGCCTGGTCCCTTGTAATTCCATAGATGTCCAAATATTGTCCGTTTTCAAATGGTTTCGCTACATGAGAAAAATTTAAAAAAGCACAGCGTGTTTAATTGTAGCTGCCTGAGGCTTCACTCAAGTAAAACAACAATCACATGTCTTCCTATTAGATGTTGCTGACAAAATAATTCCAAATGAAACTGGGGAATTATTAAACCTTTTGTTCTCTTATGTTCAGAGGTAAAGTCAGAGAAAAAAGCAGAAACTGAACAAGGGATACTAAAACAACTGTTTCCCCAGAACAGGATATACATGTGTTCTTTTTAATTGATTGTGGTCTCCTAACCTCCTCACACATCAAATCAAGCTCTGCACATTTCTGTAATTGAGTTCAACAACCTCCTAGCAGTGTAGATGAAATTCAGTAATATGACTTGGTACATATTGACTTTTATATAGTGTAAGCTAGCAACTTGACATCTAACCTAACTAAAAGTTACTTTTCTTTTGGGGAAATCTCACACTCATTGACAAGGTTTCAAGCTAGATGGCTTAATAAAGTATGGAGATGTATTAAAACATTGCCATATTTCAGTGTTCATACTTATTAAGGTTTCGAAGGAAGGTGCAATCTATACAACCCACTAGTGTGTGCATGCTAAGTTGCTTCAGTTGTGTCCAATTCTGACTCTTTGTGACCCTACAGACTGAAGGCTCCTCTGTCCATGGGATTCTCCAGGCAAGAATACTGGAGCTGGTTGCCATGCCATCCTCCAGGGGATCTCCCTGACCCAGGGACTGAACCCTCATGTCTCCTGCTTTGGCATGTGGGTTCTTTACCACCAGTGGCATCTGGGAAGCCCTCTAACCCACTCAATAAATCTAAAACAACAACAACAACCAAAAAAAAAAAAAAAAAACACTTCAAATCTCAAACTGAGTTAAGTGGCTATAATACAAACTGAATTTTCTTAAAAAATATATTTATTTGTTGGGTGGGCCAGGTCTAAGTTTTAGCATGTGGGGATCTAGTTTCCTGACCAGGGATGGAATCTTGGTCCCCTGCCTTGGGAGCACGGAGACTTACCCTCTGCACCACCAGGGAAGTCCCCACACTGAATCATTTTTCTTTTTCAATATTCTAGGGAAAACATTTTATTTGACTAAAAATAACAGATTAAAAATATAGAACCATAATCACAGGTGAAAGAATATTCCCAAATGAGTGGGATTTGGGGAGAAAAAAAGGCTTCTTTCTGAAATAACAGAATTTTTATTTATTACTTTGAAAGTAAAGAATCACCAGGCAGGAAGGTTCCTGATTATTAAAGACACAACAGGGGAAGAATGGGCCTATGCTATTTTCAGGAGGAGGAACTTCAAATGTAATATTTATATCATTAAAACTTTTTTTCCCTGTAGGTTCCCTCATCCATCAGTTGCTGCACTGTTGCCTTCTAGGTAACTATGACTTTGCTAATTGAAATCTGCAGTGTTTAGAATACATATGATTAAGTCATTTCTCTGTTTATCTGGCCAATCACCACTTGTAGGTAGAGGAGAGTTATACATCTGAGATGATAGTTATTAAGCTATTGCAGGTATACAGAGGTGAGATTATAAAAGAAGCAATTGTCTTCAAATTCATATGTTTAAAATCTGATTTTATAATCATTTTTTTGCTCAACCTAGTTCCTTTATCTGACTCCAATTCACTAATGTTATATTGATTTTCTACTGTTTCCTTCTGTTTCTCTTATTTTTCACCTATGCAATGAAGATAATCTAGGCTTAAATGTGTCTGTAAAGACTATTGCAATATAGGGAGGACAAAATCCTTATTCACATCTAAGAACTTTAAAATATAATGAATTATGAATGGGGATATTAAACAGAAATTAATGTATGGGGAAAACTGATATCCTATATCAGAATTAAATAATCTCATTGGGCAGTATAAAAAGAAGCCAATCACAAGTGAAAAGGTAAAATATTGTGAAGACTGGTAAAAGCAAACTTTATAAGGGTTAAACCTATTTTCAATAGGAGTGGGATGGAAAGGGAGATGAGAGGGTGGCTTAAGATGGAGGGGACATATGTATACCTATGGCTGATTCCTGTTAAAGTTAGAGATGCTGCTGCTGCTGCTGCTAAGTCACTTCAGTCGTGTCCGACTCTGTGGGACCCCATAGACGGCAGCCCACCAGGCCTTGCTGTCCCTGGGATTCTCCAGGCAAGAACACTGGAGTGGGTTGCCATTTCCTTCTCCAATGTTAGACATAAACCAGAACAATTCTGCAAAGCAATCATCCTTCAATCAAATAATAAATATATTAAAAATTTTTTTTAATGACTGGGAATGAGAAGGAAAACTTCATAGGACCAAAGAAATAGAAAGTTGCAACAAAGTGTAATTGTGTAGAACAGCATAAAATTAGTAAATTTGTGTTATAGTGCAATTTTATAGCATATTATAGAGTATATAATGTATATTATATACATAGATACATATACATCATAATAATGATATAGCTTTTTAGTAATAAATACTGTTCAAAAAAATGTTACATGGGAAATTCCCCAGTGGTCCCGGGGTTAGTACTCCAACTCCACCTTTCCACTGTAGGAGCATACATCCCATCCCTGGATAGGGAAATAAGATCCCACTAGCTGTGTAGTGTGGCCAAAAAAACAACAAGAAATGCGTATCTGAAAATGTTACATGCATATTCCCATTTTGTGTACTGATAAAATTTTCAGAAGTGTTACCCCTAAAATGCATGTTTTTGATAAACCCTAAATATGATGTGTATTAGTGTATGCTATTGTTTAAAGAAATACATTAGATTTGTATGCCTATGAGGAATAAAATATAATAAAAAAGGGAAAAATAGGTTTCAGAAATATAAAAAGAACTATTTTTTTCTCTCCTAAATGGTTAAATGGCATATTTTAAAAGATTGACAGCAACTAAAGAAATTGTGTGATAAAATTTCACCAATATCAAAACCACTACCTCATTCAACTCTAGAGAACACCATTTATAGCTATTGAATATTTTTTGTTCGTAGAGTTCACTGTATAATCTATGCACCTAAAGTCAAGTATCCTTCTCCAACCTCATCAGGGAACAATGTATTTACAACTACCAGAATTATCAAAAATATTTATGCATTGCATAAATCAATCCCTATAGAGCCAGTGAATGGGTGATACTGCCAATACTAGCTATCAATAAGATGACACTAATAAAAAGAAGCATAAATGTATGGCCAACATCTTAATTTTCCTCACTAGATTCCTGAGACTTTAATCCACACCCTTAATTCCATTTACTATGCATCAGCTCTTCCCAAAGGTGTGCTCTAAGTATTCTCTTGTTTCTACACAAATACAGTTCTGTTTCCATCCTGAACTCATCTTGCTCTTTTCTCAGTCTAATCAAGCCATGCTTGAATTCCAGATTTGAAACTGGGAGTTGTTTTGCCTAGAATTTATACCCCGGAGTACACTGGTTGTCAATAATTTGCTTGGTTGTCTTTTTGGCTTTTGTTATCCTCAGTTTTCCTGAGTCATAATTCTTTACCTTAGTTTTAGACTCAGGGGAACCAAACTTGTCCTTAGATACTTGTCAGGGTCTCCCTGCTTCCATCACTCTCCTAGCAAGGTGAGAGAATTTGGCATTGTACACTGAAATGCAAAGATTAACATTTCAGTTCATGCAATCTAACTCAATTTTTTCCGCAAATGGAGGGGAAAGACCAAGGTCGAAGGGATATAGTGACTTGGAATCCTTACCACTGCCAAGATTTCACAATGTTTATGATGTTGATACTATCCTAGGGTACTCCTTATAAATCTGAAGATGTATTCAAAATTGTGGAGTATTTTTATTTCTAAGGGTACTAATTATAAATATTAGTGAGATATAAACTATTTTGACTTCTTCTGCTTATGGGTTTTATTATTCATCATGGGTGCAAACAACAATTCCTGTTTTGTTGTCTCTGTGTTCCTAGCTCTAGCATAGTAATTGAAACAGTATACACTTGGTAAATATTTATTAAATAAGTAAATGCATATATTGATGAAAGAATTAATAAAGTCCTATAAAGGTAGTGCACAAAGAATCTAAAGTAAATGCCTATATTCAAAGAAGTTGCCAGTTTTCTTTTAGTTGAGAGAAAGGGAAAGAACTTTAAAGAGTTATCATTCTTCCTGACTTCTTGACAGGACAGTGATGGCAGTGGTGAGAACAGACTGTGTAGCTATCATAGATCCTTTTTTAAGATCATAAAGACTAATAAAAACTTTAAATACAATATTGAAGAAAAAAAGCTAAGTATTGCCTGTAATCTAAACAATAGTTTTCTTTTGTGTTTAATGTCTTCTAGACATGTGTAGATGCTCTTCAGAAAATAGAGAACTGAAGAAATTCCACAAGTTTTCAGTCATGCCACTATTATTACCCTCTTCAAAGGGAAAGCTGAAAAATAGGATGAGCTATGCTTTATAATATCTCTCTCATAATGATTTCTGATAAGAATCTGGCCAGAAAGATTCTATATTGGCCACTAAATGATATCTAGATTTGGCTTTATGATTTGGAAAAGCATGTGAAAATTATTAGTAAAAACATCATATTTCTACAAAGTGCTAATATGTTTGCAAAAAACATTTGAAAAAATAACTCTCTTTTCCCTTCATTTCTACTACACTGTGTGTGTGTTTTGTTCGATTCTTTCAGTTCAGTTCAGGACAGTTCAGTCGCTCAGTCGTGTCCGACTCTTTGCAACCCCATGAACGGCAGCACGCCAGGCCTCCCTGTCCATCACCAACTCTCGGAGTTTACTCAAACTCATGTCCATTGAGTAGGTGATGCCATCCAGCCATCTCATCCTCTGTCATCCCCTTCTCCTCCTGCCCCCAATCCCTCCCTGCATCAGGGTCTTTTCCAATGAGTCAACTCTTCGCATGGGGGTCCCTTCATTTCTAGTATACTGTGTGTGTGCTCAGTTCGATTTTTTAGTGATATCCAATTCTTTGCTGCCCTATGTGCTGTATCCTGCCAGGCTTCTCTGTCCATGGGATTCTCCAGAGAATACTGGAGTGGGTTCCCAAACCCTCCTCCAGGGGATCTTCTGCATCCAGGGATCAAACCCCTGTCTCTTATATCTGCTGCATTGGCAGGTAAGTTCTTTACCACACAGGCCACCTGGGAAGCCCTTCTAGCACATTATCCTTCACTTATTTTCCTCTCATCTCTCTAACTTTTTCACTTTTTCAAAATCCTTCAAATCTCCCAAGTATTGCTTCTGTCCTATGACCTCCTTTTCTCCTCATTCAGCACATTTTTCAAAATTCAAGGGATCTTGTTTATTCATTTTAATTTCATTATTATCTACATACTGATTAGTATCTGACTGATACATTTAACTTATATCTGTATCCTGAATCTTGGGCACAGTTATTCAGCTGGACATCTCCCTTTGGATGTCTCACATCAAAGATGTCTCGCATCTCATAATCAAATCACCAAAACTAAACTTATGTTTCCTGCCATACTTGAAACTCCCCCTGAGTTCCAAGTCTCAGTGAGTGATCTGATTATCATCCGTTGCTCAAGCCACAATTCTTAGCATTAACTTTGACAGCACCTTTTGTCTTAGTTCATAAACCATCGGTCACTGTGTCCTGTCAATTTTACCTCCTAAATAAATTGTTAAACCTCTCCTAGGAGACCCTATGTCTCAGTTACTTATCTCTGAATGCAGATACTCGGATGTGCCAATGACTGCATAGTGCTTTGCAGAGTCATTTCAGTCATTTCCCAAAACTCTTGCTCAGAAACTGTCAACCCATTTTTCAAGGTTGCCCTGCAGGAATATTATTTCTTAGGGTCTCACTGCCATTGATTACTACTCTGCAACTGAAATTTAAAACACTCTTTGAATGCTTCACTTACATTTATGATTGTAATCATTTTCTGTCATCTTGTTGTCTGCCAGCATATTTGTGCAAGTATCTCCTCTATGCATTTTACCATATTGAGTGGTTAGGGATGTGGGTTCTAGAACTAGTCTATATGGCTTCAAATGTCAGCTCTGTCATTTACAAGCTCTGTGACCTGATACAAGGTATTTGATCAAGAGTTTACTCAAATATGATGTGTGAGGATAATAACAGAAACTGCATCATACGTATGGTTGTCGTGAGGATTAAGAGGGTTAATGCAAGTAAAGTGTTTAAAACACTGACACAGCAATCTAAACATGATGAAAAGGCAGAGAAATACCCAACAGCTAAAGGAACATGAAAAAAGCCCACCAAGTCAAACAAAAGAGGAGGAAATAGGGAATCTACCTGAAAAAGAATTTAGAATAATGATAATAAAAATGATCCAAAATCTTGAAAACAAAATGGAGTTACAAATAAATAGCCTGGAGACAAAGATTGAGAAGATGCAAGAAATGTTTAATAAAGACCTAGAAGAAATAAAAAAGAATCAATTAAAAATGAATAATGAAATAAATGAGATAAAAAACACTCTGGAGGGAACCATGAGTAGAATAACAGAGACAGAAGATAGGATAAGTGACTTAGAAGATAAAATGGTGGAAATAAATGAAGCAGAGAGGAAAAAAGAAAAAAGAATCAAAAAAAATGAGGACAACCTCAGGGACCTCTGGGACTATGTGAAACGCCCCTACATTCGAATCATAGGAGTCCCAGAAGAAGAAGACAAAAAGAAAGGCCATGAGAAGATACTCGAGGAGATAATTGCTGAAAACTTCCCTAAAATGGGGAAGGAAATAGCCAACCAAGTTCAAGAAACCCAGAGAGTCCCAAACAGGATAAACCCAAGGCGAAACACCCCAAGACACATATTAATCAAATTAACAAAGATCAAACACAAAGAACAAATATTAAAAGCAGCAAGGGAGAAACAACAAATAACACACAAAGGGATTCCCATAAGGATAACAGCTGATCTATCAATAGAAACCCTTCAGGCCAGAAGGGAATGGCAGGACATACTTAAAGTAATGAAAGAGAATAACCTACAACCTAGATTACTCTACCCAGCAAGGATCTCATTCAGATATGAAGGAGAACTCAAAAGCTTTACAGACAAGCAAAAGCTGAGAGAATTCACCACCACCAAACCAGCTCTTCAACAAATACTAAAGGATCTTCTCTAGACAGGAAACACAGAAAGGTGGTATAAAAGTGAACCCCAAACAACAAAATAAATGGCAACGGGACCATACCTATCAATAATTACCTTAAATGTAAATGGGTTGAATGCCCCATCCAAAAGACAAAGGCTGGCTGAATGGATACAAAAGCAAGACCCCTATATATGCTGTCTACAAGAGACCCACCTCAAAGCAAGGGCCACATACAGACTAAAAGTGAAGGGCTGGAAAAAAATATTCCACGCAAACGGAGACCAAAAGAAAGCAGGAGTCGCAATACTCATATCAGATAAAATAGACTTTCAAATTAAGTCTGTGAAAAGAGACAAAGATGGACACTACATAATGATCAAAGGATCAATCCAAGAAGAAGATATAACAATTATAAATATATATGCACCCAACATAGGAGCACCGCAATATGTAAGGCAAACGCTAACGAGTATGAAAGAGGAAATTAATAGTAACACAATAATAGTAGGAGACTTTAATACCCCACTCACAACTACGGATAGATCAACTAAACAGAAAATGAATAAGGAAACACAAACTTTAACGGACACAATGGACCAGCTAGACCTAATTGACATCTATAGGACGTTTCACCCCAAAACAATCAACTTCACCTTTTTCTCAAGTGCACACGGAACCTTCTCCAGAATAGATCACATCCTGGGCCATAAATCTAGTCTTGGTAAATTCAAAAAGATCGAAATCATTCCAGTCATCTTTTCTGACCACAGTGCAGTAAGATTAGATCTCAATTACAGGAAAAAAATTATTAAAAATTCAAACATATGGAGGCTAAACAACACGCTTCTGAATAACCAACAAATCGTAGAAGAAATCAAAAAAGAAATCAAAATATGCATAGAAATGAATGAAAATGATAACACAACAACCCAAAACCTATGGGACACTGTAAAAGCAGTGCTAAGGGCAAGATTCATAGCATTACAGGCCTACCTCAAGAAACAAGAAAAAAGTCAAATAAATAACCTAACTCTACACCTAAAGCAACTAGAGGAAGAAGAAATGAAGAACCCCAGGGTTAGTAGAAGGAAAGAAATCTTAAAAATTAGGGCAGAAATAAATGCAAAAGAAACTAAAGAGACCATAGCAAAAATTAACAAAGCTAAAAGCTGGGTTTTTGAAAAAATTAACAAAATTGACAAACCATTAGCAAGACTCATTAAGAAACAAAGGGAGAAGAACCAAATTAACAAAATTAGAAATGAAAATGGAGAGATCACAACAGACAACACTGAAATACAAAGGATCATAAGAGACTACTACCAGCAGCTCTATGCCAATAAAATGGACAACTTGGAAGAAATGGACAAGTTCTTAGAGAAGTATAACTTTCCAAAACTGAACCAGGAAGAAATAGAAGATCTTAACAAAATGATCACAAGCAAGGAAATCGAAACTGTAATCAGAAATCTTCCAGCAAACAAAAGCCCAGGACCAGATGGCTTCACAGCTGAATTCTACCAAAAATTTAGAGAAGAGCTAACACCTATTTTACTCAAACTCTTCCAGAAAATTGCAGAAGAAGGTAGACTTCCAAACTCATTCTATGAGGCCACCATCACCCTAATTCCAAAACCAGACAAAGATGCCACAAAAAAAGAAAACTACAGGCCAATATCACTGATGAACATAGATGCAAAAATCCTTAACAAAATTCTAGCAAACAGAATCCAACAACATATTAAAAAAATCATTCATCATGACCAAGTGGGCTTTATCCCAGGAATGCAAGGATTCTTTAATATCCGCAAATCAATCAATGTAATACACCACATTAACAAATAGAAAGATAAAAACCATATGATTATCTCAATAGATGCAGAAAAAGCCTTTGACAAAATTCAACATCCATTTATGATTAAAACTCTCCAGAAAGCAGGAATAGAAGGAACATACCTCAACATAATAAAAGCTATATATGACAAACCCACAGCAAGCATCACCCTCAATGGTGAAAAATTGAAAGCATTTCCCCTGAAATCAGGAACAAGACAAGGGTGCCCACTCTCACCACTACTATTCAACATAGTTTTGGAAGTTTTGGCCACAGCAATCAGGGCAGAAAAAGAAGTAAAAGGAATCCAGATAGGAAAAGAAGAAGTGAAACTCTCGCTGTTTGCAGATGACATGATCCTCTACATAGAAAACCCTAAAGACTCTACCAGAAAATTACTAGAGCTAATCAACAAATACAGTCAAGTTGCAGGATATAAAATTAACACACAGAAATCTCTTGCATTCCTATACACTAACAATGAGAAAACAGAAAGAGAAATTAAGGAAACAATACCATTCACCATTGCAACAAAAAGAATGAAATACTTAGGAGTATATCTACCTAAAGAAACAAAAGACCTATACATAGAAAACTATAAAACACTGATGAAAGAAATCAAAGAGGACACAAGCAGATGGAGAAATATACCATGTTCATGGATTGGAAGAATCAATATTGTCAAAATGGCTATACTACCCAAAGTAATCTATAGATTCAATGCAATCCCTATCAAACTACCAACAGTATTTTTCACAGAACTAGATCAAATAATTTCACAATTTGTATGGAAATACAAAAAACCTCGAATAGCCAAAGTAATCCTGAGAAAGAAGAATGGAACTGGAGGAATCAATCTGCCTGACTTCAGACTCTACTACAAAGCCACAGTCATCAAGACAGTATGGTACTGGCACAAAGACAGAAATATAGATCAATGGAACAGAATAGAAAGCCCAGAGATAAGTCCACGAACCTATGGTCACCTTATCTTCGACAAAGGAGGCAAGGATATACAATGGAAAAAAGATAACCTCTTTAACAAGTGGTGCTGGGAAAACTGGTCAACCACCTGTAAAAGAATGAAACTAGAACACTTTCTAACACCATACACAAAAATAAACTCAAAATGGATTAAAGATCTAAATGTAAGACCAGAAACTATAAGACTCCTAGAGGAGAACATAGGCAAAACACTCTCCAACATAAATCACAGCAGGATCCTCTATGACCCACATCCCAGAATTTCAGAAATAAAAGCAAAAATAAACAAATGGGACCTAATGAAACTTAAAAGCTTTTGCACAACAAAGGAAACTATAAGCAAGGTGAAAAGACAGCCCTCAGATTGGGAGAAAATAATAGCAAATGAAGCAACAGACAAAGGATTAATCTCAAAAATATACAAGCAACTCCTCCAGCTCAACTCCAGAAAAATAAATGACCCAATCAAAAAATGGGCCAAAGAACTCAACAGACATTTCTCCAAGGAAGACATACAGATAGCTAACAAACACATGAAAAGATGCTCAACATCACTCATTATCAGAGAAATGCAAATCAAAACCACAATGAGGTACCATTACACGCCAGTCAGGATGGCTGCTATCCAAAAGTCTACAAGCAATAAATGCTGGAGAGGGTGTGGAGAAAAGGGAACCCTCTTACACTGTTGGTGGGAATGCAAATTAGTACAGCCACTATGGAAAACAGTGTGGAGATTTCTTAAAAAGCTGGAAATAGAACTGCCATATGACCCAGCAATCCCACTTCTGGGCATACACACCAAGGAAACCAGATCTGAAAGAGACACGTGCACCCCAATGTTCATCGCAGCACTGTTTATAATAGCCAGGACATGGAAGCAACCCAGATGCCCATCAGCAGACGAATGGATGAGGAAGCTGTGGTACATATACACCATGGAATACTACTCAGCCATTAAAAAGAATTCATTTGAATCAGTTCTAATGAGATGGATGAAACTGGAGCCCATTATACAGAGCGAAGTAAGCCAGAAAGATAAAGACCATTACAATATACTAACACATATATATGGACTTCAGAAAGATGGTAATGATAACCCTATATGCAAAACAGAAAAAGAGACTCAGATGTATGGAACAGACTTGTGGACTCTGGGAGAAGGAGAGGGTGGGATGTTTCAGGAGAACAGCATTGAAACATGTATATTATCTAGGGTGAAACGGATAACCAGCTCAGGTTGGGTACATGAGACAAGTGCTCGGGCCTGGTGCACTGGGAAGACCCAGAGGGATCGGGTGGAGAGGGAGGTGGGAGGGGGGACTGGGATGGGGAATACATGTAAATCCAGAGCTAATTCATATCAATGTATAACAAAAACTACTGTAATGATGTAAAGTAATTAGCCTCCAACTAATAAAAATTAAAAAAAAAAAAAAAAAAAAACCATTAGGATGCCAAATCCAGGAAAGATAATTATGAGTGTCCCTGAGGATAGGAGAAATTAGGAACCCTGTACACCACCACCAAAAACGTGAGTTAGTGCGGTTGTTCAGGGAAACAGTTTGCAGTTCTTCAAAAGTTTAAACATAGAGCTACCATACAACCCAGCAATCCCTCCTTGGTATGTAATCAAGAGAAATGACAGCATCTGTCCACACAAAAATCTACACACAGTGTTCACAGTAGCCCACAAAGGGAAACCAACTTAAGCATCTATCAACCAATGAATGGATAAACAACATGTGGTTCATCCATACAGTGGAATATTATTTAGCCACAAAAAATGTGAGGTACTGACATATGCTAAAGCATGCATGAGCCTTGATGAAAGAAGGCAGAAGCAAAACACAACATATTGTAGGATTCCATTTCTAAGAAACGTCCAGAATCTAATGAGACCGAAAGCGGATTTGTGGTTGCTGTGAGTTGAGAGATGATTTATGTGAGAGACAGCTAATGAGTAGGGGGTTCTTTCTGAAGTGATGGAAAAATGGTCTAAATTTATATTGTGATGATGGTTGCACAATTCTTACAATATATTAAAGCCACTGAATTGAATTCTACACTTTAAATGGGATGAATTTATGGTATATGCATTATATCAATAAAAATGCTTAAAATTTTAAAAAAAAAAACAACACTGATACATCATAAGAAATATATATATATATATATACATATATATACACACACAGACATACATACATATGCACAAACTACTAATATGTAATATTATAATATTATATGTACATATTAGCACTCTGCAGAACTACAATGAAAAAAGGAATGAGAAATAGTAAAAATTAAAATTATTAACATAGGAATACAAAATATCTCAAATGAAATATTGATTGAAATTAATTGGAAGTTTAGATACTGAGAAAAAACTTTATTAAACTTTAAAGTATTTATCCAAGCATTTTGAGGTATTTATCTAAACTGAAGCAGATGGAGAAAAGAGTACAGATAACTAACCAAATCTTTAAACCAACAGAGCCTCAGTGATATATGAAAAATATAAATTTCTCTCATATATGGCTAACTGAGTCCCCTAAGGAGATAGAAAAAATATTTGAAGAAATAAAGGAGGTATTTTTTTTTCCAAATTTGACACATATAATAAAACTTCAGATAAATGAAGTTAATAATCTCCAATCAGGATAAACACAAATAAATTTCACTCAAAAGCACAATATAATCAACTTGCTGAAAACCAAAGAGAAAGAGAAAATTTAAAAAGCATCCAGAGACAAAATAAACATTACATGTCAGGAAATAGAAATAAATATTTGCTGCACTTGTCTGAATTGCAGAAGGCAGAAGACAGTGGAACACCACAAAAATGAATAAAATTCTAGTATCAGTCCTGTAAGCTTCGATCTGAGGAAGCTAGAAGAAGAACAAATGAAACCTAAATTAAATAGACTTGTGGAAATAATAAAAAGCAGAAATCAGTAAAATTAAAAACAGACAGTCAATAGAGAAAATCAATGAAACCAAAAGTCAGTCTTTTAAAAGATCACTGAAGTGGAAAAAGCTTGGCCAGGCTGATAAAAAATAGAAAGATAACACAAATTATCAATATCAGAGGTGAAAGAGAGGATATTGCTATAGCTATAAGAAAAACTGAATAGCTACTAAACAAATATGAAGAAAAGCTCCCTAACATTTAACTCAAGAATTTAGATTATATGGACAAATTGCTGGAAACACACAAATCTCAAAACTGACTTAGAAGAAATAGAAAATCTCAATATTCAATATATATTCAATTATAATAAATTAAAAGTGAAAGTCACTCAGTCATGTCTGACTCCTTGTGACCCCATGGGCTATACAGTCCATGGACTTCTCCAGGCCATTCCCTTTTCCAGGGGATCTTCTCAACCTAGGGATTGAACCCAGGTCTCCCACATCACAGGCAGAGTTTTTACCAGCTAAGTCACCAGGGGAGGCTTAAGAAATTCAATTTATAACTTAAAAGTTTCCACATGGAAAACTCCAGAATCATGTTTAGTAAAAATTTAAAGAGAAATACTACCAGATTTATTCAAAGTCTTTCTGAAAATGGAGGAGAAGGAGAATTCCCCACATCATTTTGTAAGGCTTACATTACCTCAGTATCAAAACTAATGACAACAAAAGAGAAAAAACATAAATGTAAGCACAAAAATCTTTTAACAAAATCTTAGTACACAAACCCAGTGACATATAAAAAATAATAATATACCATTATCAATTATGGTTTATCCCAGAATTGAAAGGCTGGTGATACAACTGAAATGTCAACCAATCTAATTTGCTTTATCAAGAAAAATGCAGGTAAATCATTTAAAACATTCAACATTCATTCAAGATAATGTTTCAGAATCTGAGAAATGAAGGAAACTTCTCAACGTGACAAAACTACTGTGAAAACCTTACATCTAACCTCATACTTAATGATGTAAATGTTAATGTTTTCCCCCTAAAATGAGGGTCAAGGCAAAGTTGTCCACTCTGACCCGAAGCTCATATCTTATATATAAATTAAGTCAACAATCATCATTGACTTTAATGTGCATCATAAAGTTATAAATATTCTAGGAGAAAACAAGAGAAAAAAATATGTTTTGGGCTGAAGTTTCTTAGATAAGACACCTAAAGCACAAGATATATAAGAAGATATGGATAAATTGGATTTCATCAAAATTAAACAAAACTTTGCTTTATAAAACATACCATTAATTAAACAGAAAGTCAAGCCATATAACAGGATAAAAGTGTCTAAATCATATTGGACAAAGGACATATCAAGCATATATAAGGAACTCTCAAAGCTCAATAAAAAATATAAAACTTAATAAAGAAATGAACAAAAGATTTAAACAGATGGTCTTTTTTTTTAAAAAGAAAATCAATTATTAAATAGATATGTCAAAAGGTGATAAACATCAGTGCTCAGTCGTTTCAGTCATGTCCAACTCTTTTTGACCCCATGGACTGTCGCCCACCAGGCTCTTCTGTCTATGGGACTTTCCTGGCAAGAACACTAGAGTGGTTGCCAAGCCCTCCTCCAGGGGATATCCCCGACTCAGAGACTGAACCTGCATCACCTACTTCTCCTCTATCGCAGGCAGATTTTTTACCACTGAACCACCAGGGAAGTTCCAATAAACATCATTAGTCATTATGAAAGTTAGGAAAATCAAAACCAAAATGAGATTTCATTGTATATGTATTAAGATGGGAGACACATACACACACAAACATACACACCAAACAACACTAATTAGTGCTGGTAGAAAGCAGAGTACTTGGAGCTCATCTATATTACTCGTAGAATGTGAAACGGCACAGTCCCTTTGAAAGTTTGTCAGTTTCTTATAAAATTAAGCATGCATTTACCATGTTACCTAACAATTCAATTTTACTCCTAGAGAAATTTACATTTACATTTACACAGAAACCTGTATACAATGTTTATGTTGACTTTATCGGCAATTACTAAAAATGAAACAACCCAATGGTCCTTCAAATAGTGAATGAAGAAACAAATTGTGGTACATCCCTATAATGCAATAACATCTGTCAAAAAAGTTATTTATAAAAATAATTTTACTGGATCAATCTCAAATACATTTTACTAAATGAAAGAAAATAGACCCAAAAAATTATTTATAAAAATAATTTTACATGGATCAATCTCAAATACATTTTACTAAATGAAAGAAAATAGACCCAAAAGGCTACATGTATGAGTTCATTTGTATAACATTCCATATAACTGTAGATGTGAAGAATAGATCAGTTTTTGACAGGGGTTGGAAATGGAAAAGCTGGTTGACTATAGAAGAGCATCATGAAGGAATTTCTTAGAGTGCTTTAACTTTTTGTATCTTGATTGTGGTGGTGAACACATGTAGAATATTTGTTAAAACCCATAGAATTTTATGTTACCTAAGAGTGGTTATTTACTTTGTGTAAATTAATAGACAAAGCATATTGATATGTAATATACAGTTACATATTCAATAAAATGACCCAACTAAAAAAGACAATGCCAAATGTTGGTGATGAAATGTGGCCTATAACACAGCTCAGTTCTAAGGAAAACACATGAAATATTCTTTCCCAATCCTTTCAGTCCTATAGGGAAGGGGAGTTTTAGGAGTATCCGTCAGTTCACGGTGAACATATTTTAGAAGTTCTGCAGCAGTGATGTGAATTACAACTCACTCTGCTATCTGTTGCCTTAGGATTTCAGCTGAAGGTTTCTTTTAGCATTCTATTACATTAGCTTTGTGACCTAAGGCCCTCTGTGAATAATACACTCTGTACTCCAGGGTCTGGCTAGAGAATGGAAGTTTGATTTCTATTATCACAAGTTCACATAGAGAAATAACATTCATAAGGGATTACTTGAAGGGAATTCATTTATTTCTTCAGATGTTTAATTTTTTCTTCTTTTCAGAAAAAGCCAGCATATTAGAAGACTGTCCCCTTTCATTATTTTATTATGGTTTTTATTAAAATTTCCTTTCTCAAACTTTGCTTTAGTGTAATCATACCAGTCTTTGAAGGCCATTATAAGAATGACCATATGAAATTTTTCATTATAGTTTTATCAGAAAAGTTATGGAGGTCCAACTGCTGTAACTGATGCGTCCACTTACTGAAGACCCATGGGAGAAATTCACTGTGTATCTTAGTATCAGGAAAGCTCTTACTTTTGACATTTGAATTTGCTTTGATATTATGATACGTGATTATATATATTGTTTGTTCCCCTCTTCCTTCTTTTTTATAGGCCACTAGATAATTTAAAACCAAGATAAAGGAAACTATATTTTTGATTTCTCTATACCTAGCATGTTTTGAGGATCATTAAGTAATAATATGTGAACATCACAAATAAGAATATAAAGGTGACGATTTTTGAAAAAAGCTGTATTGCACATAAATAAGCATAACTGTATTAAAATAAATAAATTAGATGGTTTTATAATGGATATTACTATAGAACCTTTGGATCTTACTTTGTTACAAGCAAAAATATTTGCTGAGCAGACAGAAAAAAAAGCAGCATGGTGCCTAACAGGAATGTTGCAATAACTATGACACCATCTTGAGGTCATCAGATAACTTTCAAATAATAAATCATGTTGAGGCTTTTAAAAGTCATTTAGCATCTTGAGGAAATAGACATATGACAATAGTTAATTCTAAATGTGTTTGTATCAATACTATAAACCTGCAGTAATAAAAACTGCATGGTATTAGTATAAAAAGACATATGGATCAATGGAACAGAGTAGAGAGCCCAGAAATAGACTCACACACCTATAGTCAATTAATCTTTGACAAAGGATACAAGAACATAACAGTGGAGAAAAGACATTCTCTTCAGTAAGTGGTTTTGGGAAAGCTGGACATCTATATGTACGTCAGTCAAGCTAGAACACACTCTTACGACACACACAAAATAAACTAACTCCAAATGGCTTAAAGAGTAAATATAAGACATGACACCAAAAAATTCCTAGAAGAGAATATAGGCAAACATTCTCTGACATAAATTCCACCAAGGTTTTCTTAGGTCAGTCTTCCAAGGCAACAGAAATTAAAGCGAAAATAAAGAAAGGGGCCTAAATCAGAATTATAAGCTTTTGTACAGCAAAGGGAATCATAAACCAAATGAAAAGACAGCTTACAAAATGCAAGAAAATATTTGCAAATGAAGCAAGCAAGAAGGGCTTAATTTCCAAAATCTACAGACAGCTCATACAATTCAGCAACGAAACAAACAATCCAACTGAACCATGGACAGAAGACTTAAACAGACATTTCTAAAGGAAACACTAATGACCAATAGGCACATGAAAAGATGCTCAACATTGCTAAATATTAGAGAAATGCTAATCAAAAGAGAAGACTCTACACAGGACATCACCAGATGGTCAATACCAAAATCAGATTGACTATGTTCTTTGCAGTCAAAGATGGAAAAACTCTATACAGTCAGCAAAAAGACGAGGGGGTGACTGTGGCTCAGATCATGAAATCCTTATTGCAAAATTCAGACATAAATTGAAGAAAGTAGGGACCATTCAGGTATGACTTACATCAAATTCCTTACGATTATACAGTGGAAGTGACAAATAGATTCAAGGGATTAGATCTTATAGACAGAGTGCCTGAAGAACTATGGATGGAGGTTCATGACACTGTACAGGAGGCAGGGATCAAGACCATCCCCAAGAGAAAGAAATGTAAAAAAGCAAAATTTCTGTCTGAGAAGGCCTTACAAATAGCTGTGAAAAGAAGAGAAAAGAAAAGTATAAGGAGAGAAGGAAAGATAAACCCATTTGAATACAGAGTTCCAAAGAATAGCAAGGAGAGATAAGAAAGACTTCCTCAGTGATCAGTGCAAAGAAATGGAGGAAAACAATAGAATGAGAAAGACTAGAGATCTCTTCAAGAAAATTAGAGATACCAAGGGAAATTTTCATGCAAAGATGGGCTCAATAAAGGACAGAAATGGTATGGACCTAACAGAAACAGAAGATATTAAGAAGAGGTGGCAAGAATACACAGAAGAATTGTACAAAAAAGATCTTCATGATCCAGATAAACATGATGGTGTTATAACTCACACTCACCTTGAGCCAGACATCCTGGAATGTGAAGTCAAGTGGGCCTTAGGAAGCATCACTATGAACAAAGCTAGTGGAGGTGATGGAATTCTGGTTGAGCTATTTCAAATCCTAGAAGGTGACACTGTGAAAGTGCTATACTCAATATGTCAGCAAATTTGGAAAACTCAGCAATATACTATAACAAGCCATAAAGGAAGAGAATAAGAAAAATTATATATATATATATATATATATATATGCATGACTGAACCATGTTCCTGTGCATCAAAAACTAACACAACACTATAAATCCACTATACTTAATAATAATTATAGGAAAAAATAAATAAATATGTTCATATGGATGTCCTTGTTAGAAAAAAGGAAAGATTATATAACAATAATAGGTAAAAATACAATGTGGACTTCAGAGTAGATTTACTGGGTTTCATGTGATCTTGAGTAATGGTTTTAACCTCTCTTGGGTCAGTTTCCCTAGATAAACGAAGAAGACAATAAGTATTTCATAGAGTCATTATGAGGATTGACTAAGAGAAAATGCATAAAGTCCTGTGCAAAATGGCAATAAAATTAAAACAATTTTTATTGATAAAATATTAATAAAAATAAGATTAAAATTATGACACATCATTTAATGCCTATAGTGTTTGTATTTAAGAGGTAAGTATTCTATTGTGTGAACTCATAACTTAATTTTTTTCTTCTACCCAAAACTTACAGACTTCCCATTTGGCTGAGTGGTAAAGAATCTGCCTGCCAATGCAAGAGATTCAGGTTTGATCCCTGGGTCAGGAAAGTCTCCTGAAGGAGGAAGTGGCAACCCACTCAGTATTCTTGCCGGGAAAATGCCATGGACAGAGGAACCCGGTGGGCTATAGTCAATGGAGTCTCAGAGTCAGACATGACTGAGTGCATACACACACACACACACACACACACACACACACACACACACACTAAGCTTACAGAGCTGAAAAGGCAGTTTAAAGTGGAAGACACAACACATATGCCTGTTCCTGTAAGGTAGAGATCATATTGACTAATACAGCCCAAGAAGATCCTTTCTAACTGCCATCTCACATTTTGGGTTTTGTGACTATTTTTCTGGCCTCTACATTTGATGGTCTGAGGCTCATTTTCCCCAGAAAGTAAGAGATTCCGTTTTCAAAGGCAAGTTTAGTCATTGTTTTTCCTTTCAAAATTCAAATCACAAAAAAGAGAAGCAAAATAACATATTTTACATGATTCTGGGGAAGAATTACCCCTCCTCCTTCACCCTACCTGCCTCTAACACACACACCTTCTTCAAGAAGGATAAATTATAGAATGAAAGTGCCTGCAAAGGAACAGGCTGTTACTTTTTATATGCCTGTTTGCAGCTAGGTTCTGTTCTGACCAGGCTGAATCTATTACTAGCAATGCATTATTTACTGTCTTTCTGAATGGAGTCATATGTTATTGGTCTGCACCATGTGAAACCTCTATTATGTTCCATTTGAAAGTATTATAAGTTACCTGAAAGCACTAGTCTATATATACTGTAGCTTAATAAAACTATCTTTTCCAAATAACAGTAGTTGCAGTTATAGAAGGTTCAGCTGGGTCTTGAAAAATATTGTTTATACTTCTACTATGCCTATAACTCACTCAATGGCTTTACATGTCTCAGTATATTTGTTGCTTATTTTTGCATCTGAAAAATAGAAATTGCTTTGTTCCTAGTATTACTTTTGTTGAGTAAACCTCAGTCTTGTCTTCCCTCTTATGTAAAACAGCCTAGTGCCTCTGTAGATCTGTAGAGATAATCCTAATTTTGTGCCATATCTCTCCTGTGTGCCTATATATTTTTCATAATTTTCATCAAGTTAAAAGATTTAATCTACCAGTATTTTTTTAAAGTTGCACCTAATATCTAAAATGCTTTGGTTTCAGAAAGAAATCTAAATACTTCAATAGATGCTTTTTGACTAACATCATGGAATATTATGGACCAAACTGTTTAACCCCCAAGATTCATATGTGGTAGTATTATACTAATCACCTCCTCCACCCAGTGCTTCAGAATGTAGATAAAGTTTTAAAAGAAACTCTTCAATTAAGTTAAAATGAAATCATTAGAGTGGACCATAAACCAGTGTGACTTCTGTCTTTATAAACAGAGGAGTGGACGTTTGGACACAGAGATGTGCAAAGTGATGACAAATAGCAGACATATAGAAAAGTTGACTCTATAAGCTAAGGAGAGAGGCTTGAAACAGATTTCCTCATGAACCTCAGAAGGAAGCAACTTTACCAACATTTTGATCTTGAATTTTTAGCTTCAAAACTGAGAATGTAATTTTCTTTTAAGCTGCCCAGTAGGATATTTTGTTATGGCAGCTTTAATAAACTAATACCAATAGTATATATGAAGTGGTAAATGACAAATCTTGTCTCTTAGAATACATTATTTGTATTTAAAATGCTAGAAATTTCATGCATTGCCTTCGACTCTATTTTCTTTTTTAACAAATTCCAACTATTTGTTTCCAGTATTTATCTCCAAACATCAAGTAAATTATTGTAAGATGTATGTAAGAAGCAGTCATTTTTTATAATGTATTCAGTTTTTCTGTTTATATAACACTTTTAACATGTAAAAGAAACCAAAGTAGCCATGATCTTTTCATTATTTCATGTTTGTATCATTTATATTTTTCTGTCTCTATTCTTATAACCAATTTTCTTCTCAGTAAATGAAGTATCACTATATGCTTAAGAGTCTGCCTATGTGTACCAGTCCCTTGATCCCTCCCTCTTACAGAACTTAAGCCAAGTTGAAAGGAAAAAAACCCACATTTTCTGTAAAAAGTACTATTTACCTCATTGTTGAAGCTAGTGCTGTGAAAAGGAATAAACTAAGAGTTTAAGTTATAAGTTTTATGGAAAAGAATTTGAGAAAATAAAATTGTGTCACTCTCTGGGGAAAGTTTTAAAAAATTCTTTATGTCTTTATCCCTTAACATGTTAAGCCTTCAGTTTCTGCAAAAGCCTTTGGATTAGCCCTTTTTGAACATGAACCAATACATGAAGCTCAATGAAAAAGTTCTACTCTTAACTCCATACTCTCTTTACAGGCAGTAATTTAGTAAGTTCTGGCTTATTAACATCTATTAATTGTTCATTACATTTGTTACATTATAGAATGAAAGATAGCTGATTGAAAGAGAAATAGAATTTAGTAAAAATGAATGTACAAAGCAATAAATTGCCTAGCCTTTCTAGTGGAGAAGGCAATGGCAACCCACTCCAGTACTCTTGCTTGGAAAATCCTGTGGACCGAGGAGCCTGGTGGGCTGCAGTCCATGGGGTCGCTAAGGGTCGGACACGACTGAACGACTGCACTTTCACTTTTTGCTTCACACATTGGAGAAGGAAATGGCAACCCACTCCAGGGTTCTTGCCTGGAGAATCCCAGGGATGGTGGAGCCTGGTGGGCTGCCATCTATGGGGTCGCACAGAGTTGGACACAACTGAAGCAACTTAGCAGCAGTAGCCTTTTAAGAGTTTGACCATCAGTGCAATTGCCACCACCTGCAAGGAGATCCAACCAGTCCATCCTAAAGGAGATCAGTCCTGGGTGTTCACTGGAAGGACTGATGCTGAAGCTGAAACTTCAATACTTTGACCACCTCATGCGAAGAGTTGACTCATTGGAAAAGACCTTGATGCTGGGAGGGATTGGGGGCAGGAGGAGAAGGGGATGACAGAGGATGAGATGGCTGGATGGCATCACCGACTCAATAGACATGGGTTTGGGTAGACTCTGGGAGTTGGTGATAGACAGGGAGGCCTGGCGTGCTGCGATTCATGGGGTTGCAAAGAGTCCGACACAACTGAATGACTGAACTGAACTTAACTGATACATTTAATATATTGTAACTTCTTGGTGAATCTGAAACTAATATCTGAAAATAGAGGCAAAACAATTGTTGCCATCAACTTCCGGTGACCTCAAGCTAGCAGTGATGGAAAAACTTCCCATCACCATTGCATTCCTATATCTTTCAAATATTTCTGGACAGATTATATAAGCCCCAGTATTTCTGAATCGTCAAGACTGAAGTGATAAAGGAAGATAATTTAGAGTACTTAGAATTCAAAATTTTCTAGTTCTATCAAATATAATTTCATACATCCATAAAAGATCATGTGCTCAACATGATGGCTAAATGTCACATAGCGTTCATTCACTACGAAAAAGAAAGTTCAACTGAAAAGGCAATCATAATATATGTATATAGTAGAATACAATCATTTTCATTTTGATTATTTGATATTACTAAATGGTGAGAAAAGGAAATAAAATGACAACCATATTGAATGAGAAAAAATAATCAGAAATGATATTTAATAAAGTTTTTAAACAAATAATTCAACTGTTTCCATTGTACAATATTGTGACCATGTATGGAGAAATATATTGTGAAATAAAATAGGTAATGAGGGCTTCTCTGGTGGCTCAGTGGTAGAAATCTACCTGCTGTTGTAGGAGACATGGGTTTGATGCCTGATCTGGGACGATCCTACATGCGGTGGGACAACTAAGTCTGTACACCACAACTACTGTGCCAGTGTTCTAGAGACTGGGAGCCACAACTCCCAAAGCCCATGTGACATAGAGCCTCTGCTCCACAACAAGAGAAACCATTGTAATGAGAAGCTCGTGCACCACAATTGGAGAGTAGCCCCTGCTCACAGCAACTAGAGACAAGCCTGCAAGACCCAGCACAGCCAGAAATAAATAAGCAGTAAAAAACCCAGGTGATATACTGATTCAATTTTGAGAGAACAGTGTCGAAATATGTATATTATCTAGGGTGAAACAGATCACCAGCCCAGGTTGGATGCATGAGACAAGTGCTCAGACCTGGTGCACTGGGAAGATCCAGAGGGATCGGGTGGAGAGGGAGGTGGGAGGGCGGATCGGGATGGGGAATACATGTAAATCCATGGCTGATTCATGTCAACGCATGACAAAAACCACTACAATATTGTAAAGTAATTAGCCTCCAACTGATAAAAATAAATGGAAAAAAAAAGTGGTATAATATATTGATACCATGAATGACATCTTTATGCAACAGGAAGGAAAAAAAAAATGTTTGAAACTGTAAGTGCATGTGTCTATATAAGCTAAATCAGAGAGTGGAAGGCAAATGATTGACGTATATGTATGGCTGAGATGATAAAATGGGCATCAAAAGCTTTGCTGGTTATCAACTATGTTCACTGCTGGCTTTCCTGGTACCTAAAATTACTTATCATTATTAATTATTCTTTTAATTGAAGGCATTTCCCCCTAGAAATATGTGTTTAAAATGTAAATACATTAACTGAGAAGCAACACACGTGAACCGATTAGTGCCTATTTTTTTAATAGGCCTAAAGTCAAATCTTGGCTCTACCGCTCTGTGAGCCTAAGTTGGACCTCATTTCAACAGCTGTGATTTTTGTCTTTGATAAATACATTATAGGATTCCCTGGTGGCTCAGTGGTAAAGAATCTGTCAACTAATGAAGGATACACAGGTTCAATCCCTGAGTTGGGAAGATCCCCTGGAGAATGAAATGGCAACCCATTCCAGTATTCTTGTCTGGGAAATCCCGTGGACAGAGGAGCCTGGTGAACTGTAGTCTCTGGGGTCACAAAGACTTTGATGTAACTTAGCAACTAAATAACAACAACAATATGTTATGCCAAAGCCACTATTCAGGAGTAAAGAGAATAATGGACAAACTTGAGTAGAACCAGGTTTTTTTTTTTATGCGGGTCTGTAGACAGATGCTTTGGTACTTTCCAAACTTCTACTTGCATCATGATTTGTTAATCATGGCATGTTAACACCATTATTCACAATCCTTGCTTCCTCTGGAATTTTTTCCTACAGAAAATCAACAGTTAAAACTACTACTTTTACTAGAAACTATGAGGTCAAAAGTCATTTCTCCAGAGAACACATCGGCTAGCATTGCAATATCTTTTCAAATACAATAGTGAAAACAAGTCAGATTAGATAAAATGTTAATTTATTTATAGCATGACAGAGGGAAAATCAGAGATGCAACAAGTTTGCATGTTTAAACACAAATATCAATCATGCCAGAGATTTGAGAGAGCAAATTTATCTCCAGGTTTATGATTTATTTCCAGGTTATGAAAAATATTTAACTCAAAAATCACATATGCTTGACAGTTTTTGTTTCCTGAAAATTTCTGATATTGACACCATTTTTCTGTTTTAAAACTTATAAAAGTTGATTCCCTGCCCTTTAGTCTTAAATCATACCCTGGGGAAAACATGTCTAAATTGATGATGGAGGTCACTTGCAGAAATACTCAACTAGTCCTTTAGAGTGCTTTTAAAGGAAAATGTAGGTGGCATTCAGTCATTCAGTAAACACATCAATAAAACATTCTGGGACAGTCATTGCATTTAAGAAATGGGAATGTAAGACGAGGCAACATAGCTACTGCTGCTCTTCCTGCTGGATTTTTAATCTACCAAGGTATGAAAAATGAAAGAAAAAAGTATATGCAGAAGAGAATATAAGGTAATTATACATGATGGACAGAGAATTAAAATAGAGCACACTTTCTGAAATTTGGCACTTTTAATATTTTGGATTATGCAATTTTTGTGTGGGAGGGTGCTGTCTTTTACACTGTGGGATGTTTAGGAAATCCGTGGCCTCTACTCATTAGATTCCAGTAAAGTCTTATACCTATCTCAAAAAATCCCCCACCCATTTCCAAATGCCTCTTGAGGAGATGTATTTTTCCCCCAGTTGAGAATCAATGAAGTAAAGTAATATGATGGAGAGTGATTGCCTTGTCACTGAAAGAGTGGCATTTGATGGTCACAAAAGGCCATTTAAGCTGAGTCCTTAATGTCATGGAGGAGATATCCATGTAAAGACAAGAGAGAGAATGACAGAGTCAAAGGGGACAATTAGTGTCATAGCTCCCAGGCGGGAGTGAGAATGGCAGGTTTGAGGGACAGAAAGGAGGCCAATAAAAGAACAGAACCATGAGATGAGAGTGGAGAAAAGAAGTCAGTTCATATATGGGTTTTTGCCAGGTAAGGAGTTTTTCGTTTTATTCTAAGTATAATGAGATGCCATTGAAGGAAGTTTTCAACCAAGAAGTAATACTACTTGACTTATGTTTTAAAACAGTCACTCCTGTCTCTGTCTGGAGAATGAATTGAGGCACCATGAATAGAAGAAGGAAGACTAATTAGTAGGCAATAAATGTAGAAACTGTGAGATGATGATGATCTCAATTATCTGCAAATTTAAATTCTCCCTCAGTAAGCATGATCAGCATTTATACATTTTACATATTGATTTTCTTCCTTTCTCCTTCTCTTGTGCATAGGCATCTCTTCTCTTTCCTATGCTTTGCAATATGTTTTCCTATTTTCATAAATATGATAAATCATTATTTTTTCCTCAATTATTTATACAACTTTTTAAAGTTAATTCATTTATTTATTGAATAAAATTGAGTTGAATTAAGGGATTTAAGAAACAGCATATTATCCCTGTTATTAGTTTTCACTGAATATAATGTTCTATATACTAATATATTATGTCCAAAATTTTAAGTCCTATAATCAGAAAGATCTTTATATTTTTTCTCATATTGTCTATGATAGGAAGGAACAATAGGAGTAAGTGGCCATTAAAGTGGGTAGATGTGTTCTTTTTTTTTAAGCTGTGGGAAAGTCTTTTTAAAACTGCTTGATTTCTTCAATTATCTATAAAATACAGGAACTATATATTTTGCCTCATGTTGTACGAATTAGAAGAAAAAATGGCCACATAATGCATATTTTGTTTTATTTTTAACATTTTTATTCAGATATAGCAGTCATATAATAAACTGCATTCAGTTCAGTTCAGTTACTCAGTCATGTCTAACACTTTGTGACCCCATGAACCACAGCACGCCAGGCCTCCCTGTCCATCACCAACTCCTGGAGCTTGCTCAAACTCATGTCCATCGAGTTCGTGATGCCATCCAACTATCTCATCCTCTGTCGTTCCCTTCTCCTCCTGTCTGCAATCTTTCCCAGCACCAGGGTCTTTTCCAATGAAAACTGCCCTCACTGAGAAACAATTTGCAAGTTTTAAGATATAAATAAAAAAAATAAAGAAAAATAAGATATAAATGCATGCATTAAACCATCACCTCAGTCAAGATAATGAGTATATCCATTACCTTCAAAAGTGGCCCCATGTGCCTTTGTGATCCTTTCCCCCTGCTCTCCCATGTATGTCCACATCCCAGGAATACTGCTTTTCATGTACACTAGTTTATACTTAGTGTTTTATATGAATAGAATCATACTCTTTCCTGCACAGTTCTTCAAAAAATATGCTTTCTTATCTTTGCTCTTCTTTTTAAACTGTCCATTTACCTAAATGCTATTAAGATTTTCCTTTCACTGTATTTTAGCCATTTGTTGGTGGTGTCCATTGTTGTAGGGTTTTTTCATCTTCCTTGGGCTTGAATATTATTGAACACTTTTGGTTTCTGAGTGTGGTCTAATAGAAAGATATTTGGTCTTTCCCCCTGTTCCTTGAACAAAGCTCCCAAAACCCTTGGAATTTCCCAAGGGATTAAAGGTGCTAGGAATGTCTTTTGTTCCCAGCAATGGGGTGACTTTTGGTAGACCCCATAGATTTCTTTAGGATGGAAGATGGTCACCAGAAAGACCAAACAATGGTTAAAAAATTGGAACTTTCAGTCTCACCTCTCAACTACCAGAAAGGGAACTAGGATGGAGATTGAGCTAATGGTCAATTGCCAGTGGTTTAATCAGCCGTGCCTACATAATGAAACTTTCATGAAATACCCTAAATGGCGGGGTTCAGAAAGCTTCCAGATCAGTGAACACATCTGTGTTCTGGGAGGGTCGTGTACCTCAACTCCATGGGGTCAAATGCTCCTCTGTTCAGCACCCTTCTGGGTACCTCTTCATCTGGCTGTTCATTTGTATCCTCTATAATAAACCATAACCATAAGTAAAGTTGCCTCCTAAGTTTTATTAGCTGATCTGAATCTGAGGAGGGGGTCATAGGAATCTCGAACTTATAGCCAGTCATTTAGAAGCACAGGTTTCCTGGGATTTGTGATTGATGCCTGAAGTGGAGGGAAGTCATGCAGGACTGAACCCACTTGTGGGATAAAATGCTAACTTCTGATAGTGTCAGGATTGAGAACTGTCAGAGGACTGGTGGTCTTAGACCACACTTATTTAGTGTCAGAAGGGAAAACATTTCACTGAGTTTATAGTTTAGAAAGCTTTCCATCATGAAGTCCTTAATTTCTTAACATTTTTCCCTCTTTTCTAATACTTATCACTCTTTCCTTTGGGGATCCCACTTACGAAGAGATTAGGCTATTTGCAGTTATTCCAAAGCTTATTTATCCTATTAATTTTTAAAATTAACTTGGTTTCATTTTGGATGGTTTCTATGACTATATATTAAAGTTTATTAATATTTTGTGTAATCGAGCCTACCTTTATTTGCATCTAGTATATTTTTGTACCATATAGAAGTTACATATACCATTTGTAGAAGTTCATTTAGAGTCTTTTAAAAATATAGAGAAATGGATGGATAAGTAGATAAATATATAGATACATAGGGATACAGATATATTCTGTGTCTTTAACATTTTTGACATATGAAATACAGGTGTTAAAAACTGTTTAACACTTTATCTGGTAATTCCAATATCTGTGTCAGTTCTGGATCAGTTTTGATTAATTGATTTATCTCCTTCTTATGGGTCACATTTTTTCTGCTTCTTTGCATGCCTAGCAATTTTATTATTGGATAGCATTCATTGTTAATTTTACTTGACTGATTGTTGGATACTTTTGTATTCCTATAAACATTCTTGAGCTTGGATGTATTTAGTAGGTGGGACCAGCACAGTGCTTGGGCTGGGTTTGATTATTCCCCACCACACCAAGGTACAGTTGCCTTTCATTCCTGTTGGTGATTCTTTGTATAGTCTCAGGTAGTTTTCTTCCTGTGTATATGTTAAGTGTACAAATACTCAAGGAAGATGCTCTGCAGATCTCTAAGGTGTTCTCCCTTCATCTTCCTCTCTTTATCCCTCCCCTTCTTACCTTTCTAGCTCTCTTTGGACTTCTATCCTGCGGAGATAACCGTCCTGTTCTCCCCAGACTTTTGGCTTCAGCTTTGCCCCTCAGTGAGTCCACCAGGTTCTGCTTGAGTCTCACCTCCCTGCACCACAGCCTGCTTCCCTCTCAAAGCAGTAACTAACTGGGCAACTAGAGGGCTTTTCTTCTGCATTTTCTTTCTGCGCAATCATCATTCTTAATTCCCTAGTGTCCAATCTCTTCCAAACTTCTTTTTCCCATATTTTGCCAACTTTTTGGTGTATCAGCAGGAGATGAAATCTGATCTCTATTACTTTTTGCCTGGAAATGGAAGTCACAACATTTTCAAAACATCCTTAGATGGCTCACAGGGGATACCAACAAATTATAAAGGCTACATTTTAATATGTGCCAGACTTTATACTTGATCTTCTAGGTATACAAGTATCTACACCAGGTCTTTCATGTACACGGTATTTTCTTTGCATGACCCTCTTCTCACTACTTATTCCATCCATTTCTATTTGATGAGAAGTTTTATGTTACCCACCTGGAATTCCCTGGTGGCTCAGCTAGTAAAGAATCCACCTGAAATGCGGGAGATGTGGGTTCCATACCTGGGTTGGGAAGATCCCCTGGAGGAGGGAATGGCTACCCACTCCAGTATTCTAGCCTGGAGAATTCCATGGACTGTATAGTCCATAGGGTTGCAAAGAGTCAGATATGATTAAGTCACTTTCACTTTCTTTATAGTTATAGATTCCTCACTTTAATACTTCTTTGTGTATAGCCTGAGGATTTAAATTCCATCCAAAATGACGAAGTTTAAAGGGATGTGTTAGCTACAATATTAACCATCAATTAATTAAATGGCCTTTTTAGTTTTCTATTTAATTTTGTTTTATGAACATGTGGTTGCATCGTAAGTGAAGAAAATATCCTGAACTTAAATATAAATCATTTTCTATTTTAAGTAACTATATCTCAAAATTAAGAACAAACAAAACAGATAAATGCAATGCTAGTTATCTCAGAATCTCTGGAGAATTCATTACCAGAGTCCACTATTGCAAATCTCTGTAGGCTGGGATTTTATTGTTATTGTTATTATTGTTTTTGGAAATACTCTGAGGGATTTAAACTTGGCATCCTTTCTTCCGTTTTTGGATATACTTCATAATCCATCTTGGATTATGGTACAGTTTCTAGTATACATTTTGAAGCTTGAATAGGATAATACAATATGCTAAATGAGGTCCGTACTGTTGCTCTTCTTCAGGGATGCAAGAATTAATTTTATTTGCTCAGGATCTCTCTGTCTGTTTCTGTCTTTGTCTCTGTCTCTCTCTGTACTTCTGTGTGTGTGTGTGTATTTATATATATATACTTGTTCTTATGTCTGTCAGTAGTATGACTGTAAAATATTAACAAAACTGCTACCTTCAACAGTGAAGTTGTGCTGAAGGATTGACCAAAGATAGTTTCTCATTACTGATGTTTGGAAAGGATGTTGAATGACAAATTACTGCTGTTTAGTTATTGGAGTTAGTATTTAGAAAACTTTGAGAGTGCTTACATGACTCTTAAATTTAAGTATAGCTGTTACTGTCAAATATTAACTATAATGTTTTGGTCTGTGAAATCCAGATTGCCTTTTTTTAACCTTTTGCAAGTAATAAAGTATGTTTTTTTTTTTTCCCCATAGAGTTCTGGTATGAATAGGAGAAAGAAATTATGAGAGACTTTTCCTGATTTTGCTTTGCTCATCCCACTAATACAATGAGTTGTTGCTCTACTGGTTACCATGTCCACCATTCTTTTCTTTCACAGAGACAGAAACTTGGTTTAAACTAGTTAAACAAACAACAAAAAAAAAAGTTTTACTGCTTTAGGTAATTGAAGAGTTCAAAGTTAAGGGCTAGTATCAAGAAAGCAGACATTTGACATCAGAAGTCAGAACACATGGCCGCCTAAGAGAGTTCCTTCCAAGAAGTGACTTCCATAACCAAAAGAGAAAGAAGAAATATTTGGCATACAAATGTAGCAAATATCTACACAAGACATGATGCTATGAAACTCCTAGAAGAGAGAATAGGCAAAACATTTTCTGATATAAGTTGTATCAGTGGTTTCTTAGGTCAGTCTCCCAAGACAACAGAATTAAAAACAAAAATAAACAAGTGAGACCTAATAAAATTTATGTTTTTACAGAGCAAAGGGACCATAAAAATACGAAAGACAACTCACAGATGAGAGAAAACATTTGTGAGTGACGCAGCAGACAAGGGCTTAATCTCCAAAATATACAAACAGATCACACAGCTCAACAACAACACAAAAAACAACCAATCAAAAATGGGCAGACAACCCTAATAGACATTTTCCAAAGAAGACATACAGATGGGCAGGAGACAGACATACAGATGGGCAGGAGGCATATGAATAGCTGCTCAATGTCACTAATTATTAGAAAAATGCAAATCAAAACAACAATGAGATATTACCTCATACTACTCAGAATGGTCACCATCAAAATGTCTACAGACAACAAATGCCAGAGAGAGCACAGAGAAAAGGGAACCCTCCTACATTGTCGATAGGAATATAAACTGGTATAGCCACTATGGAAAACAGTGTGGAGGTTCTTCAGAAAACTAAAAAATAGAATTACCATATGATCCAACAATCTGACTCCTGGGCATCTGCCCAGACAAAACTATAATTCAAAAATATATATGCACCCCTATGTTCATAGCAGCACTATTCACAATTGCCAAAACATAGAAACAACCTAAATATCAATGGACAGATGAATGGATGAAGATGTGCTACATGTAGACAACTGAATATTCCTCAGCCATAAAAATAGCAAGTAATGCCATCTGCATTAAAATGGATACAACTAGAGATTATCATATAAAGTGAAGTAAATCAGAAGGATAAAGACAAATATAATATCACTTATGTGGAATCTAAAATATGGCACAAATAAACCTATTTATAAAACAAAAACAGATTCGCAGATATAGAGGACAGCATTCTGGTAGTCAAGGGAGAGGAAGATGAGGGAGGAAAGGATCTTGGGATTAGCCTATATAAACTATTATATATAGGATAGATAAACCACAAGGTCATACTGTATAGAACAGGGAACTATATTCAATATCCTGAGATAAACATGCTTCAGAAAAAAGAACAGTCAGATTTTTATTCTGTGGTAAAACATTACATGTGGGTTTCCCAGGTGGTACTAGTGGTAAAGAACCCTCCTGCCAATGCAGGAGACATAAAAGACGCAGGTTCAATTCCTGGGAAGGGAAGATCCCCTGGAAGAGGGCATGGTAACCCACTCCAGTATTCTTGCCTGAAGAATTCCATGGACGGAGGCATCTGGAGGGCTACAGTCCATAGGGTTGCAAAGAATCAGACACAACTGAAGCAAATTAGCATGGCATGGCATAAACCATTACATGTACTAGGCATTTATAAAATGAACTTACTCAGTGAAGATTTTGAGAGAAAAGCAAGACTCACACAGTCTGAAAGAAAGGAGTTGCTTTCATGGAAAGCATTTCCTATTAGTGACAAGGGAAACAGGTTCAGAGGCAAGAATGATTTCATTTCAAATGTGTTGGATCCAGTCCTAAGTCTGTTTTTTGAGCAGAATGTTGGTTTATGTTAAATAATAGTGGGAAATGCTCTGAGGGCTGCTGGTGAGGTATGAAGCCTTATCAGTATAAAAAGTTAGGTAGAAATTGCACAAACAAGGGATAAAATTAGAAAGAGGCATATTATCTAGGGTGAAACGGATAACCAGTTCAGGTTGGGTACATGAGACAAGTGCTCGGGCCTGGTGCACTGGGAAGACCCAGAGGGATCGGGTGGAGAGGGAGGTGGGAGGGGGGACTGGGATGGGGAATACATGTAAATCCAGGGCTAATTCATATCAATGTATAACAAAAACTACTGTAATGATGTAAAGTAATTAGCCTCCAACTAATAAAAATTAAAAAAAAAAATAAAAAAAAAAAAAGATAACCAACAAGGACTTGCTGTATAACATAGGGAACTCTGCTCAATACTCTGCAACAACCTAAATGGGGAAAGAATTTGAAAAAGAATAGATACACGTATATGTATAACTGAATCCCTTTGCCGTACACCTTGAAGTAATGTTGTTAATCAATTACATGCCAATATAAAATAAAAATAAAAAAAGAGATGCACCAGAGTAGGGCAAAGTGTAACAAAGCAGAGAGCCATGAACCTGAACCATCTGGTATGAGGAGCAGTGTATTGAAACCATGAATCAAGCAGCACTTAGGCTCATGCTTGAATCCCAAAGAGCAGAGTAAAAGTTCTTTGTCTGAGCAGGAAAATCATGACTCAGGGGTCTAGTGAGATAGGAGACACTGAATGAAGTGGGTTGCTTAGATAGGCAAAGACCCAAGGAGCCAGTGGAAAGCAGAATGTTGTTTCATTTCATTTCAACTCAGCAAATATACAACCAGATTTCGGAAGTGAGATTTGTGCAAAAAACTGGAGATATGGAGGGATGAAATAACAGAATTGGGGTCCTGGCAGAATGCATTAGAAAGACAAGGTAACAAAAATAGGACTGGCCTTGTTGCTGAGAAAAGTACTGTTGAGTTTTTGTTTATTTATTTCCCTTTTAAAACTAGAACTGAATCTTGGATCTATAGAAGATAGAGATCACAGACCTAACACATTACACAGTTCTATATTCTGATTTTCTATCTTTTCTTACATGTTCTTAACCCATCTTTTATTAATGTTCTTGTAATTTTTTTTTTTTTACCAGAATTAACAATGCTGCTTTTTGCTCCTGATTTTAAAGGAGGCTTGCTGGCTGCGCGATTTTAGGCAACTTATTCAACCTCTCTGACTTAATTCTACTCTTCTGTTAAAATGAAAACAAATAATGTTTGCATTTTAGAGTTCTGAAGGTTAAATGATATAAAATATATCCCAGTAAATCACACAAAGCTACATGAAACACAGGCTTCTTTATCCAAGTTTTCTTCAGTTCTTCACGACTTTCTTTCTTTTTCCTTTTTCTCACCCCATGTACTGAAAGATGTTGGAGCTAAGAAAAGCAATAAGTTGAAAAATCAAGTTATTCTTTTCATAGTGATATTCTCCCCTGAGAAATTTCTGACAGGAGGAGAAGGATCATGGAGCTGGGAGCCAAGCATTTTCTGTGATACTGATTAAGAGTCAGTATCCTGCCCAATCTTTTTAGAAGAAGAAATGTAAAATCTTTGCAATAGCCTAAGACTTAGTGATCTGGCCTGCTCTGGGTTCTCTCGGGTCTGATTTTCTCACCGTTCTCTCCTGTGTTCCCTCTCCTCCAGCCACGGTGGCCTCCCCACCTCTTCTGTACTGGGGATGTTGCACTGGCTGCTGCCCCTGCTGGGCATGGTCCTTCCACCAGTAGCTGTGAGGATAACTCCCTGTCCATCTTCACATCGTTGTTCAAATGTCACCTTCTCAGTGAGGCTACTCTGACACCCATATTTAATTTGCAAAATCATCTTTCCTGTTTCAGCATTCCAAATCCTTTCTACTGGGCTGAAATTTTTACCCCATCTAATCTAATCATCTAAAGTATTATGTGATTCATCATTTATTAATTATAGTCCATCTTCCTTACTGAAATAAAAGCTCTACAAAGACAGAAGCTTTTGTCTGTTTTGTTCAATGCTTTATCCTAAGTCCTGGGACATGTTAGGCTCTTAGTAAATACTTACTGAATTAGTAAGGTTGCATTTTTAAGATAAATATGAAACATTTACATTAGTAACTTAATAAAATGTATTAAGAGATCTAGTTTTAGTGAGAAAATAATTAATTACAGATTTTTGATTGGAAGACAATACTTATGAGTTCAAAACTAACTGAAATGAAATCAGGTAAAACTCAATCAAAGCAATTTCAAATGAAAAAACCTCCGCTAAATATTTTAATTAAATTGGGAGCAGAAAGAGGAATTTGGTGACAGGTACAAACTCTTAATGCAAAAGAGCATGTAAGGACTCTAAAAAATGGTTTCTACAATAAAGGGAAACAAACAATCCAAAGTAATTTATTAGAAAAATAACTGCATGTGTACAAGATATTACAAATAAATATTATTTTGTCCAGTAAGGGGATACTGATGATCAGAACATCACAGGGAGGGTAGAAATGTTTATTTCTCACTTTAATCAAAGAAAGAGTTCACAACATCAATAACACAGAATCAAGAAACAACTTGGAAGAAGAGATTAAAATTCAGGAAATCTAGAAATAGACCATTTCTAACCTGCAATTCATAGTAGTGATGACCATGATAAAACATACACACAGAAAAACACAAAACGGTTACGGCAAAACTTATAGCCTTCTTTTTTGAACTAAGTTCTATGAAAGACAAGTTTTCAGTCATGCATATGACACATCTCATTATCATACAGTTTCCTTGTGTATATATGGTGGTGGTTCAGTCGCTAAATCATGTCCAGCTTTTGTGACCCCATGGACTGTAGCTTGGCAGGCTCCTCTGTCCATGGGATTCTCCAGGCAAGAATATTGGAGTGGGTTGCCATTCCCTTCTCCAGGGGATCTTCCCAACCCAGGAATCGAACCCAGGTCTCCTGCATTGCAGGCAGATTCTTTACCAATTGAGCTACAAGGGAAACCCTACATATATATGTACATGTATATGTATATATATATATATATAAATTATATCTGGAAAGTTAATCTACTTTCCATACTCTGCAAACACATTTTTGAAAAGTGTTTTAAATTCACTGCCACATTTTCCAAAAAATTATCATGTAGACCATTAACATCCATAATTTTTATGAAAAACCACAAAATATAAATAAAAATTTCCAATATTTGCAAATATCTGTTTTAATGTAGCTTTAGTAGCCAAATTATTTGGTATTTAGATATGAGTCTTTATCCATTCTTTCTATTACAAGGATATCACTCTTATTAACAAGACAATACAAGTCTATAAGTTTTAGTGTACATGATGCATTTTCTGTGGTATATTCGATAACCTTTTCTCATTTTTTAAACCAACATATGTCATATTTTGTAGAATAAAACTGCAACTCAAAATCGACTTTGAGTGCTGTCCTTCTGGGAGGTCCCTCTATGCAGAGTGGCACTTTTGCCAAATGGCCGTCACTGCATGATTACTGCGTGATGGTGTAATTTAGCTCTCCTGATGAACACTTAGGGTGAGGACCACTCACTCTGATACCTCAAATCAAACTTCCCTAACCCTTGTGGTATCATTTTTTTTTTTAAAGCAGAGAGAATGTAATGAGATATATTTTAAAAGAAAGTATTGCTAACTAGAGGTAACTCTTTTGGTAAAACAATATAAGAGGAAAGGGATGACGTCCTCGGTACAGACTACAGAGACAAGAGTTCCCTTTCTGTTTGTACAAATTTCACTTAAAAGGCATGTTGCTTCTTTTTTGGCTCCCACCAGTGGAGCAGACAAAATTACATTTGCCTAAAATGATGGGTACTCTTATACTCTACTCCAGGAAAGGATACAAGACTGACTTGTTACTTTCATATATGGCATCTCTTTTAAGACCAGTGCTTTACTAGCACATAACCATTACACAAAACTGGTATAAAACTGCTGGGATTTAACTTTAACAGATAAGCAAAGGGAAGAGAAAGGGGTGAATCAATAAGTTTGATCACCCATTAGAATTCTATTTATACTTTTACTGGGAAGATATTAATATTAACTGATTTAAATAGAAGCCACCAGTTTTCATGTGACATTGGTGCTTATCAGCAATGATAATGTATTTATATTTCACAAGCAAATATGAATTAAAGATATCTGGATTTTATATCAGGGACCAAGGCACAGCCGATATGTTAACAATTACTGCTTTTAATTTCTTAGTGCCACATTATTGGGGTCTCATAGGTGGCTCAGTGGTAAAAAAAAAACCTTCCTGCCAATGCAGGAGACACAGGAGACATGGGTTTGATCACTGGGTAAGGAGGATCCCCTGGAGGAGGAAATGGTGACCCATTCCAGTATTCTGCCTGGAAAATCCCATGGACAGAGGAGCCTGGCAGGCTATTCTTCATGGGGTTGCAAAGAGGTGGACATGACTGAGCACACACTCACCCCACATTACTGAGTGCCTTTTTTTTTTTTTTTTGCTAGCTTCCATGATATATATACTGGGAATATAGGTAGAATGCTTTACCACCTGAGCTACTGGAGAAGCCTTATACTGGAAATATAAAGCTTAATAAAATTGCTTACCTAATTAGTATGTTATTATTTTTCTGTAAATGCATATATTGTTTAGTCTTTAGCCTAATACTTGGCAATTTTGAAGAGGAATTGGAAGGTGACCTTTAATGCCATATCCTTCCATCAAAAAGTAAAAGTATCAATTGCAGAAGACTGCATTTCCTAGATTTTATTAAAGGTATTGGCATTGGTATTGGTAAAATGCCATGTCTCTTGCAAGTTTCCATCAAAACTTTATGAGAACACAGTGCCTTTACAAGAAATCAAATTCACCTCTCTGATACTTTGCAAAGATTTGTCAATTTCTTATTACTAAAATATTAATTTATAAGAATAATACATAAATACTGAAGAATATGACTTTTCTTTTTATCCCTATTGTGCCAGAAAGCACAGGGCAAATCAGAGACTGAAGCATTGCACAAAATGTGTTTTAGGGGGTGAATAAGAGACCTCAAAACAACTTCCATCAGTAAAAATCCATTTTACAGGAAGTTTTCTTGAATGAGATTTCTCATTTTCAGATCAGCTTGGGAGATAGTAGATTAAGCAGAAGGAAGATGTTTCCATATTCTTCGATTTCCTGGATTCTTTTATACGCTAACATGCTTTGTGAAGACAAGAGGGCTCAGTTTTTCTCAACTCAATTTGGTCACAGGACAGTGCTTTTTGTGTCCCCCTATAGATCGTCTATGGGAATTATTCTTCCAAAGAAAGCACTTTGGAAAGCTACACAGTGTGCTGATTAACTTCAGTGATTAGGTTGAGATTTAAAAGGCAAGTGTATCTACATTTTAATACTCCAACATCTGATGTACTGGTTCTTTTTTGGAAGGAAAAACACTGTAGAAATGATAAGAAGCAGGGAGGGCTCCAAGGGTGGCGTTGCTCAGATTGTATTTGTGCTAACATTTTGCAGATGTGCATTTTAGCATCTGAGAGGCAACATTTCTCCAGTGAACCTGAATTATTTAGATTAGCCAAATGAAAAGGAACACTTCCTTAGGAATTTTGGTCTATTTTCTACCTGCAGTTTACCCTGTTTCAGATATTCTCTCATTCACCACCATGCCTCCAGTTTGTTAAAATTGTAAATGTCACTTGCCCAGATTGAGTGGAAGTTAGTAAAGTCGATCTGATGTATTATTTATATTCCAGCTTCATATCACACTTTTGGCTGAAGAGCCCAAGGCTCTGAGAACTTTTCAATAAAGCAAAAATGATGGAAGTCAGTATAAGAGCAGAAAACCTAGGATAAAGAGAGTACAAATAAGAGAGTTATGAAGCTAAATACTGACAAAGTATTCAGAGTTCATTTATTAAAATGGAAGAATATGAAAACAATAGTAATGTAATAACACACCAAAATCAAGTGGCATAGAATTAGATGTGTTTTCTAACTGTATGCATAGTATCAATTTCAAAAGAAGAGAACACATCAATAACAGCCTCTTACAAACAAGAATCTTGAGATGTCATGTGCACGCCCCCAACCCCCATCATGGACAACTTACTTATTCATTTCCAAACACTATGTGGAAAATTCCCAAATTGGAAAATGCTGAATCTTTCAACATTATTAATATCCAGAAAATCTGGTTAATTTTAATACTTTTCATATTTTTATGAAAATCACATAAATGAGCCTAGATTTTCTCACATCATTGAGAACAATCAATTCATGATTGGAGTCTAGGAAGAGGGGGAGTGATGAAGTCTAAACATTGTTTAGGACAATAAGGATGGCCCAGAGTACAGAATGCTTCCCTTGTGGCTCAGCTGGTAAAGAATCCACTTGCAGTGCGGGAGACCTGGGTTCGATCCCTGGATTGGGAAGATCTTCTGGAGAAGCAAAAGGTGACCCACTCCAGTATTCTGGCCTGGAGAATTCCATGGACTGTACAGTTCAGTTCAGTTCAGTTCAGTCACTCAGTCGTGTCTGACTCTTTGTGACCCCATGAACCTCAGCATGCCAGGCCCCCCTGTTCATCACCAATTCCCAGAGCTTACTCAACCTCATTCCATTGAGTCAGTGATGCCATTCAACCATCTCATCCTCTGTCGTCCCCTTCTCCTCCCACCTTCAATCTTTCCCAGCATCAGGGTCTTTCCAAATAAGTCAGCTCTTCACATCAGGTGACCAAAGTATTGGAGTTTCAGCTTCAGTATCAGTCCTTCCAAAGAATTTTCAGGACCGATTTCCTTTAGGATGGACTGGTTGGATCTCCTTGCAGTCCAAGGGACTCTCAAGAGTCTTCTCCAACACCACAGTTCAAAAGCATCAATTCTTTGGTGCTTAGCTTTCTTCATAGTCCAACTCTCACATCCACACATGACTACTGGAAAAACCATAGCTTTGACTAGACGGACCTTTGTTGGCAAAGTAATTTCTCTGCTTTTTAATATGCTGTCTAGGTTGGTCATAGCTTTTCTTCTAAGGAGCAAGTGTCTTTTAATTTCATGGCTGTAGTCACCATCTGCAGTGATTTTGGAGCCCCCCAAAATAAAATCTGTCACTTTTACCACTTTTCCCCATCTATTTGCCATGAAGTGATGAGACCAGATGCCATAATCTTAGTTTTCTGAATGTTGAGTTTTAAGCCAACTTTTTCACTCTCCTCTTGCAGTTTCATCAGGAGGCTCTGTATAGTTCATGGGGTCACAAAGAATCGGACACCACTGAGCGACTTTCACTTTCAGAGTACAAAATAACTTGGAGAAGGATTTGATCTTCCTTTCAAGTTCAAAATTTTGTTTAAAAAAATTGGATTGGACTTGACTGGGAATTATTAACTAAATGAGCAAAAGATATAAAATGGTTTATTTATAGAATTGGAGCTCTGATTCTAGATGGCCTCCATTCAAGTTATTTCTCTATCTCTTCCTAGTAGGGTGACTTTAGGCAAGTTATTTAACCACTTAATCAATATCCTTATCTTTAAAATGGATGTAATAATAGTATCTACCTCCCAGAATTAGAACATATTAACTTATTTTACATAAGATGCTGGAAATATTGCCTAACATACAGTAATAACTCAACAAATAATTATTATTATTTTGATTTTATAAGCAACAATTTCCCCACAGCCTTGCCATCAGTGTCTTTGATAAGTTTAAATGCCTTCTCTTCATGGACATCTCTTCAGTCACCTAAAGTGATTCTTCCCTCCACTTGGGAATTATAATCATTTTCCTAAGCCCCTACCCTCAGCATCTTTAAGTTTACTCAACATCCTTTCTACCTGGGAAATATTTTTTCCTCTTTAGTTTTATATCTTGCTAACTCTTAAGTTATATTCACTTAGATGTGGCCTATTTCTTGATTTTCAGTTACCATTTACCTTGACATTTTCACATGGATGCCCTAGGAACACCTCTAACTCAGCATGAATTTTTCCCATTTCTTGATTCCCTGATTCATCCACTACAATGCTGCCAGATTTAGTATTCACCTTTCAATACACACTTCAAATAGAACCTCCTTTACAAAGCTAAGTGCTCCAGTTAAATTTTATCAGTACTCCACTCTTCATTTGAATTTCATTCTTATTTGTGGTTATTTTTACTATATATCAAATTAACCCACCACTAATAAAAGCTGTTGAGGGCTAAAAACTATAATTTTCAAAGTACTTAAAAAATGACAGGGTGAACAAAAAATTTGATATTTAATGAACGGTTGCTAAGTTGGATGGTGAATGTAAAGGGAATCATTACCTTTTAAAATGGTAAATGAAATGGAGTGATTACATGATTTATACAAAAACATACAGGAACATAGTACAATTACAGTCATTGGAATAAAAAAAAAGAACATGATTTCTAATAAGTACGATAAGAATGGTCAACATGAATATTTATATACACATTTTAACTAATGTATACACATAAAATTAAACATATAAAATGTTAACACACAAGATTATTTATGCAAATACATAGTGAAATATGTATAATATATAAATATATTTTTGCTTAGTATTTCAGATATGCCATTACCTGTGCTATTTTTGTAATGACAGTATTAGAGGGCAAGAAATGAAGATGACTCATTCTAGAATAATATCATGTGCTCAAGTTCATTTGAGAAAAATTATTTTTAAATTGTTCCATATGAATCAAAGGGCTAGGAGGAGCTGAGAAAGTTATCTGCTTTATACCTATGCCTCAGGGTTGAAAGTTTTTACATTCTGTTGAAATGATTGATTAATATTCAGAAAAAGAGAATATCCATAGAATTTCTGACCATGTGCTGCATACTTTCCTTAGATTGCTACTGTTCCAATATCTTCATCATTCTCAGTGCAAAAGATCAAAATTAGCAGGTACACTGATCAAAACCAACTTGATTATTTATCTCATTTAAAAAATAAGGGAAAATATCTTTTAATGTTTGAAATTATATTAAATTTTGGCTATTTCCTGTTATTGCATATAATACTATGCATTATAGGATTAGATTTTTCTACTTTTATTTATTTGTTGAAACTATTTTGATGAATTTTAAGTCCAAAGCAGAATTTGGGTTTTGACATTTCAAGACCTTGTCAAATTGTATTTATGTGTATGTGGATATATATTTATAAAAAACATTTTTCTTCTTTTTATGCATTAATTCACAGATTATGAAGATGTAAGCAATACATTTGCCTTTAAAAGTTGATTCACCATTAAATTATCATTTAAAATGTACTTTTCCTTTCTCAGGTTCAGCAGCAACACTGGAGAAAATCATAATGTCGTCAATAACCAGTAACTGGCAAAGGCTTTGTAATTGGGACAGAGCATAGTTTCTACAAAAGTCATATTTCCTATCTGACCCTCTCAGTGTGTGCAAGTTGTGAAGTCATATGGTGTTTGCCTCTAGGACATAGAATGGAACCAGGAAGATCCTCCTAGATATAGTTTCCACAGGAGATTAACTTACAACACAGAATCTCCTCTATAGTCCGTCCTTTGGATTAATGACTTCTGCTATCTGGAATAAGAGAACTAAATATTTGCTGAAAAACCTGATGCATTTTTAGACATGCAGGAGAAAAATGTAGACATCTATCTGCCTTTTTCATGATTAAGAAACGCAAAATTCTGCAATTCTATTCCAACCAAACTAAAACTGCCAAGTGGTATTTAACATCATGAATGCACATTTTGGATGAGCTCTGTAAGAGAAGTGAGAGAGGAAACTTGAGGATGCAATGCAATAAAGTTGGGTCCTTCCTAAAATTGTTCTTCAATATCCGGATGAGAAGAAATCAGAAACTATTCATGCATGTTTCAAGCAAAAAAAAAAAAAAAAAGTGAAAAATCCAGTCTTTCAGCTATAATAAACTCCAAGCAAAAGTAGAGATGCAACCTGAATTTAAAATAAACCCTTTAGATTTTTCAACTTATGAAAAAGGAAATTAAACCAGCTCAACCATATTATATCCCAAAATGTCTGTTAAAATGTGACCTTTTACTCAACTAGCTTTTCAATAATTCTAGAATTACAAATTCTGATCTTGATTTTTATATATATTTCATATTCAAACACATCTTGGATGGAGGTAAGAAAATAACCTTTGTCCTTGGAGAGGAATGCTAATGCTGGCTGAAGTCCTAGATTTTAGTTTGTTCCATCCCTTAAAATGTAGATAAAGGTGTAAAAATGATATGTTACAGTGACAAATAATGAAAGGAAGAATTTAATGAAGTACATTGGAGAATGCTCTCACTATGCAAGTTGGTCATTTATCTTGCCATCGTGTTTAAGAATTTTTAAGTATAAACATAACAAATGAAACAGAGAGTAAAACATATTTTATACTTTTTTACCTTTTCTTCCTTCAGGCAAAGAAAGGGAAAAAAAGGAGCTAATTTTTTTAAGTGCTGTTTATCATGAAGGTAAAATTTAGATTCAACAGCTCACCATTCTTCCATAGGTAACACCACCTCTTTCTTTCTGACCCATTTATGGGATCTCTCTGATTCAGGTTTATACGCTACCTGGCTGGCAATGTTTATAGTCCCTTGAGGCAGCCATGCCTCTGCCTCCAAGTCAGAGCTTGCTACTTGTATCAGATGACTTTCTATCTATCTGCAGAGCCATGGAGGGAGCAGGCCTTGTTGAAGTAATGGTCTTATCATCCATTTTCCTGCTTCTCTCTGGGTTACTATTATCTCATCTATTTTCCCCGGATGTGGACCTCTAGAACACCTGCTGGCTTCACTTGCCCTCTATGGGAAGCCTTTTATGAACCTCATTTTTTTTTTCCAGTTACTGATATTACACAGAATTACATGATATGAGCTCACTGCTTTCATTATTTAATTTAAATTATTACCTGTCTATTTATTATTAGAGACTAAAGAGAGCCCAGGGACAACTTAACAAAAAACAGTCCAGAAACTAAAAAAAACAAAACCCTCTTAAACCATTCTCATTCATTCAAAAGGCTGGCTGTTTCCCTCATATCCTACCTTTGTGCAGCTGCACCTTTGTTCCAATGAACTCTAGAAGCATCTCAAATAAAAGTTTATTTTTCTTTCCTAACCTTCCTAAAATCAGGAAATTGATTCATTCACTCAATAAAAAAGCTATTGGGCACAAATTAAGATCTAGGTGACAGAAGTATCATAGTGAACCATAAAGATAAAAAGCATTACCTTCACAGAGTCAATAGATTTTTGTCTTTTTGCTCCCAAATCTCTATAGAGTAAATCATCATAAAGCACACAATTCAACTTATGTTGCTTCATTGTCCACAGAACTTACTGGTTTTCTGTTTTTACCAAATAAAATGTAAAGCCCCAAACCCTACCATTTGCCCTAAGCATCCTCATGGTGTTCCGCAAATACTCCTTGCATGCTAAAACTTAATAACTCAGACATTTCTTCCTCTCCTATGATCCATGGGGGGTCGGGGTGGATATTACAATCCTCAGATACCTCATGATGCCAGAAATAAATTTGTCCTTTCTCTATATGGTCTCTCTCATCTATCATTTCCTTGAATTTGATTCATATTTCTCTTAGGGAATTTACATCATTTGTTTCTATAATATAGATATTTATAGCCTTAATCTTCCCAACACATAAACTTTCAAGTGTAGTTAATATGGTTTTTCAATTTTTTCAACCATTCTTCACATTTGAGCCTCTAATAGAGCCTGAAATATAGATAGTTCTTAATAAACTGTGAATGAATTACTCCACCATTGCTATGTAGTATCTGTATATTCTTTAGGTTTACTTCTCTAAGACCATACATGGAATTTAGATATAGAGATTAAAATAAGTATGATTCAATAGAGTGATATATAAAAGTAAATGGAATTTAAAAACTATGAAAATATGAAGCCTAATTTCCCTCAAGAATAACCTACATCCTAGGAACAAGGTTGGGACCTAAGGAAAAAAAAAAAACAAACATGAGCTTATTCATACAACAAAGATGCTTCCTAGGACAATAATGGAAGAGCTTGTCTGCTGTATACAAGAAAATTAAATAACTGCTTGAGTGACTGACATTTTGATGGAGTAAAGATTTAATTTAAAAAATATATCATTCAACATTGTCTCCAGTAAATCTCAGGGGACCACATCTTTTGTTCCATTTGCAACCAGGAGACAGGCACATTTTAATATTATCCTTGCATTACCTTCATAACAAATGATGGGGATGTTTTAAATAATAAGTCTACAGTCAAGTTAAGCCATTGGACATTTCAGAGTTGACAAGTGAAATTTATTTTCAGGAATTATTTTGTAAAATTACTGCTTTACTTCAGCATGAGTCAGTGTACAAATTTACTATGTCCCAGTTAGGCACTGAACCGCTTGATTTCATCTTTCACTAAATTTCAGGACATTCATTACTTCTCTAAGGAAAAGACACCAGAATTCTTGTGATCCTTGTGGGTCCTTTCGGCTTCAACAACTGTAGTTGCAGAACATGGTGCAAAACTACACTAAGATGAGGGTTCAGAAAATAGCTTAAAACCTTTCTAACGATATGGTGCTCTGTGCACTGATAAGCATTGCAAAAATAATACCAATGACATTGAATATCAGCACATTTGTGTTCATCATCTTTGGTACTACTCTTCAATCTGTTTTTAAGTCATGTGATAATTCCTTCCTCATTTAGCCCCAAACCTCCCACTCCTTTCTATGTCAAAAGTAAACGATCTGGGCTTTAATTTCTCCAGGTTCATCTTCCTGGGAAAACTTATCCCTCTCTCCAAATATCCGTTCATCCTTCCTGTAAGTATTTGCTGAATACCTACCACATGCATTGATTTTTAATAAAAACTATGGAGGATCAACAGAGAAGGCAATGGCAACTCACTCCAGTACTCTTGCCTGGAAAATCCATGGACGGAGGAGCCTGGTAGGCTGCAGTCCATGGGGTCGCTAAGAGTCAGGCATGACTAAGTGACTTCACTTTCACTTTTCACTTTCATGCATTGGAGAAGGCAATGGCAACCCACTCCAGTGTTCCTGCCTGGAGAATCCCAGGGACGGAGGAGCCTGGTGGGCTGCCCTCTTGGGGTTGCACAGAGTTGGACACAACTGAAGCAACTTAGCAGCAGCAGCAGCATGAAGGATCAAAAATAAGTAATGCATAGTTATATTTCTTCAGGAGGGTAAGATGTAGTTGAATGTACTTACAAAATAACTTTTACAGGGATTCATATAGTATATGCAAACTAGGCAATTGCATTCATCTGGTTTAGTCACTAAGATTTTGATTTGGAAAGTTAATAGTTTAGCTGTCATTGATTTCTTAGACTTAAGAACAACTAAAAATTTTCATAACCAGCTCAATCTTTTTGTTAACAAAGAATTTTAAATTTACCTAATGTGTAATATGAAATTGAACATGTTGAATATCAAAATGTCAAACATAGTATTATTAAAAATAATGTTCCCTATGTTCCAAATAGAACCTTATTTATAGATTCCCTTTAAAAGGTTTGAATTGTTCTCTCAAGCACCCTACTCAGGCCCTAACAACCTGCAGCACTGTCTTCAACGGGTCATATCTTTCCCAGGTGTTGCTGTCCTTGCAGATCAGCCGACAGCTGCAGAGCTCTGTTGCTTTTCTGAGCCTCTTTCTGCCTAAATACTGGGTATCATGCTTGAGTTTCTCATTTAGCTAATTGGCACTTAGGTCTTATGAATTGAATTGTCCTCCCTCAGTCAGATAATTGAAGCAGTATACTCTAAGCTCCTCTTCACTCAAGCATCATCTCTACACTGGAAATTGCAGATAAAATAACTCTATCCTGTCTGTCAAGAATTGGCAATATGATCTGCCTTGCGATTAATCAGCCCTCCCTTCTGGTTAATTCTGCTATCCTTTTCCACTGATGGCCTAAATAACTTTAGAATTATTTTTAAAAAGTAGTGCTGATATAGTTCTACATCTGGGGAGCCAAAGTTGTCAACTGAGCCTGGGCAGATGACATTTTGACATTATTATTACTTTAAGCCTCAGATATTAACATAAAGAATAAAAGCATGGATCATATAATTATAAACCTTAGGTTCCAAGTCCTAACTCTGTTCTTCAGCGTTAATTTCTCCTTTATAATTATTAAATGATATAAAGATATAAAGTGCTTGGCAAATGTACTACATAGTGAGTGTTCCATAAATATTAGCAATATTGGGCCATTTAAATTGAAAACATGTTAAGTCAATATCAACACTGTTTATTCCTATTCATGACAGAAAATTTTAGGTTGGGCAACATCTGCTCATCTTTCAGGTCCATTTTTTAAAACAGGGATTAGAAAACCTTTTCAATAAACAGCCAGAGGGTAATTATTTTAAATTTTGTGGGGCATATTGTCTCTATTGCAAACACTCAATTGTGTTGTAATAGCATGAAAGGAGCCAAGAACATTATATTCCAATGAAAATTTATTTACAAATATAGGAGGATGGATTTATTCATGAAGCTAAGCTCTATACAATTTGTGGATTACTATGACTGAACGTTTGTGTCCCCACAAATTCAAATGTTAAAGCTTAATCCCTAATGTGATGGTATCTGCAAGTAAGGCCTTTGATTGACGAAGGTGGAGCTGTCGTAAATGGGATTAGTGCCCTTACTAAAGAGACACCATACAAAACCAAAAACACTACCATCAAACAAATAATTGATAATAATTAAAATTAAAAATGTCTTCTCAGCAAAAGACAATGTCAAGAGAATCAGAAAGTGAGTCACAAGTAGGGAGAAAATATTTGCAAAAGAAAAATCTAATAAAGAATTGCTATTGAAAATATACAAAGAATTCTTGAAATTAATAATAAAAAGAAAACCAACAACCAAACTAAAAAGTAGGCCAAACACCTGCACAGACACTTCACCAAACAAGATATACAGATAAACATAGGAAAAGATGTCCTACATATACTATCAAGAAAATGCAAGTTGAAACAACAATGAAATACCATTATGCCCCTATTACAATGTCCAGTATTTGGAATGTTGCCACCACCTAACGCTGATAAGGATGCAGAATAACACGAAGTTTCATATACTGTTGATAGGAATACAAAGTGATACAACCATTTTGGAAGGCAGATTGGTAGTTTCTTACAAAATTAAAAATATTTTACCATATGATCCAGCAATTGTGTCCCTTGGTATTTACCCAGGAAAGATGAAAACTTGTGTCTGTACCAAAACCTGCATATGGATGCTTATGGCAACTTTATTCATAATTGCCAAACTTAAAAGCAACAAAGATGTTCCTCACTAGGGGAATAAATAAACTGTGGTACATCCAAACAATGAAATATTATTCAGTGCTATAATGAAATGAGCTATCAAGTCATAAAAAGACATGGAGGCATCTTAAATACATATTACTGTGTGAAGAAGCCAATCTGAAAAGAGCACATATTGAATCACTTCAACTACTAGAAATGCTGGAAAAGGCAAAAATTATAACAACAGTGATTGTCAGGGATGCAAGGAGGGTAAATTAATGAGTTGCCAGAACACAGAGAATTTTCAGGCAAGTGAAAATTCTCCATATGATATTACAATGATAACTATATATCATTATGCATTTGTCTAATTCCATAGAAGGTACAACATCAAGACTGACCCTAAAGGAAGCTATGGGGTTTGGGTGGTTATGATGTCAATGTAGGTTCATCCTCGGTAACAAATGTATAATATTTATGACCACTATGACAAGTGATGGGGTATATGGGAAAATCTCTGTATCTTTCTCTCAGTTTTGCTGTGAAACTAATACTGCTCTAAAAAAATTAATTCTTTAAAAACACTTAGAGACCACAGAGAGCTCTTTCACTCTTTCCTGCCACATGGGAACAAAGCAAAAAGACAACACTAGCTCTCAATTAGATACAGAATCTGCCTGGGCCCTAATCTTGAACTTCCTACCCTCTCAAACTGTAAGAAATAAATGTCTGCTATTTAAATAACCCAGTGTATGGTATTTTTGTTATAGTAACCCAAGTGGACAAAGACATTGACTCTGTTCTAAATCACAGGAAGACTTTCACACAAGTCTCCAACCCACATTCTCTCTGGCATGTTGTTCCTAGACCCAGCTAGTAAAATGACAAATGCCTGTCCATGATAAAGTTTTATTAGAGAAATGAGAACATATAATTTTTTTTTCAAAAGATAATATTAAGTTAAAGAGATTCCATTTGTACCAGCTGTCCTTTCTTCTCTTTTTGTGTTAAAACATTTACCTGAGAAATTGATGGTAATAGGTGATATAAATTATTTTAAAATAATTTTATTTGATTACATAACAAGATGATTCTATTAATACCAACACCACCACTGTTGGTCAAACAACAGAATTTGCATGGGCAAGAAAAGTAGTGCACAATTATTTCAATTTTAAAAGAAAACACTTCATTATTACATTCTAGAATTATATTTCTAAATTTTCAAGAATTTTAAGAAATTTTAGTCCAAGCCTTAACCCATGTATGTACTGATACTCTATCATACCTCATATATTCCAAAAAAGCAAGACATCCTCTTTGAACATTTCTAATCTCACTAACTCAATGAAAACTTCTTTTATTTTTCAACTGTTAATAGAGAACACTCTTTACATAAAAGTAAATTCTAGAATGTAGACAGCTTTTTGTACAACCTCCAGAATCACACATAAACAGTTGAAAGTCTTATCCACAAAATAGTATTTTGATATTTGAAAACTTCTCTTTTCCACAAAATAAAATAGAACAAAAGGAAACAAAAAAACATGTTCTCCACTTACCAAATAGTTTTCCCAGTTCTTTTCTTTCAATCTCTAACACCTATTTCTTATCCTCACTTTTAACTGATGACTTTCCTTTGTAATTTCATTGATAAAATACAAAGAATCATATGAGAAATAGTATAGACTTTGATCATTACATATACATGCTTATTAGCATTTGTATCTCTATAATCATTATATTGAAAAATTTAACATTTCATTCAGGATGATAAATTAAGATTGTTATTAAAGAAGAGCTATAAAATGTTCATGAATAGATGACTTAATCTTGAAAACTTCTCCCTATTTACTCCATAAATTCCTGTGGTTTTATTTTTGTTTGAAGAACTTTTCAAAACGTTCACATTTATTTACATGGAAGAATAACAGTCAAAAATGAACTAAGTCATCTTGAAAATTTTCAGGGGATAATTATCATACGATAGTCAAGGAATGCTATAAAACAGGGGCCCCAACCTCTGGGATTTAAGCCTGATGATATGAGGTGGAACTGATGTAATAAAGAGAAATAAAGTGCACAAAAAATGTGATGCTTGAGTCATCTTGTAACCATCCTCCTACCTTGATCTGTAGAAACTTTGTCTTCCACAAAACCAGCCCCTGAAGTCAAAATGATTGGGGCTGCTGCTATAAATCCATTTTAATAAAACCTATGGCAAAAGTTGAGGGCCGAGGAGAAGGGGGCATCAAGAGGATTAGATCACTGGATGGCATCACTAACTCAACAGACATGAGTTTAAGCAAACTCTTGGAGATGGTGAAGGACAATGAAGCCTGGTATGTTGCCGTCCCTGGGGTTGCAGAGCTGAACACGACTTGACAACTGAACAACAAAGGTCAAGGATAGATGATTATACTTTTATGGAAGAGAATCATCTGTTCAGAATAAAGTGTCACTCCTCAGATCAATAGAGAAAGAATGAATTGTTACATAATACCAGGGAAGCTGGTTCACCATATAGAGGAAATAATTGTTGGGACCCTTACCTTATACTATGTATAAATGTTTTGATAGATTAAATGCCTAAATATGACATATAAAAATGTGACACATAAAAAGCATAGCAGAGTATATTTATGATCTAAAAAACAACAAAAACTATCAAGTAAGAAATTAATGGTTTAGCCATATTGAAATGATGAACTTTAAACAAAAGAAAATTGAAGCAAAATTAAGATACACTTGACAGACTAGGAGCATTATTTTAAAATGTTGGTGATAAACAAGGAATTTTAAATAAAAATGTTTAAGTAAAATTAATGGAGACTGGGAAAAATTATTCAAAATGTCTAAGACAAATAAGGAATCAATATCAATAATATACAAAGAATATCATTAGATCATCAGTTAAAATGACTAAAATTAAAAACTGAGTAGTCAAATGTATCAAAAGAAAATCCTCCAAGTAGAAAATCTGAATAATTAATATAATGTATAAATAGATGCTCGAATTCACTTGTAACCAGATAAATTCAAATAAAATGAGAAATCACATCTGTGAAACTTTGCAAAAATCACAAAGCTTCTTAATAAGAAGTTTTGGAAGGATATTTGGGAATGGGAAATTTAAGCATTGACATTTACATAAATTTAAAGTCTCAAAATAATTCTATATGCTTTATAAGAAAATATTCACACTCATGAATTTATAGTAAACACATTAGAATGAGTGGGATAAGGCAGAAGAGGGAAAGGGGATTGAGAATAAAAGATATAAAAGTAAATAAAAGAGATTACAGGTGGACCAATGACAATATGTTGTGAAATGGAAAATAACTATTATCTCAGCATTATGTATGCAGTTCTAAAAATTAAATAACAATAACAACAATATAGAGTTTAATTATACTTGAATCAAACTCTAAATGGGCTTTAAATTTACACTTGAATTAAACCTTAAGTGGGCTCCCTCCAGTGGTGGCTCAGATAGTAAAGAATCTGCCTGCAATTCAGTAGACCAGGGTTCAATCCCTGCGTCAGGAAGATCCCCTGGAGAAGGGAATGGCTACCCACTCCAGTATCCTTTGGCTGGAGAATTCCATGGACAGAGGAGCCTGGTAGGCTACAGTCCATGGCGTTGCAAAGATCGGACATGCCTGTGTGGCTAACAAACTTTAAATATTCCAAGAATTTCAATTGTAAAATGTGAAATTAAGTTTTTTAAAAGAAAGCAAATGACAACAATTTGCAGTAAAAAAAAGTCCAAACTGTTCCCTAACAAATAAGAAACAGATTTTTTATGAATTGTAGAACATTTTAAAGAACCAGTGTATTCCATGAAAATCCATTCTCAAGAGCAGCTTGAAGAAAAAAAGAACGTTACTTTAAATATGTTGCATTTTCTGCATTGACTCAGTCATCTGTGAGCTCAACTCCAGTCACCTGAAAGTAAGTGTTACCGAGAGAGTCTTGCAAGAGATACGGTTGTACATCCAAATTCAGATGAAAAGGAAGATGTGGTCCTTGATCTCCAACAGTGAATGATTTTAGAGACCAGGGAAGGGGTGAAGCAGAGAATTAATGAAGAGGCTGAGGATGGGGAAATAGGAAAATATCTGAGTTGACTAAAAGGGGCAATAAAATGAACAGGAAGGATAGCTAGCATCTAAGATGGAAAATTTATCATAATCAAGAAAAAATGATGTCTTTGAGGAAAGAAAAGAGTACACTAAAAGTGATTTTACTGTGGCAGAGTTGAAGTTCAAACCAAGAGAAACAGGGGCACAGCAAGGAAACTGCTGAACCATCACTGCTGTGGTCATGTATTTGCTTGAAATTCAGCATAGCACTTTGTGGCAGGGTTTACATTAATATTTACTCAATGAATACATAGAGTAATTAAATTCATTGTTTAGGACTACAAGCTAAAGCTTACCTGGAGGAAGTAGTGGGATTTCTAACAGAAGATAGAAAATCTAAGCAGACTGCTTCAGTTTATCTGAAGTATTCGTTGTCTGAGATTATCTGGTTACACTTGAAAGCTATTAAATATCTTACAATTTATTTATTTTTTTGAGCAAAGAAGTGCCAATTATCTTTAATTGCTCATTATCTAACTCCTGAGCTGACTAGCATACCAAAAAAAAAAAAAAAAAATGTCCTGTTAACTCTCCCTGGACGTTAACTTTCAAATTCACAGATAAATCTCTTTTCTCTGTCCAATCAGTTCTGTTACAATACTCACATAATATCACTTTACTTGAAATGTAAATATATCTCTCTCTCAATATATATTTACATATAGTTCTGTATTTATATATTATTAACATTTCCAAATGAAATCCATAGATGTTTTCTGCAGTACGAATTTCCTTTTAATTATATAGCAAATTCCCTCTCTAAAATGCCTTTCAGTCTGCCTGGGTATTAGCCATTAAAAATAGAATATTGCTTGTCTCAATTACATAAAAAGCTTATCTGATTCTAAGGGTCACTGAAGTTTCCAACCCTCTTCTGAAAATAAAGGATATAGCTAGCTAGTATAAATGATTCGGTTACATTACTGGCTTTCAAATGACAATTTAATTGAGTGTAGGAGGGAGTCTATCTTCCTTAAGACTATTTCCTCTAGTGAGAAGTAAAATGCACCAGCTTTTCACCATATAAAGGGGCAATTGACTTAGTGACAAATAGACACACTTGAAGAGAGCTATTCTGATGTCATGTATATAAAACTCATTAAAAAAAAGTCAATTCTTTTCTTTGTAGATATTAATATTTACCAGAAGGGTTCAGATGCCTTAAATAGGCAGATCAGTCAGTCAATCTTCTTCCATTAAATCCAGCTTAGTATAGCACATAGAATCAATTTAAAACTCATATAAATATGTGTTGAAATCACTTAATGTCATTTCTGAGTGAAAACAGAGGTGTGGGGAAATTTTCTTTCAATGTCTTTATGTAATAACAGAAACCATTTAATATAAGAAGTGGGATGAGTTTATTTCTTAATTTTGCAAAATTACTTTAAATTTTTTTTCATTCATACCCCACCCTTAACCCTGAATTTTTACATTTAAGTTTTATTAAGAAAATCTAGGTTACAAAGTTTCAGGGGAAAAAACAGAGAGAGTTGGGGAAATTAAAACTACTTTTGAGCGTTTAAGTCCTTTCAAATCCAATTTTATGGGAAACAAGTCTGCTAGTATTTTACTTATATTCATTGAAGACTTCTGACTTTGGAAATGCTTTCATGTTGATTATTTCATCTTGTCATCGAAACAATTCAGTTGGGCAAATGTAAATTTCTTATTCTGATATAAGAAGATTTAATTCTAAAGAGGTTAAGCAGCTTACTCAGTGAGCTTGGCACAAGAGCAGAGCTTTGAGAGAAGACAATTCTTTTTGACTCCCAGTCCAGTGCTCTTTCTATTTTTCTTATTTCACTTTACCAAATTTCTGACAGTGTATAATTAACTTTTAAGGAGAGTCATTCTCTCCAATGTTACTGTTAAAGTTTCTTGATAATTGTTTATGTTATTTTACAATGTAATTCCGTTTGGGCAAATGTGAAGCTCATTCCTGATGAAAAATACAAGTAAGTTAGCATTTAATCATTGAGGAAATATATGTATCTTTACTCTCAACCTTTTAATTAAATGTTAGACTGCTATCTTTTGTTGTATTTTTTAAAAACTGCCAGTCTCCATGTAAATGGAGAAATGTTACATATTGAGACCTTATCAATGATGTGTGATATCTATACCCTGGAAAAAAATAGATGAAAAGTTCAAAGACTATGCCCTTTGATTTTGTATGTTTATTTATTTGAGTGGGTTTATTAGCTTTCAGTTGACTAATCCCAATAAAATGCCTTTTTTGCCCTTATAAAGTTTTATTATCATTTTCAGAAAATAATACCCAGGGGCTCTGGTTCTTACATGATGGTATAATTTAGAGCAAATGAAATGAAACAAACACAATTTCACTTTGGTAAGAAAAATGGACAGTGCCTTGGAAGCTCTAATGAAGGGAGTGAGTTGTATAAAGGACCAAATATGATTCACAAAAGAGGAGAAAAAAATAATTTAGAGACTAATCAAAGAGAATTATTTGAAGACAAATAGAATCAAATATTGCACAAGAAGAAAGGAGCCAAACTTGAAGCAAAGTCTCACCAGAAATATTATAAGAAGTTCATATTGCTATTGTCTTTTTTTTTTTGAAAACTGATAAAGAGTTTTACTTAAAAAGGATGTTTTTACCATGTATCAAAATAAACTGATATGACCAAAAAGTAACCAAAACCTTGTTTATAACAATAAAATCTGGAATGAAGTACTCTGATGCAATTTAGAGGGGCATATTTATTTAAAAGATGGACTTCCCTGGTGGCTCTGTGTTAAAGAATCTGCCTGTTAATGCAAGAGACTCAGGTTCAATCTCTGGGTTAGGAAGATTCCCCAGAGAAGGAAATGACAACCCATTCCAGTATTCTTGCCTGGGAAATCCTAGAGACAGATGGGCCTGGCAGGCAAAGTCCACAGAGTCGCAAAGAGTTGGACACAACTTAGTGAATGAGCGTGAGCAAGAGATTTAATTAAGAAAACAGTTCTTTCCCTTAAACTATTACGGTGATATCATAATTATTCACTGAATCCTCGTTGGCTAATTTCATCTTAAACACTGAATATGATATTGTCTCAAGGAAAAAATAATTTATATGGCAAATATATAGCAATATATATTTCATTGCTCTTGCTATTTCATTTAACTTTTCTAAATCTCAGTTTGTGAGTAAAATTGACATGATAACACATCTTTTGGGGGGTTGTTATAAAAACATATAGTGCACCTAAAACATTTAGCATAGTATCTGGCATGATGTACATACTAAAGAAAGAAAAGCTATTTACGCTTTTAAGCTCTTGTCTTAGATACCTTATCTTTGACTGCTACCTGGGGCATCAAACTTTAGTTCGTATTTTATGTTCCTTGATAAAGTAGGCAGCTCCATCTTGATGCTACCTGGAGTCTCTACCTTTTATTCACATTTCCTATTCTTGGATGAGACTGGTATATTCATTTTGATTCAGTTACTCTGTTTCTTCTTGGGAAGAAACTTTCTGCCTCAGATCTAGCTCCATATCATAGAACCTGATCAGATAATTTCAAGTTTACTTTGAAAATTTCTAAAGAACCAATTCGGTTCAAAATCGAGAAAAAAACAACTGGCTGTGTTGGAAATTTTTGTCCTCCAGTATTTAAAGGCTGTATCTCTTTATTAAGTTAGACCACCGTAAAGTAACGACTGCATGGCTCTTTCCTTCCCAAATGACTGCTTTCAGTGTTGCTGTTCAGTGTAAGTCATGTAGGACTTTCTGCAACCCCATGGCCTGCAGCCCTCCATGCTTCCTTGGCCTCCACTATCTCCCTGAGTTTGCTCAAATTCATGTCTATTGAGTTGGTGATGGTCTCTAACAATCTCATCTTCTGCTACCCTCTTCTCCTTTTGCCTTCAATCTTTCCCAGCATTAGGGTCTTTTCCAATGAGTCAGCTCTTCACATCAGGCAACCAAAGTATTGGAGCTTCTCTTTAACATTTACCAAGGATTAATATAGAAACAGTCATTAGAGCCTTGTTGATTGTTTAGTGTCCTTTATCGACAGACAGTACCGACACATGTAAAAATTACTCTGAAACACCGCAAAAGAAATCAATCTCACCTGATGAAATGTTTTGCTCCCATCTTTGGACAAAAAATTTTACATACATCATCGTGTTACTCTTTTTGCCCTGTGTGCTAATAAGTGCAAATTTTAGATCTTCACCAAGCTGATATATGTTTTCCCAGAAAGCATATCTATTACTTAATTTCTGTCTTTCATATTTTGTTAAGATAATTTGGTTTGATTGCCTGTCAAAGTTTTCTTTAGTCAGATCATGATTCTGTGTTCGTGTACATACATGTATGTGAATTTCACATATTCGTATTTTAGGATAATGTAATGAGACAGAATTTGTATGTCCTATTTTTGGAGCTTAGCTTGTAACTGGATTCTCAAAACCAAAGGAATTTGGAGCAGGAAATGCAATAGAGATTCTCCTGTACCTCCATTTTAGGGGTGAGAAAGTTGTGTTCTTAAGTAGTTAAGCGACTTGTCCAAGATGCCATAGTTAGGTAACAGGGTTTAAATTTATGGCTTTCTTGTTTTTCAGTAAGCATAATATCTTGCTCTTAAAAACATATCCTATCAAATAAGAATATAGTACAATGTTTGGTGTAAACTTGCCATTCCCTGTTTTGTGGTTTTCATTTTCTTGTTCAGCCACATCCCCCAGCACAGTGTAATAACCAACATGATTAAGAAATTCAGTGACTTCAGGTTTCTCTCTTCTTCAGTAAGAGATGAACTCCTGGCGAAGGTCAGTAATAAGCATCTCAAGATGTGTTATTTTAATCTGCCATTTCAAATTCATTTATACAGTTTACTTATTTCATCTCTGAAGTATAGAAATAGTGCTTATGATAGTTTAGATTGCCGTGTAATTTGAACGCATCAAGAAATGTATTTGACTCCTACAATAGTGAGTGAACAACATTTAACACAATGAATCCCTGTTAAGGGCAGAAGAGGCAGTACTGAGGATGCCTCTGAAGATCAGTACTATTAAATCACACATTTTCCCATTGTTTGGCTTCCCAGGTCCCAGAAAGAGCCTTATTGATTTTACTTGACAATTTTTTTTCCCCCACTGTTTGCTTTTCGGGCTTTCTCTACCCATTGGATGTTGATCAAACAGTGACTTTTGTCTCACCACGCAGGAGCTATTCAGCCCAGAGATGCTTCTATGCCTGTCAGTCAGTGAAGTTCCACAGGCCTTCTGGGCAAATGTGCCAGCTCCCAGCTCTCTTTCCAAGAAAAAAATCCTGCATCACTCAAAAGTACCCACATAAATTGGCTCAGAACTACATTCTTCCTGGAGAAAAGTACAGAGATTTTTTTTTTTTTCTATCAATAGTACAATGCAGTCAAAGGTGTAATCCTTCCAAATTCTGTAATAAAAATGATTCTTGGTATAGATATGGAGGAACTTGAAAGTAACATACAAGAACACGATAATATGAAATTTTAAAACTCAGAGACTGAAGGGAATTTAGTGGTCAACAGGTTCACTGGTTGGCTGAAATCTGGCAAAATAAAAGAAAAAAAAGATGGACATATTTGAAGAATTAGTTGAAGAAGAAATGGAGACACACACCTCTATTGGAATTATATAATACCTAGAAAGCACTAACCATGAAATCATATCTTGGCCTTTTAAAGATGCAGCTGCAGCTGTCTACATTCAGGGTGATACTGAGAAGAAAACCTGTACTAAAAATAGGAAATGGAATCCTTTTATAATTTACAGCGGGGTTCAATAAACTTTTCATGTAAGAGGATCAGGTAGTAAATATTTTCAGATGCAGAACAAAGGGTCTCTGTTGCAACAAGAAAGAAGCCATAGATGATGCGCCTGCGTTCCAATAAAACTTCATTTGCAGAAACAGGGAGCAGAAGAAATTCTCCCCACAGGCTGTAGGGTGCTGATTCTTAATCCACAGTAAATACAGTTTCAGTTTACTGACTAGATAGACAAAGAAGAGCATTTAATGTAAGACTATCAAATATCTGTTTTTACAGCAGATGATCTTTTATACTAAATATTTGTCCTGTCTTTATCAGCATTAATAAATCATTTTAATGAAATAATGGTGACACCAAATGTGTGTATATATTATATATTGTTGTTTAGCCAATAAAACATGTCTGACTATTTTAAAACCCCATGGACTATAGCCCACAAGTCTCGTCTGTCCAGGGGATTTCCCAGGCAAGAACACTGGAGTGTGTTGCTATTTCCTTCTCCATATAATATATATATCAAATATATATCATATATAAACATTAAATAAAATGTCATTTGCTATCATTTAGCATCACCATTATCTCATTAAAATGTGTGTATATACATTAAATGGCATTTTATCATTTTAATGTATATATATAAATATAATTTATATGTGTTGTATATATACACAAACACATGAAACAAAATTGTCATTTGGCCTCATTTTTATTATATAAAAATAAGTAGGACATATATTTACAATAAAAGAAAAAAGGAGCTATGTAAAAGTAAATAGTTAAAAATAGGTGTGTGTATATGTGCATATATATGTATGTGAATATATATACATATATGTGTTTCTCTCTGTTTCTCTGGAGAGCTCTGGATAGTACACTGGTCTTTTAGTAAAATACTATGATATCAATTGTTAGTGAATCCTTTCACTTTCATAAATGCCAGAGTTCACTTAGGCAGCTTTCTGGATAAGAGATTATGCAGTCTTTATTCCTGTAATAGGGAGTTTACTACCTAATAGTGTCTCAATTCAATTTTATAATAGCTGCCATTGTTGTTCCAAAATACTTTGGCCATTTTGAGATGAACTTCTTTCTATAATAATAAGCCCAATAGCCAGAAATTTTAATTCTACTATTAGCACCTCCAAGTAGTCAGTAATTTACATCATATTTCCTCCTTTATTGATAAATTGAGTGTGAATTCTAACTCTGAAACACATTACCTGTATTCCTTGGGAAAATTACTAAATGCTAAGTTCCAGTTTCTCTAGCACAAAAATTCAAATAATACTGCCTACAATATCAGGACTATTTTTGAGGTTCAATTAAGTAAATGAATATAAATTGCCTGCCAGATAATAAATGCTCATAAAGGATACTTTATGTCATTATTGTTGCCAGTGATAATAGAAGGAGAAATCAAATCATTATCCAAAGTCATCAGAAGTAATTTTTAGGTTTTATCATTCATTCAAAGATATTTTTAGGCATCTATCACATGTCAAGCACAATGAAGAATCAGACAGAAGTAGATTTAGCTCTTATAGATTTTATTATACCCTAACAGAGGTAAAAGATGGTGTTGTTTGTATCAACATGAATCTTCAAAAGTTAGCCAAGTCTGTGGGTTTGCTCATCTCTGGAGTCTTCTGCCCGTGTCTGAATACTCCCCAAATGATAATATATATCCCTATCAGCATTCATAGAGCTACAGATTGCCTTTTCAACGTTTACTGTTGGGAATCACTGATTCTAATACTGTCTTCTGCCTGTGGATTGTTCTCAAGTTTCCCCCTCTGATTATCTAATGATCATATGTGCATCCTTGCTTGTATTCTGAGGATGGGTTGCTCCTATATTTAGTAGGTCACTAACTCCTTTCCTGAGTAGATTTCAAAATTTGTGAATATCTGAGAGGTATAAATGGAAAAAAATAATTTAAAAATAATGAAATTGAAAGGCAGTGCATAAGAAAGCTGATGTTGAAAGACACTCCGAATTGCATATCTTAATCTGAGCATGTTTGATGTTTAGTCTAGACATCATGATTAAAGATGATTATGTCAGGGCCTTAACAAGCATTAACATGTGTCCTTCTTCTCTTTAGTGGGGTTTGGAGAAATCACATTCTATTCAACCCCCTTACATCTCATTACCCCACCATCTGTAGGAAAAAATCCTAGAGAGGATTCATTTGCATATTGAAGCCAAGTAAAGGTTGAAATCCAATTCTATTACCAAACTACCTGAGATGGAATTTTAATTCCACTTCAACCCTGTTAGATTACACTCTTAGAGTATGCATGGGCTCTGTGTACCACAGAAGCAGCATTTGAGAATTTCAACACAAATTTAAGAATCTAAAAATTGCACTAAGCGTATCACATAAAAGTTTCCTTTTTATATTATAGGCACAAATTTTTTAAGTATTTGTCTTATTCACAATGAGCTAGTATACCTATTACTATACAAATCAGATTCAACAAGTGTGTAGACAGAAGCATTTTTTTTTCTACCTGGAAACTACATCAAATCACTTTTCTCTTTCTTGATTTAACTCTACGTATCCAACATATGCCCTGTAACATTTCAAAATTTTGATAGGAACAGTTGGCAATATGTGATAGCCGCAGAGCAAGAGAACACCTGGGAAGAGAAAGGCTGACTTTTCTGAAGACTGTACCTCCTGTTACAGACCGCAGGGGAAAAAAAAAGGATGGTGATTCCTTTGAGCAATAAACTTCCAGGTGATATTTCCAGGCTGGTGCCAGTCAGGGCAGCAGATGACTGGGGTGATGAATTGAGCATAAAGCACACACAATTTCAGGGCAAAGTAATGGAACAGAACTAAGAGACATAGCATGCTATAAAGAGAGAAGAATAGAAGCTTTCCTGAAAGAGCTGGCACTGAGGAGCTTTGTGTCCCATGTAAGTGACAGGAACGCTCCAGTGAGAAGGTAGAGGAGAAGGAGCTTGGAAGCAGCACACAATGCCCACCTGAGAGCTTTCAGCTCCTTATGCACTTTGTATCAGTTCAGCAGAAGCCTCTGTATCATGAGTTTAAGAACAAAACATAAAAGATCAGGGGGTATCACTTTTATGCGTTTGTGTGCTAAGTCACTTCAGTTGTGTCCAACTCTGCGACCCTATGAACTGGAACCCATCAGGCTCCTCTGTCCAAGAGACCCTCCAGGCATGAATACTGGAGTGGGTTGCCATGCCCTCCTCCAGGGGATCTTTCTGACCCAGGGATCAAACCCGAGTCTTTTATGTCTCCTGCATTGGCAGGTGGGTTCTTTAGAAGTGATTCCATCACTTTTATAGTTGCTGCTATTTGTTTTTTGATCAACTGGGGCTGAAATGTTCTGCAATTACTGCTGCTTATGGTGCTTTTAAAATAAGCATTGGAAAGAAATCCTCCTGTGAGTTGGAAGAGACAGTACAGATGAACAAAATTAGTCATGCACTTATAACTGCTTCAGTCCATATGATTGGAGCCTTAAGTTTGTTATATGATTCTCTTTCTCTTAAAAATGCACCCCTCTCCTGAGCTTTACACAACAGTCCAGCAAACATCCCACTTCCCCTTCCCTCAACACAACAAAATTTCTTGAAAGAGACAGCTTTCTCTACTTGTTCACCATCTTCCACCTACATCTGCTCTTTAACAAACTCAGTCTGACTCCTGTTCCACAATGTCACTGAAATGACTTTTTTCAAAGTCAAAAATAATCTCCATATTGCCAATGCAATAAGACTTTTCTGTATCATATCCTACCTCTCGTTACTTTTCAATTCACTAAATCTGTTTCTAATTACCAAAACAATCTCATGTCTGAGATATATCCTCCTAGGCCTTCATCTATCACACTAGCAATTCTAAGTTTCTTTTGCTCTCCTGTTGTCCAAATCCTCAGACATTGGTTGTGGACCTTCTGTGTGTGTTTTCTCTCCCTAGGATAAACTTATTTATAATCATGACTTTAAGTCTCATTCTTGTCCTGGCCTTGTCTTTGGGATCAGGTCTCATAGATCCCATTATTCACTTACATTTCCATTTGAATGCTTGATATGTCTTATAATTTAGCATGGCCAAAATTGAAATCTCATTTTTTTTTCTTAAAAAATATTTCTCTCCCATTTTTGAGACAGGAAATAAAGGAGAAGGCCACAACTACTAGATAAATGAACAAGGGATGCAGCTGTTAGGATATGATAAAAACTGACTAGAACTGACTGAAACCAAGGTGGTTTCTAGAACTGTCCAGTCACTGACCTTTAGCTCATAATACTTTCATTATTGTACTAAAAATCACTCCCCCTTATAACATGACAGTTCTGAGGATGACCACAAAAGGTCAAAACGTGGGCACTGGCCCAATCCTTTCCCAAAATAGCAGAAATAGTCCTCCCCCTCATTAGCATATAAAACTACTCAGCTCAATATCCCCATACCCTGGGATCCCTCTCATTTTCTAAGAAGGTTCACATTCTGCTTACAGAGTGCATATCTTTCTAAATAAACTAATTTTCATGCTTTCTTTTGGTTCTCTCTTGATTTTTTTCCTGCAGGAAACCAAGGACTTTCACTTGGTGGCCTGTCCTAGGAACTTATGTGGGTCCCAGGACATGATGAGATCATTTTGTCATTGCTGTCTTTTCACCCCGCTCTCCTGTAAGAGTTAGTCTCATTTCAGTCAACAACAAGCTCATTTTTCACATTGATAAAGCCAGAAAACTAAGAGGCATTCCCTATCTCCCATCTCTCAGTCTTTTGCTTTTATCTTGTGTAATCTGGGGTCCACCCATGACTCTTCATATCTACTGCCATCACCCTTGTTAAATTCAACATCATCCTCTACTTCAACTATGATGGTGGTTTCCTAAATAGTTTCTCTACTATGCTTCAAGTAAACATGAAAGTATTAGTGGCTCAACTAACACTCTTGTGTCCAACTCTTTGGGACCCCATGGACTGTACCCCACTAGGCTCTTCTGTCCATGGGATTCTCCAGGCAAGAATACTGGAGCAATTCATTTCCTACACAGCACCAAAAGCATCTTCTAAATATTAAGATCAAATCATGTCTCTTTTGTGCTCCAAAGGTCCCATGAGTTTCTTTGTTATTCGGGAGGCAGCAGGGGGAAGACAACAAAAAACCAAATCTGATCTCAACATGGCCTACAAACCCTAGTTGATCTGATGACCCTTCTCATCTTATCTTCTCCAGCCTCACCTTAAGCCCTCTTTTCTATTCGCCCTTTTTCAGCTTGTTTCAGGCTCATAAATTTAGTTTGCCAAAACACTCAATTATTTCCTGCTGTCAAAACTTTACAAATGTTGTTCTCTCAAATCAGAATGCACAGCACTGCTTCACATAGCAGCCTTCCTTCCTTTAACTTCAAGGCTTGGGTTAAAAGATAACTTACTCGTTGTCTTAAGTTAACGTGAATTGTAATTGCTTCCGTCTCCACCAATATCTCTTTCAACAAAAGTGCAAACTTCTTGAAGGTAGTAGCTGTATTTTATCCTCTTATATCTATTTACTCAACGTTTAGCAAACTCTGACACTAAGGGCACATTGGTGATTTTTTAAGAAAATAGATGTAAAATAATTATTCATAATATAAGCTTTATATAAGGAGTGGGGGATTACTGAAGAAATTATTTTTTGCAACATATCTAAGACAGAATGAAGGCTTCAGAATCTGAAGGTATTTGGACTCTGATGAAATTAAGAGTCTGTTTTTTAACACATGAAAGATATCCAAGAAAAATTTATCCTAACAATAAAAGACTTATTGATTACTATAGACAGCCCACTCTAGTGGGAATAGTTAGGAGGTGGCTACGAAGAGTTGTTAGTTTTTGCATTTTTGCCTGCTGATCACTTTTCAGTTAGCAACTGTGTTTACATACATCTGAAAAATTTTAAAGTGCCAACTAAGACTTTATTTGAAAGGTAAACATTTCTTTATACTTAGCACACTTTAATAAATCAATCTATAAATTAACTATATGCCTTAGGTTTATATGGTGAATGAATAGCAATGTTCATATGACTTTCCACAAATCAATGAAATGGCTCCCAACAAACCATCCAGCTTCTACTGAGTCAAACACAAAGTTGAGAGGCCATTTCTCTTTACAGATGTGTGTTCGAAATCTGCAAGTATTCCTTGTCATGTCACAAAAGGAGAAACAGAATATACTTCCATGAAATACTTGGTTGTAATCAAGTGCACTGAGAGTCTTGCTTTGAGAGTTCTCTTCTTCTCTTCAGCTGGTTCTTTTGTCCTGTAATTGAATTGAATTTTCTACTCGCCCCATTCCTTCCAGACAGCTTCTCATTTGAGGGCTTTGAAGATGTATTGCACTAATATATCGTCAGAATGACAATGCTATGGTGATGCATGGGTGTAATACATCTTCAGAGCTTCAGCACTGTCCAGAAACAATACAGCTCATACTGGATTAAATTCAAATCTAATCCAAAGGGAAACATTAAAATAAAAAAACAGCTAACAATGAAGGTGGAAAAAAAAACCCTAAATAAAAAGTTATTTTAATGAATTCCATATTCTTGTATATTTGATGGCATGTTCTCAAGACTTTAGTATGGCCTATTATGAATTTGTAAATTTATGTAAGAGTATACTCTATAAATATCTGAGGATTACAACAAAACACAGTCTTAGACAAAAAATATACAACAAATCTAGTTTTTTTAAGTCTCAATCTCTCAGGCAAAGTTTACAAGGTTTACATGCAGTAAGTGTTGCATTTTGCTTCTTCTCTCAGTCTGGAAAATTAGTCCCTGAACATTTCATGAGACATTTACATTATGCATTACACTAGGAAGCATTTCATGAATGTTGAACCTCTCCCCTTAGTACAAAATTCCCTTTGCAAGATTTTCATAGAGGGTGAACATACAGCTTCTGATAGAAAATATTCCATAATTTTTGGAAACTTTAATAGGTTGAAATGGGGTTGCATAGTAAACTAGGATTAGAGAATTTATAGACAATAGTAATACAGAAATACAGAGCACCATTTTCCATGGTCTCATGGTCACAATATCCTCATTTCCTTAACCTTGGCTTTGTTAGGTCAGTAATCACACACAAATTTCAGAGAGACTTGCTCCTTTACTGTGAAAACAACACCTTGGAAATCTAAAGCCATGTGAAAGATGTGAAAGACTCTTATTTTGTTCTGTAATTTTACAGATTTTTTTTTTCCTACAGCATAGAATGCAACTAAAGAAAACAGATATACCCCTCCTCCAATACACTGTTTCTTGTCCTACTCTCTCATCACCCTCTATTTATTAGAATCTGAATAAATAATTCAAACTTTTGTTTCTTAAGGTCACCCTGGTTGTTTCTCAGTAAATAATCCTTCTTCTACTTTCTATGTAGGAAACCCTAAACATAAAATAACATCTCACTAGCTTAGAAATGCAATCATTACTATGCATTGATCTGGTTTTTTCACAGTATTTATTATTTCTATCTTACGTGTCCTCAAGTAACTTTTAGGTAAAGATGAATGGTAAAATAAATTTTAATAACAATAGCTAAGAATTTGGCACTCTTAATTTTGTATTCTTTTAAACTTTATCTGTAGCATCTCCTGTGGTATAACCATCATCATCATCATCACCATCTCCATTTTGCAGATGAAGAAACAGAGACACAGAGAACTTAAGAAATTTGCCCAGGTTAACACACACAATGAATGGTAGAGTAAGCAGGGACTTGAAGCCAAGTAGTGCAAGTACTATTTCCTCTTAAGCACTTTGCTATATTCCTCTTTAAATAAGAGTTTGATAATTACAAAATACTATCAGCTTTTTCTATAACTTCTTTGGGTAATAATCTATTCACAAAGGTTATAAGTGGAAATAATTATTACTCTAATGTTAATTTTAAAACATTAGTTAATATGAATTTATTAATCATGAAAAGTCTTTGGCCACCTCATGTGAAGCAAAGACCCTGATGCTGGGAGGGATTGGGGGCAGGAGGAGAAGGGGACATCAGAGGATGGGATGGCTGGATGGCATCACTGACTCGATGGACATGAGTTTGAGTAAACTCCGGGTGTTGGTGATGGACAGTGAGGCCTGGTGTGCCGCTATTCATAGGGTTGCAAAGAGTCGGACACGACTGAGCGACTGAACTGAACTGAAAATATTATGTCATTTAACAGATATTTATTGACTCTCTACTATGTAGCTATATTTACCTGAATCATGGGTCTTAAAGAGAGCACACAAAAGTTGAAAGAAATAAAAATTGCTCACTGTAGTTTTATTGATCTATCATAACTAAAGTGATCCTAATTTTCTACCAATGATGATTACTGTCAATTTTGGTCAAACTAATAAAATAATATTATTTTTAAACAAGCTGGAGTTTAATTAAGATTCGACAGCAAAATTTTAATTTTGAATAAAGAAAAATGGATACGCTGCTCTTTTACACTAGCAGTCATAACTCCTTTAATAAAAATTTATTACAAACCAACAATATGCTCATCTACAACTGTCATAGACAGAATAGGCCTTGATTTTTTTTTAAGTCTTTATTTAATATATTTTTCTTATATATATTTTAATAATAACCCAGAAATAGCACTAAAATTCTAATAGGCCTTGTTTGTATAAAATGTAATCTTGATGGCTATGGTCTTACATTTATGGGAAAGTAAAAAAGAAATTGTATCTTCACAGACTGCCAGGGTTCAAATGATCATCACAACCTGGGTTCAAATAAAAATTATGCTCCTTTCCTCATGAATATGGTACATGAAGTTATAATACTTCTTCACATTAAAGCAATTAATAGGTGTGTTAATCTAACATATGTTGTAACAGTGCCTGGGACATACTAAGTGCTCAATAAAAATTAAGTATTAGTTAGGCTCATTTTATGCTTTCATAGTACCGACTGCTGCTCTTTCATTTCTCATACGATCTATTGTGGTATTTTTAATGACATTTTTACCCATGGAGTCCCACTTTAGAATGAGTTAGCATGTAGTTTACAACCAAAGTAAAATTTTCAAAGATGATAACTTTAAATGAGCCCCTAACTTGTTTAGACATAACATGTAATACTTTTCTGTAATACATGTAACATGACATTGAAATCACTTGGGAAAAAAGATGAGGAAAATCTAATTCCTAAAATATAAACAGTCTAATGCAAATCATTATCCCTATATTCAGACCACTACAGAAACCTAATCTAGAGCGGTATTATTTTGTTTCCCCTAATGTGCCTGCTTTCTCAGAAAATCAAGTTTCATTTAAAAAGAAAAAAAGGATCTTTTATGAAATGCTTCAAAATGCTTGGTGGGTTCCTGTTTTCTACTTTTTATGGGTAAGCATTTTCCTCTGAAAATAATGGATTATTTTTATATTGGTTCATCATATCATCAGGCTCATTGTTTAGCCTTATATTTGTCTTAAAATACTGAAATCGTTCTTGCTTTCTATATTCAAATAGCAGGCATTAACAGTTCTGAGTACAAACAGTTCTGAATAGTCCACTACTAACTGGATGGAAAAGTAGAGGGGACTCTGGAAACAGACAAATGAAAGTTAAAATTATAAAGAAAACTCTCAGAACAAAGAGGCGATTTTAATTGTATATGTATAAATTACTGGTGTACAATCTTATGGTAAAAGTTTAGCTTGCCATCATTATGTAGATTTATTCATTACACAACTATCCATTATGTAGAGCCGTTACAGAAATTCACAGAAGCCCCACATAGAGTGAACTCTCCAATGGAACTAGAACCATAGTTTATAACCTGAAGATCTGGTATTGCTGAAATGTCATCACCATAAATTGCTGGTTTTACTGAATTTTTTCTTCCTAATATTAAAGAGCAAAGTGCAATATCAGGATTGTAAACCTGAAAAAAGGCTTTTAAAGAATTATAGTGTTTAGAGGACAGACTGCCACATGCAGCTTCTAAATCATATCATTCTTGGTGATATTCCAGCACTCAAGCATCTCAAATAAGTCTTTTATAAAAGGGAAGACAATGGAATCAAGAGCACTAATGTTTAGTGTCTATGATAACTTGAACTATTATCAGAATTATTTTAAACAATAGATTTCAGCAGTGTTCTTAGCTTTTAGATAAAAATTTTCATTTTTTTCAGTCTATTATTCTCATAATTAGTAATTACCATTTTCTATTTTTTTATTATATTTAATTACTTTTAAGATTATGAGAAGTGTAATGTGCTAAACTTGCATGCTATGCAGTTTAGTATAAGAATCTCTTTTAAAATATCTAACCCAGGGGTCAGCAATCTTTTTTCTTAAATGCAGAGAATAGATGGTTTAGGTTTTGTGGGCCATGTGGTTTCTATTGTAGTTACTCAACTCTACTATTGCAGTAAGAAAACAGCCATGAACAGCATGTCAGGCTGTGAGTGTGGCTGCGGTCCCAGTAACTTCATTTACAGGAACATGCAGTAGGCCAGTTTGCGGGCAGCTTCCCTGGTGGCTTAGTAGTGAACAATCCACCCGCCAGTGCAGGAGACCTCGGTCTGATCCTTGGGTTGATAAGATTCCCTGGGGGGAGAAATGGCAGCCCACTCCAGTATCCTTGACTGGGAAATCACATGGACAGAGGAGCTTTGCAGGCTACACTCCTTGGGGTCAAAAAAGTCAGGTACAAGTTAGCGAGTAAATAACAAAAACAGGCCAGTTTGGCCCATAGGTCTTAGGTTACTGAAAAATGTTCACTCTGTTTACCCTGAAACAGCTCTCATAAAAAAAAAAAGCGTTAAAACCTTTTAGTTTGGAAAAATGTGTTTTATTCTTGATTAACAGTTTATGTTATTTAACTTATAGCTGAGGTAAACCCATAGCACATTTATAGACAGCATGGAAAATACTACTTACTTTTTATTTTCCATAGTTTCTATACTTTACTCCATGTGATTTTCAAATATTGTCTTATGGCTATTTTAAGACTACTTGATGTGAAATAATGACTGATTTGTTTTTATTAAAATCAATATTCTATCCAAAGTAAAAATATCCTTCAAGAATGAAGGCAAAAATCAAGGCATTCTCAGATGAAGGCTATTAAGAGAATTTGTCTCCAATGGACTTACCACCAATAAATAAATAAAAAAATAAACAAATAAATAATGTCTATAGGAAGCTGTCTAAAGAGAAATGAAGGAAATGAATATCAGGAAGGAAGAACAATGGTAAAAGTAGAAAGACAGATAAATACAAAATATTTTCCTTCTCTTTAGTGTTCTAATATGTTTGACAGGTGAAACAAAAACTATGACATTGTCTGATGTGGTTCTCATGATGTGTAGAAAATATTTAAGATAAGTATATTAGAAAAGTGGGAGAGCAAGTGGAGGTAAGATTTCTATACTTCACTGGAACTAGTAAAATATGAATACCTTCATATTATGATACTATATATATATATATATATATGATATAGTTCATAGAGAACTACTAAAAAAATTATGTCAAGAGACATACCCCAAAACACTATGCCTTCAACAATGAGGAATTCTAAAAGTACTCAAGTTAACACGTACAAAGACTAGAAAAAGAAAACAGAGGGAAAAAAAAAAAGGAGGGAGGGAGAAACAGAAAACAAAAAGAAAAAAGATATTAGACATAAGTCCAAGTGAATCAATAATTAAATGGAAATAAACTAAATATACCAATAAAAATATGGAGATTGTCAGAGTGTATAAAAAACTGACTCATCTATATGATGTCTACAAAAGGCTTACTTAAAATATAATAACATATGTGGACTGAAAATAAAAGGATGGAAAAAAATCAATATTGTTCACAGCAGAATAATAGCAAGATTTTTACAGCCAAAAACATGAAACAACCAAAATACTCTATGATACATTTATGGTTAAACAAATTGGATACATTCATATAACAAAACACTACTCAACAACAAAGAGAAACAAACTGTTGAGGTATATGCCACAACTCCAATAATAAACCTCAAGAATGAAAAGGCCAGTTTCAAAATGTCACACACAATTATTTAATTTGCATAACTTTCTATAAATGATCAAATTAAAGAGATGAAAAATGGATTAGTTGGGGCTAGGGATAGTGGATGATAAAAGGAGTAGACTTGACTCTAAAAGGATACCATAAAGTAAATCTTTGTGTGAGGGAACAGTTCTGTATGTTGATTGTGATGGTGGTTCCATAAATCAACTCAACTCATATGATAAAACTACATGCACACATTGTACTAAATACCCATTCTTAGTTTTGCTGTCATTCTAAAGTTATATCCAATGTAATAATGGGAGAAACTGGGTTAAGGATAGGTGGAAACACAATGCACTAACTTCACAACTTCCCATGAGCTTATAATTATTTCAAAATAAAAAAGTGGGAAAAAAGCATCTCATACTCTTTTGGGGCAATTTATTTATATACTCTGAGTCCCATGTTCATCCACACAATGAAGATAATGATACCCATCTCACAGTTCAGTTTTGAGGCTTTAATGAAAGAACTATAGCGACTCCTAAAGGAAATCAACCCTGACTATTCATTGCAAGGACTGATGCTGAAGCTCCAATACTTTGGCCACCTGATGCAAACAGCTGACTCATTGGAAAAGACCCTGATGCTGGAAAAGATTGAAGGTAAAAGGAAAAGTGGACAGCACAGGATGAGATGATTGGATAGCATCCCCAGTTCAATGGACATGAATTTGAGCAAACTCCAGGAGAGAGTGCAGGACAGAGGAGCCTGGCATGCTATAGTACACTGAGTTGCCAATAGTCGGACTCTACTTAGCAACTGAGCAAAAACAGCAATGCAAGTAATTCTTAGTTTTCCTAGAGTACATAAAGTAATGAATTCATGGTAGTTGAACCATTGTTTTGCTGTTGAACCCTATTAACTAAAATAACTTTGGTGACACTGCTGTTTACATGAATGGAGTTAAAGTTTTGAATGTAATTCAAACATGTTGATGAGGGGTTTCCCATACCTCTGTCAACTATAAATTGGTGCTTGCCGAGGGCATTTGGCATCTGTCCCCGTGAGGACTGAATCCCGTGCTGCTGCAGCTGTTGACCTTAAACACACCCCAAAGGGAGTTCAGGGGAGAGAAATGAGGCAATTTGTGCTCCAGAAAACGTGGTGGAACAGATACTTGCAGGAACTGATTTTGAGTCCAATCCTTGTAGCTCCTCATATCTGGAAAAGCACTAAATCCCTTTATAGTGACATCAGCTCCTCATGACTAACACAAAACCTTTTGTAAGATTAAGTGCTTGATTGCAGTGAACTCTCCCTTCAGCAAAATCTTATATATTGACCTTCCCCTTCCACCTCTTTAGAGAAGTATCTCAGAGCTATCTGAGGTGGTGTCTCCCAGGCTGAACTCCTCATTTTGCCTCAAATAAATCTTAACTGGCTATTCTCACCTTGTGCATCTTTTTTTAACACCACCAAGCAATTATCCAATACCAGCTGGATGTTCTACATTTCAACTCAATTCTGACTCTACCCAGAAAAAGCATTGGATTTCACAGATGAAGAGCTCAGGAAGACAAGACTGCCCTGTCCCCGACCCTCAACAAATGTCAGTAGCAATTTTAGGTTATCACCTGTGCTTGAAACTGAACAGGACTCTGTGCAGCCCTCACTGCTATAAAGCCCCTCTGCATACTCCATTTCTTATTTATAGGAAAAGGTTTTGGTCTCCTAGGTCTTTTCTGAGTTCCAAAAAGCAAATTCATACAGTTACTAATTAGGTTAGTGAGAGGATGCAGAAGCCTAAGAAAGGTAGTCAAGAAACAATAGTCAGGTGATAAAATAAAATCCTAGCTTCCCTGGTAGTCTAGATGGTAAAGAACCTGGCTGTAATGCAAGAGATCCAGGTTCAATTCCTGGGTCAGAAAGATCCCCTGGAGAAGGGAATGGCTACCCACTCCAGTATTCTTGCCTGGGAAATCCCATGGACAGAGGAGCCTGGTGGGCTATAGTCCATGGTGTTGCAAAGAGTTGAACTTGACTGAGCAAGGAATATATATAACAATCCAATATATATCTCAGAAACTAATTCCCACCCTTCCCAGAAAGAGGATGGTGATTACATACTGACCATAAGCACACAGAGCCCAGACTGGTTGGAACCAGAAGACTGATAATTGAGTGTCCTGAAACACCACTTCGTTACCTCACCATCAACCTATCAGGAGAAAATCAGGCTCCCTACAGCCCTCCCTCACTTTTAAATGTTGTCTTTAAAAACCCTTCTCTGAAAACCATCAAGGATTTCAGGTGCTTTTGAGCATGAGCTGTCTATTCTCCTTGCTTGGTGCGCTTCAATAAATGCTATCATTTCCTTCACTGCAACCTGTTGTTAGCAAATTGTCTATACAGCAGGTGAGTTGTCTCAAGTTCATTCAGTAACATGCTTTCAATCAGGAAGCTATAAATTAGAGGTTTCAAAGACTCTGTCTTTGGGTTTAACTAATTTGCTAGAGTAGCTCACAGCTCTCCAAGAAACATTTTTTTTTTTACTAGATTACTGGTTTATTACAAAAGGACATAACTCAGAAACATCCAGATGAAACAGATACATGGGGCAAAGTATGAGGAAAGAATGAGGGGAGAAGCTTCCATGCTCTCTGAATGTACCACTCTTCCTGAATTTTCCCATGTACATAGATCTAGGAACTCTCCAAACTCTGTCCTTTTGCATTTTATCTGCCTGCAATGCAAGAGACCTGGGTTCGACCCCTGGGTTGGGAAGGTCCTCTGGAGAAGGGAATGGCAATCCACTCCAGTATTCTTGCCTGGATAACCCCATGGACAGAGGAGCCTGGTGGGCTACAGTCCATGGGGTTGCAAAGAGTTGGACACGACTGAGTGACTAACACACATGAGAGTATAGTTGCACTGGCATGGTTGATTAAATCATTGGCCATTGAGGATTAATTCAACCTCCAGCCTCTCTTCCCACCTCAAAAGTCAGTGTAGTGGGACCGAAAATCCCAACCCTTCAATCACATAGTTGGTTCTCCTGACAACAAATCTAAGGTGTGGCCCCCAAATCAGCTCATTAGCATAATAAAAACACCTTTATAGCTTATTCCTCTGATGTGAAATTCCAAGATTTTTAGGAGTTCAGTGCCAGAAATGGCATGAAGGTCAAATACATATCTCTTATAAATCATAGTACCATAGAGGTGCAGCCATATTGAAGGCATAAGCAAATAAAGGGCTGGTTCATATTTAGGGATATGTTTCTGGGTTTATATCAGGGGGATAAAGTTAATGGAGATATCAGACAGGAAATACTTGCTTGTGTCCCAACCATGTCATCCCTTCAAATTTTAATTTCTACTTCTAAGAAGTCATGTGGGAACAAGAGCAGAGAGTGGCATCTATTACCTCTGCAGTATTTATGGAGCTCTTACTTTGTGCAGGTTCTGTGCCAAGGCATGGGATACAAAGGCCAATTGACTTTGTTTCTGGACAGGAGTCTCTGTCCCATAGGACCACAGACAAAACCAAAAGCTACAATTCAGAGAATTAGTCCTGCATGAGTGGTGGCATAAGGTACCATGAGACCATGGAGAAAGAAGCACCCAATTTTTCCTGGGCTGCTTAGAAATAGTTAAAAGCTGAAGAAGGAGCAAGTTTGACAATTATATGGGGGGACAAAAGATATTCCTAGTAGAAAAAAGTAATATGGGAAGTTCCCTGGCAGTCCAGTGGTTGGGACTTGGTGCTTCCACTGCTATGGTCCAGGATTTAATCCCTGGTCAGAAGTTCCCACAAGCTAGCCAAAAAAAAAAAAGAAAAAAAAGTAATAAAACAAAATTTTAACCTTGACTAATTGGATCAATAGCTTACCTCCATAGCTAAGTTATTCACTTCTTATTTGCTCTTTATTCTTCTGTTACTGAGTTTCTGGCTCATTATGTCACTGAGTGACTATGATGATCACCAAACTACCTAACCCAAATATCTGATCTTATTTGACCTGATTGATACTGTTCACCACTCACTGCTCCAGGAAATTTTTCCTCTTTTGTCTTCTTGTAATCATGACTTTCTGATTCTATTCTTACACCTCTGACCACTTGTTTGTGGTTTCCTTTATAAGTGCTCTGTAACAAGGACCTGACAAATACAAAAGGAGAGAAAAACAGAACAGAACAAAGGAACAGCCTTTATCTTGAATTAGGCAATACTCTTAACGCCTATGGAAAATTAGGATGAGATCATTCTTTCAAAAGGCACTAGTCATATAGAAATTAGAAGAAAAGGAGTTTGAGATACACAGCCCAGCATTTAGCTCAAATTTCAGCTTCAGAGCTAAGAGAATATCTTTACTAGATTATAAACATCACCAGGGTGAAGTAAGAATATCTCTGTTGATTCCAGGTATCAAAGAATAGGAAAGAACTGGGAAACAGAGATTAAGATAAACAGCAATGAGTGAGTGGGAATTTGACAAAGGCTTTCAGAATACTTCTGTATTTGTTATATATAAACTATTATTTTAAAATTTGGCTTTTTAAGTTTCTCTATTTTTTCTGACTGGATCTAGATTTATCAATTCAATGATGTGTGATTAAGAATTTTATTTTGTCTCTCTATTCAAAATCAAGTGCCTTGTGTAAACTTGCCTATGTTCTCTAAAAGTTTTAAGTGAGTTTTACTTCATGGTATTACAGCATTTGAGAGCATTCAAGAACTGTAAAAAGAGATCCCTCAATTTCAGAAGCAGGCTTGGATATCCTGTACCTTCAGATATCATTCCTGAGACGTTACAACATTACTTGTTTAATCCCAGGTGGATACAACTAGACTCTAGTCATGAGGAAACAGGGGTCAAACTCAACATGAGAAATATTCTGTTTTTTTTTAAAACAAAAGAAAAGAAAAATGTCAAGGAAGACCAAGAATGACCAAGGAATTAGTCCCCAGGCTAAAGAGAACTAAAGTGGTATGATAACTGAATACAACATTTGGATTCTGTACTAAAAGAAAAAGAATTCTTTAAAGGACACTATTTGATCAGTTGACAAAACTGAAATATGGATAGTAATCAGATAAAAGTAAAATGCCAACATTCAAGGTGCAAAAGTTAAAATTTGCATTATGGTTATACAATAAAATGTTCTTCAGAAATGCACACTGATATAAATAGGGAGAAAACAGCTTGATGTATGCAAGGTGTTCTCTTCAAATAATTCAATGAAAAAAGTATTTCTGAATACCCTACACACAGAAAATGTTGACGCAAAGAGGGAAAATGATGGATGAAACTGAGTAAAGGACAGAGGGTAGACTTTGCATTATTTCTGTTAACACTTTCTTTTTCTTACTGTATTTTTTTAAATTTTAGTGAAGTATAGTTGATTTATAATATTGTGCTTAATTCCTGTTGTACAACAGAGTGATTTAGTTGTACATGTATATATACATATATATGTATATATTCTTTTTCATATTCTTTTCCATTATGGTTTATCACAGGATATTGAATATAGCTCCCTGTGCTATACAGTAGGATACTGTTTATCCATCTTATATATCATAGTTTACATCTGCTAATCCCAAACATTTTAAATATGAATTTGAAATAAATTTCAACATATAGAAAGAAAAAAAATAGAAAGGAAGAAATCCTGACTATAAGTAACTCTAAGGAAGCTCATAAGTCCAGAAACTTTACAGGAAAGATATTTGGGGGCTAATACACTAAGTTGTTTGAACTAACAAGTGGAATGGCAACTTCAATTTTTCAGGCAGTGTCTATGGTATAGTTGAATCCACAACCCAACTTTTCCACAGATAAGGAGGAAGCTCTGTGGAGCTGCCTTCCAGTCATCAGTCATTTTTCTTTTTAATGATTTTAAAAACAGAATAGACCATAAATGAATTGATAAGAATTACTAAAAGTACTGGTAGAATAAATAAATCATACATGTACAAAAATTAGTCATTGTTTTTCATATTGACAGGAAATCTATCTATATCTACTTTTAACACTAAACACTGCTCACATGGTGATGGTTGTTTGAGACACATTTTCTTTTGTGATACAGAAAAAGGACAGAGGAGAATGTGCAAAATATTGATTACCTCAAATTAAAAAATAGATTAATGAAGTTTATAATTTTGCTTTCAAATATAAATATATAAATTGAAGAAAGGTAATAGAATGATGACATGTTACTTAAAGCAGAAACTCCATGTTGCTGAGCATTGGGATTTAGATTATTAATAAATTGCAGTTTGCAATTATTGGAAGCATTTATAAAAATATCAGCTATGTGTAGCTATTCATTAAATAACAGTTAATAGTTATGCTAATTTTACTCATTTGCTCTGTATGGTAGGATCAGAAAAACTATGTACAGTTTAACTTATAACCCAATCTGTCTTCTTTCGGCTTCAAAATGTTATCCATTATCATTATTCTAATAACTTCACTAACCAACATTCATGGTATTTAATTAAACTAAAATATATCCAAGCACTTACAAAAAGAATATGCATAATAATAAGTACCACAAAGAAGAGTTAAATCCAAAATATTAATCTTAAATTGTATGAATGTGGAGATTATGTGCTTCATTCTTAGAAAAATTATATTTTCATATCAGATTTAAATCCAGGAAGATGATTAAGAATCAGCCTTACATTTGCATATCACCTTATACTTTTAAAAGCACATTTATAAGTATTATCTTTTTTGAGTCTCACAATAGCCAGAGATTTTTATCATTCGATTTTTGGAAAGTAGGAAACCAGCTAACTGAGGCTAAGAGATTTGCACTAGGATTTACTGAATTGATGAATAAGGAAGGTGAGATTGGAGCACATGTATTCTAATTGCTAGTCCTGGGATTGTCTCACACTCCATGGAGAGTCCTTCCACTAATTCAGGGCTCACATATCAGTTCTATGATTCTTAGCCACTCTAGAGAGGAAAACGTTGGCAGTCAAGAGCACACTCATGCTTCAGAAATATTACAGGGGCCGTAATGCATATTATATAAGCATATATTGCTGTTATATTGATTTTTTTCTCACATTAATAGTAATACTAAATGTATGATGTGAGGAAGTCTCATTAGACCTACTGCCTAAATGAGGAAATTGAAAGACACTTAAGGGTAAGTGAAATTAAAGAAAGCATTAGCAGATAGAAGAGATGTTCTAATTGTACTTTTTCTACATCTCTATAAAATGTCTTTCTGATTCCTTTAAAAGAGATTTCTTCATACTAGCCTTGTTCAAGTTATTTCTATCCCAAATACAAAACAAATAAAAATCAGATTTTGTCTATCTGAAATGTGGTGGGATCCTATTCACAAAAAGTACCACTCTTACTTCCATGGTACATTTAAAGCTATATTATTCAAATATTTAGATTTTATACAAACAGATGACTTTAGAGTTGTTCTGTGAAAATAGACTTGTTTTGATGATGTTTATTCCCAGCTTCCTAAAACTGACAATCTCTTTAGGAGGATGTGCCTTGTATCAAAAGCACAAGACACTAATAAACATGTTATATCCCTTAATCTCATCTAGCTATGTGATCTTTTACAAGTTACTTAACTCTTATGTTTTTAGATTCCTCATCAGTCAAAATTTATTGTTAACTGCCAAATCCTTGATTCTGAACTACAGTTTGAAATTAGACTCAGCAACCTCATAATCTGTATAATTTCATTCTCCCCTGATTACCTCAGCAGTTCACACTGGCCTATTAACATGTGAATGCCGACTGAATAAAAGCCTTACACATTTAAATGAAGATATTTCTCTTGTGACATTTTCCATTTGAGTCTTTTGTCTATTGATGTGTGATTATCCAGTATACTACCATGAAAGTAACCTTGCCTAGGTATCAAGAGACCTAGGTTCTACTCTGCACTACGTGACAGAAAATGTTCATTTAACTTTTGTGAACTGCAGAAATTTGGGTATAAAAAATTAGTATAAAAATATGCATCCTGTCTACTTCGTGAAAAAGATATGAAAAATTAGTGGTCGCTTAAGTTTTGAATGAGTTTGCAGAATGATATGAACAGCAGGAACAACACTGATACACTTCTGTTTTACCTGATGGAGAGATGTGCCGCCAAGAAATGGAAGGCTCTGGTTTCCCAGTGGCCAAACAAGTAAGGGTGACATTGGTTCCTTCATTGATGGTCATATCGCTTGAGATGTCATAAATCTTCGGAGGAACTGAAATGGCAAAACATGCAGTGGTCAGAAAAAATATGTATATATATATATATATATATATATATCAGTCTGTTGAACTACATATGATTAGCTCCATGTTATGCAAACAAACTGAGGTGGTGAAATGAACTTATGGCTCAGGATCATCACCTAAACAAAAGACTCTCTAGATCTTCAAGATTATCCCAGAGGGTTTTTTTTTTTCCCCCTTTTTGATTGGTTTTAAATTTCTCTAGTATTTAACTATGAAATATATTAGGAAAAATTAAATATTTAATAATGAAAGTTTATATGTTGTTTAAATGTTATTGTGAGTACTTTGTACTAAGTAAACTATAATATAGTCATCTGTCCGTTCCATCTACATACTTCACTATAATGATGGTTTTCCAGTTGAAATGATTAGAGAAAAATGGAAATCTAGAAGAAATTTAAAATAGTAGGACAGCTATGCCTATATGCTGATTTATGAACTAAGTGAGGTAAAACATAGAATTAGGATATATGTTTTCAAGTTCACAAAGGCAATGGGGTCCTCAATTTTCTCATCTGCCAAAGAGCAGGACTGGACTTTCTGATCATTTATGTTCTAAGGAACACAAACTCTAAGGGCTGTGAAAGATATGTCCAATATGTATTTTCTCGTCAGCAATGAATTGAAATTGATTGAAACAGGTCTCTTTATGTTGAGATTTCTTGGAACATTTGTTATGACCTGTTGCTCTGTAGGTCTATGAGAGTGAAAAGGGAAATACTGTGATGTGTTTTATTTTCTCTGATGTATCAAGCTATGGAAACTTTTATATCAGAGAAGGTGACACAAGTAGTGACCCATGGTAAACTTTGGGAGTGTTGGATAAAAAAATACCTAAATTAACTTCCGGAATGTCGGCATTCTCTCAAACGGCAAATGATCGCGTTTAATCCTTAAACAGCATGGATATGAATCCTGGGTCCTCTGCAGACTAGCTGTCTTATCTCAGCCTGAGTTCTTCATCTGAAAGCTGGAGGTTATATTAGTATAAACCCCACATAGCTGCTGTGAGAATTAATAAGTAAACATATTTAAAGGGTTTAGAAAAGCTCCTGGAATTGTTGTTAGATATTATTATTATTATAAGCTTTAAAATACATATTTGGTGTTTGAACTTAATTTCACTACTGCTCTTTCCCATGCCTTAAAATTTCTCTCCAAACTTTACCACTTTGATGGTATACATGAGTGCTCTGTACCAGTTTTTGTTTCTACATAAAAATTATAGTATGTTGAAGCTTCAGGTCAAAGCTAAATAAATGGCAATTCAATATATTGATCACTATTATAAAAACATACTTTTGTAGTGGATATTTTCTCATTGTTCCATTCTTAGGGTGTCTTTTGGCAAGAGATGTGTTTTTGTAGCTATTTTGAAAACCAGGATCTATAATCTGTCATAGGGATGAATTAAATTGCTCATACTTTGAATATCATCTTTGATTTTTTAATGGAACCCAAACTCTGCTACAAGAAAATCTGGGAGGATTTGATTACAAACACAATGTATTTGACTATATGTAACTGGTGATATGATTGAGGAAAAGGTTTATTCTTAAGTGATATACTGTTGTAACTGTTTCTAAATGACATACTTTAATTGGCATTTAAAACATATTATGATTAAATTCTTCAGTGAGCTCGTCTCAAGCAAATAAGCAAAAACTAAAAACGATTCCAAACAGAAGACTCTTTTTAGCTTAACTGAAACAGAACAGAAATAAAGATATTAAAATACCTTAGGAAGAAAGTAGAGAAAAATGTGTAAGATTTACTGGTGAATTGAATATTTAATAAAATTATAGCATTAAACAAAAAATATCCTTTGGATAGATGGATGTAGGTATTGATTTAATTAGTAAACTATGATATACATGGGTATATACACATACATGTGTATGTATGTATGTATATAGATGTATGTGTAAATACATATATACCAATGTCTACTATTAAACAAAGAAGAAGTTATGTGATACTTTCCTTCTTTATGTAGCACAGTGGTATCAGTTTAGTCTGACTAGTTTATTTATTTCAAACATAAAACTAATTCAACTTTGGACAGAGGTATAAATATTTAAGAGAAGTTATGGAGTGCCATAAGACATGCATTCTAGCCTCTAAATTAAATGATTTTCTCAAATTTTATCTGATCTTAAAATAGTTTATTTTCATTTTTACACATGTACTTAAAAGTGGTAAATGTAAGTAGTGGTAAACTAATATTAAGCACAATATTTGACTTCACAGAAAAACAGCCAAATCCCTTAGCAATAAACTTAGATTTAACATTTAACTATGGGGAATTCTGTGGTGGGTGAATACTGTTGAATTCCAGGTGTGACATGTCAGTCCAGTGATTGCAACCACCTCCTGGGGCCTCATAATTCAGGATACGCTATGGTAAAGAAACATCTGGAAAGAGGATGCTAGTAAGAGAAAATCCCTCTGGCAAAGCTCTTTTCTCCAAAATGCATCACCTGTTGGCAACAGATGTTGTGTGTAGAGAGAGCCAATGAAAATCCTCACATGCACTGTAGCTTGTGGGGGCAAAAGCAGGTGTTCCTTTGCTGAACATTCAGTCGTTGCATATTCAGTTCAAGACTTCAAACTTTTACTGAGAATTAGGGAGGGAATAATTCTGGACTCACAGGAAATGTAAAAATTTTCTAACATAATCCTTTACCTCAAGAAACTTAAAATTTAAATAGGGAGGCAGATAGATAAGTAATTAAGAGAAGACAAATATTTACCATGTTTTTTTTTCTCATTTTACATGAGGAACACATGTCTAAACAGGTATGCCTTCAGGGTTCAAAATCATCAGAGATTAATTTTGTGTTCATTTCTTTTAAAGCAAACTGTGAAGGATAGTTTATGCACAAAGTTATTCATTGTGGTGTTAATTGTAATAAAAAAGAACTATTAATAACCTCAACATAAGACAAAGAAATAGAGATATTGGTTAGCTCTGCCTCCAAAATAAGATGTGTTACTGAGGAAGGGTTTGGGATGAATCTAGGGATCATTGGGATAAGATATAAAGGAAGAGAAAGGTGATGTTTCTACTCTGGGTGGCAGGAACAGATAAGAATGGTAATGTTTTAGACGTCATAAGACCATCTGGGTTCGGATAACAGTTTGTGTATAAATGGCACATGTGCACATCTAGGAAGAACTCCACTGAACTTTCTAAATGACAAAGCATTATGTCTTATATGTCCAATAGCATAGAAAAAAGTATAATGAGTTAAAATGACTATTCTAGACATCTACTTCTTTTCTATATAACATCTCTCAAAATCCTTCAACATTTTTATTTATAAATGTAACTTAAAAATCAATTGTTTAAAAAAAAGCATGTTCAATCAGTTTAATAATTTTAAGTCACTAAATAACTACATTTTAATGAGTATTTCAGGTTGCTGTCGAATTATTAATAGTTAAATACTTATGACCTGGACCAGAGCAATAAAGGAGTAAGCTATCCATTTAAATATACACTTGTTTAACTTTCAGGAAATTATGATTATAACCTTAAAATTGCTATACATTTAAAGGAATCACTATTGTATCTTTGAATTAGTAACCTACTCTGCCTTTGATTAATCATTCACAGGATTCAATTTCAACTACTGTTTACTGCCCTGTTCTCAACTTCTATTCAGTTGATGCCATGGTGGGAGAGGATGATCTATATTTATATGCATTTATAGATTTAGATTCATTAAGTGCTAGTCGCTCAGTTGTAAACTCCATGGACTGTAGCCCACCAGGCTCCTCTGTCCATGGAATTTTCCAGGCAAGAATAAGGAGTGGTTAGCCATTCTCTTCTCCAGGGGATCTTCCTGACCCAGAAATAGGACCTGGGTATCCTACATTGAGGGGGATTCTTTACCATCTGAGCCACCAGGGAAGCCCTATTTGATTCATTACAATAATTCAAATCCCTTACTCGTTCCATTTTCATCAAAAATTACGCTATATGACTTGCCCCAACTGCCTTCTCCATTTGGAATCATCTATCAGTGTCCTTAGACAGGGTATAGAGTACCATCAGTAAGGAAAATCTTAGCAAATGCTAATGATTTCCGCACAACCAAGCCACTTGGGATTATTCCCTACTATTTGAACTATGAGAGGCAATTGAGTTTTTGAATGTCCTCCTGGTGGCTTTTTAAAACTTTTTTAAACTTGTACATAATTTCTAAACTGTATTTAAAAAAAATAAGGTTTTTGTTTGTTTAACGAGCAGCCTTCACAGATTTAACTTACATTTCTTCCAGCAACTCATCTTGTAGTCTGGAACATGGTCATTAAAATTTTGAGAAGTCAAAATAAGGGTGACAAATCTGTATATCACAGGAATCATATGAGCACACTGTTTTATTTTCTATGAAAAGTCTGTGCAGGGACTGTGGCCAGGACCCTGGTGTGAGGAAGTCAGAACGGAGGAGCCTAGCGGTGTCCATGTGCTCCAGCCTGCTTCCTAACAGGATGGAAGCTGGTGGGAAATATTTTTTTAAAGTCCACGCAGATGATTTTCAGAAATAATAAATAGAGTTCCCATCTATAGTAAGTTGCATGAGATGTGAGTTTGTGTCACGGTGAAAGTCCCTAGAAAATGTATTTGATGGTGATCTTGCATACATGTGTGCTAAGTCCTTCAGTCATATCTGATTCTTTGTGACCCCATGGACTGTAGTGCCACTAGGCTTCTCTGTCCATGGGATTCTCCAGGCAAGAACACTGGAGTGGGTCGCCATGCCCTCCTCCAGGGGATCTTCCTGATCAGGGATAGAACCCATATATCTTATGTCTCCTGGAAAAACATCAGTTGAGTACTTATCATAGCAACAGTCTGGGCACAAAAATCACACGTTTCCAAAGTCAGGGTGTACGAAGCAAAGCAGTGGTTTATAAGCAGGTGGACCAAGTGTCTTCCCATTCAATCTCTGAAGCTATAGGCTCATTACTAAAACCCTATACATCTAATCAAATTACACATACAATCACTAGACCTATTTTCCAAATGGTCAAAGTATTCATCTTAAAGGAAGATAGATTTCTCTGGGTATGTGCTTGTTGAAATATACATTTGCACTCAAAAAATACTGCTCCTTCTGACTCCCCCCTCCTCTTATAGTTTCTTCTTTATTCTTTGCAGTTTATTATTGGTATTTATTTCTTTATTTATTACTTGTCTTCTCTTCACAGAACATAAGTAAAGACCTTGGGACCTTGTTTACTTTATTCAACAGCCTATTACAAACATCTAGAAAAGAGCCTGACACATACGGGATACTCAACAATATTTGTTTTGTTGTTTTTATACACTGAGCTAATATTTCTTTGGCTTCATAATGATGCTTTCCCATATAATTTCATACCATTGCAAGTATGATATAATATATATTCTGAGAATATAGTGAAAATGTAATTATAGTGCCAAGGGTCCTATGTGACTTTTTTCAAGGATTCTCTGAGATTGGGGACTCAATACTTCTTTTAACTTATATAAAAGCATGGTAGTTCCCTACTGTATTGCCTACTAGAGTTTTTGCCATGCAAGCCAAGAAAAATAATTGAACAATAATCATCAATTTATTTTCAACAGAATGAACTGCCACATCTTAAGCAGGAGTATGTATTTTGTTTAGTGCATTTTTTTTTCCACTTGAGAAACTATGTAAATTTAAGGTCAAAAGTATTTGACTTGAAGCTGTGTACATATTATTTCTGTTTTTTTCCCCTCTCCATAGGCTTGGAGTCTGAGTTAGTTCGAATAAACTGTATCTCTGAAGATTTTCCAAACTGCTTGAGTCAACAAGCTAGACATAACTATAAATCTTCAGAGAATTGGCTTTTTTTGCACTCCCATATCTGGTAATGGCTGGCAATATCAAAAGAACAGTCTTTCTTTCCCTAGGCTGGCACTTCCCTTTTCAGTCTTGGCCAGCCCCCAGAAAGTGAAAGCAGATCTTCGTTACATAACAAACCTCCTGTAAAAGGTGCTGTTCTCAAACTGAGAGAAGAAATCGTTTCATGATTTTTTTTCCCCTAAATTGGCTTGCTGGTGGGTGCTTGATGGCTTCCTGGCCTGCATCTAACTAGCAATATTGTTTTCTCCAGCTCATAGACTACAAACTGACTTTTTATAGTTTGTGACATTTCCGAGATTTCTATGGTTTCTCCTCTCATCCCATCACTGATAGGAGGACAATAATAGCTAAGTGTGACTTGTAAATTCAAACTTGCCAGATTTGTGATTTACCCACTGATGGAATATGCCAGAACTTCTTTGGGGGGCAAAGAACATGATGAAAAAAAAAATGAGTCTTTCAGACTGCAGTTCAAACTGAACTATGTTACTTAACTTAGTGTTTCTCCTTTTTTATAAAACCTATGTATAAAATTTTCTCAATCTACTGTGTCCTTCAAGGGATGAGCAACATGAAATTTGAGAACAGGCAAGTGACCTATTTTAATCCACTCATACATTCATTCAACAAGTTATTCATCGAGAACCACTTTGACTTAGGGAGACTAATCTTAGGGAGTTCATGTCCAAAGAGTTAGAAAGATCTAACACTATTAATTATAATATGGAGTAATAAATCCTATAAAGAAGATTCTATACAGCAAGGTGTTTGGGAAAGAAGAGTAGTAAATCAAACTCTGCCTATGGAGTCAGAATTGGAGGGGATATTGATCTTAAGAAAGGCTTTATGAAACAGATGATATTTGAGTGAAATTTGATGGTTAAAAAGAGTGGTCTCCTGTTTCAGGATGATCTGGTAAGATTTTTAGAATCCTGGAGAGGAGAGGGCACAACTCACATGATCCTAGGCTGATGGTTCAGAGTGAGCTTCAAACTTCACAGATTTTGGTAACTGATTTACAAGATACCAACAACTTATCTCGATAAGAAGAGATGAGGCTTTAATAGCTTGCACTCAGGCGGAAAGGTGCTGTGAGTAACTTCTCCCCCACTGTGTTATTGGTTCATGTCACAGGGATCAAGATAATCAACAATAAAAAGAAGAAAGTGATCATCTGAAAATGATAAACCCTACAGGATATGGAATTACAGAAAACATCAAAGTGGAAATGTCTTCCTTCTCTCTTTCCTTTCACTCCATCTTTGCTTGACTACCTAATATGTGGGTTATAAGTACGTAATCTCTAAATTTTAAGACAGATTTGCTTGTTGAGGAAAGCCATCGGTATTTGCTAGGTAGATTTTCAGTGGCAAATCTCTCTCTCTCTATATATATATATATTTAATATGTATATATATAATATATGTAGATAATATATATCAATAATATATTATAATAATTATAAAATAATTGTTAAATATAATCATAATTAGTATAATTAGTATAATGTTATAATAATATATTTATAGAGTATAGATTATATATATACATGTATGTAAATACACATATATGCACATATGTTATATTAAGACATCTTAGCCTACATGATAATTAAATGTGATAAAAGAATAAAGAAAGGTCACTGGTTTAGAAAGGATAGGTTTTGTTAGCTTCATATTTAAAGATTTCAGATTTTTCAGTTGAAAGCAAGTAACTCACCTGCTGAATAAACATTTTTAAAGTAGAAAGATAACATTCTTTTACAAGATTATTAATATTTTAGGCATAAAGATTTTATTTTTGCTTCATTTTGGCTAGAGGATCAAGAGCTGGCCTCTACACAAGAGTGTTTATACACCAGAGTTCAAATCCCTGCTGTACCTCAGGCTAGCTTCAGCTTCACTTACTGGGATGGTTCAAAGATATAAAATATTACTTAAAATCAGGACCATAATAACAGCTACTCCCTCAGGCAGCAGCAGCAGGAAGGCTGGAGCACACTTACTGCAGTGTTGTATATCACAGGGAATCTACAATGCCTTTGTAACTCACTCTTCTCCCCAGTAGAAAATAGTTACAAAATACGTAGGAAGAATATCACAACTGAAAAGCCTCACAGCACACAAATGTAGGTATCCATTCCTGAGGAAGATTTCTCAAGAAACCAACTGTATATCTTTAAAATCTTCAGTGATGATGACATTTTATTAAGAATTAATAATGAGTTTTTTTTTCCTGGAAACAATTTGGCAGTATACTTTAAGAACTTTAAAGAATCCAACCCAGTGAGCCAGTGATTTCTGTTCCAGGAATTTCTCTTAAGGAAAGCAGCTACCTCCCTCCTGTATAGTCGCTATTCACATAAACCTGGTGGCCAGCTTCCTTGCTCTGTTTAAAAATGTGCCAGCAAATGCCCTCTGGAATTCCCCGGGTGAACTTTTCTTGCCTCGTCTTTGGCAGTGAACTATTCTCTACATAAACCAGAGGAAACAGCCCAGCTGTGTCATGCTAGAACCCAGCTGTCTTCTTTGCAAATATTTCCCATATTGAAAAGCTTGCTTTAGCATTTTTTGAAACGCCAGAGAGTCCAATGTCTATCCTTGGACTCATAGCGTTATATTGAAACACCTGGCTCTGGATTTCATGAGGTAAATCTATTCCAGTTCAATATGAGTTCTTTTTGTGAGGCTCAGGTTTCCATAATTGTGTTTTAGTAGATTTTTACATCAAAAGCCTGTTATGCTGTTTCCTGCATTTGCAGAAAAGATGTGTCTTGTCGGTGCAATCAGAAAAAAACAAACCAAAAAAAAAAAAAAAGAAAAAAAAAAAGGCTTCCCTGAAGTAATTTGGTTTCTCTGGTGTCTGTACATAATATGTATTTTCCTAATTATAAAGGTGCATGCTCTGTCACTTCAGTTTGTCTGATTCTAGTGACTCCATGGACTGTAGCCCACCAGTGTCCCCTGTCCATGGGATTCTCCAGGCAAGAACACTGGAGTGGGCTGCCAGTTCCCCCTCCAAACCATGCCTCTTCTGTTTCTGGTATTGGCAGGTGGGTTCTTTACCACTAGCACCACATTAGAGGTAGTACACACTTATTTAAAAGAATGTGGGAAAAAATAAGAATGAGGAAGAAAAACACCATATCATCTATTAGATTGAAACATCTAAAATTTTGCCTTTTGGTAGGTTAAAAAAAAAGTGCATGTGCACCCTGGAAAGCACCAGTCTCAAGAAGGCAGATACCACTCAAAATTTTCTTTTAGAAATGGAAGTGCAGGTTTGCCAGACTTTTAAATATGAGCTATTTTATTATTATTTTGACCACACATTCATCAAAATAAGTGTGGACTTATCTTAGCACGAACTCAAATGGCACCATTCTGAGATTTAGGAAAATTTGCAACTTACTGAAGACACTCGGTCATCATGTACTGGAAAATTATAATGTAGAAATCTACATGGTCTATGACAATAAACAGTGCCTGCAGGTTTATGTGTATACAAAATCCTCACCATCCACTGCAAGCCTTTTATAGTCTCAGTGCAGTCATAGAGTCACAATTTGCTATCAATGCCTTGCATTCTGGCAAGCCTCTAGACTGTTCATTTGACTTGAAAAACTCATTTTCACATTACATTGCTTGATTTCTCATAAAAGCTGTGCATTATTGTACGAATGTGTGGTTGTTCACCTGTCATGGAATAACTATGATGACATCTCCAGAATGACTAGAGTTTTGCCTTAGGAAATATTCTGAGAACAGATCTTATTCAGAAATTTAAATAATAAAATCATGATTCACTTTGATATTTTGCTCCTCCCCAAATTATATACTTTTAATCATCATGTTTCTTCATCTGCTTTTCTCAAAGAGAATGTTTTATTTGTGCTTATAATGTAACAACCAAATGTTGTGTAATTATATGCCAAGATATCAGTGCAGTCCTATGGTTATATGCACAGATTCTCTCTAAAATTGGGTTAAAAGGTAATTTGCTATGTTGCTGGCCCCTAGATCATTAGTCACAGTGGCCTAAGTGCATTCTCTTATAATTCAATATCAAAGAAATTGCTTTTGTAGCATTAACTATATTATATTCAAAATTGTATAAATTATTGAAATACTCTGCCTATTGCCAAGATATAAGACAGTTCACATGGAAAAAGTTCCATTTTAAATTATTCATTGGAAAAAAGTCAGTCTCTTGCCAGAAACTGTTTTATACTGGGGCTAGCTTTTGGGACTTACATTTAAATATGAATCACAAGAACTCTGGAAATTTCAGATACTCATAATTCTTCTGGCTTTGAAAATGTAGTTGTCTAACTCAATCATTTCCATCAAGTAGAGTAAATATTATATAATGTCTTGTATCTAGTTGCTATTCTAATGAACATTTTCATCAGTCATAGGTAAAGTCTTCATATATAATTCCTTATAAATCATGATAAAACAATATAAAAAATCCATATAAATAGTGAAATCTGTTGGCCTACATCACTATTTTTGAGCAGAATATATAAAGTGTATAATCAATGAACTATATATGAATATATTCATGCATGTGTATTTGTCATATAGTTGATAAATGTTAGATTGGATTGTGTGTATTTTGTAACATAATTATGTAACTTCGCTAATGATAGAATGCGGTATTAAAAGGGCAAATATAATTGTAAGACACACAATTACATTACAAAATGCATATGAACATACATATACACATATTCAATTTATGTATATTTTCCCTACAGATTTCTGGAGAACTCATATGAATAGAGGAACTATTTCACATATTCTCTGAGTACCCTAAAGGATCATACTTAATACACAGTAATTGTTCAGAAGATATTGAATGTTTTTACTAGTTCTAAATGCCTTGGCTCACCAGGTTGCTCAGTGGTAAAGAATCTATCTGCCAAGGCAGGAGACCTGGGTTCGAATCCTGGGTTGGGAAGATCCCCTGGAGAAGGAAATAGCAGCCTACGACAGTATCCTCGCCTGGGAAATCCCATGGACAGAGGAGCCTGATGGACCACACAGAGCTCATGGGGTTGCAGAGCTGGACATGACTCATCGACAAAGCACAGCACACAGCAAACATTCCTCATCGTAGAGTAGCTTTTCTGGGTAGATTGAATAGCATAGTAGATAAAGGGAATTCTATGAATGTATTGAGTGTATATAGAATTCTAGAGTCATTTGGCAGCTGTTAATGACAGTTTGAGCGATAGAATGGAGAAGCATGGACAAGAAGCCTTCACTTCCAGGAAGAATACTACCAGTGTTGGTGGGCAGATTCAAGTATGAAGGAAGAATGTTAGAGGAAGGCATGAGGATCTGTGTCTGGGTCTTCCCTTTCCTCAATTTTCAACATCTTGGATGTTTATTGATAAAACCATATCAGGGGTGATCGCTTAGTGATAGTCACTACAATTTATGAGTGACACATTGATACGTTATTTTCAATTAAAGGTTGGTCAGAATGGTAAAGTACCCAGACCCTATAAAAAGTGAAAACTGTTAGTCACTCAGACCAGGGATCAAACCCAGGTCTCTTGCATTTCAAGCAGATTCCTTAACATCTGAGACACCAGGGCAACCCTATAATATTATATTATTATAATCACATTAATTATAATGTATAAATATAATAATTATAAATATAATGCAAATATTTATGAATTCAATATACATAAATATACATTATATAAATACAATAATATTAATATAATTATAACAATATTAGGTTGGTGCAAAAGTAATTACAGTTTTGCATTGTTGAATTTAGCTCTTTTATATTGGAACACGTTCTTAAATAAATGTTATGTTACACATTATTTTAATGCTCATTTCTTGCTCTATGTATTTTTTCTAATAACTTATTACTTGCTGCTTGTCTTAAATTTATTTTAGATTACAGAATTGATGTTAGAGAAAAAGGAAATTTGAGTGATTTTCTTATTCAAATTCAAAATGGGTCCTAAAGAAGTGGAGACAGCCTGAAACATCAACAACACATTTGGACCAGGAACTGCCAACAAAGGTACAGTGCAGTGGTGGTTCAAGAAGTTTTGCAAAGTAGATGAGAGCCTTGAATATGAGGAGCACAGTGGTTGGCCATCGAAAGTTGACAACAACCAACAGAGAGTAATCATTAAAGCTGATCCTCTTACAGTTACATGAGAAGTTGCCAATGAACTCAACATCAAGCATTCTATGGTCATTTGGCATTTGAAGCAAATTGGAAATGTGAAAGATCTCAATAACTGAGTGTCTCATGAGCTGATCAAAAAAGGAAAAAAAAAACAAAATGTTGTTTTGATGTGTCTTCTCTTTTTCTACATGACAACAATGAACCATTTATCAATCGTGCTATGAAAAGTGGACAGCTGACAACTGGTGATGACCAGCTTAGTGGATGGATTGAAAAGAAGCACCAAAGCATTTCCCAAAGCCAGACTTGTAATAAGAAAGGAGTCCTGGTCACTCTTTGGTGGTCTGCTGCTGGCCTGATCCATTATATCTTTCTGAATCCCAGAGAAATCATTATATCTGAGAAGTATACTCAACAAAATGAATGCCCAAATGCATGCCACATAACCAATGCTTCAAAAGTTGAACTAATTGGGCTACAAAGTTTTACCTCAAGCACCATATTCACTTGACCTCTACCAAATGACTATCACTTCTTAAAGCATCTCAACAACATTTTGCAAGAAAAATGCTTCCACAACTGGCAGGATGCAGATAATGCTTTCCAAGTATTCACTGAATCCTGAAGCATAAATTTTTATGCTACAGAAATAAACAAACTTATTTCTTGTTGGCAAAAATGTGTTGATTGTAATGGTTACTATTTTGTTTAATAAATATGTGTTTGAGCCCAGTTAAAATGATTTAAAATTCATGGTCCAAAACAGCAAATATGTTTGCACCAACCATCAGTTCAGTTCAGTTCAGTTCAGTCGCTCAGTTGCATCTGACTCTTTGCAACCCCATGGACTGCAGCATGCCAGGCTTCCCTGTCCATCACCAACTCCAGGAGTTTACTAAGACTCATGTCCATCGAGTCAGTGACACCACCCAAGCATCTCATCCTCTGTCATCCCCTTCTCATCCTGCCTTCAATCTTTCCCAGCATCAAGGTCTTTTACAATGAGTCAGTTCTTTGCATCAGGTGGCCAAAGGATCAGAATTTCAGCTTCAGCATCAGTCTTTCCAGTGCATATTCAGGTCTGATTTCCTTTAGGATAGACTGGTTGGATCTCCTTGCAGTCCAAGGAACTCAAGAGTCTTATCCAACACCACAGTCCAAAAGCATCAATTCTTCAGCACTCAGCTTTATAGTAAAACTCTCACATCCATACATGACTACTGGAAAAGCCACGGCTTTGACTAGATGGACTTTTGTTGGCAAAGTAATGTCTCTGCTTTTTAATATACTGTCTAGGTTGGTCATAACTTTTCTTCCAAGGAGCAAGCATCTTTTAATTTCATGGCTGCAATCACTATCTGCAGTGATTTTAGAGCCCCCCCACCCAAAAATAAAGTCTCTCACTGTTTTCACTGTTTCCCCATCCATTTGCCATGAAGTGATGGGGTCAGATGGCATGATCTCTCTTGATTTTTCGATGATTCAGTGGTTGTTGGCAATTTGACCTCTGGTTCAAAATGCACCAACCTTAATACTTTATAAAGACATAGCTGTAGGAGCTAGGGATGTTTACATAAAGGTAAGGAATGGAAAGAAGGGAAAATTTTGACTGGATTTGTGGATTTATTCTAGGTTGTTCTTGTGGACAGAAGAGTGGTAACTTTCAGGTCATTACAGTGAAGTATCCTAACCAAGAATGACCTTACAAAGAAAGAGAATATTTATAAGACTATAAACTCTCAGTCATCAAAAGATTCTAAGAGAATATGGAAAATCAGCAGGAGTAGACAAGGGATTACTACATTTGGGTGAATTCTTGTGTCAACACACTCTAAGGATTTTCAGGTGCTGTGTTCTTTGACTTTATGTTGCACTGTATATGTGTACGTGTGTGCTCAGTCACTTCAGCTGTGTTTGACTCTTTGTGACCCCATGGACTGTAGCCTGCCAGGCTCTTCTGTCCATGGGATTCTCCAGGCAAGAATACTGGAGTAGACTGCCATTCTATCCTCCAGAGGATCATTCCCAACCCAGGGATCAAACCCACATTTCCTGCATCTAGTGGATTGAAGGTGGAATTTTACCTCTGAGCCACTGAGGAAATCTATACATTTGTACATGAAGAAACACATCCAAGTAAAAGACTGTGAACACAGTGAAGAACCTGGGCAAATGATTATTTCTATGTTTTCCCTAAGTGTTTACTTCCCTGGTGGCTCAGATGGTAAAGAGTCTGCAGGCAGTGCAGGAGACCCAGGTTCCATCCCTGGATCAGGAAGATCCCCTGGAGAAGGAAATGGCAGCCCGCTCCAGTATTCTTGCCTGGAAAATCCTCCTCCTGGAAGGAGGAGCCTGGCAGGCTACAGTTCATGGGGTCGGACAAGACTGAGCAACTTCCCTCACTGAATGTTCACAAGATAATGGGACAAAATAAGTTCTTGTTGAATTCCAGGAATGCAAAGAATAGCTGAATAACATCTTTGACTCGATGGACATGAGTTTGAGCAGGCTCCAGGAGTTGGTGATGGACAGGGAGGCCTGGCGTGTTGCAGTCTATGGGATCACAAAGAGTCGGGCACGACTGAGCAAATGAACTGAACTGAAGGAAAAAACAGAGAGAGAGACTATTCTCTGCTATTTGAAAATTCCATTGATCAATTTTATATTTGCCTTTTTCACCATAATACAAAGAGTGCATCAAGTGTTTTTACCTAAGCAAATTTTTGTGAGTTTGTGTGCATTACAGCAGTCACAGTGTATGCATCCAAATCAATGTGTTAGTATAAACAGATGGAAATATGCTTCTTGGTTGATGAGTAACATAAGAGTCCTTCTCATCTGTTTCACCAAACACTTAAACCCACACACTTTCTGCCCTGGTTTCTCTTTTTTTGCCACATTTATCTCTGAATTGTTTTTAACCTCCAGGGATGGGTTGACCACCTGCCTTTCAAACATATTGCAAAAACAGCAGTGATTAGGGCTGGTTTTTGCTAGTTCATTATTTTATCAAAGAAAATATGTACTGTGTGACAGCAGAGTCACCAGCTGATGAGAAGATTTATTATGTGTGTAACATTCTGCTTTTGGTAGGGAGTCTGCAGAACTGTGTTACGGCTGTAATATCAAACTGTTTCTATCAGGCTGAGAGCTGATACTCAAATGGTAACTTAAGGAACTGAGTTGGGTGCTTGCTACTGAATGGTACTTTTTAAAAAAGAAAGATTAAAAAAATTTATTAAAGAAAAAGCAAACTTTTGTAGTAAAGAACAGACATATGATCTGTTCCTCTCTGGGTGTAGCAAGGCTGCTAATTGATCAACAAATCCATGTTCTCATCTTGGCTCATGACTAGCTTCTGTTTCTCAGGATCCTTTGTGGTTGCTTAGGACTGAGTTTTAAGCAGCAGAATGTGAGCAGACATGGTGTGGGTTACTTCTAGGCTTGCACCCTGAAAAACTTCCCATGGATGATTGTCCATGTAATTTCCCATTACACAGCTTGATACACATGACCTTGGAAATTGGAGATCACATATTGAAGATGGTAGAAATACAGGTTAGAGGAGAACAAGTTTTTAGAGAATGTGGTCTACCTATAGAAACAAATTATTTGGATGTCCTATGAGTAACAAATAAAAACTATGCCCAGACAGTGTTATAGAAGAGATCAACCTACATCTAAGGAATTCTAATCTCTATACCTTATAACCCACTCAAAAGAAGATTAAAGAAACAAAATGCAAGTAAATAATTATCTTATAAGCCTATTCCTGAAAACAAAAAGAAGAAAATACCACCAATTCATTTTATGAAGCTAATATAAAATGATATTAAATATGGACATGAACTGTACCAGAAATGTAATTTCACTTATGAGCATAGAACATTTTAAATTAAAATATTGAATCTACCAAGCGAATCCAGAAATGTATACATAAAAAAGCTTGCCTTGTTCCAAGAGAATACTATTCAAAAATGTATAAACTTAATACTTCACAGAAACAGACTGAAAAAGTATACATGATATGTCAGTAGAAATAGAGAACAAATTATACAAGAAAAACAATATAATTTATAACAAAAAAGTTACAAATTAGGAATAGAAACATTCTTGTACAATATGACTGAAAGGGTCTACCAAAAATTAACAATTGATTATCTTTAATTGTGAAGTGTTATAGACATCTTTCATTAAAACTGAAATATGATAAAGAAACTCATTTTTATTCTTTCTATTTTACATTATACTGGAGTACCTAGCCAGTTTAGTAAGATTAGGAAATACGTTAGAAGTGTAGGTATTGGAAACAAAGATCCAAAAGAGTCACTAACCATATGTAATATAATGGCCTTTATAGAATATTCAGAAGTTGTTATATATATTGAAATTGATGAGAATTCAGTTCAACTACAAAAAATGCTAATTCTTCCCACAATAAATTGCAAATTTGATACATATATTAAAACTTCTACTTTTATTCACATAATTTAATAAGATGAACCTATTATTAATATTGAAAGGTAAAGAATGAAAAGTAGCCAAGATAATCTTGACTAAGAAAAAATAAAGAGAGGAATTTATTCCATCATACTCTCAGGAGAAGTTATAAAACTCTGGCAGAAAAAAACAGACCAGATTGATACTGACACAAACAGAGCATATAACATGCAGAGAGCACACCTAGAAGTTTTGAATATGAGAACAGAGATTATAGCTCAGAGAAAAAGAACATACCATTCAACCAGAGGTACTAGGACAATAGCTACATTAGAAAAAACATAAAACAGATTTTGACCTCATATTATGCACAAAAGTAAGATGGACAGCCTAAATATTAAGATCTAAATATTTAAATCTTTAGAATTATATATATTGAAATTGGAAAGGAGTAAGACATAAAAGACCTCAGACATGCAGATGACAATATCCTTATGTTAGGAAGTGAAGAAGAAGTAAAGAACCCCTTGATGAAATGAAAGAGGAGAGTGAAAAATCTGGCTTAAATATCAGCATTCAGAAAATGAAGATCATGGCATCTGGGCCCCTCACTTCATGGCAAATAGATAGATGGGGAAACAATGGAAACAATGACAGATTTTATTGGGGCGGGGGGGCTCCAAAATCACTGCAGATGGTGACTGCAGCCACAAAATTAAAAAACACTTGCTCATTGGAAGAAAAGATATGACCAACCTAGACAGCCTATTAAAAAGCAGAGAAATTACTTTGCTAACAAAGGTCCAGCTAATCAAAGCTATGGTTTTTCCAGTACTCATGTATGGATGTGAGAGTTGGGCTATAAAGAAAGCTGAGCGCTGAAGAATTGATGCTATTGAACTGTGGTGTTGGAGAAGACTCTTCAGAGAGTCCATCCTAAAGGAAATCAGTCCTGGGTGTTCACTGGAAGGACTGAAGTTGAAACTCCAATCCTCTGGCAACCTGATGCAAAGAACCAACTCACTGGAAAAACCTCTGATGCTAGGAAAGATTGAAGGCAGGAGGAGAAGGGGACGACAGAGGATGAGATGGTTGGGTTGCATCACTGACTCAACAGACAGCAGTTTGTGCAAGCTTTGGGAGTTTGTGATGGACAGGAAAGGTTGGCATGCTGCAGTTCACAGTGTTGCAAAGAGTCAGACATGACTGACTGACTGAACTGAACTGAAGACATAAAAACATACCTACTTATGCAAATGTTAGACACCATAAAACATTCAAGCGAAGCCACAAATCTGTAGAAGGTACTATAATGAATGTAAGCACATAAAAAATATTGATATCCTGATACATAAAAATTTTCAACAGTTTAATAAGTAAAAAAAAGAAATTAAAAACAAAGAACAGACTAATAAAATGGATAAAGATAGAGAGAAAATTCATAAAAGAATAAACTTGAAAGTTTAATTATTTGACAAGAAGTAGAAATTCATTAATAGTTAGGAAGCTTTCAATTAAAACAATATAATTTCAAATCCATAATGCTGATAGAGTCTGATAAATTAGAAAATACCAAGGTGATGTGAATGTCAGAAAGTGAAATATCATACAATGATGAAATCAGTATAAATCTATAAATAATGTGAAAATAGCTAAAACTAAAAATCCACATATATCCATATAATTTCATTTCTAAGCACTGTATATGTGGAACCTAGTTTCTGTAAAGTGTGGTCCTTCATCACCTGGGAGTTTGTTACAAATGCAGAATCTCAGGTGCATTCATGTCTACTAATCAAAAGCTTGAGTTTAATGAGATCTCTAGGTAATTTATAAGTATATTAAAGTTTGAGACTCACTGCCCCAGACAAGAGTACTGCTTCTCAAAAATTGGATGCATATTAGAATCATCTGGGATATTCTTAAAACATTCCAATGCATGGGTCCTACTACAGAAAACTAAATGTATTCAAAAGCTTCCCAGATGATTTCATTGTGCATCCATGGTTGAGAACCTGTGTGTTAGAAAAAAAATCTCACATATGCACAGGGAAGTTTATCAAAGATCAGACAGTTTGAAACAGCAAAAACCTGGATAAATTTTGGATTTATGAACTGTTAGGTTATACGGTAGTAGCCTCAACTGCAGACAAAATATTTAATGGGGTCTTGGTGGCTCAGATGGTAAAGAATCCACTTGCAATGCAGGAGACCCCAGTTCGATTTTCTCCAGGAAGATCCCCTGGAGAAGGGAATGGCAACCCACTCCACTCTTGCCTGGAGATTTCCATGGACAGAGGAGCCTGGCAGTCCATGGATCGCAAAGAGTCAGACATGACTAAGCGACTAACACTTTTACTTCACTTTTCTTTTTATGTGTATCAATATCAGCTACAATTAAAAAAAAGAGAAAACAGGTTGCGTGCAAAAAATAATAATAATCAGTGGTGGAAGAACAGGCAAAGTGATCAATTGAGCAGAATAGACAGTCAGAAACAGACCCACATAAATAAAGTCAACCGGTCTCTGACAAAGAAGCAAAGATAATACAATGGTGCAAAGACAGTCTTTTCAAAAAATTTTCCTGGAATACCTGGACAATATGAAAAAACGAATCTAAACAAAGACTTTATACTCTTCACAAAAATTAACTGAAAGGACTTATAAGGATAAGTGCAAAATGCAAAAGTATAAAACTCCTAGAAGGTAACATAGAAAATCTAGGTGACCTTCCATACAACAATAACTCTTTAGATGTAACACCAAAGGCACAATCCATGAAAGATACAACTGATAAGGTAGATTTTATTGAAATTAAAAACATCTGTTCTGCAAAAGACCATGTCAAGAAAATCAGAATACATGCCACAGACTGGGAAGATATACTTGCCAAAGACATATCTGATAAAAACTATTACCCAAGATATACAAATAATCCTTAAAATTCAAAAATAAGTAAATAACCTGATTAAAAAAAAAATGTACCGAAGACTTTAACAGACACCTCACCAAAGAAGATATGGATAAAAGGTACTCTTTGCTCACTTGTATCCAGCTCTTTATATCCCTATGGACTGTAGCCTGCCAGGGTCCTCTGTCTATTATATTTCCCAGGCAAGAATACTGGAGAAGGCTGCCATTTCCTCCTCCAGGAGTTCTTACTGACCCAGGGGTCAAACCCACATCTTCTGAATCTCCTGTATTGGCAGGGAATGTCTTTATCACTGAACCATCTGGGAAGCCCCAAAGAAGATAAATAGATGACAATAACCAAGTGAAAATATGTTTCACATTATTATTACTTTTACTGTGACTCCAAAACTGCTCTAAAAAACAAAGTCTTAAAATATAAATTATATGTATTGATCCCGCATATTTCAAATGTGATAAATGTTCAAAAGAAGAAAAGACAACTGGGAGGCAGTATGCAGTATGAACATATGATGCTACTTTTGAAAATGCTTAAACTATACCGAATATTCTGTAAGTTACTATGATTAAGTATATACAATAAAAATGCACAAAAACATTAGGAAGGATATACACTAAGAGTAAATACAAGAGGAATCATGAAAGGGGACTAGGAGTAAATGCTTAATTTCACATATTATTTCCACTTTATAAGTGAAGGAAATCAATATTATCAAATGGTTAATTCAATGTATTGGCATATGGAAACTGATACATTTTAGTTCAGTTCAGTTCAGTTCAGTCGCTCAGTCCTGTCTGACTCTTTGTGACACCATGAACCATAGCACACCAGGCCTCTCTGTCTATCACCAACTGCCGGAGTCTACCCAAACCCATGTCCACTGAGTTGGTGACACCATCCAAGCATCTCATTCTCTGTCATCCCCTTCTCCTCCTTCCCTCAATCTTTCCCAGCATCAGGGTCTATTCCAATGAGTCAGCTCTTCGCATCGGGTGGCCAAAATATTGGAGTTTCAGCTTCAACATCAGTCCTTCCAATGAACACCCAGGACTGATTTCCTTTAGGATGGACTGGTTGGATCTCCTTGCAGTCCAAGGGACTTTCAAGAGTCTTCTCCAACACCACAGTTCAAAAGCAGCAATTCTTTGGTGCTCAGCTTTCTTTATGGTCCAAATCTCACATCCATATATGACTACTGGAAAAACCATAGCCTTGACTGGATAGACCATTGTGGACAAAGTAATGTCTCTGCTTTTTAATATGCTGTCTAGGTTGGGCATAAATTTCCTTCCAAGGAGTAAGCGTCTTTTAATTCATGGCTGCAATAATCAACTACAGTGATTTCGGAAACCATAAAAATTAAGTCTGTCACTGTTTCCACTGTTTCCCCATCTATTTGCCATGAAGTGATGGGACTGGACGCCATGATCTTATTTTTTTGAATATTGAGCTTTAAGCCAACTTTTTCACTCTCCTCTTTCACTTTCATCAAGAGGCTCTTTAGTTCCTCTTCTCTTTCTGCCATAAGGGTGGTGTCATCTGCACATCTGAGGTGATTGATATTTCTCCCAGCAATCTTCATTCCAGCTTGTACTTCCTCCAGCCCAGCATTTCTCATGATGTACTCTGCATATAAGTTAAATAAGCAGGATGACAATATACAGCCTTGACATACTCCTTTTCCTATTTGGAACCAGTCTGTTGTTTCATATACAGTACTAACTGTTTCTTCCTGACCTGGATACAGGTTTCTCAAGAGGCAGGTCAGGTGGTCTGGTAATTCCCATCTCTTTCAGAACTTTCCACAGTTTATTGTGATCCACACAGTCAAATGCTTTAGCATAGTTAATAAAGCAGAAATAGATGTTTTTTTCTGGAACTCTCTCGCTTTTTCAATGATCCAATAGATGTTGGCAATTTGATCTCTGGTTCCTCTGCCTTTTCTAAAACCAGTTTGAACATCTGGAAGTTCACTGTTCATGTATTGCTGAAGCCTGGCTTGGAGAATTTTGAGCATTACTTTACTAGTGTGTGAGATGAGTGCAATTGTGCGGTAGTTTGAGTATTCTTTGGGACTGCCTTTCTTTGGGATTGGAATGAAAACTGACCTTTTCCAGTCCTATGGCCACTGCTGAGTTTTCCAAATTTGCTGTCATATTGAGTGCAGCACTTTCACAACATCACCCTTCAGGATTTGAAATAGCTCAACTGGAATTTCATCACCTCCCCTAATTTTGTTTGTAATCAGTAATGTTATGATAAAATTTAAATCTTTAAAACCAGAAAAATTAATATAAACAAATATGTATATGTTTATTAGTTCAGTTCTGTTCACCACTCAGTCATGTCTGACTCTGTAACCCAATGAACTGAAGCACACCAGGCTTCCCTGTCCATCACCAACTCCAGGAGTTCACTCAAACTCATGTCCATCCAATCAGTGATGTCATCCAACCATCTCATCCTCTGTCGTCCCCTTCTCCTCTTGCCTTCAATCTTTCCCAGCATCAGAGTCTTTTCAAATGAGTCAGTTCTTTGCATCAGGTGGCCAAAGTATTGAGTTTAGCGTCAGTCCTTCCAGTGAATATTCAGTATTGGTTTCCTTTAGAATTGACAAGTTGGATCTCCTTGCAGTCCAAGTGACTCTCAAGTGTCTTCTCCAACACCACAGCTCAAAAGCATCAATTCTTCAGTGTTCAGCTTTCTTTATAGTCCAACACTCACATCCATACATGACAACTGGAAAAACCATAGCTTTGACTACATGGACCTTTGTTAGCAAAGTAAAGTCTCTGCTTTTTAATATGTTGTCTAGGTTGGTCATAGCTTTTCTTCCAAGGAGGAAGCATCTTTTTATTTCATGGCTGCAGTAACCACCTGCAGTGATTTTGGAGTCCAAGAAAACAAAGTCTGTTACTGTTTCCATTCTTTCCCCATTTATTTGTCATGAAGTGATAGGACCGGATGCCATGATCTTAGTTTTCAGCATACTGAGTGAGTTTTAAGCCAACTTTTTCACTCTCCTCCTTCACTTTAATCAAGAAACTCTTATATTTATTTATATATAAACATAAATAAAATCAATGAAAAATATTAACTTTTTTTCATTATATTTCCAATAAATTCTGTGATGTGCATGACCAAACATCAGGACAATGGATTGACACAGAGATTATTAAAAAGATATAATTTCTGCAAATTATTGGGAAACTCAGATTCCATGTCCTTCCAGAAGGAAGCAGTGTTCCATTTAATGGTGTACTGTGAAAGAAAGAACAGCTGTAATTTAGACCAGACCATATTCGGAAGTCATTTCAAAAGTTTCAGTCAGTCCCAGAGAAATGGTGCATTTCTGCCTGCACATGTTGGCCTAAGATAACCCAACTTTTGATCATGAAAATCTAGCCTTTGCAATAATGCTGATGCTCACCTAGTTCTCCTGACTGCATTTTAATATGGTTCTCAACTCTAATTGCATTCAGCCAGCCTGAATTCTCATTCAATCTCTTGCCCTGGCCACCACACACATTCACACAACTCTCTATGTGAACAGATGACTTCTGCATACTACCTTCCCTTATTTCAGGAGGCATTATGGATCCTGGACTGTTTCAGCCTGTGATGAGTGAGTCCTATTATTTACCCCTCTCCGTGGGAGGCATGGAATGTACTTTTGAGAAGACACTCTTCTAATGTACAGCATGCTCATCAAACATCTTTATTTTCCCCCTTAATTTTGGAAGTAAGGATAAAGATATTGCTCTTTTCAACCCAGCCAAAAACAATTTTGATTTTGTATTTTTCATCATGTTTAGAAAATCTAGAAAATGGAGTGAAATGAAAAGCCAGAAGAAAAGTTTGAGCAATCCAGATGCAGCGTAACCTGGGGTAATCCAGTTGCTTGTTTTAACACAGTGAAGAGTGGCACATAATTAGTTGGAAACTTTTTTCAAAATGAGTTCCAAGGTGAAAAATACTTTGTTGATTTTATCCATTGGAAAGTTGGTAAATACCTATCATGTACAAGGCACTGTGCTGATTTCAACAAGGCAGATGTCATACCCATCACCTCCTAGCCAGCCAGGGACCATGCAAGTACAAAGACATGCAGCACAAAGGGAGGAAGTAAATTGCTCAGAACCAACTGATAAGATACCAATTAAGTTCTGGAAGAATTGAGGAGTGCTTTTGCTTAGAGTGCTAAGAGAGATGTTTTAAAAGCCCTAGATTTTTTTTTTTTTTTAATTTTTATTAGTTGGAGGCTAATTACTTTACAATGTTGTAGTGCGTTTTTTCATACATTGACATTAATCAGCCCTAGGTTTTATACATGGGCCTGATAAAGATTAGTAGGGACTAAAGAGTACAGTCCATGGGCTAGTAATTTTTTCAAAAGACACTCATATCATTGGAACTCATTAACTATTTGTCAGATGGTGGGAAAAAATGGTTGATATCACTAATGAGAAGGGATTTTAGACAAGCCAGGATTGTTTGCAGAAAGACAGATGGGAATCCTAAAGGAGAGAAGGAAATATTTCCTGAATACTTAATATGAGTAAAATGTTGTGCTATGTACTTATTATCCACTTCTTAATTTATTTCTTAAAGCCATGTTATGGATTAGAAATTATTAAGCTAATCATTAATTATTCAAATCTGAAAATAATTATTAATCATAAATCTCAGAGCACACAGATAATAAGTGACAAGACTGGGTCTTCCTCAGTGTTTTATATACGAAATCATGCTGCCTGCTGCATAAGCATTGAAGTCATGCTAATAGAATTCAAATTTAAAATGTCCCATATTCAGTTTAAGGTCAGGCACTCTGGAGTTAGGCTGCCTAGAAACTCTGCTACTCACTATGTGTATAACATAGTACCAACAATATAAATCCTATTATATTTGATTTCTTCTTACAAAATTGGAATAATTATTTAACCTATGCAATATTTTTATAAGAATACATTAGATAATATACTTAGAGAACTAGAACATTACCTGGTATAAATTATACATTTGATAAATGTTATCTCTGTAGAACTTAAATTCTTGCATTGAATAGCTGCAGCAGTCATGTTCCAGGTTTTTTTTTTTTTTAATTTCAAAATGATTCTGAAAGTTTATATTTCTCTCAATTTATCTGCTTTTATTTCCTTCTAATAACCCTGCTGGGCACCAATTCCTCATCTATGATTAGGTAGCCTGCACTCATAAACATACATTTTCTATTTGAGCAGATCATCATGGAATAGTTTTGGAAAAAAAAAAAAAACAGGGATTATTTTGTTTAACCAGAATCTCTATAGTATCTAGTTACAGAATGCATTCAAATATAAATTGCCTTCTTTCATTACATATCATTTCTTGTCGTAAAAAAAGGAAAAGTATCTCTAATATTGGTCAATTGATGGCCAGTGTTAAAGGACACAAAGAGACAAACATTCTCACCTTCCAGACCCAGGAGCTCTCTCTCCATATAAAGTTAACAGAGCACAGCTGGGTGGGAGGGAGAGCTGTAGAGAAGCCAGGCCTCTGAAGCTGGCTTTTGATATCACCACTGACTCCAGCCCATTTAGAAGGCAGACCTGAAGAAACTGAATGTGCCCACAATCCAATGTTACACAGAGACTGAAAAATATACAAAAGTAATTATTGTCAAAGAGAACATTCATGGTGATGAATCATCTTCAATGAGAAACAAAAGATGCACAAGGGATCTTTTTAAAAAGAAACTTGTACTAAAGAGTAAGGGAAAGGTTATAAAAAAAAAAGGAAACATGAGAAGGGAAGCTAAGCCACTGGATGGAAAATACAGAATAAAATAGCATGCAATAAAAGAATAGGCTATATGATAACTAATACTGATTACACATTCACTTTGTGCACAGACACTCTTATAAACACCTCTACATATTAAAGAATTCCACTCTTACAATATTTATGTGAGGCATTACTACTTTCATTTTGTTAATGGGGTTGAGACAAGCTCATTAACTTGCTCAGATCACTTGACTGCTAACTGGGAATCTAGGATTCAATCTGAGCTGATCTGACTCAAACCTAATTGTTGCCTCTAAGGCTATCCAGGAGGAAAAGGAAACAAAAAGTTTTATAAAACAAACCCTTAAGAGAAGGGAAGCATACTGCATAGAGAAACCTCAGCAGCTCTCAGAGGAGAAAAGTCTTGGTCTTGGTACTCTGCCCTTATAATACTTTCCAGCCTCTTATTTCATGAGTGTAGACATGAATGCATTCATGACAGGGATGAAGGCACAACTGCAGCTACTACATGCAGACATTTACCACGATGCAAATTAAATCTGTAGCCTCATGCGTGGACTGTGAGTGTAGGGAGAGCTGTCTTACACTGATCTGTGTTCTTAAGCAGAGCTATGGTATTTTGTAAGTGCTCGAAAATCCTAGTTGGCTCTACTCCCCATCTCTTTTCTTTATCTCTGTAACAGACAATTCATATCCTTATATTCATTTTTAGTCAAAATTACTTCCTTTCTTCCCACATGTAATCCTCTCTGCCCATATGCTCTGCCTTCTTTGTTTTTAACAGAAGTGTCTCTCTGTTCCTGGGCAGACTCAGCCCTCCACTGAGTGCCAAACCTATTCACTTCAACTGCTCAAGGGATTAATTTCATTAAGTCTCCTGTCCTCTCTTATATCGTCCTGCATTTCACCTTGTTTGGGTCATTTCTGTAACATGTGTTGAGATTTATGCAATCTTTATAAAAATAGAACAGAAAAACAACCAAAAAAACTCTTAAGCCCTCTTCCCCCTCCAAATACAGTATTATTTCTATTGTGCATGCCTGCTAAGTCTCTTCAGTTGTGTCTGACTGTTTGTGACCCTATGGACTGTAGCCCACCAGGCTCCTCTGCCCAAGGGATTCTCCAGGCTAGAATATTGAAGTGGGTTGCCATCTCCTCCTCAAGGGGACCTTCCTGACCCAGGAAATTGAACCTGCACATCCATCAAAATGGTGTCCATGCTCATGCTCCCAGTATCTTACTATCCTCCTCTCTTGATTTAACTCTAATTAGACTTCTGGCACCATCACTCAACTACATTACCCTCTCTTTCATTACTCCACAATAACACATATGCTGTTTAATCCAGTGATCAGTTCTCAGTCTTGGTTTTACTTGGTCTGTTATCCAACGTTTGACCTAGTTGCTCATCTCCCTCCTTTTGAAGCCCTTTCTGCACTTTGCTTTCAGCATCTTGTGTTCTGGTTTTTCTCCCTCACTGGCCTCTCTCCCAGTCAGCTCTGCAGGTCGTCCCTATCTCACTGGGCCTCTGATGTTAGAGCATCTCAGGGGTAGATCTTTGAACTTCTTCTCTATCGCCACTGCTCCTTTAGTGATCCCATGAAATTTCACAGTTTTAGTTACCATGTCAAAAGTAGACACCCTTGCCTAAATTATGGACACAGATCTCCCCCCGAGCTGAACTGCAGACATAGACATAACTGCCTACTTGTCATCTACACTTGGTTGGCTAACATACACTCATCCTTAACGTTTCTAATGAGAACTATTGCTATCCTCACTCACACATTTTCTGCTGTCAGCTTTCTTTATCTCGATTAATGATAGCTAGTGTTTCCAATTTGCTCAAACCAGAATCCTTAAAGTCAACTTAGATTCTTTTTCTCCCATAACATATCCACTATCAACAAATCTCTTTGATTTTGTCTTCAGAGCCTCTTGACTGCTTTTCCTGTTATCATTCTTGTTCCCTGTAATCAATTCTCAATGTAGATGCCACAGTTATTCTAATAAATCAGATTTCATTGCTATTCTGCTCAAAAAATTCTAATGGTATTCCATCTGTGGTGCAGTGAATTGTGGTGCAGTGAATTGTGTTACTGGTCAAATATGGATTATTCTGGTGAGAGCTCAGAAGGAAAAGAGAAGAGTTATACAGAAGCTTCTATCATCTCAGAGAATACATATATCATCATGTGCAAAATACTAGTAGAGATGTGAACATTAAGGATGCTTCTGGTAAAGTCTCATTTGGAAATAAGGAACGTGTTATTGGAAATTGAAGAAGACAGGCAATGACTAAGAATAAGGTTGAATTGTCAGAAGGTAGAACATGTAAGCTATGATATTGGATATTTAGCAGAGAATGTTTCTAAGCAAAGTGTTGAGGGCATGAATATGTTCTTCTGAAGCAAGAGTTGAACTGAAAAGTAACTGTTAAGCAAAAAAGAATGAGAAAGATTTGGAAAATGTTTAGCCTATCTTGAAAAAACTGAGAATATCTGTTCTGGAGGGAACACCAAGCATCCAGGCCCAGAGGACAAGGCTCTTCCTCCTTTTCAGAGTCTGAGGCTACATTTTCACAGAGTTAGTCAGGCCACCAGGTCATCTCAAAGAGCCCAAGGGATAAGCGAAGCCTCGAGCTGGAGTGACACTGCCACTTCAGTGGGACCAGATTGTAGAGTGCACAGAAGATTATTCTCGAAGACTTAAAATATAATAGAATTTGCCTAGATAAATTTTAGATATGCTTGGGTCCTGTTACCCCTTCTCTGTAATTTCTTCCTTTTGGAATGAGAATACCTATGCTTGTATCACTATTATATTTCAAAAACACACTATTACTTATATGGTTTCTTAAGTTTTCATAGCTAGAGGGGAATTACATTTAAGGATGAACTGTATCAAAAGTTTCATCTATAATTTAGATAATATTTAGAGGAGACTTTGGATTTGGAACTGATTCTGAAATGAGTTCAGACATTAGGGTAGTTGTGATCGGATGCATGTATTCACATGTGAGAAGGAGTTGAATTTGGAGGATGAATGGAAGACAGGTCACTGACGTGTGTCCCCACAAAATTCATATGTTGGAGCCCTAATCCTCAGTGTAACTGTACTTGGAGATAAAGAGGTAAGGTTACATGAGGTCTTAAGGGTGGGGCTATAATCTGACCAGACTGCTGACCTGATCAGTGGAAGACACTGGAGCACCTCTAGAAAGAGACACAGAGTGCATTGCACAGAGGAAAGACTCTGAGGACACAGCAGGAAGGCAGGTGTACACAGGTCAGAAAGAGTGTTCTCACCAGAAACCAACCCTGATGGTACCTTGATATTGGGTGCCCATCCTCCAGAAGAGTGAGAAAACCAACATCCATGGTTTAAATCATTCAACACGTGCTATTTCGCTGTGGTAAACCTAGCAAACCATCACATTCAGAGGAAAACGTCAAGTCCTTCCAGTCGCTGACAATGGCCTTTCTCTCCTCTTTCCATTACTTTTCTAATATCATATATTACTCTTTACCACTCTGCTCCAGCTCCACTAGTTACTAGCTCCTTGCTTTCAGGCATTCCCCTGCTTCAGGGACTATAACTTGCTACTCCATGTATCTGGAGTCTTCCTTCAGATATATACAGTCTTTTCTCCTGTTCCTCTTTGAAATTTTTGGTCAAATGTCAGCTTGTAATTTTTTCCTAACCATTCTATTTACAAGTTTAACTTTCTACTTTCCTGTTACACATTCTATTTACAAGCTTGACTTTCTGCATTTCCTCCATAGAACTTATGCCGCTGCTGAGTTGCCTCAGTCAAGTCTGACTCTTCCCGACCCCATGGACTGTAGACCACCAGGCTCCTCTGTCCATGGAATTCTCCAACAAGAAAACTGGAGTGGGTTGTCATGCCCTCCTCCAGGTGATCTTCCCGACCCAGGGATCGAACTCACATCTCTTACCTCTCCTGCATTGGTAGGTGGGATCCTTACCCCTAATACCACTTGGGAAGCCCACAGAACTTATACCTTCTATTAATAACATACTGTATTAATCACTTAAGCATTTTGCTTGTTGTCTTCTGCCTGTAAAACAAAAGTTCCATGTTAACAGGGATTTTTATCAATCTTTGTCTCTGTTCAATCTTCAGATTTTTTCACTTAGTAGATGCTCAATAAGCCTTTATTAAATTAACTGAAATGCAATTAGATTTAGATTTTCTTTTCTGATAGAGGATAATTGCATTCATCTTTATATTCCGAATGTCTAGAGGGTGAATATAAAATAGTATATTTTATATTTTATTAAATATTAAATAGGGCTTCCCTGGTGGCTCAGATGGTGAAGAATCTGCCTGCAATGCAGGAGACTTGGGTTCAATCCTTGAGGGTCAGGAAGATCCCCTGGAGGAGGGCATGGCAGTCCACTCCGGTATTCTTGCCTGGAGAATCCCATGGACAGAGGAGCCTGGTGGGCAACAGTCTATAGGATCACACATGACTGAAGTGACTTAGCACAGCAGACACACATATAAAATAGAAATAAAATAAAGTAATAATTCAGACATCAGTCTTGAATAAAAGTGTAAACACTTGATGAGTTTAGAGATGGTTTCAGGAATCTAAAATCATAATCCTATCATTTCCATCAATTCTGATATTTATTAAACATATCTGTGCAATATTTGGAAATGATTACTAAGAATACAACACTTACTTTAGACTGTGTTTGTGCTTATTTATTCATGTTTATAAACTAGATACTAAATAGCAATCACATGTCCTATTGCCAATCTTCCCAACCACTGTAAATGTTAACAAGGTGAATTAATCAGTAAGAGCATGTGTAATATATTTAGTATTTCTAAGAGATAAGCTTAGAAATATTAACTTGGTTCCAAATTGGGAAAAGAGGACATCAAGGCTGTATATTGTCACCCTGATTATTTAAGTTATACGAAGACTTCATCACACAATATGCTGGGCTGGATGTAGCATGAGTTGGAATCAAGATTGCTGGGAGAAATATCAATAACTTCAGGTAAAGAGATGATATCACCCTCATGGCAGAAAGCAGAGATGAACTAAAAAGCCTCTTGATGAAAGTGAAAGAGAAGAGTGAAAAAGCTGGTTTAAAACAGAACATTCATAAACAAAGATCATGAATCTAGTCCTATCACTTCATGACAAATAGGGAAACAATGGAAACAGTGAGAGACTTTATTTTCTTGGGCTCCAAAATCACTGCAGATGGTTATTGTAGCCATGAAATTAAAAGACACCTGCTCCTTGGAACAAGAGCTATGACCAACCTAGACAGCATTTAAAAAGCAGAGACATTACTTTGCCAACAAAGGTCTGTGTAGTTAAAGCGATGGTCCTTCCAGTGGTCATGTACAGATGTGAGTTGGACCATAAAGAAAGCTGAGTGCTGAGGAACTGATACTTTTGAACTGTGGTGTTGGAGAAGACTCTTGAGAGTCCCTTGGACTGCAAGGAGATCCAACCTGTCAATCCTAAAGGAAATCAGTCTTGAATATTCATTGGAAGGACTGATGCTGAAGCTGAAGTTCCAATCCTTTGACCACCCGATGCAAGGAACTGACTCATTAGAAAAGACCCTGATGCTGGGAGATATTGAAGGCAGGAGGAGAAGGGGATGACAGAGGATGAGATGATTGGATGGCATCACTGACTCAATGGACATGAGTTTGAGCAAGCTCTGGGGATTGTTGATGGATAGGAAAGCTTGGCGTGCTGCAGTCCATGGGGTTACAAAGACTGCGACACAACTGAGTGACTGAAAAGAACTGAAATGAAATGAGAGATCAGCTGGCCATGGTCCAGTTGCTGGCCTCACAGCACAATGTAAATAAAGTATATGTTCATATGTAAATACCAACAAATCTAGTTTCATGTGTGGAATCACAGAGATGGCTTTACATTCCTTATGAATATCACTCTCAATGATAATAACACACTAGCATAGTTTTAGAGATAATTGGAATGTTGTGTTTAGCTAGAGATTTCATTGCAGGCTCATTATAGTTTGCAAACAATATTTACAATTTCTCATGTTTCTCTTTGTATAAAATGCTTAACTACTTGTCTGCTGTAATGTATACTAGGAAGAGAACTGAAATCCATGTGCACCTGGTTTATTTAAATGACACATTTTTATTCATTTCCTCAGAGATAGGCATTGGAAAGGCAAACAGAAATTAAGTGGTTAATGAAAAAACAATGACTATAGAAAATTTGCTTTTGCAAACCTCTCAAGCTCTCTTTATCAAAATAAAACTGATTGAAAATAATCTCAAAACAATATAAGTCTTTAAATACATTATCTTTTTTGTAGTGATTTTGTATATAAAATATCTGCCATCCATTTACTAAGAAATTCCCATTATATTTCTGAAATTAAGGAATATTCAATTTAATAACCTCAGTTTGAGGACAGACAATAAATAATTAAGGATATGTCATGAAAATTCACATCACAATAAACAAGGTCTTTGCTATCCCCACTCAGATAGTGTTAGTTCCCTGGTCTAAGCCTTTTAATCAGTCGCTGTTCCAGTCTGGCCAAGAAGAAAATATTCAGTCTGGCCAAGACGATATTGAGATTTTTAAGAAAATACATTACAAAACATTCACAAATCTAACTCCTGAAGCTAAGCCCCATCTGAATTTAAAAAATCTTAAAGTTCTCTCTTTCATAAAGTTGGAATTTCTATGATTTAGAGCTTAAAATAGTAAAAAAGTAAAGCCTTATAGTAATACAGATTTTTAATACTATAATATAAGAAGTATCAAATGAATGTGTAGATATATGCAATGTAAGAAATAATTACAACTCAAAATTATTTGGGGAATACCATCCCCCCACTTCCACCCCCCCCCAAAAAAAACAGCAGATATTTTCCTCATTGCATCTATAGCCTCCTTGTGCCTTGTGTCAGAACCAGAAACTGTTAGAAAATTGCTGTAATAGTAACATAAACAATAGTTCATACTGATGAACTATGAAAAATAACTGATTTGTTATTTTTCCAGACTGTGGTAAGGATTTTATATACTATATCTGTTTAAATCCTCACAGCAGCCCCATAAGGTGATATTCTTATCATCCCTATAACAGACTTTAAGTAAAGAATGAATAGTTGAATAATCTGCCAAAGTTATGAGACAAGCAAATAACAGAGCTAGGCTCATATTTAGATCCATTTTGGCACTAAAATCTTTGCTCATGATCACCATTCTTTAATGCCAATGTACCACACAAATTTAAGTAATACCCAGATACATCTATTTTTGAAATCAATACTCTATGAAAGGTTTCGAAGTTACTAGAAAGCATATAATATTAAATTTTGTGTAATTTTGCACCAAAATATGGCTAATAGAGACCTTTGATTTAAAATGCAAATTTTGAGCATTTATACACAGAAAGACTAAATATTTTCTGGACTGAGTAATAAAATACAACTCAAACAACAATAACAGCAGAATGTCTAGAAAAAAGACTGACTAGAAATGGCTGTAAGTAGAAGTCACAATGCACAAAGCAGAAATAATAAGAGTAATATCACATTACATATCTAATTATTTAATTAATTCTTTATGAAGATGAATCAAAGTTAATAGAAGTTTTTCATGTTTAATTGCATATAATGCCTTATGTGATTATTTTTCGATGGTACAGATTTAGTCCAAATTTGTGTTTTTTCTTACATTTGCAAAGTCTGAGATAACAAGCTATTTCAAAACATTTGACATTAACATTTCAACCAAGGACAGTTAACTGAGCTTTAGATAAACAGTTAGAAATGAGAGGTGAGAAACCAGGTGAGCAGTTTTTCTTAATAATTCCTTTTCCTATTTCCTACCCAAGCAACTTTCACAGTATGGAAACTGATCTGCAACTAAAGAGAAAAGCAGTGGGTACTACAGGGACTCTTGAGATTTCTGAAGAGGTCCTTTTTTTCCATTATGATAAATATAAAAATTTAAGGAGATGAGACAGGTCATATCTTGTTATGCTGTACTCCAAAATATCCTACACTCTGCTTCACACACATATATTATTCTTTAAAATATTTTTAAAATATTATTTATACACACTAAACAGAAAATATCTGAGGCAGATGATTATAAGAAAAGATGCTGATCTCTAATGTACAAAATTGCAAATGACATACAACTTTTTTTAAAATTTATTTTTATTAGTTGGAGGCTAATTTCTTTACAATATTGTAGTGGTTTTTGCCATACATTGACATGGATTTACATGTGTTTCCCATCCTGATCCCCCTTCCTGCCTCCCTCCCCAATCCCATCCCTCTGGGTCTTCCCAGTGCACCAGCCCTGAGCACTTGTCTCATGCATCCAACCTGGGCTGGTGATCTGTTTCACCCTTGATAGTATACTTGTTTCAATGCTGTTCTCTCAGAACATCCCACCCTTGCCTCTCCCACAGAGTCCAAAAGTCTGTTCTGTACATCTGTGTCTCTTTTTCTGTTTTGCATATAGGGTTATTGCATATAGGGTTATCATTACCATTTTTTAAATTCCATATATATGTGTTAGTATACTGTATTGGTCTTTATCTTTCTGGCTTACTTCACTCTGTATAATGGACTCCAGTTTCATCCATCTCATTAGAACTGATTCAAATGAATTCTTTTTAATGGCTGAGTAATATTCCATAGTGTATCTGTACAACAGCTTCCTTATTCATTCGTCTGCTGATGGGCATCTAGGTTGCTTCCATGTCCTGGCTATTATAAACAGTGCTGCAATGAACATTGGGGTGCATGTGTCTCTTTCAGATCTGGTTTCCTCGGTGTGTATGCCCAGAAGTGGGATTGCTGGGTCATATGGCAGATCTATTTCCAGTTATTTAAGAAATCTCCACACTGTTCTCCATAGTGGCTGTACTAGTTTGCATTCCCACCAACAGTGTAAGAGGGTTCCCTTTTCTCCACACCCTCTCCAGCGTTTATTGCTTGTAGACTTTTGGATAGCAGCCATCCTGACTGGCGTGTAATGGTACCTCATTGTGGTTTTGATTTGCATTTCTCTGATAATGAGTGATGCTGAGCATCTTTTCATGTGTTTGTTAGCCATCTGTATGTCTTCCTTGGAGAAATGTCTGTTTAGTTCTTTGGCCCATGTTTTGATTGGGTCATTTATTTTTCTGGAATTGAGCTGCAGGAGTTGCTTGTATATTATTGAGATTAATCCTTTGTCTGTTGCTTTGTTTGCTATTATTTTCTCCCATTCTGAAGGCTGTCTTTTCACCTTGTGTATAGTCTCCTTTGTTGTGCAAAAGCTTTTAAGTTTAATTGGGTCCCATTTGTTTATTTTTTCTTTTTTTCCAATATTCTAGGAGATAGGTCATAGAGGATCTTGCTGTGGTTTATGTCAGAGAGTGTTTTGCCTATGTTCTCCTCTAGGAGTTTTATAGTTTCTGGTCTTATATTTAGATCTTTAATCCATTTTGATTTGCAGACAACATGATCCTCTACATGGAAAACCCTAAAGACTCTACCAGAAAATTACTAGAGCTAATCAATGAATACAGTAATGTTGCAGGATATAAAATTAACACACAGAAATCCCTTGCATTCATATACACTAGCAATGAGAAAACAGAAAGAGAAATTAAGGAAACAATACCATTCACCATTGCAACAAAAAGAATAAAATACTTAGGAGTATATCTACCTACAGAAATGAAAGACCTATATATAGAAAACTATAAAACACTGATGAAAGAAATCAAAGAGGACACAAATAGATAGAGAAGTGTACCATGTTCATGGATTGGAAGAATCAATATTGTGAAAATGACTATACTACCCAAAGCAATCTATAGATTCAATGCAATCCCTATCAAGCTACCAACGGTATTTTTCACAGAACTAGAACAAATAATTTCACAATTTGTATGGAAATACAAAAACCTCAAATAGCCAAAGCAATATTGAGAAAAGAATGGAACTGGAGGAATCAACCTGCCTGACTTTAGGCTCTACTATAAAGCCACAGTCATCAAGAGAGTATGGTACTGGCACAAAGACATAAATATAGATCAACAGAACAAAATAGAAAGCCCAGAGATAAATCCATGTACCTATGGACACCTTATCTTCAACAAAGGAGACAAGAATATACAATGGAAAAAAGACAACCTCTTTAAAAAGTGGTGCTGGGAAAACCGGTCAACCACTTGTAAAAGAATGAAACTAGAACACTTTCTAACACCATAGACATAGAACTTTTTACTGGGAAGAGTAAAACATCAACCTTCACAAACATCATCACTAATTACCATAAACTTAAAACTCAGAAAAGGGAAAAATGCTCTAAAATTACCTAAAATGAGTTCTTAAAGCCAAATCAAAGGAGATGAAATACATGTGCCAAGATTTTTCAAACTAGAGAATTTGTTACTTCAAACTCAGGTTTCATTTTGAAGACTGCTCTAGCCTTCCAATTATAATCTAGGTGTGATGGAGATGAAAATAAATACTTTTTATAAGAGCATCAGATGACTTAAATATGCTATTTAATTTCCCATAATCATTGTGCTAAGTAAATATTTTCCCTGTTTTACAGGAGCAGAAACTAAGGCCAAGACAAACAGTTAGGAACCCTGACAGGCAAAACTGGTTCAGGCTTGCAGGTATACTCTACACATTTGCACCAAGGCTCTTTATCATGCTTTCTATTGTAGGTGCATAATTTTTATACAAACAAGAGAATGTACTTCATCTGGTTTGAATCCAAGGTAACACCAGTTCTTCACTTTTAAAAGCATTAAAGTGAAAATGAATAGGATCTTTTGCATAACTACTTCCCCCAACTCCTTGTTACATATTGTTATTTCAGGAAAAGAGAAGAACAATAGGTGGATATGAGAGCTTTTTTTCACAGAGTGATAGACACCTAAAAGGGATGTGTGATTTTTTTTCCCCCTAGAGTAAATTATTTAAAGCTTTTAAATCAATGCATATTAAATTGGCTCAAAGCAAATAAAAATGACAACAACAATACCTGTCTCTCTGTAGCTTGTTTTCTACATATGGCCATCCGTCACTGGCTAGCAAAACCCTAATACAAGAGCATAGATGTGTCTTTTTGCCATATACATTAACAGCATTGTGATTGAAGAGTATCCCTTTAAAGATCCCCACCTATTGCTTATTAAACATACATATCCATGTGTGTAAAAGCAGAAATGGGACTGACAAGATAAGTGATGGATTCACAGGAAAGAAAAATGGCTATGCCTCCATTCATTGCTTGTTTCCAATTTATTGGTATTGCAGAAGCCTGTGGACCCTCATGGAAAGCCATGCTTTCTGAGGTTTTAATTAACCTGTATCATCATACTTCTCCCATCATCATTACAGAAGGTGGTTAAGTAAATGGTCAAAATAGGCTTTGCTCTTGTCTTTAGAAATTTATTGCCATGGAAATTCAGCTTGCTATCTCATCTATCTCACTTCTCAAAGAGTGATTTAAGTGCCACCCACATGATGCAACAGTAAACTAAGTTGCCATAATTATTCATTCATTCATTCACAAACAATTCTTGTGTATCAACTATTTCTCAGGTTCTGTCCTAGGAATTAAGGTTATTAAGATAAATGAAGTATGTATACCCCCAAATCCTTGCAGTGCAATGAATTTAGATAATTAAAGAATACTGATTAAACATCTAAACTCTAAAAATTATTCTTTTTATCCAAGGTATTCATAGAAATAATGAATACAGATAAATAGAAATTTATCAACTATTCCTCTGTGCTTCTAGTGGCATCATTGTTATATGCAGCATATGACTTTTTGCTAAAAGGAAGCTGAAATGTCCAATTCGGTACTGAGAAGTGTGTGTAAAGATGCTCAACACTCTAAAGGACTTCAGTGTGGCTTGGGTTACAGACACAAAAACATATGTGCCTTCTCAAAGTTGTTTACTCTTGTGTGATCCTAAAACACTTATAGTTTGGGGAAAATTGCTTTAAGCAAGTGCACATTTTATTTATTATAAAATAAAGAAGAAACATATTGTTTTGTATGGAGGGAAACTAAAACCATCTCGGACAAATCACTTTTATGAATTAGTTTGTATACAAAGATTTTCCAAAGGGTTTTGTCAGTGAGCTGTAATGGTTGATCCAAATGAAGTTGATTATGAGCCACGGGCTGCTTTATGTGAGAGGAAGTATACATTTTCTTTGTTGTTGTTGTTTTATTTTTTTTTTAATTTTTAGTAATACATTTTCATTTATCAACTTAGTAATCTGCACTATTGACAGTTATTAAAACTCTGACTTAATTGGTAATGGCGGACAGAGGAGCAGCTTTTGGGGGACAAAAGAGGACTCCTGCCCTGAGGTTGAGTTTCTTTGTATTTTAGGGCTTAATGACAGTTTTTCTTCTCATTTTAAATTAGAAAAAATCACATCCAATGATACTGTGATGTTACTTTTTAATCATAGTTTTTCCTCTACACAGAGAATGGAATTAACAGCATGGTGTGCTTCCCCTCCGTGATCTCCAGTCTATGCTTGAGCCACTCAACTTATAGTTAATTTTGCAATTTTCCAGTCAGGTAATCTAATCACTACCATGGATAGAACTGGAACAGTATTAAAGCCATATAAGAAATACAGTATTGAAATGCATTAAAAACTTTTTAATGACTTTACTGAAATTATTATACAAGCAATATTTATAAGACATCAACTTTGTTAACCCTTGTTTATTAAGGTATGTATTTTTCAAACTTGCTTAAAATTCCTAGGCTTAGAGACATGCCTAGGCCTAGATATCAACAAAACTTCCATTGGTATTCTGGTCATTTTTAACAACAGTTACATCAGCAAAAGTCTCTGCTATAGGTTCTCTGAAATACCTTAATAGGTATGAACTTAAGGAGTCAGTACAGAAGGTAGATCATATTTATTTATCCCTTAAATCTTTCAGGGAACTGTATTATCTCTTTGAAGAAGTAGTAAAGACAAATACCATATTAATGATTACTTACTATCTCCTAGGCACAGTGCCATATGTTGAAAGCAACCTCTAAGGGAATATTATTACCATTAATTAATGAAGGAATTAAAGCTTAGAAAATTCATGTTTCTTATCTCCAATGACAAAGCTGCTTTCCCCACTGACTGAAATATTTCTTTTCAATGGAGGTTCCTTCTTGTCATTCATATCCAGACACTAATATCACCTCCTTGGAGAGGCCTTCCCTGACCACTTTATTAAAAAGTAATTGCATATCCTCAGCCCAAATCAGGGGCTATCTCCTTACTTTATTTATTTTTTCTTTGTGGTACAGTACTTATAATTTGAAATTATACCATTCATTCATTTATTCTTTCACTCTTCCTTTCATTCACTCATTGTATGTTCTTTCTCCCTTCTCCACCCTGTCTCTAGAATGTAAGCCTGTGAAAAGACAACTCCTGGCTGACTCAATGGATTTGAATTTGAGCAAATTCCGGGACAAAGGAAAGGACAGGGAGCCTGGAATACTGCAGTCCATAGGATCACAAAGAGCTGGACATGATTTAGTGACTGAACAGCAACAATGTATTAATTGTTGCTTTGCTGCATTTTAAACAGCTTTTTAAGTGTTTAGTACTTAGTAGCTGCTAAGTTAATATTTGTTGAATAAATATGTGCATGTATGAATGAAAATAATAGCACTGGAAGGCAAATCCAGGTTTTTTGATTCAGTATCCAATGTTCTTGTCACACTGCCTGGAGATATTCTTAATTCAAAAATTCAAATCAAATCTCTTCCTTGCATGTACATTGGAAACAATTCTTCAGCCCAAGTGGTCCTGGTAAAATCTGTCATCAGTCCTCTCCCTCCTCTTTTCCTACATGTCAGCTTCTCTTTCCATTTAAGTCAGCCAGTGATCTGATCTCTGATAAACTGGATCATGCTTAGAGGTTGTGAAGGGTTTACCATATTCCATCTTGAATTTTGCTACTTTTCCACTATCAATCAACATCCTCCTAATGTCTTAAATTTGCCTTTTACGCAAATTGGGTTTCCAAGTGCATCAGTGAGATTGATTCCTTTCAAACATTCTTAATCCCCTCACCCTGATTGTTTTTCATCACATTCCTCTAGGAAAGTCATAATGCCCAGTAAGATCCAAATATTTGCCTAGCTACTTGCCATCTGGTCTGAATTCAAATTCATAACCACAAAATTCAAATGAGAATTTAATGATATGTGTCATCCTATTTCACTTCCTTAGCATCCTGTTTTCCTTGTGCTCAACAATTGCTTACCTTTTCCCTCAGATTTCCAGTATTATTCTCCTCCCTCTTCACCTCTCCTCTGACTATTCAAATTATATCCTTTTACTGAAAAACTTGTTTCTTACACATAATTAGGAAATCTTTCCTTTTCTCACACCAAAATCTATTGATTTGCATCTACACTCATACTATATGCCTTCTTGACTATTACCATGGATAAAATATCCCTGATTCTATCAAAGCCCAGCCCTACAAATTGTGCCTCTATTACATCATTTATGGCTTGACAAAAACTTTCTTCTTCAGCTCATGTAATTTTTAAATTAATAGTATAATTTCCTAATTTCTACAGGATCATCTTTTGGTATCTGTTATTTTTTTTTAAAAAGATAAAAACTGTCTTGACCCCTTCCATCTCTCCCCCATTCCCATGAGTTTGGAGTAAACCATCTTGAAAAGTTTTCTATAACTGTGTTCTCTCCTTAACCCACTCCAGTTAGGGTTTTGCTTCCACCACGCTAGCAGAGACTGTACATCTGAAGATGACCAATGGCCTCTATGTACTGTGCTCCCCCCACTTCTCTTCAAGACAAGAGTCCCTGTGTGGCTGCCAGTGGGGGATGCTGAGCAGACTGCATCCAGCTGTCAGCTTCTACATAGCTGGCATCAGCTGCAGAGACAGGCCTGTTCCAAACAGCTGAGATTCAATGCTTGAGCAAGGTAGGAATATAGAGTCCCAGCCATTTCACTGACATGAGATAATTTTGGTGGTCAATTTAGCTCTCAAATTTCCCCTCCAGTTTGGCCTAAGCTTTTAGCAGTCATCACAGTTTGACATATTCCTCTGCCAAGTCCTGCTTCCTTGTGCCTTTCTCTCACAGGTGTTTTTCCCTAAAAACCATCTTACATTCCAAAGGCAGCATCTGCATGCAGAGAATGTAACTTGCGACAGTCAGTACCAGGAGCAATTGGAGATGGCAGTCTGGAGGGTGGGGTTTGGTGTTTGGAACTGAATAAAATGCCACGTGGCATCGCTAGTACAAGGGGGCACACAAATGGCACCTGGGACAAAGTGGCCATCCAGCTGAAACTGTCACTTCTGGAAATATGGTGAAGAATAAGGGTATATGGATAGAAGGACATATACTAGCAGATGATATCACTATTTTTGTCAAAATGTATGGAAAAAATAACAGATGTAAAAATAACAGGGTTTCATAGCTACTACTAAATTCCACAGTTGCTCTATAGTCATACTGCCCAATTCAATAAGCCATTGGCATGTACAATTATTGTGAACTTGAAATCTGGTTAGACCAAACTGAGATGTGCTATATGTACAAAAACCACACCAGATTATAAATACTCATTACAAAGAAAATGTAAACTATCGCATTGTCTTTATGCTAATATTTTGGATTTTTTTATAATAAAGACAATACACTGTAGCTAATTCCATCTGAGTTCTTTGTTTTACTTTTTCAAATGTGATGAATAAAAATATTTGAAAGTGCATATGTGGCTCATACTTTATTTCTATTGTACAGCACTGCTTTACAGGGGAAAAAAAAGAGTTGAGATTGAGTTGAAAGATAGATAATCCATCACAAAATGGAAGCAACCATCACAAGGTGAAAGTCGAACACTTGGGATGGAGCATGAGCAGGACCAGGAGACAAGAGCAAGATGCATGAGCAAATAGTTCAGAACCTCATGGTGCCCATCACTGTTGTAACAGTTCCCTTCCTCTGCCCACATCAGGGAGAAGTATGACCACTTCATAGAGGGCAAAAAAGTTCCCATTTGGGATATAGAAAGGTTGTCTCTGTATGTGAATGAAAAACATACAGTGACTACACTGCAGATTTTGAATACTTGCGGTACCCTTAAAAGACAGTCTGAGAAAATTCTCTCCTTTAGTGTAGGTTTTAGGCAGCGTTATGTGCTGTCTACTTCACACGGAAAGAGAAGTTGCCCTGAAAAGAGGTTAAAAGGTGGCCTATGCAAATGGCCTGGAAGTAAAAGACTGGAATATTATAGGCAAGGAGGGATGAAGCAGAGGCACATAGGTAGACCTATACAACTGGGCACAAAGTGAGAAAATCTTTGTACCACATCTTAATATCCGCTAGAGAACATGTGCAATGGAAGAGGCACTAGACAACAGAGTAGAGAAAATAATCTGGCTGAGTAGATAAAATGAGTCATGTGCCATTTGCCATACAAGTGCGGGCACAATGGATGTATAAACAAAGTGATCACGAAGGCAAATATGAATATATTACACATGGGTCCAAGAGCATCAGATTTCACTTATCAAAGTTAAATAGCTGCAATTGCTGATGTGACCAACTGCCCACAATGGAGACCAATGCTGAGTCCTGGATACAGCACTATTTCTTGAGACTTGCCACTTAATGGCAAGTTGACATTGTTGTTTTCCCTGCATCCTGGAAAGCCCAGTGATTTGTCATCATGGGACTAGGCATCCATTCTCCATAGAGATTTTCCTTTCATGCTGTGAGGGCCTTAGCCAGCCCCACTATTCAAAGGCTGTCAGTGTATTTGAGCCACTGTCATGGATTCCCATTGGACTTCCCAGGTGGTGCTAGTGGTAAAGAACCCACCTGCCAATGCAGGTGACATAAGAGATGCAGGTTGGATCCCTGGGTTTGGAAGATCCCTGAAGGAGGACATAGTAACCCACTCCAATATTCTTTCCTGGAGAATCCCACTGACAGAGAAACCTGATGGGCTATGGTCCACAGGGTCGCAAAGAGTCAGACATGACTGAAACAACTTAGCGCATACACACACATGGAATCCCACTGAACAGACTTTCCCTTTTACAGTTAAGGAGGTGCATGACTTGGCAGACGGCCACCAGATCCACTGGTTGAACCAGACAGCTCACTCAGACTGCCGACCTTATGATATGTTAGAATAGCCTTCTGAAGAAACAGCTAAAGTGCCAAGTAGGAGGCACTATTCTGAGGAGAGGAGGCACCATCCTCCAATAATGCAGTACATGAATTGGATCACAGTTCTTTATAATTGTGCTGTGTCACTGAGGGGAAGAATATATAGGTGCAGGAGTCAAAGGCGGGGAATCCCTTGACCTTAATCTAGCTCTGTGTAGGCATGATAACTCCCCCTTGAGCACTAAAACACTTGCCTCAGATTCAGACTCAAGTATCACAGGTTTAACCAGTAATGGGGGATTCCCTTCACAGTCCAGATTTCGGAGTCATGGCTTTCTCCAGGATCAAACACGTCTTTACAGGATGGTAATAGTGAGTACATCCATTCTCTTCTGAAGAAAACCAAATCCCCACTAAACAGGGTACAATCCAGCCCCAAATCTAAACAAGATGACCACAAAATTCATCCTTAATTGAGTATGGTTTGTATCTGTATATCTGCAATAGCCATTCTATATCCTTTCTCTCATCCTGGGTAGAAGCAATTATAACAGGAAATAGAAGTTGAGAGGTAGAGAAACTCTAAATATTTAGGGAATTTTAACTTTTTCACATAAAGAAGAAAACAAATTGCATTTGTATGATGACCCTTGCTGACAAAACATATCAGAAATTAACTCAAAGCCTTTTATATATTTTATTCTCCAGTCTCTGCACACTTCCTTTTTTTTTTTCTTTTTACTTCCCTGTGTCTCAAGCCTGAATCTATAAGCTAAGGTTTCCTAAATTTCAAGAAACTTACAGCCTTGAGCAAGAGTTTGTAGCCAGTGTTTCGTTTCTTCTTCCATATTTCCAGAATTTTTATTTCCTTAGGAAAAGTCTGTACAGATAAAGTGTTGAGAAAACAGTAGCAATGATAGCAGATTTACCACCTGCCCGTTTACTGCCTGCAGATTTATGGCCAACTGAGCCTATTTTGCCATCTGGGTCAAAGTCATATTTTCACTGGAAATATTTTGGTAAGTTATTGCTAGCATTTTTTTACATGCAGGTGGTGATCACACAGGTTTTATGGCACTTTCACAACGGCACATCTGACTGAAGTGCACAGAAGCTGATCTTTTGTGAATGCCTACAGAAGTGATTCGATGAAATGGAATGTACTGTATTCATTACATGTATCAGCATGGGAGGGGTTCCTTTAACATGAAATGTAATCTGAGAAAGGTACCAAGTCATGTTCCCTGGTTGTCTCCAGAGATATAGATTTTGGTGCTTAGGAAAAAACAGTTGGCCACTCATGGATGTTGAGGCTACTGTCAGGTATACAAAGAGAATTTCAGAGTTTCTGGTGGGTATCTGTTAATTTTGACATTTTAGCCTTTGTAATTTAATTTTTTAACACTTCTATTGTTGGGAAAAAATGCTGCAGTCTGGTATTTTGCTTTTTGGGAGTTTTTGTTACTTTCAGAGACACATTGTAAGGGCCAGACACAATTATATAAAAGCTGTAGGAGAATGGAAAAAAGTGGACTCATAATAAGGAGACCTGGATTCTAATATGAGTTCTATAAACTGAAAGTATTATATTCTCACCTAGCTTGCTCCTTGGAAGCAAAGCTTGACAAACCTAGATATCATATTAAAAAGTAGAGACATCACTTTGCCAACAAAGGTCCATATAGTCAAAGCTGTAGTTTTTTTAGTAGTCATGTACATATGTGAGAGTTTGACCATAAAGAAGGCTGAATACAGAATAACTGATGATTTAGAATTTTGATGCTGGAGAAGATTCCTGAGAGTCCCTTGGACAAGACTGAGATCAAACCAATCAGTCCTAAAGGAAACCAATCCCAAATATTCACGGGAAGGACTGATGCTAAAGCTGAAGTGCCAATCCTTTGGCCACCTGATGCAAAGAGCCACTTCATTGGAAAAGACCCTGATGTTGGGAAAGATTGAAGGCAGGAGGAGAAGATGACAACAGAGGATGAGACAGTTGGGTGGCATCTCTGATTTAATGGGCGTGAGATTGAGCAAACTCCAGGAGATAGTGAAGAACAGGGAAGCCTGGCATGTTTCAGTCCATGGGGTTGCAAAGAGCCAGACATGTCTGAATGACTGAACAACAACAACACTTCTGTGTAACCATCATCTGAAAGAAGATACAGAACATTTCTATCATCCCAGAATATTTCAGTTCAATTCAGTCACTCAGCGTCTCAGTGTTTGATTCTTTGTGACCCTGTGGACTGCAGCACGCCAGGCTTCCTTGTCCAATACCAACACCCGGAGCTTACTCAAACTCGTGTCTGTAGAGTTAGTGATGCCATCCAACCATCTCATCCTCTGTCCTCCACTTCTCTTGCCTTCAATCTTTCCCAGCATCAGGGTCTTTTCCAATGAGTCAGTTCTTCGCATCAGGTGGCCAAAGTATTGGAGTTCCAGTGTCAACATCAGTCTTTCCAATGAACACCCAGGACTGATCTCCTTTAAGATGGACTGGTTGGATCTCCTTGCAGCCCAAGGAACTCTCAAGAGTCTTCTCCAACACCACAGTTCAAAAGCATCAATTCTTTGGCACTCAGCTTTCTTTATAGTCCAATTCTCACATCCATACATGACTACTAGAAAAACCGTAGCTTTGACTACATGGACCTTTGTTGGCAAAGTAAGGTCTTTGCTTTTTAATATGCTGTTGGGTTGGTCATATCTTTTCTTCCAAGGAGCAAGCATCTTTTAATTTTGTGGCTTCAGTCACCATCTGCAGTGATTTTGGAGCCCAAGAAAATAAAGTCTGTCATTGTTTCCATTGTTTCCCCATCTATTTGCCATGAAGTGATGGAACTGTTTTCCATGATCTTCATTTTCTGAATGTTGAGTTTTAAGCCAAGTTTTTCACTCTCATCTTTCACTTTCATCAAGAGGCTCTTTAGTTCTTCTTCTCTTTCTGCCATAAGGGTGGTGTCACCTGCATATCTGAGGTTATTGATATTTCTCCCAGCAATCTTTATTTCAACTTGTGCTTCATCCAGCCCAGCGTTTCTCATGATGTACTCTGCATATAAGTTTAATAAGCAGGGTGACAGTATACAGCCTTGACATACTCTTTTCCCTATTTTGAACCAGTCTGTTTTTCCATGTCCAGTTCTAACTGTTGCTTATTTACCTGCATACAGATTTCAGAGGAGGCAGGACAGATGGTCTGATATTCCCATCTCTTGACGAATTTTCCACAGTTTGTTGTGGTTCACACAGTCAAAGGCTTTTCTATAGTCAATAAAGCAGAAGTAGATGTTTTTCTGGAACTCTCTTGCTTTTTCAATGATCCCAAGGATGTTGACAATTTGATCTCAGGTTCCTTTTCCTTCTCTATATCCAGTTTGAACATCTGGAAGTTCCTGGTCCACATACTGCTGCAGCCAGGCTTGGAGAATTTTGAGGATTACTTGCTGGCATGTGAGATGAGTGCAGTTCTGTGGTAGTTTGAACATTCTTCGGCATTGCCTTTCTTTCTTGCCCATTTCCTGTATACCCCTGACCCTGTCCACACTCATAAGCTGCAACTTTCCAACTTACGTTATTATAGATTAGTTTTGAAAATTATTTTTACTTCAGATAAATGGAATCATCTAGTTTCTTCTACTCTGTATAATGTCTATATTTTTTCCATGCTGCATGAATCATTTGCTTGTTCTGTAATATTGCTGAGTAGTATTCCAATCATGAATATACAACAGCTTGTTTATCTGTTCTCCTGTTTATGGATATTTGGATTATTTTCAATTTTTGACTTTTGTGAGTTAGGTTGTTATGGACATTCATGTATATGTCTTTTGTGAACATACATTTTCATTTCTCCTGAGTACATGCTGAGTTGGGGAATTTCTGCCAAGCAGAAATTTTATGTGTGTTTAACTTTGGTTAATCTGTGTGTGTGTATGAGTGTGTCTGTGTATTAATGTAATGGTTTATGTATGTTTAACTTCATAAGAAACTGCCAAAACAGTTTTCCAGAATGGTGATACCATATTTTACTCTCAGCAGCAGTTCTATTGGCCCTACATCTTCACCAGCACCTGGTATTAAAAGTCTTTTTTAGTCTTTCTAGTGAGTATGAAATAGCATATAATTATTTTGATTTGCATTTTCTAGATGACTGATGCGGCTGAGTTTCTTATTATTGTAAACCACACAGAACTTAGACATAGCTTAAATCTCCTTCAAAAACAGTCTAATTTTTGTTTCTTCTTTTGTTTTCCGATGGTATTTTGTAACTCACCTATGTAACTTTTACAACAACATATGCTTTAGTTCTAATTGCAAACATTTTATTCAAAATATCTGAATTAAATGCCTAGGAATATAATTCTGATTCACAAATGAACCACTGAATTATGCTCCAGGTATATGACAGGTTTTTTTTTTTAACAATATTAACCTATTTATTAGATTATAAAAAGGCAATATACAATGATTAAGATCATAGACCTTAAAATAAAGATGAGATTGAATCCTAGTTCCCATTTACTGTCTGTGTGCTTTTGGACAAGTTATATAGTTGAGATCACCTTCCTAATATACAAATTGAGGGTAATTACAACGCTTAACTCAGAGAGTTGTGAAGAGGATCAAATGTGATAACAAATATAAAATGGTTACCATTTTTCAAAATTCATAATAAACACTCAATGCTCATTAGAGAGAAGGAGAAAACTCTGAAAATATTGTGAAGAAGGAGCTAAAGAAGTCAGAACACCTAATGTTAGTACATTGATATTAATATAGCCCATTTACTACTACTGTTTAAGCTAATCATTTCAGATAATCTTCCAAAAAGTTTTTCTTACTTTGTTTCACCCTTCTTTCACCTATAGAATATTTGTGGGCTGAAACACTGTATCATATCTTGGCATTCTCAATGTTTATGCAGGGTGGATGTACTAAATGTGCTTCTGACAAGCTCTTTACTTTACCAAGGCAAGCTTTCATGAATGACCTCTTATTTTTTCCCCTCAATTATCTTTTTCTGTTTGATGTTCCAAACTAAAATTGGTTAATCCTTGTTCTAGATTATCCCTATGTTTTCTGCAGCACCATCTATAATAGCCAGTAATGGAAGTAACCTAAATGCTGACTGACAGTTGAATGGGTAAAGAAGATATGGTACATATATATAATGGAGTATTACTCACCCATAAAAAGGACTGAAACGAGGTCATTTGTAGTGATTTGGATGGACCTGGAGTCTGTCACACAGAGTGAAAACAGTTAACTTTGTTTAAAAATAGGATCTTTAGCGAGATACTGCTTTTAAGCTTATATTTAAGCTTATAGTTTCCACTATTGGCTTTTCTCCTTTCCTCTTTTGACATATAGGACACTCATTGTGAAATCCATTCTGTATGAATGCTCAGTAAATATTCAGTAATTATTAGAAGTGCAAAGAAGCTTTTATCTTCTATTTTATATATTCAAAACTGGAGCAGTGAGGAAAAAGAAATAATTTTCCTTGAGAAACACAATGCCTTTTAGTAGTAAAAGGTGGAAACAGTCCTAACTTTACCTGTGATGGGTAAAGTTTCATAGGCTGCAGAAAATCCTCACAAGGATGACTAGCTTTCCATTTCCCAAGTAAATTAAAGGGTCTACACCCCTTACCAACAGTTATTTTGTCATGCAACCCTGTTAAATCGATGAAGAGTCAGAAAGACTCTATAGGTAATCATTCTTCATTTTCTGATGCCATAGAGTTTTCCCCATATTTTGTGACTTAGTGTTTTCCTGGTAAATGTCAACATAGAGAGAGAGAAAGAGCAATGATTAGCACAAATACTTGATGAATCATTTTCATCAGTCTCATATATATCTTTTGTTTTTGTTTACAGTTTATCAAGCTGAAAACACGGAAATCAAGAACAAATGACAACATAGAACCTGTCTCTAAAAGATTTGTCTCCAGAGTTAGACTATTGGAAAATAAAAACAAGTAACACAAAATTATTACTTTTTATTTTTTCCAAACTATGTTCTTTCTTTGGATCAGAAGTGTTAAGTGTCTATACCTAGAGATCAGCATGCATTAAACAAACCAAAAACAGCATTAGATAGTCAAGACTTTTTTCTTTATTTACACTGACCCAGAAAAGATACAAATTCCATATCAGTGAAAAATATGCCAAAAAAGAAGCATGAAACCAAGTTTAAGATCAAGTCAAAACTTCAGCAATAAATACTCCATTTCTGACAATTTCTAAAAGAATTTAACAATTCCTTTCTAACATATCTAAAATCTCAGACTCGTATAAAGGGCAGAATTTACTTTTAAAGTCAGAGGAATATTCAAACTAAAATTCAAACTAACCATTATAAATACCATGTAATAAGGACTATAATAAAAATACAAACTAAATATTTTGGAATAATTGGAATGGAATAACTAATTGGTCATTATTACACTGTATTATAATTCTTCTCTTACTATGAGCAAGACTGTTTTGTGTGTGTTCAGTGTGTTTAATTCACTTTCCTGTTTATTGTTAGTACTCAGTAAATGTTTAATGATATTTTTGGTCCTGAATTAGTTCTATTTTTTCACTCCTTCATATGGAAGGCAAGGATAGGAATAGAAGGCAAAGAAAAAATAAAGAGAAAAGAGCAGTAGTGTTTTGGGTCCCCAAGAGAACAACACAGAACAACACCCTGTTGCTTTTACATAGGCTCCTGACCTTTTCTTTTTCTCTTACTCCAAAAGATAGGTTTTCTTTCCCTTCCTCTTTCTTTTTTCTTTTCAGTTGTTCACCTATACAAACCACACAGCTCCCCATAATTCCACTCTGTCTTTTCCCTCTTCTAATGAGTATGTTGGTCATGTCTATAGGTTACAAGTCCACATTGCTTCATATTTCCCAGTAGCCTATGCCTATTACCATCAGAGACCAAATTCTTGAGATTCTAACTTTCTAGCAAAGTACGCCTGCTGTCCTGCACTCCACAGGAGCCGCTGTTTGTTCTGATTCCATGTCATTATTTATTGCCTGCAGTGTGAGCCATGCTCCTTCAAGGAAAAAAGGTTTGGCTTATGTTTTCCTCCCAATCAATGCACAATGAATACTACAGACAGCTGAGCGATGAGATGTGACTGAGGCCTGAAAGTCAAGGGCCTGTGTGTGTGTTTCAAGGCAGGTTCCACTCACAGAGAGGGAGGGGAGAAACATGATCACATTTGAAAATTGTATGACATAAGTCTAGTTTATCCCTCCTTTCTCATCTCACAGTCTATTGCTATTATCTGTAGTCTGAATCCAAATTAATTTGGAAACAAGCCTTCAATGTACTTTGTGATTAGAAAAAAAATTCTTGAGTTTGGAGGATACAGAAGTTTGTTTGGATCTGGTCATTTTGTGAAATAAAACTGAATTCAATTAGAATTAAATCCTCACAGGTTTTTATTGTCATATAATAAGTTCCTTTTTGTTTTCTTTTTTCCAGTGAAAAATTAAACTGAACTATTAATTTCTTTTTAGGTTGAACAGCTACTGGATCCAGCATATCTCTGGCATCACCAAGCAGTAAGTAAGACTCTGTTACATTGCAGCAGTACTCCAAATCTCAATGCAATAAGCTCATATCAACTTGATGAGGCAGACAGCTACTCTTTTTCAGAGATATCACACTCCAATTATTTCTGGCAAGGGGTTCTGATATATAATCATAGTTGCTGCCTACATTTCTGTGATGCCTCAGCTCTAGATTTCAAATTTCCAAACAATATTTTGGAAATGTTGGTCTCTCGACCTCGTCTACCCCATAATTGGGTGTTCATTTCCACCAAACAGTGATGACAAAAGTGTTATGGCTCAAATGCATGGGTTCTCCCTAGACTCATATATTGAAATTCTAACCTCCAATGTGATAGCATTAGGAGGTGGTACTTTCTGGGAGATAATTAGGTCATGAGAGTAGATCACTCAAGAATAGAAGTAGTGCCCTTACAAAAAGAGATATGAGAGAATTTGCTTATTTTCTCTCTAGCTCTCTGCTTTGTTCACAAGAGGATATAATGAGAAAGAGGGCTTACCAGGTGGCGCTAGTGGTAAAGAACCTGCCTGCCAATGTAGGAGGCATAAGAGATATGGGTTCCATCCAGGGTGGGATCCCTGGAGGAGGGCAAGACAACCCACTCCAATATTATTGACTGGAGAATCCTCATGGACAGAGTTTCCTGGCAGGCTACAAATCCATAGGGTTTCAAAGAGTTGGACACAACTGAAGTGATTTTTCATGCATGTACATAATGAGAACATTATGTACATAATGATCTACAAAGAAGAGAGCTCTCACTAGAATCTGACCTTGTTGGAACCCTGATCTCTGACTTCCAGCCTTCAGAGCTATTAGACATATGTTCCTGTAGTTTGTAAACCACCTAGCCTATGGTATTTTATTATAGCAACCTGAGCTAAGGAACAAAGATTTCTTTCTTCTTTAACCAGTAGGGGAAAATCTTTGCTTTGTTAACTTTTCTTTCCAAGAAGGGAAATTTCAGTCTAGTTTTGGGATCCAGAGTAAAATGCATATTCCCATTTTTGATATTGCAATGAAATCTTTCCCAAGGCAGTAGGGTCAAAGAAATGTCAGGCTCTGACTTTTATTAGTGGGATCTCTGCTTTCCCTAGTAATCCCACTTATAGCTTATCCAGCATTATACCAAATTTTCTTGCTCAATGGGGACTTTTCATTCAGAAACCTTATTTATTTTTCCCTCTAGTCTAATCTTCTTTAAGGACATCTGTGTGTGTGTGTTAGTTGCTAGGTCATGTCCAACTCTTTGCAACCAAATGGACTGTAGCCTGCCAGGCTCCTCTATCCATGGGATTCTCTGGTTTATACAAATCAACCTCAGTTGTGGGCTAAATTCAAATTCCCTTCCACAGGAATATGGACTCCTTGTAGATCATAGCATATAACTGAACATATCTGTCAGGGTCTCCAAACATTTCAAGACATACAAAGCCTTGTGAGGGCATAGTGGAGTGTTATCTAAGTTTTATCTATGATGTATCTATGTATTATTTCATTAATTCATATAACAGACGTTTACTGAATATCTATTGGGCATCAGGCATTGCTCTAGACTAAGAACTGAAAAGCTTTTTTCTATAAAGGACCTGAGAGTAAATATTGTTGGTGTTCTGGGCCATAAAGTCTGTTGCAACTATTCTATTTTGATAATTATAGCACAAGAACAGCCATAGAGAAACTTAATAGGAGTGGCTATGTTCAGTAGGACATAAAGGGGTTTAAGGAACATTTATATGAGAAGGATTGAAATGTTGTTCCATTAGGATACTCCTCTATTCCACATTAATATTCCCTCTGCGCCACTACTAAGTTACCTCTTAGTTGTTATAATTCAGTCATTCACCCTGCACTGTGTGCAGACTTACCATTTATTATAGAAAAACCATTGTGTGAGTCAAATTCCTGCCTTTAAAAGGTCACACCATAATTGCAAATCATCGGCAACATTTGAACCCAAGTGTTCTAGAGATATTTTACCTTATTAAATTAGGAAACATTTCTTAAGCCTGACTCCACACTTTTCAAAGCAGCCTTAAACATGAGCCCATTCCATGGACTCATGAAGATAAAACACATAGTAGCTTCTTTGATTTGATAGGCCCATATATAAAAAAATAATGAGAGAGATGGTATTCCATTTTTAGGAAAGTGTTTAAGCTTAGCCAGTGGCTGCTATGATAAGACACTGGAATCATGTTCTCTAGAAGGCTAAACCTTCAAATCACCAGGTTCTCAATTACCAGCCCTGTCACTACATTTAAAAAAAAAGAAAGAAAGAAAGAAAGAAAGTGACAGTGATTCAGTCATGTCTGAGCAACCCCATGGACTATAGCCTGCCTGTCATGCTCCACTTTCCATGGAATTCTCCAGGCAAGAATTCTGGAGTGGGTAGCTGTTCCCTCCTCTAGAAGGTCTTCCCAACTCAGAAATCAAACCAGGGTCTTCCACATTGCAGGCAGATTCCTTACCATCTAAGCCACCTGGGAAGCCCTGATGTCACTAGATCAAAGATACCTTCAAAAGATCAAAGGGCTAGTAAGATATGATTTCTACCACTAAGGAGCTTTGGCAAGGGTGGTGGGGGGAGACAATTACAAATAAAGCATTAGTCATGAAAATTCTTCTATATCCTGGAGACTTACATGCTAGTCATCATATTTCTCATCTTCAGATACCTGGCATATTGCTAACCTTATGCTCTGTTTTGAAGTTAAGCATTTAGAGAAGAGATTTATTAAATAAGTTTTCACTGAGAACTTACTAGGAGTCAAATTATTTTGGGCATATGGAGTTTTTTTATGTGAGTGAGACGTCTGGTTTGAAGGGAGTAACATGTGCCCATTAGAATGTGTTTTATATATATTAAAAAAAAGAATGTGTTTTATAAGACAGTGAAAAGGGAATGATTCTAGGTTACTGAACAGGAAATAACAAAAGGAATAGAGGGCTTTAGGAAAACGGGCTGAAATAAATATTTATGATGAATAAAAGAAATGGTAGAGATGAGAGTGAGAAAAATCTACTGAGCACCCTTGCAACTATCACCAGTCTGGGTGGATGTGGTAGTAATGGAAAAGGAGAGGAGGACCGAAGCTGAAAGACGGTTCAAAGGAGGAGATGACAGAATGCAATGACAGATTGAACACTAGGTTTGAGTGAGAGGAAAGAGTAAAAGAGAGTCTGGAAAAATGGTGATACCAGTGACAGAATCAACACAGCACGGCGAACTGACAGCCAGATGATCAAAGTGACATAGCACTTGTGCCATGTGTCTGAAAGCTCTTCATCAGAGATACAAAGCTGAAAGGAAAGTTGTCTCTAGATTATTCTTGCTCAGGCGTCTATGGGTAAATGATGAACTTGACAAAAAGAAGTCCTCTAAGGCACTGGCTGATGCGACCCCATGTGTCAAACCAAATTAAAGGCCCACAGGGTGAGGGTCAGCTCTGATGTCTATACAATTTAGAACTGCAAATAGACATCACATTCTCCTTGTGAAGTTTCATCCAGGTCACCTATAAACCATAATAAAACATCAAATAACAATGCTTGGTAGGCCTTCAATAAAGGTTTGTTGAACTGGACTGAGGCTACGGGGGTTAAAAACAAGTCAGTGGGGATGAGGTATAACTCTTTTAACACAAGCACCTTAAGCGCAGAGCAGAGAAAGCACAGCTTGAATAAATCACAAGGCCATTGCCCACTTAGGCAAAATGGGCTGGCATCTTTTGAAACTCAGGTGTTAAATACATTGCAATGACTCCACAGAGAATTTCAATCAAGGAAGCCTATCACATCTGGAATTTTTCTCTTTTTACTCTACCTACATGCTTAGCTTTGAGTAAGTTTTGACTACAAACAACACATTAAAAAAACATGTAGCATTATTGAATAACTGGGCATCTATATATTTGTGAACTCAAAGTGAAACGAACACGTCCTTCTTTTGGGATTTGAGGTCATACTGCTGCATGTGGATAAAACATGTGGTTAAACATATTCAGAGACGTGACACAGAGGGATTATCTTTTCATTACATCAACCAGGAAAGAGAAATTTTCTGTTTCCCTTGACATAGGCTACTATTTTTTAGATCATCATAAAATAGAATTTGTGTTATTTACTATGTATTTATTCACAGTAATATAACTCAAACACTGTAGAAACTTTCTTTTTAACCTGAGAGAAAGACTCTTTGGGTCTGGCAGTGACAAGGTGTTGAAACTTTTCTTTGTAATAAGAAAATAAATTAGATCTTGTAAAATTCTGAGTCAGACCCTTTTGTTTTCTGAAGACAAATACCATTAACTGCTATCAGTGGTTCCTTCTCTGGAGTTAGAAAGAGAAAATTATACACTGTAAGAGAAAAGAAAATTTATTTCTCCATGGTTGGTCAAGCCTAGAATTCTCTACAGCGAGAATCTTTCTGGAAGAAGCTAGTGTTTTTATTAGCTGGAGGCAATGAGAAGAAAGGAGAGCTGCACACCAAACAAATGGCAAATGCCATTTTGAACTGGTGGCTCTAGCCTGCTGGTACTTGGTGTGATTCCCGGTTCTGCCTGTGGCAATATATAAAGCTGGGTCCATCTTTCAGCATTTGACTTGGGCTTACTTCTGCACTATACCTCGTGTTATAAAATGCTGCACCAAATTTATACTGACTTCTCTGCAGAGTAGGTTGAAGAGATTTGGTTCCAAGTACCACTCTTAATATATTTAATTATTTTGACAAATTGTTTTAGAACTTCATGTGCATTTCCCTTTAGATCCATAGAATTCTCACTGCCCCATAAGTATAGCATTTAAACTAGGACATTTCCAATTAGTCTGCATCTTAATGAATAACTTGACTTGTTCTGCCTAAATTATTCAGCTTAAAGTTGTTTCTGAAATCATAGATTCTTTTTAAATTAATTACACAACAGTGCCAAACACAGGACCCAGCATATGGCAGGCACTTAATAAATGTTTGTTGAATAAATAAATGAGCTTTGCTTCAGTTCTGGATTTTGGCCTATCTTTTTATAATGTTAACCAAATAAACTGGCTTGTGTTGGAATGTGAAGCCATTTCCATGGATATTGGAATTTGCTTCAAAAAACTTGCCTTGATTCATGATTTAAAGATTTGAATTGAAAGTAAGGAGAAATTTATATCTAGATCTTCATTAACAGACAATTGCTTAACTTTTTCCCTTCTGAGAGGAACAAGCCCTGGGTTTAAAGTCCAAACTGCACAGAAAATACCAGCCCTCATCATTGCTACATTGTAGTAAAGAGATTTGTTATCTCTGGAAAGTTAGTAATATGGATACTTACAAAAAATGCTGTTCTAAGATTTTAGAAGGTAACATGTATGTAATACGTATCCATTGCTGCATAAAATACACTCAAAATTTAATGGCTTACTTATTTCTGCTCACAAGTTTATAAAACATCTGAGCAGATCTGCTGATTTAGGCTGGACTTGACAGGTCTCACCAAGAGTTTCTCAGGATCTTTGCCTGACAGCTAGCTAACGTCTGTCTAGAGTGCTGAGGACAATGGGGCCATGCATTTTCATCAGTGTTTTCTCATGGTGTGGTAGAGTTTTCAAGACAGAGAACAAATAAATGCCCTGAGTCCACTTGAAACCAAAGCTCAGAAATGGCATAAGACGTTACTTCTGCCACATTCCACTGGTCAAAGCAAGTAACAAGGGCGACCAGCCAAGATTCAAGGATTGGAAAACAGCTTCTATCTCTTAATGCAAAAAACTACAAAATCACATTGCAAAGGGGCAAGGACAGTCAAGAACCGTGGCCATTTTTGCAATCCACCACAACATAAAACATTGTTGCCACAGTACCTGTGTGTTTAATCAATGACATTTATTGCTACAATGAACCTACAACCTATGCTTCCCTGTTAGTCCTTTTCTTTCACTCTTGCCTCATCCTTTTATGTGTTCAACTTCATGATTTTGACCAAAGGGGTCGGATGATTATGAAAACCACCTTGCTTATACCCTCTGTCGTTCCCCCAAACTAACCAATTCAAGAAGCAATATAGGGCAATCTCTACCCACAAGGAATGACTCTTGAAGCTTTTTTAATCCTTCATTTTCTGAATCTTCCAATTCACAGTTGAAGCTAAGGGATGTCTAATGCCATAACAATGGTCTCTAGAGTTAGACTACTTTGTTTTGGAACAATGTGACCTTGAGTGGATTAGTTTATCTCTTAATTCTAAAATGGAGTTACTGAGAAGTTTAAATGAGATTTTACACAAATATCTGTACCTGATATATAGTGAGCCTGGTGTGTGTGTGTGGCTGAATATGTGTTACATTTAATAATTTATTTCAGTAAGGTATAAAATTATGAATCAAGTCTCTCAGATAATTAACAGAAAACAAGCAAAGTTTCCTTTGGGTGGCTGACTAGGCTCACATATTTTCTCAACACTGCCTTCAGTTCCTAACCTCTTTATTAAGTTTTATTGTTCACAATGATCTATTTTCATTTCCTTATAAAACTCTTTACTCTGATGGATTCATAGAAATGTGTTAACTGTACAAATTAGATAGCAATTATATATATGTGTGTGTGTATATATATATGTATACATACATATATATATACACATTGGTAACACAAGAAACTTTGAGAAATTATTATTTCTCAAGAGTAATGAAATAAAACATTAACCAAGATTATTGTAAGTCAATCCTCAGCCTAGGCATAGTTTTGGAAAACGATGCAAGCTCATCAAACATTATTTCTTATAGTGTATATCTAAGAAAAAAATCAAGACTACCGAGATCCAGTTTTTTAAAAAATGAGGAAAAGTCCTACTTGAAAAAGCTTATTACTCTAATCTAACAATATTGCACTTATGTTTTTGCCAACAGTTTAGCATACATTAACATACAACATTTTCATATATAGTACTCCTTGCTGTTGTTAAACAAAGGGCAGGAAACAAATCTAACCAATGCCTGATTCCTTCTGTGTCATACATTATTACCTACTACTGAGATGGTAATCTGAGGAAAAGATTATGACAAAATCAGACTTGATGATTAAATCCCCTGCCAAGGAACATAGCTATAGTTAGCAACATTTCTAAGAAAGAAAGGAAGGAAGGGAAGGAAAAAACGAGGGAGAAAAATAGAAATAAATGTTGTACCTCATAGTATGCAGCAAAATTTGAGTTCTACCAAATGCACCCATGTATGAGTATGCTAAATAAAAAGCTCCCTGATCCAGGATTTTCCGTGGTTATGAAACCCTAGCCTTTTATTTTCCATCCTCCACCAATATTAACAACTCTGCTTTGGAACTGCTATGATGAATATCTGATAAAAAGAGTATAAATAATACTAAATTCATTTATAGAAGGACTTGTACATGTCTGACACTCACTACTCTGGATATGTCAGCTATATTCTTCTTCTTCTTCACAATAATCTAGCAAAATAGACATTATTCCAATTTTACATAGAGGAAATAGCCACAGTTGGCCAGCTGATAAGAGTAGGACCTAGATTCAAATACAAGTTTCTCTCAGTTGAGATCTCATGCTCTTATTATAAAAATACTTAAACATTGACATTATATTTCTCTTCAGACTCTATTCACTTGAAATGCATTCACTATCATTTTCAGAACATTCCCTCATGTTTGTTGTTCTCCTGTTAACTCTCGGCAGTCTCTGTATCTTTCTTTAATAATAGGCCCCTGATTAAGCATGGCACTAGGCTAATCCTATATTTTCCACAGTTTATTGTGATCCACACAGTCAAAGGCTTTGGCATAGTCAATAAAGCAGAAATAGATGTTTTTTCTGGAACTCTCTTGCCTTTTCCATGATCCAGCAGATGTTGACAATTTGATCTCTGGTTCCTCTGCCTTATCTAAAACCAGCTTGAACATCTGAAAGTTCACGGTTCATGTATTGCTGAAGCCTGGCTTGGAGAATTTTGAGCATTACTTTACTAGTGTGTGAGATGAGTGCAATTGTGCGGTAGTTTGAGCATTCTTTGGCATTGCCTTTCTTTGGATTTGGAATGAAAACTGGACCTTTTCCAGTCCTGCGGCCACTGCTGAGTTTTCCAAATTTGCTGGCATAGTGAGTGCAGCACTTTCACAGCATCATCTTTCAGGATTTGAAATAGCTCAACTGGAATTCCATCACCTCCACTAGCTTTATTCGTAGTGATGCTTTCTAAGGCCCACTTGACTTCACATTCCAGGGTGTCTGGCTCTAGGTGAGTGATCACACCATCGGGATTATCTGGGTTGTGAAGATCTTTTTTGTACAGTTTTTCTGTGTATTCTTGCCACCTCTTCTTAATACCTTCTGTTTCTGTTAGGTCCATATCATTTCTGTCCTTTATCGAACCCATCTTTGCATGAAATGTTCCCTTCGTATCTCTAATTTTCTTGAAGAGATCTCTAGTCTTTCCCATTCTGCTGTTTTCCTCTATTTCTTTGCATTGATTGCTGAGGAAGGCTTTCTTAAACTGTGGAAAATTCTGAAAGAGATGGGAATACCAGACCACCTGACCTGCCTCTTGAGAAACCTGTATGCAGGTCAGGAAGCAACAGTTAGAACTGGACATGGGACAACAGACTGGTTGCAAATAGGAAAAGGAATACATCAAGGCTGTATATTGTCACCCTGCTTATTTAACTTATATGCAGAGTACATCATGAGAAACTCTGGGCTGGAAGAAGTACAAGCTGGAATCAAGATTGCTGGGAGAAATAGCAATAACCTCAGATATGCAGATGACACCATCCTTATGGCAGAAAGTGAAGAGGAACTAAAAAGCCTCTTGATGAAAGTGAAAGAGGAGAGTGAAAAAGTTGGCTTAAAGCCCAACATTCAGAAAACTAAGATCAGGGCATCTGGTCCCATCACTTCATGGGAAATATATGGGGAAACAGTGGAAACAGTGCCAGACTTTATTTTTGGGGGCTCCAAAATCACTGCAGATGGTGATTGCAGCCATGAAATTAAGACACTTGCTCCTTGGAAGGAAAGTTATGATCAACCTGGATAGCATATTAAAAAGCAGAGACATTACTCTGCCAACAAAGGTCTGTCTAGTCAAGGCTATGGTTTTTCCAGTGGTCATGTATGGATGTGAGAGTTGGACTGTGAAGAAAGCTGAGTGCAGAAGAATTGATGCTTTTGAACTACAGTGTTGGAGAAGACTCTTGAGAGTCCCTTGGACTGCAAGGGGATCCAACCAGTCCATCCTAAAGGAGATCAGTCCTGGGTGTTCACCGGAAAGACTGATGCTGAAGCTGAAACTCCAATACTTTGGCCACCTCATGCAAAGAATTGACTCATTGGAAAAGACCCTGATGCTGGGAGAGACTGGGAGAGGAGGAGAAGGGGATGACAGAGGATGAGATGGCTGGATGGCATCACTGTCTTGATGGAAATGAGTTTGAGTAAATTCTGGGAGTTGGTGATGGATAGGCAGGCCCGGCGTGCTGCAATTCATGGGGTCGCAAAGAGTCAGACAAGACTGAGCGACTGAACTGAACTGAATCCTATACTAATAAACAAAGAGTAGACAGCCGTATATTTCCTACAGGAAATGTTCTTTGAATATTCTTGAATATACAATTACAATCCCCCCTCCTCCCACCACTGGCACAACCTTAATGAACATCCATTTAAAACAGTAAAGCAAGGTTCATGAAATAGATATTGAGCTATTGTTAGTCACTCACAATTGGACACTCATCTAATTATAAAAATACTAAAATTAAAAAAAAAACCTAAAATATACAATCTAGTTATTTCATTTCTTTTCTGGATAAATCAGTAGAAAGGACATTTTAAAGTAAAATGAATTTGGATTCTCCTTGTTGTTCTAAGTGTATTAATTTCAGAAAAGACCATTACATAAGACAGGATTTATTTTTCTAAACATTTTATAATCCCTGGATAATATCCCATTTGTTCACATGATGCATTTATGGGAAAATATGATCTTACTTTTCCATTTTTGATGCTCTAGTCTTTTTTTAAAATCTAAAATAGCGTATATTTAATATATGCATTTTGAAAAGTTACCTTTTCAGCAATCATAATTACATGCTTTTGAGAAAAATACCTGCTTTACAAGAAAATGAATTCGGGCAATATGAATAACCCAGAGCTTATACACTAAGGGGAAATAGTAACATTCTACCACATACATAAAATGCATCATAAATTATTTTTTAAATATAACCTTAGGGCTTCCCAGGTGGTTCTAGAAAGAACTGACCTGCCAATGCAGGATACCCTGGTTCAGGCAGATCCCCTGGAGAAGGAAATGGCAACCCACTCCAGTATTCTTGCCTGGAGAACTCCAAGGACAGAGAAGGCTGGTGGGCTACAATCCATGGGATGGCAAAGAGTCAGACATGACTGAGCAGCTAACACTATAAGAAAGCACATGATTTTATATATTTTGGGAGTCACGTACTCTTTCGGAAATTAGTTTAACACTATGGATGAACTCTTTTTGCCAAAAAAAAAAAAAAAAAAAAAGACAAAAAAACCTGTATTTATGAATGTATACAAAATCATTATTTAGGTCAAATAAAGAACTTCTAGTTTTGATGAAAGTAAAATCATTGCTATGTTAAGATCATGACAATTCCATTGGGAAGCATGTAGGTCATAATAGAAGGTTATATCTAGCTTATTAATGAGATACACAGGAAATATAAAAGCATATTTTGAGTCTTTGGCAGTGAGTGTGAAGTGTTTTGTTTCATTCAGAGTAGTCTTAAACTCTGTTAAACATCTTCATAAATGATCTGCAGTTGGTTGTTAATGACAGTAATTAAACTCTTAGATGAGAGAGGATATTAAGCAATGATACATCATATAATAGTACAAAAGTCTAGAAAAAATGGTTTGAAATTAATCAAATGAGATTTAATCTTGAATTGCAGAGGCCAGTATTTGATTAAAAAATAAATTCAATAAAAGTTGAAGGAAAATTAAAAATTAGTTTCAATAAATAGTTATTTCCAATAGTTAGTATAAAGTTGACTTGATATCCTATAATGGGCTTTAAGAAAATGCAAGCTGTTTTTAAAATAGAAATGATTTAAAAATTTTTCATAGTAATCATCACTGAAATTTCCAGTGGCTGTATGATCACAATGGGAAAGCTGAAAAGTTGTGGACAACTTGTGCTATAACAGAAGCTTTATGATCATCAGACACCTATCCAACAGAAGGAATAAGGAGTCCCATGAAGAATCCTTGGAAAAGAAGACTGAGAAAGAAGTACAGCTGGATGAAAAGACATCAGATTTGTTGTGATAATTTTCTACAAACTCAGCAAAATAATCAAACTTTCCTAAACAAGTGACAAAAATTAAAATCATGGAAAACAAATCAGAATAAACAAAAAGATATGGCACTTAGAGACAGAACAGTTCTAATTCTGATAAAATCGGCTGTTTCTTCATTAGCAGAACTGAACATATCATTTGTAAATATTCCAGAGGATGTTTTTTCAATCAGGACATTGATACTCTTCTCTCTGATAGAACTTTCACCTTTCTGCCAAGACTCAAGTTATGTTTTTGGGCAAAATATATTCACAAAGGGTTCTTCAAAGTACTACTTCCACTACAGTCTTAGAGCCTTCACATTATTATTCTTTGAAAAAGATACTGAAACTTGAGTTACATAATTCAGCTTAAGAAAATAAGTCCTCTATTTTGAGGTTCTTAGCAGTGACTTTTTTTTTCTTACTAGTAATAAAATAATGGCAACAGAACATAGTTGCAGGTGATGATGTAAAATAGATACCAAACAAGAATACAATAAGGCTTTTCCATTTTTAGAAATTGTGATTATATACATTATCTCCAAAGCAGATTTCTCTTTTTCTGTAACTATAATTCCTGGAAGTGTTGTCTTACAGAAGGACTATAGAAGTGGGCTCAGTTTGAGTTTCTCTTTCATGTCTGATTTAAGTCAATCAGGAAACACTGTACATTAACATCTGTAAGATTATGCACAGTGAGTAAAATATACTTCAACTGCTGCACACATGTTCAGAGTTTTGCTACCATACATACACTAAAATGTTCAGAATCACCATGTCATTAGACTATGTTGAAAACTACTATTTTTCATATATCCCCAAATAACTCTTTACCTAATCTCTAGAAATTTTTTTAAAACATAAAAATATTTCTAATAAGTAAATTCACTCTGTTATTTTGGATTCATTGAAGAAAGAAACTGAGTCATTTTTCAATGACATTAATATACGTCTGTGGCATTTCAGGTATGAAAACAAAATCTTTATTCTCTTTCTCCATTTTTATCTTGAAAAATAAATGATCTTATATACCTAGCTTAATTTTTACTTTAAAATATAGATATCACTCTATTAAATAAAGGTTAACATTGGGATATTTGGAATGCTACTAATCAGTCTGGGCCACAATAGAATCTGTGATGGTTAGTTTTATGTCTCAACTTGGCTGGGCCACAGTGCCCCGATATTTGGTCAAACATTGTTCTAGATGTTTCCATGATGGTGTTTTGGAATAAGATTAGCATTTAAATTGGTTGACTTTGACTAAAACAGATTGCTGTCCATAATGTGGATGGGCCTCCTTTAATCCTTTAAAGGTCTGAATAGAACAAAGACTAATGTCCCTCAGCAATAGGGGAATCTATAAGCAGATGGCTTATAGACTTGAACTAAAACAGAAACTTTTTCCTGGATCACCACTTTGCTGGCTTACTCTGCAAATTTGGGGTTGGCCAGCCTCTATACTTGTATGAGCTAGTTCCTTAAAAGAAATCTCTCTGTATATGCATCCTATTAGTTCTGTTTCTCTGAAGAACCTTGACGAATACAACATACATGACCATCAGGTATCCACTCAGAAGAAGGCACAAAGGATCGCAAGAAGAATCTTTACAAAGAGGATTATATAAAATATAAATGTCTCTCCAGCTTCCATATAAAACTAATACCTTCAAATATAAATTTATTTTATTAATTTATTTTCAAAAGAAATGGGGTTCCTTATGGGAAAGGGGGTTGCTACTTTCTATGATTTCAGTGTTCAAGAAACTTGCTCTTTAAAGAGTATGACCAAAAATTAGGTTGAATTTACTAGTTCATTGCACACTATAGTGTCAAATCCCAGATTTGAAAGATGGTACAGAGAAGCACTTGTCTCTGTCTAGCAACAATGATTCCCTCAGTTACTCTCCTATAGACATACTTGTACATATTTTTGCCTTGGAGACAATACAGTATCAAACCACTCAGTATAACATAGTAGTCAGAAGTACCCATTCTGGAGTAACAATGTTGTCAAGTTAAGCTAACTCTCCAATTTTAAGGTTCTTTATCTGTAATTTAACAGTAGCTACTTGACAGGGTCAGTATGAGCATAATGTAAATAATACTCTTAATATAGAAAGTTTCTCACTTTTGGTCTCCTTACAAGGCAAGAATTGTGTTTTATAAACAATCCTAACTAACCACTGCACAGATCATCCAATGTGGTGCTTTACATCTAGTAAATTAGTCAACAACCAAAGATAATAGCTACCAATTATTGTGTGTTCATGATACACCAGAAGGATTTTTTTAGAAGTCTCACAACATTCATTCAAAGCAGGTCCCATTATCCCCATTTTAAGATGAGGAAGCTGAGACTCTGATAGCAATAGCTTTGAAGATCATACACAGCTCCTCAACAGTAGAGTCAGCATTTAATTCAGGTCTAACTCAAAGCTATAATCAATTTGCATTGCAACTTGATATCACTGCTTATTGGATGTTTAGTAATAGGCATTTGTTAGTTTCAAAAATCACATGGGAAGTTGCCATTGATCACAATATTCTGTCCTTTTATTTCCTTTCTATGTTGTTTGATGATCTGGTTCTATGATACTTTGGAAACTAAAAGTCTGGCTGTTAAAGTTTGTTAGAGAGTGGAACAGAGTAAAAGGAAGATTATAAAAGTATGTTCCCTGGTGATTCTTATAAAGGGAAAAATACACTATCTATTGAGCTTAATTTTTAGATTCATCATGCTTGGACAAGATACAAACTCATTATAGGCAATATCTATCTTTCCAGGAGGTTGAAGATAAACTGTGTGTGCTCTAAAGATTGTTCCAAACCCCCAGGTCAATGTTTATAACAAAATTAGAAACTATTAAGAAATTTCCCTAAATTTTTAAAAAAATGGCTTTCCATTATAGCTAATAAATTTATTAATATAAATTTATTAATATAAATTCTGGAGAAATTTTCCCATTTTCATTGGTAAACATCCCTTTCAGCTTTTCATGGAACACTTTCTTGCATGCATTTTAGTTAGATAGTAGTGAAGATTTTATGTAAAAGGAAACCTTATAAATGTTAATCTGGTTCTAAATATTAGTTGTAGTATATAGCAATTTTCTCCATTATCAAAATTATTTTAAATTCAAAATGTTCTATTTCTAAGATGTGCCCAACAATGTTATCATTAAATTAATGTCATCCTATATCTTAACTCAGGAAATCCTATTATAGAGTCTATAGACAACATTTTTTGGTAACCAAAAGATCTATTACTTTCAAATACAGAATCTTATTACCAAGCTAAATATAAAATCACACTATTATAATTTGTGATATTGAAGATTACAGCACTTTTTCTAAAACCATGATAATATTGCTATTTTTTAAACTGAACTCCTTTAGGCAATATTTCTGTCTTTTTGATTTTGTAAAACTATTTTACATTTTTAAGGGAAAGTAATCATGATGTTGCCTGAAGTGTCACATCAGGTACATCCAAATGGCAAATGAATGTCATTATAGTGCCCATTAGGGAACTCACTTTGATTAAAGAGGACGTCCATGCCCAAGGACAGCTGCTGTCATCAGTTTCCAGGCTGAAGTAACATCCTGCTTGTGGCAAGGGGGCAGGGAAGAGCTTGTACTATAGCTTAGAAACACGGATTCTCCAATCTTTGGAGGGAAAATAGACTTAGGTATGGAAATAGAGCATTAAATGGAAAAGCAAACCAATAAAAACAACAAAGAACTTGTAATTTGTTTGGGAGAATTTAAGTCCATTTCCCATTAGGTCAAGAGAGGACATAAATTGGGATTATTGACTCCTGTGCATGGAAATGCAAGCAAACAGAGTGATTTTAGTAGTTACATACTAAGACAAGCCTACTAGACAAGGGTTTACCAAAGGCCAATTTTATATCCTTTTTCTGTTTCAAGAATTAGAGAGCTTTATCTCAAAACAGAATAGATTCTGAAACGAAAGTCACATCCTGTTATTAAAACAGTCAATAACCATCAGGGTTAGAAAAAACAATTGTAATAATTCTAAAGACCAAAACAGAAGAAAGCAGTGAGACCCATAAACAACTCTGAAGTGAAGACTTTTGAATATAAGTTTTAGTTCAGCATTAAAAAATTTGAAATTGGCCCATTTTTACACCCCTTTGTTTTTCTAATTGAAAAGACAAGCAAGGCACATGAGATGCGTTACCTATTCGGAACAGAAGCACTTCATTAATTCAATATTCCAGTGAAACCTTAAGGTCTCTAATTGACAGGAAACATTAATTTGTGGGCACTATAGCCTGTGTTTATTGTGCTGGGATATTTAACCGCTCTCTCTCTACCTTTGCTTCAATTTCTCCAGAAAGCCAGACTATCATTCTTTTAATTGAACTAGAGATGGAGGGAAAGAAAGGATGTTAGCCCTCTCTCACTGATGAGTGTCACATCCATTTGCCACCCTTACCAAAGGGAATGAAACTAGGTTAAGGGGACAGGTTCTGTATTTTTAAAAATTACCTGCCATGTATTTTTTCCCCAAATGTCAGGTGGTGGCCTCTATTAGAGGTAGACCATTAATCAAACTAATGAGAACGATGGATGCAACTGTTCCTTAACAAAGACATAATGCCTCAGTGGGAAAGGGGTAGAACAGCAGATTTTTATGATGTAGGCCTTTCCTCATGAACGCTTGGGTTTGAGTCACACCACACATGCAAATCAGCACCTCCTGACCCTTCCAACAGTTTAATGCTCCCTAAAGAAGAAGACTGTTTTACTGAATCAAAATCAGTTTTATCTATGGTGAAGAAAGAAAAAAAAGAATCCCATTTGCTTTGCAATGGTAAGGCATTGCAAAACCATTCTCAATGATCTAAACCTTACTAGTGATCATTCAAGTTTTGAAGATGCTGCTAAGGACAGAGGAAGTTTTTTCATGGAAATAGGATCTCATCATGTGTTAACACGGGGGCTTGATCTTTCTGCACATCTCTAGACCATTCTGAGTTATTCTGCCTTAATGCTAAGTCGAGAGTAGGAGAAATGGCAAGCAAATGTGGATGTTATACTTTCAGGACTCAAAAGAAATAAGAAATTCCTCACTACACCTTTCCAACAGCTTATGGCGAGCCTAATGGAAGAAAACAGCAGGGTTGGGAGATGACGGCAGTGAGGAAAGTCAGCATTAACAGGCACTGATTTGCCTTGGTCAAGCCATGAACAAAGACTCCTTTGACCCACCGGCCATCCTGGTGAAAATCCTTGAACATGCAGAGGAGAAGACACATGGTAGACCCAAGAAATGGCATTGCTCCGAGAGTTCACGTTTGTAGAGAGAAACGGTTTTCAGCTTTTGAGGTTTTGGCAATGCCTATTAAAAAGTTTATTTCAATTTAAAGGTTTACTTAAACTAAAATTATTTCATGTCAATCTGAAGAGAAGCTAAATAGAGGTTTCTATTAAAATTAGGAATAAGATATAATGAATGAATCTTTTTTCAAAACCAATCAGTGAAATCATTAAACTTTTATGGAAATTAATCTTTATAAATAATGATTCACACAATTTTAATTGCAGAGTATGCAGTTATAACATATTTCCCATGTTAATTTCTACATAACTATATGGCAAGAGAAAGTAGCTTAATTTTTGTCTTAACTTTTTGATAATTAATTATAGATTTTTATGTCTGGAAAAATCAGATTTCATGGTATAGAAAAACACATTGTACAAAATAGGAAGAAATAATAACCAGGCTGCTGCTGCTGCTGCTGCTAAGTCACTTCAGTCGTGTCCGACTCTGTGCGACCCCATCCCTGGGATTCTCCAGGCAAGACAGTGGAGTGGGTTGTCATTTCCTTCTCCAATGCGTAAAGGCTAGTGAATAGTTAAAATGAAAATGTATTATATTTAGAAAGTAGAATGAAGAGTGGGAGAAAGTGGGAAAAATATAAAGTCCGATGTTGTGGACTCCACAAAGACTTTTTCTGTAACCCAAGGAAAACAAGGACCCCACTTTCTTCACAGGTAACACTAAAATTAATAGTAGTCTTAAACTAAGCATTAACGAAAAATACTATCTCTTGAGCACTTAGTCTGTGTTCAATGCAACAACTAAACAGTTGTTCAGTGCAATTTTCACAAAAATCCTATATATATGTAATATTATCCCCATCTTTAAACAAATGAGAAAACTGAGGCAGAAAGATATTAAGTTAACCTAATTCACACAGTAAAAAAAACAGTAGAGCCAGATTCAAACCATGTAGTCTGACAGTGGGCCAGGGCTCTTATTCTCTCTGCTATGGATCTGGGAGTCAGAAATGTTGTTTACCTCTTCTCTGCTCTAGGGATGTCCTTAGAAATTGGGTGAATGAAAGGCAAGTGTCCACTGTGAGCGAACCAAAATTCTTCTCATAGTGAAGTGTTTAAATTGGATTGCTTTTCTCACACCAAGTACCATGGAGTACTGCTAGTCACATCTCCCTGAAAGAATAAGAGCTCTTAACTACTTGTACATGATTATCTGTGTTGGTCCTCAGAGCTTCAAACACACTCACACACACACACACACACGCATGCATGCATACATGGTTACAGAAGTAAAAAGACTGCTGATATGTTTTTCTGGAATATATTTTCTGGGACAAGAAAAGGAAGCAAAGAGTAAAGTCAGTCATTGTCCACTTTACACTTTCTTTCATGTCTCTCTTAGGTTTGGGTGACATTGCACCCCACAACCCTAAGGAACAATTTTATACATATATCTTTCTTGCATTTCACTCTTCTTTACCACCATCTACCTTCAAATACCTCATCCAATGTTTCCTTCTTAGACTGTACCTTTATCTCAGAAATAATCTTCTCTTCCTTCTATGCGTATTACACTCCCCTTCACCAGTTTTGCCAAGCAAAGCCCCTTATCTCTCAGTATGGACTTCTAAACCAGTAACACCAAGGTTGTGAACATTTTACCACCGTGGGAAATAGGGGCTCAACACCTTTGGTATTGAGATCAACTGGACTCTTCCTGAGAGTTTGTTAACTGTAGTGCAAAATAAAGGCCTACACAACCCTGCTAGGAACCTCTTCTGCTCAATGTATAAATCAGAATTCCTGCTAAGTGAATCTGTATAAATTACTGTTACATGTTATTTATCTTATTTATTTTGGAGTAGAATAATAGGGAATCATTTCTAATACTCATGCATTTGATTTTATAATGCTTTTTTTCATGTTAACATAACAAAGACAGCAATGAAATAGGAAACAGTGGGTGCAATATCATTCACTGAGATACTCTAATAAAACTGCAGGGCGTATAGTGAATGTTAACTGGTTTTCTATCTTGGAGTGCCATAGGTGACTATAAAGATCCTAACCTTATCTTATAAAATTTTCTCAGTAAAATAGAATTAAAAATAAGTCCAATCCTAGTGTGTTCAAGCCTGAGCTTTCTCTGAGTGCTAAAATCACTTCTGATTCAGAGTTTAGGAGAGGGTAGTCTCTTGGACTATATGACATCAGGTTATCCATCCCTGATGGTTTCAAGATGAGTATTTCCTGTGGACATTTGAAAGTGCTGAGTCGGGCTGTATGATTAGAGAAGGGATTTTTCCTAACAGATAGCTTTGGCTATCTACATGACAGCGAAGGAACAATTTGGCAGGAAACAACATAACACAGCAGGATAACTGGTTTGAACAAAATGTTTTTATGCAATGTGTTACAGGGGAATTGGTTTGCATGTTGAGAGTACTGCCCACCATTAAGCCCCAACTTTTTTCCCAACCAAATGAGTTTTTTCCTCTTACTATTTGACTAATATTAATACATAGTATATCTATTTTCTAAACAATCTAATAAACAGTTTTGATGGCTTATATTGAACCAGGTTTTTAAGCATAGCCAGCAAGAGGTATGCTGAGAAATACAGATTTCTTAAAGAGCGTTTTATTTTTAATTATCATTTTTATTACATTTAGACAGATACTCCTTGTATCAAGAAATAGACAAAACCCCATAATTTGTATATTTCTGAATTCATTCAGCAATTTTGCCAGGCTCCAACTATGAGAAAGGCGCTGTTCATCATCACAGCATGTGGATCTTATTTAGTAAAAGAGGTTAGATGCAGGCACATTTAAACACAACGTATATGAGAGAAATATAAGCAAAGTAATATGGTAGCTCAGCAGAAGAAGAGATTATTTCCAGTGAAGAGGAACAAGAAAATCATTATAGGAAAAGTGGCATTTGAAGTGGATTTAAAAATAAGCTTTTCTAAAAAAAAAAAAATCTTACTTGTTTATTCATTTTTATATTTATTTAGTGTACTATAAAACTTAATAAGAAAGGAGACTAGCTTTAAGCTGTGCAGATTCATTCTCTGGTCCTACCTCTAAAGTTTTGTGACTTTAGTCAAATCATATAGTCATTAACCTTACTTGTAAAATGAAGATGAAATTAATTCCTTTCTAACAGGGTTCTTGGAAGAATACACATTCTTAGTATGCATGTATCTGCAAAACAGCAGAGGGAAGTAAGTGTAAGGTGCAGAAGCTTTGGAATTGGACAATTCTGTATTTGAATCAACTACTGATCACTATTACTAAACTTTTCAACCTCTTTGCAACAAATTTTGCATCTTTTAAATAGATATAATAATCCTACTTCATTAATTGTTGTAGAGAGCAAATACAAGGCACAATGTTCATAAAACATAGGCACAGCATCAATGTTAGGTAACGATAATGATAAGAGGTGACGTTAGAAAGAGACAACAGGGCTAGGTTTTGCTAGGGCCATGCAATCCAGATAACATTAACTAGTTCAGTGCTATAGACCAGAGTTCACAACCATCAGCCTTCCATATCCAACAAGAGGTGTGTATTAGAACTACTGACACATATATAGCTGTATTTTGTTTGGTATACACAGTGACTTAAAAATTAGGAAATTCTATATTCTTTCCAGAAAGAAAAAATTCAAAAATAAGCCTGAAATCCAATAGAAAAGCAATCAGCTGGAATTAAGTTCCGTCTGTGACTTATTTGGAGCCTATGTATGTCAGAGTCTCTACTAATCCTTACTGTCTTAATTCTACCCACTTGCCTCATTTTGTTACCCATGTGCCTGCCCTTTTACACACTTGAGTTTGTGACTTTTCTTGACACAACAGGCATAACTGGACAGAGTTGATTTTACTTTAACCAAGTGTTGTTTGTGCAGGTATTTTTCAGGAGTATTGCTCAGTCGTATCAAACTCTTTGTAGCCCCATGGCCTGCAGCCTACCAGGCTCCTCTGTTCATGGATTTGCCAGGCAAGAATACTGGAGTGGTTGCCATTTCCTCCTCCAAGGGATTAAACCCGCATCTCTTGTGTCTCTTGCATTGGTAGGTGGGTTCTTTACCACTATTGCTACCTGGGAAGCCCCTTCAGGAGTATTATGTCTCTGCAATTTGCAAATTTGATTTGAGGAAGGAGAAGACTGAAGATAAGTAAATGGAAGGAAGGGTTTCATAGTATAGATGAGAAGTAAACAAGTGTCAAGTTAATGCAGAAATGGCCAGCAAAGAGTTGCTTTAAAATTTTTTCCAAATATATAATCAAGAGGACTTTAACAACTGATTGGGGAAAAAAAAAACAACAAAAGACTATTGTTACTATATGATAGCTGGTATACTTAATAAAAATGGAATGAGCCAGAGTATGACTAGAGACAGCAGAGATTTCATTTGGGGGCATACTGCTAAATTAGACATTTAAACTTAAGGACATTTTTAATTATCATGAATCATAATAAAAATCTATGTTGACCTTCAGAAATATTTGCAGATCCTAATTAGTGACAATAAACTGTGAATCTGAATGACAAGGGTGGAACTGTACCTCATCATGTAATCTCAGAGCTTGGCAAACAGTATGCACAGTGGGTCGCCATTCCCTTCTCCAGAGGATCTTCTCAACCCAGGGATCAAACCTGGGTCTCCTGCATTGCAGGCAGATTCTTTACCATCTGAGCCACCAGGGAAGCCCTAGCATGCCCTCAGTAAATGCTTATTGGGCTTCCCTAATAGCTGTTGTGAAAGAATCTGCCTGCAATGCAGGAGATTCTTGGGTCAGGAAGATCCCCTGGAGAAGGGAAAGGCTAACCACTCCAGTATTCTGGCCTGAAGAATTTCATGGACTACATACGACTGAGTGACTTTCACTTCACTTCAAATGCTGATTGAATTAAATTATAGAAAATATGAATGCATTTTTACAAATTTTTAAATGTCATATTTTCACAGATCTGCTCATAATTTTTCTAAAATTAAAAGACAATAATTTCAAATAATTTCAAATCTACAACATAATGACTTCTCAGATACAACTGTATGCTTGTTAATTATTCCATGTAAAGTGATGACAAATAGGAATTTAATGTGACTTTGCTGAGTGATAATTCTAAGAATTCCAAGCTATGTTTAGAAGTCCATTAAAAGATATACGTTGGTGTTAAAATTTTCATAGAGACAGCTTTGTCATTTAAAATGGAGTAGAATTCCAGCAAACTGTGTCTTTGTCTTCAGAATTTCATGAGATATACAGTACATTGTGTATTTAATTCATTCAGAGTAGTTGAAAAGAGGCAGAGATGAGGAGCTCTCACTAGAGAAAATTTAGGGCTAACTGGACATATCTTGATTTTTTGTTTGTTTGTTTCTTCCCTCTGTGCATCTGAATTTACAGGCGTTCTGTTTGCAATAGCCAGATCCAAGAAAGGGTCAAGAAACAGGAAGAAAGGAGACAAAGGAAGAAAGCTTTCTGTTATCACAAACCAAAATTCCTCTATAATAGCTATGGAAAGCTGTCTGTGCTGCCATTGAGAGGGATTACATTTAGGACGCTGTACCCACTTCTGTTGTTAGCATTGCTGGATATCTGTTTTAATATGAATGTGTTTAGTTCACAGCAAAATGGAATAATCATGAGATATGCAAAATGCATTATTAGACTTGAGATGAAACTGATAGTTTTTAGCCCTCAGTGCAAAGGGAAGAATGATTTTCATATCATGTTGTTGATTTTGTTAGGAATTTGATTTTTACTGGGAACGCTTTCCCTGAAATTATAACATAATATTATATCTGACCACCTTTGTATATTTTCTTAGGCTGCTTTGCCCTAATTTTTGTCAACCACAAAAACTCATGTCCACTCATTAAAATCCATCTCAGACCTTCCATCCTCTTTGAAACTTTCCTAATTTCTTCCTTCAAAATTAATACTTTTCACATACTTCTATTTCCACATTTAGCATTCTGAAAAGGTATTACTTCCCCCTGGGAGCTCTAGAATTACTTCCTCTAACCATAAACTCTCATAGTTTATGTCTAAATTCTTTTGAACAGAGTGAAATAAGTCAGAAAGAGAAAGACAAATACCGTATATTGACACATATAGATGGAGTCTAGAAAGATGGCATTGATGATTCTACATACAGGGCAAAAGACACAGATGTAAAAAGCAGACTTTCGGACTCAGTGGGAGGAGAAGGCGAGATGATTAGAGAGAATAGCATTGAAACATGTATATTACCATATGAAAAATAGCATTGAAACATACACATTACCATATGTATAATACATAACAAGAGCAAGTTTAATGTATGAAGAAGGGTACCCTAGCCAGTGTTCTGTGACAGCTTGGAAGGACAGGGTGTGGGGGGCGTGTTTCAGGATGGAGGGGACACATATTTCTTATGGCTGATTCATATGGCAAAAATCACCACAATATTGTAATTATCATCAAATAAAAGTATATGAATTCATTAAAAAACAAAATTCATAAAAAAAGTATTCTGAATAAAAATGAGTAGCTAAGATTAAGTAATACACTATCTTATGTTTGCATAGTTATATAGTAGATTTACGGGGCTTCCCTCATAGCTCAGTCAGTAAAGAATCTGCTGGCAACACAGAATACCCAGGTTCGATTCCTGGGTTGGGAAGATGCCCTGAAGAAGGAAATGGCAACCCACTCCAGTATTCTTGCCTGGAGAATCCCACGGACAGTGGAGCCTGGCAGGCTATAGTCCATGGGGTCGCAAGAGTTAGACATGAGTTAGTGACTAAACCACCACCACCATAATAGGTTTACATATAACTATCAAATAATTGTTCTGGCTATGCTTAGAATTTAAAATTTTACTTTCATTTCAGATAATACAAAATAATTTCCAAGGTAAAAAAAAAATCTAAGGTATCAAAAAAAGACTGGTAATATCCAATGTATCTTAGAACCAAGACCTAAGTACTTGTGGGATATAAGCACAAGGTCAGCTGTAAGTGTTTGAGTTGACCCTTCCCTTGACCTATGAGTTTTATTGCCTATATTTAAGCTCTTGCATACTCCCTATCATTAAATACTCCCCAGGAACATCAAGTTTAGGCATGTAGAGGTTCTATAAATCACTTTCATTGCCCAAAGTCCCTTTTAAAAAATGTAACTCTGTTGTGTATTTCCCCATATGCAGTCTGTCAGGTCAAACTGCAACCACTTCATTTTCTTTTGATAAACTAAAATCCCTGATCTACAGAGTTCCTTGTAAGGAAACATAGCAATTAGAAGGCAAACCAACTTTTATTCAGTCGATATGTATTTGCTGACAAATAACGTTTGTATAATCTCTGGGCTTCCCTGATGGACCTTGAGGCAACTTTACTATTTATCCACTAGTGAGGTTATCTGGAAACCCTTAATAATATTTTTTTTTCTTTCAAAATGGAATACATACATCTGGAGCCTCTCTCAGTCCTAGGAGAAAAGCTGTTGATTTATAAAGTGGAAATAGCCAACCCAAGTCTGCAGGATGCTGCCATGGCCATTTAAATGGCCATTTAACCTCTAGAAACAAAATAAAAGGCCCTTTATAAGATATGAACATTGATATTTGGAAGATGTTGAAAAATTAATTGAAAAAATGTTTCAGACCTAAAATGTATTAAATATGATGTTGAGTTTTTTTTATTATGTTTAATTATCTCATGGCAAAGAAACCATAACTTTGTAACTATGCATTTTAAGTCTTGAAAATAATAATAATACTCTCTTAAATTTGCATTATACTTCTCTTTAAGGTTGTTGCTCTTGTTAGTTGCTGAGTCATGTCTAACTCTTTTTCGGCCCCATGGGTTGTAGCCCGCTAGGCTCCTTTGTCCATGGGCAAGAATACTGGAGTGGATTGCCATGCCCTCCTCCAGGGGATTTTCCTGACCCAGGGATCAAACCTGTGTCTCCTGAATTACAGGTGGATTCTTTATTGTTGAGCCAATGGGGGAAGCCGTCTCTTTAAGGTACTCAAAGCATTTTAGGGGACAAAGGTAATATGTATATTATTAAGAAAAAAATAATTGTTTTAATAGAATAATAGGGCGGCAACAAAAGTGAAACTAATTCTGTTAGAAAATGGTTTGTGTTCCAAGAGACTCGTGTTGGAAATTTTATGCTTAAAGATATAATTAAATATGTGTTAGTTGCTCAGTCGTGTCTGACTCTTTTGGACCCCATAGGACTGTAACCCTTCAAGTTCCTCTCCCACAGAATCCTCTAGGCAAGAATACAGGAATCGGTAGCCATTCCCTTCTCCAGGGAACCATCCCAGAGACCCGGGTATCCAACCTGGGTCTCCTACATTACAGGCAGATTCTTTACTGTCTGAGCCACCAGAGGCGAGCAATGATGTAATTATGACCCATGATTCCAAAAAGTAAATACTGTGTTCTAGTCTCCAGCCATACCACAGGACCCCATACCTCATCTCAAAGATGACTTTTTACAATTCTGTGTTTTGACATCCTGCATTTGCTACACTTCTTTACTTCTTCAGTTCAGTTCAGTAGCTCAGTCATGTCTGACTCTTCACGACCCCCACGGACTGCAGCATGCCAGGCTTCCCTGCCCATCACCAGCTCCCAGAGCTTGCTCAAACTTATATCCATGGAGTCAGTGATGCCATCCAATCATCTCATTCTCAGTTGTCCCTGTCTCCTCCCTTTATTTCTTAATTTCCACCTTTATAAGTCCCTCTAGATAACAGTAAGGATAGGGTAGAAAAAGATGGATATTTACAAAGTGTCTACATTGAAAGTGGACTGCAGCTTGCCAGGATCCTCTATCCATGAAATTCTCCAGGCAAGAATACTGGGGATATTTCTGACTCAGGAACCCAGGTTTCCTGCATTGCAGCCAGATTCTTTGCCATCTGATTTCCCAGGAAAGCAGATATTAAAAATACTGACATCAAAATAATGAGTAAAATAATGCCTATTTTCAAGGAGTATTTGGTCTAGTGAAAAGACAGTTATCTACCCAACTAAGTGTTCTACCAGCTCTTTACATATATATAAAGTTTATAATGAGTCATTCGTACAATATTGAGAGATCACAGGGGGAGAACTCTTCTTAGGGAGAGTATCTCCCTAGGGAGACATCAGGGAAAATTTCATAAAAGAGAAAAGGGCATTCTCCCATGAGGAAGCAGAAGATTTCAGATAACTGTTGTAGTGTTTATTTATCCTTTTGGTTTATTCATTTTATCTAATAAACAAATCCTCCAAATCATCTAACAAATCCTCTAAAATGTGCCAGGTATAGTGATTAGCAAGATTTCAATCTTTGTGCAAAAGAACACACTGTCTAATATACCTCACATCATGGAAGCGTTGAGGATGTTCTAACAGTTCTGGGAGTATGCAGGTTCAGAATACAAAGAAAGCTTTCAAAGAGTAAATGAAGCAATAGTGAGGTAAACAGAATTTCAGGCTTGTAACAAATATCATCAACCTATCCATTTATCCTTTTGTCCATTTTAACATTCATAAACTGTCTATATGCTAATTGCTTTTTTGAAAATACTCTACAAATCCCCAAGTCCTAGTTCAAATGTTAGCTCCTCTAGGAGAAATTCAGAATCTATAGGAAATCTTTACTGTAATGAAAATTATTTTACTTTTATCAGTGTTGACATCACTAGGATCTGCTGGCATATGATTTCCATTATCATGAAATTTTTAAAGGTAGACTAATGCACAGTTTCTATGGTATAATGGAAGAAGCAGGAGTTTTGGAGTCAGAAGAGCTGGATTTGTGCAGTCCCTCCTGTATTGAGCTTGGACAACTATCAGACTTAGCTTCCTCATCTGGAAAATTGAAAGAGCAAAGGAGATACTACAGTGATAATATGTAAGCAGAAAAGTATAATAAAAGGTGGAGGTGGTTAGTGATTATTTCCCTCTAACTTTCTGAGTATAAAAGTCCAATATTGTATTTTATAATATAGAACTCAATTGATGTTAAAGAGAACACAGGTATTGAAAAATGTGCTCTGTTAGAATTCAAAAGAACTGGGTTACAATCTTGGTTCCAAAATTCTCTGTCACTTAATTTTCCTGAGTCAGGTTTCTCATCTGAATAATATTGACTACTGGTTTGATCTTGGTCAAATCCCCCTTGGTTTTATGAGAGAATGTATGTAAAATGCCTTATACATTATAAACTCTGTCGAAATATATAATATTGTATTTATCTGTTGGCTCTGATAAATTAATTCTATCCAGCTAGGTTTCAACAAAATATACATTATTCCTCTATCTGAAATATTATAAATTCTATGCTTCCCGATAATTTCTAGAGAATTTTTCCAATAAGATGATTTTTTTAAAGTCTTGCTTTCTTATTTCATTCCTTGGAAAACTAAAGACTCTCACAGGACTCCTGTTCTCTTAGAATATCCTGGAGAGCATTGGATTGGCAGGCTTCCCTTTGACTCTTTGACATCAAATGTTATGATTTGACTTTCACTTTCTTTTATTCAAATTTCCATTTTTCTAAACATATTTTTTCTAGTGCTCTGCTGAAGTGAAGATCATCAGTGGTCACTCTCTGCATCAGCAAGACCACATATTTGACTAGTTGATCCTTCAGGTTAACAGCCTAGAGAGCTATTATTGAGACGTCCTTCTCATACACTTATCCAAAACTCGCAATGGAATACACTCTTCCTATTTTTATTCTTCTTCTTTTTTTTTAATATTCCTTTTTAAAGCTCAGGACTCTATTGCTTATACTGCAGTTTCCAGTTATTCTTGGGGCAAGTTTTAAAAGGCATGATGGATTTTACATTAGATTTAAACAGGTTGCCTGCAGAGTCACACATTTATGTAGCCATCTCTGAGCTCATCATGTAAAACCTGAACTTCATGGATTTTAATGGGAAATTATTACTGTGGAGACTTGATAATTTATGTTAGTGATGGAGATTCATATTTTATATTACCAAACTTCTCGGTGATAATTGGGGAAAAGTGAAGGCAAGAAAATGTAAAGGAATTTAGCTGATATCCAATCCCTCCCCCCCTTACAGACTACCTGCATTTTTACAACAGGACATTCAAATCACAGCCACCTTATGGGAAACAAATGAAGGAACAGAACACTTTAAATCCTAATTAGTAAATACCTTATGAATAGTCAGGCAGATGTTTATGCAGTAAGTTATATAACAGAAATAAATTTGCATAAACATAGGAAACACTATTTTATTCCATTTTTAAATGACATAATCTCCTTGTCCTAAATAACAGTGGTATTTAATTGGAAATCAGTTCTCTATTGTTGTCATTGCTATTTTTTTTTTTTAATCATCAGCACTCTTTTCTTTCTAGACACCTCTTGTGATGCTTGGCTCCTTAAAACGTTTACCAGGAACTTTCCTAAGTACCGGCCTAGTTCTCCCTCAGTGTGCACTGAACTTAGCAGCCAGAGAAAATCATTTTAAAATGTTAAGTCAGATGTCACTTGGTCAAAACCCTCCACACGCTTCCCAGCTCACTCAGAATACAAGCCAAAGGACTCATGGTGGCCTACAAGGCCCTACGTGATTACTCGATACCTTCTGCCTCACCATTCAATCTCCTGCCTCTCTCTCCCTAGCATTCTTCTCTAGCAACGTTGGCCTCTCCGCTGCTTTTAGAAGATTCCAAGCACCCTTCTACGTCAGAGCCTATGAAACTGCTTTTCTGTCTGCTACCCTCTTTCTTTAAAAGTGTTACGAGTAGCTCTGTCATCTCCTTAGTGCTTTACACAAACTCTACCTTCTTAGTGACTGGTCCTCTGATCACTCTACCTAAAAAATACCCAGCTCTTCTTCCCCTTCCTGGATGTATTTTTATTTATACAACTTCATAGCATCTAATCCAGAGGTCAGCAGACATTTCTGTAAAGGCAGACACAAGCTACATACTCTTTCTTGCAAATGTTCTACACTGGCGCTATGACATAAAACAGCCAAAGGCAAAAGGGGAATGAGAGAATATAAACTGTGTTCTGAAACTACTGTTTAGTTGATAAGTCATGCCTGGCTCTTTTGCAACCCCATGGACTGTACCTACCAGGCTCTCTGTCCATGAGATTTCCCAGACTGGAGTGAGTTGTCATTTCCTTCTCAAGGGCATCTTTCTGACCCAGGGATCAAAGCTGACCCTCAATGTAACATATTGAATGCAGATTAATTTTTTCTTGTTTTACCTGTCATCTGTTTCTGGCTACATTTTGGATGTAAACTCCATGAAGGCAAAAGTTTGCCCATGACTCTATCACCACTGCCTACAATAGTACCTAGAACCTAGGTGACATTCGATAAACTAATTGCTAAATAAAAGCTTTTTATTTATCCATCTAAATATCAAGGTGATGGCTCACTTACTCGAATGAAGACAGTAGAAGAGGAAGACCTCTCTCCACATCTCTGTTCCCATTTCTCTTGGAAAATAACCCGAGGACCATCTGCCATGCTCACAATGATTAATAAGGGATGCAGAGCTGCCAACAGTCTGTTTCCAGATTCCTACTGCTCTGCAAATTCTTGCAATATGCCTGAGCATTACCTTCCAAATTCTGCCCATCCAAGTCATACATGACCCTGTCATCATTATGGGAGCACCAGGAAGCTGATAGCCCTACAGTGTACATACTCATGTGTGACTGGGGGACAGTGACAGAGATATTTATGGACTATCCAGGAAGGGGGAGTTTGTGAAGGGCAATATACTCTTACTTCTTCCCTTCGAGCACTTACTTCTGAAGTCACTTACTTATGTGACTTCACAAATATCTTAAGAGTTAAGAGGGATTATTGCATAACAAGTATTCTTTATATTACTGTCTCTCTATAGTGATTTCTTCAGCAGCCTATTCACAGTCTTTGTCCAGTAGATCTTATGGACCATCTGATATTCTCCAAGCATGGTGACAGGGCATCTTTGGAACACTTTATGTTTCTAAATGTAAGATTCAAATTTACTCTGTGGCTATATTAGAATAACTCTTTAACACCAATATCTAAATAAAATAATTTTTAAAATCACTATATTGCAATTTAAATTGTCACAAAATACAATGAGATAGTAGACTTTGAATTTACTGTGTGTAATGCAAAGAGCTAAACTGATAAAATGAATAAGTGTAAAAAGCAAAGCTATATAAATTTTCGGTCTGACTCTTATGAAACTACAGAGGGGGTAACATTTTAGAGTTGAAAAGTCTTTAGAGATTTAAGTGATACTTCTGCTATTTCTATACAGATGATTGGAGACTATTTTTATAGAACAGTATATCTATATAATCAAATTAAAGTAGAGTAATTGGACATCCAATGAAACCAAACGGGAAAAGAGGCTGAAAAGAGGACCAATATTTGTTTAGTACTGTTAGTCACTCAGTCATGCCTGACTGTGATCCCACGGACTGCAGCCCACCAGGCTCCTCTGTCCATTCTCCAGGCAAGAATACTGGAGTGGATTGCCATTCTCTTCTCCAGAGGATCTTCCTGACTCAGGGATCGAACCCGGGTCTCCTGTGCTGCAGGGAGATTCCTTACCAGTTCAGCTGTAGAAAAGACCGTTTGAACTACAGGGAAGACTACTAGTTTGTTAAATACTAAAAGCTAAGAAGTCATAGCCTTTTGACTATGGTTTATTTTCATCTTACATTAGGAAAATGAATGATTACCTGTAAATTCTAAAATGTTTTATGAAATCTGCGTATTGAGAAGCCACAGAACTTGATGTTTCAGATCACTGATTCTGGACCCAGCAGCTGAACTTTGAATCACAGCTTCAACAGCTAATAGCTGTATGCCCTTGGGCAGTCTCCTTAGTCTCTGTGTGACTCAGCTTCTCCTCCTATAAGATGAGGATGATTGTAGTCCTACTTCCTAGAGTCATTATGAGAACTAAATGTAAAACCCTTAGATAAGTGTCTGACATACAGTAATCTCTATATGCTATTATTACAATTTAAGGGGATGGCGTGCACAGCTCATTGGGCATGTTTGGGTTGCTTACAAACCTATTCCCTCGCATCAGGAACTTTTAAGCTCCCTGCATTGGAGGTACTAGAAGACACTGAAGTGCCTACATGCACTGCAAATGACTGAGACTGGAATCAGATTTCCAGACCCCAGTTGTCTGCAGACTTATTCTCTTCCCACACTGCTCTTTCAAGACCAACAAGAGCAGAAGAAATAGATCGGTCTTCATTTTTAAATTTGGCATCATTTTCACAACCCAGTAAGTAATGAGAAAGGAATAACTTTGGTAAGAAAGATGGCTAACATTTATAAATAAACTGATTATTTGCAAGCATAAAATGAAGTTAATTTTAGAATATTATAGGGGAGACATGAGTAAACTACAGTTATTAGGGCATAATGCAGTCACATTAATTCAAGTTAGTGAGTAATTATCACTGCTTCCATTTTCCTTTTTAACCATTTAAGAGGTCTGATTCCATAGAGTTGAACTGAATGAACCAAATTTCACACCATGAAAGGAGAAACAACACATTTAGATAAAGTAGACTCTGCCATAACATCATTTATAAAAATCATACCAGAAATCCTAGGACATTGGGTAAGTTTTACACACACAGAGGTGACAATATTGAAAAAATTATTTATTTATTTAATATAAAAAGCAAAATAAATCTTAATATTTTAATTATGGGTATGTTTTCCTGATTTGCCTGAAATTCATAATGTTAGCTTATTTTTTTCAATATGAATAACAATCCAAAATTTTAATATTTATTATATGCAGGTGCTCCTGCATATTTTAAAAAAGTTACTCTCTTTACTTTTTACCTTGGCCCTGCCAAATTTACTATATAAAGAAACTTGAACAAAAAGAGACACATCTAGGAAAGGGCAAAAGAGAGAATAAAACCTAGATGTGCTGACTTTACACTTAACATTTCTAAATCTTTTTATTTATATTGTTCATATTATATATATATTAATATTCTTTATATTAAGCTTCCCTTCCATCCTTATCTCTAATATGCCATTATTCACCCACTTAAAAAATTAAAATGATATAATCTCTCACTTTCCCTCACTCATTTTTCCTAGACGTCTTTTACCTAAAACTGTCCTGGTCTAGTGATTTTTATAAACACAGCCCTGTCTGCTTCCTGTGTTAGGTCTGAATACTGCCTGTGGTTCCTCTACACTGTATTCCTATTAAAACTTTGGTGGCTTTCTGGTCTATTCTGTGGAATTTGCTTTATATTTTAGATTATATTGCACTGAAATAAATCAGGTGACGTATCTGTGTGCTTCTCAAAGGAGGGACATACCCTTATTCATCTTTAGAGACTCAATAGATAGCACAATACTGATCACATAATATATCCTCAAAAATTTTATTTGAATACATAGGTGAGTGAAAAAGTATACTTCTTCTTCTTCTTCTTTTTTTCAATTAGAATTCCTATGCATGGTTATTAAGTTCCCAGAGCAGATGGATCTTCCTCAATCAGGAATACTCCCTAAGGGAGGATAACGTTGACTACTCTGGCATTCACCCAAAGTGATGATTATAAGTAATGAACAGGAAGACTGTCCATTATTAATAGGACATTAAAATATCATTTCTTAACATTTATTATGTGCTAATCACTTTATATATGTTACCTTATTCATTCCTCCCCACAACACTTTAAGGTGATATTTCTGTTCATGCTTCTATAGATGAGAAAACTGAGTCAGTAATGTCAATAAATTGCCCAAAGTCACACTACCTCACATATCTCTGAAAAGAAAGTTTGTTTATATGAACTAAATTATATTCTGTCCCTGGTTTCTGCCTTAGTTATGGTGAGCAGCATGCACTGATGGATTGACCGCATGGTTGCCAGAAAGCTATGGCAGCAAAGGACTTACACAATTCCACAGTAACTCTGATTGACATTACTCAGGCCAAGTGATGTGCAGTTATTAAGACCATGCAGCTAATCCCCCTTGGAGGCCAGGGGCAAGCAGTTATTGGTCACAGATGCACCCTGAAAGGGAGGTATTGTTCTGTTTCCCACTTTATCTCCAGGGTCTGAAGGCTCTAGCACTGGCTAAAGTTTAGACTGAAGAATAACATGTGTATAATTTACTGGCTTTCACTACAATTTGATTACACCCAAAAATTAGAAGGTCATCAGGGGAAAACAAGAAAATAAATTTATCTGTGAGGGAATTGTGACTAAAGTAATTTTTCCTGGTACATTGATGAATGTTGTATAGTAGGCAAAAAAAAAAAAAGACAGAATTTTTTAATATCCTTAATTTATTGACACAAGTGCCCTCCAGCTTCCAAAGCACCTTCATCTGACAGAAATTAAACAGAATTTCAAAGAAAAGGGCAACACAAGACAGGAGCTATTTCCAGTGCTGAAATAGAACAGGAACTACAATAAACAGAAAAATCCTTCCGACAAAGCATACAATAAATAAAACATCAAAAGCACAAACAGAAGAACTCAATTAAAGTAGAAAAGTTTTCAGTCTTCCCCTGAAGGACATAAATATTATTATTTATTATTTATATAGTGCTCCAGGTGCACATGGCTTTATATACCAGGCTGAATATCATACAAACAAAAAACAGTGTCCTGTAGGGCTTCTGATTTAGGGACACATTGAGAACTGGGGTATTGTATGGACTATTTTATACGAAGAAAAGCAATATATTGAAAACAGTTCAGTAAGTCACTTTTTAGAAGACACTTTAATAGGTTTTCCAATGAAGAGAAGTTCAAGGTCAGATCTGATTTGGATGTTTGTATTACTTCAACAACTAAAAACAAGGTGAACAAAAAATGAAAGAGTAAGAGTGAGAAAATATTAGTAATTAGATCTTTCAGTGGTAGTTCCTGACTCATCATCTTCCTTATTTTCAGCATTAGTTCCCCAGTAAATCAGTCCTGAAATGTTTTTCTAGTCACGCCTGTAGTCTCAATATAGAGCCTCTCCAACAAGTCTACAAACACCTAATCCACTGTATCCCTTTGGGTTTAAGATATCTTGAGTGGTTTCTGCTTCGAGTATGGAACAAAGGCATATGCATCTTAAAACATGTCATGTGAATAATACGGTTATGCTCGACTGCTCTTCTTTTGTGCTGAAAGCATTATTTTTAAAATGTCAGCATTTAAAATATAATACAATTTTTTGAACCCAAGTTTAAGATACTTTTATTTTCTCTCATATGAATATATATCCCAAAAAAAAGGCGAATAAAGAAGATTTTCCCCTTAAAGGAAGAGATGAAGAGGAGGCAAAGAGGCAAGTTAAATGCCAATGGTAGTCTCTTTCAGGTTAAAAAAATCTATTTGAATAATTAAAAAATCTCTAATTGAATACTTTAAAAAATCATGAGAAGAATAGTGAAATGTCTCCTAACTAGACCATTAGCAATTATTAGAAAAAAGAATTTTGGCTTCAGAGGCAGTGTTGGAATTGTTTTTGACATTATCTTCCACAACATATCATATTCATCCATTATAATGTCAGTAAGAATAGGCTAATCAAATAATAATGAAGAGCAGATACTTTCCCAACCATTTAACTCTTTTAATATTTCAATATTCAAAAAAATGATAAAAAGCCATATCTATCATGAATAATGTAAGCTGTACTTTAAATAATGACACAAATATCTGACCTAACAAGTTTTGTATATTTTAACTAAAATAATGGAGATATTAAATTGTTTCATCAAAATTTTCCTCCAATAGTTTGATCCTTTAAATAATCTATACTATGTAATAACTCTCACCAATGTTGTTGATAATTTATGGTTTCATCCTGAGACGCCAAAGTTACTTTTATGTTTAGCTTGTGATTTATGACTGACATTATGGTCAGTAAATAATACTTATAAAAGAAAATCTAGTGTATTTTAATGACTATTGTATATTTTATAAATAAATATGTTGAGAAGAGATGGGATAATGGAATGCTCTCTGGATGCAGTGTCAGAAGATATATCAAGGTTCTACACTTACAATTACAAATTCATTAAGTCATTTAACCTTCCCAAACTGTAGTTTCCATCTCTGAAAAATGAGAATATACTTCCTTTTTATTGTTATAATTAAATGAGGCAGGGTAAATGAAAGTTGTTTGTGAGGCACAAAGATCATACAAATGATAAGTATCAATAATATTTTGCTTCAGAAGGGGGAAATACAAAGAGAGGTACATTTTTGCTACCCTAAAGGAGATTTATATACAAGAATGTATACCAAGAATGTATACACCAAAACATGTAAACCATTATGTCATATAAAAAGAGTACTTGTTTCAGGCTCAGTCATGTCCACCTCTTTCTGACCCCGTGGACCATGGCCTTCCAGGCTCCTCTGTCCATGGCGTTCTCCAGGCAAGAAAACTGGAGTGGGTTGCCATCTCCTTCTCCAGGAGATCTTCCCCACATGGAGATTGAACCCGCATCCCCTGCATTAGCAGGCAGATTCTTTACCACTGAGCCACCAGGGAAGCCCATAAAAAGATTATATCAGCATATAAATTCATTATTATTATTATTATTATTATTTACTGAAAATAGGATTATTGTCAAGTTTGGAAAAAGTTTTATTGGTTTTCTGTCAATATAATCTGCTTGACTAGCCCTTTGAATTGAACATCATTAAACAATTTGTGATCAATGTCCTCTTTCTAGTGGTACACATGAATTTTACATTATCTTCGCCAACGCCATTATTTCATGTCTAAACAACAAGAAATTTAAATCTCTTTCCAATGAGTCTTTTAAATCCACTCCTAATTACTTAATAGAGTATTTTTGGAAGATATTTCTGTGGGTGTAACTCAAAATAACTAATAAACACAGAAATAACTGTGAACCACAAAAAATATCTCATAGCACCTCAATCAAGAGAATCCCCAACTCAATTTTCATTTTGGTGGCCACCCCAATGTCTTCTAACACAAAGGAAAGCATAGAAAGACACAGTGGTCTTAATCAATTGAGGTAAAATACCTTATCTTCATGGGATTCCCCAGTGGCTCAGCAGTAAAGAATCCGCCTGCAATGAAGGTGATGTGGGTTCGATTCCTGGGTTGGGAAGATCCCCTGGAGGAGGAAATGGCAACCCACTCCCGTATTCTTGCCTGGAAAATCCCATGGACAAAATCCTGGCAGGCTACAGTCCACAGGGTTGCAAAAAAAGAAGGACCCAACTGAGCGACTAAACAACAGCCTCATCTTCATAAGTTGTGTATAGATATAAATCTAGACATATGAATATATTACCACAGTCCCTCCCAAGGCCTCTAAAAAGCTCAACTTTCACGAGATTCATGGAAAATCTACTTATGTTGTCAAGAAATGTATTATGTACTTTCTACTACTATCCTAACCATATTCAACTGCTTCTAGTTCACTAAAAGCTATATCCTATTCCTGAAATTCCTTCTTCCCTAGCCTGCCTTTACTTTGCACTCCTCCTGCCTTCTTCCCTACCCTAATATACACACACACATAGTGTCTCTCTGTTTCTCTCTTTCATTCATAAACACACACACATGACGATGGCAGCCTTTTTATCTAGTTCACTCCTCCTTAGCTTTCATGTTATAGCATAGACATTATTTCTCTTAGGAATATTCCCACATCTCCGAAACTCTAGTTAGGGATTCCTCCTGAATGCTCCACATCTTTCGCCTGTTTCTATGAAAGCAGGATCCTTCCATGTCCTATACATAGATTAATATTCAGTATCAAGTACAGTTCCTGGATTAAAACACTTGTTATGTAAACATCTGCTGAATGAGTAAATAAGAGAAAGGATTCTAGAAGAAATTAGGTAAACTAGTTATTTAAGTCAGTTGATACAATGGTCAAAATCTTAATTATATATACAGAGAAACTGATAAATATAAGTAAGTATATTTAACTCATAAATTTATATTAATATGTGTAAAAAAATGAATAACTGTAGAATAGTAAAAAGTCGCAGGATAGAGCCTCATGGATTAAAATAAATCTTACTGGAAAACACAGCAGGCAAAAGTGAATATGTTACTAAAATTCTGGAAGACAGAAAGGTTGTTGATAAGGGAAAGGCGATTAGTCTTACCTTTATTTAATGTGATGGATACTGACTGCTAGATAATGTTGACAGTGCTATATAAAGATTTTATTTTCAGGTAATAGAATAGTGTAGAAAAGGTAGCTAAAGAGAGTAGATGTTGGAAATTTGCCTGGTTGATATATTTGTGTCAGTAAAGATTAAAACATGATAGAAAAACATATGGAATATATATTCAGGTCATAAAAACAAAATTGCTCTAAAGAATAATTATTTTGATTTCCTTTTTCCTTCATTTTACTTAATAATGAGGAAAACACTATCATTTTTCTGACAATCCGTGATATATAACAGCAGTCTTAATACATTAATGGATTTCCCAGACTTGTTTGCATAGTTCATATGAAGCATGTATTATAAATTGAGCATCTATTAGCCCTGTGAAACATTACCTGCTTTATTTTTAAACATAGGAATGCAATATTGACAAAAATCTGGTACAAAAGCTTACAATATTCTTTTATTTTTAACTCTAAAAATTGTTATTAATTTTATATAGCAATGTTGGACACATCAAACTTAAAACAATCTCCTAACATTTACCTGTCCCCCTGATTAAGCAAGGTCTCCAGAAATGGTCCCTAAGGACAATATATACATAAAAGTGATTGATTAAGAAAGTAGCCAGGGACGAGAACTTCTCAATCAGATAAAGAACATCCATGGGTAAAATTATACTTAATTGTTAAATATTATAGATTATCTCAAAGATTGGGAACAAAAGATGGCTGTTTAACCACTTCTTTTTTTAATTTGTTAAATTGAAACATAGTGAACTTACAATGTTTCAGGTACACAAAAAAGTTAATACATATATATATATATATATATATATATATACACACACACACACACATAGTAAAGTGAAAGTGAAGTCATTCAGTTGTGTCTGACTCTTTGTGATCCCATGGACTGTGGCTCACCAGGCTCCTCGGTCCATGGGATTTTCCAGGCATGAATACTGGAGTGGGTTGCCATTTCCTTTTCCAGGGGATCTTCCCGACCTAGGAATTGAACCCGGGTCTCCCGCATTGCGGGCAGACACTTTACCGTCTGAGCCCCCAGGGAAGCTCATATGTAAATCTTTGAGGAACACATGCAGATTAGGGGAGAATGGCAGGCCTGGAAAGTACATGGACGTTCTGAGCCCTTTCCCCATACCTTGCCCTCTGCATCTCTTGCACCCGAGTTGCTCCTGAGTTGAGCATACCAAAACCATTACACACAAGGATCTGCAGAATATGCACAGCCATCTTCAGAACAACCATCCGTGAGAAGGAGAAAAAGACGGGAACCTATGAGAAAAGATCTTCTGTAGCTAAATATGTTAAGAACTACAATGAGACAAGTATGCTGGGCAGATCTGTGATAAATTCAAATCCCATAGCCCCTGGGAAAATAATTATATTACAAGCGTTCCACAGGAATAACAGTTCTGAACCCACATCAGATATCCCAGTCCAGAGGTATGCCATCAGGAAGGTGAACCCCTAGACTATTTGGCTTTGAAGGTCAGTGGTACTTAACTGCAGGAGCCCCACAGGACCATGGGAAATAGAGACTTCATTCTTAAAGGGCACATACAAAGTCTCATGTCCACAGGCATACAGGGTAAAAGAAATAATTTGATAGAAGCCCAGGCCAGATCTACCTGCTTGTCTTAGAGAATCTTCTGGAGGGGCCAGGGGAGCTCCTGCAGCTCATCCTGGGGACATAGACACTGATGGCAGACATACTAGTGAACATTCAACCATATAAACACTGTTGATATTGGTGGCTGACATCCTGGTTCAGTGGGACAAAGACCTGCCCTACACAATAGCCTGTAGGTGACACTGTTGGGACACCTCAGGCCAAACAACTGAGTGGGGACACAGCCCCACCATCAGCACACAGGCTGCCCAAAGACTTGAGCTCACAGGCACCCCTGGGCTCACCCCCTAGACACAGCCCATCCCACCAGGGGACCAGAAGCATCCATCCACCAGCACAGAGGAACTGGCCACTCCAACCAGAAAGCCTCAGGAAGCCTCTCCACCAGCTACATCCACCAGGGGGCAGACACCAAAAGCAAAAAACGGACAATCCTGAACAGAGACTAGATCCTACCTTGGGATCAGCTGGACGCTGGCCTGGCTTAATAGCAGGCAAATACAACCTTCAGGACACCCAAGTTCAAGCCTATACCCAACTGTGTCAGGAGCCAAATATCCACCCCCTCCCTATTCCAGTAATATGAGAGGAGCTCTGGGATCCTTAGACCCTGCAGCCAGACTTTAGGAACTCTACCTGCCAGTAAACCTGTACTAACCCCAGACACTTTGTGACTTTGGGAACCTAACTCTGCCCACCAGTGAACAAGCATTATCCCTTGGCCACCTAGGATTCTGCAATCAGCCACCGCTTGGTCAGGTCCCACTAAGCAGCAGTTAGCAGCATCCACACAAGGCCTAACAGACTGCCCACACAGTTAACCTGCCACTACAAAAGGACCAACTCAGCCCTCTAAAAGTGAACCCCTAGAGCATAGAGCTTGTATAAAGAGAGCAGAGTGCACTGCTGGGATGCAGAGGGCCACTTATCCAAGGTCAAAAAACTTAAGTAACCTATCACACACATAAAAATATAAGAACAACTTAGGCAAAATAAGGCATCAGAAGAATATGTTATAGGCAAAGGAACAAGATGAAAGCCTAGAAAAAGCACCAAGTGATGTGGAGATAAGCAATCTATCCGAGAAAGAGTTCAGATCATCATAAAGATGATCAAAGTACTCAGGAGGAGAATGGGTGTACAGCGTGAGAAGTTAGAAGCTTTTAACAGAGTTAGAGAATATAAAGAACAATCAAGATGAAGAATAACTGAAATAAAAAATATACCAGAAGGAATCAATAGAAGACTAAATAATTTAGAAGAAGTAATCAGTTCGCTGGAAGATAGAGTTAAGGGAACCACTACCACTGAACAAAAAAGAAAAAGAAAAATGAGGACAGTTTGAAGGAGCTTCTGGGACAGCTTCCACCCCACTAATATTTGCATTATAGTTATCTCAGAAGAAGAAAGAAAGGGCCCAAGAAAATATGTGAATAGATAATAACTGAAAATTTCTTTAACTTAGGAAATGAAATAGCCAAGTCCAGGAAATGCAGAGTCCCATATAGGAGTAACCCAAAGAGGAATACACCAAGACACATTATAATCAAAACAACAAAAATGAAGGATAGAGAACACTAAAAGCAGCAAGGGAAAAAATCAACAAATAACATACAAGGGAACTCCCATAAGGTGATCAGCTGACTTTTCAACAGAAACTCCTCAGGCCAGAAGGGAGTGGCAAAGCATAGTTAAACTGAAGAAAGGGAAAAATCTACCACCAAGAATACTCCATCCAGCAAGGCTCTCATTTAGATTTGAATTATTGCAAATCTGCCCTGCTACTTGTCTTGTAGTTCTTTATGTCTTTAGCTATAGAAGATCTTTTCTAGTAGGTTCGCGTCTTTTTTCTTTTTCATGGATGGTTGTTCTGAAGATGGCTGTGCATGTTCTGCAGATCCTTGTGTGTAATGATTTTGGTATGCTCAACTCAGGAGCAGCCAGGTGCAAGAGATGCAGAGGGCAAGGTATGGGGAAAGGGCTCAGAACTTCCATGTACTTTCCAGGCCTGCCATTCTCCCCTAATCTGCTTGTGTTCACCTAAAAGATTTATAGTTTTAAAAGATTAATTTAAACATAAGTAATTAAAGCAGTCCAGGGCTTCCTTTGTAGCTCAGCTGGTAAAGAATCTGCCTACAATGCAGGAGATGCTAGTTTGATTCCTTTGTCAGGAAGATCCCCTGGAGAAGTGACAAGCTACCCACTCCAGTATTCCTGGGCTTCCCTGGTGGCTCAGATGGTAAAGAATCTGGCTGCAATGCAGGAGACCTGGGTTCAGTCCCTGGGTTGGGAAGATCCCCTGGAGGAGGACATGGTAACCCACTCCAGTATTCTTGCCTGGAGAATCCCCGTGGACAGAAGAACCTGGTGGGCTACAGTCCATGGGGGTCACAGAGTTGGACATAACTGAGGGAATAAGCACATCACAAAGTTATGTTCGGGGATTATGTAATTAATAACCAAGGAACATTCAATAGGTTTCCCCCTGAACTTTGGTGAAGGAGCAAATATCAGTCTGAAAAAAAAAGTCACTAACCATTAGAGAAAAAATCTTAAAATTGGAAATAAGTTGAAGACTTAAAAAAGCTAGCTTAAATTAGGTTTGTTGTTTATTTACACTATGTTTAAAGTTTTAACAGGAGGAGGGAGTCATTAAGTATAGCTGTCTCATATTTTTAATTCCAGAATTTGATACTGTATACCATCTTAAGGACTAGGTAATAATTTTACTATTCATTCTGTTCCACTGTGTGAAATTATGTTGGCTTAGAGCTAGGTTGAAAAAAAATAAAAAAAACTATGAATGTGACTATTATCTGAATCTGTAAGTGCCTTTTTATTCATTTAAATCCGTGTGCTCAAATTTGAGTTCATATCACACTCATGAGATGTTTTTTAATGAATGTGCTACCCTGAAAAGGTGAATGTTCAAAACACTGCAGAAGCAAAAGCGCCCAAAATGTAATAAACTAACAGATTTTGTATTTGCCTCACCTAAGCAGGGTTTTGAAAATTCACCCTGAGGGCTAGAATATTGTCTTTGTAAGAATCTCAGCTTTCATATGAACACCTGGGGATATGAGAGCTGTGAGAAACAAATCTAATGGAAGTTAAACTCTATTGCAAGGTTGCATTAAATAGAAGAGCTGTACAAAAGTTCTTCGTCTTGGAGTTTTTTCCCCACCCTATGTCAAGAATATCAAGTACTGTACTATTTATCATCAATGGCTTAGTGACTTGGGAATGCAGAGTATTTCTTGTAAAGTGCTGCTTAAGTAGGTTTACAACTGTAGGTGACATGCTAAGCTGAGCCATGGAAAGATATTGTCCAAGGAATGGTCTCAGAAATGAGTGACCTAATCATTTTAGAAGGACTTATCTAAATCTTAGATGTCTAAAATTGCAATTGTTCCTCCAACTGTAAGTTGATAAAATATTTCAGGTAGAGATTATGTGTGGACTACAATATTCTGGGATAATTTTATCTTCTTGGGGCACCTGTAATGGCACCATTTTAAGTGCCATATATATATGCTCAGTTGCTCAGTTACGTCTAACTCTTTGCAATGTCATGGACTCTAGCCCACCAGGCTCCTCCATCCACGGCATTTCCCAGGCAAGAATACTGGAGTGGGTTGCCATTTCCTCCCCCAGGGTATCTTCCTGACCCAGGGATAGAACGCACATCTCCTGCATTGGCAGGTGTGTTCTTTTTTCCTGAGTCATTGGGGAAACCTTTTAAGTATCACTATTGTTTAGTCACTAGGTCATGTCCGACTCTTGTGACCCCATGGGCTGTAGGCCACCAGGCTCCTCTGACCATGGAATTCTCCAGGTAAGAATACTGGAGTGGGTTTCCATTTTCTTCTCCAGGGAATCCTCCCGACCCAGGAATGGAACCCAGGTCTGCATAAGTGACAGATATTAATATATTCTCTTGAATTAATTACTTGTTCTTTTAAACTTTATGATTTCCCAAGACACAGTTCTGTGGGTTATCCTAACAACAGACTAGTATTGTTATGCTATAGACAATAGTGCTATTCACTAAATATTACTGTGACAATCCAGCTACAAGGGACCCAGGAAGTATAATAAGCAGAGGCATGTGTTATGACCAGAAGTGATGTGTGTCACTTCCTGTTTGGTTGGAAAGCCTGTCAAGCATGCTCTCTTTTCCCTCCAGACAGACAGGCTGCTCTGTTTTCAAAATCTCTCATTCTACAATGAGAAAAGCTCCCTTATTTACCATGGCAGACACAGAACAAAAAATAAAACTTGGTTATGTTAAGTCACTGAAAATTAAACATCCTATAATATTTCAGTGTAATTTATTTAGCCCATTCTGACAGAAATAGGCTGTATCCATTTCAAATTTCAGTAACACACTCCTGGCCATGCTGCTGAGAAGAGCAGTTTGTGGAACAAATGTAGGCAACAATTTACGTTATCTAAGATTGTGATTGCAAAATAAACCAACATGGCCACAAACCTCCATTCTCACTTGTTCCCACATAGTCAGTGTTGTTCCTCTTATTCTACTTAATTTGTTCTTTATTCCTCTTCCTGAAAAAACCTTATGAGGTTAGTAGAAGTCAGGCTACCCTTAGGCTTTACCAATGTTTCATACTCAAAAACAACAGAACCTGTATTTTATGTTTCAGACAAACTTTTTATTGCTATGCCTCTCAGTTCTCATGCATTCCTAAAGATGCAAAAGAGAAAGGACAAATAGTATGTTTTGAGCATTTTGTTTGGTGCAAGAGTCACTTTACCTACATTTATAGAATAACATTTATGTTTGCAAAGTAATTTGAGTTTCAGATTTGAAAATAAATATAGAAATAATACATCAAATATTTAGAGCCCATGGCAAAATATTATATCTAAGGTTTGTTGTGCAATGTAGAGCTAAAATATTTGTTGACAAGAAAAAATTTTTAAAAAGAGAAATTTTATTGTATCACGGGTTAGTAGAAATGTTTGGAATAAAAACATTAGGTTAAGTCCTTATGGTAAGCCAAAAATAATATTGATTTTGACTCATTCCTAAAAGTTGATTGGCAGAAAGCTAAGAGAAGCTCAACTTTAATCAGCCAAGATGTTAAAGTCTTGGGAGAAAGGCAAGCAGAAGGAGGAACCATTGCATCCAGAGTCATGGGAAAGAAGGGGGAGAGTTTGATTATAAAGAAGATGAGGATGCTAAAGAGGCTTAGAAGAACCAGATACTATTACAAAGGGTTGATTGATGGGGCAAAGTGGATAATAAGGCAAATTGAAGATTCCTAAAAGTTAAAAAACAAAACAAAACATTATGTTAAATTCTTGATGTACAATTGTCTCACTATGTGACAACACCAGTTAGTATATATGGCTTATTTTCTTCCATTTAAAATATAAAAAATGACATATACCTTTACTGATTCATATAGTCAGTCAGGTCAGTAGCTCAGTCATGTCCAACTCTTTGCAACCCCATGAATAGCAGCACGCCAGGCCTCCCTGTCCATCACCAACTCCGGGAGCTTACTCAAACTCTTGTCCATCGAGTCGGTGATGCCATCCAGCCATCTCATCCTCTGTCATCCCCTTCTCCTCCTGCCCCCAATCCCTCTCAGCATCAGGGTCTTTTCCAATGAGTCAACTCTTCCATCAGGTGGCCAAAGTATTGGAGTTTCAGCTTCAGCATCATTTCTTCCAATGAACACACAGGACTGATCTCCTTTAGGATGGACTGGTTGGATCTCCTTGCAGTCCAAGGGACTCTCAAGAGTCTTCTCCAACACCACAGTTCAAAAGCATCAATTTTTTGGTGCTTAGCTTTCTTCACAGTCCAACTCTCACATCCATACATGACCACTGGAAAAACCATAGCCTTGACTGGATGGACCTTTGTTGGCAAAGTAATGTCTCTGCTTTTTAATATGCTGTCTAGGTTGGTCATAACTTTCCTTCCAAGGAGTAAGCGTCTTTTAATTTCATGGCTGCAGTCACCATTTGCAGTGATTTTGGAGCCCCCAAAAACAAAGTCTGACACTGTTTCCACTGTCTCCCCATCTATTTCCCATGAAGTGATGGGACCAGATGCCATGATCTTAGTTTTCTGAATGTTGAGCTTTAAGCCAACTTTTCACTCTCCTTTTTCACTTTCATCAAGAGGCTTTTTAGTTCCTCTTCACTTTCTTCCATAAGGGTAGTTATATACAAATAAAATATATAAAGACTTGGTGTATATTTCAAACAACCTAGTATACACATGAAAATATTACCATAATTTATTGTTGTTTTGTTCATAGTTTTCTATAGTTTACTCCTCAACTGGCTTATACCCCTGACTCCAACCAATGGAAAAATACAAGGAGGATAGGATGGGTAATATCACTTAGTGAGTCAAACTGTAGTGGGTGTTACTATAATAGTTCATATTCATCATTGCTATGGTTGAAAATGTACATTTAGTTGTGGTTGAATAGTTCACAACAAAACAAAATCTCATCTGTATGACAGAAACTCTGTTGTGTTTGGCTTTGAACATAATCCAAGACACTCAAGACAGTAGCAAAATTAGGCAATTGGAGAAATCAGAGTAAAAAAGGCATTTTTCATGCTTATTTCCCTCAAAGGATGCTCTGATTTTGTTAATTGCCTCGAAGAGTGCTTCGATTTGCTATTTTCTACAAACAGTATTCTAATCTAGTTTATCCTCTGAGTTGCAGCTGTGTTCAAGTATCCTAATAGATTTCGTGCATGCTGAACTATTCTTCTACAATTAATTCACTTGGTTCTTCACGTGAATGATTCATACCTATTTAGAACTAAATTGGAAACCATTTCACTATTGCTTATAAAGTCATTAAGACAGCTTTTAGATGACATTAATTTGCATTTAGATAATACCTTTTATCTAAGGATCTCAAAGCACTCTATGGAAGTACATTTTTTAATGTAGGAAGACAGAAAATGCAATACCAAACTCAGGAATGATATGCAAAGTAGAAAATAAAATTTAAAAAAATACCCTTATGTTTGAGTGTAAAACATTTATGCTGATCATTAATTTTATGCTCTACAACCATCAATTTCTCATTTTCTCTCCTTGTCTACAAGGTTTGTGGGTCTCTGGATTCTTTAACTACATTCTTCGTGGTCAGTCTTCATACTTACAAGCCAACATTGTCTGATTCTTCTGCCTTATGGTATGTGATCTCCATTAACTCTTCCTTTTATTTATGCCAACCTAATTTTATAATTAGACTGTTCCAAAAAGTATTGAAAGGATGTGAATTTGCTTTCAATAAACTGGGTTGAAGCTGTCAGATCTGCTTCTTATGTATGTTAGCTTCCTAGAGGTTCAAGTGTCTTCAATTAAAAAATGGTCAACACTAGAAAATGTGGGTTTTTATTCTGTGGCAAAGCAGTATCATAACAACACAAGGAAATATCCTAAAGATATTGATTTCAAGGAAAACATCTGGTGTCCACAGAAAATTTTTCTTTTCCATATAAAATACATATATTTTTACTAAGTCACAAAGAAAAATATGAATAAGTTGATATCCCTTTATAAGGACAATCTAGTAAACATTATTTTATAATGAGGTTAGCCGCAATTGTTATTCTCCTCTCTGTTGTGTTTATTTGCTTTAATTGTGCTTAAGCAGGTCTCTGATTAAAACAAACAAACAAACAAAAACTTCTTAAACTAAAACTCATAAGTTAGTTACAGAATAATCCTACTTCCCTCTTTAAAAGCAGATTTTTAGTTATTCTGCGCCTTTGGAATTTAACTAATTCATGCTGTCAATAGCAACAGTAGTAGCTGATTACACCAATTGATTTCAACTGGGCTGCTGCAAATCAGTAAGAAGTCTTCAAATAAAATAAGAGAAGGTGTGGCCCAATGCTAGGGATTACAGTTTGGTGAGCAGATGTGGGTTGAATGAAGCCCTACCTTGTGCTTACAGCTAGGCATTCTGGAGCAGCTGTAAACTGAACAATTGAGCAATTTGAAAAGTTGCATGTTGCAGTCCTGGTTTAGATCCTAGAGACTTGAAAACATCTGTATATCAGAGCATATAGTTTAATTACTAGAAACACTAAGTACCCAAATTGATGAAGGATTTATTCAAACACGTGGGCTAACTAGGACCCATCTCTGGAATATAACTTAATACATTGTTCCTAGATCTCTTCCCATTCCAAGCCATAGCACAAAGATGGAGAGATTTAATGAAACTGTATCATTCTGTATCATCATCATGAAGTTGTCTTGACCCACCAAGTAAAGAAAGTTTCAGTGTCAAACAGGATATTTTTCTTAGTCTTAATCTTTCCTCTACTTGGCACTGCTTCTCCCTTGAAGTTGGCACTATCTATGTTCTCAATTTTTCAAACTAGTGAATATAACACATTCTGGCTTCTTTAGTGGGGGTGAGGGGTATCCTTGAGGATTTAAAAAAACATATTGGCCCTAAAATATAGCAGTTCTTAAATATAAGATAGGAGATTTTCCTTCAAGTCTAGTAGAGTTCTGAGCCACCAGGAAGGTTTTATTACAGTTCTATACTATATAATTCTGTGATTCTAAGCTAACCAGGGCTTCCCTGCTGGCTCAGATGGTAAAGAATCTGCCTGTAATTCAGGATACCTGAGTTCAATCCCGGGGTCAGGAAGAGTTCCTGGAGAAGGGAATGGCTACCCACTCCATATTCTTGCCTGGAGAATTCCATGGACAGAGGAGCCTTGTGAGTTATAGACCATGGGTCGCAGAGAGTCAGATACGACTGAGCAAATAACACTTTCACTTCAAGCTAACAAAATGAGAAACACAAATCAGTTCATTATACAGTGTTAATTAATGATAAAGATTAACATTATTTCAAAAAACAGAGCAAGTGTAGCAGTGGTTAAGAAAGATTTTAGGAGGAAGCAGGATTTGAATTAGACCTTAAAGCACTTTTCTATGTGATTTTATTTTCTATTATTTGTAGAGATGACAATTCATTCACTCTTAGCTATCAATCTGAGGATCTGCAGATATGTCTGATAATTACATGAAAAGACAATAGGAATTAGAAGTGTATTTCAGTTGGAAGGGAAAGCTTTTTGGATTGCCTGAGCATAGGTAGTATGTAGGGGAATGAAAGAAACTGAAATTGTTTTCTACAGGTCATAGTATCAATATTAGAGAATTTGGGACTCATCATGTAATCAATGGGAAATCAATTCAGTTCAATTGCTCAGTCGTGTCCGATGCTTTGTGACCCCATGAATCGCAGCATGCCCAGCCTCCCTGTCCATCAACAACTTCCAGAGTATACTCAAACTCATGTCCATCGAGTCGGTGATGCCATCCAGCCATCTCTTCCTCTGTTGTCCCCTTCTCCTCCTGCCCCCAATCCCTCCCAGCATCGAGGTCTTTTCCAATGAGTCAGCTCTTCGCATCAGGTGGCCAAAGTATTGGAGTTTCAGCTTCGGCATCAGTCCTTCCAATGAACACTCAGGACTGATCTCCTTTAGGATGGACTGGTTGGATCTCCTTGCAGTCCAAGGGACTCTCAAGAGTCTTCTCCAACACCACACTTCAAAAGCATCAATTCTTTGATGCTCAGCTTTCTTCACTGTCCAACTCTCACATCCATACATGACCACTGGAAAAACCATAGCCTTGACTGGACGGACCTTTGTTGGCAAAGTAATGTCTCTGCTTTTAAATATGCTATCTAGGTTGGTCATAACTTTCCTTCCAAGGAGTAAGTGTCTTTTAATTTCATGGCTGCAATCACCATCTGCAGTGATTTTGGAGCCAAAAAAAAATAAAGTCTGACACTATTTCCACTGTTTCCCCATGTGGTCCCCATGAAGTGATGGGACCAGATGCCATGATCTTAGTTTTCTGAATGTTGAGCTTTAAGCCAACCTTTTAACTCTTCTCTTTCTCTGTCATCAAGAAGCTTTTCAGTTCCTCTTCACTTTCTGCCGTAACAGTGGTGTCATCTGCATATCTGAGTTTATTGATATTTCTCCTGGCAATCTTGATTCCAGCTTGTGCTTCTTCCAGCCCAGCTTTTCTCATGATGTACTCTGCATATAAGTTAAATAAGCAGGGTGACAATATACAGCATTGACATACTCCTTTTCCTATTTTGAAGCAGTCTGTTGCTCCATGTCCAGTTCTAACTGTTGCTTCCTGACTTGCATACAGGTTTCTCAAGAGGCAGGTCAGGTGGTCTGGTATTCCCATTTCTTTAAGAATATTCCACAGTTTATTGTGATACACACAGCTTTTCCTATTTTGAAGCAGTCTGTTGCTCCATGTCCAGTTCTAACTGTTGCTTCCTGACTTGCATACAGGTTTCTCAAGAGGCAGGTCAGGTGGTCTGGTATTCCCATTTCTTTAAGAATATTCCACAGTTTATTGTGATCCACACAGTCAAAGGCTTTGGCATAGTCAATAAAGCAGAAATAGATGTTTTTCTGGAACTCTCTTGCTTTTTTGATGATCCAGCGGATGTTGGCTATTTGATCTCTGGTTCCTCTGCCTTTTCTAAAACCAGCTTGAACATCTGGAAGTTCATGGTTCATGTATTGCTGAAGCCTGGCTTGGAGAATTTTGAGCATTACTTTACTAGTGTGTGAGATGAGTGCAATTGTGTGGTAGTTTGAGCATTCTTTGGCATTGCCTTTCTTAGGGATTGGAATGAAAACTGACATTTTCCAGTCCTGTGGCCACTGCTCAGTTTTCCAAATTTGCTGTCATATTGAGTGCAGCACTTTCACAGTGTCATCTTTCAGGATTTGAAATAGCTCAACTGGAATTCCATCACTTCCACTAGCTTTGTTTGTAGTGATGCTTTCTAAGGCCCACTTGATTACACATTCTAGGATGTCTGGCTCTAGGTGAGTGATCACACCATTGTGATTATCTGGGTTGTGAAGATCTTTTTTGTACAGTTCTTCAGTGTATTCTTGCCACCTCTTCTTAATATCTTCTGCTTCTATTAGGTCCATACCATTTCTGTCCTTTATTGAGCCCATCTTTGCATGAAATGTTCCCTTGATATCTCTAATTTTCTTGAAGAGATCTCTAGTCTTTCCTAATGGAGAATAAAGCATTGCTTTTTACTTAAAACACTCTAAAATAGCAGGATGAGTGATTTAATGAGGTAACTCCGACCTGTGCTTTAGAACACACATACTACCCACACATTTGGGGCCAGCCTGGAATGAGGAGAGACCTAGAGAAAGTATACATTATGAAAAGATTTAGTTCAGAGAGGAGATGATGAACTATGGCAGTAATAATGAGGATGAGGGGAATTCCTTGGTGGCCTAGTGATTAGTATTCTGCGCTTTCACTGCTGTGGTCTGGGTTCAATCCTTAGTCAATGAACTGAGATTCCACAAGCTGTGCGGTGCAGCCACTCCCTTGCTCCTCCAAAACAATAACAAAAACAAAACAAACTAAAACATAACAACTACCCCCCAAACCAAAACAAAACAAGCAAAAATACAAAAAAAAAACAAACAAACTGAAAAACCCCAAGTGAGGACTAAAGATGAAAGTAACATGAAACTCTTGCAATCGTGACTGTTGTGGTTAAGGGGTAGAGTGTGAGGATGGTGAGTGATAAAAGAATCAAAACACTTTCAAATCCACGGCAGTATAACAGAAGGAGACAAAAGAAAAAAAGAAAAGCATTCATGAGGGTAAGCAATAACAGCAGTTCCATTTGGAGAAAATGCCAACAGGGCACCAGACATAGCCATTTATGGCCTTAGAAGAGAGAGTAACTACCATCGTCACTACTGACTGTGTTAGTTTGAGAGGATTGCCATAATCAAGAATCACAAACAAGGTAGATAAAACAACAGGAATTAACTTTCTCACAGTGCTAGAGGACAGAATTCAAAGATCAAGTGTCAGCATTTTTAATTTCCTCTGAGGCCTCCCTCCTTGGCTTGTAGATGCCGCTCTTGTATCTCTGTCTTCACATGGTCTTTCCTCTGTGTTTGTGCCTGTCCTAATCATCTTGTCTTATAAAGATACCAGTCATATGGGACTTCGACTCCATCCTCAGAATTTCACTTAACCTTAATCACCTTTTTAAAGATCCTATCTCCAGATACAGTCACATTCTGAAGTACTGTGCTTAGGACTTCAACATTTAGAATATCTGCAGGCAGGGAATTCACTCTCAATGATCAAGAAAGTAGAACAGACAATAGAGTAGAATTCTCTGTGGTTTTAGTTTGATATTTATAATTTTTACTATAATGCACATTACTTTTATAAAGCAAGAACACTAAAAGTTATTTGGAGATTATTTTTCACCCGGCAGACAATCCATATCCAATGTAAGCATTCTGTTGAGCCTTGACAGGAATGGCATTATAAATTCTATATTATAATTTAAGAACTCCAGGAAAAAATCCCATGGCCTGTCATGCCCTGAATTTTATTTAGACTTTATATAGTGATGTCATGGCAATACTTTACTGTTTTCGGTCTTCTTAAATTAGAAATGACTTTAAAATCATCCTCTTCTGATAATTTCAAACATTAGAGAAGTCTGCCCTCACTATTTTATTTTTCTTTTTTGGTGGGTGGAGGGTGAAGAAAAAACAATTCTGGTCAATATCATTAGCTAATATATTCTTTAACTTGAAAAGTTTATTAGGACACATAAGTTTACATTTGCTTCCTTCATAAACTTATTTAACAGAGATGATCCATCTCTGGACAAAGTACTTTTTATATATCTTTCCCAGTAGTAGTTCTCACACTTTGGCATAAATTATAATCTGGAAAGTGTTCTAAAATACAGATTGCAGGACTGGCACCCTGAGTTTCTTATTCATAGTCTGAAGTCAAGCTGAAAATTTCCATTTTAAAATTATCAGTTATACTGATACTGCTGATCCAGGGACCTCTCAGTAGAAACCTCTGCTCTATAATAATGTTTATAACTATAAAATCAAATTATGTTATTTTACTTTGAAAAAGTATTTTCCATTGTGAAAACATAAAGCTTTAATTAAATAGACTCATTAAAATAACCATTATGAATAATGAGAAATTTCTGGAAATAGTAATGAAATGCATGGCATCTTAGAAGATATGAAATTAATTGAAGTTACCACCAAGAACTAATTCAAAGGATTAATAACACTAAGTCAGTGTATATTTAAAATATTTGTTGCTTGATCATATATCACCTTGGTCTTAGCCACATTACTGTGAGGACAATGAAAAGGAATATAAGATCAATATCATATCTATCAGTGAATTACTTTAGAAAGAGAGATGTCTGAGTCAATGAAATAAATGGTTCTATCACCAGATAGCAATATATGAGATTTAGAACACAATCCTGAAAGCTTCAAGACAGCAACAAGTATAACATAAGCACATCTTATCAGTTAAGTCATCAAATAAATTATAAAAATGTGTGAAGAATGATGAGTGGTGAGCATTACCTCTTTTTCTTGTTGTCCTGGGATAAAGACTAAAGACCAAAGTGAGGATAAAAGATGTCTCTTCCTACCTCCCTCCACTCATTAATATAAAATGACAACTAAAAGGAAATAGGCTGTCAGCCTTTACAAGGTCTGGTCTTTAAGAAAAGATAATTGTTTTTAAAGACTAAGGGTGCCTTCAATAAGACAAGACCCACCAGAGGGTCAGCTCAAGCCCAGCTATTTTTAGTGAGGGCAATCAACCAGAGGAGACATTTATGGAAATGTGGATTTTTCTGATGACCCTTACGCTGACACCATGGGTGGAGAGATAAATGCACCATGATCATTATACAATATACTCCCTTACTCAAGAGTTTAAGATCCCTGAATATGAAAAAAAAGTTCTAATTTATCAAAAGTTAAAAAGAACTTTTTTCTCTATGACAAATCTTAACATAATTTTCTTGTTCTTTACTAAAGCATTTCACAAAAGTCTTAGAAGTGTCAAATTTTTGACATGGCATTCACAACATTTCTTTGGGCTGTATAATTTTTTTCCTCTATCATAAGACGAAATACTGAATAAAACTTCAGGTTTTTTTTTCAATTAAATTTTTTTTAATTTAAAGACAAGGTATATAAAGACTAAAATTCTCTTTTATTTTCAGATGGCCCAATTTAGAAACATTAAAGAGACTAATGTAAATTTTTTCAGCATGGAGTTATTTCTAAAACTTGCTTCAGAAATTGAAGCTTTCATATGAGTTCTATATGATAAACCTTTTCATCACAGCCAAATATATTAATTTTAGTATGGCTTGTCTTGAAATATTTCAAGATTACCAATATAGGTAATAATATAAAATAAATTTCCTTTCCAGTAATATTTTTAGAAGCATATAAGTTCAAACTTCAGTATTTCATAATGGAGGAATATTTAAGGTCTTGTATTTCAAAACATACCCTGACATCAAGGTGGAAAGCTTTGAGGATATGTTTTCATAATAAAAAATAACAATTTTCACATACAGAAATCTTATAATCTTTCATCTTTTCATGATAGCTTTCTTAATAAAGCATACTATTGTTCATATTTCAAAGATGAACGGCTTCGTTATGAAGTACATTTTGTACCATCCTCCTAGGGTTAACAAAATTATTCCTTTAATCCATTTAAAGGTGTAAGTCTAGAGATAAAATTGATAATGTTCCTAATTATTTACCCGAATAAATCCTTTAACAGCATATGCAGCTAGATTTGACAAAACAGATATCCTTTGTTGATTTTTCTCTTTTGCTGTTCTCTATTCAAATTTAACACCTTTGGTTCTAGATGTCTTTTTTTTTTTTTTTTTGGCAATTATTTATTTTTAAGTTCTTTTGAAATGATCTCCAAGCACTTTGATACAGATAAAAAAGCTTATAGTTTCAATGAGAATTTTCAAAGTGCTGCTTTACCCTCTGGTAAAACATTATTTTGCAGTTTCCTACAAAGATAACCTACTGCCTTCAATTCTGGCTGTATGCCTAAATATTTTTCTTTTTCCTATTCATAAATTTTTCACCTTAAAAAAGGGTAAAAGTTTCGACAAAGGCTCTACACTTATGGCTATTAGCATTTTCCTTACAACTTCACATCTTCTTTCCACAATAAAGAATACCTAGCAGTGCAGGGTGGGGAGTTAATATTCAATTATTAATATTGATGCATATTTAGATTTCCAGCCTAAAATTAAACTTTTGGAGTTCTATGAAAATGATAGGTAATATATCCAGTAAATATAAAAACAACAGAAAATACTCATAATGGCAAAAAAATGGGTGTTATTCTTATAACAAGAATTTTATTTTATGGATTCACCTTTCCTTTTTATCTCACTCATATTTTTTACCTATAAAGGATTCTCAAGAGTTCTATTCAATTAGAATCCTTCCTACAGTGTAACATTTCAAGTTTTAAGAAAATGTTCTTTCTAAAAATTATTTAGATAACAGGATTTCCAAATATGCAGAGGCTTTATAAGAGGCTTTTTTTGGGGGGTGGGGGAGGACAATAAGGGTTGGATGCAGAAAGGAATAAGAAAAAAAGAAAGGAGAATGATTAGAAGAGTAGATAAGAAGGGGGATAATTGGAAGAGGACAATGCTTCATAGCAAATGTAGCTTTTAATAAGAACATCAAAATACTAAGAACTATAGATTATTCTATATTTATATGCTGATGACATCACCACAAATTCAGATGTTTGTGTGCAAGTTCCCTACAGTCTTAAATCTCAGTCTAAAATAAATTGCAATTGTTAATTGTTTGGTATGTTCACCTTACTTAGACCTTTGGATAGATTTCTACATTTACATTTTCCTAATGCCTGGAGAATCCCAGGGACAGGGGAGCCTGGTGGGCTGCCGTCTATGGGGTCGCACAGAGTCAGACACGACTGAAGCGACTTAGCAGCAACAGCAGCAAATTGTTATTATACATGTGCATTTGAAAACACTGAATACTTAAGTATAAACTTACTAATAAAGATTCTGCAAAGTGCATTTGTTTGCCAAAGTTATTTTCATTTATTTACTTAAATTTGAAAAAGTACGGTTTTGCTAGAAAAAATGTATGTGGGAAAGAAAATTGGTGTAAACATTTCTTGAATATGAGTAACAGGTTGATTTTCCTTTATTGAAATAATGTGGCAGACCTCAAGTGAGTTTCTGACTGAATTATTTTAGTACTAATGTGTTCTTTTTGAAAGTCTTTCCCCCTCACCCAACTGCTTTTTGCTTGTGGTTTTAAGGGTTTGCACTTAATCTTGCTATTTCAGCTATATCTGTGTGCTGTGGAAGGCAGCCAATTCTTAGAATGGCTGATAAACTAGTTGACCTCTGTAATCTACATTTTAGAGAAATACATTTCAGCTGCAGATGTTTCCAAAGGTAGAAAATCTGTGGAGAAAATTAATCTGTAACCGACAGATGTTTTCATATTAGCACAGCTTGGGAATATTCTCTTCCAAACATGTTGCCTTCCTGTGGAATTCAAGAGTGCTGTTATCTCACTTTCCTAGGCTCTTGGATCCTAAAGCATGGCACCAAGATGGACAGTCATCTAAATAAACAGATGCAAACCTTCCTTTGTAGTTAGAGGGTGCAGTTTAAATCTGTTGACACTCACATTTGCTCCTTTCCATTTAATTCAGTTATTTGAATAACTGCCGATAAAATTTTCCTAAGTCCTGTGGAAGGTACAGTGAGTTGCTTATATCAAACCTCAAAGCCAGTATAAATCTTGGCAGAAGATTTCATCCTATTTGGGCATTTTATAGCATCTTAGGGAATCATTTTTCCCCTAAGGGCTTTATTATTAATGGGAACTGACCACGTGCTTTGAGGGAAGAATTGACTTCCTCAATTAGAAGACCTTTCAAGAGAGTTAACAGAGAATTTATTTTTTCATTTAGAGAAGAGAATGTTTCCCATAAGATCACTGAATCTTTCATGGCTGACTTTTCTTGCAAACACAATGTGTAAAAATTTCAGTTCCTTAAAAATTAAATAGACACTGCGAAATTTAATAAGGCTTATAAGGGACCTATTTTTAGTATTCCTGTTTTCTCACCCGCCCCCACCCGCACCCTTCAGATAACAGGTTAGCTATTTCACAAACCAAAAATATCGTCATCTCCAGAAAAAAAAAAAAAAAGCATCTTGAGTTCTTCCCAAAGAGTCAGTTTCAACCTAGATCTAGAGGAGATTACAGGAATAATTTTCACTAACATTTACTAACTATGTGATTACGATTATTTCCTTTGCCATCAGAAGCTTGGTTATTTCATTTGAAACCCTTGGTACCTACTCCACCAGGTTATAAAGATTTATGTAAAACACCTAGTGTATGGTAGGTACTTGAACGGATGCTTTGCGACCATTTGTTAAATGCCACAGAGCTTACTTCTCTTTGTGTGTGTTAGTTGCTTAGTCGTGTCTGACTCTTTGCATCCCCATACACCCACCAGGCCTCTCTATCCATGGAATTCTCCAGGCAAGAACGCTGGAGTAGGTTGCCATTTCCTTCTCCAAAAGGAACTATAAAAAGAAAGAAAGTGAAGTCGCTCAGTTGTGTCTGACTCTTTGTAACCCCATGGACTGCAGCCCACCAGGCTCCTCCATCCATGGAATTTTCCAGGCAACAGTACTGGAGTGGGTTGCCATTTCCTTCTCCTTACTTCTGTTTAACTCAATTCAATATATGTGAACTTATGTATAATTTCAGGTTTTTGCTGCCTGGCCTTGGAAACTTCAATCTTTCTGGGCCTCAGTTTCTTCTATGTATACAATATTATTTCAATAAATGTAAATTATATGTATTAATGCATATCATCAATACTGCTACTGTAAGATTTATTCATTACAAAAATATATCTCCTCAATTATATTCTATTCAGAACTAAAACTGCCACCTTGATTTTATAATGACATACATTAGATGCGGTAATGAAATTATTTCTTTAACTTCATCTAGATTGTAATACATGATTTACTATATAATAGTTATATACATTAAATTTCTACTGTTGTTTGATATACTGTGACATTAGCTAATTTTGGAATTTTTGTTAACTAAATAGGAAAATAAAAGGGCTAATCTTTTTGTTCAACTAGCAGTTGTATCACAGATAGCTAATTCAAAACAGAAATCGCCATTCAATAAACTCCCCAGAAGAGATGTAGTTTGTCTAGCACAGTGATAATTACAGGTTATTTCATTAAAATGTAATTTTCAGTGAAACAAAGGAGATATTCCCCTAAAGTTAAAATTTACTTAACTTGATAAACCATACAGAATAAAAACTGTTTGCTATTATTGTTAGAACCAATAAAAAATATTTAAATGAGATAAAGTTTTGAAAAGAATAAACAGAAGAGTTAACAATGGTTTAATTTCAATGATTTTCTTTATACTCCTTTATATTATCACTCTTTTGTGTTCTCAAACATAATATCATTCTGCTTTTATGCTTTAGTCAAATTAGTGAAATAAAATGGCTCAGCTTTCCCGTACCTCCTTACCATGTATCTTTCCTAACACTGTCTTTGATCAGCTATGGTTTCCACCACCTTGGCTTATAAGCAGCTAATATCTTCCTTCTTATAACACTGGTTCTTTCTTTTGTTTCAAGAGTTATAATTTGCTTAATTTCTTGGAAGACAGTTGTATGAAAATTGTTAAAACATTGTTCTACAAGGCATCTATTATTTATTATAACTGGACCACACCTATACCTACACATATGAATTCACCCATGGTCTAAATTCATACCCTAATTGGTCACTGTTTAGTTCAGTCACTCAGTCATGTCTGACTCTTTGAGACCCCATGGACTACAGCATGCAAGGCTTTCCTGTCCATCACCAACTCCCGGAGTTTACTCAAACTCATGTCCATCCAGGTGGTGATGCCATCCAACCATCTCACCCTCTGTCGTCCCCTTCTCCTCCCACCTTCAATCTTTCACAGCATCAGGGTCTTTTCCAACGTGTGAGTTCTTCGCATCAGGTGGCCAAAGTATTGGAGTTACAGCTTCAACATCAGTCCTTCCAATGAATACCCAGGACTGATCTCCTTTAGGATGGACTGGTTGGATCTCCTTGCAGTCCAAGGGACTCAAGAGTCTTCTCCAACACCACAATTCAAAAGCATCAATTCTTTTGCGCTCAGCTTTCTTTATAGTCCAACTCTTACATCCATACGTGACTATTGGAAAAACCATAGGCTTGACTAGATGGATCTTTGTTGGCAAAGTAATATCTCTGCTTTCAATATGCTGTCTAGTTTGGTTATAACTTGCCTTCCAAAGAGAAAGCATCTTTTAATTTCATGACTGCAGTCACCATCTGCAGTGGTTTTGGAGCCCCCAAAATATACTATGCCACTGTTTCCATTGTTTCCCCATCTATTTGCAATGGTCATACCCATGTTTAAAACCATACAGCTGTGGATGGAGTAAGGAGAAGCACAGTCTACCCTCAATGTCATGGCCTTTACCAGGAGGTTTAACCAGACATATCAGCAGAAAATTGGATTAAATATTTACCGATCATGGCCCTGCCCACCAGAACAAGGCCCAGTTTGCCCTACAACCAGTTCTTCCCATCAGGAAGCTTGCGCAAGCCTCTTATCCTCCCCAATAAAAGGACTGAATTTCTTATTCTGTACCTGTATCTATGGTATGTAAAAATTGGTAGTTGGCATGTGGGGAGCTAAAACTAGACATTACATTCACCACTTTAAAAAAACAAGTGCACAAAGTTACGTTAAAAAAAATTAAACAAGATATCTATATTTGAAGAAAAAGTATTTAATGGTTGTTCAGAATGAGACTGGAAGACATGTCAATAAGCAATCACATCCAATGAATCAAAGCAGTTGTCTGGTTATTGATTTAAATTCACATAGAGAATGACCGGGCTTGTCCTTGATCTTATTCTTATTATAAACATTTTTCTCTATGTGTTTGAACTAGGAACATGAAAGAATCTGTAATAATTTACTGAAAGCCCCATTTGTACAAGCTAAGACCAGTGTCAAGAGATTTCTTAATCTTGTTCATAAAATTCAAAACAGTTTTTGAATCCCTCTGCCGAGGCCAAAATGGAGTTAAACTGTGGAAAGGTGAGTTTGTCTTAGCACAGATACTGGCAGTATTAGTCTAACATCTCCCCACCTGGGTGATTCTAAGGATGTCACAGAATAATGAGCACAGTAAACAATTAGCATCATCGAAGAAACAGCCCTCAAATAGTCTGTGGCATCTGTTTGTCCCCAGCTCTAAAGCTAATAAGAGCCAGGACTCTCCAAGGTACCTTCCTTTTCAGCTTCAAGTCTAATTACACTTCCTGCATTTCAAACCAGTGAGGTACTTATGGCTAGGGAGAACATCACATTATTTTTATCGTAGAACAAATTAAGGAACCCTGCACAAGTGGGCAGAATGCCAGCTTACAATTCTCCCAGAAGACCTGACTCACAGAGCAATGTTTCCTGAAGATTTCTACTTGTTTCAATTTAAAGATTTTTTATCACAAGGAAAAAAGTTTCACATTAGCTCTTTTTTAAGTTTCTGTGGTAAAACACAAATTTAGCAATGTTAAGTATAAGTGAGAGGGTCTGAATGAATAAAAAATAATGTAGTTTATATGTAAAAGCTGAAAAATGCAATGAAATCTTCAAACTTCCTAGAAAATGGCTCACAAGCCATAAATTAATCATAGTGGACACAATGTTTTAATATGCAGAGAAACACTAGAGAAGTACTCAATATGGTAGGGAAATATTTTTCCTTGATTGTGCACATTAGCATTACTATGATTTATCCAAATAGCTGGTAAAATAGTATATGCTCAACTTTAAACTTTTTTATCTGATCTTGGATTACCATGATATTTTTCATAATAAAATATGAGTCTTTATATTCATCATGAAAACATGCAGTGTTTTTTACAGAAATATGTTTATACTATAAAAATGAGTGAAATATAGGAATGCTTTTAATAAGCAGGTAGAAGACTTAGTTGAAATGATTTATACTTAAAATGCTAATTAAATCTTGCAAAGAAGTTTCTATATCAAAAGACGACAGCTTTTTCACTTATGCACTACTGGGAAATGACTATCAACTGTTAATAGTCCTTATGACAAGCCTGAACTCTAATGTTTGCAAGCTTTCAAAGGAGTTGCTAATTATACACAAAGGAGCAAAAGGTGTTGAAAACTTTACCAAAGAGGCTTAGGCTAGTCCAGAGAAATTTCCTGAAGTTAAAACTGGCTAAACATGTCCTCTCTTGAGAATTATGATTATTATTTATGCCTAAAAAGATTGGTAAGTGAAAATGTTAGTGTGTACTTCAGTAGTAATAATCTAAGAATGCAAGACTTAGTTTATGTTGCATTTTTCTTCCATGGTATTAACAGACGTATTCCATGAGACTGATAACTGTCTATATAGCGCCTGTCTTTGTGGACTCAGATTACATTGAAATAGCCAGGCGGCGCTAGTGGTAAAGAGCATGCCTGCCAATGCAGGAAACATAAAAGAGATGCAGTTTCCATCCTGGGTTGGGAAGATCCCCTCAAAAGAAGGGAATGTCTACCCGCTTCTGTATTCTTGACTGGAGAATCCCACAGAGAAGCTTGGCAAGCTAGAGTTCACATGGTCACAAAGAGTCAGACACAACTGAAGCTACTTGGAACACATGCAGCCTGAGTAGACTATGTATTTAGTCAAGACTTATGGGGAGAAAATGATGAAAGGAAGGGAGAGGAGGAAGCAGGAATTGGGGATGGGACAAATAAATTAGTAGTCCTTAGTTCTTTGTATCTAATCAGATAAGTTATTTATTTTGGGTGGAAGACTCACCCTAATTCTTTAACATCAGTCAGCTTCTGAAATGGTATCAGAGGCCATACAAGACACACGACACTTTTAAGACCACTCCTCCACTCCCAAACTTGCCTTAAACAGACAGAAATAGCTTTCGTGACAATAAATAAAACTATATGTGAGGGGTATTTATAACATTTGTATTTGTATATTTAACACTTCCCTGGGGAACAGCACAGCAACCCATTCCAGTGTTCTTGCCTGGAGAATTCCATGGACAGAAGAGCCTGGTGGGCTGCAGTCACGAGCGAAGCAACTGCGCATGCACGCACCACTTACTGTTCTTACTAAGCTTCTGAAATAGGGAGGAGAGTGATGCAAACCAGTGAGAATGAGGGCAGAGAGTAGAGACTGTGTCTACTCCGCCTGTCACTTGCTTGTTTAGTATGTACACGTATGTGTGTGTGTGCATGGGTTCAGTCATTCGTCGTGTCCAACTCTCTGTGACCCCATGGATTGTAGCCTGCCAAGCTCCTCCGTCCATGGGATTTGCCAGGCAAGAATACTGGAGCAGCTTGCAACTTCCTCCTCCCCTCAGGGGATCTTTCTCACCCAGCTGTCGCATCCATGTCTCCGGCATTGGCAGGCAGATTCTTTACCACTGAGCCACCCCGGAAGCTGACTAAAACAAGAAGCTGACTAACACGAGATGCCACTTGAGGTGCAATATATTGACTTAGTGATCTAAAAGCTTAATACCTTTTGAAAAATTCAAGTATTTTTTTATTTGCTCCTTCTTTATTCTTCATCCCCCACATGAACTTTTAATAGAAGCATATATCTAGCCCATTCCTTGTACTAGGATTTTTTTAAATAACCATTTTTTTAAAAAAAGCTTTTACGGTTCTTGCTTTCCAGTATTGTATTCTATAGCTTCTCTTTGTTACCTCAGGATAAGAAATATATATGTTCTCTTGGAAAACCAGGTGGAAACAAGCCTTCTAATGTGGAATCTCTGCAGTCTGACTGCTCTTATCCTGCTGGGAGTCATGTCCACCTGCCCTGTGTTGCTGCGATCTTGGTACAATAGAAAGCACCAAAGCAAGCCAGGGGAACTCAAATTGTTTGAAAGACCACATGTATACAACCTTCAGAATCACAAGCACATGTCTGAATAGTCTGACAGTGCCACATCTAGACTTCATTTTGCCACTCTCCCAAAGTAGAAATTAGCCAACTCACTCTATCATTTCTAATTCTGAATTATCTCTGACTAGAAAAGGAACTAAATTGGACTATAGAGAGTCCAGAACACATGATCATTTGGTATTCTCTTGAGTTCTACAATTAGTTCCAAAATAAAACATCCTGAGTAGCTCATGAACAAGAGAACATGCATTCAAATGGGAATAGAGCCCCTTTGAAAAAACCCTGTAGAAGTAATAATAATGACAATATTTCCATTTATTAAGCAGTTACCCTGTAACAAACACTATAGAAATGCTTTGGGTACATGATGTCACTTCCCCTTAAAACAACAATGAGATGTATGAATTATCATCCTCAGTTTACACATAAGGAACATAAGACCAAAGAAGTTAAGTAACTGCTTGAACTGAACCAGGACTCAAGGATCTTGATTATGAAAGCTGGCTAACTTCTTAAAGACAAATATCTTTCATGAATAAAATATGAAAAAAAAAGAGAGAGAGAGAAAGAGAGAGGGAGGGAGGGAGGGGAGAAGGGAGGCAGAAAGGGAAAAAAAAAGAAAGAGCCTACATCAGGAAAGAGAGCATACATGATTTAGTAAAATATATAAGGAATATCTAAAAATAGTCTTCATGCATGCAGATGGCCTGATTCTGGTATTACCTATCATTTTCCCTCAATAGGACACTTTGGAAGCCCTTGGACAGGAATGACTAAGGTAATGGTACGTTTAAGCTTTAGTTTAGATCCTAATGTGTTTCCTACTTATGTGCCTCAGTTCAAGTTTTATTCATTATTGCCATCATTAATGTATGCTTAATACTTACTAGGTACAGTACTTCATACTTCCCTTTTTGTGCAGGATCTTATCTTATTCTAACAACAACACATTTAGGTAATGATATTTTTCATATTTATTCAGATATAATTTAAATATCACAGAAGTCACCATTTTGCATGTACAATTGAATGTTTTTTCAGAATATTCACACCTATCAGCATATTTTCATAATTACAAAAATAAACATATTATCCTTTAGCATTAACTCCCTATTCCCCCTCACTCTAGCCCTGGCAACTAGTAATCTATTTTCCAACTTTAGGGATTTGCCTATTTTAAACATTTTATATATATGAAATCCCAGTTTATGTGGTTTTAGTGTCTGACTTCTTTCACTTGGTAAAATATTTCAAGATTCAACCATATTGCAGCATATCAGTCAGTATTTCCTTGTTTTAGCTAAATAATGTTCCATTCTATGCATTTATCATGTTTGTTTATCTCTTTTTCAATTAATGGACATTTGAGTCATTTACACATTTTGGCTATTACCAGTGATGCTGCTAAAAACATCCATGTATACACTTTTATGCAAACCTATGACTTTAGCTCTTATATCCACTAGAGTTGCTAGGTCATGTGGTAACTGTTTACTTATTTGAGTAATGGACACTGCCTTATATTTCACACAACTACACCTTTTTACATTTTTACTAGTAATGTATGAGAATTCCAATTTCTCTACATTCTTGCTAATATTTGTTATTGTTCATCATTTTTGTTATAGTCCTTTTAAATTTTAAATTTTGATGTTTGTGTTCTTGATGTCACATGTAAGGAACTATTACCTAGCCTAAGGTCCTAAAGATTTACTATTATGTTTTGTTGCAATAATTTTAAAGTTGTAGCTCTTAACTTTACATTTTTAATTCATTTTGAGTACATTTGGTATATAATCTGAGGTAGGCATCCAACTTCATTCTTTTGCATGTGGATATCCAGTTGTTTCATTATCATTTGTTGGAAAGGCCATTGTTTTCCCCATTGAATTATATTCCCATCCTTATCAAATCAACTGACCATAAGTATAAGGTTTTAGTTCTGTACTCTCAAATTAGATTATTGTATCCATTCCAGAATTGAGAAAATTGAGGCCTATAAAGATTGAGTAACTAGCCAATATCAGAATTTAGTAAGCTGGGACTCAGAGTTGGTTGACTTTCAATGCTATGAGTCCAAACACTATGTCCTTAAACATTGATTCTGATGCCATTTCACAGGTATCATCTGCAATGATCCCCTACTGGACTGATTCTCTTTTTAATATCATAGTTGATAAAATAATATTTGAGTAGATCTCTGTTCAGATTTTAAGTATAGACATCTCTTTCTGTATTTTATAACTCAAAGTAACACTGCCCTTTTTTTTCTACTTCAAAAACACGAGTAAATGGAAGAACATGATTTCCCCTGCCCTTCCATCCCCTAACACGTATACCTAGTAAAAACTAAACTTAATATAACACAAAGGTCAAATAATCCAGGACAAGAAGGCAATGTTCTACATTGGATTTAAAATCCAAAAGAATAGCTCTCTGATGCCAGCTGTGCAGTTAGTTAAATCCCTCAACTGCTTTGTCCTAACCATTTTCCCCTGCAAAAGGTGAAGCCTAAAATACTAGTTTAAAATATCTCAAGTCCTTTCTATATTTATAAACCTAGTTTGAGAAGTGTTCTTTAGAGCTAGTAACAAATAAGGCCTGTAACTTTATATTTAATATATATACAAAAGGAAGAGAAACACACATGAATCCTACAGTCTTAAAGGTATTAACTCATATTTTAAAATATAGAGTGGATTTATTGCCTAGTGTGAAAGCTTGCTAATGGTATAAAAAATGAAGTAATTCTACAAGTCATAAAAAAGTACATAAAAACTTTAGGGTTTAAAAAAAATTTTTTTAATCCCAAATTTGATCAAACTCGTTGATACTAGACCCTTAACAAATTTAAAGAATTTCAATCTAGACTAATAGGTTTAACTGCACACTCATCTAATAATCAACACTGAATTTTAAAGAAAGGTGGCACATAGCATATTTGTGAATTCAGAGGAAAAATATTTCTAATTTAGAAATTTAAAGATAATTATTTTGATTCCTTTAGAAACTCAATAAGGATTTTAGCTTAGGGAGAGTATTTTTTTGAAGGAACTGATACATTTAAGTTCTCAAATGTCACTTACTAGTGTGTCATAGCTAATAGTGAAGACTCATTAAGTAGTAATGAAAAAGAGCCTGTAAATAGTGCATAATTCATTTTTATTCTCAAATATATGGCTAAAGGCACTCAATGACATTTTTAAGTCAGTCTGATTGTTGTTTTTTATATCAGTCATTAGGGCGGTTAAATGGTCTCTCTCAGTGGTATGGCTGTGACTTTTCATTTTCTCTCCTTAATACATTTCTATGCCTACTATCTGCAAAGGACAGACATCAAAGTAGTAGGTATTTTTTAAAAAATGAGAAAACTCCTATGCAGTTTACATCTGTTTCTTTTTTTCCATTTAAAATTTAAATACATTTTGGAAGCTTAAAACATATCTTGTAATAATTGAGATCCAAATTTTAGATTCTGTGTGGGCGAAAAACAGAGCAATCTTTTACATATGTGTCTAGGATTACCATGGGCAAGATGTCCTCAAAGGTAAAAATTCATAGGAAAGAAGTTCATTTTGCAACCACCTTCAGAAAACTGAGAAACCAAATCTTTGTCTCCTACATTGATATCTGCTACACAGCTGAACAAAGGTATCTGTCATTGTCTTCTGAATTATATATATATATATATATATACACAGGAATTCAGAATGTGAACCTTAGACTGAAACCTTGGAAAAGAGGTGAGCTCAGAGAATATCACTAACCTTTGAATTTCAGAGTGAGGAGGATGACCCCAGAAAGAGTATAAAGGGAGACAAGGCAAGGTGGTCTCTACGGGCTGGCCTACAGGTAGGATCAACAAACAGTAGACAGATGTTCTTAAGATACCAGACCAGGGCCAGGTGGTCAGGAAAAGGTGACAGGGATTTGACCCTAAAAGATTCCTTGAGCTGGGTATAGTCACAATGGAAAGGAAACAATACTGAGGAAGAAACTATTAAGAAATATACCAAAACTTCCAACTGCTTAAAATGGAAGTTTCACAACTACATTTCAGCTTTCATAGTATCTGAGTATAGTCTCATTTACCAAAATTAAACTAACATTTACTATTTTAATTAAATAGAATTTCTTTTATAGAAATACTTTTGATTAGTGTTAGAATGTTTTTAAGGCCATATTATTCATAGTAGGAACCACTTTATTCTGATCCCATTGTATTTCTTCTAATAGCAAGTTTGTATGATATTTTACATATTTGCCTTTTAGTCTCATCAAGATTTTATCACATGTGAACTACTGTTTTTCTTTATCAAGTGTCCAAAATGTCAGTTTCACTGTTCAATGGTCCACTGTCACTGGTGCTAATTCTCCTTTGGCCCTGCAGTTCTCCCTATGTCCTTGCAATAGAATAGCCATTGGGTACTTCAGGTCTTTCTAAAGGGCTACAGAGAAAACACAGCTAGTGAAGAAAAACAGTTGAGTTATATATAACCAATAAAAAAACTTTGCTGATGCACTGACTGCTTAGGTAGTTTCCCATTTCTGTATTTCCAACCAAAGTCTATAATATGCCACTGAGTGTGAAATCCTGTGGAAGTCCTATGCAGGTTCTCTGATGTGATATATGGCCATTTCCTCACACAGTACATAGGAGAGGCTTAAGAACTCTTGCACAGGATGCTACAGTGGAATTATGCCACAGTTAATCACAGTAATGTGTTTAGAAGTATAATAATCTAGATTTCCCCATTAGTCTCTGTTTAGTATTTGTACAATGCATTCTTTACCCTAATCATGCAAATAAGCATGTTACTTTATTGTTATAAACTAAAATTATTTATTGCATTCACTTTATTATATTGAATTGTCCAATTATTTTTGAGGCAACTTAACAATGTAAAAATCCCTAAGCATATCTATTTAGGTTTTTGAAACAGAAATAGCTCATTTTCTTTTAATAATATTCAAATCATCTTAATTGCCTTCACTGATACATGTAATGTTTTGAATCTTAATAATTAGAGTTATTTAACTTTCAGGGTAGTCATCTATGTACTGGAAAATGAGGGCAGGGCTCCAATTAATGTGGGAAAAGAATATCTGCATGTTTTAATAACTTTTAAGAGGAAACATAAGATTTAAGCTGCAACCACAATTATAGAGGCTAAAGATAGAAAGCACATTTATTTGCTTAACTCATCTCTCAATATGTACAGAATTATTACACACAAAATGTAGGTGTTTTGTTTCATATTAATTTGTCCTGAAAAAGATACATTGAAGGGAAAAGACTTAGAGAAACAAGATTTTAGTAGATTCTAGTTGTATTACGGCATAAAATAGAGAATAGTGAAAGAAAATATTAATACATAGCCATCACCATCATATCACTATCAGTTCAGTTCAGTCACTCAGTCATGTCCAACTCTTTGAGTCCCATGAACCCCTTGCAAGGAGTAAGCGTCTTTTAATTTCATGGCTGCAATCACCATGTGCAGTGATTTTGAAGCCCAGAAAAATAAAGTCTGACACTGCTTCCACTGTCTCCCCATCTATTTCCCATGAAGTGATGGGACCGGATGCCATGATCTTAGTTTTCTGAATGTTGAGCTTTAAACCAATTTTTTTACTCTCCCCTTTCACTTTTATCAAGAGACTCTTTAGTTTTCCTTCACTTTCTGCCATAAGGGTGGTGTCATCTGCATATCTGACGTTATAGATATTTCCCCAGAAATCGTGATTCCAGCTTGTGCTTCCTCCAGACCAGCATTTCTCATGATGTACTCTGCATATAAGTTAAATAAGCAGGGTGACAATATACAGCCTTGACGTACACCTTTTCCTATTTGGAAGCAGTCTGTTGTTCCATGTCCAGTTCAAACTGTTGCTCCCTGACCTGCATATAGGTTTCTCAAGAGGCAGGTCAGGTGGTCTGGTATGCCCATCTCTTTCAGAATTTTCCACACTTTATTGTTATCCATACAATCAAAGGCTTTGGCATAGTCAATAAAGCAGAAATAGATGTTTTTCTGGAACTTTCTTGCTTTTTCGATGATCCATCGGATGTTGGCAATTTGATCTCTGGTTCCTCTGCCTTTTCTAAAACCAGCTTGTACATCTGGAAGTTTATGGTTCATGTATTGCTGAAGCCTGGCATATCACTATAGATAAGTAGTGTTAAAGTGTTTAAAAATATCTATTTTATCTTCATATAATATGTAAATAAATTATTTCAACATAGCTCATGTTTTAAAGCTCATTTTTTAACATTAAAATCATCTGAAGATGACATTAATCTTTGTTTTGTATATTTGTTGAGGTGTCAGTGAAGCAGCCATATGAAATTGTTCAAAACATATTATCAATGCACAAAGTTTGCAAATGAGGCTTGAATTTCAGACATAATGAGTAGAAACAAAATGATCCAAAAATAAGTATCATTTATTTCCATAGGAGCCTATCACCACTACTCCTCCTGTTTTTCCTCCTCCTCCTGCTAATACCAGGTATTATTTGTTAATTACATTAAGACAGATTGCTACTATTATTATTTTTTATTTACTATGCATCTCTCTTCACTGGAATGTAAGCTTGTGACAGTAGCTTCCTGAAGGAATTTTTTATGCTACGAAATCCCTAGCGCTTACACTACCTACGCTACAAACCAAGTACTGAAAACACTATTATTGAATGAACAGCCAATATCATTAATTTCTAGTGTAGGCAATTGGTTACAGAAGATAAACAATCATCTTGCTGGGATTCTGGGATAAAAGTGACCTCCTAACCACAATAGGCAGTGTACTATTTGATGTGCCATGTCAAAGACCTTTTCCCTAAAAAATGAAATGTAGTGAAGTGTAAGTCACTCAGTCATGTCATGACTGTTCCCTGCTTCATGGACTGTAGCCTGCCAGGCTCCTCTGTCCCGGCAGGAATACTGGAGTGGGTTGCCATTTCCTTCTCCAGGGGATCTTCCCCACCCAGGGATCGAACTCAGGTCTCCTGCATTGCAGGCAGATTCTCTACCATCTGAGCCACCAGGGAAGATGTAAGCTTCTCATATTTGATATTTTAACCATAACATAACAAAAATGAGGAAAATAGAATAATTACAGTGTTTATTTTTCTTTAAAAATTATAAATATTTATATTGTTAACTTCATGCTCAAAGAAATTAAGAATGAAATGGTCTTCTTTCTCCCATTTCACAGACTTAGATTTGAAAGAGGGCAGCATAGAGGTACATACAAGGTTAAGATTAAAATGGTAATTGCAACACTGGACATCATTGTTCCAGAGTCCACTGTTCAAGCACTTATTTATAGGTTAAAGAACATAAGTTCCGTAAATGATCAGTGTGCTTTTAAATTTAACAAATGAATTCAAAGACAGGCATTTATTCATCCTTTCCCAAAATAATTACTTCTTAAAAATAATTTAATTTCATTTTAATTCACAAAATATTCAGAATCATTCATACTTATATGAAACCAAAATCTATTAGAGCTACTCTATATGTTGCACTTGTGCTCTATGTGATGAATTGCTTGCTCAGATACCGTCAGTTTTTTCTACTCGGAAATGCAGTGTCATTTAGATTCACCCAACTTTTGAGCTAAACACCTATCTGTTACTTTACCTCAAAGATTAATCTACCACTTCAGAACTTAACACGGTTTTCCTTCTCATGCTTTAACCCAATATTTGTAAGGTCATTACTACAATAGTAATAATATTGTACTAGAAAACATACAAATTGTAAATTAGTTTAACAAATTTCTTTAGTATGTAAGTACAAATGTGCACAAGATGTTATTGCTAATTCTATAGTACACTTTCAAATATATATTAAATTATAAAAAGTTACTACTTTTTCTAGATGAGCCCTATTTATATATTTTCATGTACACTTGTGATAATAACTTGTTAGCTATGTATCGGAACAGGAACAACTATTCTAGGCTAGGATATATCAATGAATTATTGAAATGCTATGATTAATTCTCTTTTATTAATTTTCCATTTTTAGACTTATCTGTCTATGAAATTTCTCTTAAGCACAGGGATTTTTCTAGATCAAATAAAAATAAAGAAACTTAATCTAAAGTATGTAAGCCTCCAGTAACCCAGTTAAAAGACCAGAAATCTAGGTTAAGTCTTCGTATTACTAGTATTTAGGCACACATTCACCTTTGTACACCAACACAAACATCTTTTTGACTTTTGATGACACTGTGATGGTATAATTTGTTGTTGCTGTTTAGTCACTAAGTCATGTCTGACTCTTTGCAACCCTAAGAACTGTGATCGGCTACGCTCTTCTGTCCATGTGATTTCCTAGGCAAGAATAGTGGAGTGGGTTGCCATTTCCTCCTGCATGGGATCTGATGGTATATCACCATTTTGTAAATGCATGCTTATATCTTTAGTATGTTTACTAAAACAAATATATTTTATTTAGCTTAAAATAATTCTGTTCTCCAGAAAAATTAAAGCAGAAATTTTATTTTCAAAGCTATTTTCTATGCACTTCACTCTATAAAATATTAACCAAAAGACATAAGATTTGTATATGATGCTAGCAGTTCAACTAAGATATTTAATTGCCAGATGTTATTAGTTTTAAATCAGTCAAAGAGTACCATTGTGATCTCAATCTTTCTTCTAAAGATGTCCTGGAAGTTCCATGACTAAGGTGATGTTTTAAATCATGTGACAAGTATAATCATCTATGGATTTTGGTATATACTTAAATACATTTACATTAGATGCTTTTTCTCCTTTCTTAAAGGGTATTTTATATATAGATATTTATAATAAACATGTTTACATATATCATCTATGTCTATAATAATTAAAATTATTACCTTCCATTAACTAGGCAGATATATCTTTTATGGGTTTAATGTTAGTGTGCAGAAATGGATTTATAGACTTAAAATTTGTATCAGTCTTATTCCTTCCCTTAATAACAATTGATTTATTACTTTTCTTCCCTATTCATATGGTATAAGAATTTATAGTGATGACTCCATGTCATCACTTTGTTATTAAACTCCTTTAGTCTATCTATATCTAGCCAAAATGAAATCCAGTATGAAGCAGTGCCTCAGGGAACGAAAGCAATCGTGATGCCATCACTAAGCAGAGCAACTGTATTTATCAGCATTGCATGAAGGGAAAAGAGGTGGCTTGGGCATATTTATTAATAATGTGATCTCAAATAGACACTACTTAATAAAATTAATTTATATTACTTATAAAGATATGTATTGCACATTATCAAATAGTATGATTAGTAACTTTCATTTGCCAATTCTACACAACTGGATAAAATTGTTTGATATTTATGGTATGGTCTCCAAAAAATAATCAAATTTGCTTTATGGTACAACATAACACTATCATTCTGAAATGAAAGATAATACAATTGCCCTGGTAAGACACAAAGTCTGATAGAGTAATATAAACTTAATGCAGTAGCAATGTCCCTTAAACTTTTGAACACTATCATTCAAGGTTTATCTCTATGTCTCTTCCAATACAGGACTTGGCAAGATTAGCAGTCTCTTAAGAAAATACGTAATGTCTGTCTCCATAAAGGTGGCTGGGAACAAATTTAGAGTTTTTATAAGCCAATCCTTACATAAGTGCCTGCATCTTCAAGCAAACTCTCTAAGGAATAGTCACAATTATAGGAGTTTCTACTTATTTGCTATCTACCCACTCAATCTGGTGTCCAGAAAGAAGTTAAAAATCCATTTATATAGAAGAACAAGGTTGCATGATCTCACAATCAGTAGTGTGGATTCTATTATATATCATACCTAAGATGGCAGCTTGCAAGGGAGTCATTATGATATGGATATTTTATCTCAGTCCATCTCTAATACAGCCTGTGGGTGGGTACTAAAGCAGTCACCTTAATTCTTTGTATAATTAGAATGCTCTCAAAGGACTGTAAAGAGTTTTTCTTCTTTAAATAGGGCATTTTTGTATAGTCTAACTGTTTTTTCTCATTTTTTAATTTTGTCTTAAGAAGAAAGATATTTGACCCAATATTTTCACTGAGATATTTGGAAAAGACTCAAAGTATCATTTATGCAATTCTTTGATGCTGTTTTTTCAACTCACTTTTTAATACTTATTTGTATGCAAACACAAAAAAGTTAACTGTTTCTTTAGAAGTTATGTTTAGCTATAGTTAATTTATTTAAAATGCATAATATCTTGATCAATAAATCATTTTCAGTGAATTAAATATAAATTTCCATCTCAAATTCTAAGATTAATTCTTTCATTTATGTTTATATATCATCCATACCAAGGAAATTCACTCTGTATCTGGAAGTTTCCTCTTATCCAGAATCTAACACTTAGAACAATGCAAATATAATCAATAAAACTCAAACTCATGAAGATTATTGAAAGTTAATAAATACTTAATATGAAGCCCATTCATTACTAATTAGTCCTTCAGTCTTGGGATGAGGCAAATAAACTTAAATATAGCTTCTGAGTTTAGTAATATTTTGGGATAGTCTCTCTGCTCAAGAAACAGCAAGAAAGTTAACAAAAAGAGAATACATTTAAAATAAGATTCACTGATAATTGCTTTCCCTATAAATGAATTCATATTTGATAAGAGGTTTAACATATCTTCATAGGAAAGGAAATTTTTTTAAGATACACTGTTTTAAAATTAAAGTATAATTGATTTGCAATGTTGTGTTAGTTTCAGGTGTATAGTTAAAACACAGTTATAATTTAATAAGATAACATTTTGGAGGCCCACTAGAAATACATGTCCTATTAACTCTTTCACTGACCAAACACACACACACACAACTAAACAACAAAATATAGTATAAGGTGAAGCATATACTTCAAATCCTTTTTAACTTGGATTTAGGTGTTTCTAGTGCTAAACCTAATCCCTATCTCTTAACTATACCTAAATCTTACCTAGCATTCAGAAGCAATTAGTAAAGAGTCTTTGGAAGTCATTTGGAAACTGGGAAGACTCTCCATCTATTTTTACCTCTAAAATTTCCTTGCTCTTTTGCCACTGCCATCAACCCACCAGTCAACTTCACTCAGCTCTAGAAAAAAAATTACAGATCAATTATTTTGTCTTGGTTCTGTCACAGTCAGTCCTTTAACTCTCTACCTGTACTTGACTTATTTGAAAAAGTTTAAACTGAAAGTGATCAATAATATTTACAAGAGAATTTACTATTTCTAATATGTGCTCAGTCACTCATGTTTGACTCTTTGCGACCATGTGTCCATAAGATTTTCCAGGCAAGCATACTGGAATGGGTTGCCATTTCCTCCTCCAGGGATCTTCCTAACCCAGGGATTGAATCCATGTCTCTGGGGTCCACTGCATTGGCAAGCGGAGCCTTTACCACTGAACCACATGGGAAGCCACATGACTGAAAAAGAGCCCTTTCATAGAGATCGCAAGGAATCTTAGGTCTGCTCTCTGTTTCCATTATTCAGTCTCCATAGAAGTTGTCTAGAAGCTACATGGCTCTTACTGACAGCAATTTAATGCGGCAATATAATTGGCCAAAACAGTGAATTAACCATTGTTAGAAACATCAAATAATTGATTTGCAACAGACGGAAAGTTGACAGAGAGAGAATCTGAAAAACATACAGGTTTAAGTCCCTATGAAGTAGTCCCTGGGTCTCTTCTATACACTATGCCATTGAACCTTTACTAGTACAGCTTTCTTCCTAGTTTAATACAAACATTCCCAAAAGTTTAACCACAATTATAAGTCTGAATTATGACAATATTCAATCAAAACACTGACCTAATTCTAGCAAATGTGTTATAATTGAAGGAACTCCAGACAAAAAGTAAAGTAGAAAGGGCAAGGACTAATAAGTTGAATATTTCACTTGTAATGAGAACTCAGGTTGATGCATAACATCCTCAGAAGGTGTTCAACTCACCTCAGTTGGCTAAAGAAAGGAGGCTCTGAGAAGTCCTCCAACTAGGAAAAAAACAAATTTTAAACTTGGGTCTACTTAACTCCTTCCATTATTATCTCTATGAGCTTTTGAAACTATTCAACTCCAGTGGGTCTAAGTGTCCTTCTCTGTAAACTAAGACAATTGACTTCTAAAACCTCTTCCATGTACAAAGTCTATTCTTTTAAAACCTGTGTAATAAATTGTCACAGTTAATAATCCCTCAGAGAAGCATCTAAGTCATTACCTCTCTTGATTCCAAAGTAATGTATGTGCTATTTGCTGTTACCAAAGTAGATACAAAAGAATTTGGGGATGATTTCTTTTCTTAAATCTAAGGAAATGAGCTGACTTATTTTTCCTTATTTCTTAAACACACATATATTCTTAAAATAGTAGGAAGTTTAACAATATTGACAAAGGGTAAATCATTTGAAAGCACTCACTCAGGTTTTTAAACATGGATCTCCCAACAGTATTAATTGAAGTTTAAGGACACTTGCTGCTAAGATACTTGGAGAATTCCCTCTGGATTGCTTGTGAGACTTTCGAAACAATTAAGTCTTTGCTACAGTGCTCTGTGGGCACAATCCTAAAGATGAAAGATGCACTGATCAATTTACAGAGAGTATGCTTTGGAGAAGGCATTGCCTCATGCTGCCATATAGCAGGGCATATCTGCAGGAGTCTGTTTAAAATGGCTGGTAGATTTTCTTTCATAAAGTATTGCACAAAACAAGCAAAATAGGACTGGAAATAAAGGACTGTAGAGAAACTGGGCATGATTTTGAAAATTCAATTATACATTTCTTCAAAGATGTATCCTGGAATAAAACATAGCTTTTTAATGTTCTTTGTGTTTGTTGAATGTTATTGCTTTGTTATTGTTTGGTTAATCTTACAAAACCACTTCTAAATTCAAAAGAAATTTCTTCCATCCTTCTTGCTTTCTTCTGAGTTAGGACAAGATGATAACAGTGGCTGGCACTAGTGAGTTAATTTTATAACCAAAACTGACATTCCACTCAAGTATCCAAAATTTAAGAGTAATGAGGTGTCAGTTTTAACTGGAAAGGGGTTTTTATGTGATTTTAGAAGTCTTTTGAATATTTATTTTGTTCCATATTACACAAATCTGTATAAGATTTATCTTGTTACTTCCAAATATAAGTCTCTCTAGGCCAGATTGGGGAAATAAATTAGACTTCACAAACACTATGAATACTGAATCAATATATTAATATTGAGGATGCATTGGAAAGATTAACCACAAAAAGACAGCAACTATTACATCAGAAATATTAAAAAGGCTTAATCAATGTCATCATTGTAATTATGCATGTGTGTGTTAGTCGCTCAGTCATGTCCGACTCTTTGCAACCCCACAGATTGTAGCCCACCAGGTTCCTCTGTCCATGGGAGTCTCCACTCAAGAATACTGGAGTGGATTGCCATTCCCTTCTCCAGAGAAGCTTCCCAACCCGGGGATCGAAACCTGGTCTCCTGCATTGCAGGCATATTGTTTACCATTTGAGCTACAGGGAAGTCATAAGAACTAATTTTGCATAGGCTATAACAAGAGTTACTTAGATATTAGATTCAATTCATGATTAGATATAGAAAAAGGAAATAAACTAAAATAAAAATCAACAGATAGAATAGGATATTGTGTCTTGTATCTTTTAAAAAAAGCTTCTCTTCATATCACTGAGTTCTAAAAGTAACTATGCAAAAGCACACATTATAAATCAGCCAAGTAATATTCAGTGATGACTCATTTATTCAACAAATATTTAACAAGTGTCTATTGGAGACTAGACCACATGCTAGATACTGATGATAAACTTTAAATAAGACATCCATCTCAACCTTTAAGACATTAAGAATCCAGTGGATAAATAAACAACTAAAATTAAACTGAACATATGAACACTAGAAAACTGTAGAAAGGCTCTTAGTCCAAACTGATTTTAGAAGTGTACGAGGAGTGAGATGAAATACTCAGATACCTCTCAGGTGCCAAGAACACTCAGACACACGTGCTTACGTTCATTTTTACAGATGATCAGACTGCCCCCGACTGATTACATAACTCGACATTGTCTGCTAACAATGACAGTGCTAATTGTGGTACAGTATGAATTGAAGTCCAGGAATCTGACTTGGAAATCCATTCTATTTCAGTTTCACAGCTCCACCTACCATTCTAGTCAATTAATAAATACAATTACATTCAAAGCTACATTCAATTTATCTGGCAAAATCATGAGATTATAGAGTAGGTTAAGTGACCATGCCTAAGGTTATTCTTAGAGTCTTGACTTTAAGCCAGAATTTCTTGTAGTGCTTTAAAAAAAAAAAAATTCCAAGTTTAGCATCACCCTAGTAAGAGACATTTCATTCTACTGGTAATCTTTCACTGAATTCTTTCTTCAGATGTAAATACATCAAATATTTTATTCAAAAAATTAAGAAAATATGTTAGTTAATTATACTTAATGTTTTTGATTAAAATATACATTGATAACTATAAATATATTAGTTTTATCAGTGCTTAGATTGATATAGAAAATAGAGCATTTAGTAAGAATTATGTATTGCAATGTTTATTAAAATATGACTAAATGGAAAACAGTCGAAAGAGATCTGGTAAGGAGGCAGATGATATCTACTTAAGACCTGGTTCTCTGCTACCTACTGTGTCTTGGACCTGTAGCAAGAACTTCAACTTGCTTTCATTCAACTTTTATATCTATAAAATGAGAATAGTTATTCCTATTTATTGATCCTCAGGGAATTGTTAATGCAATAAGATAACTGATGCAAGACACTTCTAACTTTAGGCACAAATAAAGTTAAATAGTGGACTCAAAACCTCATAAGAGCAGTCACTGTTCTGAGGACCTCAATACCTGAAAGAATTGAGACCAAGAAATCCAAAATTTCTTAGTCAAGGTGATATGGTTATTTAGCAGCAAAGTTGGAATTAGGATGTTTTTCTCTTAAGTGTACTATCTTCGTACAGTATTAGGGTTTCCCAAAATAAAAAAGTAAACTGGGAGAGACATGAAAAGGCATAGGGTCAAGCAAGTTTGGTAAAAACCAAATTGAATAATGATAAATGTAAAGCATAAAGTTTGCAGTCAGTCTTTAATTTGAGCTTAGTTCTTATAACTCCTGTTAGTGTTGTTTTGCATAGCTTGCCTAACCTACGTTAGCTCTCCACCAATTTCCTTCTTCATAAAATAGGTATAATGATAATACTTTATTGCCTTTCAGATTGATTAAATATAATAGACATTAAGCATTTAGCATGATATCTGACATACAGTAACCACTCAACTAGCCATAGCTAGTATCTTGGTTGCCTATGACCACTGAAACAAGTTAGCAGAAACTTCATGGCTTGAAACAAAAAAAAACTTAATATTATATTTCTGTAGGTTAAAAGTTCAACACTGGGCTTAGGAGCTAAAATCAAAGTGTAGGCAGGATTGCCTTCCAGATCTAGCAGTGAATGCAATTTTTTTTTTCCCCAAATTAACTCCTTGTACCTGTTGGTTTATGGTCTCTTTTTTTAATTAAAAGCCAGGTCTGTCTTTCACACATCATGTTGTTCTGACTTGTTTTCTATCTTTCCTTTTCAGTTATATATGCCCTTATGATTAAGTTCAGTTCAGTTGCTCAGTCATGTCCAACTCTTCGCGACCCCATGAATCGCAGCATGCCAGGCCTCCCTGTCCATCACCAACACCCGGAGTTTACTCAAACTCATGTCCGTCGAGTCAGTAATGCCATCCAGCCACCTTATTCTCTGTTGTCCCCTTCTCCACCTGCCCCCAATCCCTCCCAGCATCAGGGTCTTTTCCAACAAGTCAACTCTTCGCATGAGATAGCCAAAGTATTGGAGTTTCAGCTTCAAAGCATCAGTCCTTCCAATGAACTCCCAGGACTGATCTCCCTTAGGATGGACTGGTTGGATCTCCTTGTGATTACATTGAACTAAATAGTTATTCCCTAGAGTAACCTTTCTATTTTGAAATTAAGGTGTTAAGAACTTTAATTATTTCTGCAACCTTAACTCTTGCTTCCCACCAGTTCAGTTCAGTCGCTCAGCCATGTCTGACTCTTTCCAACTCCATGGACTGTAGCACGCCAGGCTTCCCTGTCCATTATCAACTCCTGGAACTGACTCAAACTCATGTCTATCACGTCGGTGATGCCATCCAACCTTCTCCTCCCACCTTCAATCTTTCCCAGCATCAGGGTTTTTTTCCCAATGAGTCTGTTCAGAGTTTCAGCTTCAGCATCAGTCCTTCCAATGAACACCCAGGACTGATCTCCTTTAGGATGGACTGGTTGGATCTCCTTGCAGTCCAAGGGACTCTCAAGAGTCTTCTCCAACACCACAGTTGAAAAGCATCAATTCTTCAGCACTCAGCTTTCTTTGCCATGAAAGATTCCAACTCTTACCCATGAAAGGTAACATATCCATAGGTTCCAGGAATTAAGACATAGACATCTTTGCAGGTCGTTATTCTAACTACTACAGATGCTACTGTGAAAAAAATTCCTAGAGAATCATATGTACATTTACTATTCATATATAGGAGTCACAGTTTTTAAGCTTACTTGAATCTCTTTTACTACACAAAAAGTTTTAGAATCATTGCTCCAAAGAATACATTTTAGGAAATGATGTAGTCTATCATATTCCCTCCAATATATTATTTATACATATATATATGTGTGTGTGTGTGTGTGTGTGTGTATGCAAGTATATGCATACATATACATGTACACATATATGAAGCTATATTTACAGACATGTATTTACTATTGGCTTGAATATTTTCATGTTCATTGTAATAATTTGCAATCTTACCCTTTAAGATAATTTTCTCTGACATATCTTTAGCACTAATGACAACTGTTTGATTCAGGACAATTTTCTGAAGGAAATCCAAATAGAAGTTTGAATAATATTAAAGATACACTCTACACAGTAGAGTGGGTAACCTTTCCCTACTCCAGGGGATCTTCCAAACCCAAGAATCAAACTCAGGTTTCCTCTATTGCAGGCAGATTCTTTACCAGCTGGGCCACAAAGGAAGCCCAAGAGTACTGGAGTGGGTAGCCTATCCTTTCTCCAGCAGATCTTCCTAGGAATCGAACTGCGGTCTTCTGCATTGCAGGTAGATTCTTTGCCAACTGAGCTATAGTATTCTAGCCTGGAGAATTCCATGGACTACAGTCCATGGGATTGCAAAGAGTTGGACAAGACTGAATGACTTTCACTTTCACTTTCTACACACTACTTTCAGATATTTCTAGCCTTTCATACATTTAGTAAAATACAGAAATAATCATTTTTTGCATTACATTTTCTATACTTGTTTACAATGGACAAGAAGAGAAGCTAGCATGATGTCACTTTAAACCCATATTTTTGTGTGATATACCCATGCTGTCCTTATTTTTAGATTTCTCAATCTTAGACATTAGATTTTGAAGGAATGAGAAAATATGTTAAAACTGAAAGAAGCCCCAATGCCAAATGACCTGCCTTCATCAACTGATTAGAACTTTTTCTATTCATTTTATCCTGATTTAATTTCCAATTATTTTCTTTCAAATCTTTTATAACAAAGGAAAGGATGGCACATAGACACAAAGGAAAACAAATAGGGCTGCCATTCCTGAAGTGAAGTTAATTTTATAGTCATTAACACATGGCTGCAAACCCTAGTTACACAATGTTTCCTCTGGAAGAAAAAAGAGAAAAAAAACAAAACTGAGAAATAAGTATACCCCTTGGTGTATGCAAGACAAAAGATATTTTTCCCAGCATGTCTCTAATCCCTCAGTGGTATAACTGTGTCTTTGAAGAGTTGATCACAGTACCAACATTCTCTCCATTAACATAACAAATACTAATGTAAAACAAAGACATTCTAATTTCAACAATATGAGAAGATTGTGATATTTCTGGTTTTGAGACCAGAGTTCATGGTTAAACTAGGATTTGATTCTGAGACATCAAACCTGAATGAGAATTAACTCTTTCAGATCCAACACACACTACTACTTGCATCCTATCAGAATATACTGGCAGAGCACCCTTGAAAGACAGGACCCTGAAACTAACACAACATCGTAAACCAGCCATGTTGTTCGTGGTAGTTAGTCATTCAGTCATATCCGACTCCTTCACGATACCATGATCTGTAGTTCTCCAGGCTCCTCTGTCTATGGGATTTCCCAGGCAAGATACTAGAGTAGGTTGCCATTTCCTTCTGCAGAATATATTCCCTACCCAGGGATCAAACCCAGGTCTCCTGCATTGACAGGTATATTCTTTACCACTGAACCATCAGAGAAGCCCAAACCAACTATAATTCAATATCAAGAATAATCCCACCATAGATATATTCCATCCATCCCTTACTTAATCAAAATTTAGGTGATTGTTACATTAATGCACAATCAACTTTATTTCTTTTATTTTTCTTTCTCCCTTATTTTCTTCCATCTATATTTCACAGAAGAGGTAAATGAGGCACCACTTTGTGCCTGTGAATGAATAAATTAGTTGAAAACACCATTTGCTCCTGAATTTCCAAAGTATGCCAACAAAGTCATAACATCTCTATAGGCTGCTTCTCAGGAGACATGAATATACAAAAATAATATTCATAAGGAAATCTGATGATTAACAAAAAAAAAAAGAAAGAAACTAAACCAAGCAGATAGAAACAGGTACATGGTTTCTCATTAATTAGAACTTTTGGAAATTCATGAAAAAAAAAAAGAATCCATAGAGGTTCAGGATCTTTATATATGAAGCAAACATGTCCTTGTTATACACTGTACCATGTTTTTTACCTCTTTCCCCCTCCAGCTTCTCAAGACTGCAGGTCATGTACTGATGATAAGCTGCAGGTCTAGGCAATGAATACCAGATGCTCTCCATCACTACCATTTATCTGATCATCCCACTATTCATATGATTTTAAGTTTGTGCTTTTACTTTCCTTTACTGTTAAATGTAAGGTCCCTCTATCTTTTCTATGGAAACTTATGGGTGTTAATTTATTCTTCCCATGATTTTATACAAGCAACCAAGCATGAAAGCACTATAGTACTTGATCCTATGAAAAGGCACAGCGCTACCTTAGTACGGACTCAAAAGGACCATAGGAGATGGGAACTACCACGGTCAGTTGTAGTCTCTGTGTCTCTCCCATTCACCATTAGTTTCTCTCCTTCTTTTTGTTCTTTACTTATAATATCAAAAAACTAAGGAAAACCTGTGCCTCCTTTTGTGTAGTTTCACATAGAAAAACCCATGCTGACATAATTTTACTTTGAAATCAGTGCCTATTCAGTTAAGTTCAGTTCAGTCACTCAGTCGTGTCCGACTCTTTGCGACCCCATGAACCGCAGAAAGCCAGGCCTCCCTGTCTATCACCAACTCCCAGAGTCCACCAAAACCCATGTCCATCGAGTCGGTGATGCCATCCAACCATCTCATTCTCTGTTGTCCACTTCTCCTCCTGCCCTCAATCTTTCCCAGCCTCAGGGTCCTTTCCAATGAGTCAGTTCTTCGCACCAGGTGGCCAAAGTATTGGAGTTTCAGCGTCAACATCATTCCTTCCAATGAACAACCAGGACTAATCTCCTTTAGGATGGACTGGTTGGATCTCCCTGCAGTCCAAGGGACTCTCAAGAGTCTTCTCCAACACCACAGTTCAAAAGCATCAATTCTTCGGTGCTCAGCTTTCTTTACAGTTCAATTCTTACATCCATACATGACCACTGGAAAAACCATAGCCTTGACTAGATGGACTTTTGTTGGCAAAGTACTATCTCTGCTTTTTAATATGTTATCTAGGTTGGTCATAACTTTCCTTCTAAGGAGTAAGTGTCTTAATTTCATGGTTGCAATCACCATCTGCAGTGATTTTGGAGCCCAGAGAAACAAAGTCAGCCACTGTTTCCACTGTTTCTCCATCATATCAACTATTTTAATTGATGGATTTATTTGTTCTTGTGTTTTTACTTTGGCTATTGGTGATGTCTACCATTTTGTACATAAAAGACTTTGGCTGCTATTAGTTTTTTTTTTCCTCTAGTTGACATCAAAAGTTTTTTCTAATAACATGGCCTATAATTAGTCTGTCTTTATGAAAGTTAGAGGCCAAACAATGAAATCTATTTTTCTAATTGTTTTGTTTGTCAGGCTGGGAGATGATTGGTCTAAAATAAAAAGGTTAGCAAGAGTTTCATTAGTTCTAATAAGCAACATGGTTGGGTGTCATTTTAATATATTTAGGTTTGACAAGAAGCCTTTTTGTCAAATTTGAAAAATGGCTGGCTTGGCACATGCAATTTTCTATGTTGTGCTGTCATCGTCCCTCCAAAATAAAAGAAATAGAAAAATAGTAAGTTAGAGAAACAGGAAGCTAATAATTATTATAAAGCTGTACAATACATTTGTTAAATATGAAGTTAGAGGGATGAAAATGAGAAACAGGAGTTGAATCACTGTTCTTTTCAACTGAATATAAATGCACATATAGAGCTCCTGAAAGAATTTCATTACAAATAGTAATACTACTTACAACAGTTTATTGAGTACTGACTCTGTGTCCAGTACTTAACAGATTTCATCTCTTAATTCTTTAAATAAATCTAAGGTTTAAGTATCTCAATCCTGAGTTCACACAGTTCATAAGAGGCAGAGCCAAGACTCATGTTCAGGTCTATCTCAGTCTAGTATTTTTCCATGGAATGACATCAAAATTCTGGAGAAGTCATTTTCTCTACAAAGCATAATTACATTAGCTGACTCATCTCACTTACTGTTATAGCAGACAGGTAGCTAGATATGAGCAGAGAAATGGGGGCAAGGGGTTAGATGCCATGAAATCACACACCTTGTAAACAGTGGGTTCCATTAGAAGACAAACAAAAGCAGGAACCTCCAGATTGATAAGAAACCACACATTTTGGATGGTAAGTGTCCTAGAGGCAGACAAAGAAGGAAGGGGGAAGGCGGGAATCCTCTGTATCTGAATGTAACCTATTGCTCAAAATCTCTCATTACAACGAAATTGGCCTTGCAGATTAGAAGTACCCATCAAACACTGATGCCATGACACTCCTGATCTAAGCTAAATAAGCACAAAAATCCCTCCTTCCCTTGGGAAGATGAAGCTAGAAATATCAGGGAATATTATCCATCCCCCAAATCCTCCTTCCCTAGGGAATATTCCTCCCTCTATTTGTATCCTCTTCATAACTGGCTTGCCAAGGAAATTCAAGGAAGAGCTACTCACCTGTTTGCCTGCTGTCCTGCTGAGAGCATAAATTTTGCTTAAATAAACCCTCACTTTACTTCCTTAACCTTTTTGTTTTGTCTTTGAATTATTTCTGTGATGAAGAACCTTAAATTCATCAAGAACATCTCGTAAGCATTTATTACTTCATTTTGAACATATTTATTGAGAACTATAATTAATACACATTGCCTGTACTCCTGTGGTTTACATTTTAGCCAGAAACACAGAAATATCAACCAGTAATGGGTTATGACAGATGAGGGGAAAGGGCAAAGAGGACTCAAGATGGAGTGATTAATTCTGCTTAAAGGGAGGAAAGAGGGCTCAAGTTAGAATAAAAATGTAGAGGTGTGAAACACCAAGGTTCTTTAAGGGTACAGCAAGATAGTCAGGACTCCCATAGGCTAAGGGTAGACAGCCAGGACTCCCATAGGGTAAGGGTAGAAAAAGAAGAGAAGAAGGGGACAGAAGGGATTATTGCATCAGGGGGAACAGGCAGTGAAGTGTTTGCTTGCCATTCTGGCCATACCGCTTCCTAGAAAGAGAGCTTCAAACTCTAGTCACTTATTTAGAAGATTGTTTTATAGTATTTAATGTTCTCATAAGTTTAATAAATGTGTAAATTTTTAAAATCAAATAAAACATAAGGTTGAGAAGTGGAATATTTCCTGCCATATCAGTAAACAAAGGCTATCATACATAGCCTTTTGTCAGCAGCTGCAGTCACCATGGATGGTAAGCTGGCGAGACCAGAGGAAACTCAGGATGTGAAAACATAGAATGCTGGGCCCAGGTAGGTGATATGCATATCAAAGGAATTGTTTCACTGAGACCAGACTCTTGCATCTTTCCACACATAGAAAAGCACTACATTCCCTAACTTGGGATATTTGGTTTTCCTTTAATTAACAATAATCTTTTGAAGTTCAGACTACCTGCCATTTGTTGCAAAACTTCAATATAACCTGGCTCCCCTCCTCACCTCTTCAGAGCAGTTCTCTCAGAGTTACTTGGGATATTATTTCCCAGGCCTGAAGTCCTAAAAACTCCCACCAAATAAACATAACTTTCAATGTTTCAATGCTTAGGTTGTGAATATTTTTTTAGGTCCACAAGGTGAAAAGCACAATGAGCCTTAACAGAAACAAAGTGCATTGTATTCTTCGTTACTAACCATAAGAGTAATAAGCAATGACCAATTTTGGTGGCAAAGTTCAAGATGATATGGAGATCTTTAAAAAAGTGCTCATTTATCATGAGACACTGTGAAACATTGAAATTATAAAGATTATGTATAGAATCATCAGATCAAAATACAAAAACCCAGAAATATTTTAACCCCAAATAAACAGTTCTTTTCATTAGACAGTGAAAAAAGCAGAAACATTACTTTGCTGACGAAGGTCCATCTAGTCAAAGCTATGGTTTTCCAGTAGTCATGTATGGATGTGACACTTGGACTGGAAAGAAAGCTAAGTGCCAAAGAATTCATGCTTTTGAACTGTGGTGTTGGAGAAGACTCTTGAGAGTCCCTTGGACTGCAAGATCAAATCAGTGAATCCTAAAGGGAATCAGTTCTGAATTGGAAGTGTTAGGTAGTTAGAATAGGAAAAAGGGGTCCAGAATGGCAGTAGCTACAAGACAAGGAAGGGGAAAAGCCCATGAAAATAGAACAAAGTAAGGTCTGAGGACCAGAGTGAGGACCTCAAGTAGAACACAGCACCCCTGTTTTAGCCTAATTTACATAGAGCAGGCCGGAGGTGGGGAGGAGAAAAAACATATAAAAAGAGGAGCCAGAGGGCCAGGGATCTCTCTCTTCTCTTCACGTCTTTTGGGTCAGCATGCCCTCACACCTCGAAGATGCATTTTCCTTTATTTTCTAAATAAAACTGAGTAGTAACACGGAGCTGTAACGCTGCTCTGTCTGAGAGCTGTAACACTGATCTGTCTGAGAGCTGAGACATGATCAGTCTGAGTTGTGACATGCTGAGGGTTTTAATGTCCGTTGCTTCAAAGTTTTGTTGTGATGAGACAGAACCGAGGAAATTACACACTCCCCTGAGAGAAGGACTGATGCTGAAGATGAAGCTCCAATACTTTGGCCACCTGATGCAAAGAAGACTCATTGGAACCCTGATGCAGGAAAAATTGAAGGTGGGAAGAGTAGGGGATAACAGAGGATCAGATGGTTGGAGAGTATCACCCACTCAATGAACATGAGTTTTGAGGAAGCTCTGGGAGTTGGTGACGGACAGGAAAGCCTGGCGTGCTGCAGTTCATGGGATCGCAAAGAGTTGAACATGACTGAACAACTGAACTGAACTGATTCCAAATGATAGTTCTAGGGAGTCATCAGTCACATGCAATGTGTTCACTTTGGACTCAGTCAAAAGGGTTTCATGAGTATGTATATGATGGGCAATGTTTTAATTATTTGATTGACAAGAGCAGTCCAGAAAAGAGAAAAGTTGCAGGTGGATATAACATTTTCTTCCTGGAGTTTCATGTATATGCATACGCCCTCTATAGCTCTTGCTGTGCCAATGTTCTTGGTTTTATGCAGTCGTCAGATAGGACTGTGGCTACTCTTGGCAAAGTGCACAGCACTGCACTTGTATCCTGTGGCTACACATAAATATCACTTTATAGTGATGAGATGGCATATTGAGTACTGCAGTCAGACAAGGAGAGAACTGAAAAATTATGAAGCACATGAAATCAAACTGGTATATTTAGTTTTCTTTGAACAGTAATATAACATTTTAATAACAAGTATTAACAAATAACTCTCATTCTTTCAGAAGGTGATGGGTCAGAAGTCTGGCTCCTTAACTTATTTTGAAGGGACAAAATTGGAGATCATTTTACTTCTGAGATATATAGCCCTTCCATTTAATTAATTTCATATTTTAAGCCTTAAGTATGTTCCAAAAAGTTTCTGTGAATTCAAAAGTTCCAGGCATTCATGCACACTCTCCTTTTGATCTTGATGAAGCCACACCAATTTTTTCAGCCACATGCAAATGCAAAAAGTAAGTCATATCATATTTTGGCAGCAGCCAAAGTGGATAACAAACCACACTTCAGAAAGCACAGATTCAGTTAGGTTGCCTTTAAGGGAGACCTCACTGCTGTGTACGGCAAAGTTAAAAGAGGAACATATCATACTGTCAAAGACAAGTGGGCTGTGTGAACTGCAAGCTCAAAAGCCTCGCAAGCCTCGCAGTAATCTCAACCACATGCCAAGTCTCAGAAAATGGGGCAGCGTCTCCTTTGGAGATGGGAAAAGCACTCCAAGGCATGCAAAACCGACAACTCTCCGTGAGAGATGGATGTGCCGTGGAATGTTTTCTGCCTTCAAATAATTGTTCAAATGCTCTGCAAGGTGTCTTCATTAGCTAAATAAATACCTTTGAGAGCAATTTTTATTCATCCAGAGCAGAGTTAGAGTAACTATTTCCATGACTCTTTAGGAGGTCAGGCACTTCAAGGGTAGATTTATGTTACTTTGAAAACCACATATAGCTGTTCTGTTAAAATGCTCTTTTTATAACAGAAAGCATGGTATGTCAAACCTAAAAAATTGCATTTTCTCTTTTGTGTTGTAATTCTGATATTTCATTCTTGATCAGTCAAATCCCAGTTCACTAATATACTCAAAGCTTGACTCACTTCACTTCATTTCATTGTTTGCTCAGAACAGATTGTATAAGAGGCAAGAAGGTCAAGATTATTGATTAAAACCCACAGCAACGAAGTATCTATTAAACCCAAGGTAACTGACAACCTGTGACTCAATCCGCATGGAATTTTTCTAGATGGAGTAATTTTGACAGAAATCAGCAACATTATAAGATCACAACAAAACAAAAATATCACTACCTATATTACCATCTAGAAATTAAGATGCTCACATCTATAGGGTAAATATCTCTACTTCCACACACCCTTCTTCCATTTCCATGGTTACCACACTAGTTCTCACAATCTCAGTCAGGTGTGGACCATCATAAGTTTTCCAACTGAATTTTCTTTTTTGGGACCTTACACCAAAATTTTGTTCCACTCAAATAGAAAAATTAAAAATCTGTTATTCTGCTTCCATTTCCCTCATTTTACTGAGCCTATATTGGTCCAAAAAGATAAACCAGTCATTAATGCACCTAGCTATATTATCCCACACATTTCAATGGGAAACCATTATAGTAATGCTAGATACTGTTCAACATGATGATTGCATAAATTCATCAGCTAAACAACAGTGCCTTTTTGTGGTTAAGTTATTGATAGATGTTATCAAGTTCTCCATTGGTTGCTCTTTTCTGGCTTCTTAAAGCAAAACAATCATAACCTATTTTAGTGTCAGGAACTTTGAGAATGGGATAAAAATGATAGTTATTCTTCCTAGGGGAAAAATATATTTAAAAAAAAAAACCAAATTCCACACACACTCTCATGTATTCTAAGGTTAAAGAATCCCTTGATTTACAATTTTATCACCATGTTTTGGCCAGTCTACTGGCTACTCGTTAGGGTAAAAATGTACCTCAATAAACAAGCAAATGGCAGCAAATAGTCACATCATATTAGCCAAGGAAGACTGTGGCAGAGTTTGAAGAAATTTGCTATTTAAAAATCTCAAACTGATTTTGTCAATCTCCTCAATCTTTCACCATTTCTTCATCTATGGAAGACTTCCCACCTTTGCCAGTCTCTGAGATGATGGAGCTGGGTGGATTACTCTAACGTTTCCCTATGATGACACTCATAACGCTACTTCCTACAGTAGCTTCTTAATTCAAGGAAGCTCCAGCCGTGGCTCTCCAGGGCTCTCTGTTTAAACTCCAGGCAGATGCTCCTCTCAGCAATGAATGGCTCCAGTCAGCAGCTGAGCACATCAGTTACAGCCTCCTACAGCTGCTCCCCAAGAATCCCATTGCTTCTTACATGCTCAGATGACCTTCAACAGCATCTTGATCTCTCAGGAGCTGCACATTTGAGCATTTCTTTGTCAGCAGCACTTCGAAAGGAGTCTTATGGCAATGCTCTAATGAAGCCATTCCCCTAATCTGAGGAGCTGGTTCTGTTTTCAAACTGCTCATCCCCCTCCCCTCACTCCACTTGATGGAACAAGACTATATGGCATCGTACTTCTAACTGCTTCTTCAGCGCTTGCTGGGTCTTGAAGCAGCTTCTCCTTTAGCTCCAAATGATTTACTGTGCATACAAAGAGTAACTTCCAAGCAGTTTCCTATAGCTAACCATATTCTTGCCTTGTCACTCCTCAAGCCCCTCTCCCCACCAGCTGCCTCATTTCTAAAGTTGGCTGTGACTCTCCACAGGAAGAAGACTACTTTCATAGTACTGTGAAATGGAATATTTCTTATCCTTTTCAGTAAACAAGGATGTCACAGTCATCAGGGATTCCAGCCTTCCAAATGTAAATTTTTGAGCCCAGGAAGAACAATAACGGCTATCCAGCATCCACTAGTCACTTGTGATAACAGCTCCTCAGGTAAGCTCCTGAGGAGCTGGGAGGATGAGAGAAAGCACAAGAGGCAGCCATCCACCACATCCACCACTCCTCAAGGAATTAAGGATGTGAATAATCAGGAAGTAAGATTTGGCCCAGATAGCTGAGATGTATATGGAACGAATGAATTCAGTGAGCCCAGACACTTGCATCTTCCCATACATGAAAGATTGCTAAATTCCTTACTTCTAGATATCTGATTTTCCTTACTCAACAACAATCTTTTGTTATTTAGGGCCTCTTAGGTGGCACAAACTACCCGTCCCTTGCTGAAAACTTCTTTATAATGGACTCATCCTCCCACTTCCTCAGAAACAGTTCTCTCAGGAGATGCTGTCTCCTGGGGCTCGAAGTCCTAAAAAATTCCCACCAAATAAACATAACTCAACTTTTAGGTCTTGTGTATTTTTTCAGTCAACAGTACCCTGCATATACAACTGTTCCAGCTCCTATCTAACTTTAGGGCAGTTATTTGCCAAATGCCTCCTGTCAGTATTGCCCCACTGGTTTGTAAGTTCCTTGAAGGGAAAGGCTAATTCTTGTTTGTGGATCTTTGTTTTGTTTTCCTAACACCTAGAACAATGCTTAGCCAAAGGCAAAAGCTTAAAGAGTGTGCTTTGGTTGCATTAAACTTAGTGTCCAAAGTCAGGTAACTGGTTTACCGGAGAAGAGTCCCAAATTGCTTTTCATTACTTTTCCCACAAGGCACAGATGAAGCTGTAAAGGTTAAGGCCTGGAATATAGCTGGACAACTCATAGATCCCAGGGTAAATATACTACCATAGCTCTATAACCTCTCTTTAGGTTATTTTTCTTAAATTTTCAGTCTGTGTAGATAATAAAAGATTCCCATTTCTACTCATATCATTGTGTATTTGTAGCTGTAATATTCATTAAGGATACAACTGAAATGTTAATCATAATTACACCCAAAAGTTAATAAAGAGAAGCCCAAGGCTCACATAAATACCAGCATTTAATATTTATGCATACTTTTATCTTTTCCTTCCTAATTTATCTTCCGTTCTGATGATTAGTTTGAGACCCCAATATATGTGTAATTAATTTTAAAATTTATTTTAAAATTTGCTTTTTATGTTCAGGAATGATATATACATGTGTTGGGTTTATATTAATAATATATAATTTTTCAAGAATGTAAAGAGGTAATTGTTATTGTATAAAATGCTTACCTATGTAGATGATAGAGATTAAAACATATTTCTTGAGAGTACTTACAAGTAGAAACACTTGACATCTTAGGAAGAAGATTTGTATCAGTCAGGATCCAGTCAGGAAAATAGGAACCAATATAATTCTTTCACATAAGGGGGTTTAATACAGGGAATTGTTTACACAAGTAATGAAGGACTAAACAGACAAAGCATATGAAGATGAGCAATTCAGAGACTTGTAACAGGAAGCCACTGATATCCCTGCTTGTAAACAGGTATCACTACCAGATCCTAGAGATGGGGACTGTTCATCAGGAGCTAGATCCACAGCAGAGGACTACCTGGCATGAGCTGGAGTCAAGGAAAAAGGCATGGGGCAATGAGACAGCAAAATAGTCTGCCTTCTCCCTTTCTTCTGTCTCATTTCTTGCCAGTGTCTTCCACTGGATGAATCCTGCCAGAAAACAAAGAAGCTTGGAAACACATCCATGGAGGCCGGGTTGGTCAGCCAATCCCATGATACAAAACATAACAAAAGAGTTACAAAGAATAGCTTTGAGACCAAATAGGCAAAAATTACTGTTACTGTCATCTTTCCTTTCATATTAGGTAATATTTTTTTTTTCTTAGCACACATTTTTTTTTTTTTTCTAATTACTGTAACCCAAAACCCTGCATTGGTATAAATTTATTATATCTTTTCACATAGATTTTCTTCACAGAAAGGAAGAGTAATTAATTTTACTAATGTTTTACAGAATAACTTCATTGTCTAATTCTTAAATAAAAGTCACTTGAAATCAATGAGAACAATCTCAATTATATCCCAATAGAAAGGATAAAAAGAGGACAGAATCTATCTGTACATTATTAGCTCACTGGAAAAAGAAGGTAAAGTCTTTTGAATATCTACTTGAGTCAGATAATCTGAGAAATTTCTTGTATGTCTAATTTATTTTAATTTTCCCAGTCATCCAAAGAGTTGGATATTACTTTTTACTTCTCAGCGAATGAAATTGAGTCTTAAAAAGATGGTGACACTTAGAACCAACTTCATATATTTTGTAAGTATCAGAGCTGAACATCATCTGAGGTCAATCCAATGCATAAACCACACTAGGCTACTTAGAAATATTGGTTTTAACTAGTTTCATGAGGAGATATAGCCTAAATAATACTGAATGAGAAAAACATGAGAAGAATTTTGTCTGATTATTGGCTAACTTGTATTCTTAGGGGCCTTCACTCATTCATTCTATCATTTATTCAATATTTATTTTAGCTCAACTTACATGACAGCCCTTATTGTAATCACTGAGTAGGGCTTTCAGAGATTAAGATCCCTACGTTCAAGGAACTGTTACAACCTGCCACACAATGGATAATTAAAACTTGTATACATCTTTTCTACTAGTCAGTGGTTCTCAACCTGGGGTGATTTTTTCCCCAGCAAGTGTTTGCTAATATCTAGAGATACTTTGGAGTGTCACAACTAGGGCATGCTACTATGTCTTAGGTGTTGAGGCCAGTGTATAGGTCCACTCAGGCTGCCATCAGAAACTATCATAAACAGAGTGGTTTACAAAGAGGAAATGATCATTTCTCATAGACTTAAACATCCAAAAGCATGACATTGGCAGATTTGGTGTCTGATGAAACCTCACTTCCTAGATGACTGTCTCTTCACTGTAACCTCATATGGTGGAAAGGGGGAGAGATTTCTTTAGGGTTTCTTTTATAAAAACACTAATCCCATTTTTGAGGGCTTCATGCTTGTGACCTAAGCACCTTCCAAAAGCCCCTTTTCTTAATGCCGTAATGTTGGCATTAGGGTTCAACATATGAATTTGGGCAGGACACAGACATTCAATACATAGCAGTCAGGCAGCCAAGGATGCTCCTAAATGTCTCACAATATACAGAAAATTTCTTTTCCTCTACCACACACACACATTCATTATATGATTCAAAATGTTAACAGTGCCAAGGTTGGGAAACCCTGTTCTAGATAGATATGAAAGTATTTTCTACTTTTGAGTGTGTATATATTAGATTCCTATTTGCTGCCAAAGCAAATTACCACAAAGAGTGGTTTAAAACAACACTAATTTATCCCATAATTATAGGTTAGATGTCCAATATAAATCTCTCTTAGTGAAAACTGAGGTATTGGTAGAATTGTTTTTTCCTGGAGTCTCTAAGAGGCAATCCATTTCCTTTCATCTTCCAGCCTCCAGAGGGTCCTCATATTTATTGGCTCACAATTCCCTTCCTCTGTCTTTAAAGCCAGAAAGGGTGGCTTGAGTATTTCTTACATTCCATCACTGTGACCCACTTCCACAGTCATATCTCTGTTTGATTCTCTTCTTCTGCCTCCCCTTTTCACTTTTAAGTACTTATGTGATATCCTTGGGTCCATCTGGATAATCTAAAATAATGTCCCTATTTTAAGGTCAGCTGCTTTGTAATCTTAGTTCTCCTTTGAGTCATGGTCATCTGCTTACACAAAGAAGGATGCATGTGCAATTTTTAGCAAAGTTATTTGTACCTAGGAGGTATTGAACTAAAGTGAATTGCCCAAGGGATTTAAAAAAAAAATTAAACTGACTTAATCCTAGATGTCTTTTTAAAATAGGCTACCTTTAAAAGGTAAGGTCCTAAGTCTAATAAAAGAGTATACATATGTTAGCTCTGCACTGACAAAAAGTTCTTCCTCAAATCTTCAACATGCTGTTTTAAAACACATCTTCACATTCACTTGCTCAAATCAAAATCTGAAAGAATAAGTGAAATTCTAATAGTGGTATTCTTAACCCTTTAAAATGATAGCCTCCTACTTCTGTTTGGCATTAGGAATCTTTGCCTACAATATTAGTAGTGAGTTTGTCCCATACAAAGTGTATTTGTATTCTCAAAATAACATTGCTAAGAGAATATGTGTGTGTGTGTGTGTGTGTATACATATATATATATATACGTATATAGATAGTAAAATACTGCTATCCAATTTAAATATATTTTCACTGCAACATGCAATCACTATTCTGCATTTGCGAAAACATGGGGATTAGAAGAGGATAAGGATGCTATGACCTGGAATAAAAATAAGCAACCTAAGTCATAAATGCCTAACTAATCCTTTTAATTTAAAAATTTTCCTGTTATGTCAGCATTCTTGGTGTTATGCCCTAAAGATAGCATCAATACATTAAATCACAGCTTAAGCAAAGTGATTAGCATGAAGGCAGGGAGAAAGAAGTACATACACATATACAACCAATACATTTCTGCTGAGTCCCTCATATTTGTCAGGAACTGTTCTGGATGTTTGGGAGTCAAAAGGGATTAAGACCCAGTCCTCACCCACAAAGAGTAACTGAGGTTCTTATTTGGGCAAATTTAGTGATTCCACAAGCATTTTGCTCACAGAAGTCTATAAAATGTAGAGGGTATGTACATTTTTCTAGAGACCAGGTCTGCAAATTTTAAAATGGGTCAATGACTGCAAAATGTTTAAGAACCATTGGTCTAGATGCAAACTGGCTTCCTGGGTGGCTCAGCAGTAAAGAATCTGCCTGCAATGCAAGAGACACAGGAGATAACTGGTTCAGTCCCTGGGTTGGGAAGAGCCCCTGGAGGAAGAAACGGCAACCCACTGCAGTATTCTTGCTGGAGAGGAGCCTGGTAGGTTACAGTCCTAGGGTGGCAAAGAGGTGGACACGATTGAGCATGCATGCGCTCTTAATGTGGGTTAGAACATCTGACAGCTTAGTTCAGACACATGAGCCACCTTTCCTTTGTCTATCTTCTGCTCTTACTAGGTAACTAAAGGACTGCTGAAGGAATGGGAGGGAAGTGGTGCAGGTCAGGACACAGAGTGACTTGTGGTCCAGGTCAGAGAGCATCAGATCACAGAGTGACTAGTATTCTGCACATTGAACTTTACCATTAGTCTTAACTGTGTCTCTTTAACTCTTGACACTATACATAATTAATTCTTATTGTCCTGCAACAAATCACATGATAAGCAATATCATTAGCAGATTCAAAATTTCTCCTCTGCTAAATTTTTGTCTTTATCCGTCATAAAGGTTACAAGTGTTATTTCATTCAGAATGTAGTTAATAAAAACAGCAAAACCCTAATTGTCTTTGTAGTAATTTTTGACTATACACATAATTTGGAGAAGAAAACAGTAAATTTATTTTATAGATCAAATCCTATTGCAATAACTGTCCTATTGCAATAATTGTCCTAGGAGAACACAAATTATTTCACCAGACTAAGATATTATTTGCAGGGTTTCTCAAAATAAGTGGACCAGCTAAAGCTTGGTAATCTTTTATTTATAGAAAGATTTTCATACTGATGGTGTATACTGCATTGGGATTTGACATGTATTATTTACACAGTTGTTTATTTTTTTTTTTTAGGGAAAAATAAAGATACCAAGATAGGCAACAAATGTAACTGCTCTTAATTATAACACAAAACCAAACCATTAATACCAAAAAAATAAAAATATGATCAGTCTGAGACTTGAGATACTTATCAAGCTATGTGCTTCAAGAAGCAGAATGACTATCCATCAATCTCTGAAGGGACTTTCAATGGGCAGCAAATCTTGCTTAAAGGGTTATCTATTTTAAAATAGCTTCAAATTGCATTTTGAACTCTTTATTACCCAAACTGGAAATATGGCTTTACTCAGTATCAAAATGAGTGATAAATTTTGTTCCTCTTCAACACAGCCCATTCTCAGGTATCCTTTTAGTTAATATTTGCCAAAATGAGTTAAAACTTAAAGCTTAGAAGAGAAGGACAAAGCCAGAATTGCTCCCTAACAACGCTGACTGCAAGATATAAAACTCTTTGCTTTTCTTGTCCCACTTCTACACCCTCCCAAAAAATTATCCAAATCATGAGTAGATCAGAGGTACTGGAGTAGAACCTTCCTTGCTGGCACAATTTACTAGTAACAAAGATGCTAATTTAAATTTTGACATCACTCCCCTTATTGTTACCAAATCACAAAATTTAGCAGTAGTTTTCATAAAATTCCTTCTGTAGAAAAAAGGCATAGTTCAGTCAACAGCATGAAATATCTATCAATATTTTTTTTGCTCTTTCTCATTTCTCTCATTTACTAATGACAACATATTGAAAGTTTATAAGAAAATATTACCAAATTACTCATTCCCTCCTTGTAGAATTTTGGATTTTTGCATACTTTTGATCAATAATGTGATTTTAATACAAGATTTTATATTAAATAATATATATATATGTATAAATATAACTATATACTAACTTTTGGTTAGGAATATATGACCACTACACTTAAAGAGAGAATTTTTTTTTTTTCAAAGAAAAGTACTATTTATTGAAATCTACCGTCTCTTTCTGCTACTGTTTTTACCTCAACTGCAGAAAAGGCATGGCCAATAATTTTTTCTAAAGACTATAAAAGAAAACAAATATTCAGAAGAGATAAAAATGTTTATTCTGGAAGAGGTACCAATATTCAAATAAAAATTTCACTAAAAATTAGTTCAATGAATCTTATTTCTTATGAACCTTAGTAGCTACATCAATAACCTAATTCAGTATCAATACACTCACAAATAAAATGAAGTTATGATTTTCTGGAAGCTGGCCTGATATGCACTGCCAGGTAACCATAGCATTTTTAGCCAGATTGAAATATCTGAAAAGAAAAATGAAACAGTCTACCTGAAAAGTGCATGAATTTTAAAAGTGTATGCAAGATTTTACTGCTTTAAAAGGTCTAGCTCATATAAAGTCCATATGAGTAAACCTGAGCTTTTCTGTGCCGGTACATTTGAGTGAATAATTTTGCTGAAGTCTAGATCACAAATGATGTCTGAAAGATTTGTTTTTCCCAGTTTCACAAATTAGGCATATTTTTTTCTAAAATCTTTGGATCCCAAACCATTATCTTTCTGGACATCAATACTACTTAACATCTTATGGTGTGGCATGCTAAGTCACCTCTCAGTTGTGTCCAACTCTTTTGGACCCCAGGGCCTGCAACCCCGCAGGCTCCTCCGTTCATGGGCTTCTCTAGGCAAGAATAGTGGAGTGGGTTTGCCATGCCCTCCTCAGGGGATCTTCCCAACCCAGGGATGGAACCATAGTCTCATTATGTTTCCTGCTTGGCAGGCAGGTTCTTTTACCACTAGTGCCACCAGTAGCTACTATTACTGCCTTATATATTAACATATTAACAGAGTAAATGTTTCTGTTAGGTAGTTAAAATAGGAAAAAGGTAGTTAGAATAGGAAAAAGGAGTCCAGAATGGCGGTGGCTAAAAGATAAGGAAGGGGAAAGCCCACAAAAATAGAACAAAGGAAGGTCCTAGTACCAAAGTGAGGACCTCAGGTAGAAGAAACAGCACCCCTGGCTAGCCCAGTTTACATAGGGCAGGCCCAGGAGAGAGGAGAAAAAACATATAAAGGATGAGCCAAAGGGCCAGGGCTCTCTCTGTTCTTTTGTGTCTTTTGGATTGGCATGCCCTCACACTCGAGGATGTGTTTTCCTTTACTTTCTAAATAAAACTGAGCTGTAACATGGAGCTGTAACACTGATCTGTCTGAGAGCTGAGACACAGTCTGTCCGAGAGTAGTGATACGCCGAGGGCTTTAACATCCATTGCTTCAAATTTTTCTTGTGACAAGACAGACCAAGGAAATTACACACTCCCCTGACATTTCCATTGGACAAAACCCTTGGGAAATACGACAATCCTATTAACTAATGGGGCATAAGCTCCAAAATGCTTACAAATTATTTTCTTTCTAAATTGAAAATCTGTATATTTTAGACCAACATAAAATATAAAAATGGGGGAAGCTTAGGTAAGGCTCCACTGTTACTAGTAAATCACTGTGGGAACAATCTATAAAAACTAATACAACTTTATTTATATCATTTTTCTTATAACTGAACTTTGAGCCAGTGGTTGGTATTCAGGTATTGACTAGTCTGCATTAATTTAGTGCATTTTGCCTTCCACAGGATCTTTACCATAATGTGAATTGGGGTAACATATTCCCTGGTGGTTCAGTGGTAAAAATCTCATCTGCAATACAGGAGATGTAAAATTCATGGGCTTGATCCATGGTTGGGAAGATCCCCTGGAGGAGGAAAAGGCAACTCACTCCAGTTCATGGGGCAAACTTATGGAGAAAGGAGCCTGGCAGACTACAGTCCATGAGGTCACAAAGAGTCAGACATGAGTGAGCATGCATGAACGAATTGGGGTAAGCAAAAAAATGATTTATGGTAGAATAGGTAGTAATTCCTTACAGAGGGAATGAGAATGAGTATGTACACACCTAACCCTGAAGCTGAGATCTCAATTATTTGATACCATTCATAACATAATTTTAGAGAGTAAATGACTACTATTTTCTCATAAGCAGATGACATATGTGTATATACATATATATTATCACATATAAGGTGGTCTTATACATTTATCTCTGTTTCAAATTGATGAAATAAAGCTATAGATCCTATATAAAAACTAAGGTCATTTTCTGGAGATTATTTTGCCCCTAAAAACAAACAAACAAAAAAACCCCAAAAATGAGCTCGTAAATTCAGAGAACAGATTGGTGGTTGGGAAAAGAAAGGCAAAACAAGTGACTGGGATTAAAAAGTACAAATTTTCAGCTCTAAAATAAATAAGTCATGGGGATATAGTGTTCCACATGTTGACAAATGGAGGAGGTTATGGAAAGGACATGACAACAGGTTGACCCTAGAGCTGGACTCAGGCAATCTGAGACTCTTCTCCCTCTCCCCTGTCAGTTCTGCTCACTGTTTGCACTACCAGCAGCCATTTCAAGGACTCAACCTTAAGAAAGCAATGTGTTTTTTAGGACTGTCTGGACTGAAAACATGCCTGAACTCTCTTAAGGGCTCAATATAAACTTTTAAGATTCTTCCAAGTAGGTATGGAGGTCCACTCATCTTATGATCACTCAAGACTAGCCTCATATGTAAGTTTTCTCGTTTCTTAAAGCTGCCCCCTACCAACCTCAACTGGTCTCAATCTGAACTGGTCTGCCTCTTTCTCAGGTCTCTTCTTGACCTTTGTGTATGGGTACTAGTTTTGGATTTCACCAGAGGACCTCTAACTGATCTTGCTTCTCTTTCTGTGTTGGGTGCTAAAATTCTTAGAACTAAAATTTTTACCAAGCCCTAAAATATATACAGAAATCATACCACAAATTTTATGATTCAACCTCATATATAATTATATCCTACTCATATATAATTATATCCTACTCTTCTTACCTTATCTTTTGCTTCTGATTTATCCTATTCACCTTGGTGTACTAAATACTTTTTATAAGCCATTTTTAATTCCAATCCACTGTAAAATAGAGTGCTAATAATAAATGATATTTGAATGTGCTGTCTTTTGACATTACAAAGATTTTCTTTAAACAATGACTAAGCTAGAGGCAAGGATCTAACATGGTCATAGTTAAAGATCTTTGAGTTGAAAGAGGATGGGATTTACAACTAGGATATACACTAGAGAGTAATCTTGTAATAAATTGCTCGTGAAGAAAGAAAAGGGAAGATTGAACAGAGCAAGAATTTGAGCTGTGGTGGATGCTGTTCAATGACTTCAGCTGCTCTAGAGCCAAAATGGCCCATCAGTTATCTAACTGGACAGAAGACAGAAGCTTTTATAACCCCTGCTTTAATGAGTCATCAGTCATTGCTGCTGCAGGTAGAACTTAATCTTTCCTCTCTATGTTGTTGTTCAGTCTCTAACTCATGTCTGATTTTTTGTGACCCCATGAACTGCAACACGCCAAGCCTCCCTGTCTCTCGCTCCTGGAGTTTGCTCAAGTTCATGACCACTGAGTATGTGATACTGTCCAACCATCTCATTCTCTGCCGCTCCCCTCTCCTTTTGCTTTCAATATTTCCCAGCATCAGGGTCTCTTCCAAAGAGTCAGCTCTTCAAATCAAGTGGCCAAAGTATTAGAGCTTCAGCATTGGTCCTTCCAATGAATATTCAGGATTGATTTCTTTAGGATTGACTGATTTGATCTCCTTGCAATCCAAGGGATTCTCAAGAGTCTTCTCCAGCACTGCAATTCAAAAGCATTAATTCTTTGGCACTCAGCCTTTTTTACGGTCCAACTCTCACATCTGTACATGACTACTAGAAAAATCATAGCTTTGACTATACAGACCTTTGTTGGCAAAGTGATATCTCTGCATTTTAATATGCTGTCTAGGTTTGTCATAGCTTTCCTTCCAAGGAGCAAATGTCTTTCAATTTCATGGCTGCAGTCACCATCTGCAGTGATTTTGGAGCACAAGAAAATAAAGTCTGTCACCATTTTTATTGTTCCCCCATTTATTTGCCAGAAAGTGATGGGACTGTATGCTATGATCTTAGTTTTTTGAATATTGTGCTCTAATCCAATGTTCTCACTCTCCTCTTTCACCCCATCAAGAGGCTCTTTAGTTCCTCTTCACTTTCTGCCATTAGCACGGTATCATCTGCATATCTGAAGTTGCTGGTATTTCTCCCCTCAGTCTTGATTCCAGTTTGTGATTCAACCAGCCAAGCATTTCACATGATTTACTCTGCATATAAATTAAAAATTCAGGGTGACAATATACAGCCTTGTACTCCTTTCCCAATTTTGAACCAGTCAGTTATTCTGTGTCTGGTTCTAAGTGCTGCTTCTTGACCTGCATACAGGTTTCTCAGGAGATGGGTAAGGTGGTCTGGTACTCCCATCTCTTTATGAATTTTTCCATAGATTGTTGTGATCCACACAGTCAAAGGCTTTAGTGTAGAGAGAGAAGCAGAAGTAGATTTTTTTTTTTTCTGGAATTCCCTTGCTTTTTCTATGATCCAACAGATACTGGCAATTTGATCTCTGGTACCTCTGCCTTTTCTAAATCCAGCTTGTACATCTGAAGTTTTCAGTTCACATACTGTTGAAGCCAAGCTTGAAGGATTTTGAGCATAACATTACTAGCATGTGAAATATGTGCAATTGTACAACAGTTTGAACATTCTTTGACATTGTCCTTTAGGACCGGAATTAAAACTGACCTTTTCCAGTTCTGTGACACATTATTTTGCTTACATGTTTAAGTGCTGGTCAAAACTCCTTCTACTCTGCCTAGAGAAAACCTAGAGTATATCTCCCTGAAAGGGCACAGGTTGAATGATAAACGTTCCGTATACTGTGTGTGTGTGAATGCGTGTGTGTCTTAAAACAATACACATTTGTTATTTCCATTTCTATCCTAGAATGCTTTAATTGCTCAGAGTCTCACAAGGCAGCAGTCAGGGTGTTGGCTGGGACTGTTATATATATATTCACTTATTATACAATATCTTTAGGTGTCTTATTTTGTGCTGTATACAACCTAGATTCTAGATGCTGACTTTAGTAGAAACCACTGTGTTATATGGGTTTCCCTGGTGGCTCAGAAAGTAATGAATCCAACCACAGTGCAAGAGACTTGGGTTTGATCCCTGGGTCAGAAGATCCCCTGGAGGAAGGCATGGCAACCCACTGCTGTATTCTTGCCTGGAGAATTCCATGGACAGAGGAACTAGGCGGGCTGCAGTCTATGCAGTGGCAAAGAGTTGGACATGATTGAGCAAGTAACACTAACTGTGTTCTATATTTGAATTTTTAAATGTTTGAACATTTAAATTTTATGTTTATCATGACAGTATTGTGATAGAGATCTCCCTTCATAATAAGTATTCAAGTTATATATATTCTATACTCATGAACAATAAAAACTGCTGTTAGTAAATGCTATACCAAATGGTTTGAAATGTTGGACAAATAGGTAACTTGATTTAATAGCATTAAATATGGGCAATGAAAAATTTATTTTCTTACTACGTCTATCAGCCAATTTCCATCCCTATGAAGCAAAACTCCAATATACCACATTCTTCAAATTCCATGAGTACATACATACATACATACATACCTCAGTTGGTGAAAGAAAACATGGAGATAACTAAAGCACTAAAGTGAAAGTGTTAGTCACTCAGTCGTGTCTGACTCTATAAGACCCACCAGGTTCCTCTGTCCATGGGATTCCCCAGGCAAGAATACATGAGTGGGTTGTCATTACCTTCTCCAGGGGATCTTTCCAACCCAGGGATTGAACCTGGGTCTCCTGCATTGCAGGCAGACTCTTTGCCATCTGAGCCACCAGGGAAGTCCCAAATAAAATATACTTAGTAGAATAAGTACTAGAAGGTGCTACTATGTAAAAATTACTTTGCATAGTTCTCAATACAAGTGTTATAAATTGTGTTATGATTTGTTTTTCATTTTTTTAACTTAAATAACTATTTCTCTTTCAAATCAAAAGCAAATAACCACAGTGGATTTTTTTCCCCCTGTCATTTGCCTTTTTGGTTTGGATTAGGATTGACCTCAAGATTTTCTGATCTGAGTCCACTATCTTCAAATGAGAAAATTAAAGTTTAGAGAGTCTTTCAAGAGCAATTATAGGTTTGGAATCCAGGTTTTCCAACTCCTATTCCAGTGTCTTTTCTCCCCCATTATTACATTTATTGATATTAAAATCTCTGAGAAAACAATAATACCAACAAATATCCCATGCACAGTCTGTGTTGACAAGATATCCTTTTTATTATCCCCTTTCTAAAATGACTTTTAAAAAATAGCTCCCTTGAGTACATAGTTTCAACAATTAAAGATGAGCTTTATTTTTACCAGCCAAGGTGTGTTTGACATCAGTGATTAACAAATAGCCTTCTCTTACTTGTTAACATTTCCTTTTAGGAATTATTAGGCAAAGAGCATACACTTTAAAACTATCCGAATACATCTGAGTATCAGACAACCTAACAAATTTAGAGACTGAAGAGATGTGCACATCAGTTTATTTCTGTTTACAGTGAAGAAATGTAGCTTAAGTAGGGTTTGACTTTTTGTGACATTTATTTAGTTCTTGAAATTGACTGACAAGCCTATTAATTTGTTCCTTGAACTTTATTAATGTAATTGGAAAACTGCCCACATGTCAATCAACTTCTAATAAGTAATTAGGTTCATAAATACTGTAAAATTATTAGCTTTTAATTTGACCCAACCACATATGTCAAAACAGTAACACTAATTTTATTCTTCTAGAGGAACAAAATACAGTGATAAAAATTCAGTAAGTGCATTTGTAAAATGCTCCTCCTAAAATAATGCTCAAAAGTTTACAATGGCCAGCAAAAAATAGTGCTGAAGTAAGGCATGTAACAATTTCAATACTTCTGAACAATATATGTAATGTAAAATTATGAAGAAATTCTATGAAAATTGAGCATTTGCATTAGCAGGGCATATACATGTATATATATAAAAATATAAATTTTGCAACCAGAACATACATATTTATAGTCTGGTCAAAATGTGGGCCTAATATGGGATAAGAGAGAATGAAGAAAAGGAAGGAGAGATTTTTTAGTGTTCAGAAATATATCATTTAAATATACAAGAAGTAAAATATCTATATCTTAAGTGATTGAAATATTACTGTCAAAGTGTACTTTCCCTCACATTATAAATTATTTTTTATAGTGTTTGAACTACAAATTCAAGTCAAAAGGCACTGAACAAAACAAGAGAACAGGAATAGGTGTGGATAACTGAAGAAATGTGCCTTTGACTTGTAACTTCATGTCATTTTTTGAAACTGGAAAAACCACTGCCCTCTGGAATATCTGGATAATTTTTGGATACAAATTGACTTTGGTGAAAATTTTATTTTCTCATATGCTTTTAAATAAAAAAACACCAAAAAGTCTTCAATGATCTGTAATAAGAAAAACCACTGAGGAAATTCCCTGACTTACCCTTCAGTGTATACTTTTCTTGTTAAAGCTAATTGTTTGATAAGTTTAATCATCACAAAGTTGAACTATTTACTAATAACTGAAGCTGTGCTTGAATCCACTTTTACCCTTAATGTGATGAAATAGTAAAGTTGTAGAATAACAATCTTTTCTGAATGTAAGCCATGTAACTTAAATATTTACTGTTGATTTTTGAAGGGTAAACTAAAAAATAATACCAGTAACTTGCTCATTCAGCTTTACTGATAGGAGTAAAACAGGCATTCATTGGCACTACATTATCATGCAATTTGTTATTAGTTTTACTTAGAAATACTGCAATATCATTTTCAGTTCCATAGTATTCTATTTTTATGCATCCAGCACATGATTAATCTATAGGGCACAAGGAAACAATGCAAAAGGGCAACAATATACATTTTTAATTTTACTAGCATTTTAATTATATTTTCCATGAAAAGTAATGTGTTGAGGGTAAATATGCTCTTACATTTTAGCATGCAAGCTAAAGAAAATAATTTGCTGATTCTGTTTATATTTGGACATTGTAAGTTAGCTATGATTTATGACCTACTGGATGTAAATCAAAAATAAAACATTGTGAACCATATTTTTTCAATTACTCTATATTTAATTAAAGTAATTCTAGAAGGGTGCTTCTCTTCATTGCAACTTGAATCAAAGTAAAAAGAAGCTGAATTGAGACAAAGTGTTGGAAAACTTGAGGATTACTTTTAAAAAGTTACTATTCATATTGCAAAAAGTTCTAATATTTCAATGTAGCCATCACAGGTTATCAAAAATTTATTGTAATGTATCAATCATGTATTCTCAAAAATTTATTGAAGGGGTGACTCATAGGAAGAGACAAAATGAATCATATACAAAAGAATCATAATGTGGTGTTAATGGATAATTTTTTCTCTCGGTAAGTAGGGATTTGTATGCCTATAATAGCCATTATACCTAATGGAATCTAAGAACATAAATCCCTGAAAACAGTGACAACATATCTTTCAACATTGTCAGTTACCTCTCAGTCATTCTGATATCTAAATACCAAATATTTCTAAGCATAGACCTTCGCAATATAGCAGATATGGAAATGAGTACCTTGCACAGTTAGATGCACCTGCATTGTTCTTGGTGTATGTTGAGTCTGAACAGAACACGTGTACGGGCCATCATCTGTCACGTCTACATTCTGTATCTGGAGGCTGTAGTCCCTTTTATTCAATGTTGAAATTGAAACTCGAGGATCCACTGACCACTTATCACCTCCCGCAAAAATAATACTTGACCGATTGAGCCAGGCACCCTTTGAAGCTCCATCTTCCAAATAACACCTGCAAATTACCAGAGATAGAACATTATTAATCAAAATGAAAATGAGAGACATTATCTTTGTTCTGAGTGTATTTCCATATGCTGAATTATGGCACTGCTACAAATGCAAACATCAGACATAAACACAGGAGACATGAACACTCTGGTACATTTTTCATCCTCAAAACAAATATGAAACAATACATTCGCACAGTGTGTTTAATTTAAATCAAAGCCAGTCAAAATCTTCTTTTATTCAGTCTGGAGGACAAGTAAACTTAAATAAGGTTAAATTAGTTCAAATAACAATTTCAACATTAAAACACATTTCTTTCTTTGAAATTATAAGAAGTAGCATAGGTTCATTAGCTAGCCTGATTTAACCTAATCCATTTCTGTATATACTGTACCAGATGTATAAAACACAAAATGGTACCATATATAAGTTTATTTTTTTTTGTTTTTTTATGTTTGTTTTTAAAATTATCTGCATTTGCAGAGCAGTAGACTTATACACCAAAACTATAAACTGCATTTTACTAATAATATTCCTGCTGCAATTAAATATAGCAAGGCTAATATAATACTTTTAGTAGTAAATTCTTGCCATCTTTTCAATAAATTGATCAATAGTTTTTCCAGAAAGCATTATTTTATCCAACAATACTTACAGAGCACCTACTATTCAAGGGACATTGCCTTTTGCTCTCCAAAACTTTTAGTCTACTAAGGAAGAAAACTAATTAAATCAACCAATTACTAATTAAGTCAACCAATGAATAAAGCACAGAAAGAATACTTTTATTAAATCAGATGCAAGACACATGAGAAACAAAAGAGGGGTGCTTGACATAGAAAGGTTGTTGCGAGTATAGAAAATGCCCAAGATAAGGAGATGGATAGTGGAAGATGTGATGTTCTAGACAGAGGTACAATATGTGGATAATACTAGGGAAAGGTGAGAGAGGAGAACCAAGCATTTCAAGCAAGTAGAAAGCCTGGAATATAGGCTAGGAGAGATGAGAGATAAAATTGAAAAGGTATACTAGACGTTAAGTGATAATAGCAAGAATGATGGTTATTAGTAGATTTTAAGGCTAAATCTGAAGTCATTTATTCAGAGTTGTAATTCTATAACAAAATTCAAAAATATAGCTTTGCATCCACCAGACATCAGGCATGCCAAGATTTGAAACAGAAGGCTGTGGTCACATATCAGTGATTTTGCTGAGGCCTGGAATTCTAAATTTTATCTTGAAAACACTGTGATACAAATTAAAGACTGGTTCTCTTAAATGAGTACAAAGCACAGCTACAGAATCAAAATACACATACAAGGAAATAGTTTGACAGCATTTCTACAGAACACCTTAGGGAATTGAAGGCAGCATTTTGAAATTGGTACAAAATTGCAAGTTGAAAGCAACAGGGTAGACTACTGCCAACTGTATCAAACTAATCAGTGGGTGAAAAAATAAGAAATAAGATACATTGCTGAATCTAATTTGCAGTCAGCTTCACCATCTCCCAGAATGCAAACTAGTAGAAGTCATAAAGGTCACTGTTAAATGAAAAGCTTTTCCTGATGTATTTAATGAAGAAAATAAAACCCATTTTAATGACATAATTAAATAATTATAGTATATTGTCATTCTTAATAATATGCTTAAAGAAGCTACAGGGGAGAGTTTTCATTTCACGAGATCACACGTGTGCTGTTATGAGTAGAACATGGAACTACCTCTACTAGGATTGTGATAATTCCAATGTCTACATTTAATATGTGGGTTCACCAAGTGTTTATTGTGTGGCCTTTGCATTTGTGGCCTTCAAACTTTATCATATGTAGGGTTCCTAATAACACTGGGAGGTATAGATTGCTATGCCAATTCATTGTCAGAATATAAATAGAATTTTGGGGTTAAATGACTTGTCCAAGCCACATTGTTAGTGGGTGGCAAAGTTGAATTCGCAATCAAGTCTTGTATCTTCACATTCAATGTCCTTTTCACCATAATGAAGATCAAAGGCTTTTAAAATAGATTTCAGATATGGGAAGATGATTAGAATGTTGCAGAAATTATTGCAAGTAATTTCTTATTTACTGAATGTGACCAACTGCTTAACCCGTCCTATTCTAAAGGAAGCAGAAAATTAATTATTAATGGATATTTTACCATGAAAGTCTGATTTAGAACACTCTGTCTGGTATTTTCCTTTCCCTAGAGACAGCAGCAGTTTTACCTTTATTTGGGGGTGGGGGTATCAAGAAGACTACAAAAAGTAACTGGTATTTAGATATTAGAGGTTTCATAGAACTGATCAGAGTTATAATTCTTAGTCAGCATAAGCACTGCTCCTCTGCTGTGGCATGTCAGGGATATTCATATAAGAATAAATTCTAACTTCTTCAATGAGAAAAAATATAAAAAAAAAGGATCCTTTATGTCTCCTTGGCTAAGATAATTATAGTACATAAATTTTATTGACTCCAAACAAAAATTTTTCAAAACATATATTAGGAAGACCCTTTAATGAGACTCATCGGAAAAAAAGCTGGTGTATCATTTCCTTGGATTTCTGTAGAACTATGTCAGATTACTGAGGTAGAACCTAAATACCTCAAATTGACATATATGGAATTTAACAAATTGGGAACAGCAACACTTAGGCATGACTTTCTATTTTATAAAATTATTAGATATTTACAGAGACTATAAGAAGATGAGATGTTTGGATGTCATCACCAACTCAATGGACATGAGTTTTAATAAGCTCCATGAGCTGGTGATGACAGGGAAGCCTGGTGTGCTGTGGTCCATGGGGTCGCAAAGAGTCAGACATGACTCAGCAACTAAACTGAACTAAAGGTCAACTATAAGATGATTATGTAAAATGTATTACATAGGCATATACACGTATGTCTCCTATCTCGCTCCTCTTTGTTCTCCACATCCACCCTATTTTTTTCCAGTTGTACAAAGAAATACTGCTTGATATGTGTATGCTCTATTAAGAAGAAATTCTGGAAAGAAAAAAAGAGCTTAGGGTATGACAGAGGGTAATGGGAGGGCACAAGAAGGACAGAAGTGGTGAAAATTAAGTTTTGTTCTCTTTAGGCACCAAACTTTTTTTTCCCTTTGGTTGAAGAACTCTAGTGATCTAAAGACATAATCTGTTGGAATCCTGACTCACGCAGAATTTATAATTCAGCAAGTATGATAAATTACATTCATGACTGCCATCAAGAAGATTAGGAAGAAAAAATATAGTAATTAAATGGTTGTTATAATGGATTATTATAATTATCTGAAGGTTTCTGGCTTCTGCCATTGACACCATTCTCCCCACAACAAACAGAATGAACTTCAGAATTTAAATCAAATCATCAACAATTCCTGGAATCAAGGCTTTTTGGAGAAATATCAATAACTTCAGATAGACAGATGACACCACCCTTATGGCATAAAACAAAGAGAAACTAAAGAACCTCTTGATGAAAATGGAAGAGGAGAGTGAAAAACCTGGCTTAAAACCCAATATCCAAAAAACTAAGATCATGGCATCCAGTCCCATCACTTCATGGCAAATAGATGGGAAAACAATGGGAACAGTGATAGACTTTATTTTCTAGGCTCCAAAATCGCTGCAGATGGTGACTCAGTTCAGTTCAGTCACTCAGTCATGTCCAACTCTTTGCGACCCCATGGACTGCAGCATGGCCAAGCTTCCCTGTCCATCACCAACTCCCAGAGCTTACTCAAACTCATGTCCATTCAGTTAGTGATGCCATTCAACCATCTCATGCTCTGTCATCCCCTTCTCTTCCTGCCTTCAATCTTTCCCAGCATCAGGGTCTTTTCCAATGAGTCAGTTCTTCATATCAGGTAGTCAGAATGCTGGAGTTTCAGTTTCAGCATCACTCCTTCCAATGAATATTCAGGACTGATTTCCTTTAGCATGGACTGGTTGGATGTCCTTGCAGTCCAAGGGACTCTCAAAAGTCTTCTTCCAACACCGCAGTTGAAAGGCATTAATTCTTCAGTGCTCAGTTTTCTTTATAGTCCACCTCTCCCATCCATACATGACCACTGGAAAAACCATAGCCTTGACTACTAGATGGACCTTTGTTGACAAACTAATATCTCTGCTTTTTAATATGCTATCTAGGTAGGTCATAATTTTCCTTCCAAGGAGTAAGCATCCTTTAATTTCATGACTGCAATCACCATCTGGAGTGAGTTTGGAGCCCAGAAAAATAAAGTCAGCCACTGTTTCCACTGTTTCCCCATCTATTTGAAATGAAGTGATGGGACTGGATGCCATGATCTTAGTTTTCTGAATGTTGAGCTTTAAGCCAACTTTTTCACTCTTCTCTTTCACTTTCATCAAGAGGCTCTTTAGTTCTTCTTCACTTTCTGCCATAAGGGTGGTATTATCTGCATATTTGAGGTTATTGATATTTCTCCCAGTAAACTTGATTCCAGCTTGCCCTTCATCCAGCCCAGCGTTTCTGATGATGTACTCTGCATATAAATTAAATAAGCAGGGTGACATATGCAGCATTGACATACTCGTTTTCCTATTTGGAACCAGTCTGTTGTCCCATGTCCAGTTCAAATTATTGCTCCCTGACCTGCATACAGGTTTCTCAAGAGGCAGGTCAGGTGGTCTGGTATTCCCATCTCTTTCAGAATTTTCCACACTTTGTTGTGATCCACACAGTAGAAGGCTTTGGCATAGTCAATAAAGCAGAAATGGGTGTTTTTCTGGAACTCTCCTGCTTTTTTGATGATCCAGCAGATGTTGGTAATTTGATCTCTGGTTCCTCTGCCTTTTCTAAAGCCAGCTTGAATATCTGGAAGTTCATGGTTCACATATTGCTGAAGCCTGGCTTGGAGAATTTTAAGCATCACTTTACTACCGTGTGAGATGAGTGCAGTTGTGCGGTGGTTTGAGCATTCTTTGCGATTGCCTTTCTTAGGGATTGGAATGAAAACTGACCTTTTCCAGTTATGTGGCCACTGCTGGGTTTTCCAAATTTGCTGGCATATTGAGTGCAGCACTGTCACAGCATCATCTTTCAGGATTTGAAATAGCTCAGCTGGAATTCCATCACCTCCACTAGCTTTGTTCATAGTGATGCTTCCTAAGGCCTACTTGACTTCACATTCTGGGATGGCTGGCTCTAGGTCAGTGATCACACCATTGTGATTATCTGGGTCATGAAAATCTTTTTTGTATAGTTCTTCTGTGTATTCTTGCCACCTCTTCTTAACATCTCTGCTTCTGTTAGGTCCATACCATTTCTGTCCTTTTGAGCCCATCTTTGCATGAAATGTTCCCTTGATATCTCCAATTTTCTTAAAGAGATCTCTAGTCTTTCCCATTATATTGTCTTCCTCTATTTCTTTGCATTGATCCCTGAGGAAGGCTTTCTTATCTCTCCTGGCTATCCTTTGGAACTCTGCATTCAAATGGGTATATCTTTACTTTTCTCCTTTGCTTTTCCCTTCCCTTATTTTCACAGCTATTTGTAAGGCCTCCTCAGACAGCCATTTTGCTTTTTTGCATTTCTTTTTCTTGGGGATGATCTTGATTCCTGTCTACTGTACAATGTCATGAACCTCTGTCCACAGTTCATCAGGCATTCTGGCTATCAGATCTAGTTCCTTAAATCTATTTCTGACTTCCACTGTATAATCATAAGGGATTTTATTTAGGTCATATCTGAATGGTCTAGTGGTTTCCCCCACTTTCTTCAATTTCAGTCTGAATTTGGTAATAAGAGATTCATGATCTGAGCCACAGTCAGCTCCCAGTCTTGGTTTTGCTGACTGTATAGAGCTTCTCCATCTTTGGCTGCAAAGAATATAATCAATCTGATTTCAGCATCGACCATCTGGTGATGTCCATGTGTAGAGTTTTCTCTTGTGTTGTTGGAAGAGGGGGTTCGCTATGACCAGTGCATTCTCTTGGCAGAACTATATTAGCCTTAGCCCTGCTTCATACTGTACTCCAAGACCAAATGTGCCTGTTATTCCAGGTGTTTCTTGAGTTCCTATTTTTGCATTCCAGTCCCCTATAATGGAAAGGACATCTTTCTGGGGTGTTAGTTCTAGAAGGTTGTAGGTCTTCATAGAAATGTCAACTTCAGCTTCTTCAGCATTCCTGGTTGGGGCATAGGCTTGGATTACCATAATATTGAATGGTTTACCTTGGAAATGCACAGAGATCATTCTGTCGTTTTTGAGATTGCATCCAAGTACTTCATTTTGGTCTCTTTTGTTGACTATGATGGATGCTCCATTTCTTCTAAGAGATTCTTGCCCACAGTGGTAGATATAATGGTCATCTGAGTTAAATTCACCCATTCCAGTCCATCTTAGTTTGCTGATTCCTATAATGTCGATGTTCAGTCTTGTCATCTCCTGTTTGACCACTTCGAATTTGCCTTGATTCATGGACCTAACATTCCAGGTTCCTATGCAGTATTGCTCTTTACAGCACTGAACCTTGCTTCTATCACCAGTCCCATCCACAACTGGGTGTTGTTTTTGCTTTGGCTCCATCCCTTCATTCTTTCTGGAGTTATTTCTCCACTGGTCTCCAATAGCATATTGGGGACCTACCGACCTAGGGAGTTCATCTTTCATTGTCCTATCTTTTTGCCTTTGCATACTGTTCATGGGCCATAGTGTTCATGTTCACGGCCAGAATACTGGAGTGGTTTGCCATTCCCTCCTCCAGTGGACCACATTCTGTCAGACCTCTCCACCACGACCCGACCGTCTTGGGTGGCCCCACAGGCACGGCTTAGTTTCACTGAGTTAGACAAGACTGTGGTCCTGTAATCAGATTGGCTTGTTGTCTGTGATTGTGTTTTCAGTCTGTCCGCTCTCTGATGCCCTCTCTCAGCGCCTACCGTCTTACTTGGGTTTCTCTTACCTTGGATATGCGGTATCTCTTCAGGGCTGCTGCAGCAAAGTGCAGCCGCTGCCCCTTACCTGGTTGGGTAGCTCCTCTCAGCCGCGCCTATTTACTGGGTTATTACATTCTGTCTCTCCCTGCTAAAAGTAAGATCAAGAAACTGTCCATTTAGCCACTTCTATATATTCTAAGGCCCTATACATAATGGACAATAAATATAAATACTTGTTGAGTGGATGAATGAGGGCAAAAATTAAGATACTTTTAGAAGAAGAAATAATATCGTAAAGTATGTCAAAATTTCCAAAGTGCAATCTGGCTCAGAAAGAAAAGTCATGGACGTATTAAATATGACACTAAGTAATTAAACACAGATATTTGTGGCACAAACAATAACTGTTGTAAAACACAGAGGAAGGCCTAAGCAATCAAGTGTTTGGTGGGGAACTAAACTCAGCATTGAGTGAACAGAGTAAAGTGGTTGGTGGGGATCAGAGGTTGGTTCATAACTACTTGAACTAAGAAAGATCCACAGCATTTGTCTCTGTACTTGAGGAACCACTTCAAGCCAGTAAATATTCTGTTTAGTATATACTGGGCACTTTGTTAGGCACTTTACATTCCATATTCTGTTTAATCCTCACATAAATTATGAGCCAGACACTAGTATCTTCATTTTATCTACAAAGACATGAAGATACTGGGAAATTGTAAGTAGAACAAAGCCAATCAGCCTGCACTCTTAACCACAGTGATAGACTCTTCTACTCATTCTTAGAGTCAGACAGCAGCAAGGGTGATGGGTTCTTCTGTTTCAGATGGAGGGATTAATATGTGAGGGAGAAGTTGGTAAAACAAAGATGATCAAATCATTAATAGGGGAAAGATGAAGCAACAATTCTCAGGTTACAAACTTGGATCATTTTTCATCTCTGGATTTCCAAATAGAACATTTTAACAGCTAAGTGATCTAAGATCCCTTTGAAGTCTAGACAATGAAATAATATGAATAAAAATGCTTAGCAATGAATATATCCTTTAATTGCATATGGCATGGATTTTCTTGAGAGTTTTTTTTGTTGTTCCACTTAAGCAATCTGCTAAACTACCTACTGTATAGGGACATGAGTGAAGCAATTCTAAAAATACCCTCCTCAACATAAGCTGTGCTCACACCAAGACAATTATCGTGACAAATACTTTTAAATTTTTAGTCAATCATCTGGATGTTTTATATACACAGTTTCAAACATCTGGTTGTTGAAAAATGTATAGAAAATAACTTTAATAGTTGATTTTGTTCAAGATTGTTTACATGTAAACTTAAGATAGTTAATACTTTTCTAATAAAACTGACTTTGCTGCATCTGAACTCTTTTAAGGAATTCCTTTATAAATGGTATTAGTACGCATTGTGTTGTGCTGCTCTGCTCCGTCATGTCCAACTCTTTGAGACACTATGGACTGCATCCTGCCAGGCTCCTTTGTCCATGGGAATTCTCCAGGCAAGAATACTGGAGTTGGTCATTTCCTCCTCCACTGGGGAATCTTCCCAAACTGGACTTTAAACCCCTGTCTCCTGTGTCTCCTTCATTGGCAGGCAGATTCTTTACCATCGAGTTACCCAGTAAACCCATTAGTACACATTAGTCAAGTTCTTATTTGGGGGGTATAAAGGCCCACTTGGTGAGGTGCTATTTGAACAAAATGATGTTGGAATTATCCTAATAGACTCTGTGACTATCTCCTGTGTGATTAAATCTGAAAGGTAGACATCAGAGAGCTTAGTAGAAATGAGCATATTTGGGTTATTTACTTTTTTAAGTTGATTAAGAAATTAAGCCTGTGACTGCCAAAGGATGATTTTTTTTTCCTTTCATATCTCTAATTCCCTGTAACACGTTCCCCAAACATAAGCCTTAGCACTGTTTCCAGTACCCTACACAGCAGGATTTATTCAACTCAATGGAAAAAGACTAGCGTTTCTCAAGACATGTTGATTAATGAAAGCTCCTATTAAAGGTACTAATTAATAAAAGTACAATTTCCTTTGGATTCAAAGCTAAATTGTGTGCAAATGATATTCCTGTGAAGGGATTGGCCAGCTACCTTCACAGCTGTCTTCATTGTATCACAAAGTTCTATATTTGACAGAAGAATGTTCAAAAGCACAAAGAAAAAATAAAAATTCAGAAGCTCCAAGCTAATTTTGCATACAAAAAGAGCTTTGATATCCTGGTTTCAAGCCCAAAATGAGGTAAGGAGAGTAAAGCAGAGATTAAACAGAACAGAACAAATTCTATCTCCTCACCCACTTGCCTTTGTTTTTAAAGTGTTCTCTTATTAACATGTTTCCTGCCAGTTATTCCTTAGATAGTATAATAGATATGGATATAGTTATGAATAAGCATACAAATATATTTGCAAGTATTTGTAAGTCATACAATTACATAATGTGCAATATTCCCTAGAAAATAATATTGTATATAATATTATGACTGATGATATTTTGAGTTAACTTTTAATACTTCTGTGGCAGAAGGTACTCTGGTTCAGAAACACTTATTATCTTTTTGTTTTGGCAGGTGTAGGGCATGTGTGACTTTGTCAAGAGAAATTCACAGAATTAGCAATCTGTCCCAAGATCTTCTTTATTAAGTGAAGCACTCACCCTTACAGATGGTGAAAATTATATTTTAAAATATATTTAAAGAGATTTCTAAGTGAGAAATGCACTTGTGCAGGAAACAATTCAATATTATTGTGTAGACAATAATAATATACTACTACCATTACGCTTCTCCTTGGAAGGAAAGGTATGACCAACCTAGATAGCATATTAGAAAGCAGAGACATTACTTTGCCAACAAAGGTCTGTCTAGTCAAGGCTATGGTTTTTCCGGTGGTCATGTATGGATGTGAGAGTTGGACTATAAAGAAAACTGAGCACTGAAGAATTGATGCTTTTGAACTGTGGTGTTGGAGAAGACGTGAGAGTCCCTTGGACTGCAAGGAGATCCAACCTGTCCATCCTAAAGGAGATCAGTCCTGGGTGTTCATTGGAAGGACTGATGTTGAAGCTGAAACTCCAATACTCTGGCCACCTCATGTGAAGAGTTGACTCATTGGAAAAGACCCTGATGCTGGGAGGGATTGGGGGCAGGAGGAGAAGGGGACGACAGAGGATGAGATGGCTGGATGGCATCACCAACTCAATGGGCATGAGTTTGAGTAAACTGCAGGAGCTGATGATGGACAGGGAGGCCTGGCGTGCTGCGATTCATGGGGTTGCAAAGAGTCGGACACGACTGAGCGACTGAACTGAACTGAACCATTATGATCTGTCAGATACTGTTCTAAGCACATTATATCTACTTCTCTTTCAATCTTTACAACATCCATTGTGATAGGTATCATCAAGTACTATCATTTTGTCCATTTTTAGAGAGAAGGACATGAGGTACAAATAAGCCATGTAAGTTACTAATGACATGCTTATTGAAATTTGTAATGCATGGCATTACCTTTATTATGACATAATTTTATTTAACCTCCAGGCATAAATATATAATATTAATGACATACATACATTTATTTTTAGAATGGGAATTATGTCATGTTAAGTATATTTTAATTTTTAAATATTATATTTTTACCAAAAAAACACAAATAATGTTGATTTCTTATTTTGTGAAAGAAAAACAACTTCCTATATATTTTATTCTAGCACTTTGCAATAATAAAGCTATTTTAAAAATGTCTTGGATAAGAGATTGAAAGTTATGAGCTACTATCTAATTATAACACCAAATTCTCAAACATACATATTTTTAATACTGTAAGTCAGAGAAAATACTGAAAATAAGGAATGTTTAAAAAAAGGTTTTCTTTGTTTTCTCATACACTCTATACCTAATTCCTAAAAGATGTGAACTTTAATAATGATCAAGCAATGGCATAAATGCATACCTTTAAGTCTTAATTTAATGCACAATTTAAAGTAAGCCTGTATTTTAAAAAACATAGATATATATATTTAAGAACATATATATATATATATATATACTTATATATGCAAAACTCAACATTTTAAATGCCTAGGAGATCATTGAATATTGGTTTTGTATTAATCTGTAAATTCCAAACACTGAAATCACTCATTTTAACTTGTAATTAAACCATATTTTCCATAATGCTATAAATTGCTTTATCCTTTCTCTCTACATTGTCTCATTAAAGTCAAGCTTCCATGTTAGCCTGTCTGACTATGTTTAGAAGAGGCAATGACAAGGGAGTTTTATATTTAGGACATTTCAATACATTATTTATAAACCACTCAACATATGAATTAAGATTCATTCAGTAAAATAGGCATGGATAGAGTAATACTGACTAAAGCAAAAAAAAGTCTTAGTGCAACATAATGACATTTTTGGACTATTACTAAAAATCTAATTATGATCAGCTTGTCTTATTAATAATAATAATAAATTCTATTTTCTGAATGAAATGATGATTAGGTCAAGTGATATGGAAAATACTTTTATATATGATCTCATTTAACACAAAAACATTTTGAGAGGGAGGAAGGTCTTATTACTTCAACGTTAAAAGTGGTCATTCATCAAAGTATGATGGATAAAAGAGGCAAAGCATGTAGAAAGGATAAGGTGTTATATATTTGAGAAGTTAAAGACGAGCTTTGTTCAAAGCTGACAGAAGAATCAGTAATCAGATTGGGAACTTTTTTTTTTTGTTTCTAATTTTTAGATTTTGATTCAACTAAACCAGCTTGCTTTCTCCCACATGGACCTAAGCGTGAGATATTTGGATCTGGAAGGGCTTCAGGAGTTTTGTTAACTGACAGGTGCTCTGAACCACTGTGGGGAGAATTCGGTCGCCAGAGCTATCTCCCTGGCAGCTGCTTCCTGGAGAGGTTGGACTTTCACCTCAGGAGCTACAAAAGGAGTGAACACTACATTCAGAATGCAGGCAGGAGGTGTTTAAAATAGCAACATCAGAGAAGGAGAATGCAGCCAGGTCCAGAGAAGTGACAGAGATAAAGCTCTAGGGTCCAGGCAAGTCTCTCTATACCATCTTCTTAGGGATGGAGCCACATACAGACACCTCACTCTTAAAACAAGGGAAAAAAACAAAAAACAAACACATGGAACTCTGTACCCAAAGCAATATAAGCAATTCTAGTGCCTTCTATCAAACATCTACTTCTTTCCATTAAACATCTTTGTGTTTAAATCATTTGGAAAGTATTCTATTTGCATATAAATACAGATGATAAAATAAGAAACATAACAAATGGATATATAGAAATGTTACAAACTCAACTCTTTTGTCAAACTAAGTATATGCCACTTTATAGCATCAATAAAAGCAAAAATAATTATTCTCTCTGTCTTTGCTTATGTTGACCTTTAAACTTTCTACTGGTCACTGATGGAGTTTTCTTCTTGCCTTTTTTTTCTAATAAAAGATATTCTGTGCACGAATTTTATTTTATGAATAAAGAATGAGTACATAGCACAATTAATTAAAACCAGCCTTGCAATCATTAACTAAAGTAGCCATTAATCCATATTTATCTGTCCTCTCTTGAGAAAATTGACTAAGTCATATTTCAATATGAGGTATGTCTTAAAATACAAATTAGGGAATGTATCCCAGAGGGAAAATAGTGTAGGTTTTCTTTTTTTAATCTGCTTCCTGCAAACAAATTTAAACTATGTTTTCTCATAATTTGTTAAAAGTTAAAAATAATCTCAAATTGAAGGTTTTGTTAGATCACAGGGACACATTATATGTCCTTGAGAGGCAGCATAGCAGAGTGATCAATTATAGTTATTGTGTGTGTGTGTGTGTGTGTGTGTGTGTGTGCGCGCGCACGCAGGTGCGCACGCGTATGCTCAGTCATATCTGATTCTTTGTGACCCTATGGACTGCGCAGCCTGCCAGGCTCCTCTGTCCATGGAACTTTCCAGGCAAGAATATTGGATTGGGTTGCGATTTCGTACTCCAGGGAATCTTTCAGACCCAGGACGGAACTCGTGTCTCTGTGTTTCCTGCATTGGCAGGCAGATTCTTTACCAATGTTGGAGTCCAAATGTTAGCTTTCTTGTGTACTAGCAGTGGGACATAGGGCAAATTAATGTTCCTTAGTTTTCTCATCTATAAATTTGGGATTTTTAGATTTTTTGACAAGATTGTCTAAAATTATTTGACAAGATTGTTAGGATGTTTGTTAAATGTACCTGGTAAGTGTGTAATTAAGGGCAATTATTCATCCATCGCCTTCCTACAGTTAAGTTGATGTTTAAAACAAAACAAGCTACCACCATCCTCAATGACCAAAATACCTTATGCTGTGAAGTATAATTTAAAGGAATAAAAAAGAGGCATTCAGAATTTTGGCTTGACAGAGCAAAATGTTACTTATCTACATTGTCATAACCTGGGGCTGGTTCATGAGAAATAATTTTTACATAAATGAAGGTTATACCTTAAAGTACGCCTATTTTACCTTCCTTGAACTTCCAAACAAGCTTTTCCTTTTTTTAAAAAATATATTTCCCCCAGAACATGTTAAGAAAAAGAGAGCTTCAGTGTTATTACCTTTTTAAAAAGTTATATTGAAACTTAAAACTTATGTTTTAGATATCAACCCCCTGGTTTATTAGCAATTACTTTGGGCAAGTAAACTCGACTCAAAAGTAACTATTAAAGCATTACTCACATATTTGCAAAATTGAGATAGCACCACTTATACTAAGTAATTCCTATTTTGGTAAAAGATTAAATGAGACTGTGCACAGGAGATAGATTTATAAAGTTTTAAGGCAAAATATGTATATGAATACTTTGTAATTATTATGAGGTTTTATGAGTTAATTTCCCTCATAACTCTAGGACATGGTTATGCATCTCTGTTTGCAGATTGCATGAGCACAGTGATCTTCCCAAACTCAGGATGATGAAGTAAAGGTGAGCAATTGCTTTCTTTTTGCTTTTATGATCCATAAAATTATTTTCTACACTATGTAAAGTATTACATGCTTTTAAAATGTCAACTAAAATTTTATCATAAGCTTAGGTCTTTGCAAAAATTATAATTTCTGATTACTATAAACATGGGTATATTAAAATAAAAATGTTAATCCTCACTTTAAATGTGTTAATTCTCACTTTTAAATACATCCAAGAATCTACATAACAGTGATACCAGTAATTTAAAAAAAATAAAAAAAGAACAAGTTCTATCTTTTAAAAAATGCTACATTGTTTCTCTTTCTCCTCAAACTCATATTTTTAAACCACTTTTGCCATATAATTTGGTCCTAATCTAATTTAAAAAATTAAAATCTACTATTGATACCTTATCTTCTACAGTATAATTAAATATGTAAATTGGTTATAAAAATTCTTATGACTGTAAATCTAAGTAAAAAATATTATGGAGGAATTTATTTTTACAATCATTCAGTTCAGTTCAGTTCAATCACTCAGTCATGTCTGACTCTTTGTGACATCATGGACTGCAGCATGCCAGACCTTCCTATCCATCACCAACTCCTGAAGCCTACTCAAACTCATGTCCTTCGCGTCAGTGATGCCATTCAACCATCTCATCCTCTGTCATCCCCTTCTCCTGCCTTCAGTCTTTCCCAGCATCAGGGTCTTTTTCAATGAGTCAGTTCTTTGCATTAGGTGGCCAAAGTATTGGAGTTTCAGCTTCAACGTCAGTCCTTACAATGAATATTCAGCACTGATTTCCTTTAGGATGGACTAGTTGGCTCTCCTTGCAGTCCAAGGGACTCTCAAGAGTCTTCTCCAACATCACAGTTCAAAAGCATCAATTCTTCGGTGCTCAGCTTTCTTTATAATCCAACCCTCACATCCATACATGACTACTGGAAAAACCATAGCTTTAACTAGACGGACCTTTGTTGGCAAACCAATGTCTGTGCTTTTTAATATGCTATCTCGGTTGATCATAACTTTTCTTCCAAGGAGCAAGTGTCTTTTAATTTCATGGCTGCAGTCACCATCTGCAGTCATTAATAGTGTACAGTTGAACAAGTTATATGTAATAGATTTTGATAAATACTGAATTCTTTTATTTTACATAATTAATCATGGATATCTTAATGAGTTGGTTTTATCTATAGATACAGAGATAAACTTTCTTACACAAATGAGGATACTAAATACTTACATGAAATAGAGTATAGTCTCAATTCTGGGAAATCTTGTTTTCTTAAATAAAACTATGAGATGGAAAGAATCCTGTTATAGTGATGCCACTCCATTTTTTTAAAACTCCATCTGAGTGATATGATTATAATAATCTATCATCAAAAACTATACCAAATCGGTATATTTTATAACTCTATTATACATTCATATAGATGTTCATGAAGGTGTGTTAAAAGCAAATTGGAAACTGCCAAAATTATAATAGAATTTAGCAGACTAGAATTATTGTATCAACATTGACACCAGTGTTTTATTTTTACCATATTATTTACATTGGAGTATAGTTGATTAACAATATTGTGTTAGTTTCAGGTGTATAGCAGTGATTCAGTTATACATGTATATATACACATTCTTTTTTTTATTTTTTATTTTTTTTCCATTTATTTTTATTAGTTGGAGGCTAATTACTTTACATCATTGCAGTGGTTTTTGTCATACATTGAAATGAATTAGCCATGGATTTACATGTATTCCCCATCCCGGTCCCCCCTCCCATCTCCCTCTCCACCCGATCCCTCTGGGTCTTCCCAGTGCACCAGGCCCGAGCACTTGTCTCATGCGCCCAACCTGGGCTGGTGATCTGTTTCACCCTAGATAATATACATGTTTCGATGCTGTTCTCTTGAAACATCCCACCCTCGCCTTCTCCCAGAGTCCACAAGTCTGTTCTATACATCTGAGTCTTTTTTTCTGTTACAGTATACTAACACATATATATGGAATTTAGAAAGATGGTAACGATAACCCTATATACACATTCTTTATTAGATTATCTTCCCATATAATTTTTATAAAATATTGAGTAAAACTTCCTGTGCCTACAGTAGATCCTTGTTGACCATCAGTTGCATATAAAGTAGTGTGTATATGTCAATCCCAAACTCCTAATTAATCTGCTCCCAACCTTTGCCCTTTGCTATCCATGAGTTTATTTTCAAAGTCTCTGAGTCTGTTTCTGCTTTGCAACCAATTCATCAGTATCACCTTGTTAAATTCCACATATAAGTGACATACTAAGATATTTGTCTTTGTCTGATTTACTTCACTTACTGTGACAATCTGTAGGTCCATCCGTGTTGCAGCAAATGGCATTATTTCACTTTTATGAGAGTAATATTCCATTGTATACACACACAACACATCTTTATCCATTCTTCTTACGATAGGCATTTAGGTTGCTTCCATGTCTTGCCTGTTGTAAACAGTGCTGCAGTATACACTGGTGTGCATGTATCTTTTCAAGTTACTGTTTTATCCAGATATACACCTAGGAGTGGGGTTTCTGGGTCACATGGTAACTATTTTTAGTTTTTCAAGGAACCTCAATACTGTTCTCTACGGTGGTTATAGTGATTTACACCCCCAGCAACAATGCAGGAGGGGGCCCCTTTTCTCCATACCTTCTCCAGCATTTATTGTTTGCAGACTTTTTGATGATGGCCATTCTGACTGGTGTGAGGTGATTCTTCAGTGTAGTTTTGATTTGCATTTCTCTAATAATTAGTGATGTTGAGCATCTGCACGGGATTTTGGCCATCTTTCTGTCTTCTTTGGATAAATATCTATTTAGGTTCTCTGCTCATTTTTTGATTGGATTGTTTGTATTTTTGATATTGAGTTGCATGAGCTGTTTGTATATATTGAGATTTATCCTTTGTTGGTTGTATTATCTGCAAATATTTTCTTTCAATCTGTGATCTCTCTGTTTTGTTTATGGATTCATTTGTAGTACAAAAGTTTATTTAGGTCTTATTTATATTTATTGTTTTTATTTTCATTATTGTAGGAAGTGTATCAAAAAATAAATTGCTATGATTTATGTTAAAGAGTGTTCTTCCTATGTTTTCTTCTGAGAGTTTTATAGCATGCAGTCATACATTTAGGTCTTTAATTCACTTTGAGTTTACCCTATGTGTTTGGTGTTAAAAGAACATTCTACTTTCATCATTTTACAAGTAGCTGTCCAATTTTTCCAACACCACTTATTGAAAATACTATCTTTCTCTAATGTATATTGTTCCCTCCTCTGTTGCAGATTAATTGACCAAAGATGTGTGGATTTGATTCTGGGCTTTCTATCCTGTTCCATTGCTCTAAGTCTGTCTTTGTACCAGTACCATGCTGTTTTGATTATTGTTGCTTCGTAGTGAGAATCCCAGGGACAGGGGCGCCTGGTGGGCTGCCATCTCTGGGGTCTCACTTGGCAGCAGCAGCAGAGACTGAAGTCAGGGAGCCTGATTCTCCAGCTCCATTCTTCTTTCTCAAGATTGTAGAAAAGAGTGCAGAAATTAGATCGTGTAAAGCTTTATGGCCCATTACATAAGAATTTGCATTTTGTTCCAAAGACAGTGAGGTGCCTTATGGCCAAGAAGAGAGTAGGTAGTTCCTAGAGTTTTATGGGTTGAGAGGTGTTTTATAATAAATCTCTTTTTGGAACCTTCCTATACTGTTGGTGGAAATGTCATTTGGCATACCCACTATGGAAAACAATATGGAGGTTCCTCAGAAAATAAAAACTGAGTTACCTAATGATCAAGCAAGCGCACTTCCAGGTATAGAAAACTCTAATTTGAAAAGATACATGCATCTCGATGTTCACTGCAGCACTACTTACAATAACCCAACACATGGAAGCCAACCAAGTGTCCATCAATAGATGAATCAATAAAGGAGATGTGGTACATATACACAATGGAATGTTATGTGCGCTCAGTCACTCAGTCGTGTTCAACTCTTTGTGACCCTGTGGACTACAGCCTGTCAGGCTCCTGTGTCCTTGGAATTCTCCAGGCAAGAATACTAGTGTGGGTTGCCATTTCCTCCTCCACGGGATCTTCCTGACCCAGGGATCAAACCCAAATCTCTTGTGTCTCCTGCATGGGCAGGTGGACTCATTACCACTGTGCCACTCAGGAAGCCCAGTGGAATGTTACTCAGCCATAAAAAAGAATGAAATAATGTCATTTCAGCAACATGCATGGATCAAGAGAACACCAATATTTTATAGAGTCTCTTTGCTTCATTTCCTTTAGTTTTTATACTTTGAACTATGCTTCATGATATGATTCTGTATGTTTGAGAGATTTAGCAAAAGATGAGTGCAAAAGCAAGAGGTAGGAATTGGAAAGAATTCTCTCAGATCTATACTCTCTGGCGGGCCAATTTTAGATAAGAGCACATATGAAAATTTAAGTCAAAAATTTATTTTAAAAAATTATATATTCCTGTAAGGGCTTTTAAAGTCATCATATAGCCTAAGGACATTTACATCATAGTTTGAAACTTTTTGATACTTGGTATGCTATATTTTGTATATTTTCCCACTATTAAACCATTTAACTACTTATTTAAAGCTATCAGTATAGTTTCCTCTAACTTTTCTCCTTTTCAACCTTCAGCTTCTATCTGCCTAGGTATAGGAAAAATAGATAACTGAATCTATGTAAGAACTATTAGAATATTAGTTTACAGATTACCTGTAGTGCCCTGAAGATATTCTTCATGAAGAACATGGACTTGTTGAATAATTACTTAAAGAGACTCACTTCTTTCTATTTCAAGTGTAGGCTTAAAGTTGCTGGAAATCCGAGGCCAGCTACATTAAAAGTATCTATTTATCAGTAAATTAAAAATAATTAGTCTCTTAAAACCACTGATAAGAATATCTTAATTTGCTAAATGTTCTGAGTGCAATTATATATTTATTTATTTATTTATTTATTTATTGGTTTACTCAACACTAAACACACTTGAAAAAATTTAGCAAATACCTATGTATTTTAAATATGTGTTGTTAGTCTCTTCAGTTTATTTTCCTTCTCAGAACTCTAAAATACTTTATCTTTTCTCCATGACCAGTTCTTTTATTATGGCTAAATCTCTGCTGCTTCAAGACGTATCTGTGTGCTTCAAAAGTTGTGTTTTTGTGCATGTGCGTGCTGTGAAAGAAGGGAGGGAGAGACATATTCATTGTACAATGCATAAGAAATGAAAATGAATATTTATAATTTCAAGAATAGTAAAGGATAGCCAAATCTGAATATGTAACCAACATATAATTTATATTATTTTCATTGGAGTGCTTTCTTTACAGAAAGTACCAGAACCTCTGCAAATATTAACCCTTCTCTTGCTAGAGGATCCATCTAGTAGCATCATCTGATGGGCAGCTGGCCCTGTTATACCTCAGTGCCTGGCTGGCTCAGGAGAGCAACTGCCTCCAAGCAATCTAAATTCAAAAAAAAAAAAGGAATCTAAATTCCACTGTGATTCAGGAAGAGCTGAAATTTCAGCCATGGCTTTCTCCTTACTAGATTGCTACATATTTTCCTAACTCCATGACTGTATCATCTCCCAAGGTCAGAACTCTTGTGATATTAGTCACTACTTCCTTGAGTCATTATAAAAATCAAGTCTGAAGAGTAAAGAAGAAAGCCATCACTATAATGTTCTCTAAAAACAGATGAACTGAAATATGGGGAAAATATTTATCAATGGTTTCTCTAAGGTAAATTTATGTTGAATTCAGAACAACATGGGGTTGAATCACAGTTATTGATGCTGACGTGCCTTAGGAGTCTGGAGACTGCTTAATTTTTCTAAGCTTTCACATTTCATTCTTTAAAATGGGGATAGTACTCTTACACTGTTGGTGGGAATGCAAACTAGTACAGCCACTATGGAGAACTGTGTGGGGATTTCTTAAAAAACTGGAAATAGAACTGCCATATGACCCAGCAATCCCACTTCTGGGCATCACACCAAGGAAACCAGATCTGAAAGAGACACGTGCACCCCAATGTTCATCGCAACACTGTTTATAATAGCCAGGACATGGAAGCAACCTAGATGCCCATTAGCGGACGAATGGATAAGGAAGCTGTGGTACATATACACTGTGGAATATTACTCAGCTGTTAAAAAGAATTCATTTGAATCAGTTCTAATAAGATGGATGAAAATAGAGCCCATTATACAGAGTGAAGTAAGCCAGAAAGATAAAGACCATTACAGTATACTAACACATATATATGGAATTTAGAAAGATGGTAATGATAACCCTATATGCAAAACAGAAAAAGAGACTCAGATGTATAGAACAGACTTTGGACTCTGTGGGAGAAGGCGAGGGTGGGATGTTTCGAGTGAACAGCATGTATATTATCTATAGTGAAACAGATCACCAGCCCAGGTTGGATGCATGAGACAAGTGCTCGGGCCTGGTGCACTGGGAAGACCCAGAGGGATCGGGTGGAGAGGGAGATGGGAGGGGGGATCGGGATGGGGAATACATGTAACTCCATGGCTGATTCATGTCAATGTATGACAAAACCCACTGCAATGTTGTGAAGTAATTAGCCTCCAACTAATAAAAATAAATGAAAAAAAAAATGGGGATAGTAATATGTAATTGAAGAAGGTACTTTGTGAAGATTAATTGAAATGTCCCAGGTGACAAGACTTAAACACCTCACCTTAGATGTCATTTTTTGAAAAACCCTCTGTGACGTCCGCTCCATGCCCCTAGACAGTTTTAAGGGACCTTTCCTAAAGCTTGCATTGCCTCCAGTGCATTAACTATCTTGCTTTATTACCCTGTACTGTAAAATCCCTTGCTTGATTATATCACCCCTGCTAAACTGTCAAAGATCTGACTGACTTATTCACTATGATGACCAGTAACAAGCACAATGTCTATTACTGGTTCTTACCTGTAGAATTCCACAGACAGAGGACCCTGGCAGGCTACAGTCCATAGGGTTGCACAGAATTGGACACGATTTACATGACTTAGCATGCATGCTTGCAGCACTATTACACAGTTTGTAAAAAAGCATATGTGTATGTATCGAATAATATAATAACGGAAATAAGAGACTGTGCAAATGTTCTATAAAAGAGAAGAAATCACATTCTTCTGCATACACCAAAAGGGTACAAATAGTCCAGAGTAGGTTTAGTATTAGTACAAGAAGAAGCACTGGCATTCACCCAATTCCCACTGTACTTTAGAGCTTTTGCTGCTGATTATTCTAAACCGAGACACACACACAAATCTCTGGATTTCCTCTATGGTTTCAAAATGGAATATATCATTTGGAACAAACAGGAATGCCCCCTGTCTATCAAGTTTGTTTTTACCTACCTTGTAGGTAAAAATACAGGGATACTATAGGTAAAAGTATGGTGATACTATATATATCACTTAGTGAGGCCAACTTCTAGCTTTGATGAAAGTAGAACAAACTCCTATTTGTCTCAGAAAAACAAATGGAAGCCACTCACAATCACAGTATTTTTTTTTTTTTCTTAAATTTCTGGAACATGAGAAAAATGCTCAAGGGCTGGGTTAAGTAGATAGTAAGGTGAAGGCATAAAGAAAACTAAATAAATGAAAAAATTTGGTGAACAGGAAAAACCTCGCTCATTTGGTCCTGATTTGATCGGAACGATATGATATTTTTAATTGTTCTTCTTACACATATAAAAATAAGTTTTTACATTTTTATTTGATGATCTACAACATACTCTTGGCTAAATATTATCCATATTTATGTTCTTCTTCCAGTAAGCCTTTCATTTCTCAGCAAAAGATAAATATGTCACTCACTCTCCTTAAATGTATCTGCATTTTTGTGCAAACACACTAGCAGTTGCTTTTTGTATAATTTGTACTTAACATAATAAATATTTGGGGAACATAATTAAATGTAATAAATACACGGTCATGATAAATTAGAGTAGAACATGAAGAAAAATAAAAATTGAGTGCTTTCTAAAATTAGAAATTTAAAGCTTGGTATCCCCTATAATTTTAAGGGTTACTACATTTGAAATTCTTTTTTATTATTCATCCTCAAAGACCCTGTCTTATTCTTGAAATGGTTTCTATGTAAGACACTTCTTAAGTGTTTACTCTACAATTCTCTACCTTAAGCCATTAATCTCTCACGTAAAGCTGTCAAAATCTTTTATGAAAATCGAACTGTACTATATCCACATTTCTTATCTTTCCCAGTGCGTTACTTTCAAGCATCCCAGCAAGTTAGTTAAGCACAAACTGCCTTGTAAAAATCATGTTAGGAATACAGCCACACTTTCCTTACCGCCTCTTCTGTTGCTAACATTTCACAATTGTCTCTGCAATCAATATTGAACATACAGGACTATTGTTCCCTGGCTTGCTTGTCTCCTGAGCTCCTTAGTTCACCACAACTCAGTTCTTATTCAAAAGGACTTCATGGATGTCATACTATATTTACACATGAATCTTTTTTCTCTCTAACTGGACTCTAATTATGAGCTTTTGGAAGAAGCTAATATATCTTTCTTTCTATTTTCTTTAAAATACCAGTTTATCATAAGTATGTTTTCAGGATTTCGAATCAACACTGCACAATTCTTTAAAGGCCTACCTTATATTTTATGTACTTATTACAAAATAAAAAAAAGATGGATTGTAAAACCAATACAGGACTCTATGGAGAGCTAATAGATTTTAAAGTGACATTTTATGGAGTTACATATAGTGAATGGATTTAATTTCCTTTGAAAGACACATGAGTCCAATAATTAAAGGAAACTATTTTTGGCAAAGTATACTTTTGATTTTTGCCAAACTCCAAATAGTCTTATAAATAATGAGAAACATTTGTCTTTCATCTAGAGCAATGACTGAAAGTCATCATTATCTAACAGATGTTCAGTGACCCATGTGAAATAAGGTGGTCATCCCAATCAGCTATAATGGGCAGGCAGCTACGGCAGGCAAATCACCAATATAACCACCGATTAAATTCCACTTTGTGTTTGAACAGAAATCAAAGTGAAACTGAGATATACCTGTCTAATGCTACTGAGAAATAACCACACTTCAAAATGAATTCAAGACTTTTATTTTGAGATAGTCTGAGTCAAGTTCCATTTCAATTTCTTCAATAAAGTAAAAGACAAAACAAAAATTCCTTGTTTTAAATAAGCTTATGATCAGCAATGGAGGATATGCAAAATATTTATACCAGGACAGATGTGATAGAAGTGCTCTAAGACACTTAATGGTTTACAGAACTTTAAGAGAGTTGCAATGATATTTCACTGCATTAGAAGAATTAGGAAAACTACCTAGGGACAGAGGTTTGAGACAGTTCTTTATAGACAGAAATCTTTTAGAGAGTTACAAAAGGGGATGAGTCAGCGTTGTCAACAGAACTGTTCTCGGCATGAGAGAACAAGAGAAGCACAGGGAGAGAAGTACAAAATAGAAAAAGAGGTTTAGTGGAGCGTGCAATCTGATACAATTGAATAGGAGTGTATGAGAAAAGTGGGGAATAAAGTTGCAAAATTCCTCTGGAGGTGAATGATAGATGATTTCAGATGCTGACCAGTGAATTTTGGAACAATTTCAGTAGTTAGTAAAGATGTTTTAGAGTAGATAAGGGATATCCTTGAAGGAGTTAGAGAGGAGGACTTATTATTATTATATCATATTAACTGGATAGTATGCTAAGTGATTTCATATGTTCTATGCATTATAATTCTCAGAATAACCCTCTGAAATATATATTATTATCCCTTTTTATAGTGAAAAAAATAGGCTTCAGAGCTATTAATAATTTTCCCAAGGGAGGAGAATCAGAAGTATTTTAAATGTTCTACCTTCAGTCATTTAATCATTTTCCACAAGAAGTTATTAAGCTCCCCACTTGTTTTCAGCCTTTTTGACAAGGGATGCTGAGTTGGAAATATATGGTCCAAAAATTCTAGAAATTCCCAGAACAGCAAGGAGACACAGGGGTAAACAGATCATAAAGATATACTGTGATGAGTAATATAATGCACATAGGTAAAATGTCCAAAGAGAATTAAAAAAAGGAAAGCATAAATCCTTGTGTAGTCTGAATTGAGGTGAGGATTCTTAAAAAGAATTCTTAAGAAGAATAAATTCTTCTATTTAATTAGAAGCTATGATCTTAGCCTGAAGTTGTGACAGTCTTGATTGACTTGTCAACAAAGAAAATTCAAAGGAAAAGATAGATGGGGGTCACAGTCGAGGTAGAAATTTTGGTCTTGAAAGAGATGAGAGATCAAGTTTAAAAAAAGAAAAAAAATAGAACAAACAGATGGCATTCTTCCTAACTCTGTGCCTTTATATATCTCAAAAAAAATACAAATACTATTAAATCTAGGGAAATTAGAATAAAGACTTGGCTTGAGAGCAGAGGTAATAATTTCTTTCTTTAAGATACTGCATTTGAGGCACTGTTGGCATCACCAAGAGGAGATGGTCAATACATAATTATAAATGCAGTAATTGGGAAAGAGGCACACTTAGAATTTTTATTTTTTTTTACAATTTATGTGAGTATGATCATGCTGCTGGTAGTGGTGGTGGTTTAGCTGCAAAGTCATGTCCAGTTCACGTGGCCCCATGGACTGTAGCCTGCCAGGCTCTGCTGTCCATGGAATTTTCCAGTGAATAGTACTGGAGTGAGTTGCAATTTCCTTCTCCAGGGGATCTTCCCAACCCAAGGATCAAACTCACGTCTCCTGCATTGAAGGCAGATTCTTTACCCCTGAGTCACCTATGGGAATAGGTGAGGAACTGAAAGGACAGGAACTTGGAGATACTGAATATTGTAGTATTGAGAATAGTAAGAAAAAACATACCTAAACATGAAAGCCAAGGAAAGTTTTACCAAGAAGGGGTATTTTTTGTTTTTTAATTTTCTAACATTATGAAGAAGTCAAAAGACGGACTGAAAAATATATCATGACCTAGATGATCATATCTCAGTCGCATTACTGAGAGAAGCTTCAGTGAAGAGGTGATGATGTAAAGATGTAAGCCTTCCAGAAGATTTTATTGGAGAGAAGGAGAATCAACAGAAAACTATAGTTTCATCAGTGTTCAATCATATTCTTTTTATAAGAACTAGATGCATGTAAACTGGGAATTTTTAATAGCATTCCCAATCTTTCTCCATTTCAATCTCACTGAATTTTGATATTCCTAAATATTCATCCTTTAGTTTACTACTTATACACAGAAGGCTTTAATTAGAGGTAAAGCTGACCAAATAGATGATCTTGTGCATCCCTTGAAACCGGAAATCACAAACTCCCCATCTGGTCATTGTCCAACTAGTAGGCATCACTTAATTGCCAGCAATTTTATTTTAAAAAAATGTATTCAAAGTCTGTCTTCAGGCAACTAACATTTTTGTTTTAAAGCTTCTTTAGCATCTAATAAATATTCCTATTCTCAAAGTAATATAATTTCCATATCCTTTATTTCTATCTCATTTAACTAATTTGGATAATTGTAAATACATGGATTTAGGACCAGCATATGACACTGTTTCATACTCATTTAGGATCTCAAAAGATAATAATGGTTAGATTGTTTGTCTTCTCCTCATTATATTTTCAATTATTGTGTGCAGAGGGGTATTTTTAATCATTAAATTCTTACATTTCTCCCCATTTCTTACTGAAATAAAACATAGATACTTTATAGTAAGCTATATGGGTATATTTGAAGAACAAAGACAAATCAAGTAAGGAATAATTTACTTTTTTTAAGAAAAAGGGCTTTCACATAAATTGATTTACTGCATACTGATTATCATGAGTCCAACTTTTCTATCTTCCTGAGACACCATACAATACAGTTCATAAATTTAGGCTTTGAAAAGTTTATTTTAAAGTTGTTTGGATATAAGCCTAAATAACATGGAAGACTCTAATAAAACCTCGCTGACTTAAGCAATTACTGGGATAATTCAAATAGATAATAACTTCAGAACTAAAGAGAATTAAATTGAGGATGAGGGAAGTGTGGGAATAATTATCATTTTTGACGATCTATGCTTTTCTCACTTCCATAAAGGAAATTGGAGGAACAAAGATATTAGAAACAAAAAATCCATATAAGTACATTTCTGAAAATACACAGTGCAAGATACAATCAATTCTAATAAAAAGTATTGCAATCTTATGTTTGTCAGTCATAGATAGTAGATCATCAAGTGATGATTACAGTCTTTTCATCATTAGTGCTATTCTTAACACTAATCAAATATTCAAAAGTACTTTATAAAGTTGCTGCTGTTGCTATATTTTACAGAATAAGATGAGTCTTAAGGAAATTAACAGTCCAAAATTAAAAACTAGAAATAGTAAGAGCAGGGATTTGAACTCAAGGTCCAACTGATTCCAAATTCCTCGCCCTTTCCACCAGACTCTTCAGAATAATACAAACTGTAATTTTCTAAAGAAACTTTCAGTATACCTGTAAGTCACTGAGCAGCTCTTTTGACCTAATGTGTTACAGAAAATTGCCTAAATGTGGCCAGGAAGTTAAAAAAAAAAAAAAAAAGAACTTTTTGTTAGGCCATGGTCAGATTTTGCCTGGGCCCAAGAACATAGTAACAAAAGAGGAGGGGTGGGGGCGGGGGTGGTGGCAGGAAACAACTATTGTATTGAAAGTAATTGCTCATATATATTAGTGGATAATATCTTGAAAATTAACATTGCTATTTCCTTAGCCTATAGATAAAAATGGGAATTTTTCCAAAGCCCAAAATCAGGGCTTTGGAATCATCTGACACAACAGACTGCTAACTCCCTAAAGGCAGCCTTGACCAAAGGTTAAATAGACTTCCCAACAAAACAAAGGAAGAAACAGTGGAATGGTTTTTATAAGTGAATATAAGTGTATATTCACTTATACACTTGTATCTTACATAGACTTCCAAACTTTTTTGTTTGCACACTTGTTGGTACTCCAGACAGCATGTTAAAAAGCAGAAACATTACTTTGCCAACAAAGATCCGTCTGGTCAAAGATATGGTTTTTCCAGTGGTCATGTATGAATGTGAGAGTTGGACTATAAAGAAAGCTGAGCACTGAAGAATTGATGCTTTTGAACTGTGGTGTTGGATAAGTCTCTCGAGAGTCCCCTGGACAGCAAGGAGATCCAACCAGTCCATCCTAAAAAGAGATAAGTCCTGGGTGTTCACTGGAAGGACTGATGCTAAAGCTGAAACTCCAACATTCAGGCCACCTGATAAAGTGACTCATTTGAAAAGACCCTGATGCTGGGAAGGACTGGGGGCAGGAGGAGAAGGGGACAACAGAGGATAAGATGGTTGGATGGCATCACTGACTCAATGGACATGAGTTTGAGTCAACTCCATGAGTTGGTGATAGACAAGAAGTCCTGGCGTGCTTCAGTCCATGGGGTCGCAAAGAGTCAGACACGACTGAGTGACTGAACTGATACTCCAGGGACCATAAACACAGTCCAGATCTTTACTCATCCAAATGAACCAGTATCGGTCATTTGAGAGTTGCTCTAGATCAGTTGTCTGCTTTAGCAGTTTAGCAATGGAAATTATTTGAATCATTTTGTTAAAACATCCAAACCTCAGTTAAATGTCAGCAATGGCACAGACCATGATACACATCTTTGATGTGAGTCCCTTTTGTTTGTTGTGGTTGAGAGCATGAAATTTAGTTTCTACAGATACATCAGTTTTAGTTAACTGTGCTATTGCCTAGGAAAGAAAGGGCTTATAAAAAAAAAATCATACTTAGGTATGTTCACCTATGTTTACCTATGTTCATACCTAAGTATATTCACCTATGTCTATACAGGACACTTGCTCTGTTTTAATAAATGAAGACGTGCTAAAGACAGCATTAATGTCCATTTCTTTTCATTTGAGTTTACCAGGAAACCAAGTATATCACAAGAATATAAGTACATATTTTAAGAAGGCAGTGCTAACATTGAGTAGCTTGTGCCAACAAATGATATGTCAACAAATTGATCTTTAATTTTCTGATTTATCTCCATACTGAATATGGCTTGAAAATATAAACTTAATTGCCAGCTCCTTGAGAATAAGGGTTTTCTTGCTGCCAATATATTAAAAGAGCCTAGCACAGTGTCTGACATCTACCCAGTGCTCAGCAATTATTGCACAGGTTACTAATTGAATAAGTCTTCTTTCAGCATAATTATCAATGACATAAATTACCAATATATCATGGAATTTCCTGGTGGCTCAGCAGCAAAAAGTCTGCCTGCCAGTGCGAGAGACACAGGAGATGCAGGTTTGATCCCTGGGTTGGGAAGATCCTCTGGAGAAGAAAATGGCAATCACTCCAGTATTCTTTCCTAGTAAATCCCATGGACAGAGGAACCTGGTGCACTAGCTTCCATGGGGTCCCAAAGAGTAGGAATAACTTAAAGATTAAACAACAACAATCCATATATCATATCAGAGTTCATTAAAGGGTATGAAAAACACATCACCAACCTTAAGTAATAATGGTGAAGGAGCATCCTCTTACAAAATTAAATTTGCAACTTTCAATTTATCTTTTAAGCATATTTATGGCTAAAGCTGCAGACACTCTAAGGGTGGTGAAGAACTCTTTCTATACATCAAAAAAATAATAAGAAACAAGTAACTTGATTAGTAAAAATTTGCTTTAACAGTCAACATAAAAAAGGAAAATCAATGGTTTTTTTTAAACACTGATACTTCAAAAGCTATACAGGCTTTGTGAACTTATCTGTCAGTACATGTCAGGTACATCAGCAGGAAATATCCCTGTTTTACCTTCTGTGCATCTTAATGGTCAGCGAAGTTTACTTGGTCTAAATTCTCACTGCAGAGCCTCTGAGATTTGTAGTAACACAGCCTAGGAAAAAGAGCTTGAAAATAAAACCTGAAAACCTGGACTATGGTTTTTATTCTGCTACCAACTGCTTATAAGGACTTGGTCTCTGAAAACCTCATTTGCCTTATCTATGAAGCAAAATAAGCATTTTCCAAAATGGGTTACATGGAACTATTTGTATACATAAAAACTAATTAAAATATCGGGTTTCCTTATTACAGGGACTCTCAGAGCATTTAGTATATTAATATCAATAAGGGCTCTGCCATAGAGGTAATCTGTAGGTATTCCAAAACTGATTTGTCTCTGAACATGGTATTCAAGATTAATCTTGTGAATTAGTGTTCCACAGAGAGCAGAAAGGATGCTAGGCTAAAAGCCATGCCTATATCCTAGTGCATACTTCAGTGAGTTTCGCTTTGTCCACTCCGGCTCATTTTGAGGCTTAGTCTACAGTACAGAAAACTAAGCACAAAGTAGCCATAGTACAGGATTAAATTCAAGGGTAAGCAAGATATCATCAGATTATTTGCTCTACTTGGGTAATCTGAGTCTTTAAAATCCAGCTTTATAAGCACTAAAGTTATATAAACCAATTCTTGGTGGAGAATTTCACACAATACAAAAATGGACTGAAACAAATAGATATAAAATCAGAGTTTTATGGGTAAACACAAATCAATACACAGTGATTCATGATCAGTGAAAATAACACTGTTGAAGATATATAGCAAGAGAATGCTGCTTTTTTTTTTTTTTCAGTTAGAGGAATAAAGCCTATACTAATTAATCTCTTTGTAAAACAGTGTATTATATGTGGCCAAATAGTTCTCAATAATCACTCAAACAATAATTACAACTTACATGTCAATTGGATTTTGGAAACAATTCAACACACCTACCTATATTCACTGGTACTATAAAATTGTTTAACATAGACCAAGTGTTCATATGAATAAAAACTTACTGCTAGCAAATCAACAAGGCCCCTTGCCATTAGAGAACCTGCAGAGTATCCTTGCCATTTTACCACCATTCGAGGCACTTTTATTTAATTAATATTCTAAAATTCTACATTGATTCTGCAATTTTGTCCTTAATATCATCAAATAGCTCTTCATTGCCACAGATTCAAGTTCAAAGGCATTATTCTAGAATTAAAGATATTTTATAATATGACCTCTAACTACTTTCTGGGCTCCCCTAGTAGCTCAGTTGATAAAGAATCTGCCCGAAATGCAGAGACCTGGGTTCAATCCCTGGGTCAGGAAGATACCCTGGAGAAAGAAATGGCAACTCACTCCAGTACTCTTGCCTGGAGAATTCCAAGGACAGAGGAGCCTGGCAGGCTATAGTTCATGGAATCACAAAGAGTACAACTAACTTTCACTTTTCACTTTCAACTACTTTCCAGATATTTCATCTACAACCTTCCAATATGACTGTTTGGTAATAGACTTTTTTTTTCTGTCTTTCATGAATATTTTTATTAAATCAAGCCATTAATGATAAATTTTTCTAAAATACCCACATTGTATTTATCATATTTTAAGACCTCATCCATCCTGTAATGTCTATTATAAATTTCTTCTTTCAAGTTCTCCTGTATCATTCTAAATTAATAAGGCTTTCACAGAAGTACATGCAATTAGTATAGGTCATGAAGGACCTTTTTAACATTTTCTGTTTGTCTACATCTCCTGAGTATAACTGTAGCACATTTTCATGACAAAATTGTGAGGTGAAATTCAATGCCTCTAGCCTTCCCTTTTTATTGTATTTTCCCACTTAGGGACATCATTTCCTTTAGCACCTACATCTTCTTACTTTCTAATCCCTTTCCCCAAAATGAGAGATAACAGGTTTCAAGATGTATATTTATTCACATCTGTATGTTAACTTAACCAGACATTTTCACATTTAAGCCTAACTTTTAACTGGAAAATGAAACTTTTGTCTCCCCATAAATCAGTCCAGACAAAAGCTATGAAATAATGGAGATAAAGAAATGACTAAGAGGAGACTTTCTTATAGTCCAGGGAATCACATTACTCCCAAGACTGTCTGATATAACACTGATTCATCACTTTCAAAATTTTGATGAGTAGAGTACTTAGTCTCAAAAATGTCAGGGGCATCAACTCACAGAATATTAATCTCCCTTTAGTCCTATGCTAACACTGCAAGGTCTAATTAATCTTTTAGGACCAAGCTTTTTGGTCATAATGTTGTCATCTATATGAAATTTTCCTTAATTCCTCCCAGACAGATTAAATGAATCCTTTATTGATATTATCTCAGTATTTTTTGTCTATAGCATTAAAATCTCATTCATTATGTCAATTCAAAGGACAAATGACTGCTGATTTTTCCCCCTCTGCCTGATCTAATGTGTTTGCATTCATCTGTTATTATGTTTATAACATGAAAATTTACACATCTAGTCAAGATCTCTCCCATGAATTCCAGACCTCTGGAATGAACTAATCATTCTTCCAAATCCTATATCTCTTCACCCCTTCACTATTTTTCAAGCTAGTAACACAACCCACCAGGTTAAACAATACATATATATTTTTTACTCCTAGTCTATACCGAACTGGGGAATTGCAAATTTCAGTCAATTAATCTTTTACAATATCTTTTTCCACAATGTTCCTTAATGTTTGAAGATATGAGTTAGGTAAGTTATTTTATAAACATGTATGGCAAAGAATTTTAAATACAATATTAACACATGGTCATGCTAAATATAATTTTCTGTGTCTTTGGAGTCTGATCTATTTTTGGTCTAAATAAACCTAATTTGGTCTTTTCTGGTGGCTCAGACAGTAAAGGATCTGACTGCAATATGAGAGACCCAGGCCCAATCCCTGAGTCGGGAAGATCCCCTGGAGTATTCTAGTATTCTTGCCTGGAAAGTCCCATGGACAGAACAGCCTGTCAAGCTACAGTCCATGGGGTCACAAAGAGTCAGATATGACTGAACAACTAATGCTAACATTAAAACCTAATATTTAAGTTTGTCATCCTCTTCTTAACATTGGTGTTTCTTAATGGCTTAATTACCAATGATTTATTTTTCAAGTTTTCACAGAGTTTTTAAGACTCATACCTATTTTTTCATATCTAATTCTTATTTTAACTATTTTCATGACAACATCCCATTAAGTGACCTAAGACATTATTTCTGACTGATACTTTGTGAAATGAAAACATTTACACATAGGAAAACATTTTTTCCCCAATAGTTTCCACAGATAATTTGAGTAAAAAAATAAAAACCACAAGGCAGGATATAATCAAAAGATGAAAATTCAGTTCAGATTATATTACATATTTTCTCTATCAGCTATGTCAAAAATTATACATCATAGAAATGATATCAAGGTAAATTCACTTAGATAATCTTTGATCCCCTAAATCTCAAACTAAGAACTTTTATGGGTAGGCACTAAGGCAAATATGTATTCACTCGGAAAGGTGTCAACAGATGATATTAGCATTAGTGTATGGTACACTTTTAGGTCAACAAGATTGACTTAAACTATCTAAAAAACAGTCTATAGAGTATTTGTCATGTTTATATAAATGTAAACACCTCACACACCTATTTTAATCAAATTAACTCATTGAAATTTATTGACCACGTACTATGTAAAAGACATGGGGGCTTGACCTATGAAACTTCTTGTAAAATTGGTTCTTGAATAAAAATGTTCTTCTAGTGATCCTACTAAAAATAAGATTGCTAGTTTCTTTGTGCTTTGTTTTACATTCTAAGGTCAAAGTTACAAGAAGACATCTGTTAATAAAGTAGGTCCTTATAGGTTTATTGCCACACAAATTTGTATCTGATAAAAAGCAACTACATATAATTTTACAAGGGTGTTACACTGTCTAAAAAATTATCATAGCATAAAATGAAAATGTAAGTTACCTTTATTTCCTATTAAAGTAGAATTTTTAATGGCCAGAACAGGTCTCAAATTAATTATTTTACTATTATAGGGCTTTTATTTCTTGTATCCATCCTAAACTCTGTCCAACATTCCCATGAACATTGGTGGCTCATTAGGACACTCAAAGTTAATCTGTTGGGCTAAACATTTGTTCCATCATTAAGGTCTATTTTTCCCAGACTTAGAAATTAGCAGGAATCTAATTTTGAATAATTTTATTGCCTAGGTCATAGTAAATTCAGCTCAGTCTGGAAACAGTTCTTATAAAATTACCTTTTATTAAATGTACTATGTATTTTGTAGAAAGCAAAAAAAAAAAAAAAATCCATTGAGACAAGATTCCTTGAATGCCAGAATACAAAATAAAATTATGTTCATTTTCCTCAGGCATCATTTAGCATAATATTAACTCCATAGCTTGTGTAATTTGATGACTCTTAACTTTCCCATAAACAAATTACGATAATGCCCATATATCAGACTTTTATCAAGCAGAAACAGAAGAAGATTTTATCATATTGTCACAGTAACTAAGCAGTTCCTTGGTAATATTTTAGGCTCACTGAGAAGCATTACTCACTTATTGCTATACGCTGGAAATGTGTGTCTTCCCCAAATTCATATGTTGAAATCTAATCCCTCATGTGAAGGCATTAGAAGGTAGGTGCTTTGGGAGGTGGGATTAGAGTGCAGATAAGTGAGACTCAGATCCAGAGAGCTCACTTTCCCCTTCTGCCTTGGGAGGGCACAATAAATAGATGGCTGTCTATGAACTAACAAGCAAACTAACAAAGACCCTCATCTGACACCAAATCTGGAAGTGCCCTCATCCTGGATTTCCCAATCTCCAGCACTATAAGAAACGGATCTTTGCTTTTTGTAAGCAACCCAGTCTATGGTATTTTTGTTATAGCAGTCCAAACAGATGAAACAACTTATGAAGTTCATCCATTTGAACTGAACTTAAGTTATGAGTGAGCAGAGGTTATGCTCAAATCCCTAACTGCCCATCATTTAGCACTTTCATTCCCAAAGTTTGTGTCTAATTCCAAATCAAGAATTTTCTCTGCCTATTTCTTGAAGTAGAATGTTTGAATCATCTCTGATACAGGTTTTATTGACCATTGCTTGTCCCTGGCTTGAAAACAGAGCTACAAAGTTAATTTCTATGTTTATGGGCAACGTTGTTTGTCTACTTTGTAAAATGCTAAGAGGATTTAAATTAGAGGCCTTCCTGTGAGAAGTGATTTTGGAGTCAGTAGATAGGGGATTCAGCCCCTAGCATTGTCACTTATTATTTCTAGTCACTTAACATACTTGGAAGGTTGTATGACTAAATGAGATGTCTATAAATAAAAATATTTGGTAAACTGCAAAGAACTTTGCAAAGATAACATCCTTATTTAAAAAAAGAAAAAGGTGTATAACAGCAGAGATCTGGAATCAAATAGGCCTCGGTTGGAATTCCATTTTGACATTTACTGCTAGGGTGGTGCTAGTGATAAATAACCCGCCTGCCAGTGCGGGAGACAAAAAGACATGGATTCAATCCCTGGGTCATGACTGGAGGAAGCTATGGCAACCCACTCCAGTATTCTTTCCTGGAAAATCCCCATGGACAGAGGAGCCCCATAGTCCATTGGGTTGCAAAAAGTCAAACACAACTGAAGCAACTTAGCACATACGCATTGATAGTTATGTGAGCTGAGAAAAATCACAAACTTATCTGAGCTCCAATTTTTTTCACTTGTAAAACTGGGATAATAAATCTGACAGCAGTTTTTATAAGAATTAATAAAATAATCTTAAACTTGAGGGTAATATCTAAATATGCTATTTTTATTAATAGTAATATTTTTATTCATCTTAAGAATCCTTGGGAATGGGGGAAAATGACAGACAAACTCTACTACTGGCAAGTAAAAGTAGGGCTTTTATGAAAAAAAATCCAATACAATCTTTAAAAGTGATGAATGTCAAAATGTCAGATAAGACAGGAGGAAAAGGATCTATTATTACAACCTATTTCCTAAAGACAATAGTCCAATGCGCATTTGCCAACACTAAAGGTCAATACAGTCATGGGCATCATTTAAAAGGTTATAGGAAACAAATCAGAAAACATGATTTCCTTTTGGTTTTACACAGATATGTCAGGGGATGATGGTAAAGGGAAGTGTATAATTATTGTGACAAAAATCCACAGCATTTGCTTTTACATATTCTCCCTTTAAAAATGATTTCTTGCTTTATTAAACTACCATTTTACTTGCTCACATGTAAAATGAGTAGGAATGAACATTTACAAAGGAAATTAAACCCTCTTGATCTAGCATGGTCAGTGGTCAGATTGTATAAGTGGGGAATTAGCCTGCAATCATTGGTATAATGGTATCACTTTATAATGAAAATCTGTCCTAGCTGGCTCTATTCAATATACTTAAAAATCCTTTAGAAATTAAGATGCACCTATTTCTTAGATAATGATATGTTAAAGCATATCTTATTATTGCATTTACAAATGCTAATTTAGGAGAATAAAAAGTGTCTCCCATTGATTTCCCTCAAAGAATACACCATTAAAAAAAATCTTGGACTTTTACTCCATTCCTTCTAAGTTTTTCATGTATTCTTCTGGAAGTACATCTTTCATTTTTCTTCCTCTCACCTAAAAATCTGGCTACATTAATGATACTGGTTCTCAAGCCTGGATGAGTATTAAAATCACCTTTGTAGTATTTTAAACACCACCAACAAAAATATTCTAATCATTAAAAAATTTTTTTAATTCCTATTTTTTTTTAAAGTATAAATAATCATTCCTTGTTCTAAAACCACCAGTATCACTCCTCCAAGAAATTGGGAACTAATTTTTGCATATCTTTCCAGAAAGTATATAAATGAGAATATTTTATATCTATTTAAGACTTTTTGTTAACATAAATAAGATCATCCTATACATAATATACTATAAATAGATTGCTTACCTTTACAATATACCTAAAATATCTTTCCATGATGCATACATGTAGATATAGCTTCTTTCTTTTCAGTGTTTGAAGAGTCACCCAGAAACTATAGGAAAAGCCCTAGATGACTCATGAACCAGAGTCAGGGGTGCACTAAAGAAAAAGCAGCCGCTAGCTCTGAGAGGTCATCAGCATTCATTTTGTTTTACAGAGAGAAGGCAGAACACTGTTAACCTTCATGTCTTTTAGGTGGAATAAATAGATATTTTGCTTATCCAATGCTGATAAATAGCCTTTGAATGCTAAGAATGTAGACACAGCTAAAGCATAAATTCATACAGTGCTACTGCTACATCAAAGGTTATATGAACCTTCACTTTGCCACATTGCTTTCTGAAATGTCATGTTAATTAATACTCCCACCAGCCCTGTGGGATTTTTATTTTTATAAAATAAAATATATATTTTATGACTATTTATATTGAATACACATATTCATTTCTTAAAAGCTCCCAAAGATAACCCTATTGATTAAACATATTTAGAATCACTTCCTCATTTTTGAACCATACATTTGTTAGACAAGCATCACTTGTAAAAATGTATCACCAGAATTTGTTATGAAGTAAATATGAACTGAGATCCAAAAAATAATATATTGTGAATCTTTCTGTTAATTTGTACAGCAATGTTGCTCAGGAATTACGGTTCTACATTACATCAGACTCCATTCTACATGAAGAATATTGAACATCAACATTATTAGGGGTGTTACTCTTTTCTAGCCTCAAAACGTATCTTGAGTTGAAAGTTCAGGTTGCACAAAGATCATACCTGAAAATGTTTAAGTAAGACCAATCATAATGCCATTATTATTTCCATGCTCATCACCTTCATCTTATACTTGTAGCTGATGGTATTTTCCAAAGATAACAAAAACAGTAGTTTCTTCTACCCGACATGTTCTTCTTCTGCATTAAGACCCTGATCAAATAGTGGAATCTAAGCTCCCTTCTCTCAAATCTTGCTGAGCCTTAGTGATTAGGTTACCAACAGAATGTGATAGAATTATGAAACAAGAAATTTAAGGCTAGATCAAAGAAAGCCATATGGGTTCTACTTTGTTCTTTTGTAGTGCTCACTCTTCAGATTATTCTTCTTAGACTTTTCTTTCTTGGAATTCAGTTGCCAGGGAAAGGCCATTATAGATAACCTGGTCAACAATTCTACCTAAGCCCAGTATTTGACTCCTACAACAGAGGTGCCAAGCATATGAATGAAGAGTTTTCAGTGTTCCAGGTCACTCCCAGATATTCAATTCTTCCCAGATGAGGTCTCAACCATTTCTGAGAAGACACAAGCCAACCCCATTCTGCCCTGCATGAGTTCATGATCCACAGAAACTGTGGGCAAAATTAAGTTGTTACTATTTTATGCCACTATGTTTGGGGTGGTTTGTTATGCAGTAATAGATAGCTACATCACTTACAGACTGTTTTATATTTGAAAAATAAAAAAAAAATATTTAACTTTTTCATTTACATATAATCACATGAAAACAAAATATTCTCCATAGTATATTTAGTGATTGAGAGTTCATGAAAGAGAGTTCCATGCTCACCCTAAGGAAATACCAGATACAGTGCAGTGGTCAATATTAGTTGTCTATCCATTAGCCCTGTATGGTGATCAGTAATTGGTCTAAACCACACAGGGTCCTATTACTTCGGCTAGTTGTTAGTTTAGCCATGGACTTGTATCCTTTAACTTCTGTACAAGTTCTGGACAATAAATCCAGATTCAGAACCATTTGAGAAGTTCTGGGAAATGATTTCCTTCCCTGATACAGTAATCAAGGGTCACACAGAGAATTATTTCCTGTTCTAATAATCACTGTCTTTGTGCTTAATATTTGCTATATGAAGGCTTGAGATTTAATATTGGAAACAATGCTGTCTGTCTTGTGAATGTAAAGCTAGAGCCAAGGGAAATACAAAAACCTGAACCAAATCAAATGTATGACAGTATTGATCCACTAAACAAAACCTAGAATCATGTACAGTCAAACCTCCCTATCACTGGATCCCCTAGACACAGGGCCAACTTTACTATGCATTTTTAAAGGAACTTAAGTGCCTGCAGGTTTTTATATCCCAGGGAAGTCTGGGAATTAGTTCCCTGCACATACCAAGGGACTACTCTATCTCCAGTCATAAGCAAGACAATGTATGTCTGTAAAGTTCAATTAGATTTAGGGGGGTTTTGTCACCTGCAGCTTAATGTATTATAAATACAACACTGGGTTTAGACCAAGTTACCCTCCACAGATGGATACTTAGGCAGTTCTTCATAATTTATGATGTGAATGATATACTGGATTTGTATAACACACATTTTAAATATTTCCTGTGGGTTTCCAAAATGAGTTGTAGAACTGCCCCAACCCTCAACAATTTTTTTTTTCTTTTGGAGAAACATTTTAGTCTGAAAGATCCTTTGAAGCAATGCTTTGGAGTCTCCTTCTTAAACTTCTCAAGGATGTTTGATTTTCCTTAAGTTTCTCCTGACTGATTATATATCCTGGACCTAGGATCTCTGCTTTGCATGGAAATTTGTGAGGATTAAGGTAATATACTTTATTTGCTCATGGAAAAGGGCTAAGAAAAGCCTGAGTTGTTCATCTACCCATTGTTTCTTACAATTTAGGATTTTACATATTATTTCCTATGTTGGAATATAATGGTTCATTTTTAATTAAGCATGTATGATCTTCCTAATAGAACCCACTAATTTAAACTAGCATTTAGAATGTTACATTTGGGAAATGAATATTGAACTCAAATCCCAATCACCTGAAAAATGTTTGAGAGGATACTCTTTCTCCTCGCCTTAGGCAATAGCATCATTTGAACCTGGTAACAAAGATAATAAAAATGCCAGTATTCATCCAGCATATTTATAAAGAGTAAGAGGTTACAAATGCGTCAGTGTTTTTCTGGGCTTGTGCAGTATACCATGTGATAAAATGGCCAATCTAGAAATAATTATATCTTTTGCTTTATTCATTAATTCAGTAACCATGTGCAAAACCTTGATGTAGAATGCTAACATCTATGCCATCATTTGATCAATAACCACCCTAATTCATTCAACTAATATTTCATATTTGTAGAATCTAGAAATAATTTACAGGCTTAAATTTTTTTAATATGGGTTCCTTTTAGTTCTTTGTGGCTCAGGAGCAGCTGAGAGGAGATAACCCACATCCAACGTCAGGAGCAGTGGCCGTGAGGTGATACCATATGTCCAAGGTAAGGAGCAGTGGCTGCGCTTTGATGGAGCAGCCATGAAGAAATACCCCATGTCAAAGGTAAGAGAAAGCCAAGTAAGACAGTAGGTGCTGACAGAGGATATCAGAGGGCAGACAGTCTGAAACCAAAATCACAGAAAACTAGCCAATTTGATTGCATGGACCACAGCCTTGTCTAACTCAATGAAACTAAGCCATGCCATGTGGGGCCACCAAGATGGATGGGTCATGGTGGAGAGGTCTGACAGATTGTGGTCCACTGGAGAAGGGAATGGCAAACCACTTCAGTATTCTTGCCTTGAGAATCCCATGAACAGTATGAAAAGGCAAAAAGATAGGACAATGAAAGATGAACTCCCCAGGTCAGTAGGTGCCCAATATGCTACTGGAGATTGGTGGAGAAATAACTCCAGAAAGAATGAAGGGATGGAGCCAAAGCAAAAACAATACCCAGTTGTGGATGTGACTGGTAATAGAAGCAAGGTCTGATGCTGTAAAGAGCAATATTGCATAGGAACCTGGAATGTTGGGTCCATGAATCAAGGAAAATTGGAAGTGGTCAAATAGGAGACGGCAGAGAGAGCATCAACATTTTAGGAATCAGCAAACTAAGATGGACTAAATGGGTGAATTTAACTCAGATGACCATTATATCTACTACTGTGGGGAAGAATCCCTTAGAAGAAATGGAGCAGCCATCATAGTCAACAAGAGTCCGAAATGCAGTACTTAGATGCAGTCTCAAAATGACAGAAATATCTCTGTTTATTTCAAGGCAAACCATTCAAAATCACAGTAATCCAAGTCTATGCACCAACCAGTAAGGCTGAAGAAGCTGAAGTTAAATGGTTCTAGGAAGACCTACAAGAACTTTTAGAACTAACACCCAAAAAAGATGTCCTTTCCATTATAGGGGACTGGAATGCAAAAGTAGGAAGTCAAGGAAACAAGTGGAGTAACAGGCACATTTGGCCTTGGAGTACAGAATGAAGCAGGGCAAAGGCTAATAGAGTTTTGCCAAGAGAACGCACTGGATAGCAAACACCCTCTTCCAACAACACAAGAGAAGACTACACATGGACCTCACCAGATGGCCAAAATCAAAATAAAATTGATTATATTCTATGGAGCCAAAGATGGAGAAGCTCTATACAGTCAGCAAGAACAAGACTGGGAGCTGACTGTGGCTCAGATCATGAAATTCTTATTGCCAAATTCAGACTGATTGAAGATAGTAGGGAAAACCACTAGACCATTCAAACACGACATAAATCAAATCCCTTATGATTATACAGTGGAAGTCAGAAATAGATTTAAGGAACTAGATCTGATAGAGTGCCTGATGAACTATGGACAGAGGTTTGTGACATTGTACAGGAGACAGATATCAAGACCATCCCCAAGAAAAAGAAATGCAAAAAAGCAAAATGGCTGTCTGATGAGGCCTTACAAATAGCTGTGAAAAGAAGAGAAGTGAAGAGCAAAGGAGAAAAAGAAAGATATACCCATTTGAATGCAGAGTTCCAAAGAATAGCAAGGAGAGATACGAAAGCCTTCCTCAATGATAAATACAAAGAAATAGAGGAAAACAATAGAATGGGAAAGACCAGAGATCTCTTCAAGAAAATTAGAGATACCAAGGGAACAGTTCATGCAAACATGGGCTCAATAAAGGACAAAAATGGTAGGGACCTAACAGAAGCAGAATATTAAGAAGAGGTGGCAAGAATACACAGAAGAACTGTATCAAAAAGAACTTCATGACCCAGATAATCATGATAGTGTAATCACTCGCCTAGAGCCAGACATCCTGAAATGCGAAGTCAGGTGGGCCTTAAGAAGCATCACTATGAACAAAGCTAGTGGAGGCGATGGAATTCCAATTGAGTTATTTCAAATCCTAAAAGATGATGCTGTGAAAATGCTGCACTCAATATGCCAGCAAATTTGGAAAACTCAGCAGTGGCCACAGGACTGGAAAAGGTCAGTTTTCATTTCAATCCCAAAGAAAGGCAATGCCAAAAAATACTCAAACTACTGCACAATAGCACTCATCTCACATGCTAGTAAAGTAATGCTCAAAATTCTCCAAGCCAGGCTTCAGCAATATGTGAACCGTGAACTTCCAGATGTTCAAGCTGGTTTTAGAAAAGGCAGAGGAACCAGAGATCAAATTGCCAACATCTGCTGGATCAAAAAAAGCAGGAGAGTTCCAGAAAAACATGCATTTCTGCTTTATTGACTATGTCAAAGCCTTTGACTGTGTGGATCACAATAAACTGCGGAAAATTCTGAAAGAGATGGGAATATCAGACCACCTGACATGCCTCTTGAGAAACCTGTATGCAGGTCAGGGAGCAACAGTTTGAACTGGACATGGAAAAAGAGAATGCTTCCAAATAGGAAAAGGTGTACGTCAAGGCTGTATATTGTCACCATGCTTATTTAACTTAAATGCAGAGTACATTATGAGAAATGCTGGGGTGGAGGAAGCACAAACTGGAATCAAGATTGTCAGGAGAAATATCAATAACCTCAAATATGTAGATGATACCACCCTTATGGTAGAAAGTGAAGAAGAACTAAAGAACCTTTTGATGAAAGTGGAAGAGGAGAGTGAAAAAGTGGGCGTAAAGCTCAACATTCAGAAAACTAAGATTGTGGCATCTGGTCTCATCACTTCATAGCAAATAGATGGGAAAACAGTGGAAACAGTGGCTGACTTTATTTTTCTGGGCTCCAAAATCACTGCAGATGGTGATTTCAGCCATGAAATTAAAAGATGTTTGCTCCTTGGAAGGAAAGTTGTGAGCAACCTAGACAGCATATTAAAAAGCAGAGACATTACTTTGCCAACAAGGGTCTGTCTAGTCAAGGCTATGGTTTTTCCAGTAGTCATGTACAGATGTGAGAGTCAGACTGTAAAGAAAGCTGAGCACCGAAGAATTGATGCTTTTGAACTGTGGTGTTGGAGAAGACTATTGAGAGTTTCTTGGACTGCAAGGAGGTCCAACCAATCCATCCTAAAGGAGATCAGTCCTTGGTGTTAATTCGAAGGATTGATGTTGAAACTGAAACTCCAATACTTTGGCCACCTGATGCAAAGAGCTGACTCATTTGAAAAGACCCTGATGCTGGGAAAGACTGAAGGCAGGTGGAAAAGGGGACAACAGAGGATGAGATGGTTGAATGGTATCAGCAACTCAATGGACATGAGTTTGGTTAAACTCTGGGAGTCTGTGGTAGACAGGAACCCTGGCATGCTGTGGTTCATGGGGTTTCACAGTTGGACACGATTGAGCATCTGAACTGAATTGAAGTACAATTCATGATTCTTAGCACTTCATCAAACATAGATCCTTCTAATTTCATTGTAACACAGCTATCTCTTCAAATGACAGCTAGTTAACCTGACAAACAATTCAGTTTATGGTTTTTAGCTAACACATGTCCTTTGTCCAAAGTATCACCTTTCTTTTAATATGTGCATGAATCACAAAATTTTCCATACCATGAGAAAAATATGGAATATGCTTTCGTGTTCCTTCAACCAGACTTGAGTAGAGGATGGTCTATGCCTACCATGCATATTTTAGGTATAGTTTCCTGAATAACTGATGGTGGTTGTTGGCAATAATTCCTCAAAAGCAGGTTTTAAAATGTCTTACACTTGATTTTCCAAGTGTTTTTGCAAGTGATAAACTTATTACCAATCCATAAAAAAGAATCAAATGGCCTTTTAAAGAGTTAAAGTGTACATAAGATATCACATACTGAGTTTTCAGAGAAACAAAGAAATTGCTTGTAGTATGCTGAAAATCAACCATGCCTCAAGCGCATCAGCAGGCAAGTCAAAAATTCCTGCAGGTGATGCCAGCCATTGCAGATGGTAACTTTTCCCCTCTGAGTTTCTGCTCTGTCACATAGGAACAGATATTAAAGGAGTTTAAAAGCAATATAGGGTTTGAGACCATATACAAATGATTGATCAAGCCTAAAAGGGAAAAAAAATAAGCAGCTTTTAAAATTCTTTGTAATATTTAACATGCTCACAACGTGGAGGAAGGGTGCAAGTCAATTTTATTATAATTTTATATTCAATAGGCTAAATATGGGCTCCACCAGCTGGGTTGTTAATACAGGTCAAGGGATAATTAGCTGGATTTGTTTCAGTTTTAGAAAACTTAAATGAGCCCTGAGCACGTTCAAGACCTAGAAAGAAACAAAGATTTCTTCACTGATGTAATATGTTCTGACAAAAACATGAGAGCAGAGAGTACAGGATTATTACACTAAGATGCACTTATGAAAAAATAATGAATGGAGAACTGATATTATACTTGCAAAATTCAACTAAATGCCACAACTATAAAATAAATGGATTATGATGGTGGGTATGCTGGGTATTCCTACTCATAGTAAGCATATAAGGAAAGAAAATAGAGAAATTCAACCCAACCATCATCCAAAGGCACCAACAATTTTCTTCTATGGTATTTCAGACAATGGTGCATATATATTTTATGTCACCACAGGCCTTTGTGGGGAAGGAAAAACTAAGATTGAATTTTTTAAAGAAATATGATCTTATTTAACTTGGAAATCTTTTTATGGACAAGTTAAATAACTGGAGATCATACTTTATGATAATTTTTAAACATAAATCAAGTATAAATTATAAAACAATCAGAAAGTGAATCTATTTTGATTAAACATAAAATAAATTTTAAAAAATTCCGTATTATTAAAAACTCTGGTTAAATTTTGTTTAATTCCAAAAGAAAAGAAAATAAAGTCAAATAGAATAAAATAATGCATCCAGGGAATAGGAGTAGTCAGTACTTGTCCTTCATTTAAATGTTTTACTTTAAATGCAAATAATCCATAAGTACTATATTTCTTCATAAAGTGAATGAAGCAAACATATGATGGCAAATTATATTATCTTCTTAATAAACACATGACTGGAGGATAAGTGGTTGCAAAGTGCTATGCCAAATGCTTATAGTCAGTGTTCTCTAAATTACTTCGTAACTTTGTTTTTTAAAGACTCATGTTCTGAAATGGCAACCCATTTTGTAGTAATGTATGGTGATTAATCACATAGAACACTTGCAATATAGCCAGACCACACCTTTCTGTAACTATGGAGAATAGCATTGTGGAAGCCAAGCAAATTTCTCAGATTGTCATGTTTTAAACAAATATGCCTTAAAGAATATCACTTTCACGCTCAGCCTGCTATCAAATCACTTCAACTATCTGTTTCCCTAACACCTCCAAAACTTTAACAACTTTCCCTCTAGAAGTTAAATTTGTGTAATTATAAGAAAATGTACAAGAAGTGCTGGGAAGCTGAAACAGGAAAATGTCGCTTAGACTTTCCGTTCCAATCCTTCACTGCAGCAAAAACTTCTCAATCAATTCCCTCAGTTGGTGTGACACAATCCTCCAATGATATACATATATGATGGATTTAAATGGTAAACAATAAATTCTCAAGTTGATATGAAAAATGAAAAATTTGAAAAGTTCCTTGGGATATCAGGTTTTTTTGTGGTCAGTGAATGAGTTAAAGCAATAGTACATTTCTTTCATAGATGTGTATTTATTTAAATATTTATTGAACACCTACTATGACTGATTTTAGACATTGGGGGTACAACAGTGAATAGAATACCTACATATCTTCTGGAACTGAAAATCAACTCATCAATTCCCAATTTTCATTAGAGGGGGAATAACCCTTAATAAGCTTAACAACACTGTTAGGAAGAGAGATTTACCAAATTTTGCATAGAAAACATTTTACAAAGTATACTGCTAAAAAAGATTAAAAGGTCTAAAAAGTTTTATTATTTTTTCAGAGAGGTAGGTTGCTGCTGCTGCTAAGTCGCTTCAGTCGTGGCCGACTCTGTGCGATCCCATAGACGGCAGCCCACCAGGCTCCTCCATCCATGGGATTTTCCAGGCAAGAGTACTGGAGTGGGTTGCCATTGTCTTCTCTGAGAAAGGTAGGTTACCCCTCCATAAATGTGCTCTGATATTTTCTAATTGGAAACAATTAGGTGTTGCATTATATAAATCTACAAATACTCTCACAATGACAAACTTTTTTTTGGAATTGGAGTAGGGGGCAAGAGATAAATTGACCAGAGACCCTGTTGTAGGTGGTGATGTTTTTCTCAGGGAAAAATGTTTTCTGAAATACACATGTCATGCTGTTTCAAAATGGTGTATTCTACCATAGGGGAAGGTGGCTTCCTGGTAAAATGTTTTGCATGAATTCCACATGAGTGTTACCATACTGAGTGAGTGGAGGTCACACATCACACACAATACTACAGGTGGTATATGTACATCATCATGTTCTACCAATTGAAATTCCTCAGTCAAACTGTCAAATAGATTTTCCCTGCATGTCATATAGTGCTTCCTTGACCTTTCATTCAAAGATTTGGTGAGCTCTGAAAGAAACATATAGTGGAGTATAGGCTTTGTGTAACTCCAGGATGCAGGCAGGACCATGACCAAGCAACAAGCTCAATCACCTTCTTAGTCATGACTGTCCCACCAAGCACATTATTCCTTGTTGCCATACTTTCTCACTGGATTTCAACACTAACTACTGAAGTGGGGACAAATAGAATAAGAAATGTGAGTATTCCGTATGAATTCTTAGATGATTAGGAAGTTCTAGGCCCATGGAAAAAGAGCAGGACTAAATGACACTAAGGATACACTGCAAGTCAGCTGCCTGCTGGAAGCCCACAGGTGTTTCCTTCTTGAGGAGCAGTGCACCAAAATTCACAATAAGCCTCTTTGAAACAAGATGAAGATACTGCTTTGAGTTGCTAGGTAGTTTTCTGCCTCTGCTTTGTCTCATGCATAAAGATATTATGCATTCCATTTTAATTCACTGCATTCATTTGTTCTTTCAACATACATTTGAGTGGCAGTCATTCTATTTAGGTACTGAAAATGCAGCTGAGAATATACACTGGTGATGTTTGCTTTCACAAACTGGTGGACCATTAAAGCAGCAATCATAACAAGGTACCATGGTGTAGGGTAGGTGCAGCTGAGATTACTGTGGGAGCCCGCAGCTGAGTCACAGGGCCTACTTTAGGTTGTTAGAAGGGACAACACAGCAGAAGTGGTATTTAAGGGAACAGACTCTAGAGTATGCCTGCATGGGAACAGAGCCTCCGGCTCCACCATTGTAGCAAGGTGAAGAGCATTCCCCCCAAAGTCAATTTCATCAGAAACCTCAGAATGCAGCCTTATTTGGAAATAGAATCTTTGCTGATGTAATTAGTTAAGGATCTTGAGATGATTCTTCCTGCACATGGTGGGGGAGTAGTGGGCACCTAAAACTAGTAACTGGTGTGCTTATAAGGAAAGAACACAGAGAGGCACACAGGAAAAGCCCTGTGAAGGAGTGGCAGAGATTGGATGCTGCCTCAAGCCAAGGAAAGCTTACAGCTACCAGATCTGGAAGAGGCAAGAACGGATTCTTCCCTATAAACCTCAGAGGTAGGTTGGAGCTATCAGTACTTAGACTTTGGACGTTCAGCCTCCAGAACTCTGATATTAATAGAATATTACATTTCTGTTTTTTTTTCAAGAAACTCAGTCTGTGGTACTTTGTTATGGCAACCCTAGGAAATGAATACAATCATGCAGTCCTGGTTTGCTCTTGGGCAAGCTATGCAACTTTATTGTCTCTTATTTCCTTCTTTGTACAGTTGAGATGTTAATCCCAAACTCACAGGGTTGCTATATGAATTATATGAGATTATGCCTGTGAAATATTTAGTGCACAACTTTGTCAGACACAGAGTAAATAGTTAATGTTAGTACTTATATCTACTATGAAAATCCTAGGAAGATAATGAAAAGAAAGTGTTAAAAAATATGAAACATTTTGATTATAAATGACCACATCCAAAATGATAATTGTTTTGTGTTTTTTTTTTCCAGCTATTCATGACATACTTCATGGTCTTTAATATTAAAATATTTACTTTTATTGTCAAATTACTAAATAAATTTGTCAGTCTTCAATCAAAATATGCTCATGCTAAAGAAAAATTCAAACTCTGTCCTTAATGTTGCCCCAATCTTTCATTTTTATCAGAATATTTTCAAATACGTCTGTTAACTCCAAGCCTGCTTCCTTCTGTGAATATAGTTTTTCCCTGTTCATGTAGGAATAGCACTGATCCAATAATCCTACTGGAAGGGTGTATATTGTCACCCTGCTTATTTAATTTATATGCAGAGTACATTATGAGAAACACTGGGCTGGAAGAAGCACAAGCTGGAATCAAGATTGCCGGGAGAAATATCAATAACCTCAGATATGCAGATGACACCACCACCCTTATGGTAGAAAGTGAAGAGGAACTAAAAAGCCTCTTAATGAAAGTGAAAGAGGAGAGTGAAAAAGTTGGCTTAAAGCTCAACATTCAAAAAACTAAGATCATGGCATCTGATCCCATCACTTCATGGGAAATAGATGGGGAAACAGTGGAAACAGTGTCAGACTGAATGTTTTTGGGCTCTAAAATCACTGCAGATGGTGATTGCAGCCATGAAATTAAAAGACGCTTACTCCTTAGAAGGAAAGTTATGACCAACCTAGATAGCATATTAAAAAGCAGAGACATTACTTTACCAACAAAGGTCCATCTTATCAAAGCTAGGGTTTTTCCAGTGGTCACGTATGGATGTGAGAGTTGGACTATAAAGAAAACTAAGCACTGAAGAATTGATGCTTTTGAACTGTGGTGGTGGAGAAGACTCTTGAGAGTCCCTTGGACTGCAAGGAGATCCAACCAGTCCATCCTAAAGGAGATCAGTCCTGGGTGTTCATTCGAAGGATTGATGTTGAAGCTGAAACTCCAATACTTTGGCCACCTCATGCAAAGAGCTGACTCACTGGAAAAGACCCTGATGCTGGGAGGGGTTGGGGGTGGGAGAAGGGGACGACAGAGGATGAGATGGCTGGTTGGCATCACCGACTCGATGGACATGAGTTTGAGTAAGCTTCCGGAGTTGGTGATGGACAGGGAGGCCTGGTGTGCTGCGATTCATGGGGTCGCAAACAGTCAGACACAGCTGAGCGACTGAACTGAACTGAAAAAGAGTGTGAAAAGTGAAGTTGCTCAGTCGTGTCCGACTCTTTCCTACCATGCTCCTCCGTCCATGGGATTTTCTAAGCAAGAGTACTGGAGTGAGTTGCCATTTCCTTCTCCAGGGGATCATCCGACCCAGGGATCAAACCCCAGTCTCCAGCATTGTAGGCAGATGCTTTATCACCTGTGCCAGCTGGGAAGTCTACTGTAAGAAAGTACTCACATTTCAGTATAATTCTCTTGAGATTATTTTAAGGAAAATAATAGAGTAAATGACAGAAATGAACTATCCACTGCAGAACAATTTATCATGGAGTGTTGCATATCACTATCTGAGAAAGATTCAGCGTAGTAATCACTTGGAATAGTGATAATGCATAATTGTATGCTAGTCATAAATTAGAGGTGAATGGCAGTTTCAGCTAATGAGTGCCAAATAGCAGTGCAGACACTGTAGTGATTAGAGAAGATGTGGTTATGAATGCATTTATTACTAGTTGTTACAAAGCTTTTCGTATTATAAATGGCAGGTATATAAATAGACACCTAGATATTATGTCAGAATACTGTATCTATAAAGTAAGATATAGATATATAAGTGAGATAAATGTAAAACAGAAGAAACTAAAAAATTAAATCCTCTGCTTATATACCCTTTATATCACATTAAATTAATTTTATATCACTGTAGGAAAATTTGAGCATACTTAACTTCCACTACATTTTGTTTCTTTCCTTTTACAATTTATATTTTATTTGTGCTGCTTTCTGATGTACATAAAGGATCACTCTACATTTGCTGGTGGTATTTGTCTCTCTAGAGAAGATTTCAAAATTTTGCAAAACAGCTACAATTTTATTTTCTGCTCCATAGATACTATATATTCAACCTGTCCCAATTTATTATAGGCTGCTATGAAATTTCCACTTATTTTGATATAGTATAAATCAAAGTTAATTTATGAGGTAGAACTAAATACAGATTATTTCAGTAATAATACTTCTTCCCAAGTTGGCTTTTCACTTTAAGATATACACTGTACATTTTATTGTTGCCTTTGGTTGGAAAATAGAAACATAGTAAACACATTTTTAAACTGTAGGATTAATAGTGATGTTTAAGGTTTCCCTCTCCTAAGTCTCCTAAGTCTCAAGAGTTATGATAAGATCCATTTGCAAAAATGAGTGAAGAGATGACTACATATAGAATGGTATAGAAAAGGGTACCATTTAAAAATATAAATTATGTAACTTTCCCTCAAATTATAATAAAATGAGAACATGCACAAAGATTTTAATTATTCTTAAAATCATTTTAGCCTGAATTTTTGTTATAGTCCTTACATTGTTTTTTATAAACTGCCTTAATATGAGATTTCTCTGAGTAGGTTTGGTTATTATTTGGACAAAAATAAATAGGCATGTGACAAACTGAAAATTTGGTTTACTGGGAAAGCTTTTATTTCTGAGAATTATCTTTATATATTTTCAAGAAATCAATTGTTGGCATAAAAGCTATCACATCTTAATGATTTTTTCCCAAATGCATGTTTGCAATTCTTACTTTTAATTAAAATAAAATTCAAGTGTATTTTGGTGAATCCAATACTTCCCTGCTCAAAAAAAATTATATATATATTTATATTCATAGTAGTACTTCAGTTCTCCAGTCCTACATGTAAAAGACTTGTAAAACACTAAAACAATGAGTAACATGCTGAACAGATTGAGAAATCAATAATTCTTCCAAGATTGGAATAAAGGTGAGGGCAGAAAGGAAACTGTTGCCCCCAAGATTAGAGAGACAGATGGGAGAATACTAGGAGTCACAGTTTACCAGAGCTGATATTCGCAAGTGGAAATGACTGCCATGGTTTGAAAACTTCAACTATAACTGATAATTTTCTAGAGGCTTGGTGCAGAAAATTAAAAATTCCATGAGTACCCAGTAATAGAGAGACCCCATGCTTTTGTGAGCTGTATCTTCAGGAGCCTAGCCAGAGTCTCATAATAACATTGGAGAGAGGGGAAAAAAAAAACTATTGTAATTCTAATAGGGGGAGCAGAAAAGGAACCATTTTGAAATACACTAGAGCACTCTGGTCTTCCTAAGACATTATGCCCTCGGGAGAAATTGTCTAACCAGAGTCTAACTTCCTGGGATGTTATTAAAGCCTAAGTAATCTGGGGAAGGAAAACACTAAACTCTTCCAGCCTAAGCTTTCTCAAAAGAAAAGGGAAATAATTCCAGCCACTCTGTATCCTTCTATGTGGAAGAGAATAAATATCTAACTCCATACTATTTCAGATATACTGTCCCACATAATTGGAGAGGTGGAGGTGGAGAAGGGAGACATGGAGAAGCACTGGTCAAGTTCAAAGTTCAGAGTCACAGGTTCCCTAAAAACTAAGACAATATTTGGACTATAAAACACTCTCCTGTCCCCTCCCCCCACACACCTGCCTTATCACCACATTACTAAAAGCCAATTTAGAGCACTCCCATTTACCCAGTACATCATATAGGGTACCAAGAGAAAATTATAAGAAATAATAAGACAAAAAAAAAACCCCACAAATATACAATTTGAAGAGACAAAACAATATTCAGACTCATGTACAGCAGGAATGCTGGAATTATCAGACAAGGAATCTAAAACAATGATTAATATGCTAAGGACTTTAATGCATAAAGCAGACAGCATATAGTAATAAATGCATACCATTAATGGAGATATGAAAATCTTAAGAAAGAACCAAATGGAATTGGCAGAAAAAAAAAAAATGTGACAGAAATAAAGAATGCCTTAATGGGCTCATGAGTGGATTAGCAGACTGGAATGGTCAAAGAAAGAATGTCTGGGCTTGAAGATATTTCAATAGATACTCCAAAAACTGAAAAGCAAAAGGAACAAAAACTGATAAAACCTGAAAAGAATATCCAAGTAACTGTGGGACCAATACAAAGGTTTCTCCAAACTAATGTAAGACACTAAACCCTGTGGTTTTGTGTCACATATTTAGGAAGTTCAGAGAACACCACGCAAGATAATGCCAAAAAATGACATCTTAACACTTCATTTTAAAACTACAGAAAATCAAAAATGAAGGAAAAATTCTGAAAGAAGTCTGTGGATGGAGGAAGGAGAGGAAGAGCTAACTTTAAAGTGAAGAAAATTATCAGGGGTAAAGAGGGGAATCATATAATGATAAAAGGATCAATTCTCCAAGAACATAATATAATTCTTAATGTGTATGAGCCTAATAACATAGTGACAAACAACACAAAGCAAAAACTGATAGAACTTCGAGGAGAAATAGATGGTCCCACTATTGTAGTTGGAGACTTCAACATCCTCTTTCAGAAATTGAAAGATCTAGAAGGTAGAAAATCATTAAGGATGCAGCTAAAATCAACATTACCATAAATCAACTGGATATAATTAATAGCTATAGACTACTTCCCTAGCAAAAGCAGAACACACATTCTTCACAAGCTTACATGGAACATTTACTAAGATATACCACATTCTAGACCATAAAGTACACCTTATCACATTTAAAATAATAGGAACCATACAGAAAAACAATGGCATTAAACTAGAAATCAATAACAAAAACATAATTGGAAAGCCCCCAAATATGCAGAGATTTAAAAAAAATGCTTTTAAGTAACATATGAGTCAAAAAAAAGAAAAGTTTAAAAATATTTTGAACTAAACAAAAATGAAAATACAACTTATCCAAAATATGTGAGATGAAGTAGAAGCAGTGTGCCTTAAGAGAAATTTAGAATATTGAGTGCATATATTGGAAAAAAAGACATATCTAAAAGCAGTAATCTATATTTTCACCTTTGTTGTTGTTGTTTAGTCGCTAAGCCTTGTCCAACTCTTTCACCTCAGGAAACTAGAAAAAGATCAAATTAACCCAAAGCAAGAAATGAAATAATACAATTTAGAGCAAAAATAACTGAAAGTCAAAACAGGGAATTGATAGGAAAGTCAATAAAACTAAAACATGGTTCTTTTAAAAGACCAAGGAAATTCATAAGTATTTATCCAAGCTAACTAAGAAAAAGAGAAAGAAAACAAGCTACTAATATCAGAAATAAAAGAAGTCCAACACTAAAGATCCCATGAACATTAACAGAACAATTAAGAAATTTTACAAAAAATTCTTTGCTCACAAATTTCATAACATAGATATCAAATTGACCAATTGCCCAAAAGACACAATCTACAAAAATGTACAAAGGAAGAAACAGACAAGTCCTGTATATACCCATATCTGAATGGACATGTATCTATTAAAAAAATGAATCAATAATTAACATTTCCCCAAAATTAAAGCATCAGGCTCAGATGGATTCACTGATGAATTCTAACAAACCTTTAAGGACTACGTTATAACATTTATTTACAATCTCAGAAGATAGAAGTAACTCATTCTATGAGTTATCCTAGTACTAGCATTACACTAATGCTGAAACCAGACAAAGACACTGAAAGAAAAGAGAGTCCCCATGGGGTGGCAAAAAGTCGGACACAACTGAGCAACGTTCACCTTTGCTTTTCAACAGTATCTCTCACGAATAAAGAAGCAAAAGTCCTCAACAAAATATTAGCAGATTGAATCCGATGATGCACAAAAATGATTAAACCATGACCAAGTAGGATTTATCCCAGGTATGACAGGCTAGTTTAACAATCAAAGATCAATTTAATGTAATCCAGCACATCAGGAAGTTAACAAAGAAAAGCCATATGATCTTATCAATACATGTAGAAAAGATATTTGACAAAAATCCCACATACATTCATTATAAAAACTCTTAGTAAAATAGGAATAGAGAACTTCCTCAACAGAAATATAACTACAAAACTCCCTCCAGATAACATCATATTAAATGTGAGAAACACAAAGGTTTCCCCTAGAATCAGAAATAAGACATGGTTTCCCCTCTTACCACTGCTCTTTCGACATTGTACTAGATGCCCTAACTAATGCAATAAGACAAGAAAACATATATAGTTTGGGAAAGAAAAAATAAAGTTGCCTTTGCTTGCAGGTGACATGTCATTTAAGTAGAAAATCCAAAAGTATTGATAAAGGAACTCCTAGAACTAATAGATGATGATAGCAAGTTTATAGAATACAAGGTTAATATAAAAATTTAATTTTTTTCCTATATACTAGCAATGAACAAGTGGAATTTGAAATGAAAAGTATAATACTATTTATATACATGCTTCAAAAAATAAAATAATGAATGCAAATCCAATAAAATATATATAAATTCTATATGAGAACTATAAAACTCTAAAGAAAGAAAGAAAATAAGAACCAAATCAATGGAGAGATATTTCATTTTCATGGAGAGGGAGACTCAATATGGTCAAGATGTCAGTTCTTCCAAACTTGTTCTATATTCAATACAATCTCAATCAAAATATCAGAAAATTACTTAGCATATATGAGAAAGAAAGTGGTTCTAAAGTTAATATAGAGAAGCAAAATATCCAGAGTAGTCAACACAATATTGAAGGGGAAGCTCAAAATTGAAAGACAAACATTATCTGACTTTATCTTATATTATAGACATTATCTGTACTAAAGCTACAATAATCAAGAAATTATGGTATTGATAAAAGAATAGAAAAACAACATATCAATGAAATTTTTCACAGAAATAGATACATATATAGATAGTTAATTTTTGACAAAAGAGCAGAACAATACAATGGAATAAAGATAGTCTGTTGAAAAATCATATTTTACAGACCACTTTCAGTGTTTAGACATAGATCCAGAAACTTCATATTATCTGATTTAATTTTCATCATAATTACATAAGATTGGAACTGGAACCAGGCCAGCCACAGGCCTATTCTCAAGCAGATCACTTCTAGGAAAAACCATTAGTTACCCAGTCCTGTCCAACTCTTTGAGACCCTATGGACTGTAGCCTGCTAGGCTCCTCATTCCATGGAATTCTCCAGGCAAGAATACTGGAGTGGGTAGCCATTCCCTTCTCAAGGGGATCTTAACCCAGGAATCAAATTTGGGCCTCCTGCATTGCAGCCAGATTCTTTACCATCTGAGCCATCAGGGAAGCCCAGGAAAGAATCCGGGTGGAGAGGGAGGTGGGAGGGGGGATTGCGATGGGGAATACATGTAACTCCATGGCTAATTCATGTCAATGTATGACAAAACCCACTGAAATGTTGTGAAGTAATTAGCCTCCATCTAATAAAAATAAATGAAAAAAAAAAATCTTGCAGAGGAAAATTAAAAAGAATTCTTTATAATATAATGATTTTCTTAATGAAAATGTGTTTGCCCATGATTAAAATTCTTTATAGTTTAAAAAAAAAAAAGAAAATATAACACCAAGAAGTTGCTAAGTACTTACATAGGCCTTAGAACATTACTATGGACCCTGATGGTATTTGTATCATATCTGAAGTCTTTGGATTATTGCCATGGTACCTAGAATACTATATTTTATATCTTTTTCTAAGATTAAAATTATTTACCTAATGCCACATACCTTTTGAGTGATAAAGTCTATGACTCAAACCCAGGTCCATCTGACTCTGAAACTGATCTTTTCAACTCTACTGTTTTTGCTCTACTGGAGCAAAACTCTGATTTTGCTCCACTGTTTCCTAGAATTATATTGAATACTTCTCATTGGACTGCATATAGAAGGAAACATTTTTAAATAATCAAAACAAAATCTGGCCCCTCAAAGATGTGTTTTGTATCCTAATTCCTGGAATCTGGTAATATCACCTTATTTGAAAAAAAAATAAATAAATAAAAGAAAGTCATTTGCAGATACATTTAAGTTAGAGACTTTGAGATGTGGAGATCCTACTGGATTGTCCAGTGAGTGAAGTGAAAGTCACTAAGTCGTGTCTGACTCTTTGCAACCCCATGGTTTATATAGTTCATGCAATTCTCAAGGCCAGGAAATCAGAGTGAGTAGCCTTTCCCTTTTCCAGGGGATCTTCCCAACCCACGGATCGAACCCACGTCTCCTGCATTGCAGGCGATTCTTTACCAGCTGAGCTACAAGGGAAACTCTTGGATTGTCCAAGTAGGCCATAAATCCACTGAGGAGTATTAGGATAAAAGATACATAGGAGGTATTTCACAGACAGAAAAGGAGGAGACAGACGCAATGGAGGTAAAGATTGAAGTGATGCTTCCAGAAACCAAGGTATACCTGGAATAACCAAGAGCTAGAAGAGGCAAGGGACAGAATCTCCCCCTTGAACCTTGAGAGGAAGCATAGCCCCATGTTACATTGACTTTGGACTTCTGGTTTCCAGGCTGCAAGAGAATAAATTTGTGTTGTTTTAAGACACTGAGTTTGGAAACTAATACAGATTTTAATTTTCATTCAAGACCCCACTGGGATTTTTAATCTACCATGCAAAAACAGAACAAAGATTTAGTTTTAAAATGTTTAAAGAATGTTTGAAAATTATTTGGGAATATAAAATGAATGATTGATGATTACACCTTTTCCTCAGTACTTAGGAAAAAGAACACCAGGAGATGATAAAAAAGATGCCAAATGCATGAAATAGGAATGAAACAATTTAAAATTTTATTTGGAACTATATGCACAGAACATAAGAATAGGGCATTACAGACTTTAAGGGTGTCCCAACGAGACTGAATGGACCTAGTTTTGATGTTTTGCCTATAGCTTCCTGTGCCTGCTACTGTTAACAGGATGATTTCCTTTTCTCTTCATTCTTCCCCTCCTTTTCTTTCCTCTCTTGCTTAACTTTTTTTTTTTTTTCTGAGCAGCCTTTCATGCTGTATTTCCAACTGATTTATTTATTCATGTGCAAAAGAAATTTTACCACAAGAATTTAATGTTTTACAGAATGCAGTCAAGGAAGTAGATTGCTTAGCAAAACCATCATATCTACTCACCTAGAGTTATTTATCTTCTCACTGCAGACACTCACATCACTGCCTCAGTAATCTAGTCTAAAGAATGGCCCATGAACATTAACCACATTAACTCAAGAAATTTATAACTATTGATTCTGACATGCCAATTTTCTCTATAAAATAGTTCAGTATCTGTTTGACATAAAGGAGGCTTGAGATTTTCCTCTCTTGATAAGAGTTCAGCCAAATTAGTTAGACCCTGATTAATAACATTTATTCTTATCTGAGTAAATAAAGTTTTAAAAAAATCATATTTCTACACTTTGAGGATATTAAATGAATCTCTATACAGTTTTAAAACTGCAATTTAAATTTAGGTTTTATTCCTTTGAGCTGTTTATAGATCACTAAATTTAACTATTTTAATAGAAGAATTGTTCAATATAAAAATATTCCACATAATTGGTCATGTATAAAATTATAATTAAACATGTTTCCTAGTTTTGCCTAGAGCACTAATGATATAACCATTAAAAATTAATGAAAGTAGTAGTCATATGTCCAATCAGCTACCAATATTTAAAATTTAAAGGCAAGATATTTCTAAACTTTATAAAATTAATGATTATTTTCATTTTGAAATCAGTGTTTATCTAATGATGTATTAATTATTTTTACAAATACCTATGTCTGAATATATTTAATCAACATCAGAGACTAGCATCTCTTGCTTTTTCCATAAATATGACAGAAAAATACAGGTGATTGATTAAAAGATGTTTAACTTATCATGATGTTCCACCTTGTTTTATTCAAATTCCCACTGAAATTAAGGAAATTTTAAGTAGCTCGAGAATAACACAAGACTTAGAATGATTGTTTTCCTCTTTATGCCAGTGCTTTCTTCACTAATATATTTAAATGTTCATTTTTGGCACTCACAGAAGAGACTTCATGCTAATAGGAGTGTAGTGGAAAACTTAACCTTGGGATTGTCTTCAGTCACAGTTCTCACTTTCAGAAAGATTTATCTCTACAATATGCATGCCAAATCACTTACTGAACCAGAATTACAAATGTCAAAGAGGAATTCAGACTTCCCCTAAGAATCACCTAAAGAAGGAGTCCAAATGCATTTCTATGGCAAAGAAGAATATAGTCAACATAATTTCAGGTAGAAAAACAATGTAAATACATTTTCTTAGGTGCATGGGCCTTGATAGTGGCTATGTTCTTTCTGGTCATGTCTTCTCATTTCTTTTTGCTTTCTTATATTTATTTTTGCACTATTCATAGTCCTCTAAAATTGTGTCTAATATACACAGGCTATTTTAGGACCTTAAAAATACTGCAACTTAAAAAGGTACAGATAATTAGAATGAGAAGGATGTGATACCGTGGAACAGGAGCAGTATTATGGAATCAACCTGAATCACTATCACTTCTATTAACTGCTATTTTGACCCATTTTTCATGCAAAATTTGGAAATCAGCCACCTTTTAAAAGTTATCTACACTTACAGGTGCTTCTTCATATTCACAATGGAACCAGCATAGGCGTAATATAGGAACCAACACAGGCATAATCTAGTATTAGATAAATTTCCACAGTCTTCCATAAAATTTATACCATGCAGAAGAAAATAGGCCTGACTCTGAATCAGAAATATTTTTCACTGTTTTGAACTGAGTCCTAATTGCAGGACCCTCTTCCCTGATAGCTCAGATAGTAAAGAATCTGCCTGCAATGTGGGAGACTGGATTCTATCCCTGGGTTGGGAAGGTACCCTGGAGAAGGGAATGGCAACACACTCCAGCATTCTTGCCTGGAGAATCCCATAAACAGAGTAGCCTGTGAGCTATGGTTCATTGGATTTCAAAGAGTCAGACACGACTGAGTGACAAACATACACACATTAGCCTTGTGACTGAAGGTAAGTCCCTTCATTTCTCTTGCTTAGTTTCTTTTCTACAAAACAAAGGCTTTAGTTAAGATAGCTCATCTCCAAGACCCCCTCCAGTTCAAAATTTTTAATTATTAGATTTCTTTTAACATGCAACCAAATTCAACTATCATTTTGAGAAGAAAATATCAATAAATTTAATAACTCAACATTTGGAAAGAAAAAGCTATATATTTCCAGTGTCTCCCAAGTGCTTTCCTTAGCATGCAACAGATTCTCAACAAATACTTTCTTAACAAATCAAGTCCCCATTAGTGTACCAGTATTGAGCTCTTTACAGTTAGCAAAAACAATACTGGGAACTGACTGGGCTCAGATCATGAACTCCTTATTGCAAAATTCAGACTTACATTGAAGAAGGTAGGAAAAACCACTAGATACTTCAGGTATGACCTAAATCAAATCCCTTATGATTATACAGTGAAAGTGATAAATAGATTCAAGGAATTGGATCTTATAGAGTACCTGAAGAACTATGAACAGAGGTTCATAACATTGTACAGGAGGCAGTGATCAAAATCATCCCCAAGAAAAAGAATTGCAAAAAGGCAAAATGGTTGTCTGAGGAGGGCTTACAAATAGCTGAGAAAAGAACAGAAGCTAAAGGCAAAGGAGAAAAGGAAAGAAATACCCATTTGAATGCATAGTTCCAAAGAACAGCAAGGAGAGATAAGAAAGCCTTCCTCAATGATAAATACAAAGAAATAGAGGAAAACAATAGAATGGAAAAGACTAGAGATGTCTTCAAAAAAATTAGAGATACCAAGGGAACATTTTATGCAAACATGCACATAATTTAGGACGGAAACAGTATGGACCTAACAGAAGCAGAAGATATTAAGAAGAGGTGGCAAGAATACACAGAAGAACTACAAAAAAGATTTTAATGACCTGAATAACCATGATGGTGTGATCACTCACCTAGAGCCAGACATCCTGGAATGGGAAGTCAAGTGGATCTTAGGAAGCACCACCACAAACAAAGTTAGTGGAGGTGATGGAATTCCAGTTAAGCTATTTCAAATCCTAAAAGATGATGTTGTTAAAGTATAGCTTATACTCAATATGTATGGATGTGAGAGTTGGACTATAAAGAAAGCTGAACGCTGAAGAATTGATGCTTTTGAATTCTGATGTTGGAGAAGACTCTTGAAAGTTCCTTGGGCTGCAAAGAGATCCAAACAGTTAATCCTAAAAGAAATTAGTCTTGAATATTCATTAGAAGGACTGATGCTGAAGCTGAAACTCTAATATATGGCCAAATGATACACAGAAATGACTCACTGGAAAAGACTCTGATGCTGGGAAAGATCGAAGGCATAAGGAGAAGGAGATGACAGAGGATGTGATGGTTTGATGGCACCACTGAATGAATGGACATGAGTTCGAGTAAGCTCTGGGAGTTGGTGATGGATAGGGAAGTCTGGGGTGCTGCAGTCCATGGGGTCACAGAGTCAGAAACCAACTGAACTGAACTCAATATCCAGCAAATTTGGAAATATCCTGCAGTGGCTGCAGGACTGGAAAAGGTCAATTTTCATTCCAATCCCAAAGAAAGTCAATGCAGAAGAATGTTCCAACTACTGCACAATTGCACCCATCTCACACGCTAGCAAAGTAATGCTCAAGATTCTCCAAGTGGAACCTCAAAATTATGTGAACTGAGAACTTCCAGATGTTCAAGTTGGATTCAGAAAAAGCAGAGGAACCAGAGATCAAATTGTCAACATCCCTTGGATCATCAAAAAAGCAACAGAATTCCAGAAAACATCTATTTCTGCTCTATTGACTATGCCAAAATATTTGACTATGTGGATCATAACAAACTGTGGAATTCTTAGAGATGGGAATACCAGATCACCTTACCTGCCTCCTGAGAAATCTATATGCAGGTCAAGAAGCAACAGTTAGAACCAGACTGGCAACAATGGATTGGTTCCAGATCGGGAAAGGAGTACATCAAGGCTGTAAACTGGTGCCCTGCTGGATGAAGCACAAGCTGGAATCAAGTTTTCAGGGAGAAATATCAATAACCTCAGATATGCAGATGACACCACCCTTATGGCAGAATGGAAAGAGGAACTAAATAGCCTCTTGATGAAAGTGAAAGAGGAGAGTGAAAAATCTGGCTTAAAGGTCAACATTCGAAAAATGAAGACCATGGCATTTGGTTCCATCACTTCATAGCAAATAGATGGGGAACCAATGGAAACAGTGATGGACTTTGTTTTCTTGGACTCTCAAAATCACTGCAGATGGTGACTACAACCATGAATATAAAAGATGCTTGCTCCTTGGAAGAAAAGCTATGACCAACCTAGACAGCATATTAAAAAGCAGAGACATTACTTTGCCAACAAAGACTGTCTAGTCAAAGCTATGGTTTTTCCAGTAGTCATGTATGGATGTCAGAGATGAACCATAAAGAAAGCTGAAAGCCAAAGAATTGATGCTTTTGAACTCTAGTGCTGGAGAAGAGTCTTGAGAATCCCTTGGACAGCAAGGAGATCCTGTCAATCCTAAAGGAAATCAGTCCTGAATTTTCATTGGAAGGACTGATGTGGAAAGTTCTAATACTTTGGCCACCTGATGAGAACTAACTCATTGGAAAAGACCCTGATGCTGGGAAAGATTGAGGCAGGAGCAGAAAGGGGCAATAAAGGATGAGATGGTTGGATGGCATCTCTGACTCAATGGACATGAGTTTGTGCTAGTTCCGGTAGTTGGTGATGGACAAGGAAGCCTTGCAAGCTGCAGTCCATGGGGTTGCAAAGATTTGGACATGACTGTTTGACTAAACTGACTGACTGATTGGGGTCTATAATTACATTTTTTCATTTTGAAAATGGAACAGTCTAGATATATGACTCATGCTGCCACTGCTGCTGTTTAGTTACTAAACATTCAGTGACCCTATGGACTGTGGCTTGCCAGGTTGTTCTGTCTGTGGAATTCCCAGACAAGATACTGGAGTGGGTTGCCATTTCCTTCTCCATGGGATCTTCCCAACCCAAGGATCTAACCTACATCTCCTAATTGGCAGGCGGAATCTTTACTACTGTGCCACCTGGTAAGCCTATATGACTCACAAGCATAAAAACAAAATGAATTAATCTAAAACTCCCAAAAGGGAAAGTGTGTTTTCTTGAGTTTTGTGTGTTTTTTTTTCCTTCATGTTAAGAACACACATCACTACATCATAACCTTTAAACAGCTATGAGATTCTACGCAAACATAGGTCACTGATGCAATGCATAGCCCATAAGCTTATGTAATATGTACATGGACCAAGAGATAAAAGAATAATGAGGCAGGTGCCTTTGAAACTTCTCTAAAATTTCAGTTCTATTGTTTTATGATTTACTGGAAGAGTTCCTGTGAATATGCACACTTGGAATACACCGGATCCAACCTGCGAATTTCCATTTCATTTATTTTTAACTCATGATAAGTGAATCTGATTGAGGAAGCCTGGCTGGCCTCCAGCTGTAAGACTGGAGGAGTGCTTTTGAGTGATTTCAACTATAGACAATTATTTCTCTTTCAAGTATTTGGGATTTAGTACAGTTTTTTAAAAAGTTACTTTTACAACAAAATGCTTTTGCAGTTTGTAAGTAAAATAAATAGACATTTTACTGTGCAATTTTATTTTTACAACTTGCTTTTGTCTTTGCAATAGGACTTTTGGAGCTCAAATCTCTCTTTCCAAACATTTATCTCACTGCCTTTAAAAGCAACAGATATGTTTTGAGTAAAATGTCAGCAGGAAAAAAAAAATTCAGTATATTTGTCAATGAATTTAATTGCAGAGTTTGCTCATACAAACCCTTTGAAAACAGAAACAAGTTTTAATTTAGACAGTATTGTGCCTTATTGTCTATTTATTTCACCCACTGGAGATTTTTCAAAGCAAATTAAATCTGGAAAATATATATAATGATTATAGAATGCTATACAGTATAAAGAATAAAACTAGAAAATCCTTGTTTGTTCATGGACTTCAAGATTGTAAAATATTAGAGATGTTATTTGCTACTGCTGAGATGTATTCACTCCCTGAAATAAATCTAGGGACCTTCAAAATGGTCAAAGAGTATACTTTACAAGTGAATTTTCTAGCTGATTATTTTAAAGACTAAGTCTAGACAACCTTTATTTTTTAAAGCTAAGTCTATATATATATATGCATTTAATCACATATCATATTGCATGATTTTGCTGTCTTATCATTACTGAAAATTTCATAAGAATATTTTTCTTTCCAAAAATCATAATAGACAAAATACTAGGAAAAATAATGACAAGATAGAAGTCAAAAAAAGGAATCTCAAGGAATAGAACAAAGAGAAAAACAAACAAAAGCAGAAGAAAACTCTAGAATCCTTAAAAGATACAATTCAATAGCCAATTTCACTATCTACCTGAATAAATTTAATTGCAAGTAGTGTCTCCTCAGTTGCCACTGCTGTTGTCTCAGTAAGATGGGGCCGGTGTGAGTGATGAGTTACCAACAGCACAATCCAAGTGAGCTGCCTATGCTTATTAGTGGTGAGCGTCTTTGAAGTTGCTAACCCTATATTTTCAAAAGTGTGCTTAACACAGGATGAAATCTTCTTAGAGCCTTTTATATGAACTTTACCATTTAAGAAATAGGAGCTTTTTGTTTCTCTTCATAATGGTAAGAGAGATGTTCAGTTCAGTTCAGTCACTCAGTCCGACTCTTTGCGACCCCATGAATCACAGCACGCCAGGCCTCCCTGTCCATCACCAACTCCCAGAGTCTACCCAAACCCATGTCCATTGAGATGGTGATGCCATCCAGCCATCTCATCCTCTGTCATTCCGTTCTCCTCCTGCCCCCAATCCTTCCCAGCATTAGGGTCTTTTCCAGTGAGTCAACTCTTTGCATGAGGTGGTCAAAGTACTGGAGTTCCAGCTTCAGCATCAGTCCTTCCAATGAACACCCAGGACTGATCTCCTTTAGGATGGACTGGTTGGGTCTTCTTGCAGTCCAAGGGTCTCTCAAGAGTCTTCTCCAATACCAAAAGACAGAGGTAGGTCATACCAAACACTGTAACTTGAGTGCTGCCTGAAACACGTGAGATTCAGCAACAAACATCACTTACCTTAAATATGGAGAGTGTTCTGTCCTCTTTGAGTAAGCATGAGTCATATCTAAATTTTCAGTAATGTGGTCTTCTCTTTTGATATGCAAAGACCATTTCTTTGAGTCAAGGTCCTAAAGTTTATATCTTCACTTCCTGTATGTATTTCTCAGGTTCTAAAAACATTCCCATGTTTTCTCCCTTGGACTTTGTGATTTCCTATAAGGAGCACTAAAGATAGAATGGAAGTATTGAGCTAAAATTACCATATAACAACTACCAAACTCAACTCAAGAAGTGATTTCCACAAATTATAAAACAGAGATGAGAGCTATTCCAACTGTGAAACATTCCTGAAGTTGTGAGAATCAAATAAGATGATCAACCTAAAAGCATTTTGACATTTTCAAATGGGGGCTTAAGATTCTAGACTGAAGGTGCTTACATCTAAAATTACTCCCACAACAACTACAATATCAAAGAATAACTCATGAGGACAAAGACAAAAATAGATATGATGATAGATGAGGAAACTTTTAGATGATGAAAAACTCATGGATGACTGGCCAAAAACTTAGTAGATAGGGCTGAAAACCAAGTTCCTTTTGAGGTTATGACCAAAAAGAAGCAAGCCAATCTGAGTCATAGAGCCTTAGGAAGGCTAGAAAATCAGAGGCACCAGCTCATTTACAAAGTGTGAGTGAGAATCAGAGCTGAATAAAAAGATATCTGATTCAAATTTGGCATAACTGAGACAAATTTCTACCATATACTTCCAGGGAAAATACACCAGAGACTCTAAATACAGTGACCCTATGCCCAATAGTGGATAAAACTTCATAATGAATATAGGGGTAAACATTATTTAAACAATGAAATGCATAGCTTCTATCACTGTGCATCTATGTGCATCTATGAGAAAGCTGGAAGAAAGGCTCTCATCCCACATCCACACTGCCCACCCCCCCCCCACCCCCCACAACCTCCCCACACACAGGAAGAAGATAGGAAGATTTTCTTTGAAGTAAACTTAGGGTCATATCCCAAAGGCATAATCAGGATATACTGATATTTGGAAAAGACCCTGATGCTGGGAAAGACATAAGGCAAAAGGAGAAGGGCGTGACAGAATATGAAATGATTAGATAGCATCACTGACTCAAAGAATATGAATCTGAGCAAACTCTGGGAGATTATGGACAGAGGAGCCTGGCATGCTGTAAACCGTGGGGTCACAAAGAGTCAGACAGTACTTAGGCAACTGAACAAAACAAAAGAAACAACTGGATTACATACACTTAATTCTTCAACAGTGAAGCCTACTAGTCCTACACACATTTCTACCAGTCAGTTGCCTAGAATTTCTTTCATAATTAAACAGAAAGGATCATCGAGAGCTTGAGAAAAACAGATGAACTTAACAAAATAAACACTCCAAAAAGAAGTTGATGCAATAAGCAGAACATTCAACAACAACAAAAAAGGAATAAAAAATAACACATCACTAATGGTTTCAGAGAAGTGAAAGAGGATACTGCAGCCACAGAGAACAAAGAAGAGTTACTGGATGAAAACAATGAGTGCACAAGAAGAAAATAGAACCTCTACAATGTTTTTAGAAAGCCTTCAGGTAACTTGAAATATAGGTGTAAAACTATTATGCAAGTATAAATAAAGACTTTTATCAGTTTTTTAAAAGATGTAAATGAAAAAGTGTGATCCCAGTATATTCTGTAGTTCAGGTATAAACAATCAGTATCAGTTCAGTTCAGTTCAGTTCAGCCGCTCAGTTGTGTCCAACACTTTGTGGTCCCATGGACCAAGCATACAGGGCCTCCCTGTCCATCACCAATTCCTGGAGTTTACCCAAACTCAAGTCCATCGAGTCGGTGATGCCATCCAACCGTCTCATCTTCTGTTGTCCCCTTCTCCTCCTGCCCTCAATCTTCCCCAGCATCAGGGTCTTTTCAAATGAGTCATCTCTTCCCATCAGGTGGCCAAAGAATTGGAATTTCAGCTTCAATATTAGTCGTTCCAATGAATACTGAAGACTGATCTCCTTTAGGATGGACTGATTGAACCTCCTTGCAGTCCAAGGGACTCTGCAGAGTCTTCTTCAACACCACAGATCAAAAACATCAATTCTTCAGCACTCAGCTTTCTTTATAGTCCAACTCTCACATGACTATTTTAGAGCCCCCCAAAAAATAAAGTCAGCCACTGTTTCCCCATCTATTTGCCATTAAGTGATGGGACCAGATGCCATGATCTTCATTTTCTGAATGTTGAGCTTTAAGCCACTTTTTCACTCTCCTCTTTCACTTTCATCAAGAAGCTCTTTAGTTCTTCTTCACTTTCTGCCATAACAGTGGTGTCATCTGCATATCTGAGGTTATTGATATTTCTCATAGCAATCTTGATTCCAGCTTGTGCTTGCTCCAGCCCAGCATTTCTCATGATGTACTCTGAATATAAGTTAAATAAGCAGGGTGACAATATACAGCTTTGACATATTCCTTTGACTATTTGGGATCAGTCTGTCATTCCATGTCCAGTTCTAACTGTTGCTTCCTGACCTGCATACAGATTTCTCAAGAGGCAGGTCAAGTGGTCTGGTATTCCCATCTCTTTCAATCTGTATAGTAATGCTATTCTGGTCAATGATTATTCATATAACTTCAAAATGCAATACAGTTTTAAGAGAGACAAAGGAGTAGGAAAACACATACAAGTGGGGAGGGGACAAGACAGCTTAATTTTCACCTTCCAAATTTATAACTCATTAGGACTGGCTCAAATTGAAAAATTCCCAAATAATAAAACATATATAGATTGAATATTATTTAGAAAAATGGAAATACATGCTGGAAGATACAACCGCAATAGTTATAAAGGGTTGCTTGTGAAGAGTCAGATGTCATAGTGGGAAGCTCTGTATTACTCTTTGAATGTTTAAACTATAAATCTATATTACTTTGATAAAAATTAAAATTCAATTAAAATTTCAAATGTATATTTTTACTAGCTGACAACTCGGTGTCAATGAAGGCTTTTTCTCATGCACAGAATTGTCATTCAATGAACAAAGAGTACTGTTTTTCCATGTGCTAGGATCTATTCTAGCCAACAGAGGAAAATAACAATATCTAAGGAGTATTCCATAAGATGTTATACCTATATTATATCACTTAACTCTTTCAATAACAAGTCAAAATTAATCTGCATATTTTACAGATATGCAGATATTGTGGAAAACCTCTACATAAACACATATACATGCATACACAGTGGTACACAAAATGTGGCAAAGCTGCAGTATAAACGTATTGAGTCTGCTTTCAAAGACCCTTTATCATAACCAGTCCCCACTTTCAACCTTTTAGTGTCTTGTTTTCACCTATCAAATGTTTAACTCCAAGCATACCATATACTATAACCCAAAGTTCAACTCCAATATCACACATGATAGTTTGATTATAAACTCATGACTCAAACTGCCTAATGTGTTCACCATTTCCTTCTTCATACACTTAGCCCTATTAGTTCTCTTTACTGAGCATCATAACTCAATGCTCCTGTTTTCCCACATCATTCCCTCTGCCTAAAATATTCTCCTATCCTTTACTTTACTCCTATACTTTATTCATTTCAGTTCACTACAGTCACTCAGTCATGTCCGACTCTTTCTGACCCCATGGACTGCAGCACTCCAGGCTTCCCTGTCCATCACCAACTCTGGAGCTTACTCAAACTCATGTGCATGAAGTCAATGATGCCATCTAACCATCTCATCCTCTGTCGTCCCCTTCTCCTCCCACCTTCAATCTTTCCCAGTTTCAGGGTCTTTTCCAATCAGTCTGTTCTTTGCATCAGGTGGCCAAAGTATTGGAGTTTTTGCTTCAGCATCAATCCTTCCCGTGAATATTCAGGACTGATTTCTTTAGGATTGACTGGCTGGGTCAACACCACAGTTCAGAATCATCAATTCTTTGGCGTTCAGCTTTCTTTATAGTCCAACTCTCACATCCATACTTGACTATTGGAAAAACCATAGCTTTGACTAGACAGACCTTTGTTGGCAAAGTAATGTCTCTGCTTTTTAATATGCTGTCTAGCTTGGGCATAGCTTTTCTTCCAAGAAGTAAGCATATTTTAATCCTATTTTATTGGCACTCTCCTTTTCATTATTTATAATACAGCCTATGTGTGATCCCCTTTTGCAAGTTTTCTCAAACTCTGAGCCTGAGTTACATGTCCCTCTTCTGTGCTTTCATAAGAACAGTATCTTAATCTCTCTCACCTCTTACACACCAAAGCTGAATACTTTTTCTGAGAGAATTTGTTATATTAATTACTGTACCTCAGGAGCTACTGTGGAAAACAAACAATGAGCTCCATTGTAAACAACTTATAATCTATAGTAGAGATAGAAAAATTACATGGAGAGCTATAATTGGAGACAAATATTGAGAGTTACTGTGAGAAATGGGCAACATTTTTGAGGGTTTGGAGAGAGGCAATATCTCAGAGTTTGCTGCATGAGGAAGCCTTCGTTAAGCTGATAATGTAGTCAAAACAGGATGAAATGTCCAGTGAATGAAACAAGAAGGTCCTAAGCAATGCCAGCCAGAAAACAGTCTCTTTTCAGGGAAGAACTTTAGTTCAATGAATGTGTTGGGTGGAAAGTTTAGTTCCAGAGTTTAGAGGAAGTTGAATGGTAGGAATAGGACTTGGTATTTGAAGAAGTGTTTGACACATGTATAGTTGATGGGAATGGAGTTAGTGGTGGAAATGAAACTGATGAAAAAGATATTTATGAAAGTATCATGACATACAAGTGAAGAGAAACAAAGGAGGGTTATGGAAGACCTATTAGGTGATAGGCTCCACATGGTTTAGTGGGAACTATAATGGAAGTAAGAGGGCGATGTCACTATGGATCTGAGATTTTGAATCTCAGTTTCTGAAGAATATAGGACTACAAAGAGAGTTAAGTCTTACATCTGGTTTCCCTAACATTTTCCAGTCAGTAGAAAGTAAGATCATCTACTGATATGTGGGAGGGTGAAAGAGGCTAGACGTGTCATGGATCACAGTGAAACATAATGAAACCTGCCGTGCAGTTTATATTTATGATGTGAGCTCTTTAAGGATTTTACATACACACCTAGATTAGAACCATTCTACTCTCATTGAGAATAATGAATCACATATATTAGCACTGCATATATTGTGGAGGTACCAATATTCAATTACCCTTGAATTTTTACATGTAATGAATGAGTACTGTCCCATAAACAAGTAATTTGTAACTTTGCAACTATCTGGGTCTTTCATTTTATAGAAGAAAGAAGAATGTCAAGATATACGATTTTAAAAATATAATAGTAAATTAAAATCTAATTTTTAGAAATGAAGTATTTCTTTCTTTAAGCTTTACAAATATAAACTCGATTCCAGCTATAAATATGGGCTTCTTTGAACCTGAAAACATCCAAGTTCAATTTTAAACCCATGTGAATTTACATGATTCTTGGTTTTCCAAGAAACTTTCAGCATATCACAATGAACCTCTCATCAATCCCCACTGATTCCTGGCTCACAGGGTCAGATTCCTTCCCCCTAACTGGTATTTGGCACAGCACAGAAAACACAGCACCTTGATAGCCCAGGGAAGCCAGTCTAAAATTCTAACATTTTTTAGTTTTAGTTCATTTCTTTTTCTACAAAAGAAACTTTTTTTTTTTTTAAATTTTGAAATGCCTGTGTCCTGTTTTCTACTTGCTTTCCCAGGTGCATAAAGTTAGCAGCTGTACCTATTATTTCCTTCAAACAACACCTCAATACTTATTGCATTGTATACAGTAGGGGTTCAATAAATGTGGACTGGTTAACATGAAGTAGACTTCACAGTGTTTAGATATATTTAAAATTCCAAGTAGATTCAGATACTCAAACAGAGGGACAAGCAAAGCAAAATTATTTAATTGAATTGGGTTCAATTAGAGAGTGCCTGCCACAAAGATTAATTAAGTAGGATATCAACAAGTACAAATGAAGTATAATTCACAAAAGTCTATTTCTAAGGGGAGAAATCCTTGAAGGGCTAAACATTCAAGATCAAGAAAATACTAAGCCTCCTTCTATCAGCACAGATGGAAAGATAAGTGCATTCAACCACACATATGCACAATTCACTGAATATTTCTCCTCCAGGAACTCTCTTTGCTGTTTATGTGACTTTGGATCATTGTTGTTCTTATTAATCCAATACATAAAACAAAATCCCTAAATATGCCAGATGGCTTTGATAATTTTAAAATAATAACTGTACTCTTAAAATGATGTTTAATAGTTTAACCATAGAGAAAATAACATGATCATAATCATTTGTTAATCATTAAGATCGCTTTGTAATTGAAATCATTTTACTTATTGTAGACAACATGTGCAACAGCTAAGAAATATACTGATTCAAGATTAAACTTCAAATTATTAAAACTATTAATCATTGTAAAACTTAATAGTTAAACAGCAATTTCACTTATATACATTGATGAAGATAGAAATACTTGTACACAGTGATATATGGAAGATGAAATAATGGAAAACACATTTATTTTCCCATGAAAAAATCAGATTGATAAGTTATTTTTTTAATCTACTGGCAAAGACAAATAAAATGGGATTTTTAACTGACAGTTTACTCCTTTGGGCCATGTATAGGTGGTTAGGGATTTGTAGAGCAGAGTATAATGCACCACCTTCCAAAAATCTCAGCATCCTTCCTAAGGGCTGAATTTGAGTTCACTTTGTTGTGCTGCTCAGTCGTGTCTGATTCTTTTCGACCCCATGGACTGAAGCACACCAGGCTTCATTGTCCTTCACCATCTCCCGGATCTTGCTCGAGCTCATGTCCATAGAGTCAGTGATGTCATCCAAGCATCTCATCCTCTTTTGCCCCCTTCTCTTCCTGCCTTCACTCTTTCACAGCATCAGGATCTTTTCAAATGAGTTGGCTCTTCACATTTGGTGGCCAAATTATTGGAACTTCATCATCAATCTTTCTAATGAATATTCAGGATTGATTTCCTTTAGGATTGACTGGTTTGATCTCCTTGCAGTACAAAGTACTCTCAAGAGTCTTCTCCAAAACCACAGTTCAAAAGCATCAATTCTTCTGTGCTTAGCCCTCTTAATGGTCCAAAACTCACATCCATACATGACTACTGGAAAACCATAGCTTGACTATATGGACCTTTGTAGGCAAAGTAATGTATCATCTGCTTGTGTGTGTGTGTGTGTGTGTGTGTGCGTATCTGCTTTTTAATATGCTGTCTAGGTTTGTCATATCTTATCTTCCAAGGAGCAAGCATCTTTTAATTTCATGGCTGCAGTAACTTATTTTGCAGCCCCCAAATAAAAAGTCTGTCACTGTTTCCATTTTTCCCCATATATTTGCCATGAAGTGATGTGACTGGATGCCATGATTTTAGTTTTTAGAATGTTGATTTTTAAGCCAGTTTTTTCACTCTTTTCTTTCACTTTCATCAAGTTAGTTTTACTTTAATGAGTTAGTTTTACTTTCAGTAAATAGAATCAGATACAATTTACCCCTAACTGCTCTTGTCAAGCCTTTAAAAGTTCAGACAGCTTTGAGGTCAAGTACGGCCTCAGAAAGAAAAGGCGTACAAAGAACAAATGACTGTGAGCCTCACACTCAGAGACTGGACAAAGGGATATGAGTATATACAAGCAGTGCCCAGGTATTCACAAATATGAAATCAACTGAGCCCAGGAGTAAGTGTGTCTTCAGACAAGGAACACTGGAGTAAAGTTCACTTTTTTCATAATTGATCAGTTTAATTTTTCTATCCATAACTTTAAAATATACTCAACACATTTTTTTCAACTGAAAATAGCTCTTTTTTCAAATGATTTGTGATTTAAAACATTCATGAAATTCTATGAGTCACAAAATCACAATGTCAAAGGAATGGCAAGGCTTTCATTAATCCAAGGATGATAAAATGTGTCTCTTTGAAACATTTTGTGCCTTAAATCCTGTGATATAAATCTAGCTCTGAGTAAAAGCTTTGAGAAGTCAGTTTGCCATTTCAGTTATCCCTTTACTACCTTTGGTTCTCCCCGTTTTTCCCTTTATACTGCTTCCTGCCTACCCATAGCTACCTGATTCCAACTTCTGCTGGTTCTACAACTTAGCCATCACCTACTGTAAACAATTCCCTCAGCTTCTTCTACTTGACAAAATAGTTATTTTATTGAAATAACTTTTGTTATTCATTTTTTCCACTTCTAAAACTAACATATGTCTATCATGGAAAATTTGGAAACTACAGAAAAATATTTAAATTTGCATAATATTATGCCTGATGCTGGGAAAGACTGAAGGCAGGAGGAAATGGGGACAACAAAGGATGAGATGGTTGGATGTCATCTCTGACTCAATGGACATGGGTTTGAGCAAACTCTAGGTGATAGTGAAGAGCAGGGAAGCCTGGCATTCTGCAGTCCTTAGGGTCACAAAGAATCAGACCTGACTGAGCGACTGAACACAACAACAACAATGCAAGATCTGGAATTAGATTACTTTTGCAGGAATTCTGAAGGCCTTGGTCAAATAAGTTAACCCCTCTCAGTCTCAGCTGGATGATCCATAAAATTTGGCATATGAAGTCTTCTCTCATATAGCTGTGGTAAGGAATAATTGAAAGAATTCATGTAGAGTGCATGTAAGAACTCCTGGCATACAGTAAGAGCCAAGTAAATGTCCAATACTATTCTTCAGAGAAATTCTGATATTCTAATAGCAACATAAATATTTTTAATCACAAGGCCTATATTCTAGGTCTGTTCACTGCTTTCCAACTGTGTAAATGTAAGTATGCTTTCAATAGCATTAATGATATAAAAATAATAGCTAATACATATAGAGTGTTTACTATTAGTCAAGCATTTTTGTAAGCCCTTTACATATATGATAACCAAATTAATCCTTGTAACAATCAGAGGTGATAAGTACTATTATTATCCCCAATTTACAGATGAGGACTTTGACACACAGCCAGGCTAATCACCCAGTAAGCAAGCTTATAAGTGGCAACAGAATACCAGACTTTGAACCAGGCAGTCTGTCTCCAGGGTCTGGGTTCTGAATCTTTACATCACTTTTCATTAATCACTGTGAGCTTTAGATTCCTCTTTTATGTAATAAAATAATGATCTCCCCCTCTTAGGTGAAATTATAATCATAATTTCATATTATGATTATAATCAGAATAAAAAACAGCATAATTCATAAGAATTTGTGAAGTATCACATATATTAAAGTGTTTGAAATTTTGTAGACATATGAAGATGGGATCTATTTCCCTTGAACTTTCTCCCTTCATTTTACCTTCAAGTCATGAAAATCTTACCCTGTAATTCTATATAATAAAAATATTCAAAGCACTGTGGTAAGCACTTTAGTTGTTAATGTTCATTTAATATCCATAGGAGTATAGGGAGAGATTAAATCATTTACCCAAGGTTCAACCATAGATAAATCTCAGAATCAAGATTTGGAGGTGGGCAGCAAACACTGGAGTCTACGTAGCTGTATGTTGTTTTACAGTTTCTATAGGAAATGGGGAGAGTATATTCATGCCCTAGATTTTCACGTAATAGCTTTCAAAATGCGTGGATAAATATATTAAATTACACATATATAGTTTTATGGCCTGTAGAAATGGTAACCATATAGTAATGCATAGAAAAGAAGCAAAAGTACTTTATCTCATTGAATCCATTAAGAATTCTATTTATTTTACATCAGTGGCTCCCCAGACTATCTAGGAAATTAGGGTATTTGATAGACTTGTTTATTCAGTCTCTAATTGGTAGACAACTTACATTGCTACACCTTACTTGGAAGTGCATTATACTTGATGAAATAATTTTCTCCAACCACCAGGGTTTCTCATGTTTGAAATGAGGATAACTTTGCTCATGAGAAGGAAATTGGAAAAGAGAGCATTTGAAATATGCTAGCTGAGAAAATATATAAGAAAATACTGTAAAAGGGAAAGGCAAAATCTTTAGTATACATGAAACTGAAAATGCTTATATATATTTATATTTATTTGTTCTCCAATCTCATCTGGAAAGATATAGCTAATTAAATTTGGTTTTGGTGTGTGAGAATTCTACATGTGGTAGAATAATTGTTTTTATCATTTCATAAAGTATATCTTAGCTACTAAAAACATTTAAACCTCTAAATCCAAGATATTTATCACTAGCCTAAAATTGGGCTTTAGGCCTTCACCACAGCTGGTCATTAATCTACCAGATATGCTCTACAGAATAGTGCATTATGAGACTTTAAGAGAAACATTTGTCTTGGCTGAGCAACTGTTTAAAAGTTTTCTTCTCCGGTATCTTGGACCCTACAACTAAGGCATCCTGCCACATGTGGCCTGGTCCTATGGACCCTCCTTCCTCTCTATACCCTTCAGCAACTTTACTGCTTACCTATTTGGTCCTTCTCATAGCTCTCCACATACCTTCTTGTTTTCCTCCCAGAACACACGCCATGAAGTGATTGAAATTTAAGACACAGGCAGAGAGGTTCATGAGCTTATTCATTAAATACAAGTAGTATAGAAAGAAGATTGATGTTTCAAACTAATTCCTAAGTGTCTGGTCTCCCTGTGACACCTATGGGAGATCCTCTCTTGACATCCTGATCTACCATAGGCAGCTTCATCGGGCTGTACCAGACCTGTAGATTTCCAGAGCCCTCTCTCACAGTGTCTTTGAAGTGTTGCTTTGTAGTAATTCCCCTGACAGAGATTTCTGAGTCTTTCTGTCCTTTGACTCTGCCTGAATGCAAACTTCTTGAGAGCAAAAAGGTAATGATATATTTGCAACAGGGAACTGCAGAAATGCCAGATCATTATAATGAACTATAAAAGTAAAAATTTGCAATGTCTACCTTAATGCTGATATTCTGAGAGAAACACTTAACTCGAGACCTCAGTGCATTAAAAGCAGGGCTTTGAGTGTTTTGTGAACAAAAGATTTCCAGGAAGCAGCATTGCTTTACTGTCTCTGGAATTAAGCTGCTTGAAAAGTTACTACCTTGCTTTTTTGACAAGATGGCCTCATCAGCCACACTAGAATTCCTAAAGAGTGAATGTCCAGTTCTCGCCCAGACCTACTTAATCCTGTATGCTCTATAACACTTACTGAATCTAGATAAAAGAAACAAGATGTAGGAATGGCATCAGTCAGTCAGTTCAGTCGTTCAGTCATGTCCAACTCTTTGCAACCCCATGAATCACAGCACGCCGGGCCTCCCTGCCCATCACCAACTCCCAGAGTCCACCCAAACCCATGTCCATCGAGTCGGTGATGCCATCCAGCCATCTCATCCTCTGTCATCCCCTTCTCCTCCTGCCCCCAATCCTTCCCAGCATCAGGGTCTTTTCCAAAGAACCCCATAAACAGTATGAAAAGGAATAGCATAGGTGAATAGAATAGGTGAAAGAACTACTCAAGGGTTTCAATTAAGGCCTGGTGGCAGCTTCATGTCTGGCAAACAAAGAAAGGAGATAAAGAGACAGGCAGGAGAGAGAGTGGAAAGCATCAGCTACCAGGGAGAAATACAAACCACTCACACAGTGGAAAGGGTAGGCAAAGGGGGAGACCGTACAGAAATACGACTAAATAATGTCGACCAAATAGTACACTGCTGAGCAAAAAAAATGAAAGGAGCAGACACAAAATACAGGACACTGACCCTCTCAATCACTACAGCTGGAACATGAATGCACCTAGTGATGTTCAATGATCCAATTTATTTGACTGCACAGGGATAGAGCACATTGGAGAAGATAGCATGAAAGCACATCCCCCACAGCATTTCAGCTACCATTGAGCAGGAGGAAAATAAACACCCCATTGTGACAGAAGAGGGAAAATTATATCTGTTCATGCCAGGGGAAAATCTTTGAAATAGTATGATGAATTGAAGAAATCAGGAGATTTTTTTTATAAAATCTGCTTTATTTTCTGAGTTTCTTTTTATTTCCTTTTCTATACAATTAACTCATTGAAAAGATGTGGATGTGTGTTAAACCATCAGTTTTGCCACACAGAATTGGAATGAATCGCCCTTCATAAAGGATGCTTTGGGGGCTGTTTTGAACATCATTCAGAAATTCATCACCAGCTCTGAAGTATCTCATGAAGAAAGATACTCTGTCTTGTTCTCAAGACCACTCCAAGGCTACAGGTGAACATGTAGGAAAGAAGCCTCTGACTCTTGTGACCACTGTCTTGTTTACACCAAGAAGAGTTTTCCATGCTGCTGACACTATGGCAGTCATACACGTGTCACTTGCATTGTGGGTTACTGAATTCCCTACAAGAGATGGGTCTTCCCCGTCAAACACACAAATGCAAACAACAGAGACCACAGACATCGAATAAAGGAAGGGAAAAATAGGTGTCCTGGGGATGATCTGAAGAGTAAGGAAATGGAAAGAGAGAGGATAGAATTATAAACATTGAAGGTGAGGAAAAATATAAAATGGAAGTATAGAAAGGGAGGAGGGAGGCTAAAGTTAAAGAAGGAGCGGAGTGTTCATCTGAATATATGTATAGATTTTACAATAGTCCTCATGCAAAGAAAGTCTATTGCAAACACAGTTGGAGAGGGAGAGGGTGGGATGAATTTGAGAACAGCATGGAAACATATACATTACCATATGTAAAATAGATAGCAAGAAGGAATTTGCTGTATTACACAGGGAGTTCAGTCCAGTGACTGTGACAACCTATAGGCTGGGACAGGGTGGGACAGGCTGGGAAAAGGGAGGGTTTCAGAAGGGAGGCAGGAGACATATGTATACCTGTGGCTATTTCATGTTGATGTATATGGCAGAGGCCAACACAATACTGTAAAGCAATTACCCTCCAATCAACAACAACAACAACAAAGTTAACAAAAAAAAAAAAAAAAAAAAAGAGAGAGAGAGAGAAATACATGGCCAGAGAAAGGGAAATCAGATAATAAAATGACTACGATAATGTAGTTGAACATACATGATTTGGAATGCAAGAAAAGGTACATATCCATGTCTTAATCCCTTATTATCAATGAAATCACATCAGTCACCTCTTTGTGCTAACCCTGCCTGCCCTCTTTGAAGATCTTGGTTTGACTCTTTTGGGGGTAATGTAACATATCAAGGAACTAATCCTGGTATAAATTGATTTGGGAGATTGAAACAGACTATTGAGGGAAGGGAAATGAGACAGAGTTGACAGGAGGGCTGAGAGGAGCTACTCCACGTTCAAGGTCAGGAGAGGCGGCCATGAGAAGATACCCCTCGTCCAAGGTAAGGAGCAGCAGCTGCGCTTTGCTGGAGCAGCCGTGAAGAGATACCCCACGTCCGAGGTAAGAGAAACCCAAGTAGGACGGTAGGTGTTGCCAGAGGGCATCAGAGGGCAGACACGCTAAAATCACAATCACAGAAAACTAGCCAATCTGATCACACAGACCACAGCTTTGTCTAACTCAATGAAACTAAGCCATGCCGTGTTGGGCCACCTAAGATGGTAGGGTCATGGTGGAGAGGTCTGACAGAATGTGATCACTGGAGAAGGGAATGGCAAACCATTTCAGTATTCTTGCCTTGAGAACCCCATGAACAGTATGAAAAGGCAAAATTATAAGATACTGAAAGAGGAACTCCCAAGCTCGGTAGGTGCCCAATATGCTACTGGAGATTGGTAGAGAAATAACTCCAGAAAGAATGAAGGGATGGAGCCAAAGCAAAAACAACACCCAGTTGTGGATGGGACTGGTGATAGAAGCAAGGTCTGATGCTGTAAAGAGAAATACTGCATAGGAACCTGGAATGTTACGTCCGTGAATCAAGGAAAATTGGAAGTGGTCAAACAGGAGATGGCAAGAGTGAATGTCGACATTGTAGGAATCAGTGAACTAAAATAGACTGGAATGGGTGAATTTAACTCAGATGACCATTATATCTACTACTGTGGGCAGGAATCCCTTAGAAGCAATGGAGTGGACATCATGGTCAACAAAAGAGTCTGAAATGCAGTACTTGGATGCAATCTCAAAAATGACAGAATGATCTCTGTTCATTTCAAAGACAAACCATTCAATATCACAGAAGTCCAAGCCTATGCCCCAAATAGTAACACTGAAGAAGGTGAAGTTGGATGGTTCTATGAAGACCTACAGGACCCTTTAGAACTAACACCCAAAAAGGATGTCCATTTCATTATAGGTGCCTGGAATGCAAAAGTAGGAAGTCAAGAAACACCTGGAGTAACAGGCAAATTTGGCCTTGGAGTACAGAATGAAGCAGGGAAAGGCTAATAGAGTTTTGCCAAGAGAACGCACTGGTCATAGCAAACACCCTCTTCCAACAACACAAGAGAAGACTCTACACATGGACATCACCAGAGGTCAACACTGAAATCAGATTGACTTTATTCTTTGCAGCCAAAGATGGAGAAGCTCTATACAGTCAGCAAAAGTAAGACTGGGAGCTGACTGTGGCTCAGATCAAGAACTCCTTAGACCATTCAGGTATGACCTAAATAAAATTCCTTATGACTATACAGTGGAAGTGAGAAATAGATTTAAGGGACTAGATCTGATAGACAGAGAGACTGATGAACTATGGAAGGAGGTGTGTGACACTGTACAGGAGACAGAGATCAAGACCATCCCCAAGGAAAATAAATGCAAAAAGGCAAAATGGTTGTCTGAGGAGCCCTTATAAATAGCTGTGAAATGAAGAGAAGCAAAAAGCAAAGGAGAAAAGGAAAGATATTCCCCTTTGAATGCAAAGTTCCAAAGAATAGCCAGGAGAGATAAGAAAGCCTTTCTCAGCGATCAATGCAAAGAAATAGAGGAAAACAACAGAATGGGAAAGACTAGAGTGCTCTTCAAAAAAATTAGAGATATCAAGGGAACATTTCAGGCAAAGATGGGTTCGATAAAGGACCAAAATGGTATAGACCTAACAGAAGCAGAAGATATTAAGAAGAGATGGCAAGAATACACAGAAGAACGGTACAAAAAAGATCTTCACGACCCAGATAATCACAAAGGTGTGATCACCGACCTAGAGCCAGACATCCCAGAATGTGAAGTCAAGTGGGCCTTAGAAAGCATCACTACGAACAAAGCTAGTGGCTGTGATGGAATTCCAGTTGAGCTATTTCAAATCCTGAAAGATGATGCTGTGAAAGTGCTGCACTCAATATGCCAGCAAATTTGGAAAAACTCAGCAGTTGCCACAGGACTGGAAAACGTCAGTTTTCATTCCAATCCCTAGGAAAGGCAATGCCAAAGAATGCTCAAACTACCACACAATTGCACTCATCTCACACGCTAGTAAAGTAATGCTCAAAATTCTCCAAGCCAGGCTTCAGTAACACATGAACTGAGAACTTCCAGATGTTCAAGCTGGTTTTAGAAGAGGCCGAAGAGCCAGAGATCAAATTGCCAATATCTGCTGGATCATAGAAAAAGCAAGAGAGTTCCAGAAAAACATCTCTTTCTGCTTTATTGACTACACCAAAGTCTTCAACTGTGTGGATCACAATAAACTCTGGGAAATTCTGAAAGAGATGGGAATACCAAACCACCTGACCTGCCTCTTGAGAAACCTGTATGCAAGTCAGGAAGCAACAGTTAGAACTGGACATGAAACAACAGACTGGTTGCAAATAGGAAAAGGAGTATGTCAAGGCTGTATATTGTCACACTGCTTATTTAACTTATATGCAGAGTACATCATGAGAAAGGCTGGGTTGGAAGAAGCACAAACTGGAATCAAGATTGCCAGGAGAAATATCAATAACCTCAGATATGCAGATGACACCACCCTTATGGCAGAGAGTGAAGAGGAACTAAAAAGCCTCTTGATGAAAGTGAAAGAGGAGAGTGAAAAAGTTGACTTAAAGCTCAACATTCAGAAAACTAAGATCATGGCATCTGGTCCCATCACCTCATGGGAAATAGATGGGGAGACAGTGGAAACAGTGTCAGACTTCATTTTTGGGTGCTCCAAAATCACTGCAGATGGTGATTGCAGCCATGAAATTAAAAGATGCTTACTCCTTGGAAGGAAAGTTATGACCAACCTAGATAGCATATTAAAAAGCAAAGATATTACTTGGCCAACAAAAGTCTGTCTGGTCAAGGCTATGGTTTTTCCAGTGGTCATGTATGGATGTGAGAGTTGGACTGTGAAGAAAGCTGAGCACCGAAAAATTGATGCTTTTGAACTGTGGTGTTGGAGAAGACTCTTGAGAGTCCCTTGGACAGCAAGGAGATCCAACCAGTCCATCCTAAAGGACATCAGTCCTGGGTGTTCATAGGAAGGACTGATGCTGAAGCTGGAATTCCAGTAGTTTGGCCACCTCATGCAAAGAGTTGACTCATTGGAAAAGACCCTGATGCTGGGAGGGATTGGGGGCAGGAGGAGAAGGGGACGACAGAGGATGAGATGGCTGGATGGCATCACCGACTCGATGGGCATGAGTTTGAGTAAACTCTGGTAGTTGGTGATAGACAGGGCGGCCTGGTGTGCTGTGATTCATGGGGTCACAAATAGTTGGACACAACTGAGCAACTGAACTGAACTGAACTGACTGGCACAGCAGAAGTAAACATTAAAGGGGAGGTGAAGTCCCTAAAATACACTGTCATCCTGTGCCCTGTGACCTCTGAAGGAGGAGGGGCTGAAAATGTGGAATTCAGATTCATGATGTTGAGACATTGCACTTTATCAGACTAGGTGGGAAAGGTTTTCTTGAGTACTGAGGAAAACACTGGGGAGAAACACAAGACTAAGGAGACAGAGTATTGTTACAAAGATTTTTTCATCTCAAGCATCCGAATGACTTTGTTTCTCTGGGACTACCAAGGGACATGAACAGAAAAAACTAAATGCTTGGGAGTAGGTGTTGAAAGAGAACGGAAAAGTAGAATGAAAAGATATAAAATGCTGAAGACCTGTTTTATCATCTAAACAAATTTGCCTAAGTCAATCCTGCAGGAATGTACACAGAGGTGATATGAGTCCCAAAGTACATGTAAACCTAAACACATGTTTACCAGCTTTCCTCTCCCACAGATGTTCAATGAGAACAAAATGAATTAGATCAACATTTTAAAAATCCATCCAGTAGCTATTTGCCCAGGGAAAGAAGACAAGTGGCTATTTCAAAAGCTGATGTACCAGGTCAGGATACTCGATATATGATAAAAATTAATGAGCCAGTAAGTGATCCAGCTGCAGATCTGATCAATCTAGCAACTGCAGTTTGTGTTGCCTAAGTAGAGCAAATGAGTAATGGCATTTTATGGCATGAGCTTATATAATTGAAAATGTTATTAATGATTCTAATCCATCTTTAAAAATGACCCAAGTTCATTAAAAAAAATTCCGGCCAGACTGCTTGTTCTTTAAATTTTGGGAAGATAAAGCCTATAGTTGACCATAGATTGCATCAATAAGCACATTACTGAAATCACTACAAATTATTTCTATCAAATTGCATTGATCAGTATATTTCTAACAAAGTTAAAAAGCAAAAGTCTCCATTTTTCTTTTATAAAATGTAAATTTTATAGGAATAAAGAAGACTTTGGGTTCATTTTCTATCATAGTTTTCACATTTGTGACTCTCTCAACCAAAGCTCTTTGTCAAGATTTTCTCATTTATATAACATTGCAATGGTAGTTTTCCAATCACTCATCATATGTAAATTCTAATGTAGTTCTAACTCTCTTGGCTGTTTTATCTGCACCTTGTTGATCTCTGATATATGTCTTAAGATGAAATAATCTAACTTGGACCATATGCAATAAGGATGCATCATTTGATATGAAGTCATTATGTCATTTTACTAGTAAAGATTTTTCTTTGTGCACAAAATGCTTTTGCTATATAACTATTGAAGTGCAGCAGAAAATTGTCTTCAGCATCTGCAGTGCTGTTTTCCTCACAGAATCCAAATGGTGAAATACAAAAGTTTCAACACTTTCATCTATAAAGAGGAGGTGGGCTTTATGAAAGTTGTTGGTCTTATGTAGAGAAGTTGAATTCCATCTGTGACAGGTATCTGACCCCCTAGAATGCTTTAAGTGGGCTGAAACACCTCAGTAGTTTTATATTCTTCAATAGCATCATTATTTAATATCTGGAAACACAACACAGCTCTCTATAGTATAGCTACCATTTTATTTGGATTTTTGTAAATGGTAGTTATAATTGAGAGTTGCATATTTTGTTTCTCTTTCCATGGTCCCAGCCTCTGCTCTCAATCAGCTTTATAAGGGACATCTTAAGGCCTAACGTTAATATCAGTTATGATTTGCTGGGGAAATTGTGGGTCATAGCCATAAAATTCATGTCAATAAATACCTTTATATATTTGATTTACATAATTTTGAATAACAGTATGGGTTCCTATCATTTGTCACTGGAAAAATGATGATAATTTAGTGAAATTACAAAATATCACTAATTTGTCTCTCTTTTAAAAAATGTCCTGGGCTACTGAACCCATAAATCAAAATTACTGATGCCTTCAAACTGTGGTGCTGGAGAAGACTTTTGAGAGTCCTTTGGACAGAAAGATCAATCCAGTCAATTCTAAAGAAAATCAACTCTGAATATTCATTGGAAGGACTGGTGTTGAAGCTGAAGCTCCAATATTTTGGACACCTGATACAAAGAGACAACTCGTGGGAAAAGGCCCTGATACTAGGAAAGACTGAAGGCAGGAGAAGGGGAGAACAGAGGATGAGATGATCGGATGGCATCGCCCACTCAATGGACATGAGTTTGAGCAAATTCCAGGAGACGGTGAAGGACAGGGAAGTCTGGTATGCTGAAGTCCATGGCATCACAAAGAGTCAGACACAACCAAGCAACTGAACAGCAGCAACCAAACCCATGGATAATATTAGTAAGTTTGAAAAATACATAATATGAATTCTTTATGGATACATCTTTAATATTTCCTCATTGTTCAGTAGCTCAGTCATGTCTGAATGAATTAGTATGTCCTAATTTTCATCAAAACACTCAGTTAGTTCCTGGGTCTCTGTTCTTGTCTCTCTGCATTTTGTTTCTGAGAGAGCTCAACCCACAAACACTATTTCTTAAGTAATGACTCTCCTATTCTATATCTCCAAGTTCATATTCATATATATAATTAATGACTAGATAGTCACAGAAATCTCAAATACAGTGTTCAAAACTGAACAATCTTCCCTATACCAATGCTGATAATTTCCTTGTATTCTATACCTTTGAAAATGATATCCTATAATCCAAGACAGAAATCTAAGTGTTACCTAGATGTCTATATTGTATTTATTCCCTGACCTGTCTCATAGAATACAAATCCCTTAGCTAAAGGGGTCCTAGAGTCTTGCCTGTACAATTGCAGTAAACTCCTAACTGACTTCCTCACCTCCATTCTTCTCTTGAAATCTAACTTCAGGTCTTCCATTACACTTAACCCAAGTAGCAAATTTCCCCTTCCTTAACACCTCTTATATGATAGAGCTTCTGTTTTAAGAATCACATATTTTAGCATCATCTGTTCCAATCTCTGCCCTTGCCACTATTTCCTTCCCTTTCTCTATTCTCTCTCACCAAAAACAATTGTTCCCTATGTGGAAGTCACAGAAAATACATTTATTTCATAAATAGGTCACATTTCACACTTCTGTGCCTTGGTTAATGTTGCTCCTCAAATCCTTTTAGCTTTTCTCATTTCATGAATATTAATTGGTCCACAGAGCTTCTATCACTCAGTTTCAACTCAGCTGGGAAGACTTGCTTACTCTCTGTACTCTCATAGCAACTTATCTTGAATTCTATCAAAATGCATTTCTATACAGTCATTTATATTTTCCTGTCAGATTAACTTACTACTTTGTTAGGTATTTGAAAACAAGAACCAAGTATTACCTAATTTTAATTCCAAATGTAACATATTCTAGGCCTTCTTAGAATGTCAGCAAAGACAGAAGTAAGTGTATGTCACCACTAAATACATGACATATTAGCAACATCAATGGCATAAGCATAATTTTTGAAGAATGATATTAATATTATTGAGAGGGTAACAGGCAGGAAGGCCAGGGGTCTACAAACAGAGGAATTAGGCTGAGAGTGTTAGATGGTTTTTATCTCGCTCAAATAGCAGGAGGAAACAAACTACAAGTGTTAGATTCTTTTCCCCTTTGCTAAACAAATTTAAAAAGAGGTTTCTTTTAAAATTCTAGGTTGCCATAATGACACCTGGTTACACCTGAACTTAACTTTGCTCAAACCTAGAGCTAACCAATGTGTTTTTCTCATGGAAATGTTTGTCTTCAGTTCAGTTCAGTCTCTCCACATGTCAGACTCTGTCATGCTGTGGACTGCAGCACGCAGGGCCTCCCTGTCCATCACCAACTCCCACTTACTCAAACTCATGACCATTGAGTCTGTGATGCCATCCAACCATCTAATCCTGTCGTCCCCTTCTCCTCCTGCCTTCAACCTTTCCCAGCATCAGGATCTTTTCAAATGAGTCAGTTCTTCCATCAAGTGGCCAAATTATTGGAGTTTCAGCTTCAACATCAGTCCTTCCAATTAATATTAAGGAGTGATTTCCTTTCGGATGGACTGGTTGGGTCTCCTTGCAGTCCAAGGGACTCTCAAAAGTCTTCTCCAATACCACAGTTCAAAAGCATCAACTCTTTGGTGCTCAGCTTTCTTTATGGTCCAAATCTCACATCCATATATGACTGCTGGAAAAACCATAGCTTTGATTAGACGGACCTTTGTTGGCAAAGTAATGTCTCTGTTTTTTGATATGCTGTCTAGGTTGGTCATAACTTTTCTTTCAAGGAGCAAGTGTCTTTTAATTCCATGGCTGCAGTCACCACATGCAGTGATTTTGGAGCCCAGAAAAATAAAGTCAGCCACTTTTCCCACTGTTTCCCCATCTATTTGCCACGAAGTGATGGGGCCGGATGCCATGATCTTTGTTTACTGAATGTTGAGCTTTAAGCCAACTTTTTCACTCTCCTCTTCCACTTTCATCAAGAGGCTCTTTAGTTCTTCTTCACTTTCTTCCATAAGGGTGGTGTCATCTGCATATGTGAGGTTATTGATATTTTTCCTGGCAATCTTGATTCCAGCTTGTGTTTCATCCAGTCCATGAATGGATGATGCACAATGCATATAAGTTAAATAAACAGGGTGACAATATACAGTACTCCTTTCCTGATTTGGAACCAGTCTGTTGTTCTATGTCTAGTTCTAACTGTTGCTTCTTGACCTGCCTACAGATTTCTCAGGAGGCAGGGAAGGTTGTCTCTATTCACATCTCTTTAAGAATTTTCTACAGTTTGTTGTGATCCACACAGTCAAAGTTTTGATATAGTCAATAAAGCAGATGTTTTTTTCTGGAACTCTCTTGCTTTTTCGATGATCCAGCAAATGTCAGCAATTTGATCTCTGGTTCCTCTGCCTTTTCTAAATCCAGTTTGAATATCTGGAATTTCATGGTTCACATACTGTTGAAGCCTGGCTTGGAGAATTTTGAGCATTACTTTGCTAGCATGTGAGATGAGTGCAATTGTGCAGTAGTTCGAGCATTCTTTGGCATTGCCTTTCTTTGGGATTAGAATGAAAACTGACCTTTTGCAGTCCTTTGGCCACTGCTAAGTTTTCCAAATTTGCTGGCATATTGAGTGCAGCACTTTAACAGCATCATCTTTCAGGATTTGAAATAGCTCAACTGAAATTTCATAACCTCTACTAGCTTTGTTCATAGTGATGCTTCCTAAGGCCCACTTGACTTCACATTCCAGGATGTCTGGCTCTAGGTGAGTGATCACACCATCGTGATTATCTGGATCATGAAGATCTTTTTGTATAGTTGTTCTGTGTATTCTTGACATCTCTTCTTAATATCTTCTGCTTTTTCTAGGTCCATACTATTTCTGTCCTTTATTGTGCCCATCTTTACATGAAATATTTGTCTTAAGCAATGTTAACAAACTATATATTTATCCTAGACCCTGTCTTTAAGTTGGTTCTGCCTAAGACTCAGAACCTACTTGACAAACCAGTATGTTTTACTCATGCAAATGTTCTCTTAAGCTATGTTAATGAGCCTGTATTTGCTTGGAAACCTTCCTTTCTTCACAATTCATGTCAATCATTTTGTGGCCCAGGACAACTCACCTTACGCCAGTGTTATCTCAAAATGCATGTTATGTGTGAGGGGCCTGGTGCCAGTCTCTGAGTTTTGAGACATTTCCTTTCTCTAATTAGTAGACTGCAAGTAGCTATATAATATCAAGTTAAAGACTAGCAGGGAGGAACTCTTTCTGCCCACTTCCGATGTCTATGTCAGAAGCATTCTCTATCACTTTCATACTTTAATCAAATTTTATTACACAAAATCTCTGAGTGATCAAGCCTCATCACTGGCTCTAGATTGAATTCCTCTCCTCTGGAGGCCAAGAATCCCAGCATTCTTCAGAGCTCAGCAACAACCTTTCATTACGATTAATATTATTTATAGCATATATATGTGTATATGTTTGCTATCAGAAACTGAATTATCAGAAATGTTTTCAGTTCAGTTCAGTTCAGTCGCTCAGTCATGTCTGACTCTTTGCAACCCCATGAACCACAGCATAGCAGGCCTCCCTGTCCATTACCAACTCCTGGAGTTTACTCAAACCCATGTCCATCGAGTCGGTGATGCCATCCAGCCATCTCATCCTCTGTCATCCCCTTCTCCTCCTGCCCCCAATTCCTCCCAGAATCAGGGTCTTTTCCAATGAGTCAACTCTTTGCATGAGGTGGTCAAAGTACTGGAGTTTCAGCTTCAGCATCAGTCCTTCCAATGAACACCCAGGACTGATGTCCTTTAGGATGGACTGGTTGGATCTCTGTGCAGCCCAAGGATCTTAAAGAGTAGGAATATATAAAAATATAAAAAGGAAAAATTAGACTTTAAATATAAGTTACTTTAAGACTTCAACCTTGCACCAGTAAAATTTCTTAAATATTTGAAAGAATCACTAATGCATACTATCCCTTAAGGTTTCCATAATTACATGTCTAAAACAGCAATATCCAATGAAAATATAATGGGAGTCACATATGTCATTTAAAATTTTCTAGTGGCTACTTTAATAAAACAGTAAAAAAAACCAGGTAAAATTAATTTTAATATGTTTTATTTAGTTCAGTATATCAAAAATATCATTTCAGTATGCAATCAATGCAAAATCATGCAAGAGTTATACAAACAGTTTCTCGAATAAATCGTCAACTTCTGATATGACTTTTATAGTTACAACACATTTAAATGTAGAATAGCTACACTTTAACATTTAGCAATTGCATGAATAATGGCTACTTGATTGGGGCACTCATAAAGATTGTTAGTTTAAAATCTACTCATGACAAATCCATTCAACTATAGCTCTGAAGGAAATCTGAATTACAGCTAGGGAATTTCATTTTTGTTTGTTTGTTTTTTGAGTAATAACTATGACCAAAGTAAACTCAAAATTACTTTAAAAGAATTAACCTGGTGGGATAGCTTCCATATAATTTAAGGATGACTCATAAAGTGGTAGATGGGGTTTCCCTGTCACATTATCATAAGTTACATCCAAGGAACAAAACATACTGATTGAAGATTTGAAGGCAAATTAAGGAGGGTCAGCTTCCTCTACTAGACATTTCCTGAGGCAGTTTTTAATATTGTACATAGTTTATTCTATGAAGAAAACTGCTCAGCAGATCACTTCAAGGCCCAATTTGGCATGGCTTACTTTGGTAGTTCATACTCTTCTCAGTCGAGGATTCAGTCTTCATGTCTTCCTTAGTCATGGACCTAAATAACTTCTAAATGATTAGAATGTTACATATTTCCTTAATAACCGTCATAGACTGTCTAAGAGGACTTGGCAGGCAGCAAACTAATTATTTTAAGCAAGTGAACATGATATAATGGGCCCAGAAGAGAGAGAGGAGTTATAGGGGGCAATTTCTGGTTCGAGTTGACCACTGATAGGCAATGTAGGTCAGCAATTTACTCTCTCTGTGATTCAATCTAAACATGACTAATCTTGGAAAAAGAATATCTCATTTATTTACTTGACAAAAATTTACTTGTAAAGATAATATGATCTGCAAGACTCAGATCCATGAAAAACCAAATGTTGTGAAAATTAACTTTATACATAAAAATAAAACTAAGTATAGATACTATCTGCTTATTTGAAAATGGAAGCTGGATAACACTTAAGAAACGATTTCAATAGTAATAATGATAATGGGAAAGATTGAAGATGGGAGGAGAAAGGGATGACAGAGGATGAGAAGGTTGGATGGCATCACCGACTTGATGGACATGAGTTTGAGTATGCTCCGGGAGTTGGTGATGGACAGGGAGGCCTGGCGTGCTGCAGTCCATGGGGTTGCAAAGAGTCAGACACAACTGAGTGACTGAACCGAACTGAATAATGATAACAGCCACATGCTAATTATTTTCTGTGTGCCACAAAATGTGATCAATGCATTACCTGACAATCTTCAGAGATACACTAGAAAGCAGGAATTATTATTATATCCTTTATAAAGATGAATAAACTAAGAGAGAATAAAGAATTTCCTCCATGTCATGAAGTTATCAAGTGGCAGATCTGGTAAAACTAAAAACTAACTCCAATGCCATGATCTTAACCACAGTTATTATCTATGAAAGATACCCAAAGACATTTAGAGCATTTCCCAAATCTACATTTCTCAACTGTTCTTTTCTATCTGGGCATGTCCAATTTAGCCACTAATATTTCTCATTATAATTTCTCCATTCTTCCTACCACTTACAATGTGAAAAAGTCTGTAAGTATTAGGGAGCTTGTCTTTATATCCTCAAGAGCTAACAGAACATTCAGCATGATTCTGTAATTAAAGAAATGTATGAAAAAAAAAATGTATGAACAAATGAATGAATGAGGCCTACAATTGAAGTGTATCAATTACCTGTAAAAAATGGCAATCTTCAGTCTGCTATTGTATTACATTCAAATGAATGAGACAGTACCCATTTCTTCTAGAATTGTGAGCCTAAAAGACCATAGACATTAAATATGATGTATAAAACTCAAAAAACTCAAATGCCTGTATACCTTATTTGTTCTAGGATCTGAACATCCTCTCACTTGTTCAGAGTCAAGAAGTTGAACAGCACAAGATTATTGGTATTACTGTAAGACTTCGGTGGGTGGGTGGCGGGTCACTGATTATTGGCTTCCACTTGGCACAGTTGGACAAAAAGACTTACTCAATAAATTCCCCACGTCACCTAGACCAAGTGCTTATTTCAATGTTCAGTACCTAAAATCATGGTACTGCTCTGTGACTTTCCTGTTATGACAGTGTCAGGGTTCCTCAGAAACAGATGGTATCATGATTCATTTCTTTCACCCTTACCTCGAATTCTATAGCAGCATCAGTAGCAGACACTTAACCCTTCCCGACAGGTGTCAGTATGCCAGGAATGACAGCAGAAGAAAGGAAATCCTGAAGTCCCTGGTGGCACAGATGGTAAAAGCATCTGCTTGCAATGTGGGAAACCCGGTTTTGATCCCTGGGTCAGGAAGATCCCCTGGGAAAGGAAATGATAATCCACTCCAGTATCCTTGCCTGGAGAATCCCATGGATGGAAGAGCCTCGTAGGCTACAGTTCATGGGGTCGCAAAGAGTCGGACACGACTGGGTGAATTCACTTTCTCTTAAACTGCCTGTATTACAAAACTAGCAACTTTCCTACTTAAGGAATTCTCCCAAAATAGATAACATTTTCTAAAAGAAGACTGTCTAAAGTCAAACCTAATTCACAATCTCAAGTGAAACCTAAGCAACGAATCCCAGGAATGCCTTTAACTGCAGAGAAAACCTTCAAAGTTAGTAACTGAGTCATATCTGGATCAGATTTAAGAGGCTGCATTCATCTATGGTTCAAAAGGCTAAGCATAGACATTAGAAGCTTCAACTGGATAACCATCTTTGGGTAGTCCAGTTCAATTCTGTTTAGTGGTGAACCTGATGGCTTAAAACCTCTGTACAGATTATGAAGAAAATCTGTAAACACAATCTCATGCCTTTTGATTACACAATGAATAACACTGCTTTCTATACATGCCTAGGAAAACACTGTCACAGAAAAATCTTTTGGAAAAAATCAGGATACAGGCATATATATTAGAGAAATATTAATAGGCTAAATAAACATGGATGTAAAGAGTAGTTGAAATTCTTACATGTTTATATTTTTTCCAATTACATCTTCACTGTACTAAATAAACTAGAATTAATTTATTTAGAGTGTATCACTATAGATCTTAGATGCTTTTGATTCTTTTCCTTCGTCCTCCTTTATCATTCAGGCCTGAAACATTTTCAAAAAATGCTAAAAAGATAACCACTGGTGCTTTCTATGTGTGCATAATTATGGTAAAAAAAAAACCCTGAACTTATTTTTTTTAATGCTACAAGAAATCAACATTTACTTTCTTTGATTATTTCATCAGTCACCAATTATAACTCAGTCTTAATATTCTAAAATTTTCAAAATAAAATTATCAAATTTTTAAAAACAATTTTTAATGTCATTCATGAAATTATAAAAAAATCTCTTTGCTTTTCCTAGTAGTTTGCTTTGTTAAAAATGTTAAATGATTTGACATTATTTTAGAGAATAAATTTCGTTTATAACTGGAAATATCTATGTATGTAAATCTGTTAACTTTGCAATTGCAAGAAGAGTTGGGGATACCAATTAACTTAATGGAAAAATAATACATTACTCACTGGAAATTGCATTGGAATAACTATTTTCCATATAGTCTTTTGTAGACATTGTCTACCTTTGAATGTATAATAAAATGCAATAACAATTACAACATTATAAATATATGAGTTTACTTAACAATCAAGCCAAGATGCTCAAATTTTATAAAATATGATTTATATATATATATATATATATACATACATACATACATACATATATATATATATGGCCCACTTGCAGTCAAACATAACTGTAAGAAGTCACAAAATTATCTTTACTGAGACAACTTAGGATCATGCTATCCTACTACAATAGATCGCCACTAATTTTTCTGTTTATTTGTGCCTATTATTTCCCCATTCATTATTAGCTTTTTTCTAAACCCCAAATCTAATCAATTTCATCATTTCAATAGATGACTTCTCCTTCTACAACTTGGAAAAAAATAAATCAAAGTCACCAAGGTGGATACTTTTACAATCTGTCTTTCTAAGCACTTCAACAATATAATTTTTTGCTCAATTTTCCTTCCAGGGAAACCATCCTTAAAGTCTACTTTCTCAATATATGATCTTGATTTCATTCCTTCTCATTGTCTTTCATCAATCCTCACCTCTGAGAAATCTTTAATCTTCATTTTTACCAAGTACCAGGAACTATAAAGGGATCAAAAGCCATAACAATAAATAAGATGATCTTTCCTTTCAAAGAGCTCCCTTTCATTGTCCTAAGCACCTCTCACTTTTGACCCATACACTTTGAGTAAAATGTGTTCTAAATGTACTAAAGATCTCTGAAATGATTTCTTTTCCAGTTTTGTTTTTCCCTGATCTGCTTTTAAACATGGTCCTTCTTTTATTTCTATAAAACTTATTTTGAAAAATTCCTTTTCTTTCCAACCCCATTCTGCTTACTATAACCCAACAAAAGGAAGTATGCTCCATTTTTTTTTCCAATCTCTTTCTAAACAATACGATTACACAGCATTAATGTCACAGCTATTTGATATCTCTTATCACTAAATATCCAGCCTTCATCCCCATCATCTTCAGTTTCATAAGTCAAATGACTTGTTGAATAATTGCCATTATCTATAATTTGACATAGATTAAATCAATGTTCTCATTTTACCCCTAAAATTATATGGTTGTGAAGGAGAGCATAATTTGTCAATCCAAAATACTCCTCTTTGACATAAGGATTATTTTAGGCTGCTTATCTTTAAGAAACACCAGACAAAGGAGAAGCTCTGTAAACCTAATAGAGGTTACCCTTTTGTAAATAACATTTACAAGTAGTACTTTCCATGTGTTTTAAGCATTTTATCTGTTTTATTATTATTACAATTGTACTATTTTCCATCTATTTCAAGCTTGCAGGAAAGCTTGAACGTTTGTGGAAAAACACCAAAGCTTTATTTTCCTTTTAGAAATCTTCATTTACAGGGGTGTTTTCTTCTGTAATGGGAAAAAGAGAATGACTAAATCACTAGAACCTAACCAGTGGAGAGGGTTCCTACCTAAGCATGTTTAACAACCTTATACTTGTTCACCATGTTTTTCCCCATAGTTTCCCCAAACTGGTTCCCCATGATCCGTATCTTTCGCCTCCATATGTTTGGCACTAGTGGTAAAGAACGCACCTGCCAATGCAAGGGACGCGGGTTCAATCCCCGAGTTGGAACGATCCCCTGGAAAAGAAAATGACAACCACTCCGGGAATAATTTTCTTTAATTGAAGGGTAATTGCTTTACAATATTGTGTTGGTTTCTGTCATACATCACCATGAATCAACCATAGGTATACGTATGTCCCCTCCCTCTTGAAACAGTCCATGGGGTCACAAGAGTAGAATACAATTCAGCAACTAAACAACAACAAAAACAGCATATTTTAAAATTTCTGTCTTTCTCCCATTAACCTATATTTTACTAAAGGGAGGTCTCAGCCAAAACCCTAGAAAGGTAGAAGGGAAATTACTTTTCCTCCTCTACAGTTCTCTCTAGGTCTGTACATGTTAAAAACAAACAAACAAACAAAAAATTATCCTACTCACCTAGCCTCAAAACTTTGAAGTTCTCCTGATTTCTACAAAGAAACCAGTTAGATAACAAACTTTGTTGTTTTATTTTTGTGTTTATCTTTTGTACTTAGGATCTCAGCACTTCATGCTTAGCTTAATCTAAAATTCTTCTAACTTATCCTGTTTTTTTTTTTTACCTCTAATATCTTCTCTCATATTATGAATCTTCTATTTGCTGATAGATTAATAGTCATAGACCATCAATCAGGTGACTACAAGTTCAAAGGCTTCTATCGATCTATGGAGTCAAAATGTGTAATGGAATAAAGTCCAAATTCCTTAAGAGGTTATATCAGGCTCCACACGATCTAGTTTCAAATTGCTTTTCCAAGTCTAAATCCCACAATACCTCCTTATTTTTCTTCCTAAAATGTAGATCGCAGTTAATCACATCTGCATTCCTAACTGTAAATATTTTGTTTAAAGTCATGTCTCAATTGCCGTGCAGTGCCCTTCTCATCAAGTGTCCAAGAACAAATCTTATCCATCATTTAAATTCATATCCTTTCCCCATGAAGCATCATCTACTTCATGGTGAGTTAATCTACTATTAACACTATTTAAATTTTTTCAGTAGTGCTTATTATTGTATGTCCCATAGTACATACAATTGGAAAAAGTCCAATGTACTTTTCTCTTGTGAATTTCCTGAGGATAGAAACCACATGATTATTGTTTTTCCCTGAGAATTCATTATAATATCTTGTACACATTAAGAATCCAATGAATGTTCACTGAATTTTTTAAATAACATGGTATCAGAATTCATATATTAATAATTTATACTTATGTTCCTTACACTTTCTTTTTACATGCATAAATTACTTATTTGGTAAAATTCAATAAATGTTTTACATCTATTAAATTAGATATTTTGTCATCATAATCTCTAACATTTTGCCAATAATGTTTCAAAACTTACATAAGGTTTGACACTGTACTAACCCTACCTGTGGTCACTGTTATATAGCTGCTGTTGTTCTTTAGTCACTAAGTCCTGTCCTACACTTTGTGACCCTATGGACTGTAGCCTGCCAGAGTCCCCTGTCCATAAAATTTCCCAGGCAAGAATACTAGATTGTCATTTCCTTCTCCAGGAATATTCTCTACCTAGGGATCAATCCCATGTGTCTTCTGCATTGCAGGTGGAATCTTTACCTTGAGCCACCAGGAAAATCCTACCTATAGTCATACCGAGTATAATTAACTCTTTAAGGTTTTGCACTAACATTTCTTAACATGTATAGATTTATTTTTAGTTTCTAAAAGTTAATAATTCTAAAATTCGTTCTTAATTTTTCCTATTCAAAAAGAAACTTTTGAAGGAGTTACAATTGTGAATGGTAAGGCTAAGAGTCTTGACATAAGCGAAAAACACCAGAACTTTTAAATCAACAACCTGTGTTTTCAATATATTTAAATTCCCTAAATTTTTCTGAATTTTTGTTAGGTATGACTAGCATTACTACTATCTCAAAGGTTTTTGTGAAGGTTAAACAAAATTATGCATATAAAGTGTTTCCATGATTGGTGACATGTAATTTAATAATTGATGTATATTTTTATACATTAATTGTATTTTATTCCCCATCTTCTAGACAGGCTCTTTCAATGAGAATAATTTTACATATACCTGAATAATAATTCAGGTCATAAAAATTAAATTTCAGAGAATACCCTGAAAATCTTTTCTTGCCCATTTCTTCTGGTTTTATCATTTAAGTAAAGCCCCCATTTATATGGTGAAATATTATAGTATGCAAGGAGAGGAACAAGCAAGAGCTATCACAGTAACTAAGAGGTCTCTTGTAACTTTGTGAATTCTTGTAATTAATAAAGGTCAGCTTTTAAGGGGACGCAATCTCTGTGAAAATTGATCAGATCTTCAGTGATTGAGTTTTCAGTTTCTTATTCCTGTTGCTACTACCCTAGGGCAGGCTCTCATCATCTCCAGTCTTGGCCATTGACAACTCCTATCTCTTCCCATTTTTGTCAGATTTACCTGTCTAACCCAAAGTCTTCATCATGACTCTCTACTGCTTAGGAAATTCACATAGCTTTCTACTTTTGCCAAAATAAAATCCAAAGTTGCTGGAATAGAATTCAATACCTTTCATAACAGAATTCTAATCTACCATTCCAGTCTTACAATGCTATTGTTTATCTCACACACAGTACACTAAAGCAAAATAAAAGATTTATTTTTGTACTTTTTACATTCATGTGATTTTTATTTTCTCCCTACAATGCCTGTCCTGGCCCCTACTACTTTTCCTATATAGGTTCTTACTTATATATATTACATATCATGTCTTAAGAATATGTTATATATATAAAATGTATAAATTTACACATAAGTTTATATAAATTATAATCATGTATGTACATATTATATACATTTTCATTTAGCATAAACACTGCAATTATAATAATTCAGGTACATGAGTTTCTATTCCATTAGGTCATGAGCCATGTGACGTATATATTTTAGCATAGCATGTGGCCTATATTAAATGATCAATAGTTTTCTTAAATTTGTGAATATGAGATTGAATTAGTTGCCTTCTATTTCATCATCTGCGAAACACACAAACACAAGGCTTTATACTGGTTCTCAGCATTGCCTCATTGATATGTTTCAATTTCTAAGATGTACATTCTGAGTACCAATTGTCTTGACTTCACAGAATTATAGGAATGAAAAAGAATAGAATAATGTCCAACACAGGCTTCAATGAGGCCATCATTACCTAGGAAATATCTTATATTTTAAAGAGTTCAACTTGGAATAGGATTTTATAACTTTCCCTTTTCACTCAACCCTTTCATGTTTAATAATGTTCACTATTAGTTTCTGCAGACAGTTTGAGATTATTTTTCAAGGTAATTGATGCATTATTGTTTTTTTTCTCCATTTTTTTCCTGTCTTAAGAAGATAACATAACACCAGAAGACTTTAAGGAAGTTAATCACAATATGCAAGGACTTTAACAGATGGCGCTTGGCTTCAGAACTAACGGTAGGTTTAGTCACTAAGTCATGTCAGACTCTTGTGACCCCATGGACTGCAGCCTGCCAGGATCCTCTGTCCATGGGATTTCCCAGGCAAGAATATTGGAGTGAGTTGCCATTTCCTTCTCCAGGGGATCTTCCCGACCCAAGGAGTGAACTTGGGTCTCCTGCATTGCAGGCAAACTCCACTCACTGAGCCACCAGGGAAACCCTCAGAACTAAAGTTCATCTATTTACAAGCATCTATTTTCATTCAGGTTTATTAATTTTGTCTTCTTAAAAATATTAAAATACACTATTTCTTATTCCCAAGATTCCAAGGTATTTGCATTTTGACCAACATATTTTTTTTTTCCTCTTGATCTGTTTGGTCTTGGCTTTCTATCAGTCACTTTTGATCATTGAAATATGTACCTTTCACTTAATTTACAGAATACTAATGACACTTATTGAGATTTTATAGCATCACTCTTAAGACTTTCCCCTTGATGGGGTATAGTATTTTGATTATTTTGTAATCAGTTAATCTGCTTTAAATTTCACTGTGTTCACTGTTGTCATTTTTTTTTCTCTCAAGACACCTGGACCTCTATTTTGAGGTGGTCACCATATTGGGAGCTGAACATCCATCATCTTATTTATACTAAGATTGATGCTAATTCCAAGGCTCATGAAAGCTAAGCAAAATAATCAAGGGTCTAGGTATACCTCAAATCTAATATCAAACTCTATTTTTAGATCCCTAGCTTACTCTGACAACTGGAATATCATGGTGATGGCTGTTCTAGAAAAGTCATGGTTTGTGACCATTTTAATAAATGTCCTTATTTCTTAATTTTGAACTTTTGGTAAAGGTAATAAGCATGCCCATAATTAAAATGAATTCTATTTATTGAATACTCACTATATGCTAAGCATATTACTCATATAATATTTTTTTTCATTTTTAAATACTTTATTGATTTTTTCTACAATATTGCTTCCATTTTATAACTTTGATTTTTTGACCCAGAGGCATGTGTGATAGTAGCTCCCCAACCAGAAATCGCCCCTCCTGTACTAGAAGTCAAAGTGTTAACCACTAAACTGCCAGGGAAGCCCCATAATTACACTATCTCCATTTTACAGATGAGAAAATAGATTTGGAGGGAAATGTCCAAAAAAACTTTGTGCAGTCTAAGCTTTAATAACTTTGACAGTATAAACAGTTGTTGTTGATTAGTCGCCAAGTCATATCCACCTCTTTCGTGACTTCATGGACAGTGGCCTGTCAGGATCCTCTGTCCATGGGATTTCTGAGGTAAGAATACTGGAGTGTGTTGCCATTTCCTTTTCCAGGGGATCTTCCTGACCCAGGGATCTAACCTGTGTTTCCTGCATTGGCAGGTTAATTCTTCACCACTGAGCCCCCAGGGAAGCCCTAGTATAAACATTATACCCTACAAAAAACATAATTTGAAAGTTTATTTAAATTTCTTTTAAATGCCTAGTTTTACAAATTTAATGATGCATTAATTTTTCTCTGTTTTAGTCAATTATTTACCACCTATATCAGAGGAAATGAATGCATTTCTTTTCAACATGTGTCATGCTCTTAAAAGAAACATTAATTTTTTCTTTAGTCTTATGTCACAGACCCTCCTTCTTTTAAATAGTATACAACAATGAAACAATGAGCAAGTCACTAACCTATCCACAGGTAAGGGTGCTTTGGAGCATCCCTTGTTTATTTTAGTGTATAATTTCCACCATTCAGTCTCTATGCTTAGAGTAACTACTCAAAACAAGCATCACTCAGGATCTCACTGAAATGCAGAATCTCAGGCTTTACACTAGACCCATTAAATCAGAATCTGCATTTTAGCAAGCTTATCAGGTGATTTGCATACACACTGATATTGAGGAGCACTCATTTAGGCATCAAATTTGATGCATAATTACAGACCCACAGCAAGTTAGTATACTGGAGTTGCCACAGAGAAAAAAAAGTGCTGAATATTAAAATATAAACATTATCATCAGACACTATCCAAGAAAGGCAAAAGGAAACAAAATGATAGATGGGCAACTAGGTATTAGTCAAGTCCTTTGAAATTCAGAGGGCACCATAAATACTGCAGGCACTGCTAAACATAGTAGTTACAATGAACCAGCCCATCAGTGGTTCAGGACTTCAGAGAATTGAAGAGAATGAAATGATTACTGATCAAAAGCTATACCAAGAATGCCTCTCTACAGAAGCTACCCTACAGTGTATATACTCTAGATTTACTTTCAAGTCTCATTCCAAGTAAACTATGCTAAATAGCATGTGAATTTATACCATGAAATTAAAAGACAGTTGCTCCTTGGAAGAAAAGCTATGACCAACCTAGACAGCATATTAAAAAGCAGAGATATTACTTTACTAACAAAGGTCCATCTAGTCAAAGCTATGGTTTTTCCAGTAGACATGTATGGGTGTGAGAGTTGGACTATAAAGAAAGCTGAGCGCTGAAGAATTGATGCTTTTGAACTGTGGTGTTGGAGAAGACTCTTGAGAGTCCCTTGGACTGCAAGAAGATCCAACTAGCCCATCCTAAAGTAAATCAGTTCTGAATATTCACTGGAAGGACTGACATTGAAGCTGAAAGTTCAATACTTTGACCACGAGATGTGAAGAACTGACTCACTGGAAAAGACCTTGATGCTGGAAAAGATTGAAGGCAGGAGGAGAAGGGGATGACAGAGGATGAGATGGTTGGATGGCATCACTGATGCAAAGGACATGAGTTTGAGTAGGCTTTGGGAGTTGGTAATGGACAGGGAAGCCTGGTGTGCTGCAGTCCATGGGGTCGCAAAGAGTTGAACATAACTGAGCGACTGAACTGAACTGATAAATTTATATATACATACATATATATATATATATATATATATATATACACACACACAAAAATTGTGGTATTAATCGAATTCCAGCCTTCTGGTGTTTGTTGTTTGTTTGACACTGATTCTCAAAGTTTAATACAAGCAGTTCTTTGATCATATGCAAAAATCCTTAAATTGCTTTAGAGAAAAATATCTTTGGCATGGACTTAAACTCATTTCTTTCCTGCCTTTAAATTGTGCTATGATGCAACAGGAGCAGAAAAAACTTGGGAATCTGGGAATGTAGTCACTTTATTAATTATTATTATTTTAATAAAGTTTCATATAAACAGTAAGAAATTTGTTATAAAATCAGAAAAATAGAAAATTTAAAGTACAGCAAGGTGATAACTTTTGCCCTTTTTCTGATTATATATTTTTCTCTATAGTTTCCTCCACTGAATTCCTAATAGCCCCCTAATTATAGAGAATGAGTAAAGCATAACTCAGCAATGCTACTTGGAAAAATAAAAAGATGATTCTAATGTCAACTAATTAATAAGAGCTGTTCAATGCCTGGTCCAGGAGAACAACATGATAGAATCTCAAGGAACCCATGGTCCAGTGGAGTGACAAACTGATCATTAGAGAACAAGAAAGAAAAGCATATAGGTGTTTGGTAGAACTTTATTATGTGGCCTATAGACTAAATGTTCACAACAATTTTAAAGAAGTGGGTGGAAGAGTGTTGGAATAATGATACCATATTGCATTAGGAAATGATATTTAAAAATTTATTCACATTGCTAATCAATAATGTCATATGGATTGTCTACTCTTAAATGTAAATCAATACTAACTTTCAAAAATGCAGTTCAGCAATTCATTAATTATTCTTTACAAATTGAACTGAAGAGTTGACCACAGATCTTTCACAGTTTCCTTAAATCAATGCAAGGACACATCAAATGTAAAATGCTCCATGCCCCTAAGTTTACTCAAAATAATTGCTGCTAATGGGCTACAATTTAAATAGCACATGAATAAAAACATTTTGAGAGGTTACACCTGTTATTAACCTGTAAAGTGACTAAAAAGTAGCACTTAAAACTAAGCAACAGTCAGATGGACCCTTTAAAGGTTAGCAAATCACAACTGGAATACAGATTTATAGAAAAGCTTGAAAGAAATTCAAGTCTGCGTTTAGATAGCGGCTCTTTTACAAACTTTCTGATACAGGAATAACCTAAAATACTTCCTCAAATGATTAAAGTATTTTTCTAGCCTTGATGCCCTTAAACCTGTCTGAAATGTTGAACTTGCAAGTCAGCCTTTACAACTTTGATTCAGTTGTGCCCTGCCTGATATAATACAGACATTTATGGGATGCTTCGTAAATTTCAACATTTTGTAATGAAACTCAAACTGAAGCAATACACCAAGATGCAGCCTTCCAGCAAACATTCAATGTTACTCTCAAGGGATTTGGGCAGACTTTAAAGACAAAGTTAAATAAGCAAAGAGGAAATATTGGTGGGAGGGTAACACAAAAAAGAAGAGAAGGATGGCAGCACAAAACTTAAGACATTAAAATAAAAAGCTACTATTTGGGTATTTTTAAGAAAAATTGGGAATTTGAAAATCAAAAAAGCCATGAAGGAAAGCATGAAGTTACTGGATGACCAGATTAAATTTTGTTTTTTGATCATATTAATTGAAGTTTGTTACATTAGTAGATTTTCCTTATTGTTTTGGGCTTATATAAACAACCATGATACAAGAAAATGATACAAAATCTTACATAGGAACATCAATTTGAAGGAATATACACTGCATTATTTTTATAATACTATAAAGCTTATAATTTACATTGTTATAGCACTGTTTAGTCAACTTAGTACCACAGACTTATAGTTCATTTACAGCTACCATTTTTCATGTAGTAAGGGAGAAATTAATAGATAAGTGACTCAGAAATTAATGGGTAGAAAACAAAAGGTGCACTTTCCTTACAATTCTTTTATCTTGCATGATCAACATCTCTTATTAGCTGAGGAGGAAACAAGTTTAGAGAAAACAGGTAACTTAGTGTTTTTGCTCTACTAAATATTATAGATGGGGTGGCTTAAGCAACAGAAATTTATTTATCTTAATTCTGGGGTTAGAAAGCCTGAGATCAGGATGCCCGCACAGTTAGGTCCTGGTGACAGCTCTCTTGGTTTGCAGACAGTTGTTTTGCTGTGTTTTCACATGATAGAAAGAGGGAGCAGCGTCTCTCTTGCTCTTCTTATAAAGACACTTATCTCATCATAATAGCTCCACTTTTATAATTTAATTACCTCCCAAAAGTCTCAGTTCCACATACCATCATACTAGGGATTAGTGTTTTAGTGTTTCAAAACATGAAGTTTTGGGAGACACAAATATTCAGTCCTATCAACAGAGGTCAGTAAACTTCCCATAACAACCAACTAGCTTAAGTCACAATTTGATTTGTTTCTTTTCCCTTTGCCTAATTTGCTATGTGTGTGTGTGTGTGTGAGTATACAACAAAATCAAGAATTGAACTACTGAGGTAAATGTATGTATGACTCTAAGCCATAAATACAAATCCTAATTGATGAGATACTTATTTGGTATTAGGAGCAACTTTCACCTATATAATATTTCTTCTTACAATTATTAAAGAAAACAGTAAAGTAGCAAAGTGTTAATAATTATTTTATTATTTATAAAAAGCAAGCATTCATGTTTTATAATTAAACACATTTAGATTTGTATGTATTTGAAATTTATAAAAGCTTATTTTTAAAACTTGGATCCAAATTGGTATAAAGAATTTTAGTTGAGTTATACTAAATAATGGTATAAAAGTGTCTTTTTTTTTTTTTTAAAATAAATATGTGTTAGTCACTCAGTCATGTCTAACTCTTTGCAACCCCATGGACTGTAGCCTGCCAGGCTCCTCTGTCCATGGAATTCTCCAGGCAAGAATACTGGAGAAGGGAGCCATTCCCTTCTCCAGGGGATCTTCCACACCCATGAAACGAACCCAGCTCTCCTGCACTGCAGGCAAATTCTTTAGCATCTGAGCCACCAGGAAGCTGCTAAGTAGTAAGTCGATCATCTGTAAAATGTTTCCAATGACTTCAATATTTGAAAATATTCAGCAACAAACTATCATGCACAGATTTAGTAAAGAATATTTAGCAAAAGGAACCCCTTAAAAAAATAAACTATATAATTTTACCTATACTTTTATTCAATTTATCTTTTAATTCTTCAAAAAGTATTAGTAACCCAAACAGTAATTCTCAAATAAACCTGTCAGTGGCCAACCTTTTCCAATAATATTTCACTCACTTTTACAGGGCAGATTTTTTAATCAAAAAAGTAAGAAAGATGTAAATTCCTATGAAAAGAAAAATTTATGAGAGGCTACTAGGTGTGCCATTGCCATGTCTGTCATTTAATTGTGGCATTTATTTAATTTCAAACCCTCTTCAGTGTAACTCACATATATTTGAAATAAAATATGCAAATAAATTCAGTCTCTGGAGAAGGGTAAATTCAACCGTGAAGCAGAATAGATTTCCATTTTCCTAATGCACTTTGGCACTTCTGTGTGTCCACTTACATTAGCCTATGAAAGTATTCCAGCTCTGTCAGCCCCCAAGAATGTGTTAAAACGACACGGTAAATTTAGAGTTCTGAGCGTAAATAAGCCTTGTGTTAAAAAAGGCCTTCCAGACCACGTAGTTAAAGCAGAAACATTCCATGCATTTTAAATGCCTATAATCATAATTCTCCACCACAAAATGAAATATATGTTCTATCAGAATAATTATTTCCCTGTATAAGTACCAGTGCCACTAAAGCAATTGACTTGTTCACATTCTCTCCTGGTCAGTACATAGCCTAATGTTGGTGAGGGTGTCAAGGAAGGGAAGGGAAGAGAATGTTCCATTCAGGTATATTATATTTGGACATTAAGCACACAGTGATTAGTCCTAACTGTACCTAACTGTATAGTCTGATGAGGAAGAATATTACAATTAATACAGAATAAAAATATTTCCAAAATTTCCACTAAAAAGAATCACACTGTACTGTGTTTAGTCACGTCTGACTCTGCAACCCCAAGAACTGTAGCCCGCCGGGTTCCTCTGTCCATGGATTTCTCCAAGCAAGAATACTGGAGTGGGTTGCCATGCCTTCCTCCAGGGGATCTTCATAACTCAGGAATCGAACCCAGGACTCACACATTACATGCAGATTCTTTACCATCTGAGCCACCAGGGAAGCCCAGGAATATTGGAGTGGGTCGCCTAGCCCTTCTCCAGGGGAACTTCCAGACCCAGGAATTCAACCGAGGTCTCCTGCTTTGCAGGTAGATTCTTTACCACATGGGAAGGCTGTAAAGAGAATAATACTAGTAACTAAAATAACATGGAGGTGAGTCTCCATTTCTAAGGTACTGGCATGACTTACTGGGGAAAAAACTATGCAAAATAATGTGGTTTGCAAAGACAAGGTTAGACTGTCTTTAGCAAGTTTCTTTGACCCAGTGTCAAATCGTCTCTGCAGCATCCTTACCTTCCTTACGGAGCACAGTGGGGATAAGCACATTGTTAACTGTTTTTTGATGAGAGTGTAAAATGAGAGATCAAGGTCAAAGTTAATGGTACACATTTTTGTTTGTTTTTGTATGTGTCAATAAGTCTATATTTAACTGCATATGTCTTTATGTTAGTGAGGTCTATTTTTTTTTCTTTTCAGAGGTCAAAAATCTCCATCTAAAATAATTGCTATCCTTTCATGAGAAAAGGAGAGTAAACATTAACATCAAGGCAATTAAAATGAGAAGGGGTCATTTAGATACCTCAATTTATCCTAGAAGGAAACATGCTGATAAGAATTCACTTGTAATCATAAATGTCTTTGGGCTCATTTTTAAGATTGACTATTTCCTTCATAACTTCTCATATGTTTCTCCCTGTTTAGAGGTGTTTTCTTTCTTTCTTTCTTTCTTTCTTTTTTTTTGTTAATTAGTATCCCAGAATGAATGGAAGCATTAAATCCATTTAAAACTTTTTCTCTAAGTCAAAAGGATAAAAACAAAAGAAGGAGAAATTTTCTTCTTTCTTATCTAAACTGACCACTTCTCTGGGTCAGGCTCACTGTGAGCTGGGTTGACTGGCAGAAGGGGAAGCCAGGGTGCTCCTGAAGAAGGTCACTTTTCTCCACCAGCTGTGACTTTTTTCTGCCACTGCTATGCTGTTACCCACTGTCCTATGACCAAATTTGAATAAATGGATATAAGAAGCCAACTACTGCAGCCAGTACAGAAAGAAGAGAACCAAAACTATAGCTTTGTACATGAAACTAAGTTAGGTAAAATCATTTACTCATTTATTTTCTTATGCTCAAAAACTACATGTTTCCAGTTTGGAAATTTAAAGAAAACTGAATTTCACTCTACAAAAATAAACTCTGATGATAAAGGTGAATTTCTATCATTTACTAATTTTAGCTATTTCATTAAGCATATTAATATTTTACCGAAGACTTGACTCTTACAATTTGTTTCTCAAAGAAAATATGTTAAGTGACCCATCAGGTATTTGAGGTAATAATGAGGCACATGAGGACTGAGGAAAAGTGAAGGTTAGCATATGGATCCTTATGTAATACTCTAATTTTAATTTCATTGAAATTCAAAATTAAAATATTTTTTCCCCATATTTTTTCTTCTTAAAATCATTCTCTTTTTAAATGTAGGGTTTTTGGCTTGGGCACAACCTCAAGATAAAAAATTCATTGTACAGTGGTGGTGGTTTAGTCACTAAGTTGTGTCCAACTCTTGCAATCCCATGGACTGTAGCCCACCAGGCTCCTCTGTCCATGGGATTTCCCAAGCAAGAATACTGGAGGGGGTTGCCATTTCCTTCTCCAGGGGATCTTCATGACTCAGGGATCAAACTTGAGTCTCTGCATTGCAGGAAGTCTCCTGCACTGCAGGTGAATTCTTTACTGCTAAGCCACCCGGAAAACCCTCATTGGACAAAGTAGCCCACAAAGACCCTACATGACAATCTACAAACATACAAGTAGCATCCTAAAGCTACTAGGGCAAGTAATATTCCATGATAGTTTCCATGCATCCTAAGGAGTTATCCAATCAGACATCCAGGTTGGTCTCCCAGCATGGCTTCATATTCACTCATGCTGTATTTAACTGGCCATTAGAGGCTGAAATAGTACCAGGAATCATGTGTTATTCATATATTTGGCCCCAAACACCTGGCAACACTTACATATTATAATACTTGTGTTCTCAAAGAATGAATAAAATCCAGGGTAGATATTTGTAACTTTGGCAACATAGCTCAAAATGGAGGTCAGACAGTTATTTTAGGCTAGTTAAATCCGGGAGGTGGAAAAAAAAAATTCTTAGCTATTAAAAGCACAGACTGGAATGTACAATAAAAACAATTCTAGCTGTCAAAAACTTACATGGAGGAAATGACAGGTAGAGAATACATTGGCAAAAAAGAGACTAAAATAATTTGACTGAAAAGTAAGTCCCCTCTGCCACTGTCCAGCCAGCTTGTCAGTTTAATTTGCAATCGGAGAAAAGGAAGGGAGATGAGTCAAAACAGGTGTTTGTGTTTTTTCTCTTTTTAATGGGGGAAAATCAAGGGAAAGCATGACTCTATCAGCTGTGAAGAGCTGCTGACACCTGCGGTTGCCACATCCCATGCCTGTGAGATAGGTCAGAAGCGGCTAAAGACAGCTGATAAAATGAGGTGAGGATACAAGCAGGTGAAGCAAGTCACAAGAAAAATGGTGTTGGATAAAAACAGAAGAAGAACAAAAGGTACCCATAAAATGTCCAATTTCAAAATGTCCATTTTTGTCTTTGTTTTTCTAATTATTACAAAGTCATACTCTTTCTTTTTCCTCCTTCTGTTCACTAAAGAAAATGTGATGAAAATGGATAAAAATAAATTTTTTGGCCTTATGTGCTGTATACAACTCTACATACCTGCCAGGCTCAACTAAAACACTGCACCATTCCGTGCTTGCTATTTATATTTCTTTTTCCTCCCTCATTTCCCTACCCTCTCACCCACACCAGCTCAGTAAAAATAAAAGATCTATTCTCTGTGAGCAGAAACATGTGGAACTCAAGGGAATTTTGACTTTAGCTACAGCTGTGAGGGATCATGTGGGCACAGGTATAGGAGGATGGGAGCATTTACTAGCTGATGGAAGTCTGGAAGAGGACTGGGTAGGTGGGAATGATTTTTTTTTTTGGGGGGGGTGAGGAGTGCATATGCACTTATCATGACCACAGTTAGATTTTAAAGGTAGTTTCAAAGTTACACATAGCAACTCATGATAAAATGTGTCCTAAGCTTCATCAGTATCTTCATTTTGTGATAATTTTGTTCTAAAAGAAGACCTAGAAATAGAACTTTAGTGCGACTGTGGAAAATATAAGAGTGATACCATGAAAATGACTGATTTAGGCTAAAGAATAAAGGAAGACAAGAAAATTAAGTATGTATTTAAAATGAAAATTCCATTCAAGTTCTTGCTTTTTGATTATCAAATATAGCACCCTCTGCATGATGTTGGTCACGACAATGAAGACCAATTTGTGCACCACGGGGGCAGATGAACACTGAGACTCTTCCCAGAAAGAGGGTTGAGGGAGAATATAAGAATTCAATGGATATTACTGGGCTCAGCATGTCTGAGAAATTCATTACTAGCAAGTGCCTGAGTAAGAAGCAGTTGGTATTTGAATGTTTCATAAAATCAGTGGGTGAGCTGATATCTTTGGGAAAGGGAAGTTTAGGGTTTGAAAGAACAGCCTTTCAATGTTATACAATAACATTCACATAGGAATAATGACTTAGTAGATGAAACACTGCCAGATACTAGATAGGGAACTTGGAAGGTTCACAAATATCTAAGTTAACCTGCCTAATGGAAATATTTCCTAATATACAGTGAAGTAGATCACAGACAGCAACCAGAGAATGAGCAAGATACCAATGAGATGCTAGGAATTAACCGGTCATAATACTTGCCCTCAAAAAGCTTATAAAATTCTGTAAAGCAATTATCCTTCAATAAAAAAAAGTAAATTAAAAAAAAATTGCAAAAAAAAAGCTTATATTCCTAAGAAAAGGCACACAAATAATTTATTAAACTACATCACAGTCACTGAAGATAACAAATAATAGTGTGAAATGGGAACATAATTGAATGGTGTTAAATCTAGTTTTTGACTTTGGGGGTTAGAGAAGCCTTCCAGAACTGGTGATATCTCAGTGGAATTTTGAACAATGAGTTGTAGCCAGCTGCCTATAAGAACAACATGCAGTATGGCACAGAGGCAAGCCAACAGATACGTAAAGTGTGCTGGGACCTATCAAACTCTAAGTGGTGAGAGAGCATAAAGTGCTTAAGTGCACAGCAGTGGTTGTGGTGATTGAGATGGAAAGCGGGCATGTGCAAGGCTGTGGAGAGTCTTGTGTTGTGTCAAAGAGCTAGAGTTACCTTGAAAGCAAGAAAAAGCTCTTTGTTAAAGTACATCCCTCTGGTGTAATATGGATGGTGTATTTTCCAAACTGTAGACAGGCAGTCCAATTAGAATAAATACAGTACTAGATTAAGGCATTATTTGAGACTCTAAGGCTTAAATTTCAAGTTTATATATAAAACATGAACATATTGAATAGTTTAGTCTTAAAATCACCCATAAAAAATAATCCATGAATTTTTTTGGAGAGTCAAGTAATACTCATCTCAGTACTTCTTAGTTTTAATAATTGTTTTTCTACAAAAAAAGTAAACTGTTGAAATCTAAATAGAATTGTAACTGTAAACAATCTCAAACACTCTAATTTACTATTTTTTTAACAAATGAAATACTTTATTAATACATAATTATTAATGATACGGACTTCACGGAATATTATACTCTGGTGATTATGAGCACTTCTAGAATGGAAAGACTAGTTTTGATGCCACTGAAGACTTTACTCCTAAAAATCTGGTTGTCAGACTGTCATGTTCATGAAAAATTTTTTAAACATTCACTAGTCTGACATTTGACATTTAATTAAAAAAAAAATTCAAGCAGCTGAAAACCTAAGCATTATTAATCACATGAATTATGATTAATAGGTAGGTGTTTACCTAAGAAGTCATTTAAGAAAGTGCGTGGGAAGAATGATAGCTCCAAGAGAAGCTCTATGTAAAAAAAAAACAGCAGCTCCATAGTTAGACTTGGGCATTGTAGGATTTTGAGTGAGTCACAAGCACATTAGCATCTTAAAGGCTCTGAGGAACACCAAAAGGGAAAAGAAACTGTCTTTTTTGCACCGGGCATTTCCAAAGTTTCTTTAGCCATAAAACTTATTTTATTTTAAAGTGATATGTATCATCTTCATAGTACAATTCCTTATTGAGTGCTTACTTTCTACTAAGAATTGTGCCAGACAAACATTATCTTGGTTAATAATCCTGTTGTTTATGGTTTGTTATGCATGTGTGTGCTCAGGCGTGTCTGACTCTTTGTGACCCCATGGACTGTAGCCCACCAGGCTCCTCTGCCCATGGGACTGTCCAGGCAAGAAAACTGGAGTGGGTTGCAATTTCATACACCAGGGGATCCTCCCGACCCAGGAATTGAACCCATGTCTTTTGTGTCTCCTTCATACCTCTGCTCAAATGAGGAACCTAAGGCCCGTGCAAGGTACTATTTTGAAGTCCCACAACTGGCAGAACAGGGAGTAAACCTAGGACTGTTGAGTTCCACAAACTATACATTTAGACAAGTCTCATATAATACTATGTTACTTACAAAGAATTTTTGTTCTCTTAACTCACTTGAAAACTGCTTTCTGAGAGAGCTTATGTAATGTTTCTCAGTTACATTGCTAATATTTTACTACTAACCTCACTTAAAAATTCAAGTTATTTAATGTTTTTCTAAGTTATAGTCAACATATATTCTTGTATATGTTATAATATATAATGGTTATTTAAATATTTATGAAATCTTTAAAATACTGAACTTTCATTAAGTATATTAAAATATTTATATACCAAGATTTAGTTTAAAATATGTTCAAATAATTCCATACTAATATATTCTTATATACTAACATATTGTATTCTCATTAAACCAGTGCAGATATTGGGCATTTTAAGGTAGTTTTTCCACTTTATTATGATGCATCCATCAAATCTGAAACACTGTGTATATGTTCATTGCAAAATAATTTCTAAAAATCATTCACAGCTTTAATATGAGGAGAAATGCAACAATTAAGAGGTCTCTGAAATATGTCAAATGAAGATATTCTTTCATAAAGCAATGCACCACCAAAAGGACAGGCACTTGGTTGTCATTAAAAGTGTATTTCAGGGTATTTTCCACACTGTTGTTTTCTAAGGATCTATTTTAAGAAACACATTTCTTAAAGACTTCAAGTTTCTTAAAGACTATATTCCATATAATAACACAGCTAACATCATATTTGTTCCAATTACTGTCAACATCCAGGAAACATATTTTAGAAAGACAAACTAATATGAGTTAAACTATAAAATAGAATTTTAAAAAGAAAATTCAATACTTAAGAAAAAAAGAACTCCTTGAATTTGTCATAGAAACCTATATAGAAGAAACACACTGACTGAAAGAACTTATCACAGTTGTGATGCTTTTATAAGCATAAGTGAAATTAGTTACTGTCTTGCTGTGCATATTTTTTTTAAATCTAAAGACAAATACATTGATGTAATAAAATTCTACAGTCACAAAAAATGCAGGTTTTGTTGTCTTATGGACTTGCATATCCATTTACTCTATTCTACCAAATCTATTATGTAGGTAAAACCTTTAAGTCATTTACAACCTTCTCCTTCAGATTTTTACCATTGAGAAAATGTTAATGTTGTTTAGCCTAATTTGCTAGTAGCTCCAGGGTCCATAACCAAAACAGTCGCAAAGAATATCAGAGTGAAAACAGGTCCCCAAAATTATCTAGTCAGTTCTAAATATGAATACAGTACTAAGGTGACATTTTGTTTGGTCCAAAGAGAAATGAGAAGAGCAAAAATAGTGCAGTGACTTTTACATAAAGTTAATTTTTTCAATTTAAGATATTGTCCTTCATTCTGAATTCATGTCATTTTACACTTCTGTGTTTCAATGCCCTTTATCTATTAAAGTTCTTGTTGTATCACTGACAGGTTTGAATATAATCTTTGAGGAACAATAACCCAGACTAACCCAAATGAGACCAGGAGATTAAACTCAATGTAATTTATGTAAAATGAAAAAAAAAAAAAAGTGCAGGAAGTAATTAACATTTGTTACCTACCATCCACAACAACAACAAAATAATGTCTAATGAAATCATTTGGAGAAACCTGTGATAGAAATATAATATTCCTATTTTACAAACAGAAAAACTGAGATTTAGAAAAGTTACTTCTTTCAAGGTGGAACAATCATGAGTAACAGAAACAGATTAGAAATTCAGGTCTGTATGCCTCTGGAGCCCGTGCTCTTCTCTACACTTCTGCTTCCCCAAACAAAAAGGACCAGAAAACCATTAAAGATTTGATAGGATAGTCAATAAGTTGGAAAACTGAAGATCCTGGAGTGTTCACACTCATCATGTCCAACTCTTTGAGACCCCATGGAAACAGCCCACGAGGTTCCTGTGACCATGAGGATTCTCCACGCAAGGATATTGGAGTGGGTTGCTATTCCCTTCTGCAGGGGATCTTCCCAACACAGGGACAGAACCTGCATCTCTTGTGTCTCCTGCATTGGCAGGCAGATTCTTCACCACTAGCGCCACCTGGGAAGACTTGAAGTACCTGGAATTTCTCCCCAAAACTTGGGAATGAAGGTAGAAGGACTGGGCCCAAGATACTTTCCTCTTAATATTGAGAGTCTGCTTTCAGGCTCAGGGAAAATACTAACCTGTAATCCTGGAAGAAGGTGTTCAACAATTTATAAAAGCCCACCTTCCAAGAGCACTGGTGCTTAGATTAACTCCATCCTTATCTTAGAGCCAAAGCGTTTACTGAATTGCATTTCATATATAGTCATTACAATGCTACATGGCCTTTAAGCTTTCCAGACATTCTGGTTTGTAAGCAGTTAATTACAAACTCAGATTATTTTTGTTTTATACCTGAGCACAGTTATTTATTTGAATGTAGTTCTTTTGGAAGCCTTTGAGGATGATATGCATTTGGACTTATTTGTTCTAGATTTTTATAACTATAACTCTACGGTCACTTAAATTTATTCTATGTAATTTGATACAAGATATCTATTGAGTGAATATGGTATACAACGCAATGTGAATATTTCATGTAAATATAATAGACATGTAATACTCATATGCATACACTTCAAGGAGTTAAAGTATAAAGAAGCCTTTTCTTTTTTTTCTTTTTTGGCCACATGGCTTGCAGAATCTTAGTTCCCTAACTAGGGATAGAACCTGTGCCCCCTGCAGTGGACGCACAGAGTCTAAACCACTTGAATGCCAGGGAAGCCCAGGAATTAAAGTATAATAACACGAGTAGATGAAAAACTAGAATAAAAGTAGACTATGTTAGTTGACATGAAACAAGCTGAATGTTATAGAAAATCAAAAGAGGGAGAGATTTTGTGACCTTGTTAAGGGCAAGGACTCAGTTTAACTCTATGTACTTTTTTGCAATTTGCAGTATTTATCTTTGATGTGATATTTGCTATTATTTCTTTACAAAAATAATGATAAAATGAGCTTCTTAAAAACAGAGAATATACATTATAACTTTCTGACCTGGCAAACAGCCTAGTAATGTTTACCAACCAGGGATATTTGTTTAATAGATGAATGAAGAAAAAATAAATGAATGATCATTTTGTGTGTGCAAAACTCAAATGAACTTTTAAATGATTCTAACACTTTTGCCATTGGGTAATCCCAGAGCTATCACTCAAGCTGGTTTTATTCTGCAGATTATGAGCTTTTCTTAAGACAGATGTAGTGGGTCTTATAAATCTGTTACAAGCTAATCATTTTCTTTTGCAGAAAACTGATTTTCTTTTAACTGGTCATAGTTGAAGAAAGAATCTTCTGAAATTACTTAAAAATTTTTTTTAATAGCAAAACAAAAATAACAGTTCCAATTACACTAATTTAAAGGATTCTCTAAAATAGTTTTATGACTAGTCCCGAAGAGGTGAAGTGGTTTTTCTCAAAGTAGCACATGGGAATAATGAAAACTTATTTGAAAGAACTTAGTTTTTTTTTTTTAATTTCTAAAACTATAATTATCTACAAAATGTACCACCAATATGAGAATGAAAATTTCACAACAACAGAGATGTTTATTTCACTTTTGGTATCTGAGAGCCTAGAATATTGTCTGCTTCCCTAAATGCACTGAGTAAATATTTCTTAGTGAAAAAAACTGATGAAGGAATGAGAGGTGTAGAGCCAATGGTGCATTTTTAAAAATATATTCTAGATGAAAAGGGGTAACTTTTTTAAAATTATGAACAAATAGTTATGAAAAGTTTGCCATGTGCCTGGTACTATTCTGAAAGCTAGAAATAGAGCAGTGAACAAAATATATAATGCCAAGCCTTTACTGAATTTATAGTCTATTGAGAGCCGAAAAAAAAAAATACACAGAGGTTCTCAACTCTGGGTATAGAGTTTTTAAGCTACCAATGCCTAAAATGTCTCCTCCTACCCCACCAAGAAGATTCATATATATATAGAATGTCTCAGGTAATTCTGGTATGTGGGGTAATTCATAACTCTTTATACATCTCAGGCAATTCTGGTGGTCAGCTAGGGTAAAGACATCTATAATAAACAGAAATAAAATACAATGCCAAGTAATAAGTGCCGTGAGGCAAAACAGAAGTCAAGGGAGAAAAATGCTAAGTGCTGCTAGAGAGCCATGTATGTATTGAAGGAGAACATTTCAGGAACACTAAAGAAAGTCAGTATGGCTAGAATGAAGCAGAAAGAAGGATGGTGAATTTCCTCCCCCCTCTCAAAGGGATAGTCAGGGGCCACAACAAGGATTTTATACTTCATTTAGGTGTAATGAAAGGACAATGGAGGAATCTTAGTGAAGAATAACATTATCTAACATTGATTTCAAAAACATCTGTCAAGCTGCTCTGCAGAGAGCATGCTATAGAAGAGAAAGAGTAGAAACAGCAAGACAGGTCAGGAAGTACAAGAGGTGACAGTGGCTTTGGAGAGGATGGTTGCACTGGAAATAATGAAGTATGATTCAATATGTATTTTGATGTTAGAAATGAGTACATCTTCATGTTTGTGATGTAAGGAAAAAGGAGAATGGTCAAGTATGATCCCAGGGTTTTTCGTTCAAGCAATGAAGTGGATAGCAGTATTATGCTTTTAACTCTTGGAATTCCTTCTTACGTATTTTCACCTAACTGAAAAAATAAAAATGGGTCTTAGTGTCTCATAACAGAATGGTAAAACAATCTATTCAAGATTCTCTTTCACATGTATATGTACTCCTAATCATAAGGACACAGCATATTTTCATAAGTATATGCACAGCTATAAAACATTCTAAACAGCCTTTTCTTGTTCCATGCTAGAAAACAGTGACAGGAAAAAAAAAGACAAAAGTCAATAGTTTGCTCTAAGGCAGCTCTACCATATTCTTGTTCCATCAATATGAAGCTGAAATGCTTTAAGAGTAATAAAAGCTAGGAAGAACAAATAAAATGAAAGTATTAAAGACAGACATGAATTCTTGATTAGTTCAGTGAATAAATTTCAACCCAGTTAGAAGCTTTGAGATAGTAATGGCATGTTTAAATTGGCTGTGTATTAATTCTGAAGTTGCCACTTCTTTTTTGATAAAAACTGAATAATGGTTGGGCTCCAATACTGTGCCTAATTTGCCATACAATATCACATTTCCTTATTTTGTTCCCTGCATCACTGCAAAGTTGAAGCTATACATTTTAACCTAAAATCATTCATAGTGCCATTGACAGCTTATGTTTCATCACATCTGTTCTGTTTTTAAAAGCGTTCCTCACTTAATACTCTTTTTAACATAATAGTCTTTATGAAAATAACATTAATTACCAATTATTATGTGGCTAATGATGAGCCAAGGGTTTCATATATTCAAGTTATAATAAAAAGCACTAATGCTGCAAAAGAGATATTAACATTCCTATTTTTCAGATGAAGAAACTATGTGCCTACATAAATTTTAAAAATTGGCTAGGACACTAAAGTTTCCTATGGAGTCTAATTTCATATACTAAATTTTTTTAAAGTATTCATTTTCCAAAAATTTTAAAAAAATAAAGTATCCCTTTGTTTCTGGCAATAAAGCGTAACAGATTTTAAGAAAAACAGTCTTGATATAGATCACCTAAAAATATTACATGTGTGGCTGAGATGATAGAAAATTCAGGGAAAGAAAATATTCAGAGGCCAAATTATAAGAATGTCTGGAGAAAGAAAAGTAAATCCTAAAAATTCCCCTTTATCTTAAAAAGCATAGTGTAGATCTCTCAAGCTAATCTGGAAGGCAAGAGATAAAACCTGGAACCTAAAGAATGTGGCAGATTGAAAAAATTAAGTTCCCATAATACCAGACTTCTAAAAAGCAATACTCTTGGTAAGTTAAACAGGAAAACCCCTCTCCCCCTAGGAAAAAAGTATAGTAGGCATACTTGCTAAATTGGGCCTTAATAAATTGACCAAAAAAACTATTATACTAGTTAAAAATAAACACAGCCTGGCTTTATGCCATTTACAAGAAAATGCCTAAAACATAAGTACACTGTAAGATAAAGTTAAAGGACAGAAAAAGATGTCAGGCAAATTCTAAACAAACAGACAAAAAATATCTGATATAGTTATTTTAATTTCAAAGTAAATCGAGAAAAAATAGTGAAACAAATCAACACACAAAAAAGAGCTAATGAAAGTCACTACAAGCTGATTTAAGGTTCAATTCAGCAGACAGAAAAACTGCTTAAAACTGCTTAATTTTAGATGGACTTGTAAGACAGCTACAAAATATTTAAGCAAAAAATCGACACTGTCACTAAAATAAAATGACAAATATATCATTATGATGGCAGGTGTTAACAACTCTTTTAGTAATTATCAGATCATGCCGACTAAAAGAAAAGAATTAGGAAAGTACACAGAAGATGTGAACATATTAAGTAATGAGACTGACGTGATGGTCATAAATGAACTGGGTTTACAATACTTGAAAGAATACAATTTTCTAAGAACTCTTGAAATGTTTACAAATATTAAATGCATACTAAAAAGCTGAAAATTTCATAATGACTATCCTCTGATTACAATAATATTTAGAAATGAAAACTAGAAAATTTCATTTCTAAGAACCTTATTTGTTGAAAATGTAATAAATTCTAAGAATTTAGAAGTAAAAGAAAATCATAATGATTATTTTAAAAAACTCAATACCAACAATTAAATATACTATGTTATCAAAACTTGAGGAACATACATACCCAGCATAGAGAAAAAACTATAAACATAAATTATTTATATTTTGTCAGAAGACTGAAAATTAATGCACTAAGCATTTAAATTTATGCCAGAAAAAGAACAAGAGGACAAACAAAGGAGGTAAAAACACGAAATTGATTTTGAAAACGGCAGAAATAATATGAGTAAACCAAATACAGAAATGATCATAACTTCCAAATAATTAAATGTTGATTCAGAAAATTAAGAAAAATAACAAATATCTAAAAAAATAAATAAGAGAGAAGTAATAAAAACAATAATACAAATGAAAAGGGGAGCACAATTATAGGTGTTACAGAAATTAATTGGCAAAAAAATATGTTGGAAAATGTTAAGTCAATGTATTTAAGAACCTAGGCAAAATGCTAAGTGTTGGAAATATTTACTCAAAAAACTTACTCAATAATTAGAACTTTTATAATATTCATGTAATTGTTAAGCAAACAAACCATTGGTTAAAAAAAAAAAATCATGCCCTAAAGACCATCAGGCTCAGGTTTTACTGGAAAATTCTTCAGGTTATTTGAAGAGCTGATAATCTAATGTTAAATTCTTTCAAAGACTAGAAGTAAAGAAAAGACTCTATTTTCATTCACTGATAGAACTATGCACTGGATACCAAAACCATGCACACAAACTCTCAAGACTACAAAATTACAACCAAATTTCATAATGCATGCACACATGCATACTAAGTCACTTCAGTAGTATCCAATTCTTTGCAACACCATGGCTGTAGCCTGCCAGGCTCCTCTGTCCATGGGATTCTTTTGGCAAGAATACTGGAGTGGGTTGCCATGCCCTTCTCCAGAGAATCTTCCTGGCCTAGGAATCGAACCCGAATCCCTTACATCTCCTGATTGGCAAGTGGGTTTTTTATACTACCAGCGCCACCTGGGAAGCCCAAATTTCATAAATATGAAAGTAATTATTCAAAAATAAACTGAAACTAACAGTTTGTAAAAAAGAATCATGCCTTCTGACCACATTGTTATTTGAGGATTTGATTACTTTGATAATAGATTCTTTTCGTTATTTTTAATCGAAGGATACTTGCTTTATATTATTGTGTTGGTTTCTCCAAACATCAGCATGAAACAGCCATAGATTTACCAATGTCATCTCGCACTTGAACATCCATCCCTCTTCTCTCCCCACTAGGTTGTTACTAAGTCTCATATCCCAGTGGATGACAATACAGTAAATAAAATTCATATCTATTTTTTTAAACCTTCAAAAACTGGAAAAAAGCTTAAATGTGTAAAGTTTAATAGTATTGTCAGTAATGAAAGGTTGATAGTACTGTCAATAATGAAAAACTGAATTATTTCCTTTATAACTTGACACAAATATTTGCTACAATCAAATCTTTTTTTAAAATCTGACAAAAATTTTAGCCAGTACAATGTGACAAGAGAAATAAGTATATATTATTAAAGAAGTATCCAAATTGTCATTATTCATAGAGATGAGTATCTACATGGAGGTATCAGAAGAATTTTACAATTTGTAATTAAATTGGATAATTACTTCCCAAGGTTGCTGTTTATAAAACTCAACATAATAGAAAAAATTGCATTTTTACATACTAGTGGTAAATTTTTGAATTATCTAACTTTAAAAAGATAAGCAAGAAAATTACAGGGCATCTAAGGATAAATTTGACAACATTTAAAAATTAACATGTTAAGTGTTTTGAAAAAAGTAAAGATAAGAAATTCACTGAATTTGAAAAATTCTTAAGATATGACAATTTCTAAGGTCTTTTAATTTTATTGTTTTTTAAAGTTACCAAAGACTTGTGATATGAAACAATGGAAAGACTCAAACAGTAAGAATAAAATATTTACATATCCTACTTCTTTCTAAGTCATCACATTTCAATCCAATGAATGTCCCAAGTAATAAAAACACCTGAAGTATAAAAGATGTACATATCCAAATCATTTTAATTAAAGAGTATTCCGTTCTCTCCGTTCATTGCATTTCAGTGTCATCTTCATCATTTCTGTGACAGAAGTTTTTGAAAAGAAACTGACACAACTCCTAACTTCTCTGTTGGATTTTTACTGTCATTGGATTTTTATTTACTGTTAATGGATTTTTACTGTTACTGCGGTGCCAATGGCAGTCCTGGCATTGGTGGTTCACCAGCGGGTAAGCAGACCCCTTGACACTTTCTGATTCAAATTAAGCCCAAACCCTTTACACAAATAAAATTACCTCATTTTAATTGCTTATGTATCTGTAACCACTTAGCTAAGTGTTTACAGTTTCTCCCCACACCTATTTGTTGGATGAATCCTGAAAGCTAATTTATCAAGGGGGTATTAAAAAGGCTTAGTGCTTTAAAATGCAGATGCAAATTCCCCTACATAGAGAGGCCAATAGGCCTGTTTTTGTGTAAATGAGAGTTTTGCAGCTAAATCTCCCATAATGAGATTAAAAAAATATCTTGTAAATTAAAGCAAGGGATTTTTAAAGTTAATATAATGCTTCCCTGCTAGAATACATTCTATGTTTAAAACATTTTAATGAAAAAAATCTTAACAAACATCACAAGAATAATAATTACTGAAATAACAAATTAAAGAGTTGAGCTACATAAAGGCTTTCGTATTCACTGGGGATGAATAAAAATTAAACTGAAAGAGAAAACACTTTAATAAACTAACAAAATAACATAGTGGGAGTATAAGGGACTAGTAAATGTCATTATATTTTATTATGTTCTCCTATCAAATTATGCCACAGTGCTGTCTTGATACACTGTATCGTTTCAACAAAAGTAATCATAGTCATAGCAGTGACAGTGAACTGAACCAACTGCTTACAACTAGGGCACATACCACTTACTTCATCATATTAAGAAAAACCTTTAAAAGCACCATATAATCTATTTCAGAATAAAATCACCTTTTTTAACTCAGCTATTACATAAGTTATTGTCTCTTAACTCATGGAATCACCCTTGCAAAACTTAGAATAAAATGTTTAACTTACACAGGTAATTTCTCATACACAGTCATCTAGCTACATGACTTATTACTGAAGAACATATTAGAAATTATTTGAGAAAAATTTTATGTACTAAAGATTTTAAGTATCACATCATTCACTTTTTTATACATCTAAAATAAAAAGTGAAAAGTCTGTAGTGTATAGTATACATCTTCTTATGTTTCTGTGTTAGTTGAAGCAAGAGATGTAGCTTTTACTTTTGTTTACTGAATTTTAAAGGGGATTCTTCCTCTTATACCTGTATGCAGGTCAGGAAGCAACAGTTAGAACTGGACATCGAACAACAGACTGGTTCCAAATAGGAAAATGAGTATGTCAAGGTTGTATATTGTCACCCTGCTTATTTAACTTATATGCAGAGTACATCATGAGAAACGCTGGGCTGGAAGAAGCACAAGCGGGAATCAAGATTGCCAGGAGAAAAAGCAATAACCTCAGATATGCAGATGACACCACCCTTATGGCAGAAAGTGAAGAGGAACTAAAAAGCCTCTTGATGAAAGTGAAAGAGGAGAGTGAAAAAGTTGGCTTAAAGCTCAATTCAAAAAACTAAGATCATGGCATCTGGTCCCATCACTTCATGGCAAATAGATGGGGAAGCAGTGGAAACAGTGTCAGACTTCATTTTGGGGGGCTCCAAAATCACTGCAGATGGTGATTGCAACAATGAAATTAAAAGACGCTTACTCCTTGGAAGGAAAGTTATGACCAACCTAGATAGCATATTAAAAAGCAGAGACATTACTTTGCCAACAAAGGTCCGTCTAGTCAAGGCTATGGATTTTCCAGTGGTCATGTATGGATGTGAGAGTTGGACTGTGAAGGAAACTGAGCACTGAAAAGTTGATGCTTTTGAACTGTGGTATTGGAGAAGACTCTTGAGAGTCCCTTGGACTGCAAGGAGATCCAACCAGTCCATCCTGAAGGAGATCAGTCCTGGGTGTTCATTGGAAGGACTGATGTTGAAGATGAAACTCCAATACTTTGGCCACCTCATGCGAAGAGTTGACTCATTGGAAAAGACCTTGATGCTGGGAGGGATTGGGGGCAGAAGGAGAAGGGGATGACAGATGGCATCACCGACTCGATGGGCATGAGTTTGGGTAAACTCCGGGAGTTGGTGATGGACAGGGAGGCCTGAAGTGCTGCGATTCATGGGGTCGCAAAGAGTCGGACACCACTGAGCTACTGAACTGAACTGAACTTCCTGTTACAAATTATGATGAGCTATAAAACAAAATAAATAAAAATCTTTGGTAAACTGTCAAAAATGTTGCAGCATTTTTAAGCATAAATTATATACTCTAGGAAAAATTATGTATCCACTGTTCCATTTTATTAGGCAATGCAAACAAAATGCTATTTTGCAAAGTTCTTAATGAGCAAATTTCCAAATAATTTTCCTCAGGTTGTTATAATTGTAACATAAAGATGTAAAAAGCCTTTCCCAGAATGTTTCCACAGCCACGTTATACTTAGTCAAGGTTATCACTATATTCAGCTCCATATTTACTGTCAAAGGAAAGGTTCAATCATTATCATGAAATGTAAGAATGCTTCAAGCTCCCTAAACTTGACAATTGCTAATCTTTGAAACCTTTCTTTACACAAAACTTAACAGCTATAAGCTCACCTCTTGAAAAAGACAATATACATTGATGTATTAGAATGGTACATTCAGATTTCTGAGCATAATATGCACATTAGCATAATATAATTGCTCTTGCCTTTAGGGTAGCCAATCAGATTGCAAATGCACCTATTCATAGAGCGCTTGAAATGATTTGCCACTTGGAAGTTACAGTGAAACAATCGAATTTCACTTTCCCACAGATGATTTATGGTCCAAAAATCAAGAAAAACTATTAAGTCTTTAAGGAACACTTTCTAGTCTACACACCAAAACATAACTCATAAAATATATTGCTAAGTTTTATGTCTCATGTAGTATAACCTTCTCATTGACCCTATCAAAAAAAAAAAAAAAGCCAGACACTGCTTAAATTTCATGTAGTTACAAGTTTAAAAATAGGGAGGTCTATAGAGATACTCAAATATGCAGATGACACCAACCTTATGGCAGAAATGAAGAGTTCCAGAAAAATATCTATTTCTGCTTTATTACCTATGCCAAAGCCTTTGACTGTATGGATCACAATAAACTGTGGAAAATTCTGAAAGAGATGGGAATACCAGACCACCTGACCTGCTTCTTGAGAAACCTGTATGCAAGACAGGAAGTAATGTTAGAACTGGACACAGAACAACAGACTGGTTCCAAATAGGAAAAGGAGTACGTCAATGCTGTATATTGTCACCATGCTTATTTAACTTATTTGCACAGTACATCATGAGAAGTGCTGGGCTGGAAGAAGCACAGACTGGAATCAAGATTGCTGGGAGAAATATCAATAACCTCAGATATGCAGATGACACCACCCTTATGGCAGAAAGTGAAGAGGAACTAAAAAGCCTCTTGATGAAAGTGAAAGAGGAGAGTGAAAAAGTTGGCTTAAAGCTCAATTCAAAAAACTAAGATCATGGCATCACTCCATGGCAAATAGATGGGGAAGCAGTGGAAACAGCGTCAGACTTTATTTTGGGGGCTCCAAAATCACTGCAGATGGTGATTGCAGCCATGAAATTAAAAGACACTTACTCCTTGGAAGGAAAGTTATGACCAACCTAGATAGCATATTGAAAAGCAGAGACATTACTTTGCCAACAAAGTTCCATCTGGTCAAGGCTATGGGTTTTCCAGTGGTCATGTATGGATTTGAGAGTTGGACTGTAACGAAAGCTGAGCACCAAAGAATTGATGCTTTTGAACTGTGGTGTTGTAGAAGACTCTTGAGAGTCCCTTGGACTTCAAGGAAATCCAACCAGTCCATCCTAAAGGAGATCAATCCTGAGTGTTCATTGGAGGTACTGATGCTGACACTGAAACTCCAATACTTCGGCCACCTGATGTGAAGAGCTGACTTATTTGAAAAGACCCTGGTGCTGGGAAGGATTGAGGGCAGGAGGAGAAGGGGATGACTGAGATGAGATGGTTGGATGGCATCACCGACACAATGGACATGGGTTTGGTTGGACTCTGGGAGTTGGTGATGGACAGGGAGGCCTGGAATGCTACAGTTCATGGGGTCACAAAGAGTTGAACATGACTGAGTGACTGAACTGGAACTGGATACAGATACTGGGGGCTTCCCAGGTGGCACTAGTGGTAAAATGTCTGCCTGCAGAAGACTTAACTGTGGGTTTGGTCCCTGGGTCAGGAAGATCCTCTGGAAGAAGGCATGGCAACCCAGTCTAGTATTCTTGCCTGGAGAATCCCATGGACTGAGGAGCCTGGTGGGCTACAGTCCATAGAATCACAGAGTTGGACATGACTGAAGCAACTTAGCACACACACAGATACTGAACTTTATACTGAACCCAAATAATCTCAGAATGTTCTTACCATATTGAAGACCAGGTATTTCCAAAGTGCCTAATTAGTCACATAAAACTTATTCACAAAATGGTTTTTAACTAGCTCGATACTACTGTATCATGGTTTTAAAAGTCCTTATTAAGGAATACAGTAATTTATTGAATGAGTTAGTAAATAACTCTCTAGAGAGAACATCTCTAAGTTTCCAGGCATTGTGCTAATCCCTGGAAATCAAAAGTTAACAAGATATTATTAAAACTCTGAATTCACCATCAATCTCAAACCAGTATATAGCACTAAGACAGAAAAAGTAACTGAGGGAGATAAACAAGCCCAGGTTTAAAATGAGAAAATAAAGCAAAGCTCTAATTTCTGTGATCTACCTATAATCATACACTGAATTCTGATTTTCATTTAGCAACATTTGATAATATTACTGATGCAAAGAAGGGTAATTTTCTCTTTTTTTGTAGTTTCTACCAAAAACATTTCCAGAAGTGACATATGCAGATAGTTCACTGGATCAACTAAAGTGCTACCCCGTTCTACCTGTGAAGTTGTTCTCATTTAACTGATTTCTTATTAAGAATTGAAAGATGGGAAAGAAATGAGGATACAACATTTTGTCTGGTTGCTCTAGCAGTCATTTTCCAGCTCTAGTAAACGGATTGTTAATTCAAAACTTGCAAGAGTTTCAATGTTTATTTCCCTTATTAAACCACGAGCTCTTTGAAGGCAAGAACTGTGTCTTATATCCCTAATTACAGTCTGATGCTCAACAAAATGTGTAAAGAAATGAAGTAAATAAAATGAAAGGTGCAAAAGAATTGAGCAATCATAAAATTCAAATGTTAAGAATATTAAATAGCATAAATACCTCTAAAATGTTTGGGGACAAAGACAATTGAGTCCAATGACTGGTTAAAGAAGATATCAACCGATTATTTGAATTCATATGCATAGATTGAATCTTAAAGTTCACAGACAAAAACGGAAAAATATAGAATAGACTAGTGAAAAAGAGAAAGGGAACAAAATAAGAAAGACATCTACTTAGAGACAGAAAGAAGAAAGGGGAAAGGAATAGGGGCAACTTCAGTACTGCTTTGTGTGCTGATCAAGATACAAGAAAAAGCAAGTAAGGAGATGGCTAGTTAGCAACTAGGATGGCTGTGTGAGTAGGCAACTCTGGGTCATTAAATCTGTGGTGCTCATAGAATGGATCATTAACACTCTATCAAGTATCATGTGCCCATAACAGAGTCATTTTGATGTATTTTTTTGACAAATAATTCTGCCTTCTATATGCTTATTTCATTAGAAAGTATGGTTGTTTTTTTTTTTTTCATAGAAAACAGTGTGCCAAGTTAAAAAAAAATAAAATTTTATACTTGGTGCTTCAAAAGTTGTATGCAACAGAATGGAAGAAAAAGTAGTATTTGACTAGTATGGGATAATTCTAAAACTGAAACCTATTTCCAGAAATCCTCACTATTGTGCAGAAATTATGCTTATGCATTATCTAATTAAGGGGATAATAATATCTTAAAGAAAAATAAGTCAGAACGTGAAAAAATAGTAACCCGATTCAGTCTTTATGCCTTATCTAATTTGGAAATTGAAGTAGGTCTATGGACAAAAAGCATGTGAAAAAATATATTTGTATTGAAAAATGTAAACCTGTTATAAAAATTGTTACTGATTTCCTTCTCCCATCTAAAATATGTCTTAAGAAATGTTAAAAAGGAGATGAAATGTAGAGAAATGCATAAAGTTTTGCAAACAGGTTGTAAAAAATACGAAGCCAGTCCTCGTATAGCTGCAAAATATGTCAAATCAGCATTCTCTATTGTTTACTTGGCACAAGTGAAAATCGGATTGCAAAATTCTTATAGGTCAGGTCACAACTAGGAATACTACTGAACTACTATCATCTGTTTAAGGTTTAAGAAACATAGAGAAGTTTATGGGGAGGCATATTCAAGACAGAATACCACACACCACTATGTGTTGTGTAAGAGTAGCATGAGAAGAAATGTAATTTTATAATTTAGAACTTATCATAGTATATGATGTAAGGTTAGACTTACTCATGGAGTAATAAGAGTAAGTCTATCAATTATACAAGTAAGATAAACAACCCTGGCTCTTCCTAAATGTAATAATTATGCTGATAAAAACTAAAGATAATTTTTTTCAAAGAAGAAAACTGAAACCACGTAAGAACACTAACTCAAGCAAATGTAATTAGAGTTAATGAAACTGTCACATCATTGGGTTAACACTCCATACCTTGGAAAGAATGACAAATATTTTAACGTTCACTGTAATCATACAACAATAGTGTCTGAGAATTCTACACACTTTCCTGGGAAGGAAGACACTGACCTCAGACATAGGAAGAATATCAAAAGAAGAAAAGAGATATTTGATGTAGTACTCTTAAAACAACCATATTTTATGCACTATTTCTTAAAATTGTCTCAAAGTTTTCTATTGCATGCCTTGTTTTCTATTGTTTACATGGAGCTTTAACCACCCTAAAAGGTTTTCCTATTTAATCACTAGGATAATCAGTTCTTTGAGCAGCAGGAGAAAGAAAAATGGTAGCTTGAGGCTGCCTTGAAATGAAATCTCCCCTGGGCCCTTAAGCCACTGAGTAGAACAGGTAGTTCACTTCGGTTGGCCATAGTTATTGAAAGACCCACCATAAAAACCATCTTTGACTTAAAGCAGTGGTTTAAAAATTGTGTTTCAGGAGCTCCCCGGTGGTCCGATGGTTAAGAATCCACCTTGTAATGCAGGGGACATGGGTCGGGTTTGATCCCTGGCCTGGGAACTAAGACCCCACACGCCAAGGAGCAACTAAGATTCAGCACCACAGCTCCTGATCCCCTGCTGTGCCTAACCAGAGCCCATGTGCTGCAATGCAAGAGCCTGCCTGACACAGCGAAGGTCCCACAAGCTGCACTTAAGATTCAACACAGCCACATAAATATTTTAAAAATCATGTTTCAAGAAATTCAAAGTCTCCATGGATGTACTTTAAGAGCCACTCGTTATAAGGAAACTGTGGCAGTAAGATGAATCTGAGGCCAAGAAGCCAAACAGAGAGGTGTCCTTTATATTCAACCCTACTTTATTCAGGAGCTATTCCACTTGTAATTGTATTGGATATTGAAATTCAACTTAAGATTTTGCTTGAAAATGAAATGCTTTTCTGCCTTAAACACTGTCATTAGAATTACCTCCTTAAAATCGACTTCCAAAAATGACAAGTTAAGGGCAGGAAAATATATTCACATTGTCACTAGCTTCACAGTTACTGAGTAGCAAAATGGGAAAGACTTAAATCTAAGAGTGTCACAAAGTATTGCCAAATATTATAGACAGGAAGCGGGGAAGAGATTGTAAAACCTCTCCTGTGAAATCTGTCGCTTTCAGCTGAGAACATTGAGATCCAGACAGGTACCGGGACCAGTTTACATGAGGCAGAAACCCTGCAGAATACAAAAATAACCAGAAAAGGGCAGATGAGATCTAAAGGGAGGAGGGCTGAGGCTAATGCAAGGATTATGGTATGGAAGAACTGCCTCAGCATGTTGTGTTTTCCATCACTGGCAATGTTCAATATGAGAAAAAGGAGCATTGTTAATGAAGTGTCTACCATGTGGTAAACACTTTACACTCATTAAAAAAAAAAAACAACCTTAATTCAAGGAAGTAGATACTATTTTCTCCAATTTTACAGATAAGAAAATGAATTGATAAAGTAACTTACCCAAATTCACAGAGTTAAAAGCATAGCAAAGCTGGAAAACAGACTCAAGTTTGTCTGACTACAAAACACTTGCCTGTCAACATTAACAAGAAGCATCCTGCTAATAAATCCTGTTAATACATAAAAGACTATCCATTGAGTATGTTTTTATAACTGATTCAATTATTTTAAGATAACTGGCTTTGCCAACTTTAAAACCCTTAAAATCTGGATTCTGTGAGTATGGGTTAATCTAGGGCAAGCCAGACTAAGAATTCTAAATAACTGAGATGCAAATAAAGAAGACTGGAAACTTGTGAACAGAGAAAGCAAGAACCACGGAGAACTTAGCGAATAAGGACTACGGTGGGAAGCTGAAAGGAACATTTGCCAACTTTGAAATTATACTTGTTTGTCCTTGCTTATAGTTTCTCTAACCTTGCAATGGCAGAGAGAAAGCTAGCAATAAAGCACTTCAGGTAAATTCTTCAGCTCTTCTGTACTCTCCTCAGCATTAGTGAGTCATTTATAGACTCTAAGTTACATACTGTAAAATAGGACACTGGGACTCAATTTCATAGTTCACTTTAATCAGTTTCCTTTCAGTTTTCACACATAGAATGACGAGGCCATTTCACACACATAAAGTGTTTTCACAAAATGTTATTATTCACAGAGTAATATTTAGCATCTGAATATTTTCTTTTAAAAAAGCATCTTGGTTATTTAAAATCCATCTTCATTAAATAAACTTGAGCAAAAGAAGAGACCATGAAATCTGACCATATGGACTAGAATCTTGGCTTAAACACTTCCTAACTGTATGGCCTTGAAGAGATGACCTAAACACTCTCAGATTCAATTCAATCATTTACAAAATGGTACTACTAATAGAACCTTCCTTATACATTTGTTACACGTATTAAAAACTTTAATAACTTGAAGTATTTAGACTGGAGCCTGACATAGAAATTGCTATATAAGTGTTAGCTATTATTATTTTAAAAGATATTCTTAAGAATTATATCTGAGTTTCCAGAAATAAAAATGTAATATAAAGTTTCCACAGTTAAACTTTTACCCACAGAATCAAAATTTTATTACAATGTACTAGATAAGTTCAAATAATAATGGGAAGAACATTTCTAAAGGCCCCAAATTAAACTTCAGGCTTTGCCACTATTATAAATTAATATATTTACTTAACTTAAGCAACTATGAAATCTGTTAATATATGTATGGAATATGCCTGGCATGATAAAAAGGACTGTACTATTTCAGTAATCACATATTTTATTGAAGAGCCTTTGGGCTATTTTAATATTCAAATCAGTTGAATATTTAGCAGTAATAATGTAAGATTAATATTTGTACAGGCACTTGCTCCTTTAACAGCAGACATTACAGTCAAGCTATTACCCTGCAATAATGGAAAGATTTTTTAAAGCTCTGTCAAAAGGGAGGCTTTTACAGGTTAGAGTTTTATTCTGAAACTATGTATTTCCATAAATGATGCCATTTCTTAAAGTATGAAACATTAATCCTCAACTTTCACACCATTTCATTTTCAAGTAAATTCATACACCTTGAATTTTAACCACATTAACAGAGGCAGTCAACTTATGATCAATTGTCTAGTTTTAATCATTTAATTGATTCTAAGAAGTGCTCCAAATACTTGAGACATCAATAGTATAAGACATTTAACTAGGTTTATAAACAAAATTGTTTTAACCATTTTTATATTTTATCCATCTTTGCCATATGTATATCACCTAGTAAAAGCACAGATCTACATGATTTCCTTTTGAAATAAGTTATATTTCATGATATCAATATAATACTCCAGGCAGTGTTTTTCAGAGGGATTACTACATGTCCCTGAAGGGGATAAAGCCACTTGGATTCACACTTTAAAATATCCCCAAAAGTGTGCTATCATCATCTAGTAACACTGATCTGCTATGATTTATTGTTTAATTTTATTTTTTTTAACTTTAAATAAGAAAAGCAACAAAACAATCTTTTGCTCAAGAATGTAAATCCCAGTTACTTGCATGTGTTTCAGGAAGGAGGGAAAATAACCAAACAACATTATTTTGCTTTTTCCCTTTTTATAATTAAAATAACATAGCATTCATGAGGCAGAGGCATCCTGAGCACAGGCAGAGTGAAATGATAGAGTTTTTGTCTTTTTCATTTTGTTTTTATATAAAGTTAGCTCCAGAATACTCTTATTTGAAAACATTTGGCCAGTTACAATACATGGCAGTTGTAGCGAAAAGTACACAGGTGTGCTACTTTCTTGTATTACTTTTTTATTTCTTTAGCCCTTGGCAAACACCAGAAGGGGTTTCTATTGTGGATGCAGGTGTGATCACCTACTGTGGAGTATAAATTGTATCTCCTTTTAGATGAGCAGGAAAGGAAAGGGAAGCATGCTGTTGAGTATTTACTTCCTGGCTTGTCACTAATTAACACAGAGGTCAATTTTGGAAAAATCACAACCTCTATATATCTGTTTTTCTCTTCTGGTAAATATATTACATTTCCTTCTCATCCACAAAACTTTATTTTGTGACACTTTATTAAACAGAATGTCAAACAGACAGAGGAGGCAAGAAGTATTCCTTCATAAGGAGCCGGGATGTTCGTGTACAAGCGCTACCACTTCCCTGACTCAAAAGACCTTTCCTGGGTCTTATTGTGGAATGACACTCAGGAATCATATATAGCTGATGACAGTCTATAAATGATTTTCACATTACCAGGACTGAGACATATCCCCCATGATTTCATTGGATTAAGGATCATTTCCCCTGGTTTATAGATATATACAAGGCTCAAGAAGATTGACTGTGTTTCTTAAAATAGTTAATACATCATGGAGTTCAGACACAAAAGCCTATTTGTTTAGAATTTATGTCTAGAGTTACTTCTACACATCGTGACTTAGAAGTGAGCATGGATGGGTGTGAGGCAGGAAGCCAGTATCACCACTAGGAAAGTAGACTCAGAAAGAAAATGTTTAAAGGGTTGACACATTCTATAAAGATAAAAATCACGACCATGAGTTGATAAAGTCTATGAACCAGATCTGCTTGGCATGTTATTATTTCATTAAATCTTCACTGTGTGTGTATGCTCAGTTGCTCAGTCTTGTCCAACTCTTTGCAACCCCATGGACTATAGCCTGCCAAGCTGTTTTGCCTATGGAATCTTCCAGGCAAGAATACTGGAGTGGTTTGCCATTCCCTACTCCAGGAGCTCTTCCCAACCCAGGGATTGAACCCAAGTCTCTTGTGTCTCCTTAGCAGGCAGATTCTTTATGAGCTTAGATTCTTTTACAATACACATTTACTTATGAGAAAACAGACCAGAAAGTTAAAATAATCTGTGAAAACTCATCTGATCCTTGCTTAGGAGAATTTTTAGCTTTCCCAGTCTTCGCAGGTGGCGAAGTGGTAAAGAGTTCACCTGCGATGCAGGAGACTCACGAGATGCAGGTTTGATCCCTAGGTTGGGAAGATCCCTGGAGAAGGAAATGGCAACCTTCTCCAGCATACTTGCTTGGGAAATCCCATAGAGGAGCCTGGTGGTGGGCTACAGTCCACGGGGCGGCAAAGCACATGACTGAGCGACCAAGACCAGCACGCATCTCTCAGGAGAGTTATCCCCTGGGCCCCTCTCATTGTTTTACATTAGTTTCACAGATCACAGATGGGAATTCAGGAATAACTTTAAATGTGAGCGATTGCACATTTATGAATAACTTCAAATGTAAGCAATTGCATCACAGTTGAAAATCTTTAACGTACATGATTCAAAAGTTGTTTTCCCAAATACTATAAATGTTTGACTCTTTCAAATACCATGAAAACAATTCACAATTAGTAAACTGGTACTCTGATTTAGTACATTTCAGTGAGCCCAGATGTAAAGCTGTTAGAAAACAAATGTGTAAACTTTCTTCCTAGTCTGATTATTTAGATATTCCATATAAAGTATTTATTTATGTAGAAATGAATTTAGTCTTCAAATGCAAGATCTCTATAGAAACGTGTGTGAAGCATTCCCAATAAGCATTTAACACTTCTGAATTTCACAAATTCTTATATTGTTCTGTGTCTTCTAATGCTATGGTGTAGCAAAAAATGCACACATGACATATTAGGTCACAGTTAAAATCTGTATTAAATTACACAAATTGAAAATTAAATATTTGTTTAAAAATTGTAGCATGTTATGCTATTGGATATGCAAAAGGAATATATATATATATGAGTATATATATATATATATATATATTTCTAAATTGTTTCTCTCAACTTTAAAGCAAAAATTAAAGATTCTGTAAATAAGGCCAAATAATTGCAAGTAAGCAGCACACTTAATTCTCTCTTTTGCTTATTAAAAAGACCAGCTATAATTAAGTATATATTAATTTAAAGTATATAGCACCAAAGTAGAGGAAAACATAGTAAAATGAGAGCTTTTTAAAATGAATGATGTAAGTAATATTTTTTTACTTACTAAGAAAATTACTAATTTTTCAGACACACATCAGATCTATTTGATGGTACAAAGGTGATGGTGATGCTAGTTTGTGTTCTGGCTACTACAATGTCTTGCCGCTTCAACATCTTTGTGATGAATAATTTGTATCTGGATATTTATTTTAAATGCAGAGTTTTAAATCAACTCTGATAAGCACAAAATCCAGGAAACAATGAGACTGACTCAAGCACAAAAGATCTGAATAAAATGTAGGCATAGAAAGATATTTAATAGAAAGAAATATAGTTTAAGACCACCTGATGTATTTCCATTTTGGATGGCACACATATTATTTCATTTTTATATAATACTACAATATGTAACAATATAACACAAAGTGAAATTCCAGGATATAATATTTACCAGGTTATTTGCTCCCTGAGCCAACTATAATTAACAAAGCACTGGTTTTGGAGTTTGATTACTACTCAAAGTTGCTGCCACCTGCTGGTAGTATTCCATTATTATACAAAGGCTAAAAGTTTCTTTTGCTAAGTATTTTCTAGCATTAGTAATTCTTTGGAATTTTCTAAATACTGTTTTCCCATGTCAGACCTTAGCAAAGGTGTCACATAATCGGTAAGTAGTGCATTAAAGTTTAAAAGTTTTAAAGTATGAATCTAAGTGAGGCTGTCAATGCTTTCTAAGTGGCTTCCCTCTTAGAAAAACCTTTAAATAAGTCTGTTACATCCACTGAATTTCTGTAGTGATAAAGGATGAGCTAGCTCTGCATGCACTGGCAAGGATAAATACCCATGATGAAGTATTAAATAACAGGTTGCAAAGCATTATATGCATAAATAACATCATTATATTTAATTAAATAACAAATCATAGGTTAATATGTTTAAGCTGAGATTGGAGCTGGATCTATTCCCATGGGAAGTTTATATCCCTTCCACTAAACCATGATGCTTTAATAAAAAATAGTTTTCAATGTCAAAGGAACTATTCTGTATGTTAGGAGATTCAGCTCTACATTGTGTTCTGCCTTCCACCAGTTAATGTACAAGAACAGTAAATTACAAAAAAAAAATCACTTATATAATATCTCCATCTGAGAATGATTTCTGCTCAAAACACATTGGTATACAAAGATGAAAGAGATCATCTCTGTCTCCAAAAGCATGTAATCTTTCTAAAATAATCACTTCATTGATGAGCACTGGTGATAACTGAAGTAAAGCCTTCAAAGATCTTTGTGTTCCAAGAAACATTAGAAAAATACAGGAAAGACATTATTACCAATATTCTATGATTCAACATATTTTAATAAAATAAAGAGATTCCAATGTAACACCAAGAAATGTAACACCAGAAGGCACTGCCTACCAGTGCAGATATGGCTATGTTCTTGAGGGGGGATAAGGAGAACACTTATATCTAACAATCATGTGAATCAGAGTGTGATTTATCATTTAATACGAATAGAAACAAAATATATTGTGAGTACTTGAAAGGGGAATTTTCCCTAAGAATGAAGGCAGTAGAATCTGACCTAAACTTTGAAAAATTGTTAGGATCTTATCGGGTAACTACGTAGGAAAAGATCATCTCAGGCAAACAGAACACAATGAATCAATGTGTGGAGGTGGATAGATTGTGAAAAATTCAGAAAACAAGTCATGCAATGTGATTAGAGTCTAGTACATGTTAAGATACTAAACTAAAATATATTTAGTATATGTAGATGATAACAGTGATTGTCTGATGTTGAAGGAATATGATTATGCTAAGGAAGGTAATTTCTTTCCTCTAAATTTGGAGAAGCCATTCAAGTTTCTAAGCAGGTAAGGTACATGGGCCTTTTTTCATTTCAGAGAGAACAATATGTAAGCAAGATAAAGGATGCATTAATGGATATGGAGTGGCTATTGTAGATGTCCAGACAGATCAAGCTAGAAATAACGGGAAAATAAAAGAAACTGAGATATTTATAAGACTATAAAATGAAGAATTACACTTCATCAGGCATTTAAAATTTTCCAACATTAATCTATTATTCATTTAACAATAAGAACCCAGTTAAATGTTCAAGGAAAAAAAGAAAAAAATAACAGAATCCTTTGTGTTCCTGGACACCAGCTCAACACTGTGATCAAGAAGACAAAAAGGATTTTGGATTTTCTACTGTGCAGAATCCCTGAAGGATATAAAGCATGATAGAGAAACTCAGCAACTTGATGATATGCTATCAAGTAATAAATATGCAAGGACTATCTTTTTGTATTAAGTACAAAACACCAATAGCATGTCAAGAACATGGAGAGAAGATCTTCAGATACACAGAAATATGGAATTATTTTATGATCAAAGGAGTCACAAGACATTCAGTTTTTACTTATATTAGTAATCATTGGTAATTCTGGTAAATATTTAAGAGGTCCTGATGAAATAAAATGCTGGTTGTAGGCATTTAACTCAGAAAAGATTTCCTATATATCCTGAGGTAAAGAAAGTATTCAATACACACAGCTGCAAAGCATAATTGCTAGACACATAAGCAGATGAAAAAAATAAGATATTAAGACATAAAAAATCTTCCATAATTTTATTTCCTGATAAACTACTAAATATTTTCACACTTAATATTTACATATAGATTGTCTGCTACATACTATAACTGTCAAATCCAAAATACATATGAAACTCCTTGCTGGCAAAGACTTTGTCAAAATCTTCCTCTGAATTCCACACTCACACAGCTCACAGAGTGCTGGAGGATAGTTCAAGCCTGATAAACATTTCTTGAATTAGAGAAAGAAAATTCTCAGATGGATCTGAAATAGACAAGAGCATCACAGTAGCCTAGAATCACATAGAATGAACCATTCTACGGAATAATTCCCTAGGAGGACTGCATTCACAGTGCACAGAGCCAGCACTTAAGCACCACTTAAATAAAAACACCTTCTTGAATGAATTGGCAACAATAGACCTTGAGTATAAAATGGAAATGGAATAGATGCTGATTATGATGAATTTGTCAGCTGCTAACCCTCAGCAGTTAAATTGGCAAGTTCAGTAAGAGCACCGACAAAAAAATCAGAGAACAAGTCCATCAACCCTGAACCTTCTCAAAAGGAAAGCAATCGTGTATGTATGTGTATGTGTGTGTATGTGTGTATGCATACACATGCAAGAAAGAAGACTAATGATTATTACAAGGTTCTTGTAATGAAATATGTGACTAAGTATGTGCAGATTATAATGAATACAAAAGAAAACTCCAATTGAAGTTATGAAAAACAGCACTTTAAATTTGGTGAAGTTGAATCCAACTCAAACAACACCTAATAACTATTTCCAGGACATTATTTTCGGAATCTTCAACATTCCCCTCACCACTAAAGACCATGAGTTAAGGTAAAAACAAACAGTCTCATCCCTCTCTGATTATAACAGTTTAATAATCTGGTTTCTGTTTAGGTTCATTCAAATGTCAATATGCTTCAAGCAGTCAATGGTACATACTTCAGTGTTCTAACTGAAATTTGTTTCAAAAAAGGCATTTTTCTGAGAATACCAATTTCCCTACAGATAACATAGCACCTTTTTAATCAAAAAGTTAAATTAAGCATAAAATAATTGAAAATAAACCATATGCATACCAGGTTAGCTTTGGCCATCAAATCTTTGTTTTCTACTTGTTTGTAATAGATTGGCAAGCAAGAAGTTTACCACTTTCTTGTAATCAATTGAATGCCAATCTTACCACCCCAATCATGTGTCCTTTATTTTCTGTTTATATCCCTCTAGCTACTCTAGAGCACAATTTGCAAGGATTTAGAGGGCTTCTTCACATGTTTAATATTCAGTTAATATATACCTGTTTTATTTTGCTCTTTATTACAAATATTCAGGATTTTAATGTTTCTTCTTTTTACATCAGTTTAACCCATGTCTTTTTCTTCTGCTTTTCTTTTGTCTTTGAAAATTGTCAGTCAGTCAGTTCATTTCAGTTGCTCAGTCATATCTGATTCTTTGTGACCCCATGGACTGTAGCATGGCAGGCTTCCCTGTCCTTCACCATCCTCCCAGAGCCTGCTCAAACTCATGTCCATCTAGTCGATGCTGCCATCCAACCATCTCATCCTCTGTCGTCCCCTCCTCCTCCTGCCTTCAATCATTCCCAGCATCAGGGTCTTTTCCAATGAGTCAGTTCTTCACATCGGGTGGTCAATTGTATTGGAGCTTCAGCTCCAATTTACAGAATTGTAAATTCTCTTAAAACAGGATGTTTTCCCTCTCAAATTGTTTGCATATTCAAAGACTGAGGACTAAAGCATGAATGACAAGGCACTCTGATGTTCCAAACTGAGATGCTAAGCCATCTTTGTGCTATTGCTTTCAAGCAGCAACTAATGGTTGATGCTGTAGACACTGGGAGAGGGTTTTGTGTGTGTGTGAGAGAGAAATGCTTGCAGGTTTATGGGCATGAATCTCTTCACTTCATGTAAGGTGAAAGGGCCTTCAACACTCAGTGAATGGAGTCTTTGAGCCACAGATACAAAGGAAATATATTGCATTTCCTATATTCCTCAAATAGCAGAAGCTGCTAAAGTGACCAGGTAAGGAATTTCTAACACTTCTGGGGGTTGTCAGAACAAAGGGGCATAAGTACATCAATTGAACCATTTGTAGACCATGATGAAGATAGGAAAAAAAAAAAAAAAAAAAAAAAAACAGCCTGGGAAAACTTGGAGGTGTTCTAACTTAAGATACTGCTTCTTGGGTCATGGTGAGCCTAAAGAAACTATAGAAAGAGAGATAAAGTCAAAAGCTATGATATTGCTAGTAGTCATGTAAGGATGTGAGAGCTGGACCATAAAGAAGACTGAGTGCTAAAGAACTGATGCTTCCAAATTGTAATGGTAAATCTCTTGAGAATTCTTTGGACTGCAAGGATATCAAACCAAGCAATCCTAATGGATCAACCCCAAATATTCTTGGCAAGACTGGTGCTGAAGTTGAAGCTCCAACACTTTGGCCACTAATGCAAAGAGCCAACTCATTGGAAAAAACCTTGATGCTGGGAAAGATTGAAGGCAGGAGGAGAAGGAAACAATAGAGGATGAGATGGTTAGATAGTATCACTGACACAATGGACATAAATTTGAGCAAATTCCAGGAGACAAAGAAAGGAAGCCTCGTGTGCTGTAGTCCATGGGGCCGCAAATTGCGGAACACCACTTAAGTGAACCACAAGTAAAGTCATAAGAATTCAGCAAGATAATTTATATCCTGCATAAGAGGGAATATCTGTGGATATTCTCAGTGCAGATATATTCAAGGAAAACTTTCAAGAAACTATTGGTTTTGAAGATCTGCCAAGCACAGAGAACACTGATATCAGAACATAACAGCACAAGGCAAAAAGCAATTTCTTTACTTCATATCTCTTCTCAGCCTATCATCTCTCTCATCAATTCTGGAAAGTTCAGAAATCACATAAGCACTAGAGTAGGAAATAGAGAAATCAAAGTCACCTGGCAATATTCAGTCTCTCCTTCCCACAACAGACTACAACTTCAAGACACACCTAAACTAAGGGAATAAGATTTGGAATTGTATCAAGTACACTTGCCTAAGAATAGTTGACACATTAGCTCCTAACATGCACATGATTTCTGAATAAATATGACCAGGACACTTTTTCGTTTCTTTAAATCATCTTGAGAATTCAAAGGATCTATCCTAAGTATCAGCCAACATGCCTATTTCATACAGTAGATTCAAACAGGAGAAACACAGATGGAGATGAAACTGTTTTTCAAAGTTGCACTCTACAATTCTACATTTTCAAAGCATATCCAGTTATGTACATATGAATCTGCACTTATTTTGCTTTTGGGAAACCTACTAGGTCATGTATCCCTAAGGACAAGTAGTAGCTATCTAGTCCAGTCCATTATCTACTGTGGTTTAGGCAACTACTTTGTAGTCTGCAAGTGAGCATGTGCACATGCGAGCTCAGTCACTGAGTCATGTCAGATTCATTGCAACTATATGGACTGTGGTCTGCGAGGCTCCTCTATTCATGGGATTATCCTGGCAAGAATACTAGAATGGGTTGCCATATCTTCCTTCAGGGGATTTTACCAACCTAGAGGTCTAACAGGAGGCTCCTGAGCCTCTTGCACTGGCAGGCAGATTAATTTTACCACTGAGCCATCTGGGAAGCCTCTGCAAGTGAGCACAGGTGTTCCAAATTCACTCTTGTTCTCTTCACATTTTTTTTTCCTCCTGTAATTAGGAATCTCTGGATTATCTCATATTCCCTTTTTTCTTATTCTAGCCTATTCAGTACATTTGTATATCATTTATTTTTATCAAATCTGTTTAAAATAACAAGCATTGCTTTAGCTTCCCTGACTGGGCCATGACTGATAGACTCACTAACTCTGGCTTACCTATTATTTGAATATATTAATATAAATATTGGAGGATAAAGTTGAAATAAATGTACAACATTTTCTTAAATAATATTAAGTGACTTTGGCATGAATATCGAAGATCAATTTAACTCATACTTAAAAAAAAGTAAAAGTTAAACATAGAATTCCATAAAAAAACTTTATATTCTATAGCAAAATGTAGCATAATTGTGTTGACAGTGCTAATAACCATACTGTTAGGTATATGCAATTATATAATACTTGAAGATTTTTACCTTTTCAACATTATTTTGACCTCATTCATCATGACACAACTTGAATTAAAATTCTGCATCATTAAAATTTCCTACTCTTCGAAATCTCAAGGGGTCAAAAGTATATATACCAATGACAACTCAAAGGTACATCCTAGTATAAGATAAAAGTATTATGGAAGAAAATCTTTAACATTACATCAAATAATCTATTTAAAACTAGAAAGTAAACAAGTTTGATAAGTCAGTGTCTATCTTCTTATCTACTTGTAGGGCATCTAAATTCACCACATTTCATAAGTTTCATTCCAAATGTGGTATTGGAGAAGACTCTTAAGAGTCCCTTGGACTGCAAGGAGATCCAACCAGTCAGTCCTAAAGGAAACAAGTCCTGAATATTCATTGGAAGGACTGATGCTGAAGCTGAAACTCCAATACTTTGGCCACCTGATGTGAAGAACTGACTCATTTGAAAAGACTCTGATGCTGGGAAAGAATGAAGACAGGAGGAGAAGGGGAGAACAGAGGATAAGAAGGTTGGATGGCATCACTGACTCAATGGACATGAGTTTCAGCAACCTCTGGGAGTTGGTGACGGACAGGGAAGCCTGGCGTGCTGCAGTCCATGGGGTTGCAAAGAGTTGGACACGACTGAGAAACTGAGCTGAACTAATCATTTGACAATAGGTCAAATTCAATATCCAAAACAGGAGATCTTGAAAAGAACAGTGTAGAAGAGATTAGAAAGAAATATAGGTAATTTTATACATCTTTCTACATATGTATATGATATAAAGATATGTCATATTGTCTTAAAAAAAAACATGAATCCAGATATATTTTGAAGGAATGTGAGGGAATATTTTATCAGATATTGTGAATTACTTTGGTAAATGAATGAAATGTTCAAATCTGAAAATAAGATACATAAGAAAGAAAAGCATCATAGAATATACAGTAATCTAAATAGAGCAAATGGAGCCAGAATGATTCAAAGTGTCTTAAGAGAAGAAGAGTGGGAAAAATAACCCTATGTTTCTGATTGTCAAACAAGTCATTCACCACAAAGCTCATTCCCGCATATATAATTACCAGACCTAGTCCAAAGGAATATAAATGTCCTGTTACAAATAAAAGGTAAAGTTTGAGAGTAAGTAAATACTGAAATGTATGAAACTTAATTTGACACTTTAAGGATATAATAATGAAAATTAAATATTTTGAAGATTCAGTAAGAGGAATAAAGCAAAGAACAGAGAAAGAACTGAGAAACTGTACACATTTATAATTTTAAGATTTTTTTTTTTTTTTGAGGAAATTGACTATGCCAAAGCCTTTGACTGTGTGGTTCACAATAAACTATGGAAAAATCTGAGAGATGGGAATACCAGACCACCTGACCTGCCTTTTGAGAAACCTGTATGCAGGTCAGGAAGCAACAGTTAGAACTGGCCATGGGACAACAGACTGGTCCCAAATAGGAAAAGAAGTACATCAAGGCTATATATTGTCACCCTGCTGATTTAACTTACATGCAGAGCACATCATGAGAAATGCTGGGCTGGAGGAAGCACAAGCTGGAATCAAGATTGCTGGGAGAAATATCAATAACCTCAGATATGCAGATGACACCATCCTTATGGCAAAAAGTGAAAAAGAACTAAAGGGCCTCTTGATGAAAGTGAAAGAGGAGAGTGAAAAAGTTGGCTTAAAGCTCAACATTCAGAAAACTAAGATCATGGCATCTGATCCCATCACCTCATGGAAAATAGATGGGGAAACGGTGGACACAGTGGCTTACTATTTTGGGGGGCTCCAAAATCACTGCAGATGGTGATTGTCGCCATGAAATTAAAAGATGCTTACTCCTTGGAAGGAAAGTTATGATTAACCTAGACATTATATTAAAAAGCAGAGACATTACTTTGTCAACAAAGGTTCATCTAGTCAAGGCTATGGTTTTTACAGTGGTCATGTATGGATGTGAGAGTTGGACTCTAAAGAAAGCTGAGCACCAAAGAATTGATGCTTTTGAACTGTGGTGTTGGAGAAGACTCTTGAGAGTCCCTTGGACTGCAAGGAGATCCAACCAGTCCATCCTAAAGGAGATCAGTCCTGGGTATTATTGGAAGGACTGACATTGAAGCTGAAAGTCCAATACTTTGGCCAACTGATGCGAAGAGCTGCCTCATTGGAATAGAAAGACCCTGATGCTGGGAAATATTGAGAGCAGGAGGACTAGGGGATGACAGAGGAGGAGATGGCTGGATGGCATCACCAACTCAATGCACATGGGTTTGGGTGGACTCTGGGAGTTGGTGAGGCATAGAGATGCCTGGCGTGCTGCAGTTCATGGGGTTGCAAAGAGTTGGACATGACTAAGTGACTGAACTGAACTGATATAAGGAAAAAGAAATTCAGAAAGAGATGATTCTTCAATTCAGTGACATTGAGTTCAGGTCACTGCAGTCTTTCAAAATAATAAATTATAGGTTCTAGGTTATAGCCAAAAAAAAAATGACCTGATGCAGCAGGAGTCTATTTTAGAATAGATTAAATCAGGTAAATGACTCAATTTAGTAAGCAGTGAATAAAGTAATCTTTGTTTAAAAATTAAACATTAAACATTTAAAGAAAAAAATAAAGAAAAAATTCAAAGTAGAATAGGATATGAGCCTTTTTCCAATGGTAATTGGGTGTTTTTGCAGAACTTTTATGGAGTTCTCTGTACATCATATGTATATTACTCTCTATTTTAACAGGATGAACACAGTTAAAAAATAATAGATTTAGAGAAAGGAAAAATTAATTCAAAATAAAAAAAATTCCAGAAAGAAAGAAAATAAATTCTAATAAAATACTCAGAATATCTACAATAAGAAAGAAGAAAATTATCACAGGCAAAAATATGAAATGCTATATTACAGACTAGTTGGGATGGGGTCTGTGACCTATAAACATCTAATCCTTTTTATATCTATCACTTTTGAACTGGCAGAATGGTATAAAGATTGTATAAAAAAATTAAATGCTCTACCATGCCTACCATAAAAAAAGGTCAGATTACTTTAATTTGACCAGTCTTGTATTTTTGGTTTCTGTCCAAGTTCCTTTTAAAGATTAGTTTTGTGTTTTCTATTTTTTTTTTTAATGCCAGTATTCTGTTCTTAGCCTGTCAAATATCTACTCAACCATTTTAGTAAGGATTTCAAACACAGAAAGAATAAGATTTAATATGATGAAATCAGTTCAGTTCAGTAGCTCAGTCTTGTCCAACTCATCGCGACCCCATGGACCGCAGCACACCAGGCCTCCCTGTCCATCACCAACTCCCAGAGTTTACTAAAACATGTCCACTGAGTCAATGATGCCATCCAACCATCACATTCTCTGTCATCCCCTTTTCCTCCTGACCTCAATCTTTCCCAGAATCAAAGTGTTTTCAAAGGAATCAGGTCTTTGCATCAGGTAGCCAAAGTACTGGAGTTTCAACTTCAACATCAGTCCTTCCAATGAACACCCAGGACTGATCTCCTTTAGGATGGACTGGTTGGATCTCCTTGCAGTCCAAAGGACTCTCAAGAGTCTTCTCCAACACCACAGTTCAAAAGCATTAATTCTTCGGTGCTAAGCTTTCGTTACAGTCCAACTCTCACATCCATACATGACTATTGGAAAAACCATAACCTTGACAAGACAGACCTTTGTTGGCAAAGCAATGTTTCTGCCTTTTTTTTTTCCATTTATTTTTATTAGTTGGAGGCTAATCACTTTACATCATTACAGTAGTTTTTGTCATACATTGAAATGAATTAGCCATGGATTTACATGTATTCCCCATCCCAGTCCCCCCTCCCACCTCCCTCTCCACCCGATCCCTCTGGGTCTTCCCAGTCCACCAGGCCCGAGCACTTGTCTCATGCACCCAACCTGGGCTGGTGATCTGTTTCACCCTAGATAATATACATGCTTCAATGCTGTTCTCTTGAAACATCCCACCCTCGCCTTCTCCCAGAGTCCACAAGTCTGTTCTATACATCTGAGTCTCTTTTTCTGTTTTGCATATAGGGTTCTCGTTACCATCTTTCTAAAGTTCATATATATGTGTTAGTATACTGTAATGGTCTTTATCTTTCTGGCTTACTTCGCTCTGTATAATGGGCTCCAGTTGTCTCTGCTTTTTAATATGCTGTCTAGGTTGGTCATAATTTTCCTTCCTAGGAGTAAGCGTCTTTTAATTTCATGGCTGAAGTCACCATCTGCAGTGATTTTGGAGCCCCCAAAAAGAAGGCTGCCACTGTTTCCACTGTTTCCCCATCTATTTGCCATGATGTGATGGAACCGGATGCCATGATCTTAGTTTTCTGAATGTTGAGCTTTAAGCCAGTTTTTTCACTTTCCTCTTTCACTTTCATCAAGAGGCTCTTTAGTTCTTCTTCACTTTCTGCCATAAGGGTGGTGTCATCTGCATTTCTGAGGTTATTGGTATTTCTACCAGAAATCTTGATTCCAGCTTGTGCTTCCACCAGCCCAACATTTCTCATGATATACTCTGCATATAAGTTAAATAAGCAGGGTGACAATATACAGTCTTGACATATTCTTTTCCTGATTTGGAACCAGTCTGTTGTTCCATGTCCAGTTCTAACTGTTGCTTCCTGACCTGCATACAGATTTCTCGGGAATCAGGTCAGGTGGTCTGGTATTCCCACTTCTCTCGGAATTTTCCACAGTTTATTATGATCCACACAGCCAAAGGATTTGGCACGTCAATAAAGCAGAAATAGATATTTTTCTGGAACTCTCGATTTTTTGATGATCCAACGGGGGTTGGCAATTTGATCTCTGGTTCCTCTGACTATTCTAATACCAGCTTAAACATTTGGAAGTTCACGGTTCACATATTGCTGAAGCCTGGCTTGGAGAATTTTGAGCATTACTTTTCTAGCATGTGAGATGAGTGCTATTGTGCAGTATTATGAGCATTCTTTGGCATCGCCTTTCTTTGAGACTGGAATGAAAACTGACCTTTTCCAGTCCTGTGGCCACTGCTGTGTTTTCCAGATTTGCTGGCATATTGAGTGGAGCTCTTTCACAGCAGCATCTTTTAGGATTTGAAATAGCTCAATTAGTTTTGTTCATAGTGATGCTTCCTAAGGCCCACTTGACTTCACATTCTAGGATGTATGGCTCTAGATGAGTGATTACACCATCATGATCATCTGTGTCGTGATGATCTTTTTAGTATAGTTCTTCTGTGTATTCTTGCCACCTCTTCTTACTATCTTCTGCTTCTGTTAGGTCCATAACATTTCTGTCCTTTATTGAGCCCATGGTTGCAGCACAGCTGTGCAGTTCTGGCTGAGAGGTGATACCGTACGTCCAAGGTTAGTAGTGGTGGCTATGAGGAGATACCCCACATCCAAGGTAAGATAAACCCTGGTAAGATGACAGCCACTGAGAGAGGGCATCAGAGGGCAGTCAGGCTGAAGCCACAATCACAGAAACTAATCAGTCTAATCCTATGGAACACAGCCTTGTCTAACTCAATGAAACTAAGCCAGAAAATGTAGGGCCACCCAAGACAGACAGGACTTAGTGGAGAGTTCTGCAAATGTGGTCCACTGGAGAAGGGAATGGCAAACCACTTTAGTATTCTTGCCTTGAGAACCCCATGAACAGTATGAAAAGGCAGATAGGACACTGAAAGATGAACTCCCCAGGTTGGTAGGTGCCCAATATGCTGGCAGAGAAGTTCAGTTCAGTTCAGTCACTCAGTTGTGTCCAACTCTTTGTGACCCCATGACCGCAGCACACCAGGCCTCCCTGTCCATCCATCACCAACTCCTGGAGTCCACCCAAACCCATGTTCATCGAGTCGGTAATGCCATCCAACAATCTCATCCTCTGTCATCCCCTTCTCCTCCTGTCCTCAATCATTCCCAACATCAAGGTCTTTTCAAATGAGTCAGCTCTTCGCATCAGGTGGCCAAAATATTGGAGTTTCAGCCTCAACATCAGGCCCTCCAATGAGTACCCAGGACTGATCTCCTTTAGAATGGACGTTGGATATCCTTGCATTCCAAGGGACCCTCAAGAGTCTTCGCCAACACCACAGTTCAAAAGCACCAATTCTTGGGCACTCAGACTTCTTTATAGTCCAACTCTCACATCCATACATGACCACTGGAAAAACCATAGCCTTGACTAGACGGACTTTTGTTGGCAAAGTAATGACTCTGCTTTTTAATATGCTGTCTAGGTTGGTCATAATTTTCTTTCCAAGGAGCAAGCATCTTTTAATTTCATGGCTGCAATCACCATCTGCAGCAAAATGTGAACCATGAACTTCTAGATGCTCAAGCTGGTTTTAGAAAAAGCAGAGGAACCAGAGATCAAATTGCCAACATCTGCTGGATCACTAAAAAAGCAAGAGAGTTCCAGAACAACATCTATTTCTGCTTTATTGACTATGCCTAAGCCTTTGACTGTGTGGATCACAATAAACTGTGGAAAATTCTGAAAGAGATGGGAATACCAAACCACCTGACCTGCCTCTTGAGAAACCTGTATGCAGGTCAGGAAGCAACAGTTAGAACTGGACATGGAACAACAGACTGGTCCCAAATAGGAAAAGGAGTATGTCAAGGCTGTATATTGTCACCCTGCTTATTTAACTTATATACAGAGTACATCATGAGAAATGCTGGGCTGGAGGAAGCACAAGCTAGAATCAAGATTGCTTGGAGAAATATCAATAACCTCAGATATGAATCTTCACCCTATGGCAGAAATTGAAGAAGAACTAAAGATCCTCTTGATGAAAGTGAAAGTGGAGAGTGAAAAAGCTGGCTTAAAGCTCAGCATTCAGAAAACTAAGATCATGGCATCTGGTCCCATCACTTCATGGCAAATAGATGGGGAAACAGTGGCTACTAGAGAAGGGTGGAGAAATAGCTCCAGAAAGAAAGAAGAGATGGAGCCAAAGCAAAGACAAGAGCCTGTTGTGGATATGACTGGTGATAGAAGCAAGGTCTGATGCTGTAAAGAGCAATAATGCATAGAACTTGAAATGTTAGGTCCCTGAATCAAGGAAAATTGGAAGTGGTCAAACAGGAGATGGCAAGAGTGAAGGTTGACATTGTAGGAATCAGCGAACTAAAATGGACTGAAATGGGTGAACTTAACTCAGATAACCATTATATCTACTTCCATGGGCAAGACTCCCTTAGAAGAAATGGAATAGCCATCATAGTCAACAGAAGAGTTCAAAATGCAGTACTTGGATGCAATCTCAAAACAACAGAATGATCTCTGTTCATTTCCGAGGCAAACCATTCAATATCATGGTAATCTAAGTCTATGCCCCACCACTAACTGAAAAGCTGAAGTTGAACGGTTCTATGAAGACCTACAAGACGTTCCAGAATTAACACCCCCCAAAAAAATCCTTTTCATTATAGGAGACTGGAATACAAAAGTAGGAAGTCAAGAAACACCTGGAATAACAGGCACATTTGCCCTTGGAGTACAGTATGAAGCAGGGCAAAGGCTAATAGTTTTGCCAAGAGGATGCACTGGTCATAGCAAACACCCTCTTCCAACAACACAAGAGAAGACTGTACATATGGACATCACCAGATGGTCAACATGGAAATCAGATTGATTATATTCTTTGCAGCCAAAGATGGAGAAGCTCTATACAGCCAGAAAAAACAAGACTGGAAGTTGACTGTGGCTCAGATCATGAACCCCTTATTGCCAAATTCAGACTTAAATTGAAGATAGTAGGGAAAACCACTAGAGCATTGAGGTATGACCTAAATAAAATCCCTTACGATTATACAGTGGAAGTGAGAAATAGATTTAAGAGACTAGATCTGATAGAGTTCCTGATGAACTATGGACAGAGGTCATGACATTATACAGGAGACAGGGATCAAGACCATCCCCAAGAAAAAGAAATGCAATAAAGCAAAATGGCTGTCTCTGGAGGCCTTACAAATATCTGTGAGAGGAGAAGCAAAAAGCAAAGGAGAAAAAAAAAGATATTCCCATTTGAATACAGAGTTTCAAAGAATAGTAAGCAGAGATAAGAAAGTCTTCCTCAGTGATTAGTGCAAAGAAATAGAGGAAAACAATAGAATGGGAAAGACTAGAGATCTCTTCAAGAAAATTAGAGATAACAAGGGAACAGTTCATGCAAGATGGGCTCTATATAATGAGATAAATAAAATTAAATTCCTAGACAACAATATTTATATCTGAGTACCCATTGTAATCCAGTATATATGTCAATCAAAAAGAGGAGAAATAAGAGTTAAAATCTAAAGAAATGTTATTCAATTATAACTAATAATTATGATAGATGATCCTGTTTGCTAAAAGTGTAGCTAATCCATGATTTTTAAGTAACATGTATTGTATATTAAAGAAATATACACATCTTAATATAAACTAGTAATATCATGCATAATTCAGATACCAATAAATGAAATTTCATAAATTATCAGTAACACACCAGAACTCAAAAAAAAAAAAAAATGAAAAAGCTTTTTTTCTGCACTTTCACTTCAATAATGTAGCCAGAAAAGTAAATAGAAATGGTAGGTTGTGCAATTTATTAATGAAATACATAGGAAAATGAAATAGAAAATAATTTGGGGGCCCAATTTAGATAGAGTGGTTATTAAGATTTATCTGACAGTTAAATTCAGAATGGGAGAGGAAAGTGAACCAATCTCAGGAAGAATGTGAAGACATTTACTCAAGGCTAAGGAAATATTAACAGTAAACACAAAGATAGAATTTCATGATCACAGGTGGTTGCGTGGCTTGTTGATCAGAAACTAAATTTTTCCATGGTTCTAAATGAAACGAATCAACCATGTCAAGTTTTAGAATGGAAAGTTGTCTGCATGTATTTTTGATCTGGATATAGGGCACCACAGCACAGAGCAGGTAGCCTCAAGCTCATTCCTCTGTGTTCCCACCATCATTGTGCACATGGCTAATGTGTATCTCTTTAACCAAGGAGTAGGCTAAATATGGACATGTCAGCAGTTCCCCACTAAAAAATGAAGATTTGTGTGAGAACCATCACTTCGTCATCTCTAAGCAGGCTAAATATAGATATGTCAATTCCTGCTAAAAAATGAATCTCTGTGGGTAAGAACCATCTCTTAGTCATCTCTGTATGCTAATTCTTAGTATACTGCACTGCATTCATAAAAACTGAAATGTTGTATTACATTTTATTGCACTCCATAAATTAACTAAAAGTCCAGAATGGTAGAATCTTTCATAACAGCAAGTTTAGCAAGTGCTAAAACTATATATATATATAGCTAATGTGAAAGAAAGTGCTTAACATTTTTTGCTTCTGCATTAGGTAGGAAGACTTCTTTTTAAATGGCAAACCACTCCAGTATCCTTGCCGGGAATATCCCATGGACTGAGGAGCCTGGTAGGCTGTAGTCCACAGGGTTGCAAAGAGTCGGGCCCAACTGAGTGACTGGTAGAGATAAATAGTTGAGCATTTTTGCATTGTTAATAGCGAAACATGGCACCCGATATTTGATAAACATAAATTTAATTTACATCATAATATTTGATTCTGTTAAAGTATTACTGCTGACTTATGGACACAGCGGGAGCAGGAGAGAGTGGGATGAATCGAGAAAGTAGCACTGAAATGTATATATTACCATCTGTAAAACAGATAGCTAATGGGAAGCTGCTGCGTAACAGAGGGAGCTCAACCTGGTGCTCTGTGACAACCTAGAGAGGTGAGATAGGGTGGAACGTGGGAGGGAGGTTCAAGAGGGAGAGAATACGTGTATACCTATAGCTAACTCATGTTATTGGCTTCCCAGGTGGCACTAGTGATAAAGAATTGGTCTGCCAATAGAGGAGACATAAGAGATGTGGGTTTGATCCCTGGGTCAGGAAGATCCCCTGGAGGAGGAAATGGCGACCCACTCCAATATTCTTGCCAGGTTAACCCCATGGATTTATCTGTCCATGGGATAGATAAGATAAGTCTGTCGGGCTATGATCCATGGGGGTCACAAAGAGTTGGACATTAAAGCAATAGAGCACATGGCTGATTCATATTTCTATATGGCAAAAACCAATGCAACACCATAAAGCAATTATCTTCCAATTAATAATTAGTAAATGTTTAAAAATATTACTGATTTTTAGGAGAAAGTAGTATTTTTCTATTCTAAAAAGGAAAGGTCAAACAATTTAAGAAAATCATAAATGTTTCCAAAATTAACATATTATACAAAATTAAATTTATAGTATTAAAATTATATTGAGGAAATAAATTTAAATCATTAATAAACTAAATGTTTTATAAATTAGCAGATAGACATAATATACTCACTGATATCAAAATGTATTTCTACAATTAAAGTCAATAAGCCTATTTTAAATAGCTTTTAAACCTTAAATTGGGAACAACTGTCACAAAATTACATCCTCATGCCATTTCAAATAAATGTATGAATAATTGTTTATGTTCTGTCTGCAAATTTCACTGAAAGTTGCCAGATCTATTAGCTGAGTTACTCCAATTCTTCAAAGAACTAGATTACTCTCTAAAATGTTTTGTCCACTTCAATTCTAAGTGACTTAGAAAAATGATTTGTTTATTCTTACCCATGGGTAACTCATGCTGGGAAAGATAGAAGGCAGAAGGAGAAGGGGATGACAGAGGACAAGGTTGTTGATGGCATCATTGACTCAAGGGATAATAGTGTGAGCAAACTCCAGGAGGTGATGAAAGACAAGGAAGCCTGGTGAGCTGCAGTCCATGGGGTCACAAAGAGTCGGACCTGACTGAGCGACTGAACCACAAAAGTGGGTAACTATTTCAGACATTCCACTTGTGCGATGGCAGCAACTGAGTATTTTCATACACAGTGTTCAGTCTCCAAAAGAACTCTCAATAATCTGTCTCTTCATATCCATGCCCTTGGATAGCTGCTCCCCTCATTAAAGAAAGCTGTCATCAACTGTCTACCAGATAAAGAACTACATGTGACTTCGGAGACTGGGTCACAAAAGACATTCTGACTTCTATCCTGTGTTCTCCTGAATTATTTACTCTGGCAGAAGCTAGTGTCTTGAGGACACTCCAGGAGCAGTATGAAAAGGTTCACATAGAAAAGAACTGAAATCTCTTTCCAAGAGCCAGCACCAATTCACCAGCCATGTAAGTGAGTCATCTTGGAATCAGACCCTTCAGTCCAATCAAGCCTTCAGATCTCACTTTAAATAATTAAAGCCTATGATACTATAAATATGTTCAAATTTAAACAATAACAATAACAATAACAAGACAATCTGTCAAGATTGTCTTCATTTGGCATGAAACTTTTTCCTAGTTAATAAAGAAAATAGAAGAAATCCATCATTTTTTGACACTTGGTTCATAAACCTGAGGCACTTGTTCATGGGTCCTTGTCTTATATTCTGGAGTTATCCTCTCCCTAATCCCAAAATAGGCTAAACTTCTACCCCATTAAACTACCCACAATCCTTAAAATCTCACAGTTACTTTCCAATTTTTGCCTTTGCATATGACATTCTCTATGCATTTTAGGCCCAGTCCTTATGTGAATGGCTAATAGTAACTCATTAATCATTAAATTTTATAGAACAAATAGTTAGTGTTTAATATATAGCAAGAATGGTGAAAAGAGGTCTGAGGCCATAAATTTTGATGAAGCATCTTACATTTGTCCATCATGGAAATAAATATACAGTACAACCAAAGTTTCTCTCATGAGAAGACAACTTGATATAAAATGGATGCATTTGTACTTTGGATTTTTTCAACAAAAATCTTCAAGCATTATATTTCCAAACAAAGTAAGACATGCATCTTTTAGACTGACCCTGAGGATTCTATGAACCCTAGAAAGAACCTAGCTTGTTTGTGGTTTGCAGCAAGACTGTCAGTGACCGTATCTAGGAAGGAGAAGGTGATGACGGCAGATGAAATGGTTAGACAGCATCACCGACTCAATGGATATGAATTTGAGCAAACTCCAGGAAATACTGAAGGTTAGGAAAGCCTGGAATGCTGCAATCCATGGGGTCACCAAGAGTCAGATACAATTTAGCAACTGAACAGCAATATATCCACAAAATTATTGGCAGTTCTATCATTATGTATTGCTTTTTATAGCAGTGAAGAACACTGCCTATTTTCTAGATCCCCTTTTGAAAATAACAAGGCCCACTGACATGCTTGGAATGTGAAAAGTTTCTTTGGCAAAGAAAACTTAGTTTGAAAGAAAAGACCTGGTAACTTGAGCACAGTAGGAGCACCTGTGAGGCTTGGCAACATCCATGGCTTTGCTGCCTTGGTGAAGAAAGCAGCCCCTCACCACACTGAAACTCACTGCTTTCTATGTTGGCATATACTGGCGATAGAAACACTGCCAGCAAACCTGAGAGGATTTTTGTCTACTGTCCTAAAAGTTTTCAACTTGTCCAGAGCAAGGGTCTTGAATCACTGCCTTTTAAAGAAATCTGTCAAAAAGGTGAAAAGAGAATACAAAGTTCATCTCGCTACACAGAAGTTTGCCAACTTTTCAGAGAATGTGTTCCAAAGCCCTTGATTGAATTTTGAATAAAAAAAAAGTTCAAGAGAAAGAAAGTTTATCCTCAGAACAACTTTATAGAGCTTCTGGGTGGTTTGACTTACTTGCAGGTATTTCTGGTTGTAAGAATGAATAAACTCTCTTCTGTTTGGACCTGTGACAGCAATTTTAAACTACAAATGACATAAATCACACACTTTTGTCCTACTTAATTTGAAGAGAAATCTGGAGGTTCACAGTTACATGAGCCAAACGCCATAAAAAGCACTCTTTCAGGGTTGATAGTGCCAAATAGTGCCAAATTCTTTCAGGAAGATATATTTAGACCCCTAGAGTCACAAGAGAACTCTCAATTTGCCTAAAACAGCTTTAAAATTAAGCACAGACCGAGTTAATTCTGATACTGACATTAAAGAAACACTGGTCAAATTTGACCACAACAACTTGGGCACTTGCATTCAAATAAAGGATTTGGGGGAAACTTTGTTGTTTTCATAGAAATTAGCTAACACCTCATGCACAGAACTGAATATGGGGACCCTGCTTCTTTTTGGTATCACTGGTGGCATTCACAGCATTTCCAATAAAAAGGACAACCTCAAATGATGTCAAAGATCATGTGTACCTATGTTTCATACATACACACGATACACAAATTCTCATTCAAGCAGCTGTCTCACTAGGAAAATTAATTTTGAGATGGCCTCTTTAATCAATGGTGCTGGGAAGACTGGACAGATACATGTAAAAGAATGAAATTAGAACACTTCCTAACACCATACACAAAGATAAACTCAAATTGGATTAAAAACCTAAATGTAAGACCAGAAACTATAAAACTCTTAGAGGAAAACATAGGCAGAACACTCAATGATATAAATCAAAGTAAGATCCTCTATGACCCACCTCCTAGAGTAATGGAAATAAAAACAAAAGTAAACAAGTGGGACCTGATTAAACTTAAAAGCTTTTGCACAGCAAAGGAAATGATAAGCAAGGTGAAAAGACAACCCTCAAAATGGGAAAATAATAGCAAATGAAACAACTAACAAAAGATTAATTTCCAAAATGTAAAAGTAGTTCATACAACTCAATACCAGGAAAACAAACAACTCAAACAAAAAGTGAGAAAATGACCTAAACAGACATTTTTCCAAAGAAGACATACAGATGGCTAACAAACACATGAAAAGATGCTCAACATAGCTCATTATTAGAGAAATGCAAATCAAAACCACAATGATCAAAACCACAATATCACTTCACACTGGTCAGAATGGCCATCATCAAAGAGTCTACAAATAATAAGTGCTGGAGAGGGTGTGGAGAAAAGGGAATGCTCTTGCACTGTTGGTGGGAATGTAAACTGATACAGCCACTATGGACGATGGTAAGAATAAAACCACTATATGACCCAGCAATCCCACTCCTAGGCATATACCCTGAGGAAACCAGGGTTGAAAAAGACACATGTATCCCATTGTTCATTGCAGCACTATTTATAATAGCCAGAACATGGAAGCAACCTAAATGTCCATCGACAGATGAACGGATAAAGAATTTGTGGTACATATTCACAATGGAATATTACGCGGCCATAAAAAGGAACACATTTGAGTCAGTTCTGATGAGGTGTATGAATCTAGAACCTATTATACAGTGAAATGAGTCAGAAAGAGAAAGATAAATATCATATTCTAATGCACATATACAGAATCTAGAAAAATGGTTCTAAAGAATTTATTTACAGGGCAGCAATGGAGAAACAGACACAGAATAGACTTACAGACATGGGGAGAGGGAAGGAGAGGGTGAGATGTATGGAAAGAATAATGTGGAAACTTACATTACCATATGTAAAACAGATAGCCAACGGGAATTTGCTGTATGGCTCAGGAAATTCAAACAGGGACTCTGTATCAACCTAGAGGGGTGGGATGGGGAGGCAGATGGGAGGGAGGTTCAAAAGGGAGAGGATATATGTATACCTATGGCTGATTCATGTTGAAGTTTGACAGAAAGCAACAAAATTCTGTAAAGCAATTATCCTTCAATAAAAAAATTAAAACAATTAATAAACACAACAGGTTACTGACAAAAAGATAGATGTGTAAATAAATAGAGAATAGGCAATATTGGAGATTTTTTTAAAAAATAGAAAATTAATTTTGAACAGAGTTAGAGTTTAATTTGTTTGAGTTCTATTTCTTGGTCTTTCTTATAGAATTGGCCCATTCACTTTTGCATAAAAATAACAACATTCTGTGAATAGCCTAACATGGTGTATGGATACGACATATGCTAACTTTTATGAATAATGTTGTGCTTATATTATATCTGCATTTTTCTAATTTAGGGCCTCCACTGGATTCAATAGATTCTCGATGGATTTGGTAACCATACTAATTAAGAGCCATGAATTTCACCTCTTAGGCAGAGCTTGCTTTGAGTTTCCTAGACCAAGTCAGCAGCATTGCCACTCTCTGTATTCCCACCACACTCTGTTCCTACTTTGTGCTGATCAAGTTTTATTGCAATTTTTGTTTTATTTCATGTCACTGGATTGTGATATTATTTAGGACAGGAAATATATATTCAGTATACATAGTAATTAGTATGCCCTTACAAATGATAGGTGCTGACAAAATATTTCATGAGTGAATAAATGCAAATGAATACATTTTTTATTTACTTTTTAAAATTTTTTTTCTAGGACCCTATGTTTATAGGAAAAATGACTATATGTGGGAAGATATGTCCTTCTTCTTTGTTAGGAAAGGAAATTGATCTCTAACGGGTGAAGGCCAATCATACAGGAATGAATTATATGCAAAAGTTTTTCTTTTTCTCTAGTACCAAATAAGCTGTCAACTGTAAATTATATAAAAAAAATACTTTACAGTATATATGGAATTTAGAAAGATGGTAACAATGACCCTATATGTGAGACAGCAAAAGAGACACAGATATAAAGAACAGAATTTTGGATTCTGAGCTAGAAGGTGAGGGTGAGATGATTTGAGAGACTAGCATTGAAACATGTATATTACCATATGTGGAATAGATCACCAGTACAAGTTTGATGCATGAAAGACAACACTCAAAGCCAGTGCACTGGACAACCCAGAGGGATGTGATGAGGGTGGAGGTAGAAAGGGGTTCAGGACGGGGGACACATCTACACCCATGTCTGATTCATGTCAACATATGGCAAAAACCAACATAATATTGTAATTAGCCTCCAATTAAAATAAATATATAAAATTAAAATAAATATATATATATGCTTTACAGTATATTGAAATTAGAATAGTTTATGCTAGGAAAAATAGCAATTAAGCCCATTTAATTTATATTTAAAACCTATGTAATATGAAAGTTTTATAAAATCACCATTTAAGTTTTCACAACACAAAATTGTGCTTGGTTCTAGATCCAATTCAACTGATCCATTTGTAAGACTTAAATGTCAAAATCCAGGCTAAGGTAATTAACATTAAACTCAAAGGCAACATATCACCAGTCAAATTCTATCTCTAATTCAGTTTAGCTGTTCAGTAATGTCCTACTCTTTGTGACCCCATGGATTGCAGCACACCAGGCTTCCCTGTCCATTACTAACTCCCAGAGATTGCTCAAACTCATGTCCAACAAGTCAGTGATGCCATCCACCCATTTCAACCTCTGTCATCCCCTTCTCCTTCTGCCTTCAATTTTTCCCAGGATTAGGGTCTTTTCCAGTGAGTCAGTTCTTCACATCAGGTGGACAAAATATTAGAGTTTCAGCTTCAGCATCAGTCCTTCCAATGAATACTCAGCACTCATTTATTTTAGGATTCACTGGTTGCAGACCAAAGGAACTCTCAAGAGTCTTCTCCAACACCACAGTTCAAAAGCATCAATTCAGCTCTTAGCTTTCTTTATAGTCCAAATCTCACATCTATACATGACTACTGGAAAAACAATAGCTTTGACTAGATGGACCTTTGTTGGCAAAGTAATGTCTCTGCATTTCAATAAACTGTCTAGTCTGGTCATAGCTTTTCTTCCAAGAAGCAAGCATCTTTTAATTTCATGGCTGCAATCACCATCTGCAGTGATTTTGGAGCCCCCAAAAATAAAGTCTCTCACTGTTTCCATTGGTTCCCCATTTATCTGACATGAAGTCATGGGACCAAATGCCATGATCTTAATTTTCTAAATGTTGAGTTTTAAGAAAACTTATTCACTCTCCTCTTTCACTTTTATCAACAGGCTCTTTAGTTCTTCTTCACTTTCTGCCCTAAGGGTGCTGTCATCTGCGTATCTAAAGTTACTGATATTTCTCCAGGCATTCTTTATTCCAGCTTGTGCGTCATCCAGCCTGGTATTTCTCATGACATACTCTGCATATAAGTTAAATATACAGCCTTGACATACTCCTTGTCCTATTTGGAACCAGTCTGTTGTTCCATATCCAGTTCTAACTGTGCTTCCTGACCTGCATACAGGTTTCTCAAGAGGCAGGTCAGGTGGTCTGGTATTCCCATCTCTTTTAGAATTTTCCACAGCCTGCTGTGACCCACACAGTCAAAGGCTTTGGTGTAGTCAATAATGCAAAAGTAGGTGTTTTTCTGGAACTCTCTTGCTTTTTCAATGATCCAATAGATGTTGGCAATTTGATCTCTGGTTCCTCTGTCTTTTCTAAATCCAGCTTGAACATCTGGAAGTTCACGTACTGTTGAAGCCTGGCTTGGAGAATTTTGAGCATTACTTTGCTAGTGTGTGAGAGGAGTGCAATTGTGTGGTAGTTTGAGCATTCTTTGGCATTGCCTTTCTTAGGGATTGGAATGAAAACTGACCATTTCCAGTTCTGTGGCCACTGCTGTGTGTTCCAGATTTGCTGGCATACTGAGTGCAGCACTTTCACAGCATCATCATTTAGGATTTGAAATAGCTCAACTGGAATTCCATCACTTCCACTAGCTTTGTTCATAGGGATGCTTCCCAAGACTGACTTGACTTCACATTCCAGGATGTCTGGCTTTCGGTGAGTGATCACACCATGGTGGTTATCTGGGTCATGAAGATCATTTTTGTATAGTTCTTCTGTTTATTCTTGCCACCTCTTCTTAATACCTTCTGCTTCTGCTTCTGAATAACATTTATGTTCTTTATTGTGCCCATCTTTGCATGAAATGTTCCCTTGGTATCTCTAATTTTCTTGAAGAGATCTCTAGTCTTTCCCATTCTATTGTTTTCCTCTATTCTTTGCATTGATCACTGAGAAAGGCTTTCTTATCCTCTCCCTGCTATTCTTTGAACTCCGCATTCAAATGGTACTCCTTTTCTCCTTTGCCTTTAGCTTCTTTTCTCTTCTCAGCTATTTGTAGGACCTCGTCAGACAACCATTTTGCCTTTTTGCATTTGCTTTTTTTTTTCTTGGAAATGGTCTTGATCCCTGCCTCCTGTACAATGTCACAAACCTCTGTCTATAGTTCTTCAGGCACTTGGTCTATCAGATCTAATCCCTTGAATCTATTTCTCACTTACACTGTATAATCATAAGGGATTTGATTTAGGTCATACCTGAATGGTCTAGTGGTTTTCCCTACTATCTTCAATTTAAGTCTGAATTTGGCAATATGGAGTTCATGATCTGAGCCACAATCAGCTTCCAGTCTTGGTTTTGCTGACAGTATAGCACTTCTCCATCTTTGGCTACAAAGAATATAATCAATCTGATTTTGGTATTGACAATCTGGCAATGTCCATGTGTAGAGTCTTCTCTTGTGTGGTCAGAAGAGGGTGTTTGCTATGACCTGTGCATTCTCTTGGCAAAACTCTATTATCCCTTGATCTGTTTCAAGGCCAAATTTTCCTGTTACTCCAAGTAGATCTTGACTTGCTACTTTTGCATTCCAGTTCCCTATAATGAAGAGGACATCTTTTTTTTTTTTTAATTAGTTGGAGGCTAATTACTTTACAATATTGTAGTAGTTTTTGTCATACATTGACATGAATCAGCCATGGATGTACATGTTCTTGTTAGTTCCAGTTAGGTTAGTTAGGTCTTCATAAAACCATTCAATTTCAGCTTCTTCAGCACTACTGGTTGGAGCATAGAGTTGGATTACTCTGATACTGAATGGTTTGCCTAGGAAAGGAACAGAGATCATTCTGTCGTTTTTGAGATAGCATTCAAGTACTGTATTTTGGACTCATTTGTTTACTATGATGTTGACTATGAGTTCCATAAAAACATTTATTTCTGCTTTTTGAATATGCCAAATTCTTTGACTGTGTGGATCACAACAAATTGTGGCTTAAAGAGATGGGAATACCAGACCACCTGACCTGCCTCTGGAGAGATCTGTATGCAGCTCAAGAAGCAACAGTTAGAACTGGACATGTAACAACGGACTGGTTCCAAATCAGGAAAAGAATATGTCAAGGCTGTATATTGTCACCCTGCTTATTTAACTTATATGCAGAGTATATCATGAGAAATTTTGGGCTGGTGGAAGCACAAGCTGGAATCAAGATTTCTGGTAGAAATACCAATAACCTCAGATATGCAGATGACAACACCCTTATGGCAGAAAGTGAAGAAGAACTAAAAAGCCTCTTGATGAAAGTGAAAGAGGAAAGTGAAAAAGCTGGGTTAAAGCTCAACATTCAGAAAACTAAGATCATGGCATCTGGTCTCATCACATCAAGGCAAATAGATGGGGAAACAGTGGAAACAGTGGCAGCCTTCTTTTTTGGGGCTCCAAAATCACTGCAGATGGTGATTGCAGCCATGAAATTAAAAGACGCTTACTCCTAGGAAGGAAAATTATGACCAACCTAGACAGCATATTAAAAAGCAGAGACATTACTTTGCCAACAAAAGTCCGTCTTGTCAAGGTTATGGTTTTTCCAGTAGTCATGTACGGATGTGAGAGTTAGACTATAAAGAAAGCTGAGCACAGAAGAATTGATGCTTTTGAACTGTGGTGTTGGAGAAGACTCTTGAGAGTCCCTTGGACTGCAAGGAGGTCCAACCAGTCCGTCCTAAAGGAGATCAGTCCTGGGTGTTCATTGGAAGGACTGATGTTGAAGCTGAAACTCCAATACGTTGGCCAACTGATGCGAAGGACTGACTCATTTGAGAAGGCCCTGATGCTGGGAAAGGTTGAAGGTGGGAGGTGAAGGGGACAAAAGAGGATGAGATGGTTGGATATCATCACTGACTCAATGGATATGAGTTTGAGTAAACTCTTGGAGTTGGAGATAGACAGGGAGGCTTGGCGTGCTGCAGTCCATGGGGTCTCAAAGAATCGGACAGACTGAGCAACTGAACTGAACTGAGTTTCAGTCCATTTTAATTCACTGATTCCTAAAATGCTGACGTTCACTCTTGCCATCTTGGCCATCACCCTTGCCACTCTTGCCATCCAGTTTGACCACTTCCAATTTCCCTTGATTCATGGACTTATCATTCCAGGTTCCTAGGCAATATTGCTCTTTATAGGATCGGACTTTACTCCCATCACCTGTCACACCCAACACTGGGTGCTGTTTTGCTTTGGGTCCGTGTCTTCATTCTTTGCTTTGGGTCCATGTCTTCATTCTTTGCTTTGGGTCCACGTCTTCCTTCTTTCTGGAGTTATTTCTCCACTCTTCTCCAGCAGCATATTGGGGACCTGCCAACCTGGGGAGTTCTTCTTTCAGTGTTATATCTTTTTGTCTTTTTGTTTTTCTAACCTAGCACCAAGTAAGTCAGAGATTTTTCATACTGAACCAGAAAACCTTCAGTGAGTAGGAACGTAACTTAGGAATTCCCTTTTGCTGACCAAATGAGTGAAGCATTTGCCCCTCTGCATATTCACATCTGTAGGTATTTCATAGCCTTCTCCCTCTATTTGTGGTTTTCATTTTTATTTTGGCTGTTTTGAACCTTTCCTGAACTTTCAGTCTTAGGAAACAGATTCTTTAGAATAGTTTATTATTTAACTTGCCTGGCTCAGTTGTATAAACTAAGGTGCATGATTTCAAACAATTAATTTTTGCAGTGAATTTTATTTTTCAAAATTGCTCCCAAACACATTTAAATAATATCTACAAATATCATGGTTCCCTATTTATTTATATATAACTGTTTTGAAGATAGATTTCTTCTTTAAAGTTAGTTTTCCAATCTCTGCTAACCAGATGGTATTTATCATAAACACACAGTATTTCATTGTTAATATGCTGTGGGATTTTAACCAATGTTTGAATTTCCATCTATGCCATCTATACAATAAAAATACCATCTTTGAATACATCATCTTCCTTATTTGTACATCAAATAAAAACTTCTCCCTAAGGTCCATATTTTTAAAAGTACTCTCTCTACATTAGGTCAGAATTCTAATGTAAGTTTGAGCAGTTACGATTTTCAACTTTAGAAGAGGGCAGAAATAACTAATTACCCCTAGAGATCAAAGAAATGGTATTTCATCTGCAAATACATTCAATTTATGAAGGCTATAGTACTCAAGTAATAATATTAACACATATAGTGCTTCTCATCTTCAAAGCCTATTTCTGAATATTAAGTAATTAGCAAGATTACACATTCAATAGGTGACATGTGAACCACAGACTTCTCTATAAAATTATGGTTTGTGACAAACTGTGTACATATTCATTGCATATAATAAATACCAAAAATTTGTATCTCAATTAGTCATTATAAATGTCTGCTCAAGTTTACTATTATAAGAATAGTTACTGAAGATAAAGGTGAAGTTTACATTATTTTTGTCTTTTATGATACGCAGGCCTTTTGAACAAGGTGTTTATACTTAGCTTCAATAAACACAACTAAATCTTTACCCTGTATTGGCATTTTTCCCCTCTCTACTGTGATTATGTTGACCCATTCTAGAACTCTCTGCTTTTTAAGCACTTTCCTTTGATTTTTTGGAGATAAAAATGTAATATTAAAAAAAAAATAATGACAAAATGGAGGAAATGAAATATACCTGAATATTCAGATACATACATTATGTCTTGATTTCAACATTCAGAAACACCAAATGCTATTTTTTGACAACTTTATGTGAAAAAAGGGTGGTTTCTATTCTCAAATATGTTAAATGTTTATACTGAGAGTCAATTCCTAGTCAGGTTGATAAGAAGTCTGGGGTCCCCGAGGAGGAGAAACAGGTCTGGGGCTCTCAAGGAGGAGATAGGGGTCTGGAATTCTCAAGGAGGAGGAAAGGACAAACATCTTTTTTTCCTCTACATTCCTTAGTCTTAGTCACATAAAACATTTTTTTTCTTTAAGCCTGGAACTCATGATTACACAACAAATAACTCTGTTTAAACTCTGTACTGAGGATTATATTACAACAATGTATTCTGCTTGAGGATAGTTTTTCCTTCTTGGAAACCTTCTGGCTCATCTTGTTATCTTAAAATGTAAATTATGGGAGTGGGTCTAGTAAGATCTTTACAACTTGAGACATTCTTTTGATTTATTATAATAACTAAATAAAAAATGTATATAACTCCCTTGTAACACTAGCAAGTGGGGACACTCTCCGTCCCCCTTCTGATGTCTATGTCAGAAGCTTTCTCTGTCCCTTTTTACACTTTAATAAAACTCTGAGACACAAAAGCTCTTGAGTGATCGAGCCTGGTCCCTGGTCCTGAAGCTAAATCTTCTTTGGAAATCATGAATCTGACATCATTCACTGTAAGCTCTCAATACCAAATAATGTTAATATATATTTTTTTAATCAATAAGGATGTTTTGGGAAAATATATAGTTTGGACAAAATCTTTTTTGTAAAATAAAATTCACATTATACATGCTATCTGTACAACCCAATTACTTAGCCCGTTGAAAAGCATAAAAAAACAAAAATGGATCAACATACTGAGAAATATGGCTTCTAATACCAGGCCTGAAAATAACTAGCTCTGTTACTTTGATTACTATTATTATGTTTTAATCTTTCTGGCTTCCAGTTGCATCATTGTTAAAATTCCAGAGTTAATCCCATGATATTTTAATTTGAATGTGTATTTTTCTTCATTTCCTATTTATTATTATTACTACATCAGTAAGTCAGTAAGCTCTGTGAAAGATATGAGTATATATTATGTGGGATTTGAGTTCCAAAAGGATAAGTTAAGTATAATGGGTCAATAACACTTCTTAATGTTTTGATTTTAGCTAATAAACTATTCCTCTTGAGGATTAGTCAATTTTTCTCTTGTGAGTGTCTTGCTTGATTCTAAGGAGAGACTGAGTGAAGAGACCATAATTTTGCACATGCCTGAAATAGAATGAGAAATTTACTATTCATTTACTGAATTTTTTTTCTTTTTCTGGGCAATTCAAAGGAGGGTTACTTTGTTAATGACCACAAAGAGGATAAAAGGGGGATTCTTGGCTGGGCCTGGATAAGCATATGAGAACAGTTTTTCTTCAAAACTTCTAAGTGTTAGTGATTTTCCAGATACTGTGCTGGAAATTGAAATTAGAATAATCTATCTAGTCAGTGAAGTCCCTGCTGGAATTATAACTTTAGATGTTTATCAAAGTGATAAGAATATCATTAGATTCTCATTGTTACTATTTTAAGAAATATTATCTTCACAGATCTATGTCCTTTGATTACATTTAAAATGTAGAACAGTAGCCACTAATTAATTTTATTGAATCAGTTCCTTTTCATTACACATAACAGTGTTTTAAATAAAAAATAGTGTGCAAAAGTTAACTTTTGTTTTGAAGTCTTTTTGAACCCTATTTTCTCTACTTGCTCACTAATATGTCAAATAATTTACCTTCTATTTACTTTGTTTCTGAACCATTTTTTCTGATTCCACACAGGTAAATTGCACAAGGTCTTTTCTGTCCATGAACTACTGTTCCTTTAGTTAACATTCTTTGTCAAGACTCTCTAGTTAGAGCCAGCCCTCTCTGCTTTGTGCTAGCATAGCCCTTGATACATTTTTTATCTCAGCAGTAGTCACTCTTCTTTAAAAGCCCTCCCACATACACCTCCTCTGCTGAAACTTCCTGCAAAGGGCAGCAGTACCTTATTAGTTTTCTAAGTCACTGGTAATATTACTGGTACAGAAAATTATTTTGGGGATGAAGAATGAGTAGATGGATAATATAACGAACTGCGAAACTTGCTTACCATAGTCTAAATTTTAGTATAAAAAGGAAATCCTTGTTACGTCCATGGTTATGAAATTTAGATCATGCATTATTGGGATACGTTTAAATTCAACTACATATTTTTAAAAACATTTTAAACAAATGTTTTCTACACTTAGATTGGCACAAGTAATATTCTGTACTAGTCCACGTAACTGGATTCTACAGAAACATTCAAATGCCCATATTTTCCTTAGATAATAGTTTCAAATAAGCCCATTTGATGCTAATAGTAAAGAATCAGCCTGCCAACGAAGCAGATGCCAGAACATGAGTCTGAACCCTGGGTCTGGAAGTTCCTCTGGAGTAGGAAATGGCTACTCACATCAGCATTCTTGCCTGGAAAATTTCAAGGACAGAGCAGCCTGGCAGGCCACAGACCATGGAGTCGCAGAGCACGACTAAGCATGCACACAAATACGTTATCACAATTCCCTTATCTTAGGATCTGGCCGAAGATAAAGATTTCTTCATTCTTCACTCTCTACCACTATGTATACTTGAAAGTCTGCTTGTCCTAAGAAATAGGAGTTATCTTCCTCAGTTCTGCACAACTCAAGAGGAGACATCCACAAAACCTGCCCCAACATCCACTGTTAATCAGTTTGGTCTGCTGCAACAATGCCAGGTAGCTTAAACAACAGAAATGCATTTTCTTACAGTTTTGGAGACTGGAAGTCCAAGATCAAGGTGTCAGCAGGGTCAGCATTTAGAGGGCTCTCTCCTTGGCTCTCAGAGAGCGGCCTTCTTACTGCGTCCTCACACACCAGAAAGAAAAAGAGTTCAACTACCTCTTCTTCCTCTTATAAGGGCACCAGGCCTATGGAATTAAGACCTCTTAACAACCTCATTTAATCTCAATTATCTGAACTGATCTCCTATTGTTCCTATCTCCAAATAGAATAACATTGGGGATCTTTGGGTTGGGAGCTGGGGCTTCAACATAAATATTAGGGGACACAATTCAGTCTGTAACATACACACTCTGATGTTCTCATGCATCTCCTTTTATTTCTTGACTTAATTGAATACACCTGAACATAATATACCTAACAAGACACACCTTTAAGTTCAGAGAATACATTTGCCTTTGGGGTTCAGATCTTTGTATTCTCTTCACATGGAAATTTCACCATCCCAATACAAGATGAATTTTTGCATATAATATGACTCATTCTGGTAATTTGGAATGAAATGAAGGAACCATCACAAATGGAGCTCATAAACTTTTTGCATTTGAAAGTGCCAAAAGTAGAGGAACTTGGCAAAGAGTATCACAAGAAAGACTTCCTTTATAATCTCTAACATTATAACCCAAAGCATACTTTGGTTAGATTCTATGATGTCTGGAATGCTATCTGAGTATCAGCAAGTTGAAGGGTTTCAGTCTGCTGATTGTGTCAAAGATTTCTGGAAATTCAAGCGGTCTTTGAAGAAACACAGCAGTAAAGTTGGTAATATAGTAGGGAGTTAAAGAAAGATGTAAATAGTTTAGTTGATGTCTAGATTGTTACATGTGTTCCTTTTAAATAACAAATATTAGGCTCCATGTTATCATTCTAGTATTATCTTGATGAGCTAGTCATCTGCTACAGCTGTCCTTTTAAGTGTTTTGTTAGTAGGTAGGCAAATATTTCATTTATGCAAGGTAAGCTTTACACTGCAGTGGCACTGCTCTGGAAAAAAATCAATATGTATTTTAAATTACACATATAATTGTTTTGTGTTTTGGTGCCTAATTCCTCTCCTTGAAGTCCATGAAAAACATTAAAATGTTCAAATTGTTTCCTTTAATTCCTTTTATGCACTTTTGTGGGAGGAATTAACCTCCACACTCTAAAATGATTGTATGTGTAATATTAAAAATGGAACATCTCATTTCCTTTTTATTTCTGTTGTGGGGATTGTAAACACCAGAGGTATCTAATGAAGACCTTACTTTTACAACATCACAGAATGAAAAAGGCACATCGGAAATACAACTAGAAGCTTGTCTTTCAGATTCGTCCCCAGACCTAGTGAACATATTGATTCCCCCCCACCCCATTTTTCTTGTTGTCTTTATCTTACTTCAAACTTTTAGTGAATTTAATGTGATAAGGTGTCAAAGCAGCTGAATAGAGGCCAGCAGCTAGCTACAACTTGAGTCTGCTTTATTAGAGTCTTTGATTATCTAGTTGTAAGCCTGGGGGTAAGGATTATGTGCATCTAAAGTCAGTGATTTCTGTCTATAATCCAAGTCCACAAAAAATAGTCTAATGACCACTAACACTACAGACACTCCATCTTTTTTTTTTTTTTTATACCCTTTCTCCTGTAGACCATTAATTCTTTGGGGGTTAGGAGGGTAAAAATTTCTTTGCCTCACCAGGCCCAGTTGTTGCTCATCAGATCCAGACACTCTTTCAAATGAAATCTGATTTATTCATTTCACTTATAAATAATAATCACTTAAAGTTTAAAATATTTCCTTTTGTAGTATTGTTGACTTTATCCAATATACAATTATACTCACATGGACAATCTTGCCAACAATTTTTTTACAATAATACACAATTTTTAATACATACCTTGAGTACATAATAATATATACAAGTATTAATAGCAAAGCTAAGTAGACTGGTTTCTTCCCTTTTAAATTTCCAGCTCTATAAAGCACACGGAACTCTAATCAATGCTCTGTGGTGACAAAGAGGGGGTAGATGTATATGTGTATAGCATGTGTTAGTTGCTCAGTCATTTCCGACTCTTTGCAACCCCATGGACTGTAGCCCACCAGGTTTCTCTGTCCATGGGATTCTCCAGGCAAGAATACTGGAGTCAGTTGCCATGCCCCAGCCCCCCCCCCCACCCCGGGGGTATCCCCAACCCACGGACTGAACCCAAGTCTCTCCCATGTCCTGCATTGGCAGGAGGGTTCCCTACGACTAGTGACACCTGGGGAGCCTATAACATCAGTGTGTGTGTATGTGTGTGTGTGTGTGTGTGTGTGTACCTGATTCACTTTGCTATACAGAAACTAACACAACATTGCAAAGGAACTAAAATCCAATAAAAAAAATAATAAATAAAATTCTAGCTTTAGTTTAATGAAGATTGAACTATCCGTGAATATTCATTCAATAAATGTGTTTCAATAATTATAAATTCAAGTACTTCTAATACATTTGTACACATGCATGTTAAATCTTAAAACATTTTTTTCTAATGGATATTTTACAGACATAAATCAAATAGCAAATATCACATCTGGAGAATAAAACATTCCTGCTTGACTTGCAACTTTTGTTTCACACAACACCAGTGCCCCTTCCATTGACAGGACTTGAAGCTTTTCAGGTTAAAACACTATTTAGATAGAAACTCAGACTTTAAAGATTCCATCTTGCTGTCCTGACAAAGTAATTGGCTGGAAAAATTATAATAAAATTTTCATAAAGTTCACGTTCATGAAGTGACAAAAATTGCTTTTAGGAAATTACGATATTAATAATTTACACTCATGTCAATAGCATTTCCAAAATAACTCAAGCTCTCTACCTTGAAAATTATGAATCTACTTTGATTTTTCTCCCACACACAGACAGTTAAACACAACGAGAGACATTGAGATCTAGATACAGATTATTCATTTAAGAAGATAGCTTCTTGTTTAATTAGAGATTTATCATTTTAACTAGCTGTACTATTGCTCTGAATTAGTTTTTGAGGGTTTGCAGAATTAAAGATGGTAAAAATTGATGAACCTTAGCTATATTTCCCCCCGAAGGGTACAAACTTTTATTACATTTCAGATGCAAAACACAATTAGCCTCTAACCTAACCATGTTAATCTCCTTGAGTTAAGCTTATGTGTTTCTGCTTGTCTAGAAACTTTTAATGAAAGATCTATGTCTTTCACAGACAATTTTAATAACCTCTTTATTTGCATCTCTGCCCTTGTTTAGAGGAGTTAATACAATAAGCTCCCAGATTATAGAACACTCTTTTAAAATTGAGGATAAATAAAATTCTGTAATGTTCAGTTGGAGCAGCACTCAGCAGGAAATGGACATCAACAATAAACATTTTTCAAGTTCCAAAAGTTTCCATGTAGTTAACTAAGAGGAGTACATTAGTGTCATCTATTGTGTTCCACTCTGTAAATTCGACTGCTGGTATTAAGCAAGACCATTTTGATAAGACTGAATTTGAAAAATTCATTTATTTTATGGATAAATATTCCTTTATAGGTGATTTTTTTCCTCAACAACAGAACTGTTGCAACCTATCCTAACATTTTCTGCAGCACAATCTCAAATGCTCACATACTCCCAAACTATATTTTCTGCTGTGCAAAAGTTGTGGTTGGGTAAGTATATCCTGTCTCTAAATGGGAAATAAATGGTCACTTTTGGATTTCCTCACTCTGGGTTAGAATCTATAGCATAGTCACGCCTTACCTCCAATGAAATGTTTGATATCTGTTGTGGGCATTCTAGTTTTATCTTGTAGGAAGGATTTAGGTTAGATTAAAAAAGAATAAAGAGAGTAAAAAGAAAATCAACATCCTCCATTTAGATGCTAAACTAAAGAGGTAAGAGTTGTTTTCTGTGGTGCAAAATTAGCTAAAATACAAGAATACAGCAACCTGATTAACCTCTCTCTGTTTTGATAGTCTAGCACAATGACATCTGTTTTGTTACCAATGGTGTACAATTACTTCCTCAAAATATAGTGGAGAAATTGGGCACTGAAAAATGGGTTTATTTTGGATATTTAATGGGAATTTCCCCCAGAAATACAACACATAGAATTTTGATATTTAAAATCAATACAATAACATCTTCTGACAAATAGCATCACTTTTTTTTTCAGTCACTGAACAAGGAAATGCCCATACATAGAGGTTGTGCCTAATTCAACAGCCTACACTTAGCATAGTGTCTATCTTATGAAGATGAAGACAACCCATAAAGATTTATTGAATGAAGACTGAATACATGAAAAACATAAATTTCAAAAAAGATTTCAGAAATTTCAGCCTCATCCAAATAATTTATCTACAATTATATATACTACTGGTATAAATTTTCTTGCCTCATGGAGATTCTTAATCTTCTACAGTCAACAAAATCATATTCTACAAGGAAGAGCCACATGACTTTGACACCAAATTATGAGCAATGCTGACCTTATTGTGCTCCTTTCTCAGATTATTTCAGGATTCTTATAATGGACTCATTGCCTGCAGTTTCCTCCTAGCTCAATCCTTCAGTTCAGTTCAGTTCAGTCACTCAGTCATGTCCGACTCTTTGCGACCCCATGAATCACAGCACGCCAGGCCTCCCTGTCCATCACCAACTCCCGGAGTCTACCCAAACCCATGTCCATAGAGTTTGTGATGCCATCCAACCATCTCATCCTCTGTTGTCCCCTTCTCCTCCTGCCCTCAATCTTTCCCAGCATCAGGGTCTTTTCAAATGAGTCAGCTCTTCAACCAGGTGGCCAAAGTATTGGAATTTCAGCTCAATCCTTAACCCTAGGCTATTTCCCCCATTGCTACTTGAGATAATTTTCTGCAACATGGTTTCATTCTTACCTTCCCCTAATAACAGTTTTGAAATAGCTGGGATACCACTGCTTCAGAAATAAAGTCCAAGCTACACAGTGCATTCATGGCAAATAGATGGGGAAACAGCAGAAACAGTGACAAACTTTAGTCTTTTGGGCTCCAAAAGCACTGCAGATGGTGACTGCAGCCATGAAATTAAAGACACTTGCTCCTTGGAAGGAAAGTTATTATCGACCTAGACAGCATATTAAAAAGCAGAGACATCACTTTGCCAACAAACGTCTGTCTAGTCAAGGCTGTGGTTTTTCCAGTAGTCACGTATGGGTGTGAGAGTTGGACTATAAAGAAAGCCAAGCACCGAATAATTGATGCTTTTGAACTGTGGTGTTTGAGAAGACTCTTGAGAGTACCTTGTACTGCAAAGAGATCCAACCAGTCCATCCGAGAGGAAATCAATCCTGAATATTAATTGAAAGGACTGATGTTGAAGCTGAAACTCCAATACTTTGGCCATCTGATGTGAAGAGCTGACTCATTTGAAAAGATCTTGATGCTAGGAAACATTGAAGGCAGGAGGAGAAGGGGATGACAGAGGATGAGATGGTTGGATGGCATCACCGACTCAATGGACATGAGTTTGAGTGGACTCTGGGAGTTGGTGATGGACAGGGAGGCCTGGCGTGCTGCAGTCCATGGGGTCACAGAGTCAGACAGACTGAGTGACTGAACTGAACTGAACTGAATACAGTACATTATTCAAGATCTTTCCTGAATGGGTCTGAACTTAATTTCTTGAACTACAACTCTAAACAAAATATACTTACAGTCTGCACATAGGAGTGTTATTAAGAATTACAAATTTACCTTTCTCTCAGCCTTAGTTTGGGCTTCCCTGGTAGCTCAGATGCCTAAGTCTACACTTAAGTTTGATCCCTGAGTCAGGAAGATCCCCTGGAGAAGGGAACTGCTATCCACTCCAGTATCCTTGACTGGGAAATCCAATGAACGGAGGAGCCTGACAGGCTACATTGTTCACAAAGAGTCGGATGCAACTGAACAACTAACACTTTCAGTCTTAGTTTGTTTCCTCTGCCCACAAAATATTTCTCCATTTCCAATCATCAATATTCAATTGTCAAACCCAGCTCCAATATCATCCACTCTTTGCAGGCTTCCAGAATCATTCAGGCAGAATTATTCACTCCCTATTCTGTGATATGATAATATTTACTATGTATTTCTGTGACAAGACTGACCATATTCAATAATAATATTTGTTAGATGCTATAACTTGTCCTACATGCATTTATATCTCTCTGTCTTCTGAAAGGAAAAAAGACTCCCCTTATTCATCTTTAAATTCCTAGCTTCTAGAATAGTGTGAAGATGCAGATGAGTTCAATAAATATAAACAGAGCATGAAATAAAGAGGTCACAAAGGACTTTGGGGACACATGCTTTGCTCAGTGACTAGACTGATGCACTCCCAAAAGACATGTGCAGCTTCCTATAGTCTTTTGTTGCCAGTGTCAGAGAAAGAGAGCTCTGGAGGTGTCTCAGTAGCCTCTTGCTGGCAAATCACTTTTGAGTACAAAGTAAATGCAGATAGACTGCTCCGCTAATACCTGGGGCAGGAGCCAACTTGTCAACTGAGCCGACAATAGTGGCCTCTGCCCGTCGAACCTCAAGTGGGTATGTTTTCCCAAGAAAGCTTGCATTGAAGGAGAGACTAGGGGCCAGCTCAAGGACTCTTATTAACCAATTTTATTTTATTTTACTTTCCATGACCACTTTATTGTGTAATATGGTATGTTTTATTTATTTTAATTTTTATTTTATATTGGAGTATAGTTGATTAACATTGTGTTAGTTTTAGGTGTGCAGCAAAGCGATTCAGTTATATATGTGCATGCATCTATCTTAAAAGGGTGTCCACTTTCAGAGAGAATTTATCTCCGACTCTTTTCTTTATTCATTTGGAAGGACACACATGAGTATGTAAACTGAGTGAAATTATATCAATCAATGGTACTAAAAAATGCAAGGGAAGGCAGAGAAGGAAGTCCATCCTATATGTTGAACCTTTAAAGATTCAAATGTTTTGGAAATGTTTAGATGCAGCATATATTTTGAAACAAAAAAAGCTCAATTTGGATTCAAGTCATTCATGAATAAGGATCATTAAAAAAATGTATATGATATGTTTACAAGTTTTAAAACTAAATATCCTCCTTGAAAACCCTTGATTCATAGGCACTGTGTTTTACATATTTATTCTCCAATCCTCTAAATTCTGTACTGTGCAAAATAAGATAAAAACTCTGGACTTCCATAATTTAATTAACTTGAAAGTGAAAGTGTTAGTCACTCAGTCATGTCAAACTCTTTTGACCCCATGGACTGTAGTCCACCAGGCTCCTCTGTCCATGGAATTCTCCAGGCAAGAATACTGGAGTGGGTTGCCATTTCCTTCTGCAGGGAATATTCCCCACCTGCATTACAAGCAGACTCTTTACCATCTGACCCACTAGGGACTTGTCCCAGGTCAAAAGTGATAAATGACAGAGCCTGAATCCAAACCCAAGTCTCACATATATTAAAGCCACTTTTATTCTCAGCACATTATGAATCTAGGGTGTAGTTTCTATTATAATTGTAATTGTTGTAGACTTAAAAATGCAGATAAAACATTTTAGGAGCTCATAAAACCATATGACATCCCACCCTAAAATGAGCATCAGGGGGTTATCCAACATGTATTGGGTTGGCTACAAAGTTCATTCAATTTTTTCTCTAACATGTCATGGAAAAACCCAAACAAATTTTTTTGGCCAACAACTGCATATTGTGCAAATTGAAACATGACTGTTGGCCCTCAATGCAGTCAGCCAGTCAGTCAGTTCAGTCACTCAGTCGTGTCCAACTCTTTGCGACCCCATGAATTGCAGCACGCCAGGCCTCCTTGTCTATCAACAACTCCCGGAGTTTACTCAAACTCATGTCCATCGAGTTGGTGATGCCATCCAGCCATCTCATCCTCTGTCGTCCCCTTCTCCTCATGCCCTCAATCCCTCCAAGCCTCAGGGTCTTTTCCAATGAGTCAACTGTTCGCATGAGGTGGCCAGAGTATTGGAGTTTCAGCTTCAACATCAGTCCTTCCAATGAACACCCAGGACTGATCTCTTTTAGGATGGACTGGTTGGATCTCCTTGCCGTCCAAGGGACTCTCAAGAGTCTTCTCCAACACCACAGTTCAAAAGCATCAATTCTTCGATGCTCAGCTTTCTTCATAGTCCAACTCTCACATCCATACATGACCACTGGAAAAACCATAGCCTTGACTAGATGGACCTTTGTTGGCCAAGTAATGTCTCTGCTTTTTAATATGTTATCTAGTTTGGTCATAATTTTCCTTCCAAGGAGTAAGCGTCTTTTAATTTCATGGCTGCAATCACCATCTGCAGTGATTTTGGAGCCCCAAAAAAGAAAGTGTGACACTGTGTCCACAGTTTCCCCATCTATTTCCCATGAAGTGATGGGACCAGATTCCATGATCTTACTTTTCTGAATGTTGAGCTTTAAGCCAACTTTTTCACTCTCCTCTTTACCTTTCATCAAGAGGCTTTTTAGTTCCTCTTCACTTTCTGCCATAAGGGTGGTGTCATCTGCATATCTGAGGTTATTGATATTTCTCCAGGCAATCTTGATTCGTTTGTGCTTCCTCCAGCCCAGCATTTCTCATGATGTACTCTGCATATAAGTTAAATAAGCAGGGTGGCAATATACAGTCTTGACATACTCCTTTTCCTATTTGGAACCAGTCTGTTGTTTCATGTCCAGTTCTAACTGTTGCTTCCTGACCTGCATATAGGTTTCTCAATGTAGAAACCAGCTATAAAGCCAAGATTTTAGTGTTGATTACATGGCTATGTGCTCCTCCTAAGATTTATAACCAAAAATCTCCCTCCAAGATGCATTCTGCCATATATTAGATATAATGTAGTTTTTGACAACTACAATCCTATAAAATAATACATAGTGATGAGATGGCTTTATAGACCCAATTTCAGCTTAAAGAACAATTCAAAAGTTTTGTTTACAAGTTTTCATACACTGGATCAAAAAAATATCTAAAAGTTACAAAAAAATTAAAATAAGAAAAAAATCCTCCTTTCTTAAATTTGTTTTACTCAAAACTGTGCTATCCAAGAGGGCAAGGCTTTAAGTCCGATGCAGAGAAGTGATGGATAATTAATTAAGTCTATGTCATTTATTCTGAAGAAAGAAGAGTCCTTTATCACAAATTGTATTGCCTTTCCAGGTTCTCAGAAAGAACATTTTCACTTTGCCTTTTTCTCTTCAGTTATTAAAAATAAGCCCTCCAAACGCAGAAACCAGACACAGTTACCTAAAGGAAAGAAGCCCTCTAATCCTCTCTCCAGGCATGGAGAGGAGCTAAGGTTCCTTTACCTCTAAGGCTTTGTTAGTGCCCCAATAACTGAAGCAAGATAAACTCTGACGGAACAAGCAATATGTTGACAGTGTTTGTGCTAAAGCTCCTGTGGCTCGGCCAGCTGGGATCAAACCAGAGCACAGCGGCCCTGAGTGCCATGGCTTCGTTATGCTGGCCCCATTCTTTCATCAGCGGTATCCAAATACAGTCAATCTTCTCTAGTTTAAATTTCTGCCCAGAATGGGCTTTTAATGGAATTTGTATTTCTAAAGAATATGCTTTCCAAAAAACCCCCAAAATGTACACTGTATCCCTTAATCATCTCAGATGAGAATCATCATTCTTATTTTTACTATTGTCACTAACCCTAATTGCTCCTTCAACACCGCACAGTATTTTTCTAGTCTTCATTCTGTATAATTCTTACAGCAATCGTATGAGGCAGAGAAGTTCTGTTTTCTTGTTTTCTTTCAATAAATGAGCAAACTAAGAAACAGAAAGTGTACATCATTCATTCTAGGGTCATGACATTTACTTGCAGTGTCTGAATTATAAATTATCATTAATTTCAGATCTTGTTTATTAGTAGCATTGTTATTAGAATGCAAATATAACTATAGATCAAATAGCAAACATCTGGGGGAAATCAAACTATAAGCATCCCAAGATAACCACTATTATTTTATTGACAGTATATATAGGTCTGCATGCATCCTCAAATGTGTCTGACTCTTGCAACCCCACGGACTGTAGCCAGCCAGGCTTCTCTGTCAGTGGAATTTTTCAGACAAGCATATTGGAAGTGAAAGTGTTAGTTGCTCTGTCGTGTCCAACTCTTTGTGACCCCATGGACTGTAGCCTGCCATGCTCCTCTGTCCATGGAATTTTTTAGGCAAGAATATTTGAGTGGATTGCCATTCCTTTCTCTGGAAGATCTTTCCAACCCAAGGGATTGAACCTGGGTCTCCTGCATTGCCAGTAGATTCTTTACCCCTGTGCCACTTGGGTGGTACAGAACTTGCCTGTCCATGCAGGAGACATAAGAGATATGGGTTATATCCCTAGGTTGGGAAGATTCCCTGGAGAAGGGCATGGCAACCCACCCCAGTATTCTTGCCTGAAGAATCCCATGGATAGAGGAGCCTTCCAGGCTACAGACCATAGGGTCGCAAAGAGTCAGACACTACTGAAGCAACTTAGCACATACATGAGCGTGCACACACACACACATATTATATATATATATACATATATATATGTATATTTTTCATATAGATACACAGTAAAAACAGGCATATAAGTGTAATCATACAAGATTGCAAACTATTTTTTTCATCTTTTATGGGACATCATATTTACATTTTGTGCACTTGACTTATTATTTTCAAAGGATAAATTAGAAGATGTGTAACTTTTGGGTCAAAGAGGGGGCAAAGTTGTAAGGACCCTATTAAGTCTGTTGACCCAGTTAAATCACCCAATTCCTCCTTAAAACTTTATAGTTCCTTGGAAATCATTACCCAACCGCACCAACAGTTTAGTGACTGGCCATAAATACGGTGACTTGGATTTGTTTCATCGCAATACCATATCTACCTAACCATTTCCTATCCACAGATTTTGAAATGAAACACTGGCACTCCTCATCTTCTACCCAAACTTCAAACAGACAAAAAGAATCAACCTGCAGAGACAGCTTTGGGAGCTGAACACCTTCTCCATTTTCCTACTCAGAACCATCCCCAAAAGTAGAAGGAAAACCTTGAATTGCAGTAATGGCAGTTAGAAAGACTCTGACTATGGTTCAGCTTTGGCTGAATTAAAAAATAAAACCAAGGAGGCATTTAGTATAGTTAAAGCATTTGGTATAGTCAAATAAAAGGATGTTCATCTTTCTATTAATATTTATATAAGTGAAATGTCATGAGTAATAATTTCCATTTTGTGCCTAGCAATGCTCTGAGTGTTTTATCTACATTATCTCATGTAATGTACACAACAGCCCCATGAAGTGCTATTTCTAATTGTTGTTTTGCCCATAAGCAAAATTAGGCTTAGAGAGGTTAAGTGACTTCTCAAGTAACATTAAGTTAAAAAGTGACAGAGCCAGGAATACATATCAAGGCAGCCTGACACCAGAGTCCATACATTTCACCAACTTGCAACTGAAAATATGCATTTATTTAATTCTCCTTCACTTATAATAAATGTATTCCTTTAAGTATTAGAATATATAGAAAAGTATACAATTCTTATAAGGTATTTACTATTTGTCAGAAGTTTTTATAATACTTTGTGAGTCACTTTTAAAGCACTACATATTCCAGCTTTACAAATGAGATTCAGGCACAGAGAATAACTTTCCTCAAGGTCTTAACCAACAAATGGTGGAGATGGGATCCAAATCCAGACAGCTTGGCCTAGATCCAAGGTATTAACTTCTAAACTCAATTACTAAACTGCTTATCATTAACATTCATTTCAATTTAAACATTTTCCACCAGCAAAATAATTGTGTAAAATGAGGTCTGAATACATGGAATGAGTCCGACACCCATGGAGGCTTGTAAACAAGACCAGACTTTAACTTTTTAGTGTTAAAAAGATAAAGAATAATGATTGACTGTATGGATTGAATTTTTTCACCTCAAAATTCATGTTGAAGTCCTAACCCCCTATGTGACTGTATCTGAAGGCAGGACCTTTAGGAGGTAATTACGGTCAAATAAAGTTATAAGGGTGGGGCCCCTAATCTAATAGGACTGGTGGCCTTCTAAGAAGAGAGACATCAAGGATATGTATGCACAAAACAAAGGCCATGCAAGATGTAGTGAGCTGATATTTGTCTGCAAGCTGAGAGGCCTCAGGAGAAACCAATCCTGCTGGCACCTTGATTTTGGAGCTTCCAGTCTCCAGAACTGGGAGAAAACATGTTTCTCTTATTTAAATAGTCTTTGTTATGGCAGCCCCAGCTGACTAAGATATTCACCAAAATCTAATATAAATCTGTTAACCAAAGAACAGGTGGGGGTGGGGGAGAATGTCCTAAAAAGAATTTTAAAATTAGACGGAATGCTAGTGAAACATTTCCAGAGCAGGGGAAGATATGTTTTAGGCCTTCAACACCCTTTGAAAATTTTGCCAAAAATTCCCAATATGATCACACAGGCATTCATTTACCCTACATTTACTTCATGCTAGATGTGTCACACCTGGTTAGTGCAGTAAAGAACTACCTTTTTAGTTGCAGCAACACGTGACAAAATAGCAAGTTCTGCAAACATGAGAAAGATCAACTTGATTTGTAAACCAAATTATATACCTTTTAATTTTAAGATCCTAACTTAACTCATGAATCTTTCATACTTGGTAATATCCTGTACATTAGAGATTTAAATTTTGTTGTGGTGTAACAGTATCTGTATATGTTCAATTTCCATTACTCTTAATGAGTGTTCTGCTCAAACTGGTTTGTAAAAAGTTGACAGTGTGAAATGCATTCTGATTTTATGTAAAGATGAGATTCATCTTGCCATACCTCAAGCTCCATACAGAAGATAAAATGCATATTTTAACACCATAACCATTTCTTACTACAGGAAAAAATTGACTAGATGTCTACTCAAATTTTAAGCAGTACAACTTATTCAATTTATAAAACTTTGAAGATAAGGTACCATAATTTACAGATAATTTACTTGCTCCAAATCCTTCTTGAACTGTGGTTTTACACTGAGTGATTTCCCTAATCTGTGCTTGAGTTTATCAATTTTGTTGTCCACTCCAACAAGAGGCATAGTCAGTGATGCATAATAATATCAGGTTTGTGGATCTGAATAGACATTCTAGGGAAGACAAAAAAATCAAACTGTTCTTAAAAGATAGCTCAATTGTTTAAAACTTTTATTCTATTTAAGGCATGGGAATAAATAGCTGATATCTATCTTTAAATTTGGTTGAACCGGGTATAATACCCATTGATACTGAAGTTTGTATTCATTATAAAATATCTGATGGACACTTTCCTACTAGAAAGTATCAAAGTACAGTTCTTGTTCCTTTACATCTTATGCAGGGGCTTTGACATTAAGCTGTGAAATGCTTATGGACATGTTTTTCTTTAGCACCATACCACACAAGAAAACTAGCGCTACAGAAGAGAATCATGTCTTTTTAGTAATCTCACAAAATACAATTAGTGCTTCACTGACTATAGTTCAGTACACTGTATCATGTCAGTGGATACATAGGTGGGTAAGAGAATGAAGAAATGGATAGTTTATAAATTTTAGCATGCACAATTCTACTTTAATGCTTTAAAAAGGTTGCATAAGATACCACAACTTCCTGAAGTAAAATACAACTTTATATAATCGGAAGCTATTTTAATAGAAGAGTACCTTTGTAAGTAGGTTGAAAATATTTTACCTGAGTTAATAACTGTTGATTGTTATCATTAGCAATTATATAATAATTTTATCAAATGACTCATCTCCAAATACCACCTTGGAATTATCTTTGAGAAACTGGATAGATAAAAGCACATATTGATATTGAAATAATAAATGTAATGTAACATGTTTATTGAAAGTACTATATAAACTTAATAGGAAGAAAATCTAAGGATGTATTAAACTAGTAATATATTAGTCAACTAACATCTGGCAAAATTATTATTTTTCTTAGATAAAGCACTGTGCTTTATAGTTAATATCTTGGTTAACAAAGGAATCTTCAGATTGTAATTAACAACTGAATAATTAAGCTAAAATAATGTCCTTTTATTGTATATCTTTTAAATCAATGACAGTGTCTAAAACTACTCATGTTTGTTATAAGAAGGAATCTCAAGGTAGTTTATATCATATTGTGTATACCTGTCATCAGTCTACTTCTATTATGTGCCAAATGAAGACCCTCCTCTCTCCATCTGACTCCTGCCATGCACACTATCTCTGCCTTCTTTTCTTTATCTCTTTATTTGATATGCCTTTCAAGTATTCTGTACTGAAATAGCACTCTAGAGTACAAAAAAATGGTATCCTATTGAAAGAGTTTGTTTTGTATCTGTAATTGAGGTCTACTGTGTGAACACTAAAAGTACTGTAGAAAGGACATTTGAGTACTCCACTGATTCTGCTTATTAGAAAACCTGTGGACACTGATGATCTAGTCATTTCAGAACTGCATGATATGTTACTTGGCAGTCCGTCAGGGTAATTCTCCTTTTTTATGGCATATCGAAACTCAGAAGATAAAATCAAATATGTGTCTTTATATTTTAGTTCTATTAAAATAGGTTGTATTAATTTTTCACATTGTTATGTGTGACTCTTGTTAGTAACATAATGATTTACTTATATCATAATCTATAACCCAGGATAATTTTAAGATTATTTTAATTTCATGGAAAATTAAAATTTATTTAGCTTTTAAAATATATGTTGCAAAATTCCATAGACCTTGAAAGCTGATTCTCAGATTACTATTTTTTTTATAGTATACAGAGAAAAGTAGATTGGTTGCATTAATTAAATTGGCTTCGAGCTTTATAGAAGTCTCCAGTAACTTCTTTTTAATTATAGCTTAATGCTTCTTTCTTGCACTTGCAAAATTGAAATTTCTCTCCTAATGGCTGTTTCTTGTACTTGTTCTCTCTTTTCCCAAAAGGGAAATAAGATTCTCATTTGAAGTTATGTCAATATTAGATATCAGTGGTAACTTGGTCAAGAAAGTTTTCACATTTAATATTGTAATTTCCTATGTTTCAGTTTTATAGACTTGTTTAGCAGAAGTTTTGGATATAATTTTAAAAAGAAAGAGCCATATTTATGAAGTAAAAAAATCTGAATATTTATATAAAAACATAGAATATGAGATATTTTACATTAAGCTTTATACCAGTACAACATAAAACCTAAGACTGAGCTAATGTAAGTAAACACTGCTACTAGTAACCCACGATAAAATCAAAGACAAAATATAACTCAAAATACAAACACATTCAACTAAACTTTTAGTTGCTTAATCGTGTTATTTGCTACGTACTAAGGATATTGCCTGCACGCATGTTAAGTTACTTCAGTCATGTCTGACTCTTTGTGACCCCAAGGACTATAGCCCACCAGCTTCCTCTGTCCATGGGATTCTCCAGGCAAGAACTGGAGCAGGTTGCCATGCCCTCCTCCAGAGGATCTTTTCAACCCAGGGATCAAACCCTTATCTCTTACATCTCCCACATTGGCAGGTGGATTCTTTACCACTAGTGCCGCCTGGAAGCCCTTAAGCAATCTTAAAAATTAAAATTTCTAAAAGCAAGTTATACATACATATGTGTGTGTGTGTACACACATATATACCTGCAATGAAGGTATACAATGTAAAAGTTTATGCCACTTCCAGCTTGTAAAATCCTTCCTTTAATTTTATATAAACTTGTCCAACCTTGGCAATTTCTAAGAACCTGAATGTCTAAACCCAACTAATAACTGTTTTACATTTATGTAGCCTCCTATGAGTAAGTAGAACATTGTTTTTAACAACCGGAGCACAGAACCCAGAGTTTTAAAGTTCTTTGAATAAGAGAACTCTCTTATTTAGTACTCTCTTATAATGCTACAACTTTTCTTCTAAAATTTCTATCAAAACCAAATACACATGTCCTTGTATATATTTTCCAACTGAACAACATACTCATTTTAATCACAATACCACTAGAAACAACTAGTCCAAGTTAACTCAATACATATACACTTTCCTTTCAATGATCATATTTTAGCTGTCAATGATCTAAGACTATAAATCAACGTGTGTATGTGTGTGTGTGTGTGTGTGTGTGTATGTGTGCTCAGTCACGGGCAACTCTTTGAGACCCCATGGACTGCAGTGCACCAGGCTCCTCTTCCATGGGATTCCCCAGGCAAGAATACTAGAGTGGGCTGTCATTTCCTACTCCAGGGGATCTTCCTGACCCGGGGAAAAAACTCAAGTCTCTTGTATCTCCTGCATTGACACATGGACTCTTTACCACTGTGCCACCTGTAAAGCCCTATAAATCAATGTAGTTCAGGTTAAAAACAAACAAACAAATAAAAACTGCATTAGGCATTCTTTTGACCTACTTCTCAGCATCTCCACTAGAGACTATTATATACACCTGCTGCTTATGATGATCCCTGGTTAGGTATTCTTCTTCCTCAACTCAAGACTGGTTTCCAGGAGGGAAGGATTGGGGAGGAATAGTTAAGAAGTTTGAGATCGACACGTACATACTACTATTTAAAATGGACAGCCAACAAGGTACAGCATATGGAACTCTGCTCAATGATATGTGGCAGCCTGGATGTGGGTGGCAGTTTGGGGGAGAATGGATATATGTATAGGTATGGCTGAGTTCTTTTGCTGCCAACCTGAAATTATCACAACATTGGTTAATTTACTGTGAAAGTGAAAAGTTAAAGTGTTAGTTGCTCAGTCAAATCTGACTCTTTGTGATCCCATGGACTGAAGCCCACCAGGCTCATCTGTCCATGGAATTCTCCAGGCAAGAATACTGGAGTGGGCAGCCATTCCCTTCTCAAGGGGATCTTCCTGACTCAGGGACTGAACCTGGGTCTCCTGTATTGCAGCCACTAGGGAAACCCAATACTCAAATATGAAAAATAATAATAATAATAAAAAGACAAAATCTTATTGTCTTGATTCTTCTCTTTTTCTCACCCCACTTTTGTACTATATCTTATTAGTCTCCTATTTCTTTTGTATCTACCATTGAAATATCCTTCTAAAAGGTCTTTCCCTATTTTCACAATCACTTCCCTAGATAGAAACTCTAATGTTTTCTCTATAACTAGTGTTTTAAAGAGTCTTCTTGACATCAATTTCTTTACTCCCTAATTTACTCTCCCAATCCTCCTCTGCACTATAAGCTTTCTGAAACAAATTTAAACATCATGATTTCTTGCTTACAGAACTTCTGATGGCTCTGGTGGATTTTAGAATAAAGTCCAGACTCCTCAGCCTTTCTTATATTTTTGTCAGTTTCTTCCAAGAACATTTGGAGAAAGCCCCTCTATATGAATATATTCTGCTTTCTTTAACTTCAGTTTCTTAGCATTGAAACAGACTTCCTTCCTTCCAAATATAGTGAATTTCTATTTCTTTTCTAAAATTCAGCTGTAATATAACCCCTTTATATTGTAAGACACCCCAACATATCAGTCAGAATTTACTATATCTTTTGTCATCACACTGTATTTTGTTTTTATACATCTCTCAAATATACCTTTAGCAGTAGAGTAAATTGTCTTCACCCCAAGATATTTAGGAACCAGATCAGTTTTAATCATCACTGAATTCCCAATACCTAGAATAGTGACCAAAACCTGGAAGATTAAATAAAAAACCATTTCTCATGCCAGGATACAACTCTCTAAATATTCACAATAAGCAATTTACAAATAAAGTTTATTTGCACACAGACCAGTATCAATCACTTGGGAAAACAACTGCACAAAAAAATGCAGGAGAAATGAAACTAAATTTATTTTGCATACAATCCTTCCCTCAGAATAAAAACTAGGGCAAATAACGGGATTTATCTAGCTTCTAAAGCTCCTGGATTTGGACTCACTGGGTCAAACAAAGGCTGTCTTCACTTGGTGTTTTCCAATTTAGAGTTGCTTATCCTTTGGGTTTTCCAATGTGTGGATCTGACCCCTAGTTTATAGAAAAGATAATTCCCTTTCATTATTGTTCATTAATAGCAGTATTGTTATTGTTAACAGAATGACTTGTCAGTGTACTCTCATTGAAATATTGCTAAGCAATTGATGAAGGAATATGACTAAATTCTTCCTCCATATACAATGACCACAAAATATGTCCATCTTGTATTTTATAGCCTGGGTAAAGAGAAAACATTTATGTATTTCATTTGTAAATTTTGGTCAGTTTGCTCTCCCAGTTAGGTTTCTCAAGAAGTAGACGTCTATATAGGGACTTGAAAATAGGATACTTATTAGGGGATGCTCCTAGAATTAAACACCTAAAGGTGGGAGACAGGACTGAGCAGAGGGACAATCTGATCAACGATGCAGTCCAAAGAAAGACTTCAACAAACTCTATGTGGTACTCTGAAGATGTGACAGGCTTTCATAGTCATTTCCATTTGGATCAAGGACACCTGGCCTTTATATGCTCTGTGATGATCAATCATTGGATGCAGACTTCTTAGAAAAATATATGACCTTGAGCCAGGCAGGTTTTGTTTTTTGTTTTTTTTTTTTTAATTCCTGAAAGTAATCTGGGTGGTACATCAACCACAGTTAAATTTTTATTTGTTTTCATTCTGTACTTGTTTTTCCATTATCCACATATCTATCTTAAAGTATTAAGGTAAGATAAGAAAAAGTCTAAAGCTAAAACATTTAGCAATATTATAAGAACTTTGCTATTATAATTATTACGAGTTATACAATTTGATACATTAATTTAAAATGACATTTAAATCTTTATAGCACACTCATTTTATGTTCAATGTGACACACATGGATTCATTGTTAAATTTCTACAAAATAAATTAGTTCATAGTCAACTTAAAAAAAATGGGTTAAAAACTGAAGCATTTCTAAGTTACAACTCAGTAAGAGATGTCCTTAATATTCATTAAAGGATCACTGTAATAAAACAAAATATTGTCTTTTTCTTTTAAAAAAAATAAGTGACATACAAAAGCAAAATGGAACACTATAGACTATCAGTTGATTTTATATGATACTGAACCACAGAGAGATGAACTAATATAACAAAATGACAAATAATACTTGATAATGGAATACAGCACTTTAAAATGAGGAGGCTGAAACGTGGAAGATTAAGCACAAGAAGAAGCATATTAAGACAACATCAGTTCAGTTGCTCAGTTGTGTCCGACTCTGCAACTGCAGCATGCCAGGCTTCCAACTTCCGGAGCCTACTCTGACTCATGTCCATCGTGTCGGTGATGGCATCCAACCATCTCATCCTCTGTCGTCCCCTTCTCCTTCTGCCTTCAGTCTTTCCCAGCATCAGGGTCTTTTCCAATGAATCTGTTCTTTGCATCAGTTGGCCAAAGTATTGGAGTTTCAGCTTCAACATCAGTCCTTCCAAAGAGTATTCAGGATTGATTTCCTTTGGGATTGACTAGTTGGATCTCCTTGCTGTCCAAGAGACTCTCAAGAGTCTTCTCCAACACCACAGTTCAAAATCACCTATTCTTTGGTGCTCAGCTTTCTTTATAGTCCAACTCTCACATCCATACATGACTACTGGAAAAACGATAGCTTTGACTAAGACCGACATTTGTCAGTAAAGTAATGTCTCTTCCTTTTAATATGCTGAATAGGTTGGTCATAGCTTTTCTCCCAAGGAGCAAGCATCTTTTAATTTCATGGCTGCAGTCACCATCTGCAGTGATTTTGGAGCCCCCCCAAAATAAAGTCTCGCATTGGTTCCATTGTTTCCCCATCTCTTTGCCATGATGTGACCAGATCCCATGACCTTAGTTTTCTGAATGTTGAGTTTTAAGCCAGCTTTTTCACTCTCCTCTTTCACTTTCATCAAGAGGCTCTTTAGTTCATCTTCACTTTCTGCCATAAGGGAATATCACATTTCCTCAATTTTAAAATGTGACTTTTCACATTATATCACCCCTGAAATTAGGATTGAATTTAGAATTAATAGAGGGTCAATTAATTGGATTTTTTTTCTTTCATAGCGACAAAAAATAGTATATCTTATAACAGAGATCATCCTGGATTTGATGAAATATGGTATGGGTTTCAAAACTGATAAATGTTAAAATAATTGAATAGGTCTGATAAATTTATAAATGACTCTTATTTATAGTCCTGAGGTTTATGTGGTGGTCAGTTGACTGTAACACAAGATATGGTGGTGGTGGTTAGTTGCTAAGCAGTGCCCAACACTTTTGCGACCCTATGGACTATAGCCCACCAGGCTCCTCTGTCCATGGGAATTCCCAGGCAAGAATACTAGAGTGGCTGTTATTCCTTCTTCAGGAGATCCTCCCAACCTGGGGATTGAACCCATCTCTAGCATTGACAGGGAGATTCTTTACCACTGCCAGTTTTGTGGATTCTTTCTCCACATCCTTCACCACCAGCAAAGCCCAAATCAAGATAAAGTTTTTCATATAAGAATTGCTATGAAATAATTGTTAGGCTTTCAGGATGCCTTAGATAAAGTTATATGGTTCAATTATACTATCATTAATATTGGTCTTTACCATTATATTTTATGTGCAGATATATCACATATATTGTCAGGAAGGGAAAAAGTATATCTGTCTACTATTGCTCTAGTTTTAGAAGGCATTTTCTGTCATTCTTCCTGCTGGGTCTTGATAGTGAAAAGGAATGTCTCATAATGCCTATTCAAAATTGTGAATAAGAATAAATTTTGTTTATTTTTATCTTACTCTATGTTTTTCAAACACATCTTAGCTATAATATGGTATTCACAAAAGATAAGATTATTATTCTTGTATTACACAACTCAGAAAATAATGCATTCTCCATTTTTGGCCTTACTGTAATATGTTTTATTATGAATTGATGATTTTATGACTTCAAACAAATCTCTTTATTTAAAGTTTTACTTCTGCACCCTTAAATTACTCCCACTACCCTCCGACCCCCCACATGCATACCGGTAACCATTAGTTTGTTCTATATATCTGTTGAGTCTGTTCTTTATTGTTATATTCATAAGTTTGTTGTATTTTTTAGATTCCACATATAACTGATATCATACAGTACTTGTCATTCTCTGACTTATTTCACTTAGCATAATGCCCTCCAAGTCCATCTATGTTGCTGCATATGCAAACTTCTGTTATTTTTTTAAATAACTGATTAGTATTCTGTTGTGTATGTGTTGGTGTGTGTGTACAACAGCTTCTTTATCCCTTAATCTATTGATGGACACTTAGGTGGCTCCCACATCCTCGTAGTTGTAAACGCTGCTATTATGATCACTGGGGTGCACATACCTTTTCCAACTAGTATTTTTGTTGTTTTGTATATATAGGCAGCAGTGGAATTGCTGGGTCATATAGTAGTTTTGTTTTTCTTTTTCTGAGAAACCTCCATATTGTCTTTCACAATGGCTACATCAACCTACATTCCCACCAACATTATACAAGACTTCCCTTTTCTCCACATCCTCGCAACATTTGTTATTTGTGTTCTTCTTGATGATAGGCATTCTGACAGGTGTGAGGTGATATCTCATTGTGGTTCTGATTTGCATTTTCCTGATGATTAGTGATGCTGAGCATCTTTCCACGTGCCTGTTGGCCATCTGCATTTCCTCTTTGGAAAAATGTTTATTCAATTCTTCTGCTCATTTTTTAATCAGGTTGTTTGTTTCTTTCCATGTTGAGTTGTATGAACTGTTTAAATATGTTAGAATATTAATCCCCTATCTGTCGTATCATTTGCAAATATTTTCTCCCATTCAGCGGGCTGTCTTTTCATTTTGTCAATGGTTTCCTTTGCTGTGCAAAAGCTTTTAAGTTTAATCTGGTTCCATTTGTTTATTTTGGCTTTTATTTCCTTTACTTTAGAGGATAGATTCCCCCCCCCACCACCAAAAATAAAATAAAAATGCTGTGATTTATGTCAAAGAGTGGGCTGCTTATGTGTTTCTTCTAGGAATTTCACATTACCTGATCTTAATATTTAGATCTTTAATCCATTTTTAGTTTATTTTTGTATATGGTTTTAATGAATGTTCTTTCATTCTTTTACATTCTTTGTTTTTCTTCATAATATTTCTAATTTAAATAAGTGAGAATTCTTTTCAGAATCAGACATATATTGTATATATTTACCTGACATTTCTAAATTCAAATTTAAGAACAAAATATGGACAATGATTGAGCTTAAAATATTACAGTTTTAATTAATTTAATCCCCAACAGATATGACATTTGAACCATGGAATAAAATGAGTTAAAATTTTTCTCTGAAAATTACATTTAAACAATTTTATATTTTTTAAAACATAATATTTCAAGCTACCAAACATTTAGAAGAAGCTTAATAAATATTTATTCATACAAGTTAGAAACCCACCATATTAGCATTAAAATTGATAATAATCTAGACAGCAAAGAAGTGGTACAGCTTTGATGAATTTTTCAAGGAAGTTTGGTTTCTCTCTGTTATACCAAACAGCATGCTTACCTGTAGTGTTATAGCAAATAGGCAACTCAGTCTAATGAGGGAGACTAGTTTTCTCTAAAGTCTGTGTTACCAAAAAAGCTTAAGACAACTGTCCTCTAAACATGACACAAAGTGACAACAGAGATTATAGAAGATTTTATACTGGAATTATAATAATTATTATGTAAACAATAGCTTCTCCCTCCATTCCACACTAAGACTCTGAGCTTTCAGGCACAGTTAAAAAAAAAAGAAAATCATTTCAGCAGTGTCAAGCTGTGAAGCATCTAGAGCTCATCTGCATATCCTAATTTTCATCCAAATTTTTATGGTGCTGACCATCTGGATGAATGAATGCTACAGATGACTACCCAGGTCCTTTCAACAGAAGCTAAAGTTATGCCTGCTGCTATGGAAAAAATATATTTTGGTTGATCCTTAGGAAGTCAATTTGTCAACATGCTGAAAAGTGGAAATGTGCCTGGGTATGTTCTGTATAGAATTTCCCTTCTACATATTAATTTATGTTTCTATAAACTTTATAAATAAGACTTCAGTTCCTGATTACTGGTAAGGAGATTCGAAAAACTAAGATTGGAGTCAGAGTACAGTACTTGGGTTTAAGTCAAATTTTAACACTTTTCCTGTTTTTTGTTTGTTTGGTGTGTGTGTGTACATGTGTGTGAGACAGAGAGAGAGAGAAAAAAACTCTTAACTCTCTAAACTCAAGGATGCTCATCTTTTCATAGGGATAATAATATGTAGTTGACAAATTGTTATAACATTCGAATCAAACAAGATAAGGAAGACAAAGCAGTTGTTTGTTTATAAAGACTAATAACAGTGAAACGAATTTGTAAGGCTGATTGAGAAACAGAGAAGGCCAGCCTAGAATCAGAAAGTCATAGAAGAAAACTTAGAGAAACAGGTTTTTGACATTAATCTTGGCAATGATTATTTTTTTGATATTATACTGAAAGCACAAGCAATAAAAGCAAAAATCAACAAGTGAAATTATATCAAAGATAAACTACAATATAGAAAGAAAGGATCAGCAGACTGAATTGGCAATCTACATAAGAAAATACTTGCAAACCATAGATCATATCCGGTGTTAATACCCAAAATATGGACTTCCCAGGTGGCTCAGCGGTAAAGAATGTGCCTGCCAAGCAGGAGACACCTGTCAAGCAGGAGACATGGGTTTGATCTGGGTCAGGAAGATCCACTGGAGAAGGAAATGGCAACCCTCTCCAGTATTCTTGCCTGGGAAATCCTATGGACAGAGGATCCTGGGGGCTATAGTTCATAGAGTTGCAAAGAGTTGGATATGACAGCAACTAAGAAGCAGCAACAACATCCAAAATATATGAAGAGCTCATACAATTCAATAGCAAAAAAGCAAAACAAAAGAAAACAAAACAGGCAGAGAATCTGAAAAGACATTTTTCCAAAGCAGATACACAGAAGACCAACAGGTACATGAAAAAAAGCTCAGCATTACTACCCTTCAGAAAAATGCAAATCCAAACCACAATGAGATATCGCCTCACACCTGTTAGAATGACTGTTATAATAAAGATAAGAGATAAGTGTTGGAGAAGATGTGAAGGGGGCCCTTGTGCACTCTTAGTACAACTACAGTAGAAAACAATTTGGAGGTTCCTTGAGAGGTTAAAAATAAAACTACCACATGATCCATCAATCCTACTTCTGGGTTTATATCTAAAGGATATGAAATTACTACCTCAAAGAGATAGCTTTACTTCCATGTTCTCTGCAATTTTACCTACTATAACCAAGACATGGCTATTCATCCATTGATGGATGAATAAATTTAAGAAATATACCATATATGCACAGAAACACCCTCACAATGGAAGGCTATTCAACGATAAAAAGAAGGAAATCCTGACATTTGCAACCACATGGATGGACCCTGTGTACACTGTGTTGAGTGAAATAAGTTAAAGAAAGACAATATTGTATGGTCTCACTTATATATGGAATGAAAAAACAGCCAAACTCATAGAAATGGAGTAGAATGGCAGTTGCTAGGGTTTGAGGAGTGGAAGAAATTCAGAGATATTGTCCAAGGCTACAAATTTCCAGTTATAAGATGAATATGCTCTGAGGATCTAATATTCAGCACTGCAACTATAGTTAACACTTTACAGTTGACCCTTGAACAACTTGGTGATTAGGGGCACTGACTCCATGTGCAGAAGGAAATCTGAATAGCACTTTACAATATGCCCTCCACGTCTGAGGTTCTTCACCTGCAATTCAACTAACTGAGGATCACGTGGTACTATCAGTTCAGTTCAGTCGCTCAGCTGTGTCCAACTCTTTGTCACCCCATGGACTGCAGCACGTCAGGCTTCCCTGTCCATCACCAACACCTGAAAATTGCTCAACTCATGTCTATCCAATCGGTGAGGCCATACAACCATCTAATCCTCTGTCATCCCCTTCTCCTCCTGCCTTCAATCTTTCCCAGCATCAGTGTCTTTTCCAATCAGTGAGTTCTTTTCATCAGATGGCCAAAATATTGGAGTTTCAGCTTCAGCATCAGTCCTTCCAATGAATATTCAGGACTGATTTCCTTTAGGATTGACTGGTTTGATATCCTTGCTGTCCAAGGACTCTCAAGAGTCTTCTCCAATGCCACAGTTCAAAAGCATCAATTCTTCAACACTCAACTTTCTTTATGGTCCAACTCTCACATCCCTACATGACAACTAGAAAAACCATAGCTTTGATTAGAGGAAGCTTTGTTAGCAAAGTCATGTCTCTGCTTTTTAATATGCTGTCTAGGTTGGTCATAGCTTTTCTTCCAAGAAAAAAGCATCTTTTAACTTCATGGCTGCAGTCACCATCTGCAGTGATTGTGGAGCCCAAGAAAATGAAGTCTCTCACTGTTTCCACTGTTTCCCCATCTGTTTGCCATGAAGTGATGGGACTGGATGCCATGATCTCAGTTTTTTGAATGCTGAGTTTTAAGTCAGTTTTTCACTGTCCTCTTTCACTTTCAAGAGACTCTTTAGCTCCTCTTTGCATTCTGCCATAAGGGTGGTGTCATTTGTGTATCTGAGGTCATTGATATTTTTCCCAGCAATCTTGATTCCAGCTTGTACTTCATCCATTCCATCATTTTACATGAAGTACTCTGCACATTAGTTAAATAAGTAGGGTGACAATATACAGCCTTGATGTACTCCTTTCCCAATTTGGAACAGGTTCCTTATTCCATGTCTGGTTCAAACTGTTGCTTCTTGACATGCATACAGATTTCTCAGGAGGCAGGTAAGCTGGTCTGGTATTCCCATCTCTTTAAGAATTTTCCAGTTTGTTGTGATCCACACAGTCAAAGGCTTTAGCATAGTCAATGAAGCAGAAGTAGATTTTTTTTTTTCCCTGAAATTCTCTTGCTTTAACAATGATTCAACAGATGTTTGCAATTTGATCTTTGGTTCCTCTACCTTTTCTATATCCAGCTTGAACATGTGGAAGTTCTTGGTTCACGTACTGTTGAAGCCGAGTTTGGAGAATTTTCAGCATTACTTTGCTAGTGTGTGAGATGAGTGCAACTGTGCAGTAGTTTGAACATTCTTCAGTATTGCCTTTCTTTGGGATTAGAATGAAAACTGACATTTTCCAGTCCTGTGGCCACTACTGAGTTTTCCAAATTTGCTGGCATATTGCATGAAGCACTTTCACAGCATCATCTTTTAGAACATGAAATAGCTCAGCTGGAATTCCATCACCTCCACTAACTTTGCCCACTTGACTTTGCACTTTAGGAAGCTTGGCTCTAGGTGAGTGATCACACCATCCTGGTTATATGGGTCAATATAATCTTTTCTGTATAGTCCTTTTGTGTATTCTCCCCACCTCTTTTTAATATCTTAATACTATAGTACATATTTATTGAAAAATTATTCACACATGAATGGACTTGCACGGTTCAAACTTGTGTCTTTCAAACACCAACTGTATTATATACCTGAAAGTTACTAAGAGACTAGGTCTTAAATATTCTCACCAAAATATGTAATTATGTGCAGTGATGACATGTTAATAAACCTTATTTTGTAATCATTTTGCAATATATACATATGTGTGTGTGCATGTGTAGCAAATCATCACTTTTTACACTTTAAATGTACATAAAATCATGTTACTTATATCTCAATAAAGCTGAGAGGAAAAAGAAAATAAAGGACAAATAAATGTCCAGTGAAAAGCAGAACACAAATACTAAAATTAAGCATATTTAAAATCATAAATAACTGTTGGAACTAACTTATTCAAATACATATAAAAATTCAGAAGAATTAAGCAACATTCTAGACAAATAAGTTATCAAATTTGACTTATGAAAAAGAAAATCTGACTATCCCTAGTACTGTCAAATAATATAAATATGATGAAGAAATCCAAATAGACTTTTAAAAAAACTTAGGATTTTACTTAATCAGGAAAATACAAATTAAAAAGCTGTTTCTCTACAGATGTTAATATTTTATAACTTCAAATAATAATAAGGACTTGAAGTAATGGAAACACTGATAATGGTAAAAGTATAAGTTTGTGCAAGCAATTTTCAGAGGAAATTCTATTAATACTTAGTAACATGAAACAGGTACCTATTATCCAAGGCAGCAACTTTACTTGTAGACAACCTCCCTAGAGGAAATCTTGTACATGATTACAAGGGGACATGAGACAGAATGTCTTGCTGCCGTACTGTATATAAGATCAACATGGTACAACTTGAAGTCTTTCAGTCAGAGAATAGACAATTAACCTTATGTTTATTCATTCAATTCAATATTATACAGCAATCAAACCACATTTTCATATTAACATGGGCAAGTCTCAAAAATAGCACACTGACTAAAAGAGTAGGTTGAGAAAATATGCATACCTCATTATGCCATTTCTCTACATTTTCAATATAAAAAACATCCACACACACTGTTTTGTATATAATTCACATCAACTTCTAGATAGTTACTTTTGTATGTATCTTTATCTATAGGATATAAAGCAAGTAAGATAAATACTAACGTTGTTAAATCTTAGATTATGTGTCTGTCATATTATGACTAATATTCTGCTTGATTAGATGGTTATGTAATTTAAAAGAAAATCAATTTTTATAAGAAAAATATAAGAATAGCCATAAGAATCATTGATGAATACTCATATGAAGTAAGAGAATGTAAATCATAATATGAAGCTTACTCCTAGTATACAGTAGTAGCCTCTAAATTTAATTTCCTCTTAGAAGTAAATAAGATTCCTCTGATAAATGGCTCATTCCAAGGTCCAAGTCAAAAAATGTACAAAATGATCCTACCATATAATTTTGTATGAGAATGTAGGTTAACATAATAGAGTATAGGGGCCATGTGATACAAAGGCAAGATCCTTCCAGTTATATTACATACAATAGTGAGTTAGATGGTGAACAAAAGCCATTGGAACACATTTTAAAAATTATGTTTGTTTTTTTAAAGAAGTTTTATTAAAACTTCTTATTTATTAAAACTTCCAAGAAAGATGATTTTATCTCTCAATTCTCCCTCATCCAAATCCCTGAATAATGCTCAAAAAAGGTAAGGAATTAGCAAACCTAATTTGACTCACACTAAACTATGTCTTCCAATCTAGATCTTATTAGTAATTTTGTTAGAACTCCATTTACATTAGATTTTGTTTGTTTGCTTAAGTTTTCAATTGACTAAAAACATATTTATTGGGCCATGCATCTATCAGTATGTTTTTGCTAAGGTTCCATGAATAAAATATCATTCTCAAGAAAGGCAGCAGACTCTTCACCTGCAACCCATCACAAAAAGAATAATGACAAAGAGGAAGTATCTTCAGACCAAAAGAGCAGCTTAAATTCTTTCCAAACTATTTCAATTGCCACCATGGTAGCCTCTTTATTACACCAGTGAAAGCTTAAATTTAAAAAGTGATTTACACATATTAAAAGCTCTACTAGGTTTGGAATACTGACAGCAACAACAAAAATGGGATACCCAGAGAAAGTTATACATCACTGGACCATTTGGTTTCAAAATAAGCTCATTCAAGAACAGTTCAGTTCAGTCACTCAGTCCTGTCCAACTCTTTGCAACCCCTTGAACCACATCATGGCAGGCCTCCCTGTCCATCGCCCACTCCCAGAGTCCACCGAAACCCATGGCCATTGAGTTGGTGATGCCATCCAACCACCTCATCCTCTGCCATCCCCTTCTCCTCCTGCCCTCAATCTTTCCCAGAATCAGGCTCTTTTCAAATGAGTCAGCTCTTCTCATTAGGTGGCCAAATACTGGAGTTTCAGCTTCAACGTCAGTCCTTCCAGTGAACACCCAGGACTGATCTCTTAGGATGGACTGGTTGGATCTCCTTGCAGTCCAAGGGACTCTCAAGAGTCTTCTCCAACACCACAGTTCAAAAGCATCAATTCTTTGGCGCTCAGCTTTCTTCACAGTCCAAGTCTCAAATCCATACATGACCACTGGAAAAACCATAGCCTTGACTAGATGGACCTTTGTTGGCAAAGTAATGCCTCTGCTTTTGAACATGCTATCTAGGTTGGTCATAACTTTTCTTCCAAGGAGCAAGTGTCTTTTAATTTCATGGCTGCAGTCATCATCTGCAGTGATTTTGGAGCCCAGAAAAATAAAGTCAGCCACTGTGTCCACTATTTCCCCATCTATTTGCCATGAAGTGATGGGACTGGATGCCATGACCTTAGTTTTCTGAATGTTGAGCTTTAAGCCAACTTTTTCACTCTCCTCTTTCACTTTCATCAAGAGGCTCTTTAGTTCTTCCTCACTTTCTGCCACAAGGGTGGTGTCATCTGCATATCTGAGGTTATTGATATCTCTCCGGGCAATTTTGATTCCATATTGTGCTTCCTCCAGCCTGTGCTTCCTCCAGCCCAGCATTTCTCATGATGTACTCTGCATATAACTTAAAAAAGCAGGGTGACAATATACATTTTTGATGTACTCCTTTTCCTATTTGGGACCAGTCTGCTGTTCCATGTACAGTTCCAACTGTTGCTTCCTGACCTGCACACAGACATCTCAGGAGGCAGGTCAGGTGATCTGGTATTCCCATCTCTTTCAGAGTTTCCACAGTTTATTGTGATCAATACAGTCCAAAGCTTTAGCATAGTCAATAAAGCAGAAATAGATGTTTTTCTGGAATTCTCTTGCTTTTTTGATGATCTAGCAGATGTTGGCAATTTGATCTCTGGCTTCACTGCCTTTTCTAAATCCAGCTTGAACATCTGGAAGTTCATGGTTTGTGTATTGCTGAAGCCTGGCTTGGAGAATTTTGAGCATTACTTTGCTAGCATGTGAGATGAGTGCAATTGTGCAGTAGGTTGAGCATTCTTTGGGATTGCCTTTCTCTGGGATTGGAATGAAAACGGACCTTTTCCAGTCCTGTGGCCACTGCTCAGTTTTCCAAATTTGCTGGCATATTGAGTGCAGCACTTTCACAGCATCATCTTTCAGGATTTGAAATAGCTCAACTGGAATTCCATCACATCCACTAGCTTTGGTCGTAGTGATGCTTTCTAAGGCCCACTTGACTTCACATTCCAGGATGTCTGGCTCTAGGTGAGTGATCACACCATTGTGATCATCTGGGTTGTGAAGATATTTTTTGTAGAGTTCTTCTGTGCCTTCTTGCCACCTCTTCTTAATATCTTCTGCTTCTGTTAGGTCCATACCATTTCTGTCCTTTATTGAGCCCATCTTTGCATGAAAAGTTCCCTTGATATCTCCAATTTTCTTGACGTGATCTCTAGTTTTTCCCATTCTATTGTTGTCCTCTATTTCTTTGTATTGATTGCTGAGAAAGGCTTTCTTATCTCCCCTTGCTACTCTTTGGAACTCTGCATTCAAATGGGTATATCTTTCCTTTTCTCCTTTGCTTTTCCCTTCCCTTCTTTTCATAGCTATTTGTAAGGCCTCATCAGACAGCCAGTTTGCTTTTTTGCATTTCTTTTTCTTGGGGATGGTCTTGATCCCTGTCTCCTGTACAATGTCTGGAACCTCCATCCATAGTTCATCAGGCACTCTCTCTGTCAGATTTAGTCCCTTAAATCAATTTCTCACTTCCACTGTAGTCATAAGGGATTTGATTTAGGTCATACCTGAATGGTCTAGTGGTTTTCTCCACTTTCTTCAATTTAAGTCTGAATTTGGCAACAAGGAGTTCATGATCTGAGCCACACTCAGCTCCCAGTCTTGTTACTGCTGACTGTAGAGAGCTTCTCCATCTTTGGCTGCAAAGAATATAATCAATCTGATTTCAGCATCGACCATATGGTGATGTCCATGTGTAGATTCTTCTCTTATGTTGTTGGAAGAGGGTGTTTGCTATGACCAGTGCATTCTCTTGGCAAAACTCTATTAGCCTTTGCCCTGCTTCATTCTGTACTCCAAGGCCAAATTTGCCTGTTACTCCAGGTGTTTCTTACTTACTACTTTTGCATTCCAGTCCCCTACTACAAAAAGGACATCTTTTTTGAATGTTAGTTCTAGAAGGTCTTGTAGATCTTCATAGAACTGTTCAACTTCAGCTTCTTTAGTGTTACTGGTCAGGGCATAGATTTGGATTATGGTGATATTGAATGGTTTGCCTTGGAAACGAACAGAGATCATTCTGTCATTTTTGAGATTACATCCAAGTACTGGATTTCAGACTCTTTTGTTGACTATGATGGCTACACCATCTCTTCTAAGGGAGTCCTGCCCATAGTAGTAGATATAATGGTCATCTGAGTTAAATTTACCCATTCCAGTCCATCTTAATTCAGTGATTCCTAGAATGTCGATATTCACTCTTGTCATCTCCTGTTTGACCACTTCCAATTTGCTTTGATTCATGGACCTAACATTCCAGGTTCCTATGCAATATTGCTCTTTACAGCCTCGAACCCTGCTTCCATCAACAGTCCCATTCACAACTGGGTGTTGTTTTTGCTTTGGCTTCATCCCTTCATCCTTTTGGAGTATTTCTCCACTGATCTCCAGTAGCATATTGGGCACCTACCGACCTGGGGACTTCATCATTCAGTGTCCTATCTTTTTGCCTTTTCATACTGTTCATGGGATTCTCAAGGCAAGGATACTAAAGTGGTTTGCCATTCCCTTCTCCACTGGACCACATTTTGTCACATTCAAGCACAACCTTGGCCTAAACCCCCACCTCCCTTCATAGTTAGAGACTATCTTTAAATTTTACTTAAGTTTATAGTCTAAATGGAAAGTCCAGACTCAAAAGAGTGGGTCAAAAAGAGAGAGAGAGAAAAAAAAAAAGTTTCTACTAATTCGCAAACTCTGCCTTTGGAAATCTAGTTTGTCTAAGGTTCAGCCTTCATGAGTAAATTCCATCCTTCTTTAGGGTACAATCCATTCCAGTGAACCCCATAAACACTGACTGAATCAATGGGTTTAGCATGATGGGTTTAACTAACATATTCAGTTATTATATATTATCACTATAAATATCCAATGCATTCTAAGTCAATACACATAGAATTTAGAGTTAACTTTATTCTCATTCCAGTGACCACATAGATTTTACGCAAGCCCTATAATCTTAGTAAAAACAGAAATGGTTAAAGAAATCCACCCACCCATTTGTGTTTTGGAAAAAAGACTTATATAATGAACTGTTGTTCAGTCACTAAGTTGTGTCTTACTCTTTGCGACCTCATGGACTGCAGCATGCCAGGCTTCCCTGCCCTTTACCATTTCCAAGAGTTTCTCAAACTCACATCCATTGAGTCAGTAATGCCATCCAACCATCTCATACTCTATGGTCCTTTTCTTCTGCCCCCAATCTTTCCCAGTATCAGGTTCTTTTCCAATGAGTTGGCTCCTCACATCAGGTGGCCAAAGTATTGGGAGCTTCAGCTTCAGCATCAGTCCTTCCAATGAATATTCATGGTTGACTTCCTTTAGGATTGACTGCTTTGATCTCCATGATGTCCAAGGGACTCTCAAGAGTATTCTCCAGCACCACAATTTGAAAGCATTAATTCTTTGGTGCTCAGTCTTCTTTATGGTCCATCTCTCACATCCATACATGACTACTGGAAAAACCATAGCTTTGACTATAGAGACCTTTGTTGGCAAAGTGATGTCTCTGCTTCTTAATATGCTGTCCAGGTTTGTCATAGCTTTTCTTTCAAGGAGCAAGTGTCTGATTTCATGGCTGCAGTCAAGATTTTGGAGCCCCAAAAATAAAATTTGCCACTGTTACCACTGTACACGCTACTATATTTAAAATGTCTAACCAACAAGGTCCTACTGTATAGCACAGAGAACTCTGCTCAATGTTATGTGGCAGACTGGAAGGGAGTGGAGTTTGAGGGAGAATGGGTACACGTATATGAATGGCTGAGCCCCTTCTCTGTTCACCTGAAACTAACACAACATTGTTATTCAGTTATACCCCAATACAAGATAAAAAGCTTTTTAAAGGTGGTTGACTAGTTTCCCAGCACCACTTAGTAAAGAGATTATCTTTTCTCCATTCTATATTTCTGCCTCCTTTGTCATAGTTAAGTTGTCCATAGCTGCATGGATTTATCTCTGGCCTTTCTATTTTGTTCCATTGATCCATATTTCTGTCTTTGTGCCAGTACCATACTGTCTTGACAACTGTAGCTTTGTAGTATAGTCTGAATTCAGGCAGGGTGATTCCTCCAGTTCCCTTCTTATTTCTTAGAATTGCTGGCTCTTCGAGGTTCTTTTGTATCTCCATACAAATTTTGAAATTATTTTTTTCTAGCTCTGTGAAAAATACCACTGTTAGCTTGATAGGGACTGCATTGAATCTATAGATTGCTTTGGGTTATATACTCATTTTCAATGTATTGATTCTTCTAATCCATGAATATGGCATATTTATGAAACTAGAACACTTTCTAACACTAGAAACAAAAATAAACTCAAAATGGTTTGAAGATCTAAATGTAAGACCAGGAACTATAAAACTCTTAGAGGAAAACATAGGCAAAACACTCTCTGACATAAATCACAGCAGGATCCTCTCTGACCCACCTCCCAGAGTAATAGAAATAGAAGCAAAAATAAACAAATGGGACGTAATTAAACTTAAAAGCTTTTGCACAACAAAGGAAACTATAAGCAAGGTGAAAAGGCAGTCTTCAGAATGAGAGAAAAGAATAGCAAATGAAGCAACTGACAAAGAGTTAATCTCAAAAATACACAAGCTGCTCATGCAGCTCAATACCAGAACAATAAATGACCCAATCAGAAAAACAGGCCAAAGAACTAAACAGACATTTCTCCAAAGACATAGAGATGGCTAACAAACACGTGAACAAATGCTCAACATCACTCATTATCAGAGAAATGCAAATCAAAACCACAACGAGGTACCATCTCATGCCGGTCAGAATGGCTGCTATCAAAAAGTCTACAAACAATAAATGATGGAGAGGGTGTGGAGAAAAGAAAACCCTCTTACACTGTTGGTGGGAATGCAAATTAGTACAGCCGCTACAGAGAGCAGTGTGGCGATTCCTTTAAAAAACTGGAAATAGAACTGCCATGCTGCTGCTGCTGCCATATGACCCAGCAATCCCATTGCTGGGCATACACACTGAGGAACTGAAAGAGACACATGTGCCCCAATGTTCACCACAGCACTGTTTACAACAGCTAAAACATGGAAGCAACCTAGATGTCCACTGGCAGACAAATAGATGAGAAAGTTGTGGTATATATACACAATGGAATATTACTCAGCTATTAAAAAGAGCATATTTGAATCAGTTCTAATCAGGTGAATGAAACTGGAGCCTAATATTAGAGTGAAGTAAGTCAGAAAGAAAAACACTAATACAGTATATTAATACATATATATGGAATTTAGAAAGATGATAACGACGATCCAATATGTGAGACAGCAAAAGAGACACAGATATAAAGAACAGACTTTTGGACTCCGTAGGAGAAGGCAAGGGTGGGATGATTTGAGATAATAGCATTGAAACATGCATATTACCATATGTGAAATAGATGACCAGTCCAAGTCTGAAGCATGAAATAGAGAACTCAAAGCCAGTGCACTGGGACAACCCAGAGGGATGGGATGGGGAGGGAAGTGGTAGGAGGGGTTTGGGATGAGGGACACATGTACACCCGTGGCTGATTCATGTCAATGTATGGCAAAACCCACCATAATATTGTAAAGTAATTAGCCTCCAATTAAAATAAATTAATTCATTTTTAAAAGTAGACCATTGAATTTAAATAAAGAGTTAAAAAAGAAAGAAACATTCTTTCCTACATAGCTTAGATAAGACTTATGGCTGCTCCCTTTTTACCTGTGGCAATGGTCAGACAGAACTCAAATTCTTTTTACTTTGCCTCATAAATGACTAGCTGAACTGTTTTGTCTCCACCAATCAATCAGAATAAAATGCTTGTTATCAGACTTTCCCCCAGACTATTGGACTTTGGCCTGCTCTCAACCCTAAGCATAAAACTCCAGAGAACAAGCTATACGTGTGCACGCAGTTGCTTCAGTTGTGTCCAACTCTTTGAGACCTTATGGCCTGTAGCCCACCAGGCTCCTCTGTCCATGGGATTCTCCAGGCAAGAATACTGGAGTGGGGGATCTTCCTGACTCAGCAATCACACCTGTGTCTCCTGCATCTTCTGTATTGCAGGTGGGTTCTTTATCCACTGAACCACCTGCGAAGTCCTGAGAACAGGCTGACTTGAGGGTAAAACACTCACTGATCTGCTGTCCAACCACAGGACCCTCATTTATCCCATTTCCGGACATGTGCTTCTTTCTAGCTTTGTTGATTCCTCCCTAAAAAAGAAAAGCCCTTTTCTGAGTAATTTTTGACATGCTTGCAAATCTCCTGGTCAGAGCATATAGCAAAAGTCCTCATCCCCCTATTGCAATAGTGCCTTTTATTCTTCTTACAACAGTTCTGAACAAAGCCTCTCTTTGCCTAAGTCTTGATAAGATTTTTATTTGACCCTGTGGAGCAAACTACTGGTTTCCCCCCAATATTCATTCTCCTCCTTTTCTACAAAGAACTTTGAATTCTTAACTTTGAAATATGTTTGAAATTCTTAACTTTGAAATATGTTTCCTAGGATCCTTTGCAATTAAATGTAGTCATAAACAAAGCCCAGCCAATAATAGGTGAGCACAACTGGCATTCAACTTTCAGAAACCTCAACAACTATGAATAAAGTGCTTTTTTCATACTCTTTTCATATGATTTTTCATCCTGATAATGAAATATGAATACGATGTCTGTGATTGGAGCAGCCATGTAGGACAATGAGATATCAGTCGTATTAAGGAAGGTGGATCAACATAGAATGAGCTACTGTTTGGGGTGCAGGAGGCGGGGCAAGTATTATCACTTTCAGCCAGATCTAAGGTTAATTGAAGCACAACCCTTTAGCTCTCCTTTTCTCCAGAGAAAACCTCTACAAAATGCTAGAAAAAAAGTATTCAAACCCTTGCCACATCAGGGTAAACCTCCCTACTGCATAATTATTTTTAGAACTGTTCTTTTTCAAATCAAGCACAAAGAATTGGAAGTGAAATTACTAGAAACGAACAATGGACAGTCCCTAGAAATTAGAATACATCATCTACTGATTTAAGCCTCTTTTTACAGCCTTTCTGTATTACAGTGTAGTAAATAATTAGAAATAATCAGAACTCAGTGTATATGTGGAACAACTAAAGACAACCCTGCTGAAAAGATGCATATTCCTTGCTTATTAGCTTAGAAATAACAATGTCTTGGTTCAAAAAAAGTATAATCCTGAGATCCCCATCCATTAGACAGTAGTCTTTTCATGCATGATCAACTATGAGCATAAATTTATCACTCCTTAATTAAACCCAAAGAGTTATCCAAGTCACAGGAAAAGTCAAATGCAGCAGAGATGTTGAAGGTAATTTCTCAGTATGCCAAGATCAAAACCAGAAAAAGCATCTGTAGCATTGCAACATCTCAGAGAGTTCCCTTTACATAAGGACACAAAATGACTGAAAGTAATCTGAACATCACTGACTCCTTTCAACCTTTTGCCTTTGAGGTTAAAGTCCCATTAAAATTCATACATGGTTCTTTAGAAAGCATATGCACACAAAAATATACACACATACACATAAAAACATAAACTTGAAAGCCAGAGGTTCTATGGATCTATTTTTGATTTGGATATGTGTTCACAAATTTCACCAGTATTGGTTGAAAGAATATGTATTTAAGTGTGAAAATTCACTGTCAGTATAAATTAAAATATATAAATAGTTGTTTATATAATTTATTATCACAGATTATTAAGTACTTATAGAATAATATTAATTTTATTTTATTTCCCTTTCATGACAGATCTCTTGTGTTTGAATCAACTGTGAGTTCATAAGGAAAGATATGGTAATGAACAAAAAATTAGAAGAATAAGTGAATGATACTATTTAGATCACAAACATATGAACATATTTAATAGCTCTACATCAAAGATTACCTTTGAAAGTGCAAGTTGCTCAGTCATGTCCAACTCTTTGCAACCCCATGGACTATATAGCCCATGGACTTCTCCAGGCCAGAATACTGGAGTGAATAGCCTTTCCCTTCTCCAGGGGATCTTCCCAGCCCAGGGATCAAAGCCAGGTCTCCCACATTGCAGGCGGATACTTTATCAGCTGAGCCACAGGGAAGCCCCAAGGTTACCTTTAACCTCATATGTCTATGGCTAAATAATACAAATTCAAGTTAAAAATGACAGTAATTTCAGCATTCCTAATACCCATTAACTTAAGAATATACCTCCTAATTGATTTTTAAGTAATAAGTAGTTGCTTGATAATCAGAGTTTACTTTTTTTACTTTCATAAGCAACTCTACAACATCACGTCAGTTCTAATTTTCAGTATATCTCACCTAATTAGTGTACTAATGGGAAAAGAAATATACCAATTAAGTCATTGTCCCAGTTATCAAAATTCCATAGGAAAATATTATGTTAATTGGTAATCATTTTTCCCTTGCATTTTAAAAATAAAAAGCACTATCAGTTTTAGAGATAAATCAGAACTACTTACAAATATTAGTACAAGAGCAAAAAAATAATTAACTATAGAGAAATCCATATTTTTTCTTAAGAATTATATAAGTAAAATAATGCCAGTCACTAAAATAAACACACATTTTCATTTATTTCACATTCAGTACTAAGTCAACACAAATGTAAATGGATGGACCATGTGTGAATTACTTCAAAATAATCAAAATTTGAGCCAGTTAATTTATTTTTGGATTCAGAGCAATTAAAAAAGCAAAATAAAAGTCTAAATACACCTCTCCAACCTTCCACCTGCATAAAAGAGAATCACAAAGTCTGCTTTGAATATCCATGTATTAAAAAGTGATCTGTGACAAGTTTCAAAATGAAAATGTTTTATTCATTCATTTTAATCATATCCATTTATATCTATTCATATATGTATATACATTTATCTTAAACTTTATATATTACAAATTAGAGATTATTCAATAAGAAACATGTTTTTTTTTCTTTTTTTTAATTTCATTTAACCTTTTAGATGTCTTAATAGGATCCAAAATTGTATTGGTCTATTTGAAGAAATATCTCCTGACAATTACTATGGTTTCTTTCACCAAATGGAGAAGCGTTAGCTATCTTGAGTCAATAGACCTCAGCTAATTTATAGAAACCTACTGTTAAGAGTGCTTCTTTTTTTTTTTTTTGACAATGTATACAATCTATTACATTTATATGTTGGTGCTGTTATTATCGGACTTTTGCAAGTGAGCTTTGATGTTATAAATACATCCCTTTGATATCCTTGTAGAGTTTACATTAGGTTTTTTTAATATAAATAAAGTATTCAATATCATGATGCAGTGAAAGTAGCCTTTTATCTTGATAACTTTTAGTATTTTAAATGTTTAAATACAAATATTCAGATAGCTTATTGAGACACCCATTCTAGAAGTATGCTTTCAAAACTTATTGCATTAAGCCTTCAAACCTTAAACACTTTTTTCAGACTCTCAGATACCATAGAAGATTCATTCATTCATGCATTTGTAAAACATAGTTTTTTAGGTACTTTGGATAATAAGAAGGCGTAATATGTGTCTTGATAACAATAATTTCATATTTAATGAATTAAGCATGCATTAATTATATACATTAAGCATACAATGAATTAAGCACTAAGCACTACTCTGAGATAAGTTAAGTGTTATGAAAATTAAGAAGGGTCATGTGATGGTTAGGAGTTGTGGTTCTAGAATTACACACTCGAGAGTTATATTCTGATCTAGCTATCCACCAGCTATGGGTTGTAAATTCCTTACTTGTGAAATAAGAATAACAATAAGAAGGATCATTTCATAGTGTTGTTGCACCTTTTAGATTGTTGCAAGGTTTCAATGAAATGAAAAGAAGAAAATAAAAGAATGCTTAGCACAGAGGCTCATACAAAGAAAGCACTCAATACATGATACTTAATAATCTTATAATGACATTTCCCTACAGGAATCAAGGAAGGCTTCCTAGAAGTTCTAGTAGATAATCTGGTCTCTAGCAATTAGCATTATGCCTGAAACGAAAGAATGAATGAGTGGAGGGAACTTTGAGAGAGATAATATTTTAGTATTTCAACTAAAGAATCTGCCTGCAATGCAGGAGACCCTGGTTCAATTCCTGGGTCTGGAAGATCCCCTGGAGAAGGGAAAGGCTACCCACTCCAGTATTCTGGCCTGGAGAATTCCATGGACTGCAGAGTCCACGGGGTTGCAAAGAGTCAGACACGACTGAGCAACTTTCACTTTCACTATGTGAGAAAGAACAGAAATATGAAAGAGCAGGTGCAATGACACAATGAATATTTTCATGAGGCAATATCATATAGATGAAAAACTACAATGCACTGTGAACAGGTTATAACTGTTCAGACACTTCCAATAGTACTGTTCAGAAAAATAAACCTTGGGCTTAATTTAGAAGTGACATGGAGGTCTCTTCTAGAAGTCATAAAGAGAAAGCAGAGTCTTAAATTCAGGACATTCTGAGAAACCAAGTAAATTAATACTGCAACATGCTATCCTCAAGCCTTATTCTAAATGAAAGCAGAAAATAAAGTTATCTCTAGAATAGGGTAAGAGGAGCTGGATGAGGTTTCCTTACCTCTACACACCATGCAAGTATCTCTCCCACTGCATCCAAGATTATCTAATTACTCCAAAAAGTTTTAAAACTGAAAGGATCTTCAGAAACCATACTGTCCCAAACCACACAAAACTTTGTTACTGCTCTTTATAATTTCTCTTCATTACACCTACCCATTTTAAAGTTATATATCTGCATAATTACCTGATTAATCTCTGTCTCTCCCCCTACTATGGTAAGACCATCATGAGAGTAGTAATGCGCTTTTTTGTTGTCACCATTGTTTCTCAAGAAACAAGTTTTTAAGCAATGGGACTAGCACAGAAGTAGAGCAAGGAGAGAGCAGGAGAAGACAAGGAAAGAGACCCTTATAGCCTTTCCCTTTGAGACTGAGAGCTATAACCATGCAGTGTTCAGTAACTAGTGATTCTTTAGAAGATGATGATAAAGAATGGTATTAAAGTGAGAAGAGATAATAATGTTATTGTAACTCAGATGTAATTTTATGAATGTGTCAATTTATGTACAAGAAGTTACTTATTTCTTATGTCCATATAAGAACCTGTATTCTATCTCAAGATATTTGCTGTTCTTTTCAACCAAAATCCCACCTTGAAGATGGAAACCAGTGTATTATCTGAGGACACACAAAAAGAAAAGCTGTCCAAAAAGAAAACCTTCAATTTATGTTAGTCTTTCTACCACAACACAGCAGCAAGTATTTTATTTTCTCAACAATACTTCTTCCTGGAGTATTCATTGAAAGGAAAGGATACTAATAATGAACATAAAAATTTCATGCTTACAAAACAACAAAAAATGAAAGAATTATATCAAAGAATAATTTTCTTTAGCCTTTTTGCTATGCTGTTATATAAAATCTCTTCAATATTTTCTTAATCATTTTTGTATCAATTTCAAGCTTAAATTCCATTTTTCAAAGCCAATAGAAATGGCATCCAAAATCAAGCTGTAACCTAAATATTTAACGGTACACTTCAATACTAGAATATGAAATTATGGACTGTATGTCTAACGGTTGGTGAATAAATGGTCATTTGCTTCAGTATAACAATTGATTTTTCCAAAACACACAAAAAAATACTCTGAGTTTCTTTTTCATAAGTGAATTAAATCAATTAAAATACTAATTGACCATGATCTAAAAATCTTAAGTTAATATTTCTGTATTAGAGAGACAAGCTGCATATGCTAATTCTCCCAATGGTTTATATGAATAATTAAAATATTTAGTAGGAATTTATAATACACAAGACAAATTTAGAGTAAAAGAGTCTGTGTGTTTGTATTAGTCGCTTAGTCATGTCCCACTCTTTGCGATTCTATGGACTGTATCCCTCCAGGCTCTTCTGTCCATGAAATTTCCCAGGGAAGAATAGTGGAGTGAATGGCCACTCCCTTCTCCAGGGGATCTTCTAAACCCAGGTATCAAACTCAGGTCTCCTGCACTACAGGCAGAGTCTGTGCTTCTACTTAAAAGCTAAATTAAAAAAAAAAATAGATATCCAAAAGGATATTTCAATCATATTTGACAAAGAAAAATATTCTTCAATTTTACTTTAATAATAGTGAGCATTTGTTAATTGTCTGCTAGCAATTAACTGCTGTTAACTGTCTGTTCCCTCCTTTATCATTAGCATTATTTTTAGGGAGAGAGTATCTTTCAATGGTTTATATATTTTTAAAAATATAATTTTAGAGTAGTTTTAGGTTCACAGAAAAACTGAGTGGAAAATATAGAGTTCCCCTAATACTATTTGCTGTCATACAGTCATAGCCCAAAGCCCATAATTTACATTGGGATTCACTCTTGGTGTTATATATTCTAAGGTTTTAAACAAATGTATAACTACACGTGTCTACCATTTTTAGTATCATGCAAAATACTTTCACTGACCTTAAAATTTTCTGCATTCGGTCTATTCATTTCTCCTTCTTTGCAGTCCCCTGGCAACCACTGATCTTTTTATTATCTCCATGGTTTTATCTTTTCCAGAATGTAATATAGCTAGAATCAAATACACTATGTAGACTTTTCAGCATTATTTTAACTGTCTATTGAGAAATTCACCCATCCTAGTTTTCAGCCTTGGGGTATAGAGAGGATTGACTTTTACATTCAGTCCCAGAGAGGGCTCATGAGGTTTTAAGCCTATGTGTCCATCATATGTCCCAGCCACAGATGCACAGGTATACATACCTCTACCTATGAACATAGCTCCCTTATCAGGACTTCACTTAAATCTTATCTCATCATTGAGACTTTCTGTGTACACTCCACCTAAAATTATAAAAGCTACTTTTCATAATCCTTAGGCTCTTTTCTTCATTATCAATTGTAATTATCATTAATTAAGATAATATATATTTTGATTTTTGTCTGTTCTCCTATACTAGAAAGTGAATTTTTGTCTAGTTTATTCATATCTATATTCCATATTACTGCCTAGACTGTTTTGCATAATAATAATGTATTCATTAAAGGAATAAAATATTTGCAAAAAAAGTTTAATACAAATCTATTAACACTTTTGAAGGCATTACATCATTCAAAATTTCTAAATTAGGTACCAATTAATTATGCATATCTTAAAAGAAATTCATATTGAGTTGTTTGAACAGAAAAAGAAATGAAAAACTGATCATTTGTTACCTAAAATATGTTAAAAATTCATGTTACAAAGATCATAAAGTAAAAATTCAGTCACATTAAGAATGATAGGAAATGATCATAAAAGTAAGCATTACATTTAGTGAAATCAACACAAATGCTTTAGGGTCAACACCTTTTGTGGAGTGGTCAGACAGATTTACAACTCAAAATGAAAAAGTAAGACATTTGTGGGTTGAGCAGATTTTTGAGTTCAGTTTTGTATAGATAAAGCTGGATTTAGGAAGATGGCTGTCTCAAGAGGTAAAAAAGAACGGGAGATTATGATTGATATTTTTATTTTAGCAAGACTGCTTCAATAAAGATGATACATTTCAATGAAATGAATTTGATGCATAATTATAAATATTTGCACATATACACAGATATAAGCTTCTACAAAGAGAGATAAAATGATTAACATTTGTTTTTCAGGGAGGGTTTAGTCTTACAGAAAAAGTCAGCATTATTTGTAGTTTCAGCTTTGAGAGTGTTTTAACAATTCTCCTGTGTATTAACTTTGGTTGAGGTATGTACTAGAATACTTCTTATCAGAACCAGTTATTAAAAGACTGCTTACTTTGTAGTTTCAGTTTTGAAAAAGTTTTAAATTATTTTCTTTTATTACCCTCCATTACTATTGTCAGACCAGGTATTATGCTGCATGCTTCTTTCTTCTCTTAGCCATTTTTTTTTCTGAGCTATATTGTCTTTTGCTTGCTTCCATATTCCTCACTATCTAACAATACTGACGGCTTTACAAATAATACAATCAAGAAATAAACGAAACTACAAATACTAATATTTCTCCTTCAAATTTTATTTTACCCAACAAATTAGATTCCTACAAATAAGAATTCAGACGAGGGACTTGAAATTAATGCTGAATGCTTACAAGAGAAACAGTAGTCATTTCTCATAAACCACCTACTAAAAGAGTGTTCTCATTTCTATGACATTTATGGTCATTTTCATATTAAAATAAAAGTATTTGAATGACCAGTTATAGTACTCACTAAACTTGATGACCAGCTAATGCATCACCAACTCATGGCCATGAGTTTCAGTAAGCTCTGCGAGTTGGTGATGGACAGAGAAGACTAGAGTGCTGCAGTCCATGGGGTCGCAAAAAGTTGGACACGACTAAGCAACTGAACTGAACTGAACTGACCAGTTAGGAGTTATATCACAGAATCATTTACAATTATTGTCAACACTATCAGCTAACATACTCTCTCCAAGAGGCGAATAATATAATCTCTTTGGAAGAACATGAACAGACTATTCTAGACTAGCCTTGCTTGGATTTGTAAAGGCATAAATGGCATTCCACTCACTGTTTGCAATATTTGTTGTTTTGCTCTTTTCTAGAAATTTCTATTAAGTCTCCCTAATATACTTTATAAGACTAAAAATGAGAGAAGAAGAGAGAGGAAAAGAAAAAGAGACACTGATTCTTTCCTATATCATTCTTGTTGTTTAGAACATTCAATGCCCAGCTACATTCATAACTTGAACAAATATTTTGTTTACTACGTGGACTTAGATAACCTGCCATTGCTATCATTCTTTGTGCTGCAAAAATATTTCACTAAGAAGTAATGCTGTAACTTCCGTTTACTTGTCTTCCTTTAAAGACAGGTTGTTCAGGTCAATTTGATACTTTCTTGAATCTTGAATTTGTTGATAGGAATATTTAAAGTTATGGGAGCCATTTTGGTATAAGATGATATTACATTTATTAGTAGCACATCTTTTTTTTTCCCCCCTAATCTTTATCAGGCATCCTGTTGTCTAGTGAGTTTGTCAAAATTATTACAGATTGCAAGTTGATGAGCCAAAGAGAATAGGTGACTCAGGCACACAAATCCCAACATCTCCAGTGATTTTCAGGGAGCTTTTATAGGCAAAATTTGGGGTGAGGGCTGTGGTGTGTATGACTTCTGATTGTCTCGTGATGAGATAATAGTAGGTGACCCAGGAATCTTGTGCTCAGCCTGAAGTTACCATCCTCCACCTAGGTGGGGACCTCAGTTCCTGAAGATCTCAAAGACACATTGTTATGTATAACAATTGTTATGTATAACAATAGGACCCTGCCCCATTGCTGAAGTACTGCTTCCAGACTGTTCTTTGTTTCTACATTCTCTTAACTTCCCTAATTAGAAAGTGTTTCAATCTGCCCTTTGGAACTCAGGGAAGGTCATAGGGCTTGAAGCCTTTTTTCTGTAAACAAAAAACTGGGGACATAAAAAGATATTTGTACTCAGGAAGGCCTCATAGTGTCCTATTCTGTTTCAATCCCATCTATCATAACACTGTAACTTTTATTTTGATACAGATTTAATAACTTAAATATCATTTTAAAAATTTCTGTGACAACACAAACAAGTCGTCATTCAGTACAGTAAATTACACTGTGATAAAAAACGGCTAGGATTTAGAAACTACGGGTTGTAATTATTATATTTCAATTGTAGGACTAGCTCTGTGGTTGTTTATATGATTCACCAGATTGCATTCATCTGTGAAATACATGGCCAAGATAAATCCTAATGGTCTCAAAATCCTATGACTCTACAAGTAAAATATTTTGGCTTTACCTCAGTATATTGTCATATGTACATTGCAGGTCTTACATTCAAAAATTTCAATAAGAATTAAAATGTTGTTAAGAAATGGCACTAGAATATTAACAGATAAGAACTACATTTGAAGAAACAATCAGTACACATTTATAAGAGCATTTTTGCTTAATATGGAAATGATGTCCTCTATGGAAGAATAAACAGAATGAATGACCGAAGAGAATATCTGTGAATATCTGTGTTAAAAATTCTAGTTGTTCTTCAAATTCTGAAGTTTGGTTATAATTATTCCAAAACTCAGTTTGTAATCATTTCTCTAACTTTGTAGACTTGGAGTTTTCTTCTATAGAATGAGATTTCTTGGATAGCCTGAACACTTACTTAATGGCTAATTAAGTTAATTTGGGAAATACCATTGGTAATCAACATAGATGAAATCAGGAAACATGAGAGTGACTTGTTATTGTGGTTCTTAGTTCAGTAGCTAAGAGCATCACTGTGAACCTGTTAGAAACAAATTCTCAACAAATTCTTAGATCTCACTCCCCACCTACAGAAATCAGAAACTCTGGGAGAATAAAGCAATAATCTGGATCACCAACATCTTCAATGATTCTGTTGGGGCTTCCCAGGTGGCCCAGTGGTAAAGAATCTGCCTGTCAATGCAGGAGACACAGTTTGATTGGAGGAAATGGGAACCCACTCCAGTATTTTTGCCTGGGAAAACCCATGGACAGAGAAACCTGGAGGACTTCAGCCCATGGGATCCAAAGAGTCTGACATGACTGAGTACACATGCAAGTATATGCAGTGATTCTGTTGGGGCAAACACTGACAGCCTCCATAGTAAACACTTACATGAGTTATCCTGAATAGGAGGTCCTGGTAAGGAACTCAGAACTAACAAGTTACCACCAGCCAGAAGCATTTAGGGAAGGTCAAAAAGAGAGAGAAGATCTTGCTCCATATGTTCTACCAACCTTCCAGAATCTTCCTTGCTAAAATCTATCTTGGCTGATCAATGCATGTGCCACCAGCAAGGACTCTAACTCAGAATGATTAGCTAGAGACAACCTAGAAACTAAGCCCATCAGCATAAAACCCGAGGATGCGAGCCACATGGCACAGCGGTCCTCCTGCATTCCCTTAACCGTCTGCTCTCCGCCTGGGTGTCACTTCCCAAAGTACCTTTATTTGTCAACATGTTGTCTCCTCGGACAATTCATTTCCAAGTGTTAGACAAGAGCACACTCTCGGGTCCTGGAAGGAGTCCTCCTTCCAGCAAACTTTAAGAATTTGCTTAAACATGCTAAACTTTAAGAATTACTGACTTTAGGTTATCAGTGGGCTGGCATTATGAATGATGAAGAAAGCAGCTACTTACATGGTGTATTTCAGGTATATTAGACCTAATTGCGGGCTTCTGTGATGGCTCAGACTGTAAAGCATCTGCATCCAGTGCAGTAGACCTGGGTTCAATCCCTGGGTAGGCAAGATCTCATGGAGAAGGAAATGGCAAGCCACTCCAGTATTCTTGCCTGGAGAATCCCATGGACAGAGGAGCCTGGTGGGCTGCAGTCCATGGGTAACAAAGTCGGACATGACTGAGCAACTACCACACACAGACCTAATTAATCTCTAATATATCTGAAATACATCATCTAAGGTATATTGTGGAAAACAAATTTTAGGTGAGCAGCCAGCAGGCACTAAGTGAACCAGATGAACAAAAATCTGCCTTAAACAGGAGTTCAATTGTGTTACTACCACTCCATCCATTAAGAAACAAGAACAAGGATATTAGAATAATAATAGAATACATTGCTGGTCCCATACCTTAAATCTTAGATTTTAGTTTAAATTCTATTTTAAATATGCTGACTTCAAGAAATTTAATTTTGCTTTGTTTTTTAAGAAAAACTGAAACATACAATTATCATTTAAGAATTTAAAACAATATATAATGTAACTCTAAAAATGTTTTATGAAGAGGCAACATTTACAAAGTCATGCTTGTCAAACTTTAATGAATCACCTGAAAACCTTAAAAAATTCAAATATTGACTCATTAGATCTGGATTGGGCTTAGATTCTGAATTTCTAACAAGCTCCTAGAGGATGTCCCTGGTGTTGTTCCATGAATGTTTGTGTAGAAAGTATAAAGAGGTACAGTGGCCTACTCTGGAGTCAGACTGGAACCACCAGCTACCACTTATAACAGTGTGAGTTTAAGCCAGTTATAAAATTTTTCTAGGTGCCATCTCTAAAATGCAGATAGGAATATCCTCTATATTTTAAATTAAGAAATGCTTATCTTTTAAGATAGTGCAAGTAATTTAGTCTGACACACAAGCTAATACTAATCTTTAGCTTTTAATATTTAGACCAAGAAGTTACCTATCACTACAAAATATATGTCATTTTCAAACATGACTTCAAGAGACTAATTCCTGTAAGTAATGCATAAATATTGCATTTGAACCAGTAAATCCTAAAGAAAAAAAGGATAATTATTAAATTTGTAGAATAAAAGAGTTTTATTCTTTATGAAATACAGTTTGAGTCCTAGCTCAAATTACATACACTTAGTGCTTATCTCTGTCTCCATCAATGACATCCCAATAAATTCTACATAAACCTTTTTCCTGTATAGTCTTTTTTTCTTTCTAAACTCCATCTCGTTAGTTATAGTCTATGTCCACTTGGGGCACTTTAAATAATTTCTTGCCCTGAAGACAGAAGATTAAATTATGGGCTATTAAATATATGTAACTAATTAGTTCAGTGATTAATTTCAAATTTAGTTGCAGTAAGAAATCCTGAATCATACCTAACTTCAGGGATTTGTGGTTTAGATTCTCCTAATTTCTTAAATAGAAAATGATTACTATTATATTTTATAAGCCTGTTCATCATGTAAGTAGTCAAACTGGAAATTAAAGTTGGAAGTTAGGAATCTGCCAGATGACGAACAGTTTACCATTAGATTTTTAACTTCTATCAAAAAATTGGACAAAAATCTAAAATCATTACTGACTGCTCCAAACAACTAACTCACATTTTCCTATTTATTGGCTAGAAGTGTATTTCTCTCTTTGAGTATATGTATAAACAGGAATCCCTAGAGATTTACTGACTTCCCTAGGATGTTGCCACTTAAGAGTCCTTTAGGTATACTATCATCTTCATATAAATGGAATAACCTGAGGCAAAAAGTTTATCAAAGAGTAATTATATATCAGTGTCTGGAGCCAGTGAGAATCAAAAGAGGAGATCTAAAATATGCCAACTTCAGAGAAGTATTCTTATGTTTTTCTCTCTCTTAAAAAATAGGAGCTTCTACCATGGAAATAAAAGATAATGTAGTAAAGGTTTATTTTGTAATTAATATGCACGGGAATTTACACAGTTAATTTACATTCACATTTACAGGAATTACCTCTAACCTAACATATTGACAGAAGAGACTCTTTAATTTTATGAGTCCAAGAAACCTATCTAAGTGCCTAATTTTTTTCCCCATTGCCTTTAATTAAAATAACTCTAGAATCATCTACCTGATAATTTGGATATATTTTTTTAACAGGAAGCAAGTATGCTCACTGAACGCATTTGCTAAGCTTGCCTAACGACAACTTTAGATTCATGAAAATTAAAATGAGCACATTCTCAGTGGGCAATAGGCCCACTTACAGGAAGTCGGAACACTTGCTTACTTGCCTTCTCTCTGGGTAAACCTGAGAGCTGTCGGGCTTTGGGTAAGTCATCTAACCCTCCGGGCCTTGTTTTCACATCGAAAAAATAAGGGACTGCACTAATAGCCAAGATTCATCAAGATCATATTTCATGAAATGCCATAGTATCCCTGAAAAAATCTGAGGGATTCTCTTGCAGATATTTTAATAACTTTCAGTATCCAAAAGACATAATACCTGGATATGAAGCTTTCTGGAAAAACATGTATCATCACTTGCCTGTGATACATGAAAATATTTCATATTTTTGGACAATCTTTCTCTCCTCAAAATTGTAAATGATGATTTCAATCAGTCTTTTTTCCATCTTTCTAAAAATCTAGAGAAGTTACACTAGGGATAGGGACAAAGCTACAGACTGCTCAATAAAAGAATATGACACGCTTAAATATTTAAAATTATATTCTCTCAGATATACGAGGGCAGCTAGTTGTCATACGTATTACAAATCTATGATGATGGCAAAGCTGATTATATCACAGATTTCCTACTTGCCAGGTTCTGATTATATCATAGATTTCCTACTTACCAGGTTCTGCCTTCCTTTTTTCTTCCATCTGTTCTTTCCTCCCTTCCTGACTCTTCTCCCTCTCTCCCTCCTCCCTCTTTCCTTCCTTCTTTCCTTTCTTCATTTGTATAAGACTCTGAGCTTGGTGTCTTCAGGTTCATAACAACCCCAAAGGAAAAATAGACATTAATAAGTAATTACAGTAATAAACCAGACATTTGGATAATACAGTTGTATGCAAGTCTCATGGGAGTACAAAGCAGGGAGAAATAGATTTTGCTTGAGTGGAAAGTCAGGAAGATTCCAGAGGCTTTATCTTAGCTTAACCATCTTAGTTCTAAAGAATAAGCAAACTAATTATATTAGTTGACTAGGGCTATCATAACAAAATACTATAGACTGGATAATCTAACAGTAGTAATCTATTTTCTTAAGTTCTAGAGGCTCGGAAATACACGATCAATGTACTGTCAAGGTAGGTTTTATTCCGAGGCCACTTTTCTTGGCTTCTAGGTGGCTGCTATCTTATCAAGTGCTCTCGTGACCTCTTGTGTGCCAGAGGAGAAAGAATAGGAGAGGGAGGCAGAAAGAGAGTGCTTTTCCGTCTCTTATTATAGGGATACCAACTCTACTGAATCGGGGCTTCACCTCCATGACCTTATTTAACCTTAATCACCAGAGCTTTCCTGGTGGCTTTCAGTTCTGTTCAGTCACTCAGTCGTGTCTGACTCTTTGCAACCCCATGAATCGCAGCACGCCAGGCCTCCCTGTCCATCACCAACTCCCAGAGTTTACTCAAACTCATGTCCATCGAGTCGGTGATGCCATCCAGACATCTCATCCTCTGTTGTCCCCTTCTCCTCCTGCCCCCAATCCCTCCCAGCATCAGGGTCTTTTTCAATGAGTCAACTTTTCGCATGAGGTGGCCAAACTACTGGAGTTTCAGCTTCAGCATCAGTCATTCCAATGAACACCCAGGACTGATCTCCTTTAGGATGGACTGGTTGGATCTTCTTGCAGTCCAAGGGACTCTCAAGAGTCTTCTCCAATACCACAGTTCAAAAGCATCAACTTTTCGGTGCTCAGTTTTCTTCACCTGGTAGCTTAGATGCTAAAGAATCTGGCAGCAATGCGAGAGACCCAGGTTTGATCCCTGTGTCAGGAAGATCCCCTAGAGAAGGGAATGGCTACCCACTCCCATATTCTTGCCTGGAGAATTCCACAGACAGAGGAGCCTGGTGGGCTACAGTCTATGAGGTCAAAAAGAGTCAGACATGACAGCGTCTAAGACTTTCGGTTTTCACGTTCACCTCCTATAGGCCTTGTATCCAAATATGGTCACACTGGGGATTCTGGTCTCAAAATACTAATTTTGAGAGGACATACACATTCAGTCCATAACACCAAGAAGAAGGTGAGCTTTGTGTCATTTCAGTTGAGTGATGGAGAGGTAAGGGTTCTATGTCCCAGGTAATACAAACAGTTCATCACAACTAGGGTTCAGGTCTGGAAGTGTCAGGAAAAGACAGGAAGGGTAGAGACCAGCCTGGAATACCCTCCTTAGCAGGAAGAGGGCATCCTGAGACAACTTTTATGACAGCTGGATGACTACAAGCACATTTCAGTCTAGTCCATATTCTCTCTCTTCCAATCAGTGCAAGAGTTTCTGACACAATGTGCTCCACTTCCTGTGAACAACACACTGTGAGGTACGGGTAAAACAGGGAAGATCTTTACATGAACCGGAAATATATCTATTTCTTGTATTACACAGTGAGGTTTTATTCTGAAAGAAATTTGTCTTAAAACCTATGTTGTCAAACTTACATTACCATATGTAAAGGAGATAGGGCTTTGTATTAACCTAGAGGGGTGGGGTGGAGCAGATGGGAGGGAGGTTCTAAATGGAGGGGATAAATGTATACCTATGGCTGATTCATGTTGAGGTTTGAGAGAAAACAACAAAATTCTGTAAAGCAATTATTCTTCAATAAATAAATAAATAATTTAAAAAAAAAAAAACTTACGTTGTCATACAATTTTACCTAGAAAAGTTTTACTTAATACAAAGGACCCAATCAACAAGTGAAATGCAATTATGCTTCTCATTCCCAGTCCACAATGAACACATTAGAGACACATTCTTCCTGTCTGCTTTACAACAAAATGTACAGTTTCCACAAATTCTTATCATTACTGTGAACCTTTAATTTTTCTTTGCATATTTTAAAAACATTGTACCTATTACAAAAGTTCCTTAAAATGAGAGACTCAAATGTTAAAGCAAAACATAAAATATTTTAGGGAAATGAGTGTAACAATTTCACATTATTTAATATTTTCCCTTAGCAAACTTGTGCAACCAGCTTCTGACCCTTTAGAGATTTGGGAAAGAATATATGTACAAGCCATATTAAAATTCATCAGTTGCTTACAAATGTGTAAAAGCAAGATTATTCTGTGGCTATTATGTATTTCTGATGTCAGGGACTTATTATTCCAAATGCAAACTATATTTACATATCAAAACCTAATGAGATATGAGAATATTCTGACATAGTATTATGAGGTAGTGTGCTTGTCTACCTAAAAAGATGTTTGTAAAATAGTGAGGCTCATTTAGGCCATTACTTGTAAATCAGCATTTTACTAAAACCACAGCTGGGATAGATCAAATTTATAAATCTTGTCAGTAAATATTCTCAATTTAATGTTCTGATTTCCTAATGAGCTCTTTGCAATAGAAAAGTTAGATAATTATCATGCTGGTGTTTAACCAGCATACATCCTAACATTTCTGGGAGAATGAACATCTATCTTCAAAACAGAAGGAAAATCATAGAAATGATTAATTCATCTCTTATAAAGAGATGAACAATTTAACAAACTTTGTAAAACTTTGTTGCTTAAAAATCAGTAACAATATCCAGGTATAAAAGTTTAGACTAATTTCTTCCCTTTTTCTTATAATTTAATGACTAATAGTGTCATTTATTAAATAAGAGATCAGACACAGCCTCACATAATTTAAAATAGTATGTCTGATACACTCCTAGCATTTACAAATAGGAAAAACTGACTTAAAAAACAATCTCAAAAATAAGCCCATAATTACAAATATGGAAAGGGTAGGCTACCCACACCAATATTCTTGGGCTTCCCTTGAAGCTCAGCTAGTAAAGAATCCACCTGCAATGCGGGAGACCTGGGTTTGATTCCAGGGTTGGGAAGATCTGGAGAAGGGAAAGGCTACCCACTCTAGTGTTCTGGCCTGGAGAATTCCATGGACTGTATAGTCTATGGGGTGACAAAGAGCTGGACACAACTGAAAGACTTTCACTTCACTTATGAAGTAAAGTGCCAGAGAAGTATGAGCAATTATAACAGAAAATATTATAAGAGAAAATAATGACAGGAAAACTAATCTATGTTTTGTAGGGGTCTGTAAAGAAAAGTCTAAGATTCCAGGGATTAACAGGCATTAATCAGAGAAAGAGTACCAGGCAGAGGGAATAGCTTGTGCAAAGGCCCTGAGGTAAGTCAGAAATGAGGTTTCTGCTCTTTCTACCTAAGTGAAATATTTAATGAGCACAGATGCTTTAGCAGATCACCTGATCTGCCTCCTGAGAAATCTGTATGCAGGTCAAAAAGCAACAGTTAGAACTGGACATAGAAAAACAGACTGGTTCCAAATCAGGAAAGGATTATGTCAAGCCTGTGTTGTGTCACCCTGCTTATCTAACTTATATACAGAGTACATCATGCAAAATGTCACGCTGGATGAAGCACAAATTGGAATTAAGACTGCTGGGAGAAATATCAATAACCTTAGATAAGCAGATAACACCACACTTATGGCACAAAGTGAAGAAAAACTAAAGAGTCTCTTGATGAAGGTGAAAAAGGAGAGTGAAAAAGTTGGTTTAAAACTCACATTCAGAAACCTAAGATCATGGCATTTGGTCCCATCACTTCATGGCAAATAGATGGGTAACAATGGAAACAATGATAGACTTTATTTTTGGGGGCTCCAAACTCACTGCAGATGGTGACTGCAGCCATGAAATTAAAAGACACTTGCTCCTTGGAAGAAAAGTTATGACCAACCTATACAGCATATTAAACAGCAGAGACATTACTTTGCCAACAAAGGTCCGTCTAGTCAAAGCTATCATTTTTCCAGTAGCCATGTATGGATGTGAGAGTTGGACTAGAAAGAAAGCTGAGCACCGAAGAATTGATGCTTTTGAACTGTGGTGTTGGAGAAGTCTCTTGAGAGTCCCTTGGACAGCAAGGCGATCCAACCAATCCATCCTAAAGGAGATCAATACTGAGTATTCATTGGAAGGACTGAGGCTGAAGCTGAAACTCCAATATTTTGGCCACCTGATGTGAAGGACTGACTCACTTGAAAAGACCCTGATGCTGGGAAAGATTGAGGGCAGGAGGAGAAGGGGACGACAGACGATGAGATGGTTGGATGGCATCCCCGACTCAGTGGATACGAGTTTGAGTAGGTTCCAGTTTTGGTGATGGTTAGGGAGGACTGGTGTGTTGCAGACCTTGGGGCTGCAGAGTTGGACACGACTGAGTGACTCAACTGAACTGAATTGAATTCCATATGCCAATTAAAAGATTGCTTCTGAAAACAATTTTTAATAAAATTTTTTTAAAACAAAAAAATATTTATTTCATGAAGTGAAGTGAAAGTCACTCAGTCCTGTCTGATTCTTTGTGATCCCATGGACTGTAGCCTGCCATGCTCTTCTGTCCATGGGATTTTTCACACAAGAATACCAGAGTGGGTTGCTACTTCCTCCTTCAGGGAATCTTCCCAACCCAGGAATCGAAGTCAGGTCTCCTGCTTTGCAGGCAGATTCTTTACCATCTGAGCCACCAGGGAAGCCCATTTATTTCATATTGGCACTTAATCTTGAAACTACTCTGATCCAAATAACTCAACCACCTAGTATAGGAAACAAGACTCCTCCCCAAACAACCACAGTGCTTTCTCCTAGCTGTATCCTCGTCTTCCTTGTAAAATATCTATCTACGCCACAAGCATTTGATTGTCTGGTTTTAGTTACATATTTAGCACTCACTCCAGATACTTAATCTTCTGCTTATTTTAGCATCTATTTTTTTGGATGGTTATCTGCACCTCTCCCTCCTTTTCTTCATGTCCTAACAGAACTGAAAAATGTTTTCCCTTAGCCTTCACACACATATATACTAGTTGAACTTAAGTAACTGCATTAAGTAACTAACTCCAGGAACTAGTCTTCCTAACAGTCACAGAATTATCCCCCATTTTCACCTCAAATTTTCTTCCATGAATTGCTCAACAATTATTCAAATTCACTTTATTCAAATTAATGTTGAGTACTTTGACATTTTGGCAAACCATACTGGGCTTCTAAAAAGAACTTGGAATTTTGTTTTCTCTTCTGAGTCTGACCAGAAGATTGAAAATTGAGGGAACCAAACAAATAGAGCTCAATATTCAATAATAATTTCTTTATAAAGATCACTATCTCATTGAAAATAATTTTGAAAGTTAATAATATTTAAATAAAGCTGATGTTAGGAAAGTTATCAATTTTAGCAGAAAGTATAAATGTTATAATTATATAAAGTGGACTAAAAAAATAAGTGAATTGTAAAAACTAGTAAAATATTTGGCTTCCCAGTTAGCGCAGTTAGTAAAGAATCTGGCTGCCAATTTAAGAGATGCAGGAGACCTGGGTTGATCCCTGGGTTGGGAAGATCCCCTGGAGAAGAAAATGGCAACCCACTTCAGTATTCTTGCCTGGGAAATCCCATGGACAGAGGAGCCTAGTGGGATATCTATGTCCTAAAATATCAGAATGCATAAAGGTAAATAGTGTGCATCATAGCTCCCAAAATGTTATATATGAACATCATAAAACTTCGGTGAGTTCCCTTTTTAATACAACATGTTGTAGTATACTTCAAACCACCAGAATATACAAAAAAGATTATTCTACCTGTGATGACATCTGAAAGTTAAAATGTACCAATTAAAAATAATAAAGTTGTGTTATCTAAACATGAACATGAAATAACACATCTAATTTTTCTAGCTGCCTTTTTATATTATCTATATAAATCTCCATTAAAATTCACATTTTAGGATATATATATGTATTAATGGACACTGGATTAAAATACTATATTTCAAAGACTTCAATAATAATTGATATATTTACTTTGTACTCAAACATGAATATTAATTTGAACATCTAAAAGAAAATCTGTTATCTATTCCTTAGAGTATATAGCTATGCTTTTCTTACTTTATCATTAATTTCCTGATTGGTATTTTTTTAAGAAAAATTATACAACTTGTAAGAGTATATATCTTTTACTATAGAAATCAAGCAAAGATTTAGGAACATTTCTGCTAATTGATTGATATGGTAAATTTCCCTTTTACTTACTTACCCCTTGTAATAAAAATCTGTGTTTAGATCAAGTTCTGTCCTTTTGTATTTACAAAATGCCATTTTACATATTGATTGCTCTGTGTGTGCTCAGTCCGCTTCAGTCATGTCCAGCTCTTTGAGACACCATGGATTGTAGCTGGCCAGGCTCCTCTGTCCATGGGATTTTCCTGGCCAGAACAGAGGATAGGGTTGCCATTCCCTCCTCCAGGGTATCTTCTAGATCCAAGGATTTAACCCATGTCTCCTGCATCTCCTGCACTGCAGGTAGATTACATTTCTCAAAGTCAGGGCATCTCTTCTTCCTAGCATATTTTACATTATGCTTTTGTTTATAAATTAGACCTTACAAAAAAACTTAGATATTTTATACAGTTGGCATTTCAATTTTTCTTAAACATTTAATAGGTTGCAAAACTTTGAAATTTACCAAGTCCAAAGCAGCTGCCATGTTGATATGAAGCCTTAACCCCAGCCAACACTGGGTTATGGATGTCTGCTGCTGCTGCTAAGTCGCTTTAGTGGTTGTCGACTCTGTGCGACCCCATAGACGGCAGTGCACCAGGTTTCCCTGTCCCCGGGGTTCTCCAGGCAAGAACACTGGAGTGGGTTGCCAGTTCCTTCTCCAATGCATGAAAGTGAAAAGTGAAAGTGAAGTCGCTCAGTCATGTCCGACTCTTCGCAACCCCATGGACTGTAGCCTACCAGGCTCCTCCGTCCATGGGATTTTCCAGGCAAGAGTTATGGAGTGGGTTGCCATTGCCTTCTCCCTATGAATGTCTAGTAAGGTTTATTTGTAATGAAAACAAATTGCTTTCCAAGTTAGGCATGAACGTGTTTCTTTTCAATCCTTCCTTCTACCTCTTATTTCTGCCTTCTCCACTCCCACATTTATTAATAGTCAAAATAATAGATTAAAAATGTCTTTTTCTTTAAGCTCTGATCCAAAGTATTGGGTACATGATTCTTAAAGTATGACTAAACATCTTGTTAAGGCTTTCACGAAGCTTCAAATCCAGTATGTAGTACTTTTCTTTTCTCCATGGATCACATTTCTTTACACCTCAAGTACAAGTTTTAAATGATCAATTTTCCAATTAAGTTTGAAGAAAAACCAAATAATTAGAAATGATGTTTGATGTTTCAAGGTGAACCTGAACTTCATTTTAAATGTTCTTAAAAAAGCAAATGCTTCCTTTAGCTCTTTTTTTTTTTTTTTGACTTATGAAGACCTCAGACCTAGAGTAAACAAAAACTTGATCAGATAAGATAATAAAGCAAAGAATTCTTTTCAGTATATAGAAAAAACATCAACATAGAATTTAGCTATATGAATAACTGGCTAATTAATTGGACAATTTAGTGAAATTTGGTTAGAATCATTCAAAAACTAGTTAAGCTCTGTCCAACTTTACTTTCACATTAAATGGAGTCAAAACAATATAGCCTAATATAAAACTCCACATTAAAGAATAGTTCTTATATAGATCAGAAATTCATAAGTACAGTCACTGAAAAGTCTATTAATTACTCTTTCTGACATATTTACAGTTTAATTCATTAGAAACATAGTACATCCATTATTATTCAGATTTTCTGAATTTTCAGAAAATTCAGATCTTCTTTTGCCTCCAAAAGTCTGTCATACTGAGTAGATATTTTAAGACTTTTTAAATTTCCAGGCAAAATAAATTTTATAAAGGCTTGCAAAGATTGTTTGGTTTTAACTTTTATTTTCTTTTAAAGTCCTACTAACTTTGTTTGTTTGTTTGTTTTTGACTGCTCCTTATGGCATGCAGGATCTTAGTTCTCCAACAATGGATCAAATCTGTACTCCCTGTTCTGGAAGCATGGAGTCATGGAGTCTTAACCATTTAACCACCAGGGAAATTCCTTGAAGTCCTACTGACTTTTGAGAGGTGATTATTTTATTTTATTCTAACTATATGGAGGTTATTTTATTTTATTCTAACTTTATGGAGGACATACAAACTTGTAATATATTTAAAGTGTACAACATGATGGTTTGAAATATGGATTGTGAAAGGAATTCCTCGTGAATTAATTAACATATCTATTACCTGAGAGGTGATATTTTATAATGGTTGAAAAAGTTTCCTGAGGTTTGGTTTGAAACCACCACCATCATCACTATCTACTAGTTAAGAGATACTTGGAAGTTATTTAAACTAACTGTCCCAATAAGTGGTGGCTATAGAAGTACCCTATTTCTTAGGGTTATTGTAAAGACTGAGTAACAGACAAGAAACAGCTGTATGTTTGACACCCACACAAAGTACAAATGTTAACTATCATTTCCAGACTGTCTAGATTCCTTGACAGTATATACTGTCAAAGGAAAGTCACCAGGCTTTTTCTGCCATGCTTCTTTACCTTCTTCTGTAACACAGAACTCTGGGGCTTCCAGGGTTCAGTTTTACCCATCAATTTCCGCTTTAAGACAAAGAGATCTTTAGTCCCTAACAGAAAATCAACTGTGCCTTGGTATGAGTTCAAAAATTTTACCACTGAATGGAAATTTTTAAGTTTTCTTCAGCCACCAAGCCTTCCCACATCATGCTTTATGAAAGGCCTAGAAAGTGGGAAGAATCTTACATGTTTTTTGTTCAGAGAATAGCAGGAGAATCAGGCAATTTCACAAAGACCCAAGAATGCCTTGCCTGAAAGGTTTATGAAATCAAACAAGCTACTTTGCATATAATATTGGTCTAGTGAGTTGAATTATTTGTAGGGAATAAACACCCCATGCTTTCAGAGAGATCTCTGAGATCATTAAATTGATCTTAAAAATGATCAAAGGAATCAAGAATGTAAGTATTTTGCTTAATATTCCCATAAGTCTTTCTATGTTCAGCTCAGTTCAGTTCAGTCGCTCAGTCCTGTCTGACTCTTTGCGACCCTGTGAACCACAGCACGCCAGGCCTCTCTGTCCATCCCCAACTCCCGGAATCCACGCAAACCCACGTCCATTGAGTTGGTGATGCCATCCAACCATATCATCCTCTGTCGTCCCCTTCTCCTCCTGCCCTCAATCTTTCCCAGCGGGTCTTTCCAATGAGTCAGCTCTTCACATCAGGTGGCCAAAGTATTGGAGTTTCAGCTTCAACATCAGTCCTTCCAATGAACACCCAGGACTGATTTCCTTTAGGATGGACTGGTTGGATCTCCTTGCAGTCCAAGGGACTCTCAAGAGTCTACTCCAACACCACGGTTCAAAAGCATCAATTCTTCAGGGCTCAGCTTTCTTTATAGTCCAACTCTCACATCCATATATGACCACTGGGAAAACCATAGCGTTGACTAGACTGACCTTTGTTGGCAAAATAATGTCTCTGTTTTTTAATATGCTGTCTAGGTTTAGGCTCCAGGATTAAAAACTCTAATTATAGCCCTTCTCTCAGTTTTTGTCTGTGTTAAGGGTCAAATGTGACCTCCAAGTTTTAAATGCTACCACACACCCACCATCATGCAAAATGGTAAAGTGATTTTTTAACAAGACAAGAATGTAAAACATCTACCCTCAGAAAATCTATGACCATGACAAATCAAACAACTGTGTAGACCTGGGTTTATCATGTCTCCAGACCATAATGATTTATTTTCTAGCTTAGGGTGAATAATAATCAAAGTGAGGAACAAAGAACTAATCAACACAACTCCTGTGCCTGTAGGAAACGCTAGAAGAATCAGCCATCCTCTCCTGGCTCAACGTTAAACAATACAGGGGTCAGGCCCACTTACTGTGATATATATATGCGTGTGTGGGCATGTGTGTGTGTGTGCGCTGGCTTAGAAATATTTATTCACTGGATATGAAACAGACTGTTCACCAAGGATTACTTCAACACTCTTACAATTTTGTACCTCCCAATCCCAAATTATCATTACACAGTTCTAGCCAACGCCAATCAGTCATTCACTCTGCGATACTTATATTAAAATCACTAAGCCAAAAACCTCCTAATAGCCTTTCTGATTTTCCTAATTGGGATATCTACTAAGAATCTAGGGATGTGATGTTCACCTTTGCTTTATCAGCAAGCTTTTCTAGTAGCTTTTGGGAAGTCTACAACAAATAATATCTAATAATAACAGGTAAGTTGTAAGTAAACAGTTACATTGTAAGTTCTATTCAGATTGGGGCTCATTATAACAAAAATTATTTCAAGTCACAGGATAATTCATTTATTTTTCTTTGCAAATCTAACAGCTACCTTTCTTTCTTTTCTTTTTTTTGACCAAACTTTACCTTTGTGTTAAAATTCAGCTTCTGTGGTTAAATGGCCTTTTTCTTTAAAAGTACACAACAAAACAAAAATTTTAAAAATAAACTTAGCAAAACAAAAAACTTCTAACTTTCCTTAAATTTACAAATGTTTCATTTTGAAATTGGCTGTAATGCAAGATACGGAATTTTAAATCTTATAATTATTCTCAATTCTTTCAAATTGTTATAAGCCATTTCAGTAAAGTTTCACAGGATAATTTTTAAGAATTTGGGACTATTTTGAGGAATGAATTTAATACAATTTTCTTTGGTTCCTTATCATTTCTCATTGATGGATTTTAGAATTCCTTGGTGAGTGAAGATGATTTTGTATCAAATAATATATATTTTTCCTAACCTTGTACACATTAATTGTATACTTTGCTATGCTCAGTCACTTTTGTTGTGTCAAACTCTTTGCAATACCATGAACTATAAATTGCCAACCTCCTCTGTTCATGGGATTTTCCAGGCAAGAATACTTGAGTAGGTTGCCATTTTCTCCTCCAGACTTAAACATGGGTGAGATGTTAAAGGGGCTTCCAGGGTGGCTCAGACCATAAAGAGTCTGCCTGCAATGCAGGAGACCTGGGTTCAATCCCTTGGTTGGGAAAAGCCCCTGAAGAAGGGAATGGCTACCTACTCCAGTATTCTGGCCTAGAGAATTCCATGGTTTTGAGGTGTTAAAAAGAATATGTCCTGTTCACTAACTAAGAATTAAAAAATTGCTTGAGGCTGATTTTTTCTTAAATGGAAAATGGAAAAAGTGTAATTGTCTCAAGGAAATAAATAAGCATGTTTGTAAACAGATAGAGCCTTAGTCCTGCTAATTTCTTAGCTGGATGATATAAAAGCATCATAAAATAAATAAGTCTCTTTTACATTTGTGAATTTTCATCTTTAGCAATACACAATAAATGACATCATTCACACTGGGTCTGGTAAGTAAACTTCATGAAAACTTTTTGCCTTACAGGTTTAATATTACACACGATGACTTGACCTTTCATACACATTATAACTTTGATTTGCTCACCAGTTTACTTCTTACTAATGTAGTTATTAGCATCTAAGCTGTTTTATATCTGATAAAATAAAATTTCAATGTTACCTTTAAATATGATACATGCAAATTTATTTTTGTCTTGTACAAACAGAAGAGAAAATATTTTTAATTGATACAATTTTAAGTAAATAAAAATTCAAATATCTTTCAATCTTCAAAGATCTTAAGTGGCAAATGTTTTTACATTTAATATTATATGACCACTGAAATATGAAAAAGTAATAGTGCTCTTGGCATTGCCAACACAGAATAAAATAAAATTGTTTTATTTTTGATATTATAGTATTTAAATTTCAGTCTTCTAAGAACTAAAATAACTCTTTAAAATGCACTTACACCACTCTGTATAATAGGGTCTAGGTTCATCCACCTCATGAGGACCGACTCAAATATATTTCTTTTTATGGCTGAGTAATATTCCATTATATATATGCACCACAGCTTCTTCATCCATTTATCTGTTGATGGACATCTAGGTCACTTCCATGTCCTAGCTACTGCAAATACTAACACATATATATGGAATCTAAAAAAACAAATGGTATTGATGAACCTATTTGAAAGCAGCAATGGAGACACAGACATTGAGAACAAAATTATGGACATGGCTGTGGGGGAATCAAGGAGAAGGTAGGAGGCATGGAGAGAATAACATGGAAATAACATTGCAATAGGTAAAATAGATAGCCAGTGGGAATTTGCTGTATGCCTCAGGGAACTCAAACTTGGGTTCCGTAACAACCTAGAGGGGTGGGATGGGGAAGGAGGTGGGAGGGATGTTCAAGTGGGAGGGGACATGGGTAAACCTATGGTTGATTCACATTGATATTTGGTAGAAAATAATGCAATACTGTAAAACAATTACCTTTCAATTAAAAATAAATAAATTTTAAAAATGCACTTAAATGGTCTCTCTGATTGATTCTCTATTTCTGAGGATAAAGAGAAAAACTTGAAACTATAGTTATCACTAAGGCCCCGAAAGTGTAGCTAAAAATCAAATCAATACTTAATTTTAAAACACTCACATGGAAAGTTTTAGAAATATAATCTAAATATCCCATACTAGTCTCCGCAGAGCAAACCACATACATGAATGTTCTTGTTTTCACTTAAAATTGATTTTTATCTGATTTCAGTACTTTCTTGCTCTTATTGCAAATTATCAAAATTATTTATTGCATATTCCTTTTATTGCACATTATCACAATCACCCCAAACCATTAACTCATTGGGTATCTGCTCATAAAAAAGAGCAGCACAAGATACACTTAACCATGTGTTCATTCAGTATATGGCAGGGTTCAAACTTTTGGCACTTTTTTAGTATATATTTAGATTTTAACATCAGTTTTAAGTGGAATTCAATGATATATCCCACTCCAGTTGTGGGGGTATGGCCTGGTTTCCATCATTTACCCATATAAACAGTTCTAAATTATTTATTTATAAATCATTTGGTGAGTTTTTCATGATATGAAACGTCATCTACTGAGGACAAAATGAGCTAACATTTAAAGGGCAAGTTTCTGCAGTTATATTTATATTCATACTGCCTGTTTTTATTCATCAGCTTGGGCTGCCATAACAGAATTTTATTTTCTCACAGTTCTAGTGTCCATGATCAAGGTGCCACCAGATTCAGTTTCTGATGGGAAATCTTTTCCTGGACACTTTATTGTGGTGTCTTCATATGTCCTTTCCTTTATGTACCTGCAAAGAGAGCTCCATGGTCTCTTACTCTTTTATAAGACAACATCATCAGACCAGTGTTCCCCTCTCATAAGATCTCACAAAATCTCATAGTCTCATCTGATCCTAACTGGCTCTCAATGAGAGGTCCCTCCTGGAACATGTATCTTAATTGGACAACTCATCCCATCACAGTGCTCAGGGACAACAAATGCAGTTGACCCTGCCTTTCTCTCTCTTCTCTTATAAAACATCCTAAAGAATAATATCAGTAGAAGGCAACTGGGTACTTGAGTTCCAACAAAAACAGTAATCAAAATAAAAACCTGAGATCTGTAAAGATGAAAATTTATTGCATAATAAAATACATAATGAATAATTCTTCATCAGGAAAAGATGTGTTGCCCTGTAAAAGTTTTCTCAACATTTATCATAAAAAAAACTTAACAAGCAGAATACAAACACTTTTAAACTAGCTGCTGGGTGATAAATTTTGAATGTAATAACTGTATTAAACTAATACAGTTTTTTTTTTACTAAGTCCCTACTCTTTAGGGTGAAGATTTGAACTAAATAAAATAAACTTAAGGAAACTGAATTTGCCAAGATTTCAAGACACTTATGAGGATTTTTCATTTTCAAGAATAGGAAAATAAAAATATGGAATTTGTTTAAAAATTCAAAGAGAAATTGAGATGCTTAATCCAGAATGATGAACCACATTGAGAGCTTTGTTTCCAATTCTTCTAGACAGCACACACATATTCCCTCAAACACGGCAAAGAACTGGCACTGCTGACTGACAATTTTACCTAAGGAGGCTGAAGGCACTCCTAATACAGACACATTAAAATAAATGCCCAAAGTCAAATTAGAAATGGTTACAATTTTCATAGTTGGTTCTCAATCTGTTTTTGCATTAATTGACTTACTAAGGTTTGAACAACACTACATTGATATTTTAAAGACATTGCTGCTGCCGCTGCTGCTAAGTCACTTCAGTCGTGTCCGACCCTGCGCGACCCCACAGACAGCAGCCCACCAGGTTCCCCCGTCCTTGGGATTCTCCAAGCAAGAACACTGAAGTAGGTTGCTATTTCCTTCTACAATGCATGAAACTATTTCCTTCTCCAATGCATGAAAGTAAAAGTGAAGTCCCTCAGCTGTGTCCGACTCTTCAGTGACCCCATGGACTGTACCGCACCAGGCTCCTCCATCCATGGGATTTTCCAGGCAACAATACTGGAGTGGGTTGCCATTTCCTACATCTTCAATATTCATCTATCCGTCCGTCCATCCATTCGTCATTTCTTGTTCAGTTGCTCAGTCGTGTCTGACTCTTTGTGACCCCATGGACTGCAGTACTCCAGGCTTCCCTGTCCTTCACTATCTCCTAGAGTTTGCTCAAACTCATGTCCATTGAATCAGTGATGCCATCCAACCATGTCATCCTCTGTCTTTCCCTTCTCCTCCTGCCTTCAATCTTTCTGAGCAGCAGGGTCTTTTTAAATGAGTCTGCTCTTTTCATCAGTGGCCACTGTTAAGTTTTCCAAATTTGTTGGCATATTGAGTGCATCATTTTTAACAACATTATCTTTTAGGATTTGAAAATACTCAGCTGGAATTCATCACCTCCACTAGTTTTGTTCATAGTGATGCTTCCTAAGGCCCACTTGACTTCACACTCCAGGATATCTGGCTTTGTGTGAGTGATCACAACATCATGGTTATCTGAGTAATTAAGATCTTTTTTTGTATAGTTCTTCTGTGTATTCATGCCACCTCTTCTTAATATCTTCTGCTTCTGTTAGGTCCATACCATTTCTGTTCCTTATTATGTCCATCTTTGCGTGAAATATTCCCTTGGTATCTCTAATTTTCTTTAAGAGATCTCTAGTCTTTCCCATTCTATTGTTTTCTCTATTCCTTTGCATTGTTCACTTAGGAAGGCTCTCTTATCTCTCCTTGATATTCTTTGGAATTTTGCATTCAGATTGGTATATCTTTCCATTTCTATATTTCCTTCATCTCTTATCTAATCCTAAATGTCTCTGCTGACATTATGTCTCTGATAAGTAGTATTTGATCACTAGAGGACAGAGGCAGGAAAAATGTATTACTCTTCTGTATTAAAGACATACTTCTGTTTCTCAACAACTCTCAATGAAGTGTTCTTTACAAAGAACCAAATAGCCAATTTAAGAAAGAAGCATACTTATAAAAAATTTTATTAGTATGATGAAAAAAAATGTGTGTAAGTAATATCATGAGTTAGATGACATAGCTGGTATTTCAATCTGCCACCTATCCAGACAATTCAGTTGTGCTCTAAAAAATTCAGAAGCCTTACGGTAAGAAGTCTCCATGGTCTTTATGAGTGTGACCTTCAAAATTAAAATGCTAAATTGAAAAAAGTGCCAATTTGCATAAATATTGCAGCCTTGCTATTTTAAAAGAAACTCAGGCAATATCTTATGCTATAACTGTGACCTTGCACCCATAAAATGGGAGAAAAGAACATTTAGGTTCAATGAAATACTCCACATTTGGAAGATACTAAAAAGAGCTTGGGTCTGTAAACACGCTAGCAATATAACTCTGCTAATGAGGCTGTAACTGAAAAGCTTTTAAAGTGAGGCTTTCATGAGCTTAATCCTCACCAAAGCAAACTGCAGTGTCACATCTCATTATGTGACAAAGAAATAAAATATCACATACTAACATATACGTATATATGCACAGACATATATACATTTACATCTATATTTTAATGGAATGAATATATTTATGTTTACTCACATAGTAACTTTACCTAATTACTGCTCATGTTATTGCTGAAGCAGTAATATGGAAAGTAAAATGAACTTCCATCTCAATAAGCACCAGAAATACTTGATGCAAGCCACTTCAGCAGCAGACTTACTATATGAAATCATTTTAAAAGAAAAAATTTCTGCATTTGCTAAATGGCAACTGTTTTCAATCAAAGCAAAGTCAATAGATGGGGGAAAAGGTGCATAACATAAGCAACCACGCTTTAACTCTTTCTTTTCTTATTGTGCAATGTTCACCACTACCTCCAACTCTGTTTTTATTTTAACATATATGCTTGTGTTTCCCTATTAAAAGTGCTTTTTTTTTAATATACAACATCACACCATGTCTTTTTTAACTGCCACTGAGTGAAATGATGCTGTCTAAAGCAGCTCTGTTGATCACATTCACTTGGCTAGTAAGGTATTAAAACTCATGAGCATGTTTCTCACTTTGTACTGTGTCCCACAGAGTCTAGGTAAAGAGTGAATGAAGAAAATTTAAAAATATACAGCATTCATCTCTCCTTGGGGCCAACCCTCCTTTCCTATTATAGTATGCTGAACAGGGCATATTAAATAATTTTAAAAATCACTAGGGAATTGATATACAGTTTTATATTCTATTTCCCACCAGTTCCTTTATGCTTTATTTATGGCAAAGTCTGCCCCTGCTCATGGATGAGATATCTAGCATGCTTCATGACTTTCCTGCTCACTCATAGATAACAGGCAGTCATTGGGTCACCATCTCAATTTGCTAAGAATGTCAAGTCCAAAATATTAATCAAGACTCTCAACTTGATTTAGTGTTAAGTAACCTCCTCCCTTGACCCAGAGCTGCTTCAAGCTGGAATATCTGCAGTGGCACAGGAGAGAATGGTTAGTATCTTCCTATTTTTCAGGATTAGAATTTTCTTCTTTCCTTCAGTCTCCCTGCCATCTCCTAAGAACTGTTGTCCCCAGTCCTGGGAGGGAGACAGGGTGTGGGGAAGAGTGACTATGAAACAGAGCAATTCTAAGGAGAACACTTCTTAGGTTAGTTTACTCTCTCTAGATCTAGCAGATGATTACAAGTCAACAGGGAATGGTGCTTTAAAGAAGAAATTGCAAATCTTTTTTTTTTTTAAGGTATATCAGGAATAGTTTTCAAAAAGTGACACATTTGATTTTAAGTTGTGAACATATGTATGTTTTCGGAGAGAACTAAGGACTTTGAAACTCATGCTACATTCCAAGAATTGGCATGTGGGCCCCTTCTTTCCTCTGGGGCTTCGTTTCTTCATTCCTTCCTTTCTATAAACCACACCCATATGCTTCTTGGGATTTTCTGGATTTGGTTCTTTACAGGGATAACATACAGTTTTGAGTACGTAATCATTATAAATTTTGTTTTTTATTCACATAGCAGGCTAAATAATGACTCCCTCAAAGATGCCCATATCTTAGACCCTGGAACCTGAGAATATGTACCCTCATATGGCAAAGATGACTTTACACTCAGGTAGAGAAGTTTGGTGTTGAGAGATTACCTTGTACTATATGATTGGTCCTAAAGTAATTAAAGTCAGCAAAGAGCCAACGCATTGGAAAAGACCCTGATGCTGGGAAAGACTGAGGGCAGGAGGAGTAGGGGCAATAGAGAATGAGATGGTTGGATAGCATCACCGACTCAATGAACATATGAGTTTGAGCAAACTCCGGGAGACAGTGAAGGACAGGGAAGCCTGACAGGCTGCATTCCAGGGGTCACAAAGAGCTGGACATGACTTAGCAACTAAATAACAACAACAATGTCATTAAAAGGGTCCTTATAAGAAGGAGGCAGGAAGGTCAGAGTCTGAGAAAGAGATGTAACCACGGAAGCAGAGGCCAGAATGATGCCATTATTGGCTTGGACGATGGAAGAGGATCACAAATCAAGGTATGTGGGTAACCTATACAACTGGAGTCCCCAGATTCTGAGCTGTGGACCTCAGCTGTCAGATTAGTAGCAACATTAGATAAAAGTGTACAATAAATGTAATGTGACTGAATCATCCCCAAACCACCCCCTACCCCTAGTCCTTGGAAAAATTATCTTCTACGAAACCAGTCCCTGGTGTCAAAAGGCTTGGGGACCATTGCTCTAGAAGGTGGAAAAGGCAAATATGACTAGATCCTACCCTTGTGCCTCCTGAAGGTACACAACCTTGCTGATAACTTCATTTTAGCTCCCTGAGACTTACTATGGGCTTCTGACTTTTAAAATGGCAAAATAAGACATTTGTGTTGTTTAAGTTACTAGTTTTGTGGTAATATGGTACAACAACAGTAGGATAGTAATACATCTCTTTTTACCATTTTCTTGTGCAGTTTTCATATATGCAACTCATCTGATAAAATCCTTTAGGAACCTTGAATTGCTATTTCTTAATCATTCCATTTCATTTTATAAAAATGAAAATACTTTCTTTTTTCTGCCCTTGTACCTAAATTGCTTAACACAGTATTAAATTAACTTTTCTAATTATGAAAACAAATTGTTGTTGGTAAACAAGCACATCTCTCTGTAAGCATGTAACTCAATAAGTGGAAACAAAAAATTCTGGACAGAGAAAGTAGTCCTTGGCCTCAGTCACTATGTTCTTAAAAAGGAATGAAGACAGACTCCCATTCCCACAGAGAATGGTTTAAATGGAGCTTTAAGACTTTTTTTTTTAACTATAAATAAATAATAATAAAGGATAAAATTGTATTTCTCTCTCTCTCTATATATATATATATATGTTATATATATATATATATATATATATGTATATATATATATAACTTTTCATCATAATGCCCCAATAATAAATCCAAAATTTCCCATCTCTAATCTATTCTCTGCACTACAGATGGAACCATGTCTGACTTTGTGTTATCTCCATCCTTAAATTCTGTGTGTAGGCTATTTCGTTTGAGGATAAAGACTGAATCATTTGGTCTAGGCAAACATAAATTGTTAAGATGTGGTCTTTCCTTCACACTTAGTCTACCTGTAGTCTTTCTCCTCCCTTTTCAACATTGTATGCTTCAGCCTTACTGAATTTCTTGAGCTTTCTAGATCTACTTATCTTACCTTTTCTCTTAAAGATTTCTCTGACTAATGTTTTACCCACAACTGAGACTACCTTGTGTTCCTGGTGGTGTAGCTCTATGATTATGAAGTCTTCATCAGCCTGGATAGCACAGTCTTGTCAACCAGAGTAGTCTGTGAATGAAAATGCAAAACTTTGTTTTGTAAAATTAATGGGACTTGGTAGTGTCTGTTACTGAATCTAGCTTGTCCTAAAGTGTGTGGTATTAAAAAGAGCCAGAGTTAATGATAAACACAGTTTTTAATGAAAGAAAGTGACACTCATTGTTGAATGTTTTGAAAATGATGGTTGGGAAGAGGACAGAACATATGTTTGCATTTTGAAGTTACCGTCAATATTTAAGAGAACAATTTCAACACAAGGTAGAAATCTGACGACAAGGAATAAGTGATGAAAAAAATTTGGCAGAAGAGATAGATTATTTACCAAGAGTGTTCTGAAGTGAATGAAAAACTAACGGAAAGATTAAATAAATAAAAGGAAGGAATCAGCAAGGCTTGCCAAAATCTTCCCTAGGATGTGAAAAACTTGAAGATATTTTTAAGCATGGGCGTGGTGTTTTAGTCACTAAGTCGTGTCTGACTCTTACAATCCCATGGATTGTAATTTTTAAAGCATATATAAATGTAATTACATAGATAATGATAGAAAAAGAAGATTAGGGTATGAATAAAGGGAAGAGACAGGAAAAAGAAGGAGGAAGGATGGAGGTGGATGTTGCACAGCCAAGAAAGGAGAAATGATCTTAATCTTAGCAGAGTTACTTTCATAAATGAGACAAAAGGGCAGGGTTAAGTTTACTGAGAGCAGAAGATTTTTGGAAACATTTAATATAAAACAAAATGGAAGGTTTATACGAGATACTAGATGACAGGGAAAACCTAGTTACAACCAAGATGAATATGAATTTACCCTCAAAAATAAGAATCTACATTTATTCTTTTGAGCAGGAAAAAAATATTAGATTATAACTTTTCTAAAGTTAATGCATTCATTCGAAGAAAAAGTAAAGAATTGTTAGGATAAGTACTAGCTGACATATTGACTTTAACTCTAAAGAAACAATAACAGCAATGTTAAACATTTAAGAAAGGCAGCAACAGCACAGAGTAAAAATATTCATCATTTGTAAGCAATATCAAAGTTATCAGACAAAAGGAATGAAAGTTTCATCTCAGTGGCAGATTTGAAATTTAACAGTTAACTTTTCCTGCTATTCTATTTTGTAGATGCCTTGGAACACTCAAATTCAATTTGAGGAAGCAGTGACCCAGGAACATGCAATGTGAAATTTTCACTGTCCACTTCTCCAAAGTTCTTTGTTCACAGGCATGCCTCATTATGTTAGAAAAGTTCAGTAGATATCGCTAACTATGTTAGTTTAAATTATGTATTTTAAATTTAAGATATCTGATCTCAATCCTGATTATGGAATGGGGAGGCTAGGAGAGGGAAAAAAATTGACTTTAATAATAAGGTTTTGATTTCTAGGATGATTGGATTTAGCCTCTAAAATGACAGGTTATAAATTTATTCCCATTGCCTTGAAAGGAAAACTAAAATAAAAATATGACTCAGGAAGACAGTAACACATTTAGAATAAGAAGCTCATCAACCTTTTCAACAAAGAAAAATTGAATGGCTCAGAACAATGGTAATTTAGAGATAAATTTACTACTTTGGAATTCTAAACTCTGGATAAATCTTGAGACACAATTGCGAATGAAGTATCATTAGGATTCAATATTTTCAGTGTTCCCTCTCTATCAAAATCAGAAGTGTCATTAAAACATAGATCAATACAGATTTAGATATATGAAACTTTCCTGTTTCCTATCATAGTATCAGAAAGAGATATTCAGTTGCTTTGTAACAATCCAAGAATATTCAAATTCTAAAAGGTTCAAGGTTGATTTATAGAGCTTCTTTAAGAAACCATTTATTCTTTAAGAAACCATTTATTCAGATAAGAAAATTTGTCTTCTTCTTAAGTCTATATACAATGATTTGAATGAAATATCATTAAGGTAGGAAATAATCACACATCTTCTTAAAAGTAAGTTACAGTAAATCAACTGATTACAAAACTGCTTTGCAGTTATAACATAGGAAGAAAACTAACATATTAAGAATGTTAAAAAAAATTTTTATATGAAATTACAACACTAAAGATTTGTGAAACCATACTTATAAATAGAATAATCTATTCCAGAAACTTCATAAGTCCTACATACATTTCAGCATATTCAACTGCTAAAGAACAAGGAAAAAACTGTATTGAGCAATATGAAAAAAATAGTCTGGGAAAATTATGATAGATGCATAAATGTAATTTTTCAGAAACTTTTTACATTAAATTTTAAAATATGCTAAACACTTTTACCTACTTAAAGCCAAAGTTTCATGTTTCCTTTGGCTGGGTTTCTAGTTTCATTTCAAAGACCAACTTAATTTAGCAGTTTTTAGGCAAAAAGATGTCATATCCATTGTGCTTTGGACTTAAAAATTGTTTTCTTATTCTGAGCATCTCTAAAATTAGTCTTTATTCTCTAAAGCTATTTTGCTTTACTTATTTAAGCACATCATTGTATTAATAGAATATTCAACCACACGCATGTGTGTGTATATACATATATATACACATATATATATGTATATACACGCATGTGTGTGTGTATATATATATATACAGTTAGTACATTTTGTTTTATGTGTGCCATTTTTATTTAAATCTAGACTGCATTGGTCTGAGCCTACATTGGTCTGAGCCTTTTTTTAATTTCAACTCTTTTCTGACATCTATGGTTCAGTCTGCTAAATACGTCTAATAAAGGCTAATGTTTTTTTAATGTGCAGGCAGGTATCTCTAGAAAAAAGAACAATTTTCAGTAAAGATCAAGATGTAGAGGGGGACTATAAAATTTGCAGCCAAATAATTTTTAAGACATCTTAATGAAAGATGAAAACAGCTGAATATTTGTTAAAGTGACCTTGTATTTCCTGTTCATGCACTCATACAACCATAACATCACATAATTGTGACAAAGAGATTCAGAAAGATTTTTTCTCAATTTTACAATAATCATTGTGTTCATTGTTTAGGTGAATATTTTAATACTTTGCACTGTTAACATTCTCTTAAGTTCATTAGAGGCATTCTCAGTGAGTTCTTCCTTCTAATTGCTATTTTTATACATTTGTGTCATAACCATTTGAGCACCTTCAGAAGTATACCATTACACTGACAAACACAACATGTAAGCAATGTGATTTATCATTCTGGGACTAGATAAATAATACAATATTTACACTTTGGAACATAAGACTAGAATCTGGGAATATATCAAAACAATTCAATATGATTCATTTCTAATATAAAATTTTAGCAAAAGGAATACTTCATACCAATTCAATGATAAGGCATGTTTATAAGAAGAAATAAGTGATAATTCAGACAAAATGTTTTATGTGATTCAAGAGTATATGCAGGGTTATTTGGCAAGGTAAGCATACTTACAATAAATTAGAGATAAAATGCACTTTAGAATATTACAAACTTCTTCGGAATTCAGAAGATGTCCCAAGTCTCAAAATGTTAGTTTTATAGTCACGCCCAATTCTTTGCCTATGGATGTGGGACGCACATACAAGAAGTCTGACGATAATACCAAAGAATGCTCGAACTATTGCACAATTGGACTCATTTCACATGCTAGTAAAGTAATGCTCAAAATTCTCCATGCCAGGCTTCAACAATATATGAAGCCGTGAACTTCCAGATGCTCAAGCTGGTTTTAGAAAATGCAGAGGAACCAGAGATCAAATTGCCAACATCCACTGGATCATTGAAAAAGCAAGAGAGTTCCAGAAAAACATCTACTTCTGCTTTATTGACTATGCCAAAGCCTTTGATTGTGTGGATCATCACAAACTGTGGAAAATTCTGAAAGAGACGGGAATACCAGACCATCTGACCTGCCTCCTTAGAAATCGGTATGCAGGTCAGGAAGCAACAGTTAGAACTGGACATGGAACAAAAGACGAGTTTCAAATAGGAAAAAGAGTACATCAAGGCTGTATATTGTCACCCTGCTTATTTAACTTATATGCAGAGTACATCATGAGAAACGCTGGGCCAGAGGAAGCACAAACTGGAATCAAGATTGCTGGGAAAAATATCAATAACCTCAGATATGCAGATAACACCACCCTTATGGCAGAAAGTGAAGAACTAAAGAGCCTCTTGATGAAAGTGAAAGAGGAGAGTGAAAAAGTTGGCTTAAAGCTCAACATTCAGAAAACTAAGATCATGGCATCTAGTCCCATCTCTTCATGGCAGCCATGGTGACTGCAGCCATTAAATTAAAAAGCACTTACCCCTTGGAAGGAAACTTGTGACCAAACTAGACAGCATATTAAAAAGCAGAGATATTACTTTGCCAACAAAGGTCCATCTAGTCAAGGCTATGGTTTTTCCAGTAGTCGTGTATGGCTGTGAGAGTTGGACTGTAAAGAAAGCTAAACACTGAAGAATTGATGCTTTGAACTGTAGTGTTAGAGAAGACTCTTGAGAGTCCCTTGGACTGAAAGAGATCCAACCAGTCCATCCCAAAGATCAGTTTTGGGTGTTCACTGGAAGGACTGATGTAGCTGAAACTCCAATACTTTGGCCACCTGATGCAAAGAGCTAACTCATTTAAAAAGACCCTGATGCTGGGAAAGATTGAGGGCAGGAGGAGAAGGGGTCGACAGAGGATGAGATGTTTGGATGGCATGACCAACTCAGTGGACATGAGTTTGGGTAAACTCTGGGAGTTTTTGATGGACTGGCATGCTGCAGTCCATGGGGTCACAAAGAGTCGGACACGACTGAGCAACTGAACTGAACTGAACTGAATAGTACTATGTCACTGTGTTTTATCTGAATCTTTCATTTCATTCCAGGGAGGACTGAGGTTACTGGTTCAGAGGAAAAGAAGAAAGAATCATCAATAAAAATGTTTTATCTAAAGTTCAACATGTGTTAAGTACAACAGACTCATACCTTATACTTTCTCTTGTAACACCTATAGAAATGAGTATATTGATGAAAATTTTCTGGAAAATTGGCTATAGAAACTTATTAACATTGAATTTATTCCCTATAGTCTTCTTGAGAAAAAAATATATATAATCACTGTTTCTCTTAGTTTTTTTTATCTTCCCAAAGTACAAATGCTATTACTATTTCTACCTCTCTATTTGCTTCAGAAATTTAATTGTTCTTAGTAAAAAGGAAGCAACTTTAGAATTGTCTTTAATTCCTCCCTAAAATAAGAAACCACTATAAGAAATTTAAAAATTACTGATAGTGGTCAGCTCCTGACGTAAACAACCTACCCAAAGTTTATATTGAGAAAGAACATATTTATTTTCTTCTTTTTAGTCAAGAAAATGTGATTATTAGGACCACTGAAAAAATTTGAAGTGGTTTATGCCTTTATGTAAAAGCCTACTTATGTTATTAGAAATTCTTAACTGTAATTTAAAAACCCTTCTCTTTTCCATTTTTTTTCTGTCAAGCTTATAGATGATGGCAGAATGAAATTATTGATATTATTGCTTAGAAACCCACAATGTGGAACTTCTACTGTTCATACTGATAAGAAAGCAAAGGTTTAAAAATGAATACTTCTAGAATGTGCCCATTTCCTGGTCAGAGAAACTTGAAGTAAGACAACTATAAAACTCTAAAAGATTAATTTTTAGTTTGATATGAGGACAAAAAGGAGTTTTCCACATATAATTTCCACCATCACTTTTAATATTCATGCATATAAAAATATACAATGTACAAGAACCTTGCTTCCTATGATAAGAAAGATATACATGCCTACCTTGTGACACTTAGGAATGATTCTTTTAATTGCAGATGTACAGTCATTAAAACAGATGGGAAAAATGGAAACAGTGGCAGATGTTATTTTCTTGGGCTCGAAAATCACTGCAGACAGTGACTGCAGCCACAAAATTAAAAGATGCTTGTTCCTTGGAAGAAAAGCTATGACAAAGCTAGACAGCATAATAAAAAGCAGAGACACACTTTGCCAACAAAGACCCATACACGCAAAGCTACGGTTTTTCCAGTAGTCATGTACAGATTCAAGAGTTGGACCATAAAGAAGGCTGAGCACCAAAGAATTGATGCTTTCAAATCGTGGTCCTGGAGAAGACTCTTGAGAGTCCCTTGGACTGCAAGGAGATAAAACCAGTCGATCCTAAAAGAAATAAACCCTGAATACTCATTAGAAGAACTGATGCTGAAGCTGAAACTCCAATACTTTGGCTACCTGATGCAAAGAACTGACTCACTGGAAAAGACCCTGATGCTGAGAAAGACTGAAGGCAGGAGAAGGGGATGACAGAGAATGATATGTTTTGATGGCCTCACCAACCTGATGGACATGAGTTTGAGCAAGCTCTGGGAGTAGTGATGGACAGGAAAGCCTGGCATGCTGCAGTCCATGGTGTGGCAAAGAAACAGACAGGATTGAGCAACTGGACTGAACTGAACTGACTCATTGGAAGGACTGATCCTGAAGCTGAAGCTCCAATACTTTGGCCACCTGATGTGAAGAGCTGACCCATTGGAAAAGACTCTGATGCTGGGAAAGATCGTGAGCAGGAGGAGAAGGGGGCAATAGGGAATGAGGTGGTTGGATGGCATCATCGACTCCATGGAAATGAGTCTGACCAAACTCTGGGAGATGGTGAAGGACAGGAAGCCTGGTATGCTACAGTCCATAGGGTCGCAGAGTCAGACGCAATTCAGTGACCGAACAACAACAGTCACTAGAATGAAGGCATTTGATAAACTGATAGGTTTAAAGTAGAAAAAAATAATAAAGGGATGAAAAAGTAAGAAAAACAATCTCTCAGACTTGTTTACTTTTTATTCATTATGGTAGCCATGGTAATTAACTGCTCTCTATGGGAGGAAGTGATTTTCCAGCAGTAGCCATTTTTGATGCTGAACTATTTTTAAAATTCAGTTTGTGCACAATTTAAAAATATTGTAAACCAGAAACAGCTTTTTTCTCTAATCAAAAGTTATATAATCAGCATTTAATTACTTCTAAGAAAATTTCTATTAATTTTGAAACTTAAGGATGCTGTTAAACCTATGAATAAACATACTTAGAAATAGGACACGCTTGCAAAATGTATAGATCCCAAAATACTCGGTTTTCACAACTTTCCACTCTGTTTTGACTTTACATTACTGATATTAGAGCCATGACTTTTCAGAAAATTATGTTAATTCCAATAATTTATTATTAATTGATGAAAAACTATTTTCATAATCAATATACAATTAGCAATAACATAGGTATTATCTTTGGAAAACAAATGGAAACACAATATATGAATCAGTTATTCTATCCTATTGCATGCATAATTTGGTTCTTTGTATTTAGTTCTGACTTACTGAATAGGAGCTAATGGTAGTGACAGAAATCTGATAGTTTTAGAAAGCAACATACAGATTATACAGGATCCCGTGTATACTGTACATGAGTTGCCTGACTTTAGGCTTTTATTCTAATTTTCTAAGTTTTAGCTTCCTTATTTGTACTGAATTGTGAGGATTAAGTCAGGTAACCCTTGAAAAAGAGGTAGCAGAGTATGTCACTGAAACTAGAGAATATTAGCTACTATAATCATTACATGAATTTTGGCTTCTCATTCAAGGTTTTATAAAAGTTAACTATTTGGCTTCATTTCTTCTCTCCCTTCTTAAAACAGTATAATATGAATTTAATAGCATGAGAAAAATGATTAATTTATATAATTAAAGCAACATGCATAAAATATCATTATTGAGTCAATTTGCTTCAAATTTTAATAAGTATTAGGCAAAGTATCAGATACAGCATGATACGAAAAGATGAATAAGATATAACATGGATATACAAAGACATTGGAATTGAATGGTAGCAAACAGGTAAAAAGCATCTCAAAAGATTAATAATGAATATAAAAACCCTCATTTTTTTGGTAATCTATTATGTGGAAGTTTTCATAACTTGAAGTCATGAAAACTTTTTGTTTCATAAAAACCCCTTATGGATATGAATAAAAGAGCTAATGATTTTCCAAAGGAACGTCTGAGAGTCAGGCAAAGAAAACTGCAGAGAATGATAAGGATTATTGTCAAATATCCTGGTATGCTTGTGGCACATACATACATCCCTGTGTTTCCTAAAAGAGATAAGCAACAGAAAAGTAATCTACTTTCCTGATCATCTCTCATGTGCTAAGTTGTTTTCACTTTGGTGATCATCACGTCATAGTAGTTCTGTAAGAGAAATTATTTTACAGAAAAGGAAATGGGGCTCAGAGTTGTTAATATGAAGAAGGTCACAGAATGGCTAAGTAGCAGAGTGAGATTTTTAATTCACTTCTGATTTATTGTATATTACATGGTATATGTATAACACAAGACAGTCTATTTAATTTCTCCATTTTCATTCTTCAACTTGAACATTTGCAAAATAGAACTAATTCTTCAAAATTTTCATTTATGTTTGGAATATTGAAGTTCTTAGTCATATTGTTTTTATTTTTTTCTACCTTTTTGACTTATTTGTCTCATAATTATCTGAAAATTCTGAGTGATAGAATCCTGTCTTCTGTACACCTTCATTACAGATTTTATCATCAGTATATTTTCCATAATTCACCAATAATTTTCCACATGTTCACTGTTTTCATGTTTCATTTTCTAAAATCCTATTTTTTCTTCTACATTCCCACAAAGTTTTCTAATAATCAGCTGCTTCTGAGTCAATGTATTATTTGTTTGGCTTGGATAATATTATATATTAATATTTTGTTTTTTTCCTGTACTAAGGCAAATACCTAAGTCTATAGACTTATGGACCTATGGTATGCACCTAACAGAAATAGAAGATATTAAGAAGAGGTGTCAAGAATACACAGAAGAACTATACAAAAAAGATCTCAGTGACACATATAACCACGATGGTGTGATCACTCACCTAGAGTCAGACACCCTGGAGTGTGAAGTCAAGCGGGCCTTAGGAAGCATCACTACAAACAAAGTTAGTGGAGATGATGAAATTTCAGTTGATCTATTTCAAATCCTAAAAGATGATGCTAAAGTGATGTTAAAGTGTTGCACTCAATACGCCAGCAAATTTGGAAAATTAAGCAGTGGTCAAAGGACTGGAAAAGGTCAGCTTTCATTCCAATCCCAAAGAAAGGCAATGCCAAAGAATGTTCAACCTATCACACAATTGCACTTATCTCACATTCTAGCAAATTAATGCTCAAAATTCTTCAAGCCAGGCTTCAACAATATGTGAACTGAGAACTTCCAGATGTTTGACCTGGATTAAAAGGCAGAGGAACCAGAGATCAAATTGCCAACATCTGTTGGATCATCAAAAAAGCAAAAGAGTTCCAGAAAAACATCTACTTCTGTTTTATTGGCTATACCAAAGCCTTTGACTGTGTGGATCACAACAAAGTGTGGAAAATTCTTAAAGAGATGGTAATACCAGGCCACCTTAGCTGCCTCCTGAGAAATCTGTATGCAGGTCAAGAAGCAACAGTTAGAACTGGACATGGAACAACAGACTGGTTCCAAATTAGGAAAGGAGTGCATCAAGGCTGTATATTGTCATCCTGCTTATTTAACTTATATTCAGAGTACATCATGCGAAATGCCAGGCTGGATGAAGCACAAGCTGGAATCAAGATTGCTGGGAGAAATGTCAGTAACTTCAGATATGCAGATGACACCATCCTTATGGCAGAAAGCAGAGAGGAACTAAAGGGCCTCTTGATGAAAGTGAAAGAGAAGGGTGAAAATGCTGGCTTAAAACTCAACATTCAAAAGACAAAGATCATGACATCTGGTCCCATCACTTCATGAAAAATAGATGGGGAAATGGTGGAAACAGTGACAGACTTTATTTTCTTGTGCTCCAAAATCACTGCAGATGATGACTGCAACCATGAAATTAAAAGACGCTTGTTTCTTGGAAGAAAAACTATGACAAACCTAGACAGCATATTAAAAAGCGGAGACATTATTTGCCAACAAAGGTCCATCTAGTCAAAGCTATTGTTTTTGCAGTAGTCATGTACAGATATGAGAGTTGGACCATAAAGAATGCTTGAGTGCTGAAGAATTGATGTTTTTGAACTGTGTTGTTGGAGAAGACTCTTGAGAGTCTCTTGGACTGCAAGGAGATCAAACCAGTCAATCCTAAAGGAAATCAGTCCTGAATATCCATTGGAAGGACTGATGCTGATGCTGAAGCTCCAATACTTTAGCCACCTGATGCAAAGAACTGACTCATTGGAAAAGACTCTGATGCTGGGAAAGACTGAGAGCAGGATGAGACAGGGACAACAGAGGATGACATGGTTAGATGGCATCATCAGCTGGATGGACATGAGTTTGAGCAAGCTCCGGGAGCTGGTGACAGACAGGGAAGCCTGGCACGCTGCACTCCATGGAGTCGCAAAGAGTCAGACATGACTGAGCCACTGAACTGAACTGAATGCCCATTGATTCAAAGAGCATATGAATATGACTCTTGGTCATAAACACAGAGGGAAATAACTTTTTCTTACTGGAGAAAAATTTCCCCCAAATTTCCATCTCTAAGATAAATAAATTCTGGGGCTCTAACATACAGCTTGTGACTATAATTAACAGTACCATATTATATATTTGAAAGTTGCCAGAAGAGACCATAAATATTACCACCACCAAAACAAAAATTAACAATGTGCATGGATGGAGATTTTTGTCATCTTACTGTGGTATGTAACCTTATCAATATGTACATACCTTATCAATATATACACATGTCAAATCATTACTTTGGACACCTTAAACTTTCATGTTTTTTGTGTCAATAACATATCAATAAGCCTGAAGAAGACACTATTATCATCTTAAAAGGAGACACTATTGCATTAAATAATTTAAAATCTAAACTAGGAGAGTGGCAATGGTGATGAAGAAAGAATGGAGTAGATATAAAAGGTAATACCAACAAAATACCTATATGTGAATATGGAGTAACAAGGGTTTTACCGCTTGGGTTACACTGGTGGGAATCAAATTTTGTCATTCTTAGAAGCAATGTCTAACTTTTCATTCGAATGAGCAAAGGGCTTTTGAAGTCAGAATAGCATCCAGATAACATTTATTTTGTAAGGACTAATCTATACACAGACAGAGATGATTTTGAGGACTGTTTTGTTAATAATAAAGTAGGAATGACATCCACACATGAATTGACATACATAGATAAAGGGACATGTTGAGTGATGAACAACAGAGGGAAAAAAATTACCTGGATTGAAAGGGGGTGGAGAGAAGATAGAAAGTAGTCTGCAGGTTATTAAAGAGAATGGGTCTACTCCTTCTTCCTAGGAGCAAGAAATAGCAGTGTGCAACATCCCAACCATTGAAGAATACCTCTCAATCTCAATTTGCTGCTGATTACACAGCCAGTCTTTCACCCTCCACGCCTGCTTTGTTTCTCCTCTACCTGAAAAAGCCTGTCAACTAGGGGTGGCTTATTGGAAAAGATGTGAAGGTTTTGGATCTCAGCTTTGAGGAGTACTTCTGGTGGATACAGGTAATATATTTATGCCCTTGATTTCTCTTCTTCAGACTTAAATGGTGTCCCCACTGAAAACACTTTTCTCACCCCCTACTCACCACCACCTTTAGCAAAAGTATAGTTGGTAATCTAGGATCGTGTCTTAAATAGGTTTTCTGTGAGGAAATGGAATTTTTCCAAAATTTCTCCCTCCTACTTTGAGGTGTTGCCTTTTGATTTTTCCTTTTCTTCAAGTTCCTTCTTTTAAGCATCAACTCCATGGCCAACCCACCAAAATTTTCTTTAGTTTTTCTTTCTCTTTGCCAACAAGCTATCTGAGGCAATGACTCAGAATGAGTCTCTGATATATTTCACTTAATGTTTTGGATTTTAATGTATTTATTCTTCAGCAGTCTGGAAAGTCAGTATTGCATACTCAGTCCTGCCACACAACACATCAAGGAAAAATGAGCCCCGGGGAGACAGAATCAAGAATGCCAGCCTAGACAGAGAGAAGTATAGAGCTGCTAGATCCAAGAGTTTCATGGACTAGGATATGGATTTATTATTACTAGCACTATTTGAACCAATGGTCTAAGTCATGGTGCCACATGAGGCTCTGAATCGACTCAGCTTTGGAGTTGGTGAAAGACAGAAGAAAAACTGGGCTTAGACCAAACCTAGTTGAGTGGTGTCTCAACATCACAAGTTCAGATAAAGTGAAGAAGGTAAATAAAGTTTATTTGTTGCATATATGAGTTGATGGACTAAGATCTACAGTTGCTGTTCTTGGTGAGTGGAGTTATGGATGGTAACGGTGTTTATAGGAAAAAATATGGTGTGTGTGTACTGAGAAAAGGGAGAATATTAGAAGCAATGTCAGACAAAAAAGAAAATAGTAAGTAGAAAAGTAGGTAAGAACATGAGAGTAAAGCTAAGAAATTGTACTACTTTAGTATCTCAAATTACTTTTTTCTAAACAAATTCAGACTTCAATCCTTTCCCTACTTAATCCAGGATTTCCTGTAGAATTTGTCCTCTCAAAGTTAGGTGGCTTTCATTTTCTTCAAATATTGTCAAGCTATCAGTGTCTCAGCCAGGATAACTTCACATAACACTTAAAACTAAATTTAACTCAGCACCACACAGACTGACTTATCAATTAGGGCACTACTGCTATTGCATCATGCTTATACATTTACCATATGAACTATATCTACTATTTTTTTAATGTGCAAACATCTAATCCTAAAACAATGTAAGATGTACCTTTATGCTTGAAAAGTTCAGAATTAACTAATTAAATGTGATGGTTAATTTTATGTATAAACCTGGCTGGTCACACTGGCCATATATTAGATCAAATAATATTCTAGAATTTTCTGTGAAGATTTTTGTTAAGATAAGATTAACATTTAAATCAACAGTGTGATTGTGCTTCATCCAACAGCTGGAGGCCTTAATAGAGCAAAGAACAAGAAGGATGCTGCCTGAAAACTGCCCCTGAACTCAAACTGAAATTTTTATTTGGGCTTATCCTGTGGAATTGGGACTTATTAACCCTTCTTATTTGCAATATGGCACAGTTCCCATTACTTCAAATGGGAAGTATTATAGGTGCAGAAAAGAGTCATGTAGTCCATTGCAGAGCTCCATGCCTCCAAATACATCAAACCATTAGCCTTCAGAGACCCATGCCCAAACTGAACACCTAAACAGAATGAAGCCAACTCCAGGCCTCAGCATGCCTCATCTTCCCGCACAGTCCTTCAGTCTTCCCAACTGCCACCACCATCTATACTGTATACCTCCAATCAGGCTATAAGACACATTTATGTTTATACGTGTGTGTGTGTGTGTGTGTGTGTGTGTGTGTGTGTGTGTGCGCGCGCGCGCGTCGGTCTTGTCTTTTTGTGATCCCATGGATTGTAGATTCCTAGGCTCCTCTGTTCATGGGATTCTCCAGGCAAGAACACTGGAATGGGTTGCCATTCCCTTCTCCAGGGGAAGTTCCTGTTCCTTATTCTACTTATCTTACTTTCCTCCATCTTCAGGTACAGAAGTACATATTCCTTAGGAGTAAACTGATCACACAGAAGAATCACACTTCTAGCTTATCAAACGTGTCCTTTATCAGCAAAAAGAAGCTACTGCCCTGATGAAAAGCTTGAAATTTTGACCAAGTTGAGTCTTACAAGGAAATGTAGTATCATATATGTCACTATTGCTTTTGATAGCAAAGTAGGATCAGTAGAATCTTGAAAACCTGGCTTTCCAGACCTGGAAGCTCCTTTCATGTTGTAAAAGACAGAGACCTGAACTACCTTTGGTTCAGATTTTTGCTTTGTTAAACTTCCTGGAGTGAATCTTTTAGTTATGTCAGTGAAAAGCAAAAGGACAAACTCAGGAATGTAAGTCCTTGAGCAGCTGGGATCAATGCACTGATTTTGGCCTTTTCTATTTTTATATGCTTTTTCATTAAGCATATAGAATAATGCCACACAGTCCTGGGTTGAGATGAATATCTCCCTGAAAAGAATAAGAATTCCCACTATAATTCACAGATCAAAAGTTAGACATGGAGATATCCTAAATGGACCCAAGGAAATGTAGCTGGTATTAGATTTCATAGTGATATCTAACAGCAAGTTCTAAGTTTATTCATGTTATAGCTCTCTTCTATTCCTCCAAGTGTATGGAAAGTCTTGTTCAAAGTTTCAGCCTGGTCTCAACAAAGTGGGTCTCTAATCTTGTCAAGAACACAGGGATAGTAGCAGTGGATACAGGGCATATTACTTGTGCCACTAAATCTGGAACTAGCAATGGCTTCTGGACAGAACAGACATGAGCAGATTACAATCTGACAAAGAGGTTAAATACCCGGGTCTCAAAGGGGAACAGTACTTGAAAAGTGTGTACATTGGGAGTAGGGGAGGATGGTAGTTTTGACTGACTTACCTGAGAAGGCTTGAGGCCTTTAGTCAGTATGTCAGGGATGGCAGTGTGTCTGCCATATACAGGAAGCACTCCAGGTGAAAATGCCTCAAATGACCCCAATCAAGTATGGGGTACCCACTAAAGAAAGGAAACTTCAAATACGGAGTGCTGAGGGTGCAGGTTATACCTCTTGACCCTTCTGCCACACTATCCTGATGGTGAGATGGGTGGTAAGAATGTTCTGATAACACACATGTAGAGCCATGAAGTCAAGAGAGTAAGTAGGATTCACCTAGTAATAGGACTTCACTTAAGAAAATCTGGATTGTATTTAAACTTTAGATATTTTTATGTTAAATATATTTTATTCTAATATAGAACCTAAATTTAAAATTACGCATGGTTTTCTCTGAAGATCCAGTGGTTCATAATCCACCTGTCAATGAAGAGGACACAGTTTCAATCCCTGGTCCAGGAAGATTCCACCAGCTGCAGAATAACTAAGCCCATGAATTCAACTGCAGAGTAGTCCCCACTGGCCTCAAGTAGAGAGAGCCTGCACATAGCAATGAAGACCCAGCACGGCCAAAAATAAACTAAAAATTAACCAGTTTTATTTTTTTAACAAAAAATAAAATTAAGCAGCCTCTTAAAAACAGCCTCTTGAAAACAGAAGGTTCATGTTAAGTCAGCAAGGAAACAATCCTGGATAGTATTATAATATGGTTCTCCATTTGAAGATTCAATAGAAGGATCATATATATTTCTAATCACCAAATAAGCACAGTAATAAAAGTCTCATTCTGGGGGGTGCAATGGAGGGAAATGTTGGTATAAGACTTTATTTTTTTTATCACATCCTGCACTTTTAATTTTTTTTTCAATTTGTGCACATGAAACATCATTTAGAAGGAAAGTAAAGTCATCAACTCTGAGTTAAAAATGTATCTATCTATCCATCAAATCTCTTTGAAAAGTAACTGTGATCTGTAAAGTAGCAAATGAATTAGTCATGGCATTTTAAAAGAATTGCTTCTCAAAGCACAGATTTCTTTGAATTGTGAGTAATAACATCCAATTTACAATCTCAGATTTAGCAATTTGTAATTCCTTAAAGTTATATGCAACCTAAGTGATTTAGCTAGATAATCATTAGCTCATTTTTGTACACAGAAAATAATCGATAAATATTTGTTGAATAAAAATAGCCCAAAGTAGTTTTAACCACAGTTAATTTAATCCCTGCCTCATGAAAATAAAATATCCCAACATTATGCTACCCTAGCATCACACAGGAGCATACACACACACACACACACACACACACACACACAGAGATTTAGTCAAGAAATGCATTAACAATAACAAGTTATTTTAATTAGTTTGCTTTAAGTGGAGTATTTACATGGACTTTCAAATAACAGCTTAATACTTAAAAACATATTTAAATTACATAAGTTGATAGAGATTAACATTTAAATGCTGAAATGACTAGTTTGTGAAAATGTTTATTTTTGTTATTTATTTCTACTTATTTCTTTAGGAACAATCAGGTAGAACAAAAATATCCTACTATATCTACAATCATAGGAGAGATTAATGAAGCTTTTTCCACTGATCCTAAAAATAAAATTATTAATTGAAATGTTTTAATAAGATAGTTCACTCATTGCCATATATCAGTATACATATACACATATACATATATTAGTACCACATACTTCTAAGAACCTAGACAGCATATTAAGAAGCAGAGACATTACTATGACAACAAAGGTCTGTCTAGTCAAAGCTATCATTTTTCCAGTAGTCATGTATGGATGTGAGAGTTGGCTATAAAGAAAGCTGAGCACCAAAGAATTGATGCTTTGAACTGTGGTGTTAGAGAAGACTCTTGAGAGTCTCTTGGACTGCAAGGAGATCCAACCAATCCATCCTCAAGGAAATCAGTCCTGAATATTCATTGGAAGGACTGATGTTGAAGCTGAAGGTGGCCAATAATTTGGCCACCTGATGCAAAGAACTGACTCATTGGAAAAGACCCTGATGCTGGGAAAGATTGAAGGCAGGAGAAGAAGGGGATGACAGAGGATGAGATGGTTGGATGGCGTCACTGACTGGATGGACATGAGTTTGAGCAAGCTCCGGGAATTGGTGATGGATAGGGAAGCCTGGCGTGCTGCAGTCCATGGGATCACAAAGAATTGGACATGACTGAGCAACTGAACTGAATCTCTAAGAATGCATTTTACCTGAGATTATTATTGGTGCTTCAAAAACTCAAGTAAATGCTTATGTAGTTTTCTGCATCCTTTGACTCAAAACACAGGTGATAATGTTTTAAACCATGCTGAATTTAATTTATTTCTTCCATCTTCTCAACTTTATATGTACTTGGTGAGTTTTACTAACAAACATTAAAAACTCAGTGGAATAATTCATTTCCATTCTTTTCACAGATCTAAAACAACTTATATATGGTTTTTAAAGTTATGTCTAATTAGATCAGTTATTTTTATACGATCTAGAGATGCTTATTCCTGGCTACTTTTTGTCCTCAATGAACTCCAAACAAAAGGGTTTATTTAGTGTTTATTTTTTCATTTTATTATTCATATTAGCAGTGCAAACATAGAGTATTAACATACACAAGACGAGCAAGACTGACAAAAATTTATGTGCTTTAATCTGCCAGCATTCTAGGCACAAAGAAAACATCTACAAAGACCTGTCTAATGTTCTCTGGAAGGAAAAAAGAAAAAGAAAATACCAGTGTCTGGACACCACCTCTGCAGTATGACAGGAGTTTGGGACAGCTTGTCCACTTGCACATGCAATGTTCCTTCCAGTGCTAATATTTCAGGAATTTTCCTCTGTTTCTTAATCTGGCAAAGTCAGAAATATACTCCCTAATGAAAAATAAATATATGTTTTTGGTTTGTGGGCAGACTGTTTCAGGGAGTGGACACCTGCTAGTTTAACATTCTTTGTATAGGCCAGAGTGTAAGCAGAGGGATGTTCACTTGCCTCAAGGTATTTTTGATTCTCAAGTGCCACCTGCTCCAGAAGCTGCAGCCAAGTGTTATCTAAGAGAAGAGGCATAAAGTATGGCAAAAAATCCTGTGACGATAGTGGACTATCTAAACACTGCAGCTTCTCACTCTAGAAATTCACCTGCATAGCCTTGCTAGCAGTGGAAGGAAAGCAAGCCACGGAGCATAGCTGAGATTCTCTTTAAGCAGTAAACCATATTTCCCCTCTTAATTTTCAAACCAGATACAATTTTGGAGGGCCCAGACTTATTAGTCTCTGTGTCCCCAGACTCATTTCCCTATAGCTCTAAGGTTAGTGGCTTATGCTGAAGATCATGCAAGTTTCATTAAGGAGAATATAGCAGAGTCTTGTAAATCCACTTTGTAAGGCTGAACTGTAAAACTCTGACCTTGAAATCACTCTATTTGTGGACAAATCCTGACTCAGCCACTTACAAACTGGAATGGATCCAGTTGGCTTCTTTAGTCTTTCTTTTAATCTCCTTTTTGTACAGTTCTGCATGACAATGGATATAGAGCTCAGAATATTTTCCATACTTCCTTGCAGCTGAGACCCCAACAGGGACTTAGGTTCTATCACTCAGAATTAGAAAGTGGAAAGAGAGGTGGTGGGTCATACTGTGTTCACTTTAACAGTAAGGATCTAGAAGAAAGGCAATGCTAAAGAATGCTCAAACTATCGCACAATTGCACTCATCTCACAGGCTAGTAGGTAATGCTCAAAATTCTCCAAGCCAGGCTTCAGCAATACATGAACTGTGAACTTCCAGATGTTCAAGCTGTTTTTAGAAAAGGCAGAGGAACCAGAGACCAAATTGCCAACATCCGCTGGATCATCAAAAAAGCAAGAGAGTTTCAGAAAAACATTTATTTCTGCTTTATTGACTATGCTAAAGCCTTTGACTGTGTGGATCACAATAAACTATGGAAAATTCTGAAGGAGATGAGAATACCAGGCCACCTGACCTGCCTCTTGAGAAATCTGTATGCAGGTCAGGAAGCAACAGTTAGAACTGGACATGGAACGACAGACTGGTTCCAAACAGGAAAAGGAGTATGTCAAATCTGTATATTGTCACCCTGCTTATTTAACTTATATGCAGAATATACCATGAGAAACGCTGGGCTGGAAGAATCACAAACTGGAATCAAGATTGCCGGGAGAAATATCAATAACCTCAGATATGCAGATGACACCACCCTTACGGCAGAAAGTGAAGAGGAACTAAAAGGCCTCTTGATGAAAGTGAAAGAGGAGAGTGAAAAAGTTGGCTTAAAGCTTAACATTCAGAAAATTCAGATCATGGCATCTGGCCCCATCAGTTCATGGGAAATAGAAGGGGAGACAGTGGAAACAGTGTCAGACTTTATTTTTTGGGGCTCCAAAATCACTGCAGATGGTGATTGCAGCCATGAAATTAAAAGACATTTACTCCTTGGAAGAAAAGTTATGACCAACCTAGACAGCATATTAAAAAGCAGAGACATTAGTTTGTCAACAAATGTCCGTCTAGTCAAGGCGATGATTTTTCCAGTGGTCATGTATGGATGTCAGAATTGGACTATAAAGAAAGCCGAGCCCTGAAGAATTGATGCTTTTGAACTGTGGTGTTGGAGAAGACTATTGAGAGTTTCTTGGACTGCAAGGAGATCCAACCAGTCCATCCTAAAGGAGATCAGTCCTGGGTGTTCATTGGAAGGACTGATGTCAAAGCTGAAGCTCCAATACTTTGGCCACCTGATGCGAAGAGCTGACTCCTTTGAAAAGACCCTGATGCTGGGAAAGATTGAGGGCTGGAGACCAAGGGGACAACAGAGGATGAGATGGTTGGATGGCATCACTGATTCAATGGACATGGGTTTGGGTGGACTCCAGGAGTTGGTGATAGACAGGGAGGCCTGGTGTGCTGCGGTTTATGGGGTTGCAAAGAGTCAGACACAACTGAGTGACTGAACTGAGCTGAACTGAGCAGGTATTTTCTGGCTTATATGACAATTCTGATAGTGGCCAGAGTGGAATGTTCCCGGAGCTCCCTACTTCCTAATTGTGGCAAAGTAGCAGTTCTACAATGTTCCCTAGGGATCATCACTGGAAGCCTAACCTAGAGCCTGATTCTCTAGTCTTTCTGACAATGTAAGCATCCAATTTCCTAAATTAGATCTCTCTTGTTTAAAATGACTTTAGGTATTTCTCTTGGCTAAACTCTGATAGAAATATATATATATATATACATATATATATATATATATATATACCTTTTCTATTATATACACATAAATCATAATTTGTATAAATTAATTACATGTATATACAATATACAGGTAATATAAACAGTAAAGAATCTGCCTACAGTGTGGGAGATTTGGGTTTGATCTGTGTTGGGACGATGCCCTGGAGAAGGAAATGGCTACCCACTCCATTATTCTTGCCTGGAGAATCCCACGGACAGAGGAGCCTTGTGGGTGACAGTTCATGGGGCTGCAAAGAGCAGGACAGGACTGAGCAACTAATGCTTCACTACAACCTCATTTCATTATATATACATATGTTACACATACACACACACAGATATGTATTTATATTTTGGGAGCTATTTCTAAGAAAATTTTAAATAAACATTGTTATGATGATTAGACATTTTATTTCTTAAGCAACTTTCATAAAATTTAGGCCAATTATATATATATATAAATCTTAAATTTTCTGAAATTGTTTAATTCCTAGAGTATATCCTAAGATCTTTAAATTTATCATTATAGCTAATCTATTTAGATTTTTAACCAGTCTTAAGTTAAAAAATAATTAAGGTTATTTTATTTTCATCTAATGATCTTGTCCATCAGGTTTAATATTTAAAATACTGACATTTCTTACATGATAGCTGTTTTGGGTATTAAGCTAGATATTGGTAGTTTGAAAATATTAATCCTCAGTTGGAAAATAAATGGTAATTTATAAATTAAAGAACTATAGTAAGTTGATTAGGATTTATTTCATTCTAGAATATGATATGTTACACAAGCTAAGAGGCTAAGAGTAAGCAATAAATTACAGTGTGATATGGTAAATGCAATTATAAGTGTTTGAACAAATTGTTCTAGGAGCAGATGAGGTTTGTTTTCCCCCCCCAACAAATGGATTGTGGAAGATGTTATCAAAATGAGTGAAAAATGGGTCTTGAAGGATGAACAGAAATTTAGCACATGAAGAAAGAAGCCATGGGTATAAATATCAATTTAAATAAGGAAAATGACATTACACACTGTAACTTCATAGTGCAGTGAAGGCAAAACAAATGGAAACAGGTAAACATCAAGTAAATTTAATGCTCTCCGTAAGCCCTAGGTTTCCTGAAATAAAAATATAATAATCATTTTGTTTTGTTTTGGTAAGAATAAAACTGGTCTTATTTTGTTAAATAGGCAAAAATTGACAAAAGCTTATTAGTAAAGGTATTTAGACTAAAAATTATAGTATCTTTATAGACTGTCTTTTAAGAAATGAAGTCACACATCCATCCCCAAAATGTAATATATATGGAAAGATTAATGGTTTGATTACCCAAATATTTTAAAAAAGCAGGGTGGAGTGGTTATAAGGATAAAAAAGCAGTCTAAATTAGAGGAAAACCATGTTACTTGTGTGATACAAAAACTGATCAGGTTATCATATTGGAATAAATTATATGGCAAAAGATAGGTAGTAATTGTATTGTGGTGAATATCAAAATATCTTAGTGATTTTCCAGTGAGGGATTATTTTCTCCTCCCTACCATTTCCAACCCCTCAAAAAGGACATTTGGCAATGTCTGGATATATTCTGGATTGTCACAACAAGGAACTGGTCTTCGTATGTGATGGGTAGAGGACTTGAATCCCACTGAGTATCCTACAATGCCCAGGACAGTACTCCACACAAAATTGGCATTTTGGATAACCAGCTCAAAATGTCAAATTTGGGAAACACTAGAATATCTTTAAAGAGAGCTTTTCATAGTGAATTTGCAGACCGTTGTCTCACTTGGTCATCATCTACAGTGGCTGCGTAAGCTGGAGGATGACAGCTTCACTTATTTGGGTCTCATGATGAGTTTAAAATAATCTTGTATAAATTAATAAATAAGAAGAATGACTTAAATGGATATTAAATCTCAAGCTATAACCTGAAAAAATGAGAAACGTTTGGGATACATGCAGTTTTAATCAAATTTAGGCTTTCTCATAGCTAGCCTACTGTCAGAGTAGAGCTGATGACAACACATAGAGTCTAAGTTGGCCACTCTTTTGAAAACATGAAATTTTGAAAATATTGAGACTGTGTTATATATTTGAAAGCTGCTAACAGAGAAAATCTTAAAAGTTCTCATTGCAAAAATAAATAATTATAACTGTGAGCTGATGGATGTTAACCAAACTTATTGTGGCAATCATTTTGTGATATATACATGTATATATTTAATTATTATGTTATACACCTTAAACTAATACGTTATCATGTATCAAGTATATCTCAATAAAGCTATTGGCAAAAACAAAAATAAAAAAGCTACAGCTGGTATATTTAGTGGTGAAATATTGAACACTCTCCGTCTGAGGTGCCAATGCAAAGCTATGGAAGAAGAGCTATGGTTTACTTTCAACAAATGAGGCTATAACTTTTGTATATCTATATGGGAGAAAAAAACCCACAAACTTTACTCCTAACTTACATCACACATAAAAATTAATGAAAGATGATTCATAAATATGAATGCAAAATTAAGATAACCAAGCATCTAGAATACATCATGGGAGAATATTTTCATGAACTTAAAGTAAGCAAAGGTTTCCTAAACAAGGTACAAAGTAAAAAACCATAACAAAATAAAAACATAATTGGAACACTTTCATTATCTATCTATCTGCCAAACGGGTTATATCTAGGATGTATAAAGAAGTAGCACAAATCGTAAGACAAAAATAAATAGAGAATAGTCAAAAGGCTTGAACAAGTAGCATACCAAAGAAACTGACCAAATGGCCAATAAGCATCGAAAAGATAGTCAATACAATTATTCATCAGGGAAATGCCACTTAAAATCACAATACACTATATAATACATTTACCAGAAAGTCTTAAATTAAAAAAACTGAAAATACCAAGCATTGGGAAAGATGTGGAATAACTAGAACTCTCCTATGATTATTAGTAGAAGTGTAACTTTTGAAAACTATTAAAATTTTAGCTATTACAGCTAACCATATACCTACTCTATGATTCAGCAATTGTACTTCAAGTATATGACCAAGAAAGATGAGTATATATGTCCACCAAGCACAAGAACAAGAATATTCATTCCAACTTTATTCATTATAGAAGAAAGCTAGAAACAACTCAAATGGTCATTATCAAGAGAATGGCATACTAATCTGTTGCGTATCTCTATAACGGAAAACAAACCAGCAATTTAAAAGCAATGAACTACTGACAAACACAACAACATGTGTGAATCCCACAGATATTTTGTTCCAAGTAAAATGAATTGATGTTAACAGAAGTCAGAAGAGTGATTACCCCTGGTGGGTGGATAAGGAGCAGGAAAGAACTTTCTAATGTAATAGAAATGTTTTATATTTTGATCAAGATGATGGTTATTCAGAGGAATCATATGTAAAAAGTAATTGAGCTGTACACTTCAGTGTACACTTTGTACACTTTCTTATTATATCTATTTTAGACATAATTTAAAAGATGATAAACTTTAAAAAAGAAAATACCATGCATAAATATTGTAAAATGAATATTTGAAAAAGAATGTTAATTTTTTTTTCACATTCAAAAAGTATTTTGACAGCACTGCAAAAAGGAAGTCAATCTGCAAAATATATTTTATGAATAGAAAGAGTGATTTACTGATGAAGTTGAATTTTTAGGAAAAATGTGTAAGCAATTCAACAATATAACTGAAAAGATAGGAATCTGTAATGGTACCATGTATCCTGTAAATCCTCAACAATTAAGGATGAAATTAGCCACCCAGTACAAATACCCTTTTAATGTTTTATATATATGTGCATAATTTAACACTTCTTAAGACGCTCATTTAAGAAAAGCTATTTTTTAAAGATGAAATTAAGGTCTATTAGAAATTCATTCCATTTTTCCTTATCCTTTGCAATTTGCAGTGAACCGTGCATCATTCTGAAGCTGCACAATTTTAAATAGTTTTGTTGTTCACTTTAACACACAATGTTGTCATATAAAATTTTGTTTTAAAAAATGATCAGTAATGAAGGTAACTACACTTGATGAAACATAAATCACTGGGGAAGAATAGAACAAATTTTTGCATATTTATATATACCATGATTATATTTAAACTTTAAATTTGGGGCTTTTCAATGAAGTAATTTTTCTTTCATATTGCACTTAGTCATTTTCTTACATTTGTCGTGTACTTTTAATGTAGACAACTTTCATTATAAACTGCTACAATTTATAACGCTAACTCTTTGTCCCATTTAAAACTGCATAAATCTAGGTTTGTTAATATATCTAAAATTCTACTATTATATTGTGATACATCTTTTACATTGACATTTGAAACACATAAACACACACACACTCATCCACAAAATACCCACACCGACACCCACACATATCAAAATGCAAAGGTCAACTTTATTTCTGCTATTTTTAAAAATTGCTGAACATTTTTAAAAATTGCATGAAATTCCTAAGAAGTGACGTCTAGATTAGGATTATGAAGTAGGCAAAAATGTAAGGATACAGAAAGCAAAATATGTTGGCAGGTGAAGTAGGAGGGACTTTATCATATTCTCACTCTTTTTTTCCTTAAAAATGATTATTATCCAGATGCTTCTTCAAAATCCACTAAAATAAATAAATAGGAATAACAAGAGCTTAATATCATTAAACAAAACCATTACTAAAAATATCATTACTATACTATACTAATAATAAACAATTTATAACTACTTTAACTTTTTGTGGGGCAATGCAGAGGAATTTTAAGGTTTATATGAAAAATAACTTTCTAGTATTTTTATGTAAATATTGTTTACCTAGACAAAACACTGAATATCAATTGTATTCCAAAAAGGAAGTTAACTTTAAAGTATGCATAATTATTTTCTTTAGGAAGAATTTGTAATTATTATTGATCCCATTACAAGAACATGTTTCCTATGTTTGTTAAAGAAGAAAAAAACAAAAACTCCCTAAATAAGCTCCTAACTGGATTTGCTGCAAATATATCAGAACATGTTGTCTTCATCTATTTCCAGAAAACATTAAAACACAGCCTTCAACAAGCTGTTCTCATTTATAATACAGTGCATTTGTAGTGCTGGCAAACGGGAAATCCCAGAATGGGTGAATAAACAGGAAGCTTCAGCTAGCATTAACAATCCCACAGATCCCTGTTTGTAAAGAAATGGCCTTTGCAAGAACATGCACAAATGTGCAGTGTCATATTTGGTAGAAAACTTGTGAATTTTTTTACTAATTCATTTGGTAAACTTATACTTTTTCATATACCTAAACATACACAAGCTTGTGACTTTGGCCATGTTTATGAAGATCATATATACTTATGTACATATACATGTGTGTGTGTATGTATGTGTGTATGCATGCTAAGTCACTTCAGTCATGTTCAACTCTTTGTGACCCTATGGACTGAGCCTGCCAAGCTCCTCTATCCATGCGATTCTCCAGGCAAGAATAATTGGAGTGGGTTGCCAGAACCCAGGGATCCAACTTGCATCTCCTGTAGTTCCTGCATTGGATTCTTTACCGCTGAGCCACAGGGAAGGCCGTGTGTGTGTGTGTGTGTGTGTGTGTGTGTTATATATATATGAGATTCTGTATGTACAAATGCATATTTACATGATAATATATAATTATGTGGACACAAATACTGTATTCTACATACATATGTATCATACATGTGATTTAACAGCAGTGCTTAGGACTTGTGCAGTAAGTTCTTCATGGAAACTATCAGCGTGGCATGAATAGGAGTGAAACTATGTTGGATAGGGTGGTCCACTTTACCACTGAAGTAATTTTTAGGGATTGTTATATTTAAAAATTTTTATGAATATCAGAAAGTATTTACAGTAGCAAATGTCACTACTCCTTAACATGCTGGAATGCAGTTCGTCTCCATAATTCTATAACCACCTTAACACAAAACAGTGAGGTCCAGTAGCAGTTAAACTTTGATTCATCTAAAATAATTTTCAAAATACAAAATAAAACAACTCTGTATTTCATAATGATGACTAACAGGTTGTAGACATATTCTAAACATGTCAAAATAACGTAAGATATACTTTGAGAACATATAACACTTCCGGGAATATACTCTTTCATTTTTTTATTTTTTTGGAATATACTCCTTTAAAAAGCTTTGTTAATTGTCTTATATGATCTGAAGTAAGTCTCATGGCAGAAGTTTATTTGGGAACTCTATTCAATCTTCATGCAAAATTCCTAAATTGATAAGCACCTCTTTAATTATAACCATAGACCCAAATATTGTTTTAATTGCTTCTATCCCTTACTGTTAATTTCCATGCATTTTTGCTACAGTGAGAGAATGTTTTATTTCACAAATCAAATTTGGTCATGTAAGCAAAAAATTCACGAATAAAATAATTCCAATAGAATTTTAACTTTATATTATACAATCCTGACATTATGTTAGTATAACTCATGTAGGTATATACAAGTAGAAAGATAAAATTCCCCTAGAAACATGTGAGCAAACACAGAAATATCTTTTGCTTAATATCACACAGTGTAAAGTGCTTTAAAAATGCTCTAAGATTATAGCAAACATAAATTCTAACTAGAGGTGGACATTTACATGGAGATAAAGGCAAATGCTTTAGGTATAGATGAAGAACTCAGCAGTATACAATATATTACATTTCTAAATGTTTACAAAGGAAAGTAAAATTTACAAAATACAAAGCTTCTCTCAGCTTTCAAGTAATAGAAAAAAATCTTCAAAGGGGTGTGATGTAGGTGAGGAAATGGTATCCCTTTTGTAGTCTCAGCCTAATAAACTAGTGTTAATTATGACCAACCTAAACAGCATATTAAAAAGCAGAGACATTACTTTGCCAACAAAGGTCTGTCTAGTCAAGGCTATGTTTTTTCCAGTGGTCATGTATGGATGTGCGGTTTGGACTATAAAGAAAGCTGAGCACCAAAGAATTGATATTTTTGAACTGTGGTGTTGAAGACTCTTGAGAATCCCTTGAACTGCAAGGAGATCCAACCAGTCCATCCTAAAGGAGATCAAGGCTTCTCCGGTAGCTCAGGTGGTAATGCGTTCTATCTAAAGAAGATCAGTCCTGGGTGTTCATTGGAAGGACTGATGTTGAAGCTGAAACTCCCAATACTTTGGCCACCTGATGTGAAGAGCTGACTCATTTGAAAAGACTCTGATGCTGGGAAAGATTGAGGGCAGGAGGAGAAAGGGATGACAGAGGATAAGATGGTTGGATGGCATCACCAATTCCATGGACATGGGATTTGGTGGACTCCGGGAGCTGGTGATGGACAGGGAGGCCTGGCGTGCTGTGGTTCATGGGGTCACAAAGAGTCAGACAGACTGAACTGAACTGAACTAAAATATGAAAAAATCATTACCTAAAAGGAGGAGGTAACATTTTTTCATGTAATTTATTTAAAAGATAGGATTCAAAAGATGCTTTGTTACAACAACTAGATTTATGATTATGAGCATTTGAGTACCTATAAAAACACAAGGAGAAGATGCATTTATTTGGCATTTTCCACACATGTAAAATTACAGAAGTCAAAGACAGCCACTGGCCCAGGGGGGTGATTCAGCTTCAGTTAGTACTGGTACTGCTTCAGTCACTGTAAGAAACAGATGTTCTTTTAAAGTTATGTATTAATCATCTTTTTTGAAGCTAGATTTATCATTGATATGTTTATAAAATATGAGATGTAATGTTTAAGGAATTGGAAAGCAACTGAAAATACAGTTTTCCCTTTAATTGTAGAAGCTGCTGGCTTGCAAATCTCTTGCCTTAAGGTTTGTTGATGATCAATAGTGAGAAAATAAGAAAATAGAGAATTTCTGAGACATAACTAATGAGGTTTTTTGCTCTCCCATAATCTCTGTAACCCTCCCAACTCTTAAACCAATGTACAGTGAGTAAAAACAGTGCACTCTCCATGCTAACTGCATATTCAAGATAAGTTCTCTTGTCTCTTCCTGTTATGGCCATTCTAATTTCCCTGCTTGCTCCCAAAGAACTCTGAGGAACTCCATTAATGAGAATTTAAAAAAAAAAAAAAGCTCAGAACAAGATATAAGTGTTTAGAATCGGAGTATAAAAAACATACAAGCAAAACAAAATAGCAAAAACAACTCCAGGGAAGAAAAGCTATGACCAATCTAGATAGCATATTAAAAAGCTGAGACATAACTTTGCCAACAAAGGTCCATCTAGTCAAAGCTATGGTTTTTCCAGTAGTCATGTATGGATGTGAGAGTTGGACTATAAAGAAAGCTGAGTGCCGAAGAACTGATGGTTTTGTATTGTGGTGTTGGAGACTCTTGAGATTCCCTTGGACTGCAAGAAGATCCAACCAATCAATCCCAAAGGAAATCAGTCTTGAATATTCATTGGAGGGGCTGATGCTGAAGTTGAAACTCCAATACTTTGGCCACCTGATGTGAAGAACTGACTCACTGGAAAAGACCCTGATGCTGGGAAAGATTGAAGGTGGGAGGAGAAGGGCACAACAGAGGATGAGATGGTTGGATGGCATCACCTACTGGATGGACATGAGTTTGGGTAGGCTCTGGGAGGAGTTGGTGATGAACAGGGAAGCCTGGCGTGTTGCAGTCCATGGGGTCACAGAGTCAGACATGACTGAGTGACTGAACTTATGAAAAATTTGTTACTAAAAGGAGGAGGTAACATATTGTCTCATGTAATTGATTTAAAAGATAGAATTCAAAAGATTCTTTGTTATAATGACTAGATTTATGGCTGTGAACACTTGAATACCTATAAAAGCACAAGGGGAAGATGAATTTATTTGGTATTTTATAAACATGTAAAATTACAGAAGCGAAAGACAACCACTGGCCCAACGGGGTGATTTAGCCTTGGTTAGTATTGGTACTGCTTCAGCCACAATAAGAAATAGACGACTTTTAAAGTTATGTATAAATCATCTTTTTTGAAACTAGAAATTTATCATTGGTATAGTTTATATAATGTGAGATATAATGTTTGAAGAATTGGAAAGATAACAAAAACATAATTTTCCCTTCAACTGTAGAAGCTGCTGTCTTGCAAATCTCTTGCCTTAAGGTTTATTGATGATTAATAGTGAGAAAATAAGAAAATAAGAGAATTTTTGAGCCATAACCAATGAGGTTTTTTTTTGCTCTCCCATAATCTCTGTAACTCTGTAAATACGTAATCTCCATAGTCTCTGCAATCCACGGGGTCGCTAAGAGTCAGACAGAACTGAGCAACTGAACTAACTGATAAAAAAATCATTACCTAAAAGGAGGAGATAAAATATTGTTTCATGTAATTATTTAAAAGATAGAATTCAAAAGATGCTTTGTTATAACAACTAGGAATTCCTGAGAATTCTTTTTAAAGAAAATTTTTTTAAAAAGTTCAGAACAAAATTTAAGTTTTTAGAATGGGGTATATAAAACATACTATCAAAGGTGAAACAGACCACCAGCCCAGGTTGGATGCATAAGACAAGTGCTCAGGGCTGGTGCACTGGGAAGACCCAGAGGGATGGGGAGGGAGGCGGGAGGGGGGATCAGGATGGGGAACACATGTAAATCCATGGCTGATTCATGTCAATGTATGGCAAAAACCACTACAATATTGCAAAGTAATTAGCCTCCAACTAATAAAAATAAATGAAAAAAAAAAACTACAAACAAAGCAAAATAGCAAAACAGCAGCAAAACTTTGAGCAATATGACGATGAATAAAATTACTTGGAAACTCAGTAATACATAGAAACATTTAAGCAGAAATTAAAGAGCAAATGGCTCACAGAATTGGGATTAATTTAACTAAAACGATCCTCTTCCCCAGTGGTTCAGATGGTAAACAATCCACCTGCAATGCAGGAGACCCAGGTTTAATCCCTGTGATGGGAAGATACCCTGGAGAAGGAAATGGCAACCCACTTCAGAGTTCTTGCTTGGAGAATTCCATGGACACCGGAGCCTGGTTGCCTACAGTCCATGGGATCACAAAGAGTCAGACAGGACTGAGTGACTAACACACACTTCTAAACCAAAATGAATTTGATTGCCAATATGGATGTACAACATTACAAGAAATCTAATTCCATTGTTTCTACTCTGTTATATTAATAACTGCCTTTAAGTAAGTTTGTGATGGAAATGATATGTGTTAGCTCACTCTTGGCACTGAATATTTTTCATTTATAGAATTAGACTGGATTTTACAACAAAATCATTGATAAATATGTGAGGTACGATGTTGAATTCTGAGCTGACATTTTCACTGATAAAAATATTGTACAGATAATTTCATTTGAAAGTACAAAATCACCTGAATGATCAAGGGACTATAATTTCATTATTGTATAACATATAAGTTACATTTTAAAATGAGTACCAATTTTTCACTTAAAAATATTATACTTTTCAATATCAATAATGATAAAATGTTTGATTAAATTCAGAAGTTACTCTAAATTACTTATTAGTTGATACATTTCACTCAACAACATGTAACCCAGAAACAACCTTAGTAAACAAACTGTTAGGATGAAAAAAGTGACATATGTATACAGTCACTATTGCAAAATGTATTACTGTGATGATTTTTCATTCAAATTTCCTAGTATATCTATCTAACAAAACACAAAGAAATATTATTATACAAGCTATGTAAAAAGCCTTCCTTCTTTAATGAAAAACTGAATGTCCCAAATAAAACTCTACATGAGCACATAAGCTGAGGCATATGTATTTTCATTATTGTTCAGTCACTAAGCCATGTCTGACTCTGTGACCTCATGGACCTCATGGACATGTGACCTTGGACATGCTGTAGCATGCCAAGCTTCCCTGTCCTTCACCATTTCCCAGAGTTGTGCTAAAACTCAGTGCTGGTGATGCCATCCAACCACATCCTCTGTCGTCCCCTTCTTCTCCTGCTTTCAACCTTTCCCAGCATCAGGATCTTTTCCAATGAGCCAGCCCTTTGCATCAGATGGCCAAAGTATTGGATTTGACTTCAGAATTAGTTCTTTCAATGAATATTCAGGATTGATTTCCTTTAGGTCTGACTGACTAGTTTGATCTCCTTGCTTTCCAAGGGACTCTCAAGAGTTTTCCCCAGCACCACAATTCGAAGGCATCAATTTTTTGGTGCTCAGCCTTCTGGTCCAACTCACAATCTGTTCATGACTACAGGAAAAACCATAGCTTTGACTATACAAACCTTTGTAGACAAAGTGATGTCTCTGCCTTTTAATATGCTATCTAGGTCTGTCATAGCTTTTCTTCCAAGAAGCACGTACATGTCTTTTAATTTGTGACTGTTATTACTTTCACTTTTTTAAGATTGAATTTTATTTTATCTTAAAGTTTGTTCACAGCCTCTATAGTAATAATAGAATAACACAATTTCCATAGCACTGTAATTACCGTAGGATGCCAAGAGTTGGACTATGATATAGAGGACAATAAAAAATGCCCTTTATTTTATATGCAATTAAAAACTTAAATTTGGTCCATAAATTACATAGTAGTGATATATGAACTATATACACCTACTATCTATAAGTTATTAGCAAATAAGATTATTATGAAATTCAGCATTAAAATAAAACAGCAGTTTATTTTATGAAAATTGTAAGGAAATATTTCTGCCAGTATGGATATAAGTAGAACACAAAAAGAATATTAAACAGATCAAATATAGTAGCTAATGCTTGGTGGTGGTGGTTTATTCACTAAGTCATGTCTGACTCTTGTGACCTCATGGACTGTAGCCCACCAGGCTTCTCTGTCCATAGGATTTTCCAGGCAAGAATACTGGAGTGGATAGCCATTTCCTTCCCCAACCCAGGAATTTTCCCGACCCAGGAATCAAACCCGGGTCTCCTGCATTGCAGGCAGATTCTTTACCGACAGTTATGAGGGAAGCTAATGCTTATTGTATTTAAACTATCTATGACATAATGTAATGCAATAACGAGACCTATGTTTCTTTTGAAAGTTTCATTATTTCTCACCCCAAATCAAGAAATTTCAACTGCTAGAACTGGTGAAAGTGTGTGAAAGCCCTTTAACATAACTGAAAGAGATCAATACTTTTTTCCCCTAGGACAAAAAATTAAAAAACAAACAAGTTAAGTGATATGACAATGGTCATACAGCTGGTGACACAGATGAGAGTAGATTGTGGTGTCTAAATTTTAATTCAAAATTTTATTACATTTCGGTGTTCCTCACAGACAGCTTTCCCAACACTGAGGTAAATTTGCCTTATGATAGCAAGAGTACTAAATCCTAAACAAAAATTGTAGGACTACTAGTGATAGTCTATTAGGCAATGTGATTTCCTCCTGAAAGTCATCACAAAATACAATTGCATGTGCACTTATTAGAGAGATAGCAAAAGAGGGAGAGTGTGAGAAGCATTTTGGAGTAAAAAGGTACTGGTGGGGAAGAGATTTTTGTATTACTTTCTCCATATTATCTATTTCTCGATCTTTACAAATTCTAGGAACAAGATTTTCAAAACCAAACTACAATTTTAAAACTACAGCTATAAAACTTTGAAACATCATTATTTTTTGTCAATTTTTTAAATATAAAAAATATTATTTTAAAAATATCTCTGTTAGCTACTGAATACATAACTGAATCTTAATGAATATATGTTGTTTTATTAATGTCTGATTAAGTCTTCACTACTAAAATTAACTGCCAGAAAGAGTCCTGTGTTTTCAGCTTCAGTCACTTTCCACGATACATAAATTTAACATTATAGGGTAAAAGTCCACATGCTTAGAAACAACATCATGTAATGACACAGACCTAGAGCCAGAGACAAGGTTCTACTTCTATAATATGTTATTAATGACTCCTAGGGAGTTGGGCTAGTCTTTTACCTTGCCTGAGCCTGCTATTTCTTCTGTAAAACGACTGCAGTGTCAAGAACTGTCGAAGGTCAAAGATTTTATCCTATTTGAAAGTTAATATGTCAGCATTCCACACTTAAGACTGACAGTAGACTCTTGATCAGAGACAAGAACCTTATTACTCAATACAAGCTTCAGATTCTCATCAATTCCCTTCCATCCCAGGAACCAAGGAGGTGATGCTGAATGACTTAGATGGATACTATAAAGTAGGCTTATGTCACAGTGGAGGATTTCTGAATTTAGAAAAAACCCAATTCTATAAGAGGGTTTCAGCAAGCCCCTTCAACACTTTCCCAAGAGGGAGATCTTATTTTGATTAAAGTAAACTCAAAACAATCCATTTTTTGCCATGGAGGGAGATAATATCTCTTTCTTCTAAGTCTGTTTCAGAAACATCCTTGAAAAGATAGTCAAGGACAAAAGTTGTCACACAATGTACAGAAATACCATGAAAAATTGCCTCCCAACAGGTAATAACACCATCCCTGTGAGCCAGTCTATATGAATACTGGCACTCACAAATGCAAAAAATGAAATTTGTTATAAGTTATTAGTTATTACCACTAGAAATTTTCTAAAAATATTTAGTTTTTGTATAATGAAATGCTGAAAATTAGAAACTTATTATGTTGGCATTATAGTCTAATTTGTTAATTAACTCCCAATTAGGCCTGCCACTTTACACATATGCATTTTATATGTAAAATAAACAAGTTAACAAAGAAGCAGCCAACTGCCTTTAGTGCCCTCAAGTCTTTGATAAAACATCTTTGGAAAGACACACAGTTCATCACAATCAGAGAATATTTAACTGGCAATGTTTCTCTTTCTAAAACTAAAGGGAAATAAACACAAACATATATTTACAATCCTATACCATCCCTTCCAAAATCTAAACAAGAAAGTAGAAGTAAACAACATTATTTCTAACTGGTTAAAGGAAAACAAAACACAAAATAAAATCACTGCTAAACATTAATTAGAAAAGTATTTTAGGAAGAAAGTAAATGGTATGAGAATATATATTCAAATGAATATTAATAACTTCATTTAAAGATACTGACCTTTCACAGGCTTACCCTCTGAGCCACAAGGGAAGCCCAGAGAATCTTAAAGAACTACTTAATCTAAACTTTGAATTATCTGGATAAAAATCTTATCTCCCTTTGATGATCACATTAAGTAAAGAATGAAATATTTCTCATTAGCTGCAGGATATAGGTTGTTAAAAGCTCAAGGAGTGTAGAAACATAAGCTAAGGTAGCATTACACAATATAATCACACTGGATCATGATAAAGCATTACATTAAGGGTTTACGATGGTGTTAAATCACTTTAAGACTAACACATATTCACAAGAACAGGTGTAGAACATTTGGGCAATCAAGACAGAAAATATTAAAGTATACCAATAAATCATGAAATCTGTATATCTGAAAAATAAATCACTGCCCCATGTGTGAAGGATAATAAACAGAGGTGCCACAACATAAACATAACTAACAGTAACAATTTGAAATTGACAGAATAATAGAAAATATTCTTAAATTGCATGAAATGATTTTTATACATATGAATACATATGGAAGCCATTTAAATTGACCATGCATGTTAATTGAAATCATTTCAGAAATTCTATCCATTTTTAAGTAAGTCATTTTACAAAATGCAACAAACATTTTCTATTAAATTGCTCTGGTTTAAGAATACTTAATCCTTTTAAATGATATTGTTAAATTTCTTGAATAAGGCTAAAATTTCTGAAGCCATATTTATATTGTTTGATTGATACATAATTAGTCACTCAAGAAAAATGCCTTTGTTTTTCTATATTTAGTCATGCTAACAGCAGTACATCCTAGAGCAAAAAAGAATAAATTATATTCAGTCAACATTTAAGTTATCAGTTCAGTTCAGCCCCTCGGTCGTGTCTGACTCTTTGTGACCCCATGAACCCCAGCACGCCAGGCCTCCCTGTCTATCCCCAGCTCTCGGAGTTCACCCAAACCCATGTCCATCGAGTTGGTGATGCCATCCAACCATCTCATCCTCTGTCATCACCTTCACCTCCTGCTCTCAATCTTTCCCAGCAGGTCTTTTCAAATGAGTCAGTTCTTCACATCAGGCCAAAGTATTGGAGTTTCAGCTTCAACATCAGTCCTTCCAATGAACACGCAAGACTGATTTCCTTTAGGATGGACTGGTTGGATCTCCTTGCAGTCCAAGGGACTCTCAAGAGTCTTCTCCAACACCACAGTTCAAAAGCATTTAAGTTATACTTATTTATTAATAGGTACACATTTTGTTAATTGCTTTGTATACCAAAATCAGTGAAAGTGAATCACAAACAGTGACTGAGAAAGAAACATAGAGCAAAGACTTTTGACCAATTAGTCACCAATAGTGATCACCAATAAGTGATCTGAAAGTTAAAGGGGAAGAGTTTCCTAAGAGACCAAAGTAATAAAATGCTGCAGGTAGGCAAGTAGGAAGGCATTTGAAGGTCCAATTTATTTCCAGGGTTTGGAGTAGAATCAAATTGCCAAGTTTAAGAATGAAAAAGAATGGAAATAAATAGTATTTATTATGCTCTTAGTTAATGGCATATCTATTCCACTTGTAATTGTTCAGAAGAAATAGCTTAGAGTCGTCCTTCATTCCTTCTTTTACTCTCATACTTCATATCCAGTTTATCAGAAAATACTGCTAACTCTGCCTTCAAAATATATTGAGCATATAACCCCTTTCACTGAGTTGTTAGTACCTGAACCAATTCACCATTGCCTCTTGCTGGGATTATGACAATAGTTTGAAATTCGGTACCCTGCTTAGACAGCTTCACACCTAGTCTCTTCTTACTACTATTGCGATAATAGTCCTCTTAAAAACATAGCTCCGTTATTGGAAGCCCTCTGCTCAAACTCCCTAATGCTCCTCCTTTATTTTGAAATGTACTATACTTTTGAAATGACACTTCTTTAGTTAACATGATACCACTATTCATGAACTTTACTATTAACACAGGGCAGCTTATAACTCCAGTGAGTGAGGAGAAGAGAAATCACCAAACCTCAGCTGATTTTATAGCAATCAAGAGCAAAAATAACATGCAAATTATGTTCTAAAAGACAGTTGCCACCTTCCATATAAGGCACTTATGCTGCAAAATTAAAAGATGATTATTTTAAAATTTGAAACAAAATCTAAAGTGTATAGTGCAAGGGCCAGAGGATTACAAAGATCTATTGGTAAAGTAAAAACTAGCCAATAGTGGAAGAGAGCTAACAATTTTTCTTTTATTAAACAGTTATGGAGTCTTCAAGTTGTTTTCGAGATTTTATTTATTTGAAGTAAAGATATCTGTTCAGCTAGTTTTAAGATTTCTTTTCTTGAAAAACTACAAGACTTTTTAAAAATAGCTTTAACAATATGTACATATCATTCTCTTAAAATTAAAAAATTAGTTTGTCATGACTATATTCATTTACAAAGGCTCATAAACAGAGTTATTAATCAATCCATACTTTTAAATTAACTAGCTTGTCACTTTTGTAGATATGCAGGAAAAAATCATCATAAATTTGATTAGCTTTAAATATATAGCTCCCACAGTCTAAATTACTACTTGGAAGCCAAATCTTTTGATATGAATTAATAAATACAAAATTCTTTTCATATCTGAAAAATGTACCTTTTGATGTTAAATTGTACATTTCATAGTGAGAATAAAAATGCAATGAGAAATGCCTTTTTTTCCCATAAAAATTTCTTCTTTCATGGAGGTAAGCTAATGAGACAAAACAAAGTAAAATTTTTTATACTATATAGTCAAATACTATTTTCCAGCTTTTTGAGATATAATTGTCACATACCATTGTGTAAGTTTAAGGGGTCCTACATGTTGATTTGATATAGTTATAGAAATCAAAATGAGTACAACCATAAAGGTAGTTTACACCACTATTTCTACCACATCTCATATCTACCATTTTTTCTTGGTGGTGAGAATATTTAAGATGCCAAAAGGCAAAAAAAAAAAAAAAAAAAAAAGAGCAAAAGTGGAATAAGGAACAAATAAGACAAAATAAAATAAAATAAAATAAAAGCAAGATCATGGACCTAAATGTAACTATATTGATAATCACATTAAATAGAAAATGTTCTCAACATCCCAGTTAAAAGGCAGATTGTCAAACTGGATTAAAAAAAGCAAGGACCTAATCTATATAGCCAGGAAGAAATATACTATAAATAAAAAGGCATAAATAAGTTAAAAGTCAAAGATGAGCTAACATACTCTACACAAGACTAATCAGAAGGAAGTTGGGATGATTATACAAATAACAGAACAACAACAACAACCAAAAAAAAAACCTTACTTCAGAGCAAAGAATATATACGGAGATAAAGAAGGTGAGTTCATAATTATAAGAGGTAAATAAATCAAGAGGACAAAACCCTAAATTATTTTCACCTAATAACAAAGTTTCAAAATACATAAAGTCATCCTCTAAAACTGAAAGAATAAATGGCAAATCCACAGTTAAAGTTACAGGTTTCTTAAATATCTACACTTAATAGAATAAGAAAAAGCATCATCTATGATATTAAACACTTTAACACCATCAATGAACTTATTGTAATTTTATGTTTATAGAATACTCTACCAGACAGCAGCATGGTATACATTCTCTTCAAGTGCCAGTGAAACATGTATCAAGATAGGCTTTATTCTGATTCATAAAAAATTATCTCAATAGATTTTTAAAAAATTCAAGTCATAGACAATATGTTCTCTTTCCATAGTGAAATTAAATTGCAATTAAAAAAAAATAAATTTTTCTGGAAATTTCCCCAAACTGGAAACTAGATAAATACTTCTAAATAACTCATGAGTCAAAAAAAGAAAAATAAGAAATGTGTGGCATCTTGCTGAACAGTATTCAGGGGAATTTTATAGCACTATAGACCTAGATGGGCTTCCTTGGTAACTCAGCTGGTAAAGAATCTGCCTGCAATGCAGGAGACCCCTGTTTCATTCCTGGGTCAAGAAGATCTGCTGGAGAAGGGATGGGCTACCCACTCAAGTATTCCTGGGCTTTCCTGGTGGCTCCAGCTGGTAAAGAATCTGCCTGCAATGTGGGAGACCTGGGTTTGGTCCCTGAGTTGGGAAGAATCCCTGGAGAAGAGAAAAGCTACCCATTCCAGGATTTTAGGCTGGAGATTTCCACGGACTGTATAGTCCATGGGGTCACAAAGAATCGGACATGACTGAGTGACTTTCACTTTCACTTTCATAGGCCTACATTGGAAGTAAAACAGGTCTTAATTCAGTAATGTCAGCCTTCCTCTTAAGAAATTTTAAAAGAGGGGAAAGACCCAATCTTTTATTGTAAATGTTACACAAGGAAATTCAGATTATTCTTAATATGAAATAAAATATAACATTAAAGAAAACAGAAATATAAGCTCTAGTCTTCTTTTTCAATTCCTTATTTCACTGCAATTGAGTTTTGGGGGATTTTTCTAATGCTTATTTCTGATCATAAAGGTTTGATATTGATAAATTATCTAACAAGTGACCTAAATTCAAATTTTGTTTAAATATGTATTGGTAAAAAAGAATCCTCAAAACTTAACATCCTAAACACACATGCACAAACAAACATCCACACACACACAGTGTGACGTAAGCAATTCTTAAGGCTCCAGATGCACATGCACCACATCCCTTGCCATAGCACTAAGAATTTTAGCCAAGGATGTGAACAAATTCTAAGACTTAAGTATGTGATGATGCACATCAGACAATAAAGCAGCCCTAGCTCATGTGGAGTTTTTTTTATTACAAAAATATAAAATACTCAATTACATATTTTATAAAGTGACTTAGAAATATTCATGTTTTTGAAGTTCCAAAAGTTAGATATAAATGAGAGAATTATATGATGCCAGAAACAGAATTTAAAGCCAGATTTTTACAACTGAAGTATAGCTGATAACACAATATTAATTTCTGGCATACATCATATGATTCAATATTTTTATAGGTTGTACTTAATATAAAATTATTATAAAATAATGCCTATATTTCCCTGTGTTATACAATATATCCTTGTTGCTTATCTATCTTATACATAGTAGGTTGTATCTCTGAGTCTCACACTCCCACCTTGTTAGAGTGGGCATCCTTGCCTCATTCCTGATTTTAGAGGAAAATACTGAGCAGCCTTTTAACTGTGGCTTTGTCATAAATGGCATTTATTATGTTGAGATACATTCCCTCTATACTTACTTTTATGAGTTAATTCTTTTAAATCACAAATTGGATGTTGAGTTTTTTCAAATGCTTTTTCTGCATCTGTTGAGATAATCATATGATTGATTGATTTTTTTTTTTGAAGCACAGTTGATTTACAATATTGTACTAGTTTCAGGTGTACATCAAACTGATTCGTGTGTGCATGCATCATGATACATGTATATCTATATTTTCAGACTCTTTTCCTTTATAGGTTATTATAAAATATTGAGTACAGTCCCCTGAACTATACAACAGGTCCTTGTTGGTTATCTACTTAATATATAGCAGTGTATATATGTTAATCCAAAACTCCTAATTTATCCCTCCCTCTGCTTTCCCCTTTGGTAACCAAAAGTTTGTTTTCTGTGTCTGTGGGTCTATTTCTGTTTTGTATATAAGTCCATTTGTATCTCTTTTTCTTTGATTCCACATACAAGCAATATCATATGGAAAATCAAAATATATATAGAGGAACAACAATTGGACTATTAAGTGATTTATAACCAACATTAATAAAAGATATAAACACAATATAATTTTCAAACTGCTTAAGGAAAATATTTATGACCCTTGAATTCTAGACCCATCTGAACTGTCACTGAAGAGACCCATTTGAACTTCACTGTCAACAAAGACATTTTCTGATACAACAGAATGTTTTTCATAGATTGTTGCTCAATGTACTTGGGTAGAAAAGAAAGAAATATACAAAATTCAGGAGAAGGGAGTAGGGTGAAAATATCAACAGTAAGCATAAAAATTAATGATTTTAGTAAATCTCAATATGCGCCACAATAATTTCCAATAGTGAGTTAAAACTATAGAATTAAGACAATATAGAATAACATCAAAGGTTACATGTGAGGCAAATAAATATTTAAGCATTCTGAATCTTAGAATGTTTAGGCGGAGGATAAAGCTACAAACAACTTTTGTGTATTGTCAAATTGAATATATTTGTTAAAATTCAAAGACAACTATTATAAGAACAGAAATATGCACAATTTAAAAGTGGTATCATGGGGAAAGGAATATGAATTGCAACCATCAGACTGAATGCACAACAACAAAATAAAATATATCTAAAAGAAGGAAGCAAGGAAGGAAGGAAAGGAGGGAGGGAGGGTGGGTGAGAAAAAAGGAGAGAGGAATGAATAAAGAGAAATATCCTGGAAAATATATTCATACAATACTATAAAGCAGATAACATGAATGAATTAGAGCAATATTTTAGACATGAATAAGTCACCAAAATGGCAAGTTAGTGGGAAAAAAAGGAAATGGCCAAAATATAGCTAATGTATGGTACAATCTCCCATAGGTAAAGAATCTGCCTGCATGCAGGAACCTCAGTAAATGCAAGTTCAATCCTTGGGTCGGGAAGATCCCCTAGACAGGGCCATGGCCATCCAGTTCAGTATTCTTGCCTGGAGAATTCCATGGACAGAGGGACCTGGCGGACTATAGTCATGGACTCACAAAGAGTTGAACATGACTGAAATGACTTAGTATGCATGCATGGTACAATTTATGCATTTTAAATATATTAGAAAGTTATTATTATTATATACAGCATAAAAATGGAGGTATAGATACATGCCAACTTCACTTTGTTTTTGACATAATGTTAGGAGAAAAGAAAATTATGGAGTGAAAAATTCTGAGTTTGATCTATAATATTCTATTTTTCATGTTTTTCTTGCTGCAATATGCTATTCTTTTAAAAATAAAAGATACAAAATAAGCAGTGTCAGCAGTTGTTATATCCTTTTGGGAGGTAGAGTGTTATGTTATTCTTTATACTTTATTTATTCTTCATTTATTTTTAAACATAAAATATTTTAATCTGAGGCAGTAGAGCTTAAACATTACAAAAATTTCAAAAGCATGGAAGAAGTTATATAACAGGAGTATTTATTTCCTTAGACCATGTTTCTATTATATATTGCAAATAATTTCAATTAAATTATTCCTTCTCCATCTACAATGTATCCTTTGACAATAGCCAGGTATGGGCTAAAATTTTCTCTATCTTGTTTTGGATGTTTAGTACTGGTAACTACAGCTGAGCTTACACTTTCCTTTGTTCTTGGAGTCTAGCCAATAGGTAAGTTTACCACCTCATTGTTGCTTGCTAGTCTCCAGGAGCATCATATTGTTAAATTATATCCAATAATCAAGAATTAAATGATCAAATAATTTTGAAAGAGACCTTTAGTTCTAATAAACTGAACCACAGAAAAAAACTCGCTGTGAAGGGAAGATCTGATTTCTGAATCTATGTTACCATATCAGTTCCCCAGCCTCCATTTCTTCTTTTGTCTGTACTTTGCACTTCAAATGACTTCAGACAATTTAATATTTATAAAAAAAAAAAGAAGAGGAAATAATTAATGAACACTTTTGAGAGATACTAGAAAATTTTCATTTACTGAAAAATTTTCCGTATTTTATTTAAAATGTATATTATTGCTTAAAAATAACAAACATGCTCTTGTCTAAGTTAGATAAGATAGACATTTGAAGTGAATTTTGCTTTCATAAAATTCACACATTCTGTAGTAAAAGGAAAGAGTTTAATAGCAATATAGTATTAGAAATAAGTAGAAATTGGGCAAAGACTTAAGTTTTGGGTCAAATTCTATCTTAATTCCAAAAAATACACATATTTTTAGTAATTTATTTTTAAAGGCAGACTATAATACATATATATTTGTTTCAGTAAATCTAGTTTTATACCAAGTAATGTGAACAATATAAAAACCATTTTAGAGTTATTTTGAATATAAATTATAAGTTATCTTTTATGTGAACTAAATTATTTGTTAATTTTTTAACAAAATAATGCATTCAATTCACTGTATGCAATGAAATACATATAAAATAATAACCAATTATTTCCGGGGCATCATCAATTAGATACATTATTAATAAATATTATGGTTAGATAAGAAAGGAAATTTTCATCTTGTCATTCTTTCAGTATAATTTTCCAAGAAAGATATATTTAGATTTGAAAGGAAGTTAAAATTGTACATTTTTTTCAATAGAGATATCTTGAACATCTAACATGTGCCAGATAATTTTCTGCTTTATATGGCTATAAAGATTAAAGATGTAGACACTACAATTATACTCACCAACATCATATGAATGCCATGTAATACAGTAAGTACTAACACAGAAGTACTCAACATTCACAAAACTAAGATCACGGCATCCGGCCCCATCACTTCATGGCAAATAGATGGGGAAACAAGCATATGGGGTCACAAAGAGTCAGACTCAGCTGAGTCACTGAACAACAGCAACACAGAAGTAAGCACAAACCACCTGGGAGCATAGAATATCATGTCAGAAAAGGGGAGAAGGGGGACATCCCAGGGAAAACGACTCATATGTATAATTCATATGTAATCCATATGGTCAATTCAAGAAACCGCCAGGTAGCTCACCAGTACAGACAGACCGTGAATACCAAAGATACAACTGGAAACACATGGACTAATCCATGGACGTGGCTTATTTCTGAAGTAAGCAAGTTTCTGTACCTGTCATGTCTAAGGAATTACAAAATTATAAACGCTTAATTTTATCAGGACATTTTAGTATTGATATGACATGAATTTACGCCACAGAATTAGATTAAAAGATAGAAACATATCACACCTTCAATAAAGAGGATTGCACACTCATCCTTATGGTACGCTTTATCTTGAACTTATTTGGAAGTTGGTTACTAAAATTTGAATAATTTATTCTCTTATTACAGTACTCCACAATCAATGGGATTGCTACTAAATTTATTGAGACCTTTTATTGAACTTTATTTTAGCAAATCAACAATAATAATATTGGTCAACAGTGACAGCTTAATTAAAGCAATATATTTTTCTAGGATTTGACTAGTGGAACTCTTTGTTTAAATGATGGTAACTACACCATCAACGTATACAGGCCCTTAATAAAGTTTTTTTTTTTTTTTAATGAACTTGGAATCATACACACTCCCTTGGGTTGAATTGCCACAAAAGTAGGATTTTCCTTTAATGCACTGTGTCCCTTGGTTTATGGCTGTCTAGCATGGCAGGGGTTTAGCAAAAATAAATCTCTGTAACAGCTAGTCAAACAATGACAGTTACTACAAGTGAAAAACTAGAAGTTTTGACTCAGTGCTATCAAGATAATAATTAACTATTTATAGCAAAAAGAAAAAGCATGATAATAAAAAAGTCAGAAGCTAATAAAGAAAGGGAATGAAGTAACTGCATGCACACCATACCCATGGCAATCATCATAAATATCCTGATAGAGAAGCCATCGCTTTAACAAAGCAATGCTGTATCAGAGAATAAAACAGCAGAAACTGGAGAGGATCCGTAGATCATTTTTCATTCTACTTCATCAGACTCTAACTCCATGCCCTCCTGACCACAGAGATAATTCATACTTAGATTTCATAATTTAATGCTTTGTTAGGGAGGTTTCCTTTGGTCAAAGTGTGATTTAAAAAAAAATTCTACAAAGCAAAAGTTTATTCTGAACCAGAAAGCATGGAAATAAAATAATACTGATATTCGACATAAGTAAGCCAATTTTCATATTTTAAACATAATTTTAGGATACAACGAAGTTATTGCTACCAGAACAACTGTCCCACAAACAATGTGATGTGAATGATTCAACATAAAAGATAGTTTTCCACTACCACAGTCACTTTAGACAGGCAATAAAATAAGTTGCAAATTAAACATAATAATCTGATTGATTGATTGAGATAGGAGAGAGCAAGATGAAAGGAGAGAATACATATCGCTTTATGGTTTAAAAATACTTTCATGTATTTTCTCATTTAAGCAACAAGTTACTCTGTTGAATGTCTATTATCTTCCAAGGAACATTATGTACACAATATATTTTAATCCTGACTGCAACAGTCACTCAAATACTAAATCTGGCTTAAACATGTCTTTTTTTTTTTTTTTCAGTTCCTGGTCCAATCATCTTTATGTGAAAACATATCCCTTTGGCTAAAATGCACAATACCTAGAAAGAAGGAGAGTATCCAAAATCTCCTGTTAGACATTTCTTGCTAGCATGTTCCAATTAGTTGTATTATCTGATGAGCGATTCATAATCTCTGAATGTGTGTGAGCATGTTTGTGTGGCATCTATGTCGGTGTTGCAAGCAATTAGAAATAGTAACTGAAGACAGACAGACAGAGCACTAGCAAATGGAGAATGAATGGGCAACAGGTGATGGAGATGGCTGGGGGTGGTTAGGCTCATTGGAGGTAAGAGATGGGTTTGTCATCTGCTGTGTGGCTTTATTTGCACATCTGGTACAATGACTGGCAATGAGTGCTTCATAAATATGTTTCATGATTGATAGAGATTCAGAACAAAGGTCACCTCAGGAGATAACATTTCACAAGTTTTGCTATTCCTGTACCATAAGCAACGAGACTTCACATATGACATTGTGGTTTTAATTTTGTTTAGCCTTTAGATGGGGAAGCAATGGAAATAGTGACAGACTTTACTTTCTTGGGCTCCAAAATCACTGTCAATGGTGACTGAAGCCATGAAATTAAAAGAAGCTTGCTCCTTGGAAGAAAAGCCATGACAAACCTAGACAGTATATTAAAAAGCAGAGACATTACTTTGCCAACAAAGGTCTGTATGGTCAAAGTTATGGTTCTTCCAGTAGTCATGTATGGATGTGAGAGTTGGACCATAAAGAAGGCTGAGTGCCGAAGAATTGATATTTTTGAACTGTGGTATTGGAAAACACTCTTGAGAGTCCCTTGGACTGCAAGGAGATCAAACCAGTCAATTCTAAAGGAAATCAGTCCTTAATATTCATTGTAAGGACTGATGCTGAAGCTGAAGCTCCAATACTTTTGGTCTTCAGATGCAAAGAGTCGACTCGTAGGAAAATACTCTGATGCTGGCAAAGACTGAAGGCAGGAGAAGGGGATGAAAGAGGACAAGATGGCAGCATGGCATCACTGACATGATGGAAATGGACATGAGTTTGAGCAAGCTCCTGGACAGGGAAGCCTGGCATGCTACAGTCCAGAGGTCATAAAGAGTCAGACATGACTGAACAACTGTACAACAGAAGCCTTTAATAATAAATAAACTGATTCTCTTTATGCATCTTAGCTTTCCCTCACTCTTCAGGTAATCAAACACAGGAAACCTTCTGGTTTTGTTCAATGCATAGCACAGAACCTAACACATAGGAGGTGTTTAGTGAGTGAGATAGTAAAAAGCACATGAAAAAACACAATCTGAATAACATGAGGATGAAATATTAAAACTCTCATTATCCAGGAATAAATTATCCCTCATTATCAATTAAGTAATGGCAAAGGGGACGAAAAATTGCAAACCATCATTCACCCATGATCATAACCATTTATTTACAAACAGCTTTTCAGAGAGGCAGTATTTGAATTTGTTAAGATCACAGCAAACTCTGAAATTTGGTGATGGAGAGGGAAGCCTGGTGTGCTGCAGTCCATGGGGTCACAGAGTTGGACACGACTGAAATGACTGACTGAAGATCACAGACTCCAGAGACACATCTTGTGGGAATGTATCCATCTCTTATGTGCCTCCATTTCTCTTGCCGAAAATGGGGATTATAATAGTGTCTACTATAGGATTAAATTATTATTATGAAGGATTTCTGTTTATCCAAATAAATAAATACTTAATCATACTACACAGAAAATAATGTAATGTATTTCCAAAAAGTTCAAAGTACAGAGTTCCACTTGTTGAGCTATTAATCTTCAAGTGGCAAGCAATAAACTTCAAACAGTTGACATAAATTAACAAAAAATAAAGCTAATTATGGATTACATTGCTGTGAACCTTATTATATTCTTCAGATTTTTGGAAATGTTTAGTGAAGTAGACTTTAGCCTAAATAAACATCACCCCAACTCAAATTCAGTAATATACAAACATCAAGTTGAAAGATAACATAGTATTTAATAATTTGAGGATTAAAGTGAAAATAAAAAAAACCAAAACTTCTATAGTGGCTTCTATTGTCTTTAATTTTAGATTTTTCAAACTACTTATGAAGTGGATTATTTTCATCATATATGTAAGTACCCATAAATACACATATTTTAAAAATGTATATAGTTTACTTATTAATTCAGTAGATATGTACAGAAAACTTACCATGCACCCGTAAAATAGAAAACTTTCTCTCAGCATTTGTTGAATACACTTTGGAAGACACTGCTGTGTCAGATAATGATATAATGAGAATATCTGTCATCATGTAATTGTTCTTTATGATAAAAGGATAGCGGCTAGGTGATGTGTAAACCAGGAAGTAAGTAAAGGTAAACTAGGTTTAACTACACAATGGGCTTCCCTTGTGGCTTAGCTGGTAAAGAATTCGCCTGTAATGTGGGAGACCTGGGTTCAATCTCTGGGTTAGGAAGATCCCCTGGAGAAGGGAAAGGCTACCCACTCCAGTATTTTTGGCCTGGAGAATTCCATGGACAATATACTTAGTTCATGGGGTCGCAAAGCGTCAGACGCAATTGAGTGACTTCCACTTTCAGGTTTAATTACATCAGTCTAGTGATTAACATTCAGATAGTTAGATGAAATATTTTTACCATTGACATGAAAGAGGGAAATTTTATAGAAGTTTGAAGAAACTGTGAAAAACTGCATAAATTCCATCATTTTGCTAAAATATTGGGGTATAAGTGTTCTGATAAAAAGACTGAAATGAAAGCTTCCTTCTGTTTTTTTTTTTTTTTTAATAAAACCTACCTCCAACAAGGAAGCCCACAATCAGATGGTTTCACTGCTGAACTATATCAAACATATTAAGAATCAATGCCAATTCTCAAAATCTCCCCCAAAATTGAAAAGTAGGGAACACTTCCTAATTCATTTTATGAAGACAAAATTATCCTGATACAAAAGATGCTACAGAAAAAGAAAACTAAATGTCCAAATATCTGATGAACATAAATGTAAAAATCCTCAGTAAATTTTAGCAAAATACACAAATAGCTCATACAACTCAATATTGAAAAAACAACTCAATCCAAAAAATGGACAGAAGATCTAAATAGACATTTTTCCAAAGAAGATATACAAATAGCCAACAGGTATATGAAAAGATGCTCCACAATGCTGTTGATGAAATGCAAATCAAAACCATAATGCAGTAACATTACACTGGTTAGAATTTACGTCATCAAAAAGTCTAGATATAATAAATACTAGAGAGGATGTGGAGGAAAGGAAAAACTCCTACGTGCTGGTGAGAATGTAAACTGTTGCCACCATTATGGAAAAGAGCAATGAGTTTCCTTGAAAAACTAAAAATAGAGCTGCCATATGATACAGCAATCCCACTCCTGAGTATATATCTGGAAAAACAAAAACTCCAATTTGAAAAGATATGTAAATCCCAATGTTCACAGCAGCACTATTTAAAATAGCAAAGATGTGGAAACAACCCAAGTGTCCACTAATGGATACTTGGCTTAGGAAAATATGATATATATATACTAGGTAACACTCAGTTATAAAAAAAGAATGAAATATTGCCACTTGCAACACACAGATGGACCTAAGAGTATATTCAACTTAGAAAAGTAAGTCAGACAGAAAAAGCCAAATAATATATGATATCACTTATCTGTGGAATCTAAAAATAAAACAAAACAACTCTATATACAAATGACTCTATATACAAAATGGAAACAGACTAACAGACATATACAACAAACATATGGTTAACAAAGGGGAAGTGGGGAGGATAAATTTGAAGTATGGAATTAACAGAGATATTCCTTAAAAGAAGGCGCATAAATGGTCAAAAGGCTTATCAAAAAAAAGAAAAAGAAAAGTAACAAGGATTTGTGGAGAAATTAAACTTTTGCACACTGTTGCTGAGAATGTTAAATAATGCAGCTGTTATGGCAGCTCTGCAAAAAATTAAAAATAGGATTACTATAGGTTTAGCAACCCCACTTCTTGGTAAATATCCAAAAGAAATGAAATCCAGACCTCAAAGAGATATACACTCTCCTATGTTCATCACATTATTCTCAATAGTGAAAATTTGGAAACAACTGAAGTGCCCATCAATGGATAAATAAATTGTGTATGTGTATATACAATAAAATAAGCAATATTATTCAGATATAGAAAAGAAGGAAATTCTGCAATGTGGGACAACATGGATGAACCTAGAGGACATTATGCTAAGTGAAATAAGCCAGTTGCAGAAAGCTGAGTGCTACGTGAGTTCACTTGTATAAGATAGCTAAAACAGGCAAACACCACAGAAACACAGAATAGAATGGTGGATGTTGGGGACTGGGAGGAGGGGAAACAGGAAATTGCTGTTCATTGGGTATATAGTTTCAATTGTATAAAATGAATAAGTTTCAGAGATCTGTTCTACAACATGGTAACTATAATTAACAACACCGTATCATACATTTTGCTTCCCAAGTGGCTCAGTAGTAAAGAGTTAGCCTCCCAATGCAGGGGTCAGAGAAGATATAGGTTCGATCCCTGGGTCAGGAAGTTCCACTGGAGTAGAAAATGGCAACCCACTCTGGTACTCTTGCCTGGAAAATCCCATGGCAAAAGGACCTGGTGGGCAACAGTCCACAGGGTCGCAAAGAGTTGGACATGTCTGACCACACACACATTGTACATTGCAAAATTAATTAAAAGAGTAGATTCCCATATTTTGTATTTGTAACACAATAAAAATCAATTTCTAAGTGTTGGAAAAAAAAATCGTCAGAGCTGAGGAGTCCTGTAATTATTCTCTTTTCTGCTTCAATTTTAAACTACCTGTAAAAAAACAAGGCAAACAAAAAGGCAGGTGTACATAGAAATATGTTTAAAGTTGATAATGGAGAAACTGACTTACGTATGCCAGCAATTATACTTACTAAATTTGAATCCCAAGATGATAGATTTATACAAACATATTTCTCTGGCCATGCACTTGCAAATACTTTTTCCATATTCACCAATCAAGACAGTCAAGTTACCCCTAAGGTAGCATGAGTGAGAAGGTGAGGACAGGATATAGATACATAAATTGATCTACCTTCATACTGGAGAAAATGTTGTGAGAGGGGAATAAGGAGTCACTGTGGCCAAACAAAACCAAAACTATACTGAATATTCCTAATAAAATAAAAATAATTTTAGATTTTTAAATTATTTTAATTTACAAAAATTATACCACAGCTAGCCCTTGAACAAGTGGGGCATAGGGGGCACCGATCTTTCATGCAGTCAAAAATCTGAATATGTGGGAGTAGTTGGCCTCCTGCATGTGCGGATTCAACCAACTGCTAATGTATAGCACAGTGGCATTACCATTAAAAAAATCCACCTATATGTTGATCTGTTACAGCCCATGGAGTTCAAGGGGTAACTCTAGCCAACTGTTTTTGTAATTAACTTTTTGTAGGATTTGCATCTCATGATTAAGTAGCCACTTTTTATGATTAAAAAAAAAACTATCCTTTAAAGCAGCCATTTTTTCTGCCCAAAAGTGAATACATTAAAAATAATTATGAAAAGCAATAGAAAAATCTTTTCCTAGATACACAGTTTATTCAATATTACTGGTGTTTTAGTATTCAATTAAACTGTGAATTGATGTCACTCTTGTTTTATTTCAAGAAAATGTACTAACAAAGGAAATGTTTTTAAATGTGCATACATATTAATTTAGTACTTTTCAATTGGAGAAGGATCTGTCAGAATAACTTGGGACTTTCTTAATGCCCATTTCTCTTTTGATAGAAGAAGTGTTGGATCCCTCAGGTTTTGGAGTAAAAATTTTTTTTTTAAAGAAAATCACTGCTGAAAGGGGAAAGATATCAGAGAAATAAGTGCATAATCAACCCTGAGTTGAATGGTCCAAACATACATGGTCTTTCTACTTATTCTAAATTATGCAAATCTTATATGACTTGCATGCAACCCAAATTCCATCTCATTCATTCTCTGTTTTTCCTAAAATATATAAGATTGAATAGATAGGAATATGCTCGACTATGAGGCTACATGTGGTGATACAAAGGTGAGTGAAAGGACCTAATCAATTAATATCATATTTTTAATATTATGTGCATTGGAAGTATTTAGTACTAGTATAAAGAAGATATAATCACAGAACTACAAGAGATCTTGTTAAAATGGATGAGTAATGAATCACCTATATATGCATATAAACTATAATTACTATGGGATATGAATTGGAAATTCAGCACATAGAATGCATAAGTGCATGGAGCACACACTTTTATAATCAGATATCCACATATTACCCATGTGAAAGAAGAAAAACAAAAACAGTTTAGAGTTTTAACAAAGTGGTGCTATTTGATAGTCCACCATTTACAAACAAACTGCATAGACCTGAACATCTTTCCACAGATAGCTTCTCACTTCTCTGATAATATACACATTTTAAAGATGAAAACATCACTGAAGAGGGGTTTGTTGATCTCTACACTTCAGAAGGAAAAGCATGTGTCTTCTTTTTAAATATCATCTGCTGAGGGGAGGAGCTAAGATGGCGGAGGAATAGGATGGGGAAACCACTTTCTCCCCTACAAATTCATCAAAAGAACATTTGAACGCTGAGCAAACTCCACAAAACAACTTTTGACCGCTAGCAGAGGACATCAGGCGCCCAGAAAGCAGCCCATTGTCTTTGAAAGGAGGTAGGACAAAATATAAAAGATAAAAAGAGAGACAAAAGAGCTAGGGACAGAGACCAGTCCCGGAAAGGGAGTCTTAATAGAGGAAGTTTCCAAACACCAGGAAATCCTCTCACGGGAGGGTCTGGGGGAAGTTTTTGAATCTTGAGGGCAACCTAACTGGGAGGAAAAATAAATAAAACCCGCAGATTACGTGCCTAAAAGCAACTCCCAGCAGAAAAGTACCCCAGACGCTCGCATCAGCAGTGCTTAGGGTAAGGACCGGGCCTGAATGCCCTGAGGGCAATCGGAGGGAGATAACATGAGATAGCAGCTTAAACTGTGGGGCAGCAGAGAGAGAGAGAGAAAATTAACCTGCGAAAAGCGCTAACCAAACACACTGCCTGCCCGTGCGCAGAACAAAGGAAGGACTGAGCAATTCCAGAGAAGAGCCCACCGGAGGCAGGAGGCAGGGGGGAGGGGAAAGGGGCAAACTCGGCCCCAGAGACGGCATCCCCTACCAAACGGCAAACAGGCTTCCAGTTTCTAGCCAAAGACTTGGTGAGATCCTGGATGGTTGACATCCGCCTGGAGGGTCGCAGCTAGAGACCAGCTCCCCAGAACAGACACAAGGCGCACCGGACCCGCGCCCATGGAAACTGAGGCTGGGACCGCGGAGGGGAGAAGGCGCACCGCACCTGGGGAAAGTGCACTCGTCAAGCTCCTGGCTGCCTGAGCTGCTCGGGCGGGGAAGGCACAAAACGCAGGCCCAACCGAGTCTGCACTTTTGTGGAGAACCCGAAAACTGGAACCGCATGCAACTCAGGGCCCGCTCCCTAAAGAGCAGCCTGGAGCCTGAGCAGTGTAGACAGGGAGAGCACACGCGCCGCGAGCAGGGCAAACCCAGTGTGGCCGGAACACTGCGAGTGCTCCCCACACGCGCCAGTGATATTCATCTGCAGCACCCCTCCCTCCCCACAGCACGACTGAACAAGCGAACGTAAACAAGAGACCGCCTCCGCCCACTTGTGTGAGGGCGGAAATTAGACACTGAAGAGACCTGCAAACAGAAGCCAAATAAACAAAGGGAACCGCTTCAGAAGGGACTTTTGCAACAGATTAAAATCCCTGTAGTTAACACGGACTATACTGGAAGGGGCCTATAGATATCGAGAAGTGTAAGCTGGAACGAGTAGCTATCTGAAACTGAACTGAACCCACACTGCCCGCAACAGCTCCAGAGAAATTCCTAGATACATTTTTACTATTTTTTTTAATTTAAAAAAAAAAAAGATTTTTTCTTTTTTTTTTTTACTTTTTTATTTTCTTTTAAAATTCCCTATTACTCTATTACTCAATTTTCATTTTCTTTTATTTTCTTTTAAAGTCCTCTATTACTCCTCTATTATTCCTTAATTTTCATTTTCATTTCACTATAACCTTTTCAGAAAAAAAGACCCTATTTTTAAAGCAAAATTCATATGTATTTCTTATATTTTTTGTGTTTTTGTTTTTAATATTGTATTTTTAAGAGTCTAACCTCTACTCTAGATTTTTAATCTTTGTTTTTCAGTATTTGATATCAATTTTGGACATTTAAGAATCCAATATTCAGTACCCATTTTTACGCAGGAGTGTGATGATTTCTCTCTCCCCCTTTTGTCTCTCCTTTTTCTCCCCCAGATCACCTCAATTTCCTCCCTCCCCCTTCTCTTCTCAATCCAATTCTGTGAATCCCTGTGGGTGTTCTGGGCTACGGAGAACACTTAGGGAACAGAGAACTGCGTAGATCTGTCTCTCTCCTCTTGAGTCCCCCCTTTTCTCCTCCTGCTCATCTCTATCTCCCTCCTCCCTCTCCTCTTCTTCATGTAACTCTGTGAACCTCTCTGGGTGTCCCTCACTGTGGAGGATCTTTTCACCATTAACCTAGAAGTTTTATTATCAGTGCTGTATAGTTGGAGAAGTCTTGAGGCTACTGGAAGAATAAGACTGAAATCCAGAGGCAGGAGTCTTAAGCCCAAAACTTGAGAACACCAGAAAACTCCTGACTACAGGGAATATTAAGTAATAAGAGATCATCCAGAAGTCTCCATACCTACACTGAAACCAATCACCACCCAAAGGCCAATAAGTTCCAGAGCAAGACATACCACGCAAATTCTCCAGCAACACAGGAACATAGCCCTGAGCATCAACATACAGGCTACCCAAAGTTACACCAAACACATAGACCTATCTCAAAATTCACTAATGGACACTCCATTGCACTCCAAAGAGAAGAAATCCAGTTCCACGCACCAGAACACTGACACAAGCTTCCCTAACCAGGAAACCTTGACAAGCCAATCGTCCAGCCCACCCACTGGGAGAAACCTCCTCAATAAAAAGGAACCACAGACTACCAGAATACAGAAAGACCACTCCAAATACAGCAATCTAAACAAGATGAAAAGGCAGAGAAATACCCAGCAGGTAAAGGAACATGAAAAATGCCCACCAAGCCAAACAAAAGAGGAGGAGATAGGGAATCTACCTGAAAAAGAATTTAGAACAATGATAATAAAAATGGTCCAAAATCTTGAAAACAAAATGGAGGTACAGATAAATAGCATGGAGACAAGGATTGAGAAGATGCAAGAAATGTTTAACAAGGACCTAGAAGAAATAAAAAAGAATCAATTAAAAATGAATAATGCAATAAATGAGATCAAAAACACTCTGGAGGGAACCAAAAGTAGAATAATGGAGGCAGAAGATAGGAAAAGTGGGGTAGAAGATAAAATGGTGGAAATAAATGAAACAGAGAGGAAAAAAGAAAAAAAGAATCAAAAGAAATGAGGACAACCTCAGGAACCTCTGAGACAATGTGAAATGCCCCAACATTCGAATCATATGAGTCCCAGAAGAAGAAGACAAAAAGAAAGGCCATGAGAAAATACTCGAGGAGATAATAGCTGAAAACTTTCCTAAAATGGGGAAGGAAATAGTCACACAAGTCCAAGAAACCCAGAGAGTCCCAAACAGGATAAACCCAAGGTGAAACACCCCAAGACACATATTAATCAAATTAACAAAGATCAAACACAAAGAACAAATATTAAAAGCAGCAAGGGAAAAACAACAAATAACACACAAGGGGATTCATATAAGGCTAGCAGCCAATCTATCAATAGAAACCCTCCAGGCCAGAAGGGAATGGCAGGACATACTTAAAGTAATGAAAGAGAATAACCTACAACCCAGATTAATGTACCCAGCAAGGATCTCATTCAGATATGAAGGAGAATTCAAAAGCTTTACAGACAAGCAAATCTGAGCAAATTCAGCACCATCAAACCAGCTCTTCAACAAATGCTAAAGGATCTTCTCTAGACAGGAAACACAGAAAGGCTGTATAAACGTGAACCCAAAACAACAAAGTAAATGGCAATGGGACCATACTTATCAATAATTACCTTAAATGTAAATGGGTTGAATGCCCCAACTAAAAGACAAAGACTGGCTGAATGGATACAAAAACAAGACCCCTATATATGCTGTCTACAAGAGACCCACCTCAAAACAACGGACACATACAGACTGAAAGTGAAGGGCTGGAAAAAATATTTCATGCAAACGGAGACCAAAAGAAAGCAGGAGTCGCAATACTCATATCAGATAAAATAGACTTTAAAATAAAGGCTGTGAAGAGACAAAGGACACTACATAATGATCAAAGGATGAATCCAAGAAGAAGATAAAGAAGATATAATACTTATAAATATATATGCACCCAACATAGGAGCACCACAATATGTAAGGCAAATGCTAACAAATATGAAAGGGGAAATCAACAATAAAACAATAATAGTGGGAGACTTTAATACCCCACTCACACCTATGGATAGATCAACTAAACAGAAAATTAACAAGGAAACACAAACTTTAAATGACACAATGGACCAGCTAGACCTAATTGATATCTATAGGACATTTCACTCCAAAACAGTCAATTTCGCCTTTTTCTCAAGTGCACATGGAACATTCTCCAGAATAGATCACATCCTGGGCCATAAATCTAGCCTTGGTAAATTCAAAAAAATTGAAATCATTCCAGTCATCTCTTCTGACCACAATGCAGTAAGATTAGATCTCAATTACAGGAAAAAAAACTATTAAAAATTCCAACATACAGAGGCTAAATAACATGCTTCTGAATAACCAACAAATCATAGAAGAATTCAAATAGAAATCAAAATATGCATAGAAACGAATGAAAATGAAAACATAATAACCCAAAACCTATGGGACACTGTAAAAGCAATGCTAAGCAGAAGGTTCATAGCATTACAGGCTTACCTCAAGAAACAAGAAGAAAGTCAAATAAATAACCTAACTCTACACCTAAAGCAACTAGAGATGGAAGAAATGAAGAACCCCAGGGTTAGCAGAAGGAAAGAAATCTTAAAAATTAGGGCAGAAATAAATGCAAAAGAAATTAAAGAGACCATAGCAAAAATCAACAATGCTAAAAGCTGGTTTTTTGAAAAAATAAACAAAATTGACAAACCATTAGCAAGACTCATTAAGAAACAAAGGGAGAAGAACCAAATCAACAAAATTAGAAATGAAAATGGAGAGATCACAACAGACAACACTGAAATACAAAGGATCGTAAGAGACTACTACCAGCAGCTCTATGCCAATAAAATGGACAACTTGGAAGAAATGGACAAATTCTTAGAAAAGAATAACTTTCCAAAACTGAACCAAGAAGAAATAGAAGATCTTAACAGACCCATCACAAGCACGGAAATCGAAACTGTAATCAGAAATCTTCCAGCAAACAAAAGCCCAGGACCAGATGGCTTCACAGCTGAATTCTACCAAAAATTTAGAGAAGAGCTAACACCTATTTTACTCAAACTCTTCCAGAAAATTGCAGAAGAAGGTAAACTTCCAAACTCATTCTATGAGGCCACCATCACCCTAATTCCAAAACCAGACAAAGATGCCACAAAAAAAGAAAACTAGAGGCCAATATCACTGATGAACATAGATGCAAAAATCCTCAACACAAGTCTAGCAAACAGAATCCAACAACATATTAAAAAGATCATACATCATGACCAAGTGGGCTTTATCTCAGGAATGCAAGAATTCTTTATATCTTCAAATAAATCAATGTAATACACCACATTAACAAACTGAAAGATAAAAACCATATAAGTATCTCAATAGATGCAGAAAAAGCCTTTGACAAAATTCAACATCCATTTGTGATAAAAACTCTCCAGAAAGCAGGAATAGAAGGAACATACCTCAACATAATAAAAGCTATATATGACAAACCCACAGCAAACATTATCCTCAATGGTGAAAAATTGAAAGCATTTCCTCTAAAATCAGGAACAAGACAAGGGTGCCCACTCTCACCACTACTATTCAACATAGTTTTGGAAGTGTTGGTCACAGTAATCAGAGCAGAAAAAGAAATAAAAGGAATCCAGATAGGAAAAGAAGTGAAACTTCCGCTGTTTGCAGATGTCATGATCCTCTACATAGAAAACCCTAAAGACTCTACAGAAAATTACTAGAGCTAATCAATGAATATAGTAAAGTTCCAGGATATAAAATTAGCACACAGAAATCCCTTGCATTCCTATACACTAACAATGAGAAAACAGAGAAATTAAGGAAATAATGCCATTCACCATTGCAACAAAAAGAATAAAGTACTGGTGCACTGGGATGAACCAGAGGGATGGGACGGGGAGGGATGTGGGAAGGGGGGTCAGGATGGGGAACACATGCAAATCCATGGCTGATTCATGTCAATATATGGCAAAACCCACTACAATATTGTAAAGTAATTAGCTTCCAACTAATAAAAATAATTAGGGAAAAAAATAAAATATCATCTGCTTCTTTGACTTCTCTACACTCCTCAGAACCTATACCATTTTTTTCTGATTCTGTATGATTTTTCTCATCTTAGAAAATTACAAGGCAAGACTTGATCCCGGCCCTTCATTCAAATCTAGATATGCTGCTCAACACCCAGGCTTTGACTGTCTTATATATATTTTGCATATTTGTTTATGTGTTTTTAAAATGAACCATCATAAGAGCACATGAGAGTCATTCAATCGTCAATTTTAGTAAAAAACTGTATGTAACTCACAATAATGAATCTGGAATGAGTATAAAATGCCTATTTATCTGGGATAAGATAATACTAATACATCAAGTGTTCTGGGTAGTAAGTAGAAAGACATGCTCAAAAACATTAATCCTTAGATTCAGCTTCTTAAAATTTACATGTGTTTGTGTTCCTCTGCCTTACTAAGGTATGCCCATGTAGTTTTATGTTCATTGCAGATACATTAATCATTGAGAGTTCATTTCAAATAAATCAAGTTGTTGAACAGCAATTTTGTTGGCTGTGAACACTAAACATAATGACAGAAAATAGAATTTCGAGGTGATAAGGTTTTTTTCTTTTCTCTTTTTGGTCATTGAAGCAGCCATGTACAAACCTGAAGTTGAGCACACACACAGGTGAGCACACATACAACATGCTTTTCTAAAATATATGTTGTTTTGGGTGCTACATGAAGTGGTGTGTTTTGATATTAAGTTTTGCTGTGCTAGGCTAGTAAAAATTGCTTTTTCTCCCTCACCATAGATAAATGAGCATTTGGTGGTACAGGCCCATCTCAGAGGACATCAATATCTAAGAACAATTTTGTTTTGACTTTGTATTTTTCTGTGTGATCCCCTTTCCAATCTTTATTCTGCCCTTTATTATTTCCCTTTTTCCCCCTTATTCAGTATTATCATAAAATAACACTCCTAAATATCAGCCCTGTTTCTTCTTTTGAAAGATTTTCTCCTTGGTAATTGTCAGTCCAATTAGGGCTTACTTCTACCAATTTCACCTACTTTTCAAATATAGTTTTATTTCTACTCACATACAAAAAAGTTTTATCTGCCTGACTCATCATTCTGGAATAAAATTACTTTCATCTTCCTGAGAGAATCAATTCCTAGGTAGGTTGATAAGAAGTCCAGGGTCCCTGAGGAGGAGAAAGGGGTCCAGAGCCCTTGAGAAGGAGAAAGGGGTCTGGGGCTCTCAAGGAGAAAAGTACAAACATTTTTTTCTACATTGCTTTGTCTTAGTCAATATAACAATGTATCTTGCTTGAGGACATGTTTCTCCTTAACAAGAAGGTTTTCTGGCTAATCTTGTTATCTTAAGACAAATGTTGTGGGAGTAGGTCTGGTAAGACCTTTCTATTTTTAGTTCTAGTCTTGTTAATTTAAGATGTTTGTTGTGGAAGTGGGTCTGGTAAAAGTATATACGGTCTTGATAAAACTAGCAAGTGGGGACACTCTCAGTCCCCCATCTGATGTGTGTGTCAGAAGCTTTCTCTGGCCCTTTTCTTACATTAATAAAACTTTACTACACAAAAGCTCTTGAGTGATCATGAGTCCCTGGTCCTGAAGCTAAATCATCTTTGGAGATCATGAGTCTGACACCACTCACTGTAAGCTATCATTTCTTTGCAAGTTGAAGGACATTACTCAGAATTCTCAGATTTTCTTTTTTTCTTGGTGGTAGTGATTTTATCATTTTTGTTGTTGTTGTTGTTGGCTGTGGTGGTGGGAAGTGGGGTAAGATGTCTTCACCAAACTACATTGTAATTCAAGGCAGAGCAAATTCTTTCACTGTGTCAACAGCAATGCTGTACTGCAAATCTGTTTTAATTTGCCATTTTAACACTAGTGGGTAGGTGGCATAAGTGAACATAGCAGGTGTAATTTTGTGTGAATTCACAGGATTCAGAGGCTGCATTTATAAGCAGAATGCATTTAGGATTTGTGGGAAACAGGGATTTCCTACTAAATGATGCTGTGCAATTTCTTTCATTTCCACAGGCCTCAGCATACTCTCTTCATTGACCTACACTTTTAATTAATATACATTGATTATGGCTGGCCTTGATAATCTCACTTACTGTTAGAAACAGCAAAATGTGTGTGTTTTGTATATTCTAGTATTTATATGCATAACACACACTGTTATTTTATTTTAAAATTGCACAGTTAGAAATATATGTGCTTATAAAAAGCTATCTTCATTGATATAATATGTCCTAAAGGATTTATGAAATTTTCTAAACCAAATACAGAAAGTTCTTAAAATCTTCAGTTCTATGCCATATACTTTTTATATACTAAATTTAAAATTAACATTGAGAAGTAATATTATTAATATATAGCCTTGTTCAGAAATAGTAAAACACCAGCTAATCTTACCTAGAAAGTTAGTATTTTGAATCTGTCAATTACTAATATCCTTGTATAATAACTATAATACAAGTTTATAACTTGAATATCAGATTGACATCCAAAAAGCCTGTCACACATATCTTTGTGTTGTTCTCTTCATATATCACAACTCTAAATCCTCTCATAATTTGCCTAGTAGCAATTCATTTTTATGGACACTAAAGTCCCAAAACTGAGTGTCTTAGAGAAGACTTTGCAGAATTCTTCTGTCTCATTTACTATTCTTTAGTATTAATTTAAATCATCACCAGTCTTGACACCTGTCATGAAGCACAAGCCTTTCAAGCTACAAAGCTACTATGAATTTGTAACTGACATGCATTGATTTGAGAGGAAAAGCCACTCATTGCTTATTTTAAAAAAGAATGTGTAATAAAGGAGGCAACCTGGCTGAGAATTCCTCTTAAAAATGTGAAATTTGGGGGACTGTGGTAGGAATTTTTGCTTCTACAATGAGTAAATATAACCATTGCAAAACTTACTGAAATGCATTTGAAGAGGACAGATCTAATAACTATTTGATGACTGCCAAACAAGACAAAACTAAATGAGTTTGCATGGCTCCTTAGCAAATGTCAAAGACGATATGTCAAATTTTATTGTCTATTTGAAATCTTAAATTTTGTAACTGAGGTATTTTTGGTGGTGTTTGGCTAGTAGTCACTTTATAAAATGAGTGATTTTGTAACATGTTTGATTAGAGTCTTATGAAAAACCTGAATTTCTACAGTCATAATTGACCAAAAACTGTAAAAAGGTTAGATTCTGTGTTGATTTTTTGGTTTTTAAAATATGAACACTCATATTAATGTTTACACTATTAAAAGGCTCTAACAGTTGTATAAACTCAAAATGGTAATTTTATTTTCTCATAATTTCCACAATGTCATTCTGCAACTTGAACAACAAAATGTAATAATAACACAAAGCTTATATAATTACCATCTTCTTGACTCATCTGCCTTTTTGTTGCTTGATTTATATCTTGGTTCATCAACAACACCTTAGCAAGGATTATTATTTTTTTAATAAATAAAAATAAAATAAATACTGTTGGCTGTTTACTCGCTAAGTCATGTCAACTCTTTGAGACTCATGGAGTGTAGCCTGCCAGGCTCCTCTGTCCATGGATTTCCCAGGCAAGAACACTGGAGTGGAGTGCCATTTCCTTCTCCAGGGGATCTTCCCAATCCAGGGATCGAACCTGCCTCTCCTGTGTTGGCAGGCAGATTCTTTACCACTGAGCCACAAAACAAAAACAACAACAATAAACACTAGCCAACTAAACAGACAAACCCTACTCTCATAACTTCATACTTTAACAAATTCAGAGATGGGACTTCACTGGAGGTCCAGGGGTTAAGATTACCCTGCAGAGCACAAGGATTCAATCCATGGCTGGGGAGCTAAGATCTCAAATGCTACACAGAGAGCATTATGTCAGAGAAGTAATTTGTTGAAAGAAAAACAAACAAAAACAACCCTCTGAAATAATGATCAAAGGTTTGTACAACAGTTCTCTCATTATCTATTACTTAGTGCATAAACACTTTCTTCTGATGTTATATATTTATCTACTAATTTATTTAATAAATACTGATTTAATTAATAAATACTAATTTAATGCCTCATTTATGTATTAGGCATTATGCTGGCCAATGGATATATAATTGTTGAAAAAAGAAAATTCTCCTGAAGGAATTTACAGCTCAAAATGTTGCTGGATAGATAAATCAGAAATGACAATGCAATAGTGTATAAAATTATATGTACTCATATATATAGACACATGCTTAGAAAGGCATAATACTTGGTCAAATATTAATATTGGTCATATATTGGTCATAAACTAAACACTTTAAAAAATAAAAACACTTACTAACATTATTATTATACAATGTTTACTTAAAACTACAGTCAATACAATAAGACAAGAGAAACAAAAGAAAGATATAACGATTATTTAAAAAATAAACAGTATTGCCAACATTTCAAACAAATATAGAAAATATTTCTATGAGCTCAGAAAAGTTTGATTTCTTTAATAAGGCAAAAATCAGACAAATCATAAAAACTTTATGACTATTACTACCTCACAAGAATGTCATTATATAACAATAACTAGGTTAATCCATTTGGAATACATAATAACCCCCAGAATGCACACACCTAATAAAAAAGTGAAAATTTTACACACAAAAATTCACAGAATCAGAAGAAAATCTGTATAGTAATTACCAAAGTAGCTGGTTTGAGAAAAGGCAGAGGAACCAGAGATCAAATTGCCAACGTCCACTGGGTCATCAAAAAAGCAAGAGAGTTCCAGAAAAACATCTATTTCTGCTTTATTGACTATGCCAAAACAAAGCCTTTGACTGTGTGGATCACAATAAACTGTGGAAAATTCTTCAAGAGATAGGAATACCACCACCTGAGCTGCCTCCTGAGAAATCTGTATGCAGGTTAAGAAGCAACAGATAGAGCTCAACATGGAACTACAGACTGGTTCCAAATAGGGAAAGGAGTACATCAAGAATGTATACTGTCACCCTGCTTATTTTACTTATATGCAGAGTACATCACGAGAAATGCTGGGCTGGATGAAGCACAAGCTGGAATCAAGATTGCTGGGAGAAATATCAGTAGCCTCAGATATGCACATGACACCACCCTTATAGCAGAAAGCAAAGAACTAAAGAGCCACTTGATGAAAGTGAAAGAGGAGAGTGAAAAAGTTGGCTTAAAGCTCAACACTCAGAAAATTAAGATCATAGCATCCAGTCCCATCACTTCATGGCAAATAGATGGGGAAACAGTGGAAACAATGGCTGACTTTATTTTGGGGGGGGCTCCGAAATCACTGCAGATGGTGACTACAGCCATGAAATTAAAATACACTTACTGGAGAGGGAGGTGGGAGGGGGGATCAGGATGGGGAATACATGTAACTCCATGGCTGATTCATGTCAATGTTTGACAAAACCCACTGCAATGTTGTGAAGTAATTAGCCTCCAACTAATAAAAATAAATGAAAAAACAAAAAAGAAATAATTGCAAAATTAAAAAAATAAATAAATAAAATAAAATACACTTACACCTTGGAAGGAAAGTTACGATCAACCTAGACAGCATATTAAAAATCAGACACATTGCTTTGCCAACAAAGGTCTGTCTCTTCAAGGCTATGGTTTTTCCAGTAGTCATGTATGGATGAAAGAGTTGGACTATAAAGAAAGCAGAGCACAGTAGAATTGATGCTTTTGAACTGTGATTTTGGAGAAGACTCTTGAGAGTCCCTTGGACTGCAAGGAGATCTAACCAGTCCATCCTAAAGGAGATCAGTCCTTGAGTGTTCATTGGAAGGACTGATGTTGAAGCTGAAACTTCAATACTTTGGCCACCTGATGTGAAGGACTGACTCATTTGAAAAGACCCTGATGCTGGGAAAGATTGAAGGTGGGAGGAGAAGGGGACAACAGAAGATGAGACGGTTGGATGGGATCACCAACTCAATGGACACGAGTTTGGGTAAACTCCGGGAGTCGGTGATGGACAGGGAGACCTGGCGTGCTGTGGTCCATGGAGTCGAAAAGAGTTGGACAGGACTGAGTGACTGAACTGAACTGAACTACCAAAGTAGCAGATATTAACATGTTTCTCTCAATATTGACATCATGTTGGAAAAAAATATAGGTATAAAATATTTTAAAAACACAATCAATAACATAAATTTAATGGACATGAATAAAATATATGGAGAATATTCATCCTTTTCAAGCATATATAAGGCAATTACCAAAATGTCTAAATACTGAGACTTAAGTATTGAACTGATCTAAAGAAATGGCTAACAATTACTTTCTATGACCACAATTGAAATGACTTTGAAAAAATAAATAACAAAAACAATAGAATTATACATTAATTAAATAATTGATGTATAATCATAGCATAAATCATAATGGGATTTTTCAAAGACTTAGAATTGAATGATAAACATACTACATCTCAATTGCTGAGGAATGGAGTGAAAATTGTATTAAAAGGAACATATGCATGTTTAAACAAATATATTTGAAAAGAAGACAGGTATAAATAAGCTAGTATCCAATTTAAGAGGTGAGGAATCCAAATTATCTACATAGGGAAACTAGGAGAGGAAAAGTGAAACTATGAAAAAATGTATACTGAAATTGGAAGCAAATAGAAAGTAGAGCAGATCAATGATGCCAAAGGATAGTCTAGATAAAGTATAAGCAGTTTCTCAGATTGTGGACAGAGGCACTGCAGTACCTGGATATAGCTGGGCTGAGAAGATTGGTATATGAATTTGGTTGTTTTTGATTTTTAGCAAGAGTTGAGCATGTAAATATATCAACAACTATGAAGCAATAAAGAGGGAGAATTTTAAGACACAGGAGTGAAAATTTTAAGGGATGAGGTGTAGTCCCTGAGAATCCAGGAATTTATTTCACCCAAATTCACTGATATTCAAATCAAGACCAAATAATTTTTTTCTGACTTCGAGTCTATGTTGCTGAATTCAGTCCTTCCAGACCTCTAACAGAATTCATTTCCATTATCAAGGTAACTCAGAAAGCTGTACTTCTTTCAGGTCACATTGGGACTATTTGAATTTCAAGAGAAGAAGCATAACAAATACTCTCATACTGGGAAAGAGACTAGGAATGTCCAAACCAAGCAAACACTGAACAGTCTGAAAAGTGTTTGAGTTGTTTCAAACATCAACAAAATATTAGTGATTGTGAATGTCATGAAAAAGCTACTTCACTCAGAATATGAGTGTGTAAAGAAAACTTCATAATGATATCTGAGAGTCACATCCTAAGATGGTACATTAGGTTAATATTTTTTACATATGACTCACAGGACAAACCTCAGCCCTGCTGTTTTGGCAGTTATTAGATGTCTACAGGTCACTGGGTACATTAATACATTAATAAATTATCCTTCAGAATGAATGTCAGCATGCCATATTCTAACAGAGTAGATGAAAGATGAGACTATTATTAGAGGAATGGCTATTAATAACTTTATTTTTTGACATAATAATAAATACAAAATATAATATACACAATGATAAATATTAAAGAATAAATGTGTCCCCTAAAGGAAAAAAATACATGATAGAGTAAATAACAATCCTTAAATGACCTTTGTGACTTAAAATTAGTGTTCTTTTATTATTTTAACTCTACTTTTTCTCCAATCATTTAAAACAGTTTCATAATGTACCAGTAATTCATAATCCCAATTACACCATGAGTACTTTCTAATTGTTCTAACCTTTCTATCATTGCAAAAACCATTATGACTCTTATCCCAGTAGTGATTCCAAGAGCATCTCTTCTCAGTAATAAAAATATTCACTTCAAATGTTAGCAGTTAAGGGACACTGAAAAATTAACTATCGACTTCAGTGAAAGAAGCCCATCTTTCATAATATTTCCAAAGCACAATTTAAGGGAAGAAATGTCATGAACAGCCAAATCACGTAACCCAGTGGCCTAGTCAATTATCCTAAGAACAATCAGATTTCCATTTTGAAATAATTAACATTTTAGCAAGGATAGTATCTCTTTATAGCAGGTTATTTTATCATAATTCAAATTTTTCAAAAATTATCTATTAACCACATTGTGATTCACATAAGATCTGGGCATTTTCACCTACTGAGATTATTAGTTGAAAATTAAATATTTGTCTTCATTGTTCTTTTATATAAAACAGCTAATATGTCTGCTAAGCCAGGAATAATTTATTCTACTATTTGCAGAGCCAGTTCAGGTTTTCAGGTTCTTTACAGGCATAATGATGTGCTAAGTAAGAGCATAGAACTTGGACAGTTTATTTAACCTAAGCCTCAGTTTTATCATCTGTAAAATGGGAATATTAAGTACTTCACAGATAATATATAAGATCATGAAAGTAATATAACATTGGTGCCTGATACACAGAAAATATTCAATAGTAGGTAAGCTATTAAGCAGAAACATCAAAAATTAAATTGACAGTCAAGATGTAGCAAAAGTAAGAAAGCAGATGTAAATGAAGTGTCACGTTTGATTTATTCAAGAAATAGGGAGAAAAATTAGGAAATATGCTTTGGATACTTCTCCATTTCACATTTCAGGTCTTCTAGGTATGCCTGGCCATTTTCCTATACCTTAGATACTTAACTAAAAAGTTCTCATAGGGACAAAAAAAAACTAAATGGGGATACAAGAACTAACGTTTTACAAATACATTGCAGATATCAGCTTCATGCCAAGACTTCATGACCATGCACAATCCTTCCCTCAATATATCTTATAACTTTTGTTATATTTTATTCCTGCAAGGTTATTTTCACATTCTCCCCAAAATAAACCAAGATAACCAAATCAAGCCAGGCCAAACTAAGAAATCAAAGCAAAGCAAATGAAACAAACAAACACCTTTGTAGGATGCTCATTAGGTTGAGGCATAAGAGTGATCCTGTTTATAGGAGGTTCACATGTAAGAAAACTGTCTGAATGATGACACTTGAAAAATATCTGCTACCTCTATGCTTCCCTGATGGCTCAGTGGTAAAGAACCTGCCTATCAATGCAGGAGATGCGGATTCAATCGATGGGTCAGGAAGATCCCTTGGAGAAGAAAATGGCAACCCACCCCAGTATTCTTGCTTGGGAAATTCCATGGATAGAGGAGCCTGGGGTCTTAAAAGAGTCAGATATGATTTAGTGACAAAACAACAATTACCCTTATAAAAAGAACAGTAATCAACTGAGAGGAAGATATTCTATAACAAATGGGTGAATTAATATAGGAGTAAAGGTTCTGGAAACTTTCACAGATTTTATATGTTCTAGTTTCACTTTTTCAATCATGTTTTATTGTTTTATACTTCATATACTGAATAATATTTCAGAGCTGTTGCAAATCTACAATTTATATAAAAATCAGTGTTTAGAATTTAGCACTAATTTGGGATTTAAGAGTCAAGAAGAGTATCTAGTACCTTTTTTAAAAGGTTTTAAAAGAATTACTTAACATAGGTCTTGAATAAGAACTAAATAAACCATTTTGTTTTGCAAGCAGTAGGAAAAAATAACATCTCTGTAAATAAATTATTTTATCTTTTAAATGTACTTTACTAATAAGCAAAATATTCTTCCTCTTCTACAGTGAGAAATTGATTTTACTTGATAGCATTATAGTATGTCTATGGCAAATTCCACATACAGGAACTATGTCTTTAATCAATGCAAAAGTTCAATTTGTATTGTTTTTTTTTTGTTGTCATTGACATCACAACCACAATATATTACTTATGTACATTTTTTACAAAGGTTCTAGAATATTTCTAGGATGGTCCTCCTTCACTTCATAAATTCTATCCAATACAAATCAGTTAGCACCATTACTAGACTACAACAAGTGGAAGAGAATAAAGTTACACAAATGAATAAACACAAATAGTAAAAAAGTTGGCTTAAAACTCAACATTTAAAAAACTAAGATCATGGCATCTGGTCCCATCACTTCATGGCAAATAAATGGGGAAACAGTGGAAACAGTGATAGATTTTATTTTCTTGGGGTCCAAAATCACTGCAGATGGTGACTGCAGCCATGAAATTAAAAGATGCTTGGTCCTTGGAAGAAAAACTATGACAAACCTAGATAGCATATTAAAATGCAGAGACATTACTTTGCAAACAAAGGTCCGTATAGTCAAAGCTATGGTTTTTCCAGTAGTCGTGTATGGATTTAAGAGTAGGATCTTCAAAGAATTGATGCTTTTGAATTGTGGTGTTGGAGTAGATTCTTGAGAGTCCCTTAGACTACAAAGAGATCAAACCAGTCAATCATAAAGGAAATCAATCCTGAATATTCATTGGAAGGACTGATGCTAAAGCTGAAGCTCCAATATGTTGGTCACCTGATGCAAAGAGTTGATTCATTGCAAAAGACTCTTATGCTGGGAAAGATTGAAGGTAGTAGGAGAAGGAGATGACAGAGGATAAGATGGTTGGATGGCATCACTGACTCAATGGACATGAGTTTGAATAAGCTCTGAGAGATGGTGATGGACAAGAAATGCTGGCGTGTTGCAGTCCATGGGGTTGCAAAGAGTCGGACATGACTAAGTGACTGAATAACAACAAAAATGACAAAAATGTTTTTCTTTTCTAATTCTTAACATAAAAATTTTGTTTTTTATTATTGTCTTGCTTTTTCAATTTTTTTATAACAAAGACATTATTGCAATTCATTTGATGTAAAATTCCCTACTCTTTCAGATTACTTATTCTACTCCAAATAATACAGAGGGCATGTAGGTTCTTTCTTTTTTTAAATGTTATATTGGAGGTTAATATGGCTAATTCATTTCAATGTATGACAAAAACTACTGTAATGATGTAAAGTAATTAGCCTCCAACTAATAAAAATAAATGGAAGAAAAAAAAAAAAAAGAAATGCTTCACACTTTCAAAATATAAAGACATTTTCTGCATGTTGTGACTCTGAGTATATTTCTTATACACAGATACATATGTAAGTTTAATTGGGGTGCTCTTTAGAACTGGGTGCTTAGAGCTGGGTGCATGGTTGTAAAATTGCTATGCTTATCATGAAGATAATACAATATTCATTAAGTTTGAGGAAGGCCAGGTGAAACATTCTATCTGATGTGAGCATGTCAGCTGAGCTACCATGATGAGGACACTGAAGAAATGAATTTGGGGGCCCTATCACAGCTACCATTTGCTATGAATCCAAGACGGTACCATCCCATCATGTGGGAGTAAGAATGAAGTCATTCATCAGCTCTAAAGTACATGCCATTTGATGCCCTTTGAAGACTTTTCCATTCTCCTTACAGACCGAGAACAGAAGGCAACCTGATAAATAAAGTTATCAGTGCTACATATCTTCTTAAACAAAGCTACACACACAATGATCTATCCAAGTGTACAGAAAATAGCTGTTGTCAGAAAAAACATCTGGCAGTATTTGCTTCAGCACATCTCCTGCATTTTCACCATGTGATTCACAGAAGTCCTAGCAGATAGAGCAAAGGTTTCCCAAACCAGAATGTTCCCTATATAGGGAAAAAAAAAGAAAAAGACATGTGAAGATTAGCCTTAGAAGGGCTTAGAAATTCTGGAATGGTCTTTCTCAGGTCCATATGAAAAGCTCTATGCTTGAGCCAGGCATTCTTTGCCAGCTGAGAGAGAATAAGCTGTCATCTGTGAAAGATGGGCACTTAAAGTCTTTGAGGTGTTGGCTCCAGGTCAAAAGACATCCTGAGGAAATATTCTATGAACATAATACTCTGTAATATCGGCAGGATGTAAAGTGTATTAGATGATGTAGTACAGGCACCAGGATATTCTGCGGAAATTGTGCCCTTTAGTGGAGCTCTCAAATGCAGGCGTAGTACCTGCCTGGTTGCCCCAAGGGGCAGGCCAGGTAGCACCTTGCTACTGGGCGAGAAAGGGCTGTGCCTAAGGATGGTGCACCGCCTCTACTGCAGCCCAGCGGCCCTACGCCCCCACCAGCTACGCACAGCACACTCAGTGATCCCCGCTTCTCTTCCCCCTTTCTCTTTGCCCCTGCATGGTGCACGCACTCCTAAAATTTTGGACTCAATTTTACATCAGATAGAATGAAACAGAACTGTTCCCACAGAAATAACAATGAAGCCTTTTTGCTAGATCACTACATTCCAGATTTGTGTAGTAAACTGAGCTATCATATGAAAATGAATAATAAAAACTGTGATCTACAGTATACATTGGTTGATCAAGTTTCCTAAGGTCATGACTTTGGTTGCATTTAAAAATATAATGACCAGAATTGAAATGAGATGTTGCTCTGTGTGTGTGTTTTATCATAAATACTCTGTGGTATAGATTGTCTAAAAATCCAGTTGATAATGAAGATACCTTAGAGGATCTAATTCAAGATGTTAAACTAAAGCTGAAATGAAATCAAACACAGGTGTAAGGTCCTTAAGAGGCTGAATAATACATCTGCCGATGCGGCAGGTGGTGAGTACTTTGGCTAGATAATGTGAAATTAGTATAATAGATCCTAAATGTCTACTAAAGGTTAGACAGCATTTTCCTCAGTCCTAGTAGATGTCTATTGCCATTCCAATTTTGATACTTTGGTTTAAAAACCCACTTAGGTTATATTCTCAGCTGTAAACTTTTATTTCCAGCAGAGAATCAGAGTATTTATGTTACAAATTGTCTTTCCAACAGTCTCCTCACTTTTCTGTAACCTCTATCCTTCACAAGTGAGAAGAAACTCTTATCTCTAAGAAAATGATAGGCCAAACCATATAGGTTTTGGTTGATTAAACACAACACCTTGAATATCACTCAGAGGTAAAACAAGCACTGCAGATCACAGGTGCAATATTGGGTTCAAATTCGTAAAGTAAATGGGTCACCGAGTTCTGCACAAAACCTTCCGTGGTCTTCAAGGACAACCGCAGGTTTAAAGTATTGCAGGATTTCAGTAAGAAGGACAGCTGCTGGCTAACTTCAAATGTTAAATACTGCAAGTAGTGTCACATACCCATCCTCCACCAACTAACTACTTCTTTCTGTCTCTACAAATTTAAAAAACACAGAGGAATGCAGTTTTGCTTAGGCATTACATATCTCAATATTCTTTGTGTCTGATGTCATACATTTCATTTGAATATAATCTATTACTAAATGCTATGATTGTTTTCTAACACTACTGGATATTTTAAGGGGACATTATGATTCATATTTAAATGAGATACTGTCCGAAAGACTGTGTCAGAAAGACATAGATGAGCAAACATACAAATCTTATGGCTAGAAGAACATTTGGGCCATTATGTTTTATATATTAATTTAGCCATTGAATATAAATCATAAATTCACAGACTATATGCATACTATAAACTAACATAAAACCAAGGTATATTATGGCTTCAAAAATAATTTCCTGCCTCTTTGACACCATGACAATGTGTATTCTTGGTTAAATTAAATAGGTTTTATAGAATTTGTTCATTAAATATGTATTTTTGAAAATGTGTCTTCATATGTTTATAATGATTCATTTATGAATGAATAAACAAAGTTTCTGCAAGCAATGTCTCACTTTCCTCCAAAAGGTAAGTGGATTTTCAGAGGCTGGCTGAGCTCATTAGATAGCAGTACTGAGTGTGAAACTATCAAGGTTTCATTCCTTTTTCCAGCTCAAACAGCTGCTACCATCTCTGAAGAAGCAGGTGTTGATGCGTGAACAATATTAGCACTCAAAAGAACAGGCCATTTGGAGATGACTCTTCTCACTGGAATATTATATCAAAATACTTTTAAATTCCCTAAAGTGCCCAGGTGAACAGGCAAATTAAACTTTAAAAAGTCTGAAAATATCTCAATAGTTTCATTAGTTCTCCTTCCCCTTATCAATCCAATATACAATTATATGAAATATAACTTTTAAAAAAGAATATTACATTGCAGGGATTTTACTTTTTATATGACTCAATATGAGAATATTTTTAAATAAAAAGATTGGCTTCAATAGAAGTAACAGAGAAAAAGAAGAAATAAGTCAAATGGTCCAAACATTAAAATCCAAATTTGGAACTTTAAAATAAACTCAATTCCAATAATAAATATGTACATTATAGTATGATAATGTCATGCCATTGAAAACAATAACAAAAGAGATTTCACTTGTGTTATTTTTCCAGAAAGGTCATTAGAAAGCATTTTATATAAATAGAGCATTCTCAGAATGTTAAAAAGTGTATTAACAAAACATTATTTTTGAGACTAGAATTTAAGACTATATGTATTGCATGTGTACTCAGTCTTGTGCAGATCTTCGTGACCTCATGGACTATGGCCTGCCAGGATCCTCTGTCCATAGAATATTCCAGGCAAGAATATTGGAGAGGGTTGCCATTTCCTACTCCAGGGGATCTCTCCTACATGAAGGTAGAACAATGCCACATAGAAGTGTGAAAATAAGGCTAAGAGTTGGATTTTTGTATTTGTCATCAGTCCTTTGGTACTTAGGGAAATATAGATAAAAATGTGACACTGAAACTATTATTTAAGTGGCTCCATAACAAGAATCTACTCACGTTTCATGGCAGATTGAATTCTGTGAAAGAAGAAGAGAACTATTGTGCTTAGCACTGTTCAATTAGGTGGACACTTTTATTCCATACTCACTGACTAAGTCACAAGTTGTTATACCTTGAGTAGTTGTTTCTGAAACTCCAGGGTTTGAATAAGAAGAATTACTGCTAAAGAGACCCGAAGCCCTGGGAGTTTCTTCACCATAGTCTGGGACAGATTTTGAAAAATGATGGACTTGGATCTATGGTTTGTGAAGAGGCCATCTCTGCAATAGCAGAAAAGATATTAAGTTGTGGCTCTCAGATTGGTTTCAGGATGGACCTCTCTAGCAACCTTTGTGGAAGTTTGGGTCTAAATTCTTAGCTATGTGATGGCTTGAAATATTTCTATGGATAGAAGTAAGCTTGTCCTTGTCCCCAGATGAATGGATCTCAATCAGAATTTTTGTTCCCCAGGGGCATTTAGCAATGTCCAGAAACATTTTTGATTGCTATGGCTTGGAATGATGCTACTGGCTTCTAGGTAATGTATACTACCAAATATCCTACAAGGCATAGGACGGCTACTCATTAAAGAATATCCAACCCAAAATGTCCATGTTAGAGCTGCTGTGAAACTCAGGCCTATATGCAGGCCAGGTATTATGCCTCTCTCTGTCTTCTACTTTCTCTGCATGTCCTGTGTGTTCCCTCAACTAGTGCTAAAAATTAGTTTAAGCTTAGTTGTGCTATCAAAAATTATCAAAAAATTAATAGTCACAGCCAGCTTTAAAGTATTTAATTCAGTCAAATTAAGCTATATATTAATTGAATGCATGAGGAAATGACAGAGAAACAAAGAACATTGCTCCACTGCACCAAACCAAGAACTACCACCATCAGTAGAAACTGTTGGGCTCAGCAACAACATCTTACATAACATGGGGAGTAAACACAGCAATACATCCAAGACAGTGGGAAGTTAGAGTAGGACATGAGATTTGTTCTTAGAAGCACATGAAAGAAGCTCCAGGATACATCAAAAATCACCAGGAGTCATGTGGAAATATTTACACCAAGGAGACTTAAATACTAATAATTTGGGTATAAGAGTCATCTTGATTTCATTACATGACCTCATGTAGACTGCGAAAGCTAGAACCACTTAAATGACACTTCATTCAAAAACCAATTCTTATAAACCTGTATCTATAATACCATAAACAATGTCTGAGCTTTAGGAATACAACAGTGTAAAAAGAAAAAGGACTGCTCTCTTGATGGCAACTTTAAAAGGTAACTGCAATAATATATACCTAAGTATATCAAAAGGAGAAGAGGCAACAGAGGATGAGATGGCTAGATAGCATCACCGACTCAATGGACGCAAGTTTGAGCAAACTTTGACAGATAGTGGAGGATAGAGAAGCCTGGGGTACTACAGTCCATGGGTGTTTAAAAGAGTCAGACATGACTTAGTGACTGAACAGCAACAAGAAAGTATATAATTAAAATATCATTAGTGAAAATTGCATATTTTTGAGAGAGATAGTTTAATGTTAAGATGGGAAAGTTATATCCTAGACAATTTTCTGAGTAATGTTACAGATTGCTGGTGTTTAGGAAATACAAATTTATGTTATCTCTCATTTATTATGCCTTCCTGAAATAAAACCATATAATAAAATTTTATAAAAGCCAGCTTTTTCTTAGGAAAAGGATGAGAAAAACATTGTGAAAGTCACCAAAAATGTTGTGATACGCTAACTAATTCATCAGTACTCTATAATGGTGCCATCCTATGCTACTAGTTTCCTGGATTATATTTATTTTACAATAAACAGAGTAAGATGATTACATATATTGCATAGTCATTAAATTGCCAGTTTATCCTTGTAACAGATACTCATATTCTTCGTGCTTTCCATATAAGGAAACTCAGCATACACAACCTGCCTAAGGTCAGCTTTTTGGTAAGCAGTGGGGCCTAGATCCTAACCTTGCCTTCAAGAGAACAGACCTTTTTCTTTTTTACACTCTTATACTGCTAACCTCTGACAGGAAGTTAAGCACTTGTAGTAAAGCCTTTGGTTAATAACCATATGTTTTAAAAGAATTCTTAATATTATTTATGCTTATTTTTCTTTGATCTGCTTTCTTTCTACCATGCCCTAGACCACAAAGGATTAATTACTGAAAATAGTTAAGTTAGAAATGTGAACAACATATAACCTGAACCAAGATACGAGAATGTTGTATTAGAACAATTTAATAGCTAAGCTAGGCTTGGAGTAGAGCTGAACCACTTTGATTTATTAAGTTATCTGAAGGTGTCTCTTTACAAAAGCCAAGTCAAAACTCTGAGACATGAGTTTTGTCCTTCTCTGAAACAATGTCAGGGCAAATGACACACTATTATCCTTGGGTCAAATATGCACATATATATGTTTCTTTTTTTTCAATTATTAACATAAGAAAATAGAAATAAAGTGTGTTATTTGATTACTGCATCATGGGTCATGTTTTCTATGAGAAAATGGGAAATGAACAACTGCAAAAACAGAATGACAATACATCATAGACAGAATTTTCTTATAAATACAGGTTCATGATTGGCATTCAGATATACCACAAGACTAAATACAAGAGGACTGTAAAACAGTTCTAACTTACATAAATCTTCAGATAAATAAGTCAAGATGATACCATTTAAAATTTAAAAACCACAGAGCAGATGTGAAGGTAGGCATCCATCACGTTTGGCAAGTGTGCAGAATTAAGTGTCCCTGGAGTCTGGCATGGAGCCTATTACTACCTTCAAGCTGCAGCTTATGTTGAACTGCTGCCCTGAGAGCCCAAATGACCCTCTAGAAGACCTAATGCATTTCTAAAAGAATGTAACTTACATTCAACACATAGCTTGTTGACTTGAAAATTCTTTTCTTTTTGTGAGTGTGATAGAAGCAGGGATATCCTTGAGTGGTCTGAGGCCAAGTAATGCTACTGTTTGTCAACCCTACTTACTGGCTCCATCTGCTGTCTTCACTCTTAAGACCAGCTTTCTCAAAAACTGTCTCACAAACATCTGAAATCAACTCTGGTATTTCCCCAGTATTCCATTTTGTCTTTTGTGCGCCCACCAGGCTCCTCTGTCCACGGGGATTCTCTGGGCAAGAATATTGGAATGGGTTGCCATGCCCTCCATCAGGGGATCTTCCCAACCCAGGGACTGAATCTAGGTTTCCCGCGTTGCAGGTGAATTCTTTATGAGCTGAGCTATGAGGGAAGCCCCTTTAAATGACATTCAGTCCTTTTCAACTTCCAAATGTTAATCATTTCACTCCTACAAATACTTTAAGCTCAACCTGAAAATCTCATGAAATCAGTGTTATTCAAATTGTTTCTTTGCTTTACCCTTTTTTTTCTGTATAGTACCTAATGTTTACAATTGTCTAGATTATCAGAGTCTCAAATATTTACATTCACAGATATCTATTCTTATTTTGCTATTTCCTCCATTTTTTCTCACTTCTTTTTCCATAACAGAAAGATAATCAAGGTAGGAGGAAACAAATAAAGTGTATCTATTTGGGATTTTTGACTAGTGCAATGGTTAGGCTAGTAGATATAACACTGAAAATCTTACAGAAAAAAGGAAGGTTTTTAAATTAAAACATCATTTGCTTATGGCACATTAATAACTCCCCAGTTAAAAATAAATGTTTTTTTCTCTGTTTTTAAAATCTGACACTCAGTAATTTTTTTGAGGTTAACTAAATACAGCCGTTTTCTCTTCCATAGAATTGTTGGAGCAGGAGTTAAAAGCTCTGACATAGTTCATACTAGATTCATTATTAGTAGTATTATATTAAACAATGATTTATCAGAACAATATCTGCTGGGAAATAACCATTAACAAATAAAAGTACTGAAAAGAGGAATAGTAAAACATCAACAACAGTTGTATCCAACTATTATATGGAATGCAGCATTAAAATTTTTAATTAGAAAGGTCACTCTCATTCAGAAAAGTTTTGAGGTGAAGCATAATTTGTTATACAGAACATACATTGGTTAGGCAGAGGAAAACAATGGGTCAAAAAAATCTTACACATATTAATTAATAATAAGATATTCATAAAAACAAGTGAGAGAGTACAGATATATATATACACAGATTGCCATCAGGAGTTGGAAAACCAGTGATTTTGCTACATCTATGACACCAGGTTTCCTAAATCATTAGTTCAATACCATACCTGGGGAATTCTGGAGAGGCTGAAGCACTCCAAATTTCCTTTAGGTGTTATTTTTTCCTGTACCTGCATCAGTTCAAGAAGAGTTTCCTACTGTTTTCTTTCATTGCCACACTCTTCTCTAGACAACTGTCGTTTCTTCTACCCCTTGCGTTCTTCTAAGCAATTGCCTCTTCTTTACCAAGTCTGACTTCTTGAAAGCTTGAAATAGATATTGTAACAAGGTGTGATGTTATCCTTGGCATCTAAATAAATATTTATGAAACTGGCAGCAGCATTCTGTGTTTTGAATAAAATATATCCTTTAATTTGGGAAGTATCCTCCCCACTGTTTTCCATCTTTAGTGCTGTTATCTTGGGAGACAGGTAGCAAGAGGGAAAGGAGGACTATGGGTAATTTCTAAATGTGCGTCTCATGGACAACAACTATCACATTAACTTGTGATTAGGTATGAGTGAATAAATGATATTCCTGCTTGGTTAACTACTATCTTATTAGGAACTTTTTCAATTTCCAGTGTCAGGAATTCAAATTGAACTACTTTAGAAGTAAAGAGTTTATATGATTAGGAAAGAAAATGATATAAAGCTGACTAAATTAGAGACCAGGCACTTTCTGTCTACTTTCTCTCCTTTTCATCATTCTCTTAAACAAGAAATCTCAAAACAGAGATTTTTCTTTAAATTTGGAGCCAGTGAAGCTTTGGGCCCATATCTTTCATTTAATCACTAAAAAGCAAAAGGACTTTTACTGCCAAGAATCAGGCTGAAAAGATAAAACCCCAGATTAAAAAAAAAAAAAGGTTTGGTTCAAATGACTGTCTCCTGAATTAATTTTTATGGTCAAAAATGATTAAGCGCTATGCCTGACCAACCCTAGGTTCGACCCTAATGTCTTAGAAAGCCCCTGAGGGTACATGGCTGGGATTTTATAAACTCATGGCCACTACCACTCAGAAAATACTGCTAGCTGCTAGCTTGAGGTGGGAAGCAATTGTTAAAACAAGGAGATACTATTCCAATAATGAGAAAGAAATTCTGCCTGGCCAGATTACAATGTCCTACCATATTAACTGTGACAAAAACCTCCTTCTAATCTTTTATTTGACTAAGATTCCCTTAGGCTCCACTCTTTAAAGTATAAAGAGACATGAAAACATCATAAAATAAATATTTTAAAAAATTGCTCAGCTATTTTATAATACAGAGAAGGTAAATTAAAAAAATCAAGAAACATAATTTTTAAATTATTGAAATATGGATAAATAAGTACTTGAGAATTGAATATTTTCACACATTACTGCAGTATTTGCAAAGTAAAAATTTTTTTTTTCCATTTATTTTTATTAGTTTGAGGCTAATTACTTTACATCATTACAGTAGTTTTTGTCATACATTGAAATGAATTAGCCATGGATTTACATGTATTCCCCATCTAATAATTGTTAAATGGGGCATATGGTGGTATAAAATATGATAATTTATATAAATTTTAATGATCAAATGAGTATATCTCAAGCAAAAGAGAAAATGCAAATATATTTGTCTTTCTAGTGCTTTTTATTGACATTGTTAAAAAAATGTTTTTTAGTCACTCAAGTCATCTATGACTCTTCTGCTACCACATGGACTGTAGCTCACCAGGTTCCTCTGTCAATGGAACTCTCCAGGCAAGACTATTGGAGTGGGTAGCCATTCCCTTCTCCAAGGAATCTTCTGGACCCAGGGATAGAATCCAGGTCTCCTGCATTGCAGGCATTCATTACTGTCTGAGCCACCATGTCTAGTCCTTTTTCTTGATATTGTAAAACTGCTCTCTAATTTCTGGTTTCTTGCATCTTTTCAACAAAAACTTTTGTTTGCTCAAGACAGTTTATTTTAACTGAGCTTTCTTTAGGATGTGGAATTTGAATTAAACTTGAAAGAGTTTCACTTAATATCCTTCTAATAAATTTTAAGGATTATATATTACTCTTACTTTAGAATCAACTGATTTCCTTCAAATGAATATGTCACTCTGATTGGTTTGTATAAAATCATCTCATTAATTGTTCCAAACTTAAACAGGTGAAACTTTTCACAAATTTTGCAGTAACTTATGTTCCAGAAATAGAAAAGCAAGGCCATTATTTAGAAGGCAGTTATATTAAGTCTTGGAGAGAAATTGGTGAAGTGGAAGAAAAGAGAGTTTCTTCTTTTCTTTCTTGTTCACTTCTTTTTTCTCTCTGTCTAAATACAACCACAAGTATGTACACATGAGTAATTTTGAAGGGAGGAAAATGAAGATAGTTTCTTTTGGACCTGAATAGCGTGGCTGCCAAAAAAAAAAAAGTTAACATTGATTTAGGTAGAATTAGTGGGAATATCTTTTTAGTAAAGCACTCTGCTCTAGTAGACACCCCACTCCAGTACTCTTGCCTGGAAAATCCCATGGATGGAGAAGCCTGGTGGGCTGCAGTCCATGAGGTTGCGAAGAGTCGGATACGACTGAGCGACTTCACTTTCACTTTTCACTTTCATGCATTGGAGAAGGAAATGGCAACCCACTCCAGTGTTCTTGCCTGGAGAATCCCAGGGACCGGGGAGCCTGGTGGGCTGCCGTCTAGGGGTCGCACAGAGTCGGACACGACTGAGGCGACTTAGCAGCAGCATCTCTAAATAGAAGCAGCCATGGAAGTGACATCAGTCTACAGAAACTGTGAGGCAGGGAAAGGAGCTACACATTTGGTGAAGGTTTGGAAAGTTTATCAAATGCAGAGTAGCTGAGATAATTAGGATGAAACTGAGAATAATGGAAGATGTAAAAGAGAAAGGAGAGGATAAATTAATAATTGCTGTATTAAAAAAATCTAGGGTAAGAAAAATACATTAAACTTATTTTCCACAATAAAATATCAGGGTAATTAGTAAGAAGTTGTAAGGAGTCATATAGTCATACATATTCAGCAGTTATTATGAAGAAAATTTATTAAGTGTTGTTAAACAAAATTCTTATAATGTTTATATTAGGAAATTGTTAAATGTAAATCAGACCTTTAAAAATGATACTTATTTTTGAATCAGCTTTAGATAACTTTTTCCCTGAATATCAGCAAAGTGCAGTTTTCTGGAGACTCTATTAAAGCATGCTTTACTGAACTTTAAAAAGACTTCAAATGTCCTTGATAAACATTTTATTATTTTATATATTAATAATACATATATTTTGTAGAGCACTTCAATTCCTATTTTTAAGAAAATTATTTGTTCTAAGGTATTTTACCTCAGGCCTAGATTCAGTGAGTAATCTTATAACCTAGGAATTAAGTATATTATCTCTACTGAGTTCTTCTTTATGGTTTTTAATATGATTTCTGCTTCTGACCTTTTTTAAGATTCAACAGGTTAATGAAGTATAAACTCTCCAGTGGCTCTCTTTATCCAAATAGCTCTTTTTTTTCTGCAAAGTTTTTATTTTCTTTTTATCTAATCCAAAATTATGCCAAGCTCTCCATTAAATAGATCTATACTAATGAGGCTTTGCTTCTGACCCTTTGTTTTTAACACAGAATTATCTGACACTTCTTAATCCTCAAGAATCTTTTCCAAATTTAGTGAACTTTAACAAATGTCAGTTAAAGGTTCACTGACAAATTAGAGGTGAACAGAAAGACAAATGAATGACTTAACACACAAATGTTCAGTAGAAGAGGAATAAGAGGTATCTCTTGAGACTATCATACTGGAAAATAATGAAAGTGTATAATTAATCAGAGAATTCAAATCTACATTTCCTTATACATTATATAAATTATTTACTTACACACACACAAAATCCCCTTATTTGTATCTATTTTAAAAACTTTACTGTGAAATTTGTCCTGATAGATTATAAAACCGTCAGGCATTAGCAATCTTCCCCCTGACTAAGCCATCTTAGGTAGTTCTGAGCTACTCCAAAGCATTCAGAGGCTCACACTACCTATTATTCAAATACGTTTTGAATTTTAAGGAGTGAATGTTTAATATACATCTTTGCTGTATTTCAGAACTTGCCTTAACTATAACCTTTATGATTTTTCTTGAACATGCTGTTTGAATGTCAAACACTCATTTCCCCCTGATTTACTTCATAGAATTTATTAACCATCTAAAACATTGTAAGTTTTACTCATTTATTTCTCTATTGTCTGCCTCCCTATAGCTAGAATGTAAGCTTCATGAGGACAGGGTATTGGGCTGCTGTGATCTCTACAGCAACATCAGTGTCTACCCCATGGTTAAGTCGCTCAGTCGTGTCCGACTCTTTGCGACCCCGTGGACTCTAGCCCACCAGGTTCCTCCGTCCATGGGATTCTCCAGGCAAGAATACTGGAGTGAGTTACCACTTCCTTCTCCAAGGGATCTTCCCAACCCAGGGATCGAACCCAGGTCTCCCGCATTGCAGGCAGACGCTTTAACCTCTGAGCCACCAGGGAACCCCGGTGGTCAAAAATGAAATGTGGAATGAACAGGTAAATGCATATTTTATCACTCTTGAAACTCAGAAACTTTTAGGGATTGCTAAACCAGGCAAGGGGCTTCCCAGGTGGCCCTAGGGGTGAAGAACCCACCTGCAGGAATCTTAAGTGACATGGGTTCGATCTGTGGGTTGGGACGATCCCCTGGAGAAGGAAATGGTAACCCACTCCAGTATTCTTGCTTGGAGAATCCTGTAGACAGAAGAGCCTAACGGGCTACAGTCCGTGGGGTCGCAGAGTTGGACACATTGAAGCGACATAGCACAAGCACAAACCAGGAAAACACTATTTTTTTATTTATTTATTTTAATTGGAGGCTAATTACTTTACAATATTGTAGTGGTTTTTGCCATACATTGACATGAATCTGTGAGTCCTTGCAAGGCCTATGTTTCTTTTCAATGAGCAAAGGGGGGAAAAAAAACCCAAAAATCTGCAGTTGTTTACAATTCTACATTTAATTGCTCAAATTGGCTAATTGGTCATATTTACTGCTTGCCATAATTTTACATATCAGAGGTCACATCTCCTCTGATGTCTTTGGTTATGCATCCCCATTGTCTTTGAGTTTCCATCAAGAGATTTCTTATAGGGTAAAATCTGAGATATAAGTTCTTTCAGGTCTAATCACCTATTGTTATACAGGAGTCCTGCTGACATGGTGGTGAAGTGTGGTGGGAAAAGGAAGGACTTAGTATTCCTTGTGATTGAGTCTCAGTATTGTAATGAGCCTGTGCCCGTGGGCTGTGACCTTAACAAGTACTTCTCATTCCCCTGCCCCCCCTACCCACCTTTAGATGAAACAGGAAGACTGCAGGGATTGGAGTTGGATATTCCCACTTCTGCAAGTCAGGAAGGCTCTGGTAAAATGCTTTCCATTGAGGGAGAACAGTTTTTCAGTAATGACTACTTTTCCCTTCCTGTCAGAAGGATGAGGGGCTATGTCTCTAAACTAATTTAATGTAGAAAAAAAAAAAAAAGAATAAGTGTCCATTCAAGAATTTGCTAATTGCTACAAATAATACTTCATTTATAAGAATTGCAGTATAATGATATTAAAATCCTATATTTCTCTAAATCTGGGTGTATATACTGAGGACCAAAAATCCTCATGTGATTCATGGGTACAAGAACACACACAAGTTTTCCTTTTCCCTTTCTGGTATCTACTGAAGATTCTATCAAAGAAATATTGAGTAAGGTCAAGTTCAAAAGCTGTGGAAATGTAGAAATAGCATTGGTATTTAAATGTTTTTCTATTAGAAACAGGCAACGATACTTAATCTAAGGCTCCTGAAGTTTAAATGAAGTTAATCTGCTGTTATTTAAAATAATTTCTGATTTCTATCTAAGTATTGTTTTTATTTTTGCCATAGATAATTATTGTAATTCATCCTTGACAAATACTACTGATATACTTACAGAAGGTTTAAAAGTAAGCTTTTTATGAAAACATCAACACTTGAATGTTGCCCAACTTTTATTTACAATCTCCTTTAGAACTCCAAAAAAAATAATGAGAAAAATCGATATATTTCTAAGAACCTTCATAGGAACACTAATGTGCTTCTTGAAGTTTTATAGGAAATATCAAATATTGACTGAGCGACTTTCACTTCACTTCACCTCATGAGAAATGCAAGTGTCTGGATCTCAATTACTGCAAAGATATTTTGGTCCTACTTACTTAAGTGCATTTATTGTAAACTATACTGGTCTTCCCAAATGATGTTATAAGTTTGCATCCAAATATACATGGATCAAAAGGTCAGGATGTTATATAAAAATTCCAAAAGATGGAAAAGAAAATTTTAATACAACTTTGAACCTCTATTTTATTGCACTACATGATGCAAGAAAGGCAGTGTGGGGTAGTGAAAAAATAAAGCACAGAATTAGAAGGCAAGAGTTCACTAAGTTTTTGCACATTCTTCAGACATTTTGAGATTTGATTTGTGATGTGAGGGAAATATTTTCTACCAGTAAGAACTGTGTAGATTAGGTCTAGACATGCTGTATCTGTAATTGCTTTATAAATTAAAAAGTTATTTTAAGCATAATGGATCATTGTAATTATTAGATGTGCTTGCCATCAATAAAAAATGAATACAGTCTGAGTGGATTCAGACAATGCTCACCAATTGAATGATCACAAAAAAAAAAGAAAGGAAGAAAGAAAGAAAGAAAATGACCAGAAACTAGCCATTATCCAACACTAACCACAGAGAAGCGAAATAGTATCTAGAAGTCACCACGGGCCTCCTGATTCCAGTCAATGTTCTGTCGCTCCTGCCCTTGCCTTTATTTATGACAATGATAAGTTTGATAGTCTAAATGGGCTTTCAGATGCAGTTTCCAAAAGTCATCTAAAAGGAAAAATGTTCACTTTTCCTCTTTCAAACTGTCTAAAATTGCTACTAATGTGATAGCATCATGACTGGTTGGAGTTCTCTAGGAAATAGTCCATCACACTAAAGTGTTGAGATAAAATATGTTGGAGATTAAAACTATGCGTTAGTTTCAAATAAATGTTTACACTGGAGGTAAACTTAGGAATCAAATGTGAATACAAATGCTGATATTTTGTACCTGTAAGAAAAATTATTGACTTTAATTTTGAGAAATATTACAGAATCAAGGCATTGAAAATTAGAATTATAGCTATTTTTCTTTAAATGGATTTTTACACTTTTTCAATTGAGATTCCATATACTTCATATCTTATACCAACCTAGCATTGAGGCAAGGCACTGTGAATACAACTATTGCAAGCCGTTGCTTTGAATGTATCCATGTAACCATCATGTACATAAGAACAGAGAAGTGAAGATTTATGAACACTGTAGGATACTTTGCAGGCCTTTAGAAGACAGTTAAAAATCACAAGATGACTAAATATTTTAGGAAGATTTTCTAAGTATATACATTGCACTAGTACTGAAGTACATATTAGGGATTTTGTCTTAGAAATTAATTGGAAAATTTATATAAATATATTCATAAACTAATACAATTTTGCCACTGACTTTTTTTACACAGTTCTAACAGTGGTACGTAGAATTCTATATAGAATTTTGTCCCTGTTTTTTCACCTCACAGGATATTGCAAACATTTCCTGTGGCTATGTAACTTTTTATAACTATTTTTAAATGTCCATAACAATTATATTAAATAATATTCATTTGTTCAAAGCATTTCTAGAACAGCTACTATGCTCTAAGCACTGTGCCAAGCACAAGGGATACATAATACTAAGAACTTTATATCACTGTACTCAAACTCTGTTGGGAAGAAAGACATTAAATAATTAAAATACAAGGCAGTGGATGTGATGATATTACATGGAATCATGAGAATCAGAAAAGGGATACCCAAACTAAGTCTAACTCCAGAAAGATGTCAAATTCATACAGCTAACTGTTAAAGGGTGAGATGAAGTTAGTCAGTCAAAATTAAAGTATTAATGAGTATTTCCAGGCAAAGGAGACACAGACAAACACAATGGCTTAAGAAAAACAGCCTGGAATTCCACAAAAGAAAGAATAAACACTTTAGAATGGCTAGAACATAAAATTAATGGTGAGAAATGAGCTTGAGTTTGTAAGCAGTGACAGTCACTGGAAGCCTACACATCTTATAATTCAGGAAAGTTCACTGAAAGGTTTTAAGCAGGAGAATAAGATGGCCAAATCCAAATATATCATGTAATGGCTACATAATAGGAGCTAGATTTACATGCAGCAAGGAGTCAAAGTTTAGAAACAGTTAAAGTCCATTTCAAGATGAATTCAATGAACTTTCTGCATATAAAATGAAATGACTATAGAAATGATTATATCATCACCTTTGTAATATTGAAAAGCAATATTCATTGAGGATCTATCAATTGTCAGACACTGCTTGAAGTGCTTTAGCTGTAAGATCGTGTTTAACCTAATGAGCTGAGTACTACACTTACTCTTACATCACAAATGAATAAACTAGGTTATGGAGAAGGTATGGAACTGGCAGAGTCAAGATTCAAAACCAGGCACGTATGATGTAATATGATGAGTAAGAAAACAGAGCAAGGATAATGCCTAGTTTCTAGTTAAATTTCCTAGAATGTAATGCCTCAAACTGAGGTGGAGAAACAATGAGAAAAGCTCATTTTAATGTATACCACAATTCAACCATTTTCCTATTGGACATTTATGTATTTCCAATATTTTATTCTAAGCAATGTTGTATTGGATATCAGTGAATATATACACTTGTATATTTTGAATTATTTCTTATAGAAAACAATGTATGTATTTTTAATCTTTATACCAATAATATGTGAAAGTAATAATTTCTTCCAAAAGCTTACTCATATTGGCTATTATTTTTCTTCCTAAAATGTTAATAGTCTTACCTTCTAGATGAAAAAATAACCCTCCTCCCCAAAATAACAGCAACACTATTTAAATCTAATTATAGAACATATCCTTTTTTTCTGTTTCTTTCCCTAAGCCTCTTTAAAAGGTCAGTGCATCCACAGATTATTTTTACAATCACAAGAGGACACCTGCATCACATGCAGTGCAAGGAGGGCCAGTAAGGTCTTTGCTGAGAAGTGCTCGATGACAGTGAGATAAACCTTAGCTTGCTCCTTCTTAGATCCTAACTAGGGGTTTTGAAAAAGGCATACCTTTCTAGAAGCTCAAGATCTTAAAAATTAAAAAGGATAGTATTAACTAATTTCTTAGAAGCCTTTAAAAGGGCAGTTTTTTCAAAGACACGCATGCAATTTATATAATACAGTGAAATTGGCAGTCAAGGATATTGCATAAATTTTTTTTTTCTATTCTGTTTTTGTTCATTTTTTAGTGGGAGACATTTAGATACAAAGGAACAGTTTGTCAAGTTTAATCAAAATAATTATCACTATTTTCTATACTCTTTTATCCTCAGCAGTTAATTTTTATTTAAAAAAATCACAGATGTTGAATTTGTGATCAATAGTCAATTTCATTTTGTGAACTTTACAGTCAGTCCCTAAAGACGGTGTATTCCATCAGCTGATCCACTTCTCTGAACCCCATATGGGTTGGCATGCAGAATCCAATTAGTTTCCTCTCAGTGGCACCTTGTCACAGCACCTCCCTTGCTCTCTCCCGATTCCTCTTGATAGCTGGTATGAACAAGCAGGCTAAATCAGGATCCCGATGACTCACAGAGAACTGAGACCCTGTGCAGCTCTTCTTCCTTACATTATATCTAGGAGTGTTGCAGTACTTCTTTTTCTCCCGTGTGTTAGGAGATTCCCTCTAAAAATTATCTGCTCACTAGATGTGTTGCTTACATTTTTATCATCCTGCTAGGTACTGCACAGAATTTACTCAGACACTTGATAAAACAGACCAAAGAATGTTGGCAAAATGCTTTAGATATAGACTGGAATGCACTAGCACTAATTATTATTATTATCATCATTATTATGATCTTGATTGCATTAACTCAAAAGTTAAAAAATGAAAAATTTACACTCTAATGATGCATGGTGTGAGTTAAGAGCACTTAGTATTTGAAATGACTGACTCACTACATAAAATATATCAAGAATGAAATGAAAAAGTGCACATAAATAGGACTGAAAAGGTATATCTTCCATTATGTACTCATCTACCTCAAAAAGCAAGTGTTAAGTGTGAGTCTTCAATGAAATGGTATGCAGGTAATTCAGTGACTTAAATTATGGGCACTATTAACTAAATAAAGTAAGGTATAATTTCTGTATGTATTTATATCTGTATTTGTATGTATATAAAACACATTACTCAGCTTCCCATGTGACTCACTGGTAAAGAATCCACCTGCCAATGGAAGAGTCATAGGAAATGCGAGTTTGATCCCCTGGGTTGAGAAGATCCGCTGGAGAAGGAAATGGCAACCCACTCCAGTATTCTTACCTGAAGAATCCTATGGACAGAGGAGCCTAGCGGGCTACAGTCCACGGGGTCGTAAAGTGTTGGACACAACTAAGCACATAAACAAAGCAAAAGACATTATTACATATGTGTTACTGCTGGGAAAGCGATGGTTTGTACAGTTTTATTTCCAGCACCTATTACAGGACTTGACATTTATTGATTTAATCAAGTAAATAATAATAGAAAGGCACACTAATAGGGACTGTAAGATGTTTACATGAAATTGTTTTCTGGCCAATAATCTTGATTTATTGCATATGTATAAGATTTACATGAAATGATCTATTACTATGTGCAGATCTACTACTATGTACATACTATCTATTACTATGTACGATTTAAAGTCTTTAACAGGATAACCAACATGATATAAAATATAATCTAATTAAATTTAAAAATCTATTCACTGTTATCACTGTGATGATATATACTGTCTCAAGGTAAGTTTTTATTTTATAGAAGTTAATAATAAGCAAATAAATGTATGTACATATATGAGTGTTGATCTTCCACGTCACTGCAAAAGTAATGTCAAAGAGGTGTAAAAGCAGGACAAAAGCCCAAATACTCCTTTTAAAACTATCCTCAGGGACTGATACCTTTTCCTCCTCCTGGGAACAACTGCTGAGTCTACTCCCCATGTTGTTAATCACTGTGCTATCTTTATTTATTTCTGAACATTTGAATGATCTATTTACTGTCCCTTTCTAGCCTCGCCAGCCACTCATTCTTTTCTTTCTAATCAAACACGTAGAATTTATTACAAACAGCATTCTTTTAGATCAACAATACCCTAAAAAAGTCAAACCCATAATTTTTTGTAGATGTGTTTGTAGTATTTGAGGCAATTACACATTTTAGGATTTTATCTGCTCTTAATTTCTGCTCCCTATCCCATCCTGCTTCTGGTATTCTGATAACTACATTTCCACTCCTTTTAGGATAATCCATTTCATCTTTTTTTCATTCTCCAAATGCAGGTTATCCACAAGGTTTAATTCCTGATCTTTATAGTTCTTTCCTACATATCAACCCTCCAATATTTATCTGATAGCTTTAAAGCAAACCCCAAGTTAAATAATGCCTAAACTCTCCATCCTTTTCTCTTAATGAACTCTAGCTCCTAATTTCTAATTCTATGCTGGAAAATCTTATTTTATATAACTCCATTATTATATAAAACTCAACATATCCAAAACCAAAATCAGCATCTTTCCCCCACCAACCCACAGCCCTTCCCTAATATTCTTGTTTCAACACGTAGTTTCCTTATGCTCAAACTCAAAACTTTGTGGTTAAGTTCAGTTCTTCCTAGTCATTTTCCCCAATATGGGATAAGTCAGCAAGTCTATTTAGTGTTCATCACCAGTGTGTCCTATAACAGTTCTTTTATTTCTTATACCACTGAAGTTTGGGCTTCTTAATATTACATCAATACAAAATAATAATCATCAACCTGGTTTCTCAACATTATACACAGCTCACAACAATCACTAATCCTGGATTCTACAGCCAAATATCCTATGTCTTTTTTTGAACATTACATTGATTCTGGTGAACTCACTGTCCCCCAAACACATGGCCATGTCTACTTGTATTCCATTATCTTCTTACACAAAATGCCATTTTTCCTTCTAATTGTTTAAATTGTAGCCATGTTTCAGTCTACTTTAGGTTCTACATCCCACAATATTCACTACTTTTCTATGCTGCCATGCCAATTACTGAAAATTCTATTACTTTCCTAAATCATATATTACTTGCATGGGCTTCCCTGGTGGTTCAGTGGGTAAAGAATCCACCTGTAATACAGGAGATCTGGATTCTGTCCCTGGGTTGGGAAGATACGCTAGAGAAGGAAATGGTCACCCGCTCCAGTATTCTTGCCTGGAAAATTCAATGGACAGAGGAGTCTAGTGTGCTACAGTCTGTAGGGTTGCAAAAGGTTGAACACAGCCAGGCAACTAAACCACCATATCACCATACTATCTGCCTGGTCTTTTTATGTTAAAGTTACACCTTTGTCACATCTTCAACAATTTGTAAACCTCCTGAAAGTTGGGGAAGGTTTTTAACATTTATGTGTGTGCTTCAGGTTCCCTCATCTATAAAATAGGAATGAAAAATTACTTGCCTTTTAGCATATATGTTATATTGCATTATTGGTCTCAATAATTTAACTCTTTCTACAGTCACACTTTGCCATGGAACTTTGCAGGACACTTCCACTGTGGGCATGCCTTACTTCTTTGCGACTAGAAGACTGGGCTTGCACTGATCAATAAAATGAGGTTGATAATGGGCTAGTTCTAGACTTTAAAATGCCTGCAGTGTTTTTATTTACCCATTAGCACTTTTGACATAACTAAAAAATAAAAATAAAAAAGATCATGTCCAGGTCACCCTTGTTCTCAGGAGGACAGTGAGAGGAACATGAGCCAGATTCACTGCACAGAAAACCACAACTCTGGGAAACAGCTAAGCTGAACACAGAACAAAGGTTCTGAATCGATCAACACACTCCTCAGTCACAAATTACAAGTGGTCCTGTAGATTTTTAGCCTCACTATATATTTATTCTTGACTACCACTGAGTTCCCGCAATTATTTTCTACACTGCATATTTGTGAACATAACTAACCAATACAGGATAGTTAGGAGCAAAATGCCTGTGAAATGCTCAGAACAATGCTATTATGTGCTCAATAAATACTGATTTATTATTTAGCTATTTTCATTTTTTTCAGAATACCAAGAACAGAGTTTACAAAGAAGGTGCAAAACATTTTAAAGAAGTAAGTGGATAAAATATGGAAATTACTTCAGCATGAAAGGCCAGATACTTCATTCTATTTTCCAGTCAAAGTAAGAGTCTTCTCCAACACCATAGTTCAAAAGCATCAATTGTTCGGTGCTCAGCTTTCTAAGCTGAGCTTTAATAAGGCACCCAGCTTTTAGTCCAACTCTTACATCCTTACATGACTACTGGAAAAACCATAGCTTTGACTAGATGGACCTCTGTTGGTAAAGTAATATCTATCGGTAAAGTAATATGCTCTCTAGGTTTGTCACAGCTTTTCTTCCAAGGAGCAAGTATGTTTTAATTTCAAGGCTGCAGTCACCATCTGAAGTGATTTTGGAGTCCCACAAAATAAAGTCTCTCACTGTTTCCACTGTTTCCCCATCTGTTTGCCATGACGTGATGGGACCAGATGCTATGATCTTAGTTTTCTGAATGTTGAGCTTTAAGCCAACTTTTTCACTCTCCTCTTTCACTTTCATCAACAGGCCCTTTAGTTCTTCTTCGCTTTCTGCCATAAGGGTGGTGTCATCTGCAAATCTGACGTTATTATTTCTCCTAGCAATCTTGATTCCAGCTTGTGCTTCATCCAGCCTGGCATTTCTCATGATGCACTCTGCATATAAGTTAAATAAGCAGGGTGACAATATACAGCCTTGACATAATCCTCTCCTGATTTGGAACCAGTCTGTTGTTCCATGTTGAGTACTAACTGTTGCTTCTTGACCCGCATACGGATTTCTCAGGAGGCAGATCAGGTAGTCTGGTATTCCCATCTCTTTAAGTGTTTTGCACAGTTTGTTGTGATCTACAAAGTCAAAGAGTTTGGCATAATCAAAAACAAAAGTAGATGTTTTTCTGGAACTCTCTTGTTTTTCTGATGATCCAGCTAATGTTGGCAGTTTGATTTCTGGTTCCTCTGCCTTTTCTAAATACAACTTGAACATCTGGAAGTTCACGGTTCATGTGCTGTTGAAGCCTGGCTTGGAGAATTTTAAGCACTACTTTACTTGTGTGTGAGATGTATAAATGTATACATACATATATGTATACATATTTAATTAATGTACACAGCTTTTTTTAAAAAAAGGAAAGGATGAAAAGAGGGACTTGCTTTGAAGTCTAGAAGAATTGCCACAATGCTTGTGGCACTATATTTTCCTTAAAATGGAAACAAAGCATTTTTTATATTAATGTACATAAGAAAACTCAGGCACACAAAGGACAGTAACATGAAGAATTCATACGCTAAATACTAAAAACAAGACCAAAATCTAGGTTTCCTCCTCCAAATTTGGTACTACTGGCATAATTATTACAAAAGTAGGTCCCCTTCCTCCTGTATACTAACTTTCTGAGAATACAAAGTGAAATATTCCATTAGACCATTTTATTGTGGTGGGGATTTGGGCACCTCAAAACTCCCTTTAAGATATTCTGCTTCAGAGAGTATGGTTGAGACAATTTCTAGCTGTGCATCTTCAGATCCACCATGGTGTTTATGCCAAGGTCAAGCATTCTGAGCTATTTCAAATCCTAAAAGATGATGCTATTAAAGTGCTGCACTGATTATGCCAGCAAAAATGGAAACCTCAGCAGTGGCCACAGGACTGGAAAAGGTCAGTTTTCACTGCAATGCCAAAGAAGGGCATTGCTGAAGAATGTTCAAACTACCACATATTGCACTCATTTTACATGTTACAAGGTAATGCTCAAAATCCTATAGCTAGGCTTCCACAGTAAGTGAACTGAGAACTTTTCAAGATGTTCAAGCTGGATTTAGAAAAGGCAGAGGAACCAGAAATCAAATTGCCAACATCTGCTAGATCATCAAAGAAGCAAGAGAATTCCAGAAAAACATCTACTTCTGCTTGACTAACTATGCTAAAGCCTTTGACCGTGTGGATCACAAAAAACTGTGGAAAATTCTTAGAGATGGGAATACCAGACCATCTTACCTGCCTCCTGAGAAACCTGTATGCAGGTCAAGAAGCAACAGTTAGAACTGAACATGGAACAACAGACTGGTTCCAAATCTGGAAAGGAGTGTGTTAAGGCAGTATGTTGTCACGCTGTTTATTTAATATATGCAGATTACATCATGAGAAATGCCAGACTGGATGAAGCACAAGCTGGAATCAAGGTTGCTGGGAGAAATATCAATTAATATCAGGTAAACAGATGACACAACCCTTAGGGCAGAAAGCAAAGAGGAACTAATAAGCCTCTTGACAGAGGTGAAACAGGAGAGTAAAAAAGCTGGCTTAAAACTCAACATTCAAAAAACAAAGATCATGCCATCCCATTCCATCACTTCATGGTAAATAACTGGGGAAATAACAGAAATATTATTGGGGGCCCCCAAATCACTGCACATGGTGACTACAGCCATGAAATTAAAAGACACTTGCTCTTGGAAGAAAAGCTATGACCTACCTAGACAGCATATTAGAAAGTTGAGACATTTACTTTGCCAACAATGGTCTGAACAATCAAAGCCATGGTTTTTCCAGTAGTCCTGTATGAATGTGAAAGTTGGACTATAAAGAAGGCTGAGCACTAAAGAATTGATGCTTTAAATCTGTGGTTGTTGGAGAATACTCTTGGGAATCTCTTGCACTGCAAGGAGATCCATCCAGTCCATCCTAAAATAAATCAGTCCTGAATATTCATTGGAAGGACTGATGCTGAAGCTGAAGCTCTAATACTTTGGCCACCTGATGCAAAGAATGACTCATTGGAGATGACCTTGATGCTGGGAAAGACTGAAGGCAGGAGGTGAAGAGGATATCAGAGGATGAGATGGTTGGATGGCATCACCAACTCAATGAACATGAGCTTGAACAAATTCCAAGACATTGTGAAGGGTAGATAAGCCTGGCATGCTGCAGTTCATGGGGTTGCAAAGAGTCGGATATGACTGAGCAACTGAACAACAAAAGCATGTTGCATTTCTTACAGTTAATGACAAAGCACAGGGACATTAGAACTAAATTATTTCTTACTGTTGGGAGTCCCTCCAGACTCTGCTTAGGGACTTAACATCAGCAAGGGCAAGATGCCTCAGAACTGTGCCACATTCTGAGACTCTACTTCCTCAATCCTTGCTCCATCCATATCCCCTTCCACAGGTGTCAGGCCCAGGTCAGTGTCTGCAGGTTCTGTCTGTCTACTTCTACCTCATCCCATTTGCCCTTCTCAAGTGTTCTGTCTACAGGTATCACACATCCAATCTTGGGTTGATGACTACATTTCAGAGAACCTAACATGACACACTCTAATAATTCAAACACTGTTGATCACCAACTGTGTTTTAAATACCAGATGCAGAGTACTAGGTCAACAAGTAAGAAAAACTGTCTTAACTAACGGGGTTTAAAGTTTAGTATCAGCAGCAATTATTTGCATCACCTTCAGTACAATTTGCTAAATCCTATAACCCAGAGGTCTAAAAAATGCATAAAAACTTGAGGAGATGTTATTTCTTCTGCCAGAGGAGAAGCTATAAAAGCTTTCACAAATGAACTGACATTTGAAATTGGCCTTCAAGTACAAATAATATTTCCTAAATGGAAAATAGTTATGGGGAAGGAGGCTGGAAGAGGACATTCCTGAGTAGCAGTATCAGCATGAATACAGATAAAGCCGTGTGAAAGCACATGACATGTTTAAAGGGATATCCAACAACTTTAACTTGTCGTTGAGCTATAATGAAAAACCACATACAAGATGCTTCCAAGGACAAAATTTTACTGATTTACTTCCTTTATATTTTTTTCTTAGTTGTCAAGAGATATATGTTCCTTCTATCTGTAGAACTGGTTAAGAAAAGAACCTCAGGCTTTAGGGAGAGGGCAGTTTTGTGCCACAGATTTTGGAAGGAGCTTTGAGGGGAAAGCAGCATTTTACAGGCAGCAAGCGCAAATAAAAGAAGCTATAAGCGAGTACATTCAGTATGAAGATTTATCTCTGTGCTTAATTAGGTCAGCAGCAGCAACAGTAACACCACTGGCAACAGAGAGGCTGTTTACACTCAGGACACAGAGGATGCCTGCAAGAAGCCAAAAGAAAGATATTTAGTAAAGGAGATGCCAAAGAGACAATGTGCCAGAGAACTGAGGAAAAAGTACAGGATAAAAGAGCTCAAGAAAGGACAAATTTGGTGAACTCCAAGACAGAGCATGACAATTTAAAGCTTTGTAAAGGAAATCACTCATGAGAGAAAGAATAATGGTTAGGTCCTGAATAATGAGAGTTTGAGCTTCATGCCATGCACTAGAGATGACAGAAGAAAAAGATGGAAAGGACATTAGAGACACTAGATAGACTTGGAACAGCAGCCATTGGCTTCCTGGCTAAGAGTTTTGATTTTCTCTTAATGTGATTTAAGCATAGCAAAATCCACATGAGTTACACAAAATTAACTCATAGTAATAGTATCATAATTTTATAAACTTGTATCAAGTAAACTCCAGCAAGTATCTTCAATGTCTGATTGATCTTTTTGAACAACCTGGTCCTTGTACCAGTTTGTTGTTTGGTCACTAAGAAGTGTTCGATTCTTTTGTGACCCCATGGATTGTTGCCCACCAAGATTCCCTGTCCATGGGATTTCCCAGGAAAGAATATTGGAGTGGGTTGTCATTTCCTCCTCCAGGGGATTTTCCTGACCCAGGGATCAAACCCACATCTCCTGCACTCGCAGGTGGGTTCTTTACCACTGAGCCGCCTGGGAAGCCCTGACACTAATTACTAAGCTCTGAATCCGGGCTAAGCAATTCTACCTAGTTGTCAATTCAGGCAATTATTTAACTTATCTGTAGTCTCTTCACCTGCACAAGTGTATAAAAACAATGCTTACTTCAGGGTTATTCTGAAAATTAAATGAGATGACACATGAAAAAGGGCTTAGCTCAGTCATAACATACAGGATATTCTCAAAAAAACTTAGCTTAATTTGTCTTTGCCATGTCATTTAAACTTTCCAAACCCGAAATACCTTATTTTTAAAGTGAGGATAACAAAGCTAGTTTTAAATGTTGTAAGGATTAAAGACAATGAGTACAAAGCAATTACAATGGTGCCTGGCACATGATATGGTTTTAATTCTTTTTTTTTTTTTGCCTCCCTTCTCTATTAATCTTCATGCTCTTAATTATTACTAATAATATTATTATTTTGCTATTTATTAGACAAAGCTATCCAATTATTAAAGGAAAATAGAGGTGAAATTACTCACTTCTGTAGTGATATTTCCCTTTGCATTAAAGAACTATAAGCACAAGGAAGACTGCATGATAGTTCAACAAAATATGGTACAGTCCAAGAGCTGAACTCTCCAAAGTAATCAATCAGATATGGATATACCTTTTGTGACTGACTTCATGAACTCAGCAATTACTTGCCTAGGGTCTGAGAATTTAGAAACAATAAGAGCTGCTGTTTCCCAGGAGAGCTGTAGAAAGGCTAAGAGAAAAGCAGGAGGAAAACTGCATAAATGGAAATGATAGTCACCGAGATGTTTCCATACATTAAACAGGGCTTTCCAACATCACCAGGATATTTCCTACATGAGGTTACCAACAAGAGAGGAAACTAGAGGAGAAAAATATTAAAATCTAACTTGATATTTTATTACATCAAAACCTGAGATGAAATGCAGTATCTGGTGGGAATTATTCTTAAACTACTATTTAGATGTTTCTTAATATATTACCCAGCTTTATAATAAACACAGACATGCGGAAGACCCATATTTATGATAAATCCTCCTCCATCCAAAGAAACTGAGATGAATCATAAAACCTTCCAATCACTGATTGACTTAAAGGCTACACACACATGAACTACAATCACCCAAATAGGCAAAAAATAATTGCTCTTTGTTGGCATTGTATGTTTTCATTTGATCTGATATAATGTGAAGTATAAAAGATTATATATAATGAGGCTTTAGATTTAAAAATTTACTGAATTTGCTAAACAGTAGTTGCAATCCTCAAGATCATCAGAAATGATTAATTATTACTCATTCTGTAACTTGTCAAGCCAGAAATGTATCTTAGGAGACAGAACAGTAGACCTATCTCCATCCAGTGAAGCATCTGATAGAATTTGTTCTTTTCACATCTAACTTGAAAGATCTTATCTAACCAAAGTTTAGATCATTCTGCTGCCTTTGAGTTGCCCCAGTGTACTAAAGTTAACTTGCTATTTTTCTAACTTCCTACATGATTTTCAAAAAAATAACAAAAATCAAGTTCTATCATGTTTCTCTCTACTCATAGAAATTTGCTAGTTGCTTCTCAAGAAAGCATGTGATACATGAATACCCACTGCTATTTTCCTCTTATTTTGTTCTCCTCCCTACTCAATCTACGTAGCTTTTATTGGACAGTTCAGTTCAGTTGCTTAGTAATGTCTGAGTCTGCGACCCCATTGACTGCAGTATGCCAGGCCTTCCTGTCCAACAACAACTTCCGGAGTTTACTCAAATTCATGTGCATTGAGTCGGTGATGCCATCCAACCATCTCATCCTCTATTGCCCCCTTCTCCTCCTGCCTTCAATCTTTCCCAGCATTAGGATCTTGTCCAATGAGTCAGTTCTTTGCGTCAGGTGGTCAAAGTATTGGATATTCAGCTTCAGCATCAGTCCTTCCAATAAATATTCAGGACTGATTTCCTTTAGGATAGGCTGGTTGGATCTCCTTGCAGGCCAAGGGACTCTCAAGAGTCTTCTCCAACACCCCAGTTCTAAAGCATCAATTCTTTGGCACTAAGCTTTCTTTATAGTCCAACTCTCACATCCATACATGACTACTGGAGAAACGGTACCTTTGACTAGATGGACCTTAGTTGGCAACGTAATGTCTCTGCTTTTTAATATGCTGTCTAGGTTGGTCATAAATTTTCTTCCAAGGAGCAAGGGTCTTTTAATTTCATTACTGTAGTCACCATCTGCAGTGATTTTGGAACCCCCAAAAATAAAGTCTCTCACTATTTCCCCATCTATTTCCGATGAAGTGATGGGACTGGATGCCATGATCTTAGTTTTCTGAATGCTGAGTTTTAAGACAGCATTTTCACTCTCCTCTTTCACTTTCATCAAGTGGCTCTTTAGTTCTTCTTCTCTTTCTGCCATAAGGGTGGTGTCATCTGCACATCTGACGTTATTGATATTTCTCCTGGCATTATTGATTCTAGCTTGTGCTTCATCCAGCCTAGCATTTCTCATGATGTACTCTGCATATCATTTAAATAAGCAGGGTGACAATAAACAGCCTTGATGTACTCCTTTCCCAATTTTGAACCAGTCTGTTGTTCGATGTCTGGTTCTAACTTTTGCTTCTTGACCTGCATATAGATTTCTCAGGAGGCAGGTCTAGTGGTCTGCTATTCCTCTCTCTTTAAGTATTTTCCACAATTTGTTGTGATCCACACAGTCAAAGAGTTTGGCATAGTCAATAAAGCAGAAGTAGGTGTCTTTCTGGAACTGTCATGCTTTTTTGATGATCCAACGGATGTTGGCAACTTGATCTCTGGTTCCACTGCTTTTTCTGAATCCAGCTTGAACATCTGGAAGTTCACAGTTCCCTGTTGAAGTACTGTTGAAACCTGGCTTGGATCATTTTGAGCATTGCTTGCTAGTGTGTGAGATGAATGCAATTGTGTGGTAGTTCAAGCATTCTTTGGGATTGGAATGAATACTGAACTTTTCCAGTCCTATGGCCACTGCTGAGTTTCCCAAATTTGCTAGCATATTGAGTGCAGCACTTTCACAGCATCATCTTTAGGATTTGAAATAGCTCAACTGGAATTCCATCACCTCCACTAGCTTTGTTCACAGTGATCCTTCCTAACGCCCACTTGACTTCACATTCAGGATGTCTGGCTCTAGGTGAGTGATCACACTATCAGGGTTATCTGGGTCCTGAAGATTTTTTCTGCATTGTTCTTCTGTGTATTTTTGTCACCTCTTGCTTAATATCTTTTGCTTCTGTTAGGTCCCTACCATTTCTGTTCTTTATTGAGCCCATTTTTACATGAAATATTCCCTTGGTATCTCTAATTTTCTTGAAGAGATCTCTAGTCTTTCCCATTCTATTGTTTTTCTCTATTTCTTTGCACTGAACACTGAGGAAGACTTTCTTATCTCTCCTTGCTATTCTTTGGAACTCTGCATTCAGATGGGAATAGCTTTCCTTTTCTCCTTTGCCTTTGCTTCTCTTCTTTTCACAGCTATTTGTAAGGCCTTCTCAGACAACCATTTTGCCTTTTTGCATTTCTTTTGTTTGTGGGTGGTCTCGATCACTGCCTCCTGTACAAAGTCATGAACCTCTTTCCATAGTTCTTCAGGCACTCTGTCTATCAGATCTAATCCCTTGAATCTATTTGTCACTTCCACAGTATAATCATAAGGGATTTGATTTAGGTCATACCTGAAGTGTCTAGTGGTTTTCACCACTTTCTTCAATTTAAGTCTGAATTTGGCAATAAGAAGTTCATGCTCTGAGCCATAGTCAATTCCCAGTCTTGTTTTTGTTGACTGCATAGAGCTTCTCCATCTTTGGCTGCAAAGAATATAATCAATCTGATTACAGTATTGACCATCTGGTGATGTCCATGTGTAGAGTCTTCTCTTGTGTTGTTGGAAGAGGGTGTTTGCTGTGACCAGTGCGTTCTCTTGGCAAAACTCTATTGGCCTTTGCTCTGCTTCATTCTGTACTCCAAGGCCAGATGTGCCTGTTACTCCAGGTGTTTCTTGACTTCCTATTTTTGCATTCCAGTCCCCTATAATGAAATGGATATATTTTTCTGAGAGCAAGTTCTAGAAGTTATTGTGGGTCTTCACAGAACTGTTCAACTTCAGCTTCTTCAGCATTACTGGTAGGGACATAGCCTCAGATTACTGTGATATTGAATGGTTTGCCTTGGTAACGAACAAAGATCATTCTGTCGTTTTTGAGATTGCATCCAAGTACTGCATTTCGGACTCTTGTTGACTATGATGGCTACTCCATTTCTTCTAAGGGATTCCTGTCCACAGTAGGAGATGTAATGGTCATCTTAGTTAAATTCGTCCACTTTAGTTCGCTGATTCCTAAAAGGTCGACGTTCACTCTTGCCATCTGTTTGACCACTTCCAATTTGCCTTGATTCATGGATCTAACATACCAGGTCCCCATGAAGTATTGCTGTTAACAATATCGGACTTTACTTTCATCACCAGTCACATCCACAAATGGGTGTTGTTTTTGCTTTGTCTCTGTCTCTTCCATTCTTTCTGGAGTTATTTCTCCACTGATCTCTAGTAGACAGTTTGTATCATTAAGGACAGTTCATCTTGGACATCACATTCATTCCTGACTAAGGTAATGTATATATCCTAAATCATTCCAGAGAGGCAGCAATGGAAAAAAAGTGGACTGGGCCAGATGACTCCTCAGTGCTAATATCTCAGTTCAGCCACTTATTAGACACAGAACTGACAGAAGCTGATATGTTATTATGATGCATTTTAATGTTTTGCTAAGGCTGTTCCACTTCATTTATATAAATTCAAGAAACTGAAAAATCCAATTAATGTTAAAATACGGTCTTAATCTGAAACTTCCGAACTTTCAATGCATTACTCTTAGAATTGTGCTCTATTCTAACATAAGAATCTACTTCCTCATCTTTAAAATAGAAATGATAAAACCTCATAGGTTTCTTTGAGAACTCAATGAGATAGTACATTTAGAAAAATGTTGAAAGTGTAAAAATAAATGTTCTACAAGACTGTCATCAGTCTTGCCCTTTATGAGATCTTCACTGGCCACTAGAGGAAAATGATATCCATACTGGGTTTTATTGCTGTTATTTCTTTCTTTCAGGTAAAATGCTTGCCAATTTGCTTCTTCAACAGGAAATATAAAAATCAAGGTCAAGTTTCTCTTCTTTTGCTGAGTCAAAGGAAATCATTGTTGTAGTCCAATGGTATGGACTCAGGATGTTGTCATTTTGGTGACCAATTTCAATGTGCTAAAAATACATTTTCTCCTTTTACTAGAAAGGTGGTGTTCTGGTTCCCAGTGTCTTTCTTTTTAGCCAGGCAGGGCTTTCTTTATTTTAGGTTTATCCTCATCCATCACAATTGAGAGTTCTACAGAACTCATCCTTTATTAACAAAATTTCTTAACTTACAAAACTTTATCAGCAAGTTCTACCATTGTTGATCACCCAAGGGACCTTTATTTATGTTTAACTTGTATTAAATGTTTTTTTTTTTCCTAGGAAACAGTTATTGAAATAATACGGGTGAGGTCTTAGCATAGTATTCAAAACATGTCAAGTATTCAATTTGTTGAAGCATATTTGTTGAAACTTAATTTGAAACTTGATTTGATCAACTATACCAAAGAGTTGGCCTTATGAATTACACGAATGCTACACAAAATAGTTAACAAGTGATAATACAACCTAGTCTGGGTTTTGCTATATTTTCTTGAATTTAGACTATAACATTTTGAGTTTCTTCTACTTTTTAATTCTTTATTAAATGTCCAAGACAAAAGAATTACAAACATTATTTTTATGAACATGCCATGTAACACCTAATCGAAGTTAGTATATTTTAAAGGACTAATAATAATAGCAGCAAACATTTGAACCACAGGCCAGGTAGAGTGGTAAGAGCTTTGCACATGCATGATCTTATTTAATCTTCACCCAAACCCTCCTGGGCTAGGTACTTTTCAAACTCCTATTTTGAATAGGTACCTGAGACTTAAAGAAATTAAGTGGTGGTAGAATCACTATTCAAATCCAGGCACATCTTGCTGTTGTAAAAAGTCATAATTACCATGATAGACTTCGTTAATTACATATATGCTTCATGCATTGTTCTTTCTGACCTCTCCACTCTGGTCAATTTAGCCAATGCATAAGGGAGAGTTTAGTGCTATGGAGCATATTTAAACAATTCTAAGCCTTAGGACAGTTTTGGTTCTTTAAGCCAAAGAAATGTTAAATTGATGTTAAATGCTGATCACTGTACTCTCATGAGATGAATATGAAGGGACTCATACTGGCTACCCTATGCCATTCTCTAGCTTTATCTTTGCTTGAAAATGGCATAATTAAGTTTCAAAGCTAAACTATTTCAGAAAGATGAGCCATTCAAAAGGTTCAGTTTTATCAGTAAATTATAAATGTATAGAGATCAAGAAGCTTGGAATTTTTCTCAATAACTACAGGCATAACTTTCTCTTTCAATGTGACCACCAATGTCATATCTCTTTTTAAATCTTCACATGCTCTATATTTAATAAGTTACCTGCCTGAAGGTAACTCCCCCTATGGAATTGACATTGTTTAATTCTTGGCTACAGTTTCTTGATTGGAAGAAAATGAATAATATTCTTCCTTTTAGTACCTGTACTTCTAAAACTGAGTTTTTAGTGACTTTCCCTTAAAGTCAGTGATGTCTATTTCTCCTGAATATCTGAGATAGAGTTGGCAGCCTTCTGAGTCCTATATGTTATTATTACTTCTCATGGGATGTTTGCAAACTTTACATTATTTGCATGATTCATTACAATCTAAAGGAATAGCTGTTTCCCTATTATATTGAGTTATCATCCTTCTGCTTCATAATGATATTAAATATGGATGTATAATTTTCTGAGTGTTATACTTCTAATATTATAAATATAATTAAATGATTATTTTTATTTTATTAAACACTAGTCAAGTGAGAATTGGCATTTAATTTTTGAATGATTTATTGCCAGTTCTGGATAGCATTTAAAAGCAAAACAATAAATGAATTAAAAGTTTATATAATGACTCAGTAACTATACAACAGATCAGTTGATGTGATGCCCTTAAAATTTCCAATACTCATACAGGGTCCAGTATGCATAATATTCTCCTAATAATCTATCCCTCCAAATGATTTATAGAACATTAGTATGTATGTACACACATCATTAGAGTGTGAACTGATCCTCTCTCCATAAAATATTAGATTCATGTTGATCCTGTCATCATTCTTACGTGGTCAAAATTTCCATGAATAATTTCTAAAGCAAAGTTAATTTTTAGAATTGTGAGGCATTATCTGACTGATTACATTAAAACCAGAAACACACACACAGAAGAGAAAGTTACAGTATCTAAGTTTACTTTGGCTGCTTTGTTTTAACAAGCACACAAAAATCTAACATGCATGCTTAGACTTCAGGATGTATACTTCATAGTAAAAAACATCCATTTGGTATATGGATATAACACAATAAGTAACTCCCTAGTGGGGATTTTTTTTTGGCATATGTATACATCACAGTAAGTAATTCCCTAGTGGGGACTTTTTTTTTTTAACAGATTATTGAATCCCCTTTTCTCTTATTTATCCTTATGGAAATCACATACATATTATCAATTTATGAATACACTTTATCAAAGTACATATCAAGCCTAGCTTTAAACTGTAATTGAAAATGGGGCAGCATACAACCTAAATAGAGCCTTGCAGGAAAGGATAACTTTTTTAGGCCATTCATCTCAACTATATCTCTGTTGCATAGCCACAGAGGATAAGAAAGCAGGATGTGTTGGTCCAGCACTTAAAATGACTTGCAGCATTAGTTGGCAGTACCACTTTCCCCTTCCACAGATCAACGTTCAGAAACAAATGCCTACGCCCTTCAGTAACTCAGGTAATCCTCCCTGGAGATCTTCCTGTTATAGTTATTGTTTTATCTCATTTGAAATTATAGTGTTTGCTTATTGTATTTTAAGAAGATTCATTTATAAAATAGTTTTGGAACATTACAAACATTTTATTTAAATGGGTGACTCAAGCATGTTAGTTTAAATTAAACCACATGCTTGGGATATTCATGGAGCTATGTAAGGACTATATTTTATGAAAATGCAGGGTGCTGAGCAGCAAAATTTAATCTGGAGGGCCCTTGTCCTCAGTCATGCGAGACAAGATGTATTAGCCATGAATGGATTGCAGCAGTGCTACTTGAGTTTCTTTAATTTTCTAAACCAAGATTGTAAAAAGAATCAGTGGTATTGAATCCCACTGGCTATGGTGAAAAGGCACTGCTCAGAGATAAAGAACAATTTATCTTCTGCTTTAAAAGAGAGCAGTTTTGGCAGACAGTAAAATACATCACAGTATAATATACTCTAGGAAGAACATTACAAAATTCGGATTTTTTCTGTAAAATTTTAAGAGTGCTGATTCAGTATATTTTCTTAAATAAAAAGCAAATGATGGTGTTAATTGCAAATTATAAATATTAAAAATGTAAATTACAGTCTAGGAGGGCATATGCATATGTCTTTACAAGACATATGCTTAGCAATGATTCAGTAAGAAGAATAATATTTCACTTATGCAACTAAAATACTAATTAAGTTTCAAATATTCTATGTATTACCACTATTAAATCAAATTAGGTAATGCCAAATTAGAATGGTGTTTTTTTTTTCTTTTAGCTATTACTTTGACTTATCAGCTTACAGTTTATGAATTATGCCTGTGTGTATGACTTAGTACTAAGTCATTTTAGTCCAAGCCTTTGTGACCCCATGGACTGTAGCCCACCAGGCTCCTCTGTCCATGGATTCTCCAGGCAAGAATACTGCAGTATGTTGCCATTTCCTCCTCCAGGGGATCTTCCCGACCCAGGGATAGAACTCACATCTCTCATATCTTCTGAACTGGTAGGCACTTTACACTAGCGTCACCTGGGAATTAAAGGGTTTATCAAACCTAGATTTTTTTCTTTATAACTGCCTGGGTATTCTAGTATTGAATGCTAGGATAGTTTCCCCTCAGTTTAAATTCCTAATATTTATTTCCATGTATAAAGTTATTGATGATTATTTCTCTCTTGTTTATTATTTCTATCCAGTACCTCAGCAATATTTAACACAATTTTCATGTAAAAGAACATCAATTTCTAGGTTATGGTTTTTGATCTCTGTGAAGAAAGACAAATACTTTTCTGAAGTTATATTATAGAACAAGTAAGTGATGGAATCATTCACTAAGTATACACTTAACCTTTTTGTGCCTAAAATAAAAGAAGCAAACACCTCCATCAGACAAAAGTATTTTCATTCTTGTCTGATTTTTCAGGCAATTGAATATGTAGAGCTTTTGGTTTGTCTGGGTCACCAAGATAATCTTATATTAGGATGAATTATAATTTATAAAAACAGGAATTTTGCCTATCTTTGCAATAATTTCATACAGACTAATCAAGAAATTCCAATATATAAAAATATCTGATAATCAAAAAAAAATCTGATAATCAATCCAACATAATGTAATAGCAAGCATCAAACAGGCACACACTTCTTAATATCACTTTAGTGTTGGTGTCCTTGTGACTCAAAATGGAATATACAGGAACTATATTATTCTGTTATTTCTTCTAAGCATCCATATTGCTGAAATTATTGGGCAGGAAAGAATTGCACACATAAGATCCTTACAAAATAAAAATACATTTTAAGGTCAGAATTATAATTTAATTATCTTTCTAACAGTATCAGGGACATGATTTTTTCATGTAATACTCCTTTATTCCTAGATGATATGTATTCTTTGTTATAGAAGATTATAGGTATACTTTGTTAAATAGTTCATTTTTAATCACATATGGATATGCCCCAGGTCAAATTATAACCCTAAAAACATCTGCAATACAGCATTTTAACTCTTTGGGACTTAGCCCTATATATCAACTCCCAGAGTTTACCATCATAATATAAAGTCATCCTCAGGGAATACAAAATCTAGGAAGATACAAAATGTATGGATGCTTTTGGTCTAGGGTAGTGTTTCATTACTTTAATTCAATTAATAAAATCCCTATACAACATAAAAATAATAAAGCAAACTTTTTAATATTCTTATAAATATTTGAAAAGAGTATAAAATTGGAAAATCCATTAAAATCACCAGGAAATGCAATCCATCATGAAATTACAGCAGAAACTATTTGAACACAATAAGTGGCATTAATATTTGTCCAAATGTTTATCTCTCTCACAATTTCCCCATATGTATGAAAACAGGGGCCTATTTCTTTCCTAGAAGAAGATAAATGTTACAGAGCTACAAGTCTTGCTCTCCTTTGTAAATATATATGTCAGAATGATAAAGGGAAGAGGGCTGATATTTCCGTTAGCTTGTTTCATAAAAAGTACTAAACCACAGGATGAAACTAATGAGAAGTTTTTATTTTAGTGGTAGCATGCTGTTCTAATTAAATATGTTATATCTAACTTTGAGAATCCAAAGAAGTGAAATTTTTAGCAGGAAGTATTTCCTGTTAAGAGTCAAAGTTCAGAGGAAACATGTTCTGGGAAGTTGCCAGGATTTGCAAGCTGGTTCTCTCAAAAACATGAAACAATTATATGACTTTGAACTAGTCTGCAACCAGGCACATATATACATTTGGTTTCCCAAGGAAATAGTAAACAGGGAAACGAACCATGTTCCACAACCTCACAGTAAAGTCTTCTTCAGCACAAAGGGGGCTACTGGTATCATAAAAGCTTCTGATAAACGTGAAGTTCTGGTCAGGATTGTGGGGAAGCTCACTGTGCCTTTCACACAGGGCATTTTTGAATTTTTCTTTGTTTATCCCAGTTTTTCTGAAGATCCTGGTTTTGTAACTATATGTCATGTGAATGGCAAAAAAAGAGATTCTCGAAATTTCTATTTTGATCTTCATGTTTAACAGATGCTTCATTGGCCTCATGAAAGGCCAGGCAAATGGGGCCCAAACAAGGACAATGGCTGCTACATAATCTGCTTTATGGCATGAGATCCACAGACACACTGCGCATGCACAGTACATTGTATCTTAAAAATTAAAAGGACTCCTCTCTCATGCATATATCTGTTGGCACCCTTCTGTCAATCATATCACAGTCTTATCATGACAATGAGGCACAAAGATTTATCAAGGATAATCACATAGCACTTTATTCAATACCCACATTCACTCACTGTAATAGGTTGTTCAGTCACTAAGTTATGTCTGACTCTTTGAGATCCCATGAACTGGAGAATTCCAGGCTTCACTGTCCTTCACTATCTCCAGGAGTTTGCTCAAACTCATGTCCATTGAGTCGGTGATGCCATCCAACCACCTCATCCTCTGCTGCCCCTTTCTCCTCCTGCCTTCAAACTTTCCCAACATCAGGGTCTTCACTGATGGTCTTCTACCTTCTCCTTTCCCAGCATCAGAGTCAGTTCTTTGCATCAGTGGCCAAAATACTGGAGCTGAAGCTTTAGCATCAACCCTTACAATAAATCTTCCAGGTCGAGTTCATGGTTTGATCTCCTTGCTCTCCAAGGGACTCTCAAGAGTCTTCTCCAGCACCACAATTAGAAAGCCTCAACTCCTTGGCACTTAGTTTTGGTTTTGTTTTTTTTTTATGGTTCAACTCTAATTATCACTTCTGGAAAAACCATAGCTTTGACTATATGGGCCTTTATCGACAAAGTGATGTCTCTGCTTTTTAATATGTTGTCTACTTTTGTCATAGTTTTTCTTCCAAGGAGCAAGTATATTTAAATTTCATGGCTGCAGTCACCTTCCACAGTGATTTTGGAGCCCAATAAAGTAAAATCCATCACTGTTTCCATTTTTTCCTCATTTATTTGCCATGAAGTGATGGGACCGGATGCCATGATGTTTGTTTTTTGAATGCTGAATTTTAAGCTAGCTTTTTCACTCTCCTCCCTAACCTTCATCAAGAGGCTCTTTAGCTCCTCACAACTTTCAGTCATTAGAGTGATATCATCTGCATATCTGAGGTTGTTGATATTTCTCCCAGAAATCTTGATTCTAGTTTGTGAGTCATTCAACCTAGCATTTCACATGATGCTTTCTGCATAGAAGTTAAAGAAGAAGATAGTGTACTTACTTGATGTACTCCTTTCCCAGTTTTGAACCAGCCCTTTGTTTCATGGCTAATTCTAACCATTGCTTCTTGTCCTGTATACAGATTTCTCAGGACACCGGTAAGGTGGTCTGGTATTCCCATCTCTTAAAGAATTTTCCACAGTTTGCTGTGATCCACACAGGCAAAGTCTTCAGTGTAGTCAATAATGGCTTAATTGAAGGAGGCTCATAATCATGACATACCACACAACCATCACCAAAGTACTTTAGAAAAGTGAGTATATCACTTTGAGGGTGAAGAGTTACTGTTCCTGGTGCTTATTCAACATTTCCTAATAACTGCACATTTTACACATTCCTAATTTCCAGTACACAGTTCAGATAAATTATTTTCCTAGGGAGTGGTAAATTTAAACTGCTTCTACATTTTTAGTTGCCAAGCATAAATTATTTTAAACACCTATGCTAATTTTAATTAAAATTATTCTTCTAGGATGTAATAAAAATTTTTGTTATGTAATGTAATTTGTTCATTTTTAAACTAGCAACCTGACCACCTCCCTCCCCCCCCAAAAAAAACCTCATAAAATTTAAAACTTGGAGAGAAAAATGAGGTATTTTTTATAAAAAGCATGAAAAGAACTCAAGTATTTTATGGTGTATTTCTGAAAAGCCCTATAAGATATAGACAGTGAACTTTTTTGGGGGGTGGGGGAAATGCATCATGATATCCAAAGATCATATTCAATATGAAATTCCTAGAAATTAAAAAAGAATTAGCCATGACTAGAGCCTTTCATCTATAGATTGAGTAACAATGCATATCTTACTGTGGGCAATAATTCTAAGGTGGTATATACTGTGTCTTAAAAATCAAAACCAAGGATAATTTTTGTCTCTGTTGTTGTGATGGTGGTGATCCAAGTTGAAGGAAAACTGAGAGCAGTTACATAGGCATAACCCAAAGATATTTCCAATATTAGCTTTCCGGAAATCTATGTCTTCTTCCTCACTCTGGTTGACTAGCTCCCTGCCTCCTTCTTCCTCCAAATGAGCTAAGTTGGGTGGAGCAATGCATGCCTGTTCTTAGTCACTCAGTCATGTCTGAGTTTCTGTGACCCAGTGGACTGTAGCCCACCAGGCCCCTCTGTCCATGGGATTCTCCAGGCAAGCACAGTGGACTGGTTAGCCATTCCCTTCTCCGGGAGATCTTCCTGACCCAGGAATCGACCCAGGTCTCCTGCTTTGCAAGCAGATTCTTTACCATCCAAGACACCAGGAAGAACACTAAAAGCAGTTTACAAATTTAAAAAATGATGTTATGACAATGAAGAAAGTATTTGGAAAAGGTTAAGGCTTCCCTGGTGGCTCAGTTGGTAAAGAATCTGCCTGCGATGTGGGAGACCTGAGTTCAATCCCTGGGTTGGGAAGATCCCCTGGAGAAGGGCATGGCAACCCACACCAGTGTTCTTGCCTGGAGAAGCCTGATGGACAGAGGAGCCTGGTGAGCTACAGTCCATGGGGTTGCAAAGAGTCGGACACAACTGAGCGACTAAGCACAACAGTACCACAGGAAATTCTTAATAATGCTCTATTTGTTTCAAGTTTGAACTTCATTTTAACATTTACTTATTTTTGCCTTAATACATGCTGAGATACTGACTATTTCTTTGTGAAAATTATGGAGAAAATGCAATTTTGTACTTACAAAAATAATCACTAAAGGAGAGAAAATGACATAAGTGTAACTATAATAAAAGAATTTCTGGCAAATTGAGATAATGAGACATAGTCTCACAAGAAGTCATTTTAATAATTGAGATTAAAATTAAAATTTTAATATCTTTTCCTCCTTTCCCTGTGTTCCATATAATAGTGGCAAGTAGATTTTAGACAACATGTATTTCAGGATAATTAAACAAAGAACTTAGCTTCAAATTTCTATCTCGGTAGAATATTATAAGATCTCATTAGACTTAGTAGTTAAAATTATCTGAAAATTTTAATGATATTACCTCAGTCACAGAAATTGAGGAAAGTGCAAAAAGCTATGTAATATGAGTCCTTTTTGTTCTACCAACAGTCAATGTTTTATTGCTCTTCCTCTCAAAATACGGTGATGAGACAAGAGAATAAGTGTTCAAATTAATTTTAGCAATTATAGTACTAAAAATGCTAGTCAAAGATTAGAAAATCTTATTTTTCAGTATTTAAAAAACAAAAGCAAAAAATTGCACAAAACACCTTAATTTATTCCATCTTATTTTGCAAAGTGGCATGATTGAAAATAAAACCTTAATCAGCAGAAGTTCTACTTTAAACACTGTACTTTTAGATTTCAAAACAGTATATTTTACTTTAGATACCTTACAGTATCTTTGACAAAAGAAGTATATTCTTGTAGACTGATGGTTAAATATTTTAAAATGAGCTTTTTAAAAGCAATTGCTCATAAACTGGCTAAATGTATATGGCTATAAACCTGCCACTTAATCCAGCAACACAATGTCAGTACATGGTCCAACACTTGGTGACATAAGCTTTTAAATGCTGAAACTTTCCCTACTTTCATCTACAGGAAAAAAAATATCTTCTACATGATATTCCAACAGGGAAAAGTATTTATATGCCCAACTTATAGATTTAAGAATAAAAGATCACAACAAAGGAGTAATTAAGATATTTTGCTTAAAAGCAGAAAAAGACACCTCTACATTTGCTAAGAGTCTATGATATGAAAGACAAAATAAGGTTTTTCCAAGGCTAGAGATTGAGCCAATTTAGATTATTCATATCAAAAGCAGATGTTGATGAAACTAGTTAAAATTCAGCTCAGTATTTATGTTTACATTTTTTGGTAAAGTGTCAGGACCACTGCACTGCACAACTCCATCAGGACCACTCATAAGATATTCAATTTGAATAGTAATCCTGGAACTGTTCAAAAAGGTGCCTGAGTAACAAGCACACAATTCATAACTAATAATGTTTATTAAATGAAATGTTTTTTTTTTTAAGACATTTCAGGAATAACCAAGCCCTAATGGCAAACTGGAGCTTCCCTGGGTGCTCAGACAGTTAAGAATCTGCCTGCAATGCAGGAGACCACAGTTTGATCCCTCGGTCAAGAAGATCCCCTGGAGAAGGGAAGGGCTACCCACTCCAGTATCCTTGCCTGGAGAGTTCCATGGACAGAGGAGCCTGGCAGACTATGACCCATAGGGTTACAAAAACTCAGATACGACTGAGTGACTTTCACTTCCAATGGCAAATTAATATTTTTCTCAAAAATTTTAAGCAAAATAAGACAAAACTTTCTCTCAATGACCATAATGTATCATTGTTCTCTTGATTGTTCAAAGATATCCTGTGATTGGTAGGGAAATGAGCCAGAAAATTTCCCCACCAGTTCTCAGCTTCTTGAGCTGAAAAACCACCTCTGCTTTTGAGTTGACTGCCCAAAATAAAGGTCACGTTTTTCAGCCTTCTGCATTGCCAGGGGCATACATACTACTGTCCTAAAGATTGGAGGCAGAGGATTCCACGCCAGTCAGGATGGCTGCTATCCAAAAGTCTACAAGCAATAAATGCTGGAGAGGGTGTGGAGAAAAGGGAACCCTCTTACACTGTTGGTGGGAATGCAAATTAGTACAGCCACTATGGAAAACAGTGTGGAGATTTCTTAAAAAGGTGGAAATAGAACTGCCATATGACCCAGCAATCCCACTTCTGGGCATACACACCGAGGAAACCAGATCTCAAAGAGACACATGCGCCCCAATGTTCATCGCAGCACTGTTTATAATAGCCAGGACATGGAAGCAACCTAGATGCCCATCAGCAGACAAATGGATGAGGAAGCTGTGGTACATATACACCATGGAATATTACTCAGCCATTAAAAAGAATCCATTTGAATCAGTTCTAATGAGATGGATGAAACTGGAGCCCATTATACAGAGCGAAGTAAGCCAGAAAGATAAAGACCATTACAGTATACTAACACATATATATGGAATTTAGAAAGATGGTAACGATAACCCTATATGCAAAACAGAAAAAGAGACTCAGATGTATAGAACAGACTTGTGGACTCTGTGGGAGAAGGTGAGGGTGGGATGTTTCAAGAGAACAGCATCGAAACATGTATATTATCTAGGGTGAAACAGATCACCAGCCCAGGTGGGATGCATGAGACAAGTGCTCGGGCCTGGTGCACTGGGAAGACCCAGAGGGATCGGGTGGAGAGGGAGGTGGGAGGGGGGACCGGGATGGGGAATACATGTAAATCCATGGCTAATTCATTTCAATGTATGACAAAAACCACTGCAATGTTGTAAAGTAATTAGCCTCCAACTAATAAAAATAAATGGAAAAAATAAATAAATAAAAATATAAATAAAGATTGGAGGTAGAGGAAATGGAAAGGACAATCGGTCTGGCAAAATGGGAGAATGTATGGATTTTTCTTTTCCTGTCCTCTTTTCCAATGATTGGAATAATACTGTGATATTGGTACTGGAGAGACAGTAGGCCATGAGGTCTCTTTGGGGATAAAGAAGATGTAAACTCTAACTACGTGTAAAGAGCCTGGTTCCGTGACACTCAGTAACACCACACTAACAGTGAACCATCTACCTCTGGAAACTAACGTGTGACAGAAATCAGTTTCTATCTTGTTTTAGTAAGTGTCATTTATTGCTTTCTCAGTTGTAGCCAAAGCTACTACTGATATAGAAGTGAATACTCAATTTGATTTTTCTTATAAATATGTTTTCCAGCTTATCATTTTCTTCTTTTATCTTTTTTCTACTTCATGTTTTTGACTAGAAGAACAATTAGAAAAAGTTAAATAGATCATACCAGCTTAGAAAACAATTTGATAAATCTGGAGAGGTTGCTGGCCAGAACATGAAGAAGAGGTGACGAATGACATTGTTACCCTAGGCTTAAACAGAAATGCAATATAAACTAAAAAATTAAAAAGCACCCCAACTATTTGGAAGATAAGGCAACTGAGGATTTTGACAATAATGTAAGATAGATTATTATTTTGTGTTATAATCTTTCAATTTTTCAATAAAGAATGAGTTTGGGGTCTATTTTATTTTAAAGTGAAGTTGTTCAGTCATGTCTGACTCTTTGCAACTCTATGGACTGTAGCCTGCCAGGATTCTCCATCAGTGGGATTTTCCAGGCAAGAGTACTATAGTGGGTTGCCATTTCCTTCTCCAGGGGATCTTTCCAACCCAGGGATCGAACCTGGTTCTCCCACATTGTAGGCAGACACTTTACTATCTGAGCCACCGGGGATATTCCAAAAATTCTAAGTTCCTTATAATTGTAAGATGGACCCTTTCTTTATGCATTATCAGTGATAAAAATTCTCCCTATGTACTATTATAAAATGCCTTAAAATAGTTACATTTGATATGTGATGGTTAATATTAGCTCTATAAAATTTGAACTTTTTTTTCATTTAGTCCAAAAGATCTGCCAATGTTTACTGCCTTCATTTGATGTGAAAATGTCATACAATTATGTTACAAATATTTCAGAAACAACAACACATCTTCAATTAATTGTATCTTCTTTTGTTAGGTCCTATAAGGTCCTTGCTTATAGCTTTGAAAAAAAGAGTGCACTAATTTCTCCACTAATATCAAATTTATACCTTTTGTTCTTTTTTCATGTCTTCTGTGAACAGAATACTCATGAATTTAACATCACTAGTTCAATATTTGAAAACATTTTAAATGGTAACTAAACTACACCCTTGGACCCTTAACAATGCATATAACTCAAATGAAGTGACAAAAATAAGGAGAGCTTAGATGAGGCTTGTACATTCACAAGCAAGGACAACTATGCCCTTACTACTGCCTGACTGAACCACAAGTGTAAGATTCATGGATC